>NC_064626.1:933556458-934955625 GCF_023864275.1 Schistocerca cancellata
ACCTTAGTAGGTGATGGAGTGACTTTTCAGCCAGTGTTGTTTGGTGTTTCGGGCTTCTGAGTGTCAATAAAGCGACAAAGTTTCTTTTGGCTATCAGTATACCATTAGTTCCCTCCATTCTTCACAAATCCGTGTTTCTACCTTATCACTTTTATTGTGTTTCACTGTCCTTGTTAATACACATCTCTAAACCGAATATCGGACTAGACTAATCTGGGGCCGCTCTATCGAATTATCACGTAAAATAACACTTTAAAAACCATGTTGTGTGTAAAGGGAAACAAACCGAACATCTGCGCTGACACTGGACGTTGCATGGAACACTGATGAACTGTATTTGTTTGAGCACAATCTGCTACACATTGCATAAAACGAAATTGCCAGTATCAGCCGAAACGCCAGAGAAAATGCGCGTGACGACTCTTAAGAGAGACATCCGGTACATGTGCTCTGACCCACATGAGCGAGGTAAGTGACAAAGAAGCAGTATGGCGCACATTTCGCCAAACATGGGCTTTTGTTAGACGTCGTGGTGTTTTTGTGGAATGCCACTTTCTTGCTTCAAGAAGTGAGAGCGAGCGCGTTAAGTTCAGACTCGGCACAGAAGACAAAGATGTCGTCACTCACAGGCCTCGTGAAAAATTGATCTTAACAGGAAACCTGGAAGAGACAAATGCACCTTTGTTTTCTATGGGAGGAGTGTGCCTATGACATAACTCGGTTGCCATCCTGGGAGCAGCCAATGCGGCAGATAGTCTGAAGTAAAGCTCAGAAGAAAGGGTAACTGCTTTTAGAATGGCACAAGGGCCCTCTCACAGACGGACAGTCTCGAAGAGGAGATATGTTGTGCGAATGTCTGCATGAAAGATAATCCTCTGTTTCTCATGCCGCATCTGTGCGGTAGAAACGTCACTGTCGCCGCAGTAACCAACGCTGCAGGTATGAGATAATCCCCTACAACTAGGAACGAACCAAATGCGCTTTGGACTAGCGCTTCTCTTTTTCTATTAATGTGGTCACTCTTTCCGAGGTATTACAGAGTTACGTTAATCTGGTGATAGTATTTTATGCAGTTATTTCAGCTAGCCGTACAGGTCCAGTTGACACGATGAGTAATCTCTGACAGGGGGTGTTGCTACAACACGATCTCCAAAAACAAAAGTTCTGAGTTTCCTCAGCAGTGTGCCGCTGTTGTGGTCTTCAGTCCAAAGACTGGTTTGGTGCAACTCTCCATGCTACTCTATCCCGTGCAAGCCTCTTTATCTCCGAGTAACTACTGCAACTTACATCCTTCTGAACCTGCTTAGTGTATTCATCTCTTGGTCTCCCTCTACGATTTAGAGCCTCCATGCTTCCCTCCAGTACTACATTGATGATTCTTTAATGTTTCAGAATGTGTCCTACCAATTGATGCCTTCTTCTAGTAATGTCACAAATACCTCTTCTCTCCAGTTATATTCAGTACCTCCGCATTAGTTATTGATGTACCCCTCTAATCTTCAGCATTCTTCTGTAGCACCAAATTTCAAAAGCTTCTATTCTCTTTTTATCTAAGCTGTTTATCGTCCATGTTTCACATCTATACATGGCTACGCTCCATACAAATGCTTTCAGAAAGACTTCCTGACCCTTAAATCTATACTCTATGCTAATAAATTTCTCTTCTTCAGAAACGGTTTTCTTGTCATCCCCAGTCTACATTTTATATCCTCTCTACTTCGACCATCATGAGTTATTTTGCTGCCCAAATAGCAAAACTAATCTACTACTTTGAATGTCTCATTTCCTAATTTAATTCCCTCAGCATAACCTGATTTAACTCGACTATATTCCATTATCCTGGTTTTGCTTTTCTTTATGTTCATCTTATATCCTCCTTTCAAGTCACTGTCCATTCCGTTCAGCTGTTCTTCCAAGTCCTTTGCTGTCTCTAACAGAATTACAAAGTCATCGGCAAACTTGAAGATGTTTATTTCTTCTCCCTGGATTTTAATTCCTACTCCAAATTTTTCTTTGGTTTCTTCAGCAATATTTTCTCATGATTTTGATGTAAGGGAACCACCGCTGGTGGATCGTTACAAATAACACAGGTCTGCGATATAAAAATTGTTTCAAATTTATTGAGTGATTTTTATAGTGTTTTCAACGTTGATTTCGGGAAAAACAGTGAAAAAATTCATCACTTACAGTTATTGTCTAGGTTTAGCTGCTTTCGATATTTCAGCAATCTAGTGCGTTTGAATTTTGGTTTTTAGGATCTCCATAAACTGCTATTTAGCCGTTTTTATACTAGATATACGTAAAATAAAGAGTAATTAGGAGAAACCAGCAGTATTTTCATGTCAGTGCCTGTCTGTCGCACTGCCACTTCCCCCGCCATCACCAAGCAGTGAGCTTCTGCTATTGTCCTTCAGTTCACAGTACCTCTTCACTCTGTGCTCTTCACGTGTTGTTGTTACTAGTGCTTTAAAGTAGTTAGTGTTTTCTTGTGTTATGAAGTTGTTTTATGGGCAATGGACAATCGCTACCAGTGGATGTATAAACTCGCCAGATTGCTTCTGCTACATTTGTGGTAACTATAAAGCAACAAAGAAACATTTCCGATTCTGTTGAAAAAGTATATTTCGCCTATTTTGGTATAAAGTTAGCCGATCAAGATAACCCTTGGGCCCCACACAAGTTTATTTAGTGTATTTTGAAGAACTGAGGCAATGGTTTCAACGTAAAAAGCAGTCCTTACGTTTTGGAATACCAGTGGTTTGGAGGAATCCCAAAAATCATAGTGACGACTGCTATTTTTGTTCTTGCAACGTACGAGGTTTCAATTTGAAAAACAAAAAGGAAATTTCTTACCCTAACATTCTATCAGCCATTCGCCCTGTTCTTCATGGACCTGAAGTGCCAATGCCCTGTTCTCCAGATTATTTGGATGATATAGATGATCATGAGCCATTGGCTAAGCAATACCAGATCGGATACATCTAGCATCTTGGCTGTACCTTTACATAACACAAAATCTTTCTCTGTGTCATTCTCCATCTCAGCCATACGACTATGGAACGCGCTCCCCTGTGATCTGCGTCTTATCCAGAACCACTTAACATTCAAGAGGGAACTCAAGACTTACATATTAGGGACGGTATAGCCACCATTGTCGTGCCCCTCTAATCTTTTTCTTTCTCCTCTCCATCATAGCTTCGAATTTTACCATTCTATTTCTCCTCCTCTAACTTATCTACCTTTTCTATATCTCTTTCACCCCATTCTATCGTCTTATGTCTCTGCTTGATGAGAATAACTCACAAGCTGCAAGAATATAACGAGAAAATTCCCAACTAGCAATAGGACTGACATTCATAAAAGAAAAAAATATGTTCACTTTCCTATACATAGTCATTACTATTATTATTATTCTTGATTATTTTAATTACTTTTTGATTGTTATAATTATCATTGTAGTACTTTTATAATCTCTAATTTTTTCTGTAACATTAATACTGTATAACATGTTATATGTCCTTAATGTTCTGTAGAAACTGAAATTTGTTGAATCTGAGTATGCCTGGTTAGGTGTAAGAGAGGGCCTGAAGGCCCTAATCTTGCCAGGTAAAATAAATGCATAAATAAATAAATAAATAAATAAGCAAAGTGATAGTGGGAAGACAGAGATTGCTACGATCCTGGCACCACCGATCCCATTCCATTCTCACCATCTGAACTGAATGAGTTAGTTAGAGACCTAAGCCTTTCTAAAGAATCGGCAGAGGTTTTAGGATCTAGATTAAATGATAAACATATGTTTGCTCTGGGTACATCCTTTTCTTGGTCTCGATCGAGAGAAACGGAGTTCGTACTTTTCTTCTCTCAAGAAGGTGACCTTGTGTTTTGCAGTGATGTTCCTGGACTTACGGCACGTTTCAAAATGTAATATGCTCCTGATGAGTGGAGACTTTTTACGGAGTCTACAAAAAGAAGCATTACAGCAATACTTCTACACAATGACAATAAGTTTGCTTCTATACTAGTTGGATACTCGGTTCACTTAAAAGAATGTTACGAAAACCTTGATCTGGTGTTAAGAAAACTCTGCTATTCAGACCACAAATGGACACTATGTGATGATTTTAAAGTGATTTCAATGCTGCTTGGTCAACAAAGTGGCTATACAAAGTTCCCTTGCTTTCTCTGTGAATGGGACAGTAGAGACAGAAAGCAACACTACATGAAAAAAGCTTGGCCCTTGAGAAAAACCTTACAAGTAGGGGTTAAAAATATTGTGAGGAAAAGCCTTGTGGATCCCAAAAAGGTGTTACTTCCACCACTTCACTTTAGATTGGGGCTGATGAAACAATTTGTTAAGGTATTGCCAAAAGAAGGGGAGTGTTTCAGATATCTTTGTGGACAATTTCCTGGTTTATCCGAGGCAAAGCTAAAGGAAGGAATCTTTGTCGGACAGACATTATAAAACTATTGACAGATCCCAACTTTTTGGACAAAATGGAAACAAAAGAAAAGGCAGCATGAGCATCTTTTAAATTAGTTGTTATCGGTTTCCTAGGAAACAAAAGAGATCCAAACTACAAGACAATCGTTGCAGACATGCTCGACAACTTTAAGAAGCTGGGTGGTAACATGAGCGTCAAAGTTCATTTTCTCCACTCACATCTCGACTACTTGCCAGCAAAGCTTGGTGCCCTGTGATGACTGTGTGTTGTGTGATGTCCTTAGGTTAGTTAGGTTTAAGTAGTTCTTAGGGAACGGATAAACATAGATGTTAAGTCCCATAGTACTCAGAGCCATTTGAACCATTTTTTGCAAAGCTTGGTGATGTAAGTGAAGAGCAGGGCGAAAGATTCCACCAAGACATCAAATAAATGGAAAGAAGATATCAAGGAAGATGGAACGTCAACATGATAGCGGACTACTGCTGGATGATAAAAAGAGATGATCCTCAACGAGTCCACAGCCGGAAATGCAATAAAAGAAGCTTCGACAGAAAGCGAAAGCGTTATTAGTCCTTATAGACAAATGAGCTTAAACAGAAATGGAAGTGTACTGGAAATGTAGTTTAGAACATGATTTATAAATTAAATAAAATTTTATAACTTTGGAAAAAATGTGATAAATTGCTTAAATTTTCTTATTATAGTCGGCCGGAGTGGCCGATCGGTTCTAGGCGCTACGGTCTGGAACAGCGCGACTGCTAGGGTCGCAGGTTCGAATCCTGCCTCGGGCATGGATGTGTATGTCCTTAGGTTAGTTAGGTTTAAGTAGTTCCAAGTTGTAGGGGACTGATGACATCAGAAGTTAAGTCCTATAGTGCTCAGAGCCATTTAACCATTTTTGTTAGTATACCCCAAAAAATTTCCTTTCTTTGTGATAAAATCTGACTTAATAGAAAATATGGATTACATTTTTGATATCAGCGCTGAAAAGTACATAAAAGTTACTTGTGAAATTTCAAACAACTTTAAAAAACTATTTTTTGGAGACCTATGTAATATAACTACGATGAACTCAGTTTGTTACTATTTACGCTATGTTATGTGGGACTGACCACTAGATGACATAAGAGGTGGAGCCGGCAATGTAAAAGGTGGCAGGGACTATTGCTTTGTCAGTAGAGAAACAGTAACAGCATAACGGATCGGTCAGGAGAGCTCAGTGACTTAGAACATGGTTTAGTCACTACATTTCACCTGAGTAACACATCCATGAGGGACATTTCAGTCCTTCTAAAACTGCCCATGCCGACTGTTGGTGAGGTGATTGTGAAGAGCAAACGCAAAGAAACAACCGCAGCGCATAGGGACCGTGGAGCATCGCGGAGTGTGGTTGTTACAAACCGCATGAAATCATCGGAATGTATCATTCGTGAGTTGTCCGCCCCAGTAGCTGAGTGGTCAGCGTGACGGATTGCCGTCCTCCGGGCCCGGGTTCGATTCCCGGCTGGGTCGGAGATTTTCTCCGCTCAGGGACTGGGTGTTGTGTTGTGTTCATCATCATTTCATCCCCATCCGGCGTGCAGGTCGCCCAATGTGGCGCCGAATGTAATAAGACCTGCGCCAAGGCGGCCGGACCTGCCCCGCGAGGGGCCTCCCGGCCAATGACGCCAAACGCTCATCATCATCATCATCATTCGTGAGTTCCAAAGTGGTACCAGCAGTCCAGCTACCAAACGCTGTGCGTTGAGAGTTAAAAGAATTAGGTGCGTCAGCAGCTCCTCATAAGCCACACTGTTCTGTAGTCAACCCCCAAGTGACGTGTGAGGCGACGTAAAGAGCGACGGCACTGGACAGTGGATGACTGGAAACATGTGATTTAGGGTGATGAATCACGCAGAACAACTGTTTACATGACTTCACTCAGTTCACAGCGAAGTTCCGGGCAGAAGATTCATCGAACGAGAGTTTCTCTACCGTACCATTTCAGAACAGCGTGCGGCAAAAACGAACACTTAAATCGTTCGTGCTAGCTCTGATTCCCCTGTGCTCGAGCGTTTCGGATCCCTATCAGGTCGGATTGAGGGAGGACATAGAAGCAATTCAGAGGCGGGCTGCTAGATTTGTTACTGGTAGGTTTGATCATCACGCAAGTGTTACGGAAATGCTTCAGGAACTCGGGTGGGAGTGTCTGGAGGAAAGGAGGCGTTCTTTTCGTGAATCGCTACTGAGGAAATTTAGAGAACCAGCATTTGAGGCTGACTGCAGTACAGTTTTACTGCCGCCAACTTATATTTCGCGGAAAGACCACAAAGATAAGATAAGAGAGATTAGGGCTCGTACAGAGGCATATAGGCAGTCATTTTTCCCTCGTTCTGTTTGGGACTGGAACAGGAAGAGGAGATGCTAGTTGTGGTATGAGGTACCCTCCGCCACGCACCATATGGTGGATTGAGGAGTATGTATGTAGATGTAGATCATTTCTCCGTGAGTAAGTGGGCCTCAACAAAATGTTTTCCCACTCGGAGGCAATGCCTGAGGGAGGACTCGAATCTCCGGCGGGCAGCGTACCGTAATCGAGCTTAGAAGTCGAAGAGTTCGTCTACACACGGAGTATCCTTTCCGTCAGCACTGTGCTGCTAGACCACACACGAGCGTTGTGTCATCTGCAACAATCCGACACCTCCGATTCACAAGCATCGATCATCCTCCATACAGTCGCAACATGGCCCCATCCGATTTTCATTCGTTTCAAAAACTTAAAAGAACCCTTCGAGAACGTCATTTTGATAGTGATGAAGCGATGCAAGTAGAGGTGAGGATGTGGACCCGTCAACAAGGTCAAACATTCTATAGTGACACTATCAACAAACTGGTCTCTGATTGGGAGAAATGTGTCCGTCGTCAAGATCACTCCATTTAGAAATAAATTGTAGTCTTGAAGATTAAGATACATAATATTAATTAAGTTTGTTTCATTTAAAAGCTGTATGAGTTTTCACATAAAAATTTCGGAGTCGTTACTTTTCAGCGCGTTCTCGTACTCTGACGCATACTTGCGCAGTCGTCGCGGTAGGGCAGGGGTCAACGATAGTGGTGGTGGCTCCGTTGTCAACGACCTCCTGGCATCAGGATGAGCAGTTCGACAGCTGAAGCTATCCAGAAACGTATGTCTCGCGTATGTAAAAGGCTACAGATGGCAAGACTGCAAACGATCGAATTAACAGATGTTCGTATGTCCATCCTTGTAATAGATGATTGTTCAATATCAAATGAAAATTAAAACACTTGCAGCCTCTCTTTCGCATTTAATTTATTTACGCAACCAGTTTCGGTGTTCCATTACACCATCTTCAGGCCCCTGTGTGAAAAACAACAATGACGAGATACTAAATTTAACAAATGTACTAGTAAAGGGACAGTACGGAAATTGAGAGATGATTAATGTCCAAGAGAATTTTCGGTAATTATTTGCCAATAGCCCAACAGTACATCAAAGTTAGTGAATTATTCAAAAGTGAACTACTCAAAAGTAAAAGAAAACAGTCATAAAATTTTATTAATATTAACTGGGAAACATATACACATGTAAGGTCACACAACAGTAAAACCTAATCGACGTATCGGAGGTCAGAGACATAAGTCAGTCTCAGATATCTAAGTACGGCTGGGCTGGTCCCGGCGGAGGTTCGAGTCCTCCCTCGGGCATGGGTGTGTGTGTTTGTCCTTAGGATAATTTAGATTAAGCAGTGTGTAAGCATATGGACTGATGGCCTTAGCAGTTAAGTCCCATAAGATTTCACACACATTTGACCATTTTTTTTCAGATATCTAAGATGTCGCATACTTAACAAAAAACTAAAATGTAAAACTAATATAACACACCGTAATGAATTACCACGGCAAGCAGTATTAAAATATAATATGATTGTTAGCCACAACCAAAGTAACATTAGTGAGTGGATAATACACTCCTGGAAACTGAAATAAGAACACCGTGAATTCATTGTCCCAGAAAGGGGAAACTTTATTGACACATTCCTGGGGTCAGATACATCACATGATCACACTGACAGAACCACAGGCACATAGACACAGGCAACAGAGCATGCACAATGTCGGCACTAGTACAGTGTATATCCACCTTTCGCAGCAATGCAGGCTGCTATTCTCCCATGGAGACGATCGTAGAGATGCTGGATGTAGTCCTGTGGAACGGCTTGCCATGCCATTTCCACCTGGCGCCTCAGTTGGACCAGCGTTCGTGCTGGACGTGCAGACCGCGTGAGACGACGCTTCATCCAGTCCCAAACATGCTCAATGGGGGACAGATCCGGAGATCTTGCTGGCCAGGGTAGTTGACTTACACCTTCTAGAGCACGTTGGGTGGCACGGAATACATGCGGACGTGCATTGTCCTGTTGGAACAGCAAGTTCCCTTGCCGGTCTAGGAATGGTAGAACGATGGGTTCGATGACGGTTTGGATGTACCGTGCACTATTCAGTGTCCCCTCGACGATCACCAGTGGTGTACGGCCAGTGTAGGAGATCGCTCCCCACACCATGATGCCGGGTGTTGGCCCTGTGTGCCTCGGTCGTATGCAGTCCTGATTGTGGCGCTCACCTGCACGGCGCCAAACACGCATACGACCATCATTGGCACCAAGGCAGAAGCGACTCTCATCGCTGAAGACGACACGTCTCCATTCGTCCCTCCATTCACGCCTGTCGCGACACCACTGGAGGCGGGCTGCACGATGTTGGGGCGTGAGCGGAAGACGGCCTAACGGTGTGCGGGACCGTAGCCCAGCTTCATGGAGACGGTTGCGAATGGTCCTCGCCGATACCCCAGGAGCAACAGTGTCCCTAATTTGCTGGGAAGTGGCGGTGCGGTCCCCTACGGCACTGCGTAGGATCCTACGGTCTTGGCGTGCATCCGTGCGTCGCTGCGGTCCGGTCCCAGGTCGACGGGCACGTGCACCTTCCGCCGACCACTGGCGACAACATCGATGTACTGTGGAGACCTCACGCCCCACGTGTTGAGCAATTCGGCGGTACGTCCACCCGGCCTTCCGCATGCCCACTATACGCCCTCGCTCAAAGTCCGTCAACTACACATACGGTTCACGTCCACGCTGTCGCGGCATGCTACCAGTGTTAAAGACTGCGATGGAGCTCCGTATGCCACGGCAAACTGGCTGACACTGACGGCGGCGGTGCACAAATGCTGCGCAGCTAGCGCCATTCGACGGCCAACACCGCGGTTCCTGGTGTGTCCGCTGTGCCGTGCGTGTGATCATTGCTTGTACAGCCCTCTCGCAGTGTCCGGAGCAAGTATGGTGGGTCTGACACACCGGTGTCAATGTGTTCTTTTTTCCATTTCCAGGAGTGTATATGGGTAAATGGGTCGGTAATTAGGTGACACAATAGACTGCAGATTGCTGGAGCAAGCCTACAAAAGTGTACATAAGTTTCTACCACACTCTTCAGAGTAGAGTAAAGTAGATAGTCCTGTACACTTTGGCAGTGCAGAATATGGTACATATTCCTGTCAACTTTTGTAGGCTTACTACAGGACACAGTCTACTGTGTCACCTTAACTACCCACCCATTTATCCATAGATTATCCACTTAGCGGCATTATTTTCGCTGTGTTTAACTCTCGAGTTATATTTTAACACTGTTATTATGACGCTCAAAGACGAAACGTCAGAGGTTGTGTAATTTCTAAGAATCGCTCCTACACGAAATATTTGTGATTATTATCGGTAATATTCGTATGTTGTATAGAGCCATAGAGGGAACGCCAGTGAAAAAGCGCAAGACATCTGCTTGAACGAATGTAGATAAATAGTTTTCTCTGTAAGCCGCTCTCTATGGCGGAATAAATTAGTCTTGAAACAAAATTAAAGCAATAGGTTTCTTTATAAATAAATAAATCTTCTGCTACCAGTCACGATTTTTCTTTATTTTACTATTCGCACGACGCGTTTCGAGAAATAATTCCCATTTTCAAGTGCGTTTTTTGATGTGTGTTAAGCCATTTCTTTTGATGTTGTCAGTGTGTGTGAGTGTTTCATTTTGTTGACTTTTACTGTAATACATAAGAAACGCGATTTTTAGTTGGGTATCAATTCTTTCTGTGAGGTTAGTGGCTAAAGTTTGAGAACAATTTGTACTTACAGTTTTCTAATGGTCCATTTGTGTAGAGTCTCACACACACTTAACATCACACACAACTTGTACACTTTACACATCGAAAATATCTTATATAAACAAAACAGTTACAAAGATCTTCTTACAGGTAGTTCACAGAGATAACATTATAGGTCTTCCACAGATTATGTTATGCTTTTGTACAGAGGTTATTTATCTTAACAATTTGGCTCATGATTGCTTATATTGATTTTACAATTGTTCTTATTTCTATGTTTTTACTATTTTTATTTAAGTATATTATCGAAACATCTGAAGAAATTCACTGATTCACTTTCAAGTTTTTCATTTAATATTTTATCTTCATATTTTCTCTAATGTGAATATATCTCCAGTTCTTCAAGCAAATCCATTTTAAGTCCTTTATTTAGTCGGTGGAGTACTTTGACATTTTGCTCTATTTTTCCAAATGGGTGTCCTGTATTATGTATGTGTGTTGCTATTGCTGATGTAGTGTGTTTGTTGTGTGTGTATGCTCTAATGTGCTCTGTGTACCTGGTGTTGATATTTCGGCCTGTTTGTCCTACATACAACTTGGAGCATTATGTATTACAGTAAAAGTCAACAAAATGAAGCAGACTCACACACACTGGACAACATCAAAAGAAATGGCTTAACACACATCAAAAAACGCACTTGAAAATGGGAATTATTTCTCGAAACGCGTCGTGCGAATAGTAAAATAAAGAAAAATCGTGACTGGTAGCAGAAGATTTATTTATTTATAAAGAAACCTATTGTATCTACAGTCGCAGGCTTTCAAAAACCATTTATAATGGATCAAATCAGACAAGATTAAAGCACTCTCGTTTGCATCTGTTCCGTTTGCAGGAATGAGCTACAGTGAGCAGTTTGCCACGTGCTGCAGTTCGCAGTTCTGCGACACCAGGGAGAGGTCGGTGACCCCGGGCACGTGCGCCTTTCTTTGAGATAATCACTGTGCGGGGCACTCTTTTACTTCCTGCGCGACGCGATTGCGAGGCTACGGGCGTCGTAATGCTGGCCGATCCATCACACACATCTAGAAATCTCTGTGAGACTGGTTTTCTGTCTGTAACTGCCACTTAACAATTAGCATAAAACGAAGAGAAGATATTTATTTTCTTTCGTGAGCATCTGTTAGGCTTATTATACTAACTAGCATTCTGGATCTTACAAAATTGTGTAGTACTTCCACAATAAAAGCTGCATGGGCCAAGCGGGATTTTCGAAAGAAATTGCGGACTTTTAGGACCTCGGAATTCCGCATAACCGTAACGTGATAGGGATGGAGGAATTTCCATCAAATCCGAGTTTCCCAGAACTCATCTTCTTAAAGACTATGTTAGGTCAACACTTTCTGAAGAATGCTAGTGTGAAACGTTTTCCTTTATCCAATCAAAAAATTGTCAGTACGTATACTGAACAAACTGGTAAGCTAAAAACAAGAAAAATTACAACGTCTGTGCACATACTGAATAGCTGTACAAGTTAAACATGACTTTATTAATGGATGATTTCTCTTTGCATTACTCAAAAATATCTGCTTTGATCAGCAGTCAGATAAACAAACAGTATGATCACATGTATCAATTTAAAACTAATTTCTTGGCAAATTTTCTAAAATTTACCTACTTACTGATGAGTTAGCTCGCTACTTACGCAATCAAACAGTCTCTTAAGTTTAATACGTCAACATAAAACTAGATGACTTTAACTTCAGTAACACTATTTCGATGGAAACTGAAATAATTTGCACATCATAGAATTAAAAAGTGTTATTATTAAACTAAAAATGAAGAAATCCTATACTTTCATTCTTCCCATCCAGTTTAATAGATCGCAATATTTTTATTATCGGTAGTGCAGAAGGTCTAGTAGTTTCTGCTGTCAGTAAGAGATGTTACAGATGTCAGGAATTATCTTAAATGGAAGTGAATGGTTTCTCCATTTAATGTTTAGCACAGGGATAGGATTCAGAAATCTATTTCTATTACAGAGGAATGTCTGTGTAGTACTTATTTTTAAAGAAAAAACAACCAGTTTTGCACGATCACTACATTTAGACTTATATTAAACATCTTACCAATAACCGAAAAATGCATCTAAACTGTTAGCGAATGGAAGAAAAGGGGTAGCGACAACTGATACGCTGCTTATGTGGAAAAAAAGTTTCTCGAATCGTCCCAGGAAACAGTCTCAATACTACGCACAGGGAAGACATGTCAGAGAGCCACAGTGTAACGCCACAGAAACTTTTCTGATCGTTAGCTTGACAAATACATCCATCTATTGTGACTGTTAGATGTAGAGGGTGCTGAACTAATTGAAATGCCCGTGGATGTGAAACGAGACAGGTTTCCTGTAACCCCAGCACCGACTGGGTAAGAAGACGATAGTTTTTAAGAAAACTTGTGGAGGTACTTCAAAATCATGTAATTGTGTGTTTGGTAGTGGACCCACTAAAGAAGAAGGCAGGTTCAGCGGGAGTTACACGCAGAGTCTTATCGCGAATCTGTGTTTCGCAGACGAACTTTGGCGAGATTTTTCGGCATTTACTTTTGCAGATCTTCTTCTTCTGGTGTTCTTCTTCTTCCACTACTTCTTCTGCATCTGCCCATCTCTTCCCTTGTCTTCCGAGACTTTTTACGTCTACCGAATTATAATTTCTGATTTTGGCAGGGAGTCTGTCGATATGTTCCCTTCATTTTCTTCTGTTGTCCTCAATTTCGTCTCATACGTTCAATTTCTTCCTAATGTTGCTGTATCTGAAGCTGTCTATTCTGGGGTAGCCTTTTACAGCCCTAAGAAATCTGATTTCAGCTTCCTGAATCTCGTTACTGCGTTTCTAAATGACCCACTTCCATAGAGTACTGAGGGGACGGTTTTTAATTTATAAAATTTTATTCGTGCTATTTTTTGTGATTGCTTTTAGATTGGCTATTTATTGATCCACGTAACGTTCCAAAACTTTATTTTCTTGTCTGCATCTCTGTCACATTTGTATGTTATACGTTCCAGGTAATTAAAATGATTGACCTGTTCTATTACTGTATTATTAACCATTATTTTCGTTTTTAGTGGGTCCCTTACTATAAAACCCACTGTTTTAGTTTTATTCGTGGATATAGTCATATTGTAGTCTTCTGCTATTACGAACAAAATGCAAATTTCTTTTCCTCTTTCTCTGTTAAAAATGTGACATCGTCCACATATAAAACAAAGTTCAGAGTAGTCTCTTTGTGTGTTGTAATACCCACACCTACGTGAATCGTGCAGATTATAAAGCAGGGGTGAAATTCTATACTACTGTCCTATCCCCGTTCTTATATCTAACAAGATCAATGTGTTTCCATATAACCTTCTTAAGCTGTTTAGTAAATGGAGTAGACGCTCTGTTTTCTTGATTATGCTCCAGAGTTGTTATCAAATGCTTTTTTCCAAATCAGCAAATGCCGAATACGTCTCTCGATTAAAATCTCAATGTTTTTCGATGACCCGCGTCTGTTATTGATCTTCATCTACGGTCACTTTTTACAAATGATACACTTGACTATAAGGATATTCTATTCGCTAAAAAAGTAATATTCAGTTAGATCTAAACACAATACACACCTGTTACAGATATCAGCCACTTGCTCTTAAAGTAGAGAATTGTGGAGCTGCACACTTCACGAAGCCTAAAGTGTCCTTTGACAAGAGGATTAATAACTCGCAAATGCTTTGCAGTAACAGTATCTACAGACGTGAAGTGAGCGAACCTGTAGGATTTGTTACAGGTAAAATTTATAGAGCACTATAACGCTGCATGAAATTTACAAAACTGATTGGATACAAAACTCTTGGAGAGTCGATACCTGTATGCGGTTTAAGTGTGTAGCACCCATATCAGGCCAAAGTATCGGGGGACATCGGACACGGAACTTAATACAAAGAAGAACTGTGACACTTGTAACAGGCTTGTTTAGCTAACGAGAGAGTGTAACGGAAATATTGAAAAGTCCTAACAGGCAGACACTCGCATTTAAAAATAAGCATTTTAACGTGTATATTTTAGGTTAGTATTTAAACGATTAGCCTTCGTGTTCCATTATGTAGTCTACACGTTTCGGCATTTACGCATTCACAATCAGGTGCATCGGCCCATCAGTAGCCCTTGGCACACTCTCCAATGGCAATAGGCTCGTTTTCTGTCATGATAAGTAAGCAGAGATGGCCCTCTCTGCCTACTTCTGGTTTAGAAACTATACCTGACTTTTGCGTTATTCTTTCCACACTCTATTCACGGAGGGGTCGTCAAGAATCAATAACAAATGGTATAATGAAATAATCCTTCTGCCAAGCATTTCACAGTGCCTCATTGAGTGTAGATTGACAACTGGGACTTCAAAGTCTCTAATATCAATGGTTGATAAAAACCACCATAACTGTGTTATTAGACAATTTATTGTGTCACGACCGGTTTCGTTCTTAGAACATCACCAGGTTGCCGATATTCTAAGTATGAAACCGATGGTGACATAACATATTGTCTAATAATACAGCTACGGCAGTTTTCCTTAACGGTTAATATTAGTGTCAATCACCTCTGTCCCCTAATGTGATCAAGATTACTTCAATCCTAGCTGGTATTATTTCGTGGCTGTTTTGTGTTTCATCACAAAGTTAATCGTTGTCTGGAAGAGGTGATGTTTGAAGAAATGGACATGTCAAGATATATACAAATGGAAATCAACCGCATTGTTTACATGAAACTGGAATTCTGGCTTCAGTGCGACGTTCTGATGTTCACAATCTTTAAATGTTATAGCTTTGTTTGCCGAGCACGTTTTTAGGAGCAAATTGAGGTTAAACGTTGGTTATCGGCGTTGTACATTTCCATTCCAGTGGAAAGATCTTGAAATTTAACTGTCCGCAGTCGGATTGCTACACGGAAGAGATCAGTTGTACGAGGGTGGTTCGAACAGTAGCCTCTGTTTGGCTGTAAATAAAAGGCTTGCACTGCGAAAAAAAATATTATACGCTGGGAAACTTTGAAACTACAGTTTCTAGTTGGTGTTTTAGTATAGTCATCACTTAAAATCAAGCATTTATCACAGCGTTTCACAAATTCCTTCTTCATCGGTTATTGCGCGACAATGCATTGTAGCACTATGCATCAAAAAGCCACACGTGAAAATGCGGGGTCTTCTAGGAGTCATATCTCGGGTTTCATTGATCACAGAGACAAGGGATCAAGTGTTATGGATGGACATTGGCATAGCGACCATTTGCACACTTATCGGAAGAACGGGTATACTGTAACTATCCTACAGTACATATTCAAAATTACACATTTCCTCCAACCCATGCCAACTGAGCAAATCGGTTGTTCTTTTTCATTAGATGTTGTTTGGAGTGGACATTAGTCAGCTTATAAAATCATCATTTGTTTATGGGCGGTTTCTGAGAAAACGCCGAAAAGGACCAAAAGCACTAATTGTGAAGATGGGTACTTCTGTAACTACCATTCATGGAAAATCGTCGAAATTTTTACCATGTGTTCTCAAGATGATGTTCTCGGGGTACATTGAAACTTCTTTAGATATCGTTATCCGTTACCGAGATCCACAGGTTTAAATTTATCCTACTTATGCATGTTGTATACGGTCTCAAGCATAAATGTAGTTTCAGCTGACGTAGTCAAAGTATGGCAAGGGTTCCAGGGTTATCCCAAAGGTTCTGAGGTGAGAAAACTATGTTCTTAGTCAGTATTCATTCGCAAATAAAACTTTACGACGTGCTGTCTCTGTAATAACGGGCACTTTACGCCTATATAATGTGCTCAAAGTGGCACTGCAGTGACAAAAAGAAAAAAAGAAAGCGGCCAAACAGGGTTTTAACACATCTGAAAAGAACTTAAAGTGACTGCCAAAAAGTAGGTCAAACTGGAAAGACTGCAAGTTCAGACAAACAGTCCTAATAACATTTTTAGTCTTTTGAAGTATACAAACCATAAGCCAGGCGTTTTCGATGAACTGCGATCGATGAGCAAAGTATCCAGCAAAACTGTAAAACTAACGATTTTGTGTTAACCTCACATCATGTGTAGTTATTTGTTGTTTATATTTGTCAGAGTGTGTAAATGTGTCGAAGTGTATAAATAAACTGTAAGAACTTTTCTGTCAGAATCTTTTAAAGAGGAACGTATTCGTCCCTTTTGTGCTCCGACAGGAGCTGGTAAAATTCTGGCGCCTAGACGCGTAGTCAGTCGGTCACTGCGTTTTGATGTTTGTCGTCGTCATCGACGCGCTGCGACGCGAACCACTTCTTCGTATGAACGAAGAGACGAAAGTTACTTTGCGCCAAGTGTGGGCTGTATGGGGAGATGATCATAAATGGACCATTTGAATTCGTTAAAAAACAAAAGGCTCACCCCTCCTCTCTTAATCATGAATGTTTGATCTACCAGTTTCTTAAAAAGAAAAATGAAACCAACTGCCGCACAATACCCTCACTTATAACGCTTGGACCATATACAGCGCACAACCGACGAAAGTCTGCTGCTGAAACGTTTTGCTCCGAAAGAAGTCATATTACCGCTCTAACTTCGCATTTCCTGGCACTTTATTAATAACACTCATCAGTCGAGGTTGTAATAAGCGAATGGACAACAGAACGAGATTCACGCTCTCACAGCTGGACGTTTACTGAATCGAAGAACATGCAGTGCGAAAATGGCGGCGCTCCGTACCAGTGGCAAGCTGGAACGCTTTCCGAACCGGCCTCGTACAAAGTCGTGATTATTTAACGTGCTCCCGCCGGTCAAAGCGGGCTTGTCGACCCTACGACGTATTTACTAATGTGACATCCGTTACTTTGCTGGCTGCGGTTTTAGAGCACCTAGCAGGATCGCGTGTGTCGCAAAGGACTGGAGAGGGGTGGATAGTAGAACGTACGTGCCATCGTAACATTTCACGGTTGAGAGGAGGAAGTGGTTTGTTAGAAATTGAACACTGCTTTGGTGCAATAGGCATAGAGGCTCTCTTTAAAGAGGCGGAGAGCGCTTGTGCAAGGAGATTTTAGCAAGACTGTGGTGTGATGCTGCTCCAGGGCAAACGCATTCAAGTAATTCGGATGGGAATCTGGAGCACAACGTTTTCTTCACTGTAGATTTCTCAATCTTGAAATGAATTCTTGTAATATAGTGTGAAACTTGTAAGGTAGTTGCTTTAATTTGTTCTGCTAGCGGTGCTGCTATTCAAGACCATAAAAGTGGGTTAAAACCTGTGAGCTGTCTGGGGAAGTTAACCTTGCATTACTGCGCAACTGTTTCACCAGGTATCCAGTCTAGCTTACCAAATTCCCAACCAGACTAACATTAATTACAATCTTTTAATAGTCATACGACAACCGGTGATATATATATATATATATATATATATATATATATATATATATATATATATATATATATATATATATATATAAAAGAGTATTTAAATAAAAAGAAATAAATCAGTTTATATTTGGAAATTTATTTTAACATTGATCATTGAAATTTCAGCATATTAAACTTGA
Source organism: Schistocerca cancellata (assembly GCF_023864275.1). Taxonomy (NCBI): domain Eukaryota; kingdom Metazoa; phylum Arthropoda; class Insecta; order Orthoptera; family Acrididae; genus Schistocerca; species Schistocerca cancellata. The sequence goes on from NC_064626.1 coordinate 933,574,656, forward strand.
GTCGTAACTAAGCTGGTGCCTTATTTAGGATTATGAAAATGTGAGATTGTAATCTTACGGAACACATCAAATATGGAGCCAAGATTGGAAGACTGCATACAACACTGCATTCATAAAATAACACACGAAGAACGTTGAAACATATGCAAGAGGAAATTAACCACAACCAACCGATTCAATTTTCACCCAAAGAAGTTACGTTCGTAGCACAATCCTGTCCGTCATGAAATTACCACACACTGGTATACTAAATTCATACTAACTCTGTGTGAAATCTTCCCGAAAAGAATAGGTGAAGGCTACTTTGATGCGTACACCACATTCTTCACATGGTCAACTTGGTTTACACAAAGAGTGTAACTCCACAATAATTTTGATAATTAAAATAAATTAGATCGAAAAGCAGTTTACAAAAGAAAAACCTCAAACTGGTTACTATCGGCTTACTATTAACCTCATGGGTCAAACAATTGTATAAGCACGTGGTACTGGTCTCACAAAGTACATCCCACGTAGGTTGAACATAAAGAAAAGTTGCTATATTGAAAAACATTGTCAAGACGAGACGTTATAATCTCACGCACATTCGCATTGAAGATTGATGATGCTAGTTAGAGTTACTGATCAACACGTGGTTCCACTTTACTCACAAAGTAGTGACAAAGCAACTACCGGAATATATTCTGAACTTCACACTCGAATTACACTGCGTTGCAATTTAAGATAACATTAGATATTTTAGAGCTAAACCTGAAATAAAGGTGATTAAATTTTCAGTTAGGCTGAACTTAAGAAATCCATTGTCCTATGGACTTAGCAGACACGCGCATAGCCAGATATCTTACCACTTCAGACGCTCGCCGCGGACAGACTGCCGTGGTCCCTTCCTGAGGGTGGCTCACAAATACAAACGGAAGTGACCAGAGAGGCAGCTTCCTATACCAACATGACAAGGGACAGACAGGACCATACTAAGAATAGAAACCTCTTTGCTTTTAGAAAGCGTAGCTACCTGTTCCGACGTTGGTCCTACTGTTCTCTAGCAGACAGGCTTGTCTGCTACCCTCAAGCATGCAATTAGAAATACATTTGCTCATTCATCCTGTCACACAGAAGGGAAGGGGGATGACCGTATCTTATCATATACAGTATATAAAAGAAAGCGGATGTAGGTTCCGTATGAGACTGTGTGACATGAATTACATATAAACTGTGTTTTAAAGTGTAGTAGTGTGACAGATCGTTCTTGTTTATGTGTAAAAGTAACACGTTCCACTACTCAGTCTCCTCCCAGATAGTCAGAAACGCCACAGTAAATTTAGAAGAGGAATTTATGCCGTAAATGACAACAGAATTAAGAAACTAACATGAAAGGAATCCAGCAGAGACCTTTCAAACTTTATCGTTTAAAAATTTTAATTTTAAACTGTGAAACTTAAATGTACGCAACTTCTAATATTTGAAACTTCAAAACTGGTATTTGTAGTTCTACATTGAAACTTATATGTGTATTTGAAAAGAGTTTTTGTAGACGTGCAATTCATGAAGCAACCTGTTTCATAACCGGGAAATTTACCCTCAAAAGCCAAAATAACTGATACACCTGCCTAATATCGTGTAGGGGCCCCGCGAGCACGCAGAAGTGCCGCAACACGACCTGGTATGGGCTCGACTAATGCCTGAAGTAGTGCTGGAGGGAACTGACACCACTAATCCTGCAGGGCTGTCCATAAATCCGTAAGAGTACGAGGGGGTGGAGATCTCTTCTGAACAGAACGTTGCAAGGCATCCCAGATAAGCTCGCAATGTTCAGGTCTGGGGAGTTTGGTGGCCAGCGGAAGTGTTTAAATTCAGAAGAGTATTAATGCAGCCACTTTGTAGCAATTCTGGGCGTTTGGGGTGTCGCAGTATCCTGCTGGAATTGCCCAAGTCCGTCGGAATGCACAATGGACATGAATGGATGCGGGTGATCAGACAGAATGCTTAAGTACGTGTCACCTGTCAGAGTCGTATCTAGACGTATCAGGCTCCAATATCACTACAATTGTTATCGCCCCACACCATTACAGAGCCTCCACCAACTCGAACAGTCCCCTGTTGACATGCAGAGTTCATTGACTTATGTGGTTTTCTCCATACCTGTACACGTCCATCCGCTCGATACAATTTGAAATGAGACTTGTCGGACCACTAATCAACAGTCGAATGTCGGTGTTGACGGGCCCAACCAGGCGTAAGGATTTGTGTCGTGCAATCATCAATGGTGGGCCTTCGTGTCCGAAACCCATATCGATGATGTTTCGTTGAACGAGTCGCCCGCTGACACTTTTTGATGGCCCATCACTGAAATGTGCAGCAATTTGCGGAAGGGCTGCACTTCTGTCACGTTGAGCGATTTTCTTCAGTCGTCGTTGGTCCCGTTCTTGCAGGATCTTTTCCGGGCCGCAGGTATGTCGGAGATCTGATGTTTTAACCAGCCGTTATAGCAGCAGTAACCGATCTAAAACTGCGCCAGACACTTTTCGTCTTACATTGGCGTCGACGACCACAGGCATGAATTACTTACAAAGTACATTCTCCCGCCACTATCCGCATAAGTCAGATTACATGTGGTAACATCCTACTTGCACATTGTCATGCCAACTTGAATACTAAGTTACGAAGGTTAAAGGGCGTTTAATTTACTTGCACGATGTTGGTTCGTTTTCCACCGCCTACGAGCATCAGCAACTGCCGACAGGTCGACCTGGTCTCATTCTGCTCTGCTTCGTTTGACAGCACAGGTGTAGAATCATTTGTTTATCCACGTGATAAGTTAGCGTCATGCCAAAATAATGGGCTTAGTCTTTATTATGTACCTTCTAAAGTATCAAAATGTTCTTAAACGGTGTCATAGGAACTACAGCAACTCCTTTTAATGGTGTTATTGGTAACAGAGCAACAGGACATGGTTCGAAGTGACGAAACGGATTGTGACCGAGAGTATGATCGTGTTGAGGTTGATATTAGTGCAGAACAGTCTACAAAGGTATTTTTTATTTCATTACAAATATAATACTTGTGTTACTTTCGTCATTGAGTGTAAGTATTACGGGGAAACGGACATGTATTTGTGGATTCAGAAATTGATTTTCATTAAAATTCTGTGTAGATAAAACAGCGTATATATTCGGGCTATAATAGAGTAGGAGTGTAGCTATGTATGGAAGTGAAACATGGACGGTAAATAGTTTGGACAAGAAGAGAACAGAAGCTTTCGAAATGTGGTGCTACAGAAGAATGCTGAAGATTAGATGGGTAGATCACACAACTAATGAGGAAGTATTGAATAGGATTGGGGAGAAGAGAAGTTTGTGGCACAACTTGACCAGAAGAAGGGATCGGTTGGTAGGACATGTTCTGAGGCATCAAGGGATCACCAATTTAGTATTGGAGGGCAGCGTGGAGGGTAAAAATCGTAGGGGGAGACCAAGAGATGAATACACTAAGCAGATTCAGAAGGATGTAGGTTGCAGTAGGTACTGGGAGATGAAGAAGCATGCACAGGATAGAGTAGCATGGAGAGCTGCATCAAACCAGTCTCAGGACTGAAGACCACAACAACAACAACAATAGAGTAATGACTGTTCTGCACATTAGGAACTACGTAACTTCGTCATAAAACTAAGTACCGCTTTGGCAAAACAAACATATATTTACAGCTGCAGTGACCTATCAGAATCTTGACTAACATAAAAATTTAGAAACATTGTCCTTCCGAATGCACTACATAGACAACGATGGCTCCACTGTCATATATTTCAATGTCACTCGCACATTGTAAATTAATGCGAACCGTCACGGCATCTCGCATACGAGTGTAAGACTTTTCTACAGGACCAGAAATATCGATAAAAAAATATTTCGAAATTGACTTCACTTATTCGAAAATGATATTCGAACGAAACGGCGTTCTCAAATGATAACCACCTTATTATTGGACGTTCCCAAGCTATTCTTATGAGATGCCTTTTCCATCCCCACTGTGTGTGGGTCCTTCTTTTGTTTGCAAACCTCACTGTAAGCTGCGCAAATAGGTAGTTTCACTTGTCGTCATCTTGGAAGTCACTTTACTTTCTAACTTCGGAGTGTGCAATCGCAAACTTGCATGTAAGGGCAGTGACAGAGGGATGCACGCGTGAGAAATTCACGCCTGTGGAAACTAGACTTTAGGACAGGGTGAAGTTGACTTGAATACTGGGGCTAGGAAGTGTGTGAAGCGTACTCAGGTCGAGAAGGAAGAGGTAATCAGTATTTAATGTCCTGTCGATGACGTGGTCATTAGAGTCGGAGCATAAGCTCCGATTAAGGAAGGCTGGGGAAGGAAATCGGCTGTACGTTTTCAAAGGAATCATCCCAGAATTTGTTTCAAGCGATTTAGGGAAATCACCGTAAATTAAGCGATTTAGGGAAATGACCGAAAGCCTAGATCAGGACAGTCGGGCGCGGATTTGTACCGTCGTCCCGAAAGCGACTCGAGTGTGAAATCAGGCACGGCCATGCGGTGTCGAGCACGAAGCTCAGAAATCATAATATCAAAATAATGTTGCAAATACAGGGTTGTCATAAAGTGTCAGTCTATTTGTACTAAATAAGGATGTATTTAGATAATACACATTTATTTTTATTGTCAGTCTATATATATATATATATTTCATCGCGCTTCAGCAAGACCTCCGTCATTTTCGAAGGTTCCATTGTTGAAAAGTATACGTGAACACGTACTGAAACACATCTTACGAAGCAGCCAACGCTGCATCCCCGATTCGGTCTCTTAGATCCTAAACGCGTGTGGTAGCCGCGCGGTCTGAGGCGCCTTTTCATGGTCCATGCGGCTCCCCCGTCGGAGCTACGAGTCTTCCCTCAGGCCTGGATGTGTGTGTTGTCCATAGCGTAAGTTAGTTTCAGTTAGATTAAGTAGTGCGTAGGCTGAGAGACTGATGACCTAAGTAGTTTGTTCCCATAATACCTACCACAAACTTAGATGCTAGAGATCTCTCACCCTTGACGTTATGTAACCCCAAGAGAAAAAATGCGCTTTTGTCAAATCAGGTAAACGCGATGGCTATAATCCTACTGAACCTCTGGCTATCCATTAGTTGACAAACGTTCAATTTAGGTGCTCCCTTATCACGAGCAAAATGAGTGAGTGCGCTCTCGTACATAACTATGTCAGGACTGTCTTCTTGCTGAAGCTGTGGCTCCAGGAATTGCTCCAGCATTGTAAAGTAAATGTTTCCTGTAACTGTCTCTTCTGCAAAAATGAAGCATCCAGAAACTGTAGTCGTTGTGAGTTAAGGCCACACATTCAGTTTTAGTGTCCATCTTTGACATTCAGTGGCATCGTGAGGTGGCTCGTTATCCCTTATGCGGGAGTCGTGTTTGGTAACTTTTCCGCAGACGTGGAATGTGGCTTCATCAGTAAACAACATGCGATTCTTGATGTGTTCACTGTGTGCAGCTTGTGTCAAATATTATCACACTACATGGCGAGTCGCGTAACGTTCGTGATTTATGAAGCACCTGACTGTGGTACGCATTTTTCTTTAGAGTAAAATGTAAAACATTCGAAATCTCTGATTTTAGCACATCAGGCCCGTTGCTTAAACGACGATTTGATGCATTTGGCTTCTTTTGATTCCTTTTCTGATTCGCTGAACAGTTTCTTTCCGTAAAAGAGGTCTCACTTAGCGTGTTCCACTAGCAACGTTTAAAGTTATGTAAAAGTCTGCAGGCTTTCGTGGGCATTGTCACTGAGGTTAAAATCTTCTAGGTTATTAGGCTGTGTCATATTTCCTCTAAAATAATCGACGTTTCGACCCCTCTGCTGGGATCTTCCTCAGGATCTCCCGGAGTCCACTACTGCTAGGGCACTTGCAGCACTAGCAGTTCTAGCAGTAGTGGACACCGGAAGATCCTGAGTAAGATCCCAGCAGAGGGGTCGAAACGTCGATTATTTTAGATGGAAATATGATGCGGCCTAATAACCCAGAAGATTTTAACTTTAACATTTAAAGTTCTTTGGAACTTGTTGACAAGTAACCAGATGTTTGCTCTTGTCAGTGCTGGCTTGTTAAATTTCCGAGTGCCCTTCTGTTGCACTTCCAGATAAGGTAAACCGCGCAATCGTGCAGTAACAACATCCACAAGTTCTTCTACCACAAAAATTCATCTTGACTGTCCTTAAAAACAGGCCCATACTATGACAGAAACGTGTCGGTACTTTTTGAGCATCCTGTATTTAAAGAAATCATATGCGGATAGCATTCATAACCTCGGGGAAACAGGATTAAGTAAAAATATTTGCTTACGCACATACGCGTGGTGATATAGACGATCAATCGTTACCGAGGATTGTGCTGGGTCCATGACACATAGTTACTGTTTCACCACAAACAAACCACGTGAATTTATCTCCTCGTATTCAGTACCGTGACTATTTCTTGTGCTGGTGCTGGCCAGAATCTGTTACCTGTGCCTATTAACCGAAGGGCTGAATCACCCATTCTACCAACCTAATTCCATACAAAGACGTCTACGACGAAAGAGTTACAGCCTCAAAGAAATTCTTGCTTCTGTCCTATCGACATTGCAAATTGGAACATCTTCTGTTGCCAGAACTACCTTTACTACAGCATAGCATTGGCAAAGATGTATTAGGTTGGTACGTAAGTTCGTAGCGTTTTTATTTTGCATGTTGGTATTCCGATTGCTATAGGTTTCTTTATCGATTGTCATTTCTTATTTGTAGTTCATTGTTGCTATTTAAGTTTGTAATTTTGTCATTTAGAGATAGTGAATGGGAGCAGTGGATGCCAGAAAATGGAGCGGCAAGTGGAGACATCAGAACATTTACGACTTATTCATCTGTTTAAGTTAAGAAGAGGGGTGACAGCAGACGAAGCAGCTAGAAACATTTGCGCCATGTGTGGGGATTATACAGTTTGACAGAGCATGTGTAAGGTGGCAGCTTGAATGAATATCAATTTCGCATCTTACATGCGATTTTATGCATCGTAACAAGTGGAAGGATATGTCACCTGACATACCCAAGCGATAATGACCAGATTTGCCTATCAAAATGTACAGTATGTAACGCAAATGGATGACACTCGATTCAACGGTAATAACACACCAAACCCAAATCCTGCATGTCAATGAACAAAAGGTGAAAAAAGTTGCTGGAAGAAAAGTTTTAGTTTGGGGGCAGGCGCGAGTAGTGCCGTCACAGTTTGAGGACAACAGAACACTTCTAAAGGGGGTTGGTGACTCGCGACAAGAGGGACAACGAACACGCCGGGCGATATATCAAGGGGAGCAGGTAGCGAAGCAGTGCTGCTTGCGACGGGGAAATTCTTTAGAAAACTGCATTGGGGATTTTCCACATGGATACAAACAGACCAGCGACGCAGATGACCACGTGAAATGCCCGTGGTATGCTTCTGATGTATACGTGTAACTTTTAGCCGTCAGGAGCGGGCACAAAGTATCCAATTGGCTGAAATAAACTCGGAAGGAGCAGAAAGAGGCGCTATTTCGACGCAGTTTTAAGGTAGGCCCTTTGCTTTGGCAGAGGTAGTTTCCTCAAGATGAAAGGAACACTGCCATTGGTCTGAAAAAGCCGTGATGTGAAGGACGAAAGGACACAGGTGGGGGACAGTTTGCTACGAAAGACACAAGACCAAAAACTTCGTGAACTCTCCTCTGAACCAGCGTCAATTCTAGGACAGGGCGCATCACGCTCTGTAGGACGCCAAAAGAGGAATTAGGTGTGAACACTGCGTTCACTTTGGCTGACAGTCGGCTAGAAATTAGCTGAAGAGTCGTTGAGCTCTGATAGCAGAGAAACGAAACAGCCATGTAGTTAATTGTTCTCGTGAGAACTGAGAGGGCATTGAAGTATACAAGCTGCACCATCTATGAACGTGTATATGGCCATATTTTCCAGACTAGGGATGAGTGCATGTTTTCTCGCCTAACAAGAAACATAGGACAGTTTCAGCTGATAAAATCAGTAAAGATTTTGATTAGCTTTTTATAGGATTTTCAGAGGACGCGAGCAGCGATGCAGACAACAGCATATCGCAGCCAAAGGTAATTGCCACTGACACAAGTGTACTTGTTGGTTCACCAGCTTGCATCCACTGTGAACACGAGCAACCTTTGTAAGTAGGCTGTTTAGGTTTTTATGTTGGTAACGCCACGTAGCGCTCTGTATGAAAATCACTGATTGTGCTGCGTGCAGTCTGTGGTTGGTTTGCATTGTTGGAATTTTTGCTATTGTAGTGTTGGGCAGTTGACTGTGAGCAACGCGTAGCGTTGCGCAGTCGGAGGTGAGCCGCCAGCAGTGGTGGATGTGGGGAGAGAGATGGCAGAATTTTGAGAGCGGACGATCTGAACGTGTGTCCATCAGAAACAGTAAATTTGTAATACTGTATATCATGATGTCATTATATATATATATATATATATATATATATATATATATATATATATATATATATATATAATGACTTTTGAATATTATTAAAGGGAATACATTGTTTGTTCTCTATCAAAATCTTTCATTTGCCAACTATGCCTCTCAGTAGTTAGTGCCTTCAGTAGGTGGAATCTTTTATTTAGCTGGCACTATTGGCGCTCGCTGTATTGCAGTAGTTCGAGTAACAAAGATTTTTGTGAGGTAAGTGATTAATGAAAGGTATAGGTTATTGTTAGTCAGGGCCATTCTTTTGTAGGGATTATTGAAAGTCAGATTGCGTTGCGCTAAAAATATTGTGTGTTAGTTTAGTGTTGATCAGAATAAGGAAAGAGAAAAATGTCTGAGTACGTTCAGTTCTGCTCAGCTGTTTGAAAATCAAATAACGTAAGAGGTTTTCAGCACAACAATTCATTGACATTTCTAAGGGATTGTTTCACCTTGAGTAATCTTTTGCTCATCTTGTCACAAAAACTAACCATCCTCCATAGACTTGATTGTCATCCTAAATAGTACCGAACGTAGAACCGAAATCGGATGATTTGTTGTAACACTGGTCAACTCCACTGTGTATAAGTAAGAAAAATCTTCTAGAAAACCTATTTAAATTTGATATTGTTCTGTTCAGTGTCACTTCTGCTAAACAGACAACTGTACTGTCACAATCTATGTAAACTCGTGTGCTTCTTTAACAACACGATAGGAATAAACCAATTTTACAGCTAAACACCAATATCCTCTGCCCTAGAATAAGAGTCCACTCCAACCCCAGTCAAGGATTCTAGTGATGCTATCGCACTCACAGGGTGTTTTTGCTGATGTCTGACAAACGTGAAAAGGAGTGGAGTGTCAGAAAGAAAAGAAATCGTTTTCTCGTTTCAAGGAGGATCGTTTTGGCATTACTGATGCTCCAGACTCAGAAAGACCTTCGGGCTTTGATGAAGATCGTTTAAACGTATTAATCCAAAATGATCCACGTAGTTTACTCGAGGAGTGGATAATGTGATGAACTGTTATCATTCCAGCGTTGTGTGACATTTGATGCAGTGGGGAAGGTTCAAAAACCGAGTGTATGTATACCACGTGCTGTAAGCAATTAGTGGGCGATCATACGCATCTCTGCTTGCTCGTCATCAATTGGCTCTTGAACAACACCGAGCATTCTGATCTTGTACGGTTACTGGTGACGAAGAATAGTGTCATTATGCCAACATAAGGAAAAGAAAGAAATGGCCGAGCCCAAATAAAGCAGCAACTCTCCATACAAAGACATTCTCGCATCCACAAAAGATTATGTTATGCGTCTAGTGGAACTGAGGCAGTATGGTGTACTATGAATGCTTCGCTAAACTGTAACCTTCACAGCTCGCGTTTATCCTCAACATCTGAGTCGTACTGTAGACACAATCCACGAACAGTGACCAGGAAGACTGCGTGAAGTGATGTTACTGCACTATAATGTCTCTATAATGTCTGCCTGCATTCTGCTAGACTGGCAATAACCACTATGCGTGGTTTGGGTTGGGAAGTTAATCCGTACCCATCTTATTCATTTGCTCCTGCGTCCTCAGATTTTCATCGTTTCCGCTCTCTGTCGAACAGCCTTAAGGGACTTCCTTTCAGAATGAAAATGAGATATGAGCTCCTAACAGGGTTCGACGAGTTCTTCGCCTCAAAACCATGTGATTTCTGCAGTCGTGGAATAGCAAAGTTACCTCAGAATTGGCAGACTGTTTTAAATAATGTCTCAGAATATCTTATTTATGACTAAAGTCTCTGTTATATTTATCTGTTGTGTTTATTAAATTTATGGAAAAACGCTACGAACTTATGCACCAAGATACTGTCACCTACCAAGCCTAACTAAACGTTGAGCATTCGCCTTAGCTATGGTTGTGTAACTTAAGTTTACTTAAGTTGTTAACAGACATTCCGACAAGAATTGTCAATCATAGTAGGCTCTAGGTGAAATATATTTTTATTAGTAATACTTCGCCTTCAGTAGGAACATTTTAATTTTGTGTCAAAGTTAAACCGTTTCGGAGCTACAGCTACAGCAAGAGCTATACTCACGATTCACGCGTTTTCCACCAAAGCAGAACATCATTCTGTAGCCAAGTGAAAGCAATTATCTGATTAATCTTGTCTGGAATTAAGAAGGATATTGCACACTTACCGATTGGTGGCAGACTGAATCAGGCGGTAGGGCCGAACAGCCTGAATGCATTTTTTTTATAAAAACAAAATAAAATAAAAAAAGTTGAAGTTCAGAAATGTGCCGGGTTTTAATAGAAAAATAAAATGTCGTTCGCAAGGTCGTCTTCCTCATATTCTGTTCTTATATATCAAGTACAGGGTGTTTCAAAAATGACCGGTATATTTGAAACGGCAATAAAAACTAAACGAGCAGCGATAGAAATACACCGTTTGTTGCAATATGCTTGGGACAACAGTACATTTTCAGGCGGACAAACTTTCGAAATTACAGTAGTTACAATTTTCAACAACAGATGGCGCTGCAAGTGATGTGAAAGATATAGAAGACAACGCAGTCTGTGGGTGCGCCATTCTGTACGTCGTCTTTCTGCTGTAAGTGTGTGCTGTTCACAACGTACAAGTGTGCTGTGGACAACATGGTTTATTCCTCAGAACAGAGGATTTTTCTGGTGTTTTAATTCCACCGCCTAGAACACAGCGTTGTTGCAACAAGACGAAGTTTTCAACGGAGGTTTAATGTAACCAAAGGACCGAAAAGCGATACAATAAAGTATCTGTTTGAAAAATTTCAACGGACTGGGAACGTGACGGATGAACGTGCTGGAAAGGTAGGGCGACCGCGTACGGCAACCACAGAGGGCAACGCGCAGCTAGTGCAGCAGGTGATCCAACAGCGGCCTCGGGTTTCCGTTCGCCGTGTTGCAGCTGCGGTCCAAATGACGCCAACGTCCACGTATCGTCTCATGCGCCAGAGTTTACACCTCTGTCCATACAAAATTCAAACGCGGCAACCCCTCAGCGCTGCTACCATTGCTGCATGAGAGACATTCGCTAACGATATAGTGCACAGGATTGATGACGGCGATATGCATGTGGGCAGCATTTGGTTTACTGACGAAGCTTGTTTTTACCTGGACGGCTTTGTCAATAAACAGAACTGGCGCATATGGGGAACCGAAAAGCCCCATGTTGCAGTCCCATCGTCCCTGCATCCTCAAAAAGTACTGGTCTGGGCCGCCATTTCTTCCAAAGGAATCATTGGCCCATTTTTCAGATCCGAAACGATTACTGCATCTCGCTATCTGGACATTCTTCGTGAATTTGTGGCGGTACAAACTGCCTTAGACGACACTGCGAACACCTCGTGGTTTATGCAAGATGGTGCCCGGCCACATCGCACGGCCGACGTCTTTAATTCCCTGAATGAATATTTCGATGATCGTGTGATTGCTTTGGGCTATCCGAAACATACAGGAGGCGGCGTGGATTGGCCTCCCTATTCGCCAGACATGAACCCCTGTGACTTCTTTCTGTGGGGACACGTGAAACACCAGGTGTACCGCCAGAATCCAGAAACAATTGAACAGCTGAAGCAGTACATCTCATCTGCATGTGAAGCCATTCCGCCAGACACGTTGTCAAAGGTTTCGGGTAATTTCATTCAGAGACTACGCTATATTATTGCTACGCATGGTGGATGTGTGGAAAATATCGTACTATAGTGTTTCCCAGACCGCAGCGCCATCTGTTGTTGACAATTGTAACTACTGTAATTTCGAAAGTTTGTCTGCCTGAAAATGTACTGTTGTCCCAAGCATATTGCAACAAACGGTGTATTTCTATCGCTGCTCGTTTAGTTTGTATTGCCGTTTCAAATATACCGGTCATTTTTGAAACACCCTCTATTATCTACTTTTTATCATATTAGACACACTAAAATTTAAGGGAGCATTACGCCAGAAATGTATTACTCTTTTTTACAAACCATCATCAATAACCGTAGTGTAATATAGTACAAATAATGATTTTCCACATTTTGTTACTTAAAAACCGGTTTCGCTTATGAATATGATGAAAAATTTACTTAGAGCATTTAGCACTCCTTTTTACATGTTTTGAAGTTCGCAGCTTTTTAGGCTCGTAGGAAACCCACATTTCTTTTCTTGCATTTGCTTTATTGATTGTTCGGCTACAACCTTTGTTAGCAACGACGTAAAAACCAGTGGGCTGAAAGACATTATGTTGTGGTCTCCGGACGGAAGACTGATTTGATACAGCTCTCCAGACTATTCTGTGCGAACCTCTTCATCTCGGAATAACTACTGCAACCCACATCCGTTTCAAACTTCTGTTTTCATGCCTTGGTGCCCTTCGCAACTTTTATTCCCCACATTTCCCTCCGTTACCATGCTGAATACTCCTTGATGACTCATGGTATGTTCTTATGAAACCATCACTTCTTTTAGCCAAGTTGTGTAGTAAATTTTTTCTCCAATTCGATTCATTTGTTACTCGATCTATCCAAACTTCTGTAACACTTCTTAAAAAAGCTTCTATTTTCTACTTATCGTACATGCGTTACTTCCACAGAAGGATATATATATATACAAACAGCTTCTGAAAAGACTGCCTAACACTAATTTATAATAAATAAACAAATTCCTCTTCGTCAGAAATGATTTTCTTGCTGTTACCTGCCTGTATTTTTTATCTTCTCTAGTCCTGCCATCATAAGTTATTTTAATGCTCAAATCTCATAACTCATCTCCTAATTTTAGTGTCTCATTTGCCAATCTATGTCCCTCAGCACGGCCTGATTAATTCGACTACATTGCATTACCCTTGTTTCAATTTGGTTGATTTCAGGTTATAATCCCTTCAAGACACTATTCATTAAGTTCAACTGCTCTTCCAATTCCCTTGATGTCCCTGGTAAAGGTACAATGTCATTGGTAAACCTCAAAGTTTTTATTTCTTCTCCCTGAACTATAATTCCTTTTCCAAATTTCTTCTTGGTTTCCTTCCATCCTTAGTCAATGTACAGATAGAATCTCATCAGAAACAGCCTACAGCTCTGTCTTATTCACTTCTTAAACACTGTTTCGCTTTCAAGTCCTTCGACCTTCAAGACAAGTTGTACAAGTTGTAACTAGACTTTCGCTCGATGTATTTTACACCTGTTACCTTTATAATTTCAGTGATTCCTATATCTATAAATGCTATAAATTTCGTTGTAATGTTAGTTAACCTGTTTTCTAAGATAAGTCGTCGAGTCATTATTGCCTCGCATATTGCTACATTTTTGCGGAATCCAATCCTGAGGTCCTCCTCTACCAGTTTTTCCATTCCTCTGTAGAGAATTCATGTCACATTTTGCAAACATGACTTATTAAACTGAAGTTCGTCAATTTTCACAGTTGTCAGTACCTACCAGTTTCTGAATTGAAAATATTACATCGTTTCTGATGTCTAATGGTATTTCGCCGTATCAGATACCTTGCTCACGAGACGAATCCGTCACAATTGTGATGGGGTGTCGTCTACTGCAGGGGCTTGGAATCTACTTACGTCTTTCAGTACTCTGTCAAATTTCTATCGCAGAGTTATACCTCCCATGGCGTTTTCCCTTATTACCCCTTCACTTCCGGTATTATTGTCCTGAATTTTATTTCTCATCTACACATTCCTTACACTATTCAACTTTCCCTTTAGCTGGCTTCTCGTCGGAGCTCTTGATATTTATACAGATGCATCTCTTTTCTACACAGGCCTTAATACTCACTATAGGTGGAATCTTTTTTTCCCATCGTCATGTCCTTCTCTGCAGCCCAGAATCTTGTCTCGTAGCCATCTTGCTTTCCCATCCTGCACTTTCCATCTTTCTCATTTTTTAGTGTTCTCTTTTGCCCGCTTCATTTGCATTTACGCATAAATTATTGTACATACGTTACTATTTACTTTTGCTCTCCTAGGCGTATTGAAATTTAAGGGAGTTTTGCAGCAATTGACCCCACATTTATTTACAAAGTACCATTTTTGATGATCTTGCAAGAAAATTACCTATAATACATTTCTAAATTTTTATGCTTAAAAATTAAGAACAGTTCTGGCTCATGAATATGACGAAAAAGTTATTATCCTCTTTTCACTGTTTTGAAGTAAGTAGGTTTTTCCGTTGTTGCTAGCAGAGGTTGTAGTTGGAAAAATTTGGTAGAACTTTGCTCCGCTTTTCCTTTTACTAGTGTTGTTTATTTTGTCGGCTACAAATTCTGCTAGAAAAAAGCTATAAAACTGCATTCAAAACACGCAAAAAATTTACCGAGTCATAACTGATGGAGCTCTATAACTAGCAACTAAACGTGTCTAGTATGACACTGTCTTAAATCTCAGTTCGCTTAAGAAAGGAAAAGAAAAACAGATAATTGAAAACAGGTATCGTGATTGAAGACAGAGTTCTACTAGCAAAATTATCCCCAACCTTCCATTTCCTTAGTCGTTTTTTGTTCGTGGGAAATGCTCTTACCGTTTCATTTGGAGCAGCTGCTAACTCAGCAGACTAGGCGGATGCAGCACTATGCAGAGCAGTGACAAAATAGGGACCCAACATTCTTTCCTTTTTTTCCCTGTGTCCGTTCCACTTACCCGCCCCATGTCAAGCAATAGAAAACGACCGGCCCCACACAACTGTCGACGGCCGGCGTTCTTCCCCAATTCCCGGAAGGACAGCCCCTCCGCATTCTACCAGTATAACTTATTCAGAGCAGGGGTAGTACACCTGACGTCCGGGCTCACACTTCCAGTGCCCTGTAAACTGCCTCCAGTGAAATTTGCGCCCAGAAAAGATCCAGGAAAGGTACGCTAATCCTCGTGTCCGAATCCCGCAACTAGACCGGCACGTAGACCTGTGAGCTCTTGCATGTTGTTTTACTTCAAAATAAATACTGATTGCAGAGGACTGGAGATGATTTAAGAAGAACTGCAAACATTTTTAAATTGCAAGAGGTCATAACTTATCTTCCTTTGCGTCGGACGCAATGACAGGTTTTTTTTACTTAAGGCCAGATCTCCAGAAAATGCATCGCAAAACATAAAAAACAAATTACAATCACAGAATTTAAAAATCGTATCTCTTGTACTGGACAAAGCACACTTTAAATAAAACAGAAAATAAAATATCGACCATACCCGTGATTCAGGTTATTGCACATGCCTGAAAGGATAGGAGAATGCACTTATATACGAGGGTTGTTTTTTAAGTAAGGGCCGTTCGCGCGTATAGTCCCGTAGTTCGCGCGGACGCCGCAACAAGCCACCGCACTACTTGCCGGCATCGTTCACACTGATGCAAGTTACAGCTCTGTACGCATCGCTGTGCTACTTTATAATGTTTACAATTATTGAATCGCCCGCCGCGTGTGAGATACGGTTAGTGATACGTTTTTTGACCGCGAGAAGCCTATCAGCTGCAGAAATTC
The DNA here is from genome assembly GCF_023864275.1 of Schistocerca cancellata. NCBI lineage: Eukaryota > Metazoa > Arthropoda > Insecta > Orthoptera > Acrididae > Schistocerca > Schistocerca cancellata. Next base: position 933,590,646 of record NC_064626.1, read on the forward strand.
ATCGTCAGTTAACAGAAATTTATGGCTCGAATGCAATGAGTGAAGGTAAAGTGCGTCAATGGGTTAGAGAGTTTAAAAATGGCCGTCAAAACGTCCATGACGAAGAACGCTCAGGCCGGCCCTCTGTGATCACTGATGAGTTGGTGGCTGCAGTCGAAAAAAAGATTCGTGAGGACAGAAGATTCACAATTTCCACTCTTTCTTTGGAATTTCCACAAGTTTCAAGATCGGTTTTGTACAAAATTGTGTCTGGAAACCTAAACTTTAAGAAAGTGTGTTCTCGGTGGGTACTCAGACTCCTCACAGAGGACCACAAAGGGAAGAGATTTGCCACTTCATTGGACTTTTTGATTCGTTACGAGGAAGAAGGGGATGACATGCTGAGTCAAATTGTCACTGGAGATGAAACGTGGGTATCCCATATCACTCCCGAAAGCAAGCGACAATCGATGGGATGGCGACGCACAACCTCACCTGCCAAGGTCAAAGCCAAACAGACGCTGTCAAAGCGCAAGATTATGGCAACTGTGTTCTGGGACCGGCGTGGTGTTTTGCTAGTGGACTTTATGCCACGAGGAACGACAATCAACTCAGATGCCTACTGTGCAACTCTAAAGAAGCTCCGCAGAGCAATTCAAAACAAAAGGCGCGGCATGGCGACAAAAGGAGTTTTGCTCCTGCACTACACCTCTCAAAAGACTCGGGATTTGATTGATTCTTTTGGCTGGGAAGTTTTGGACCATGCACGATACAGCCCCGACCTTGCTCCTAGCGATTTGCACCTTTTCCGGTACCTGAAACACCATCTTGGCGGGCAGCGCTTCAATGATGACGATGAAGTGAAAGCGGCCGTGAACTATTGGCTGTCGGAGCAGGCGGCCGAATTCTTTGAAGAGGGAATTAAAAACTTAGTTGTACGGAATGACAAGTGCTTAAATAAACAAGGCAACTATGCAGAAAAATAGGTAAAAGTGTGTAGAATCAGAAAATAAAAGTTTTTTTACGAAAGTATTTGTATCTTTATTTAAAAATAAAAACGGCCCTTACTTAAAAAACAACCCTCGTAGGTCACATAAGCTGTATATCGAGTCCTTATGAAAATCATTCGAGATCCTGTATCAGAGGATGCTTCTGGTTGATGGTATTTTGTCTGTCCTGCGTGCATTCGTTTTGACCATCCGTGGAATTTGATATCCCACATATATAGTTTCAGCCTATCCATGTTCTATAGTTGTATAAAATCGTCCTCGAGCTAGAACATTATCCATACACACGCACTAACCTTCTGCGCCTTCGACCCGGTTATCGGATCACTTTCGTAACACACTTTATGCCAATGACATGGAAGAAGACGATTTCTCAATTTGTGCATGTGCGTTCCTTTCCGACATTCTCACAGCCTAGCTGCCGGCGCCACCTCAGTTTACCTGAGAGCCCGCGGCCCACCGAACGTCGGCTGGGGTGAGGAAGCACTCTTCTGACTTTTGAGCCAAGTGCAGCTATTGACGTGTTACACACGTACCGTTTATCTTACATCTTATGCGAGACTTTTGCCCTTTTGGGCGTTTTGTATTAATGTTGGACCATGCCTATTTAGGCAGTTTGTAGTTTTAGTGTGTTCCGAAGAAGGCGTGGTTATCCGCGCCGAAACCTAGGTCAACATCTGGTTTCTATTTGCAATTGAGGCGGATTCTTTATAATCATTAGATAAGAATCTTTTGGAATTTGTGAAATGATTGGGTGCATCGTCAACGAAACGACTATTCCAGATGGACATTAGAATCTATGAGACTCAAGACGAACCAACAGAAATTTCGGAAAAATGTTATCACACATCTCAAATATAGATATAGTGGGCAGATTTCTGTGAGAGCTAACCTACAATCAGTTCAGCATCTCACGCATCCAAGTGACTGTCAAGAATAATATAAAGAAGAATGGAAAAGAAAACTAAGGATCAGTTAGATGATGATCAGGTAGGCCTTAGGGAAGGAGCCACAGAGGCCGTTCTGACGTTGCACTTGATATGTAAGCAAGTCTTAAGCAAAATAAAGGTATGTTCATAAGATTTATCGACCTACTAAATGGGTTCGACAATCTAAAACGGTGCAAAATCATCGAAATTCTCAGAAAAATTGGAGTAAGCTATAGGGAAGGACGGATAATAGAGCCTACGTAATATCTACAAGAGCTGGAAGGTACAATAAAGATGGAAGATCAAGAACGAAGTAATCGGATTAAAGAAGATGTAAGACAGGGACGTAGTCTCTCGCTCCTACTGTTCAAGTATACTTTGAAGAAGAAATGATGAAAAGAAAACCGGTGTAATTATATATCAGGGAGAAATGATATCAGTGATAGGATTCGCTGGCCACATTGCTGTGCTCAGTTAAAGTGAGGAAGGATAGTAGGATCTGTCGAATAGAATGAACAGCCTATTGAATACAGAATATGGACTGAGAGTAAACCGAAGAAAGACGAAAGTGATGAGGACTAGCAGAAATGAGATTGTCAAGAAGTTAAACATCAAAACAGGTCAGCACATAGTAGATGAGGTTAAGGAATTCTGCTACCTTTGAAGTAAAATAACACGTGAAAGACGAAGCAAGGGAAACAGAGTGAGCAGACTAGCACAGGCAAAGAAGACATTCTTGGCTCAACAGAAGTCCATTAGTATTAACCAATGGACTTACTTTGAGGAATGAACATCTGAACATGTACGTTTCGTGCACAGTACTGTATCGGAGCGTCTCACAGGGACCAAATGCAGACACACATTCCTCTAATAAGTTTCTTGAGCCGGCCATCTATTCCATTGTTGTTGTTGTTGTGGTCTTCAGTCCTGAGACTGGTTTGATGCAGCTCTCCATGCTACTCTATCCTGTGCAAGCTTCTTCATCTCCCAGTATCTACTGCAACCTACATCCTTCTGAATCTGCTTAGTGTATTCATCTCTTGGTCTCCCTCTACGATTTTTACCCTCCACACTGCCCTCCAATGCTAAATTTGTGATCCCTTGATGCCTCAAAACATGTCCTACCAACCGATCCCTTCTTCTAGTCAAGTTGTGCCACAAACTTCTCTTCTCCCCAATCCTATTCAATACCACCTCATTAGTTACATGATCTACCCACCTTATCTTCAGCATTCTTCTGTAGCACCACATTTCGAAAGCTGCTATTCTCTTCTTGTCCAAACTAGTTATCGTCCATGTTTCACTTCCATACATGGCTACACTCCATACAAATACTTTCAGAAACGACTTCCTGACACTTAAATCTATACTCGATGTTAACAAATTCCTCTTCTTGAGAAACACTTTCCTTGCCATTGCCAGTCTACATTTTATATCCTCTCTACTTCGACCATCATCGGTTATTTTACTCCCTAAATAGCAAAACTCCTTTACTACTTTAAGTGTCTCATTTCCTAATCTAATTCCCTCAGCATCACCCGACTTAATTTGACTACATTCCATTATCCTCGTTTTACTTTTGTTGATGTTCATCTTATATCCTCCTTTCAAGACACTGTCCATTCCGTCCAACTGCTCTTCCAAGTCCTTTGCTGTCTCTGACAGAATTACAATGTCATCGGCGAACCTCAAAGTTTTTACTTCTTCTCCATGAATTTTAATACCTACTCCGAATTTTTCTTTTGTTTCCTTTACTGCTTGCTCAATATACAGATTGAATAACATCGGGGAGAGGCTACAACCCTGTCTTACTCCTTTCCCAACCACTGCTTCCCTTTCATGCCCCTCGACTCTTATCACTGCCATCTGGTTTCTGTACAAACTGTAAATAGCCTTTCGCTCCCTGTATTTTACCCCTGCCATCTTCAGAATTTGAAAGAGAGTATTCCAGTTAACATTGTCAAAAGCTTTCTCTAAGTCTACAAATGCTAGAAACGTAGGTTTGCCTTTTCTTAATCTTTCTTCTAAGATAAGTCGTAAGGTCAGTATTGCCTCACGTGTTCCAACATTTCTACGGAATCCAAACTGATCTTCCCCGAGGTCGGCTTCTACCAGTTTTTCCATTCGTCTGTAAAGAATTCGCGTTAGTATTTTGCAGCTGTGACTTATTAAACTGATAGTTCGGTAATCTATTCCATGACAAATTCATATCGGTATTTGAAGATATCTTTCCATATAAAAACTGGATCACTAAAGGGATCAAAGTGTCTTCTGAAACGAAAAGGGTAATGCGTTGCCAAGAAGAAGTACGAATTCTGCATGGTTTATCCTTCACAAAACTACTCAAAATCAGTAAAAAAACTTAACAAAATTCAAGGAGCGTGCATATTAAGTAATAAATTACTAATTCCATTATCAGACTTAAGTCTAAATGAGATGTACTGAAAAGAGACATCTACATCTACATCTACATTTATACTCCGCAAGCCACCCAACGGTGTGTGGCGGAGGGCACTTTACGTGCCACTGTCATTATCTCCCTTTCCTGTTCCAGTCGCGTATGGTTCGCGGGAAGAACGACTGTCTGAAAGCCTCTGTGCGCGCTCTTATCTCCCTAATTTTACATTCGTGATCTCCTCGGGAGGTATAAGTAGGGGGAAGCAATATATTCGATACCTCATCCAGAAACGCACCCTCTCGAAACCTGGCGAGCAAGCTACACCGCGATGCAGAGCGCCTCTCTTGCAGAGTCTGCCACTTGAGTTTGTTAAACATCTCCGTAACGCTATCACGGTTACCAAATAACCCTGTGACGAAACGCGCCGCTCTTCTTTGGATCTTCTCTATCTCCTCCGTCAACCCGATCTGGTACGGATTCCACACTGATGAGCAATACTAAAGTATAGGTCGAACGAGTGTTTTGTAAGCCACCTCCTTTGTTGATGGACTACATTTTCTAAAGACTCTCCCAATGAATCTCAACCTGGTACCCGCCTTACCAACAATTAATTTTATATGATCATTCCACTTCAAATCGTTCCGCACGCATACTCCCAGATATTTTACAGAAGTAACTGCTACCAGTGTTTGTTCCGCTATCATATAATAATACAATAAAGGATCCTTCTTTCTATGTATTCGCAATACATTACATTTGTCTATGTTAAGGGTCAGTTGTCACTCCCTGCACCAAGTGCCTATCCGCTGCAGATCTTCCTGCATTTCGCTACAATTTTCTAATGCTGCAACTTCTCTGTATACTACAGCATCATCCGCGAAAAGCCGCATGGAACTTCCGACACTATCTACTAGGTCATTTTATATATTGTGAAAAGCAATGGTCCCATAACACTCCCCTGTGGCACGCCAGAGGTTACTTTAATGTCTGTAGACGTCTCTCCGTTGATAACAACATGCTGTGTTCTGTTTGCTAAAAACTCTTCAATCCAGCCACACAACTGGTCTGATATTCCGTAGGCTCTTACTTTGTTTATCAGGCGACAGTGCGGAACTGTATCGAACGCCTTCCGGAAGTCAAGAAAAATAGCATCTACCTGGGAGCCTGTATCTAATATTTTCTGGGTCTCATGAACAAATAAAGCGAGTTGGGTTTCACACGATCGCTGTTTCCGGAATCCATGTTGATTCCTACATAGTAGATTCTGAGTTTCCAAAAACGACATGATACTCGAGCAAAAGACATGTTCTAAAATTCTACAACAGATCGACGTCAGAGATATAGGTCTATAGTTTTGCGCATCTGCTCGACGACCCTTCTTGAAGACTGGGACTACCTGTGCTCTTTTCCAATCATTTGGAACCTTCTGTTCCTCTAGAGACTTGCGGTACACGGCTGTTAGAAGGGGGGCAAGTTCTTTCGCGTACTCTGTGTAGAATCGAATTGGTATCCCGTCAGGTCCAGTGGACTTTCCTCTGTTGAGTGATTCCAGTTGCTTTTCTATTCCTTGGACACTTATTTCAATGTCAGCCATTTTTTCGTTGGAGCGAGGATTTAGAGAAGGAACTGCAGTGCGGTCTTCCTCTGTGAAACAGCTTTGGAAAAAGGTGTTTAGTATTTCAGCTTTACGCTTGTCATCCTCTGTTTCAATACCATCATCATCCCGGAGTGTCTGGACATGATGTTTCGAGCCACTTACTGATTTAACGTAAGACCAGAACTTCCTAGGATTTTCTGCCAAGTCGGTACCTAGTATTTTACTTTCGAATTCACTGAACGCTTCACGCATAGCCCTCCTTACGCTAACTTTGACATCGTTTAGCTTCTGTTTGTCTGAGAGGTTTTGGCTGCGTTTAAACTTGGAGTGAAGCTCTCTTTGCTTTCGCAGTAGTTTCCTAACTTTGTTGTTGTACCACGGTGGGTTTTTCCCGTCCCTCACAGTTTTACTCGGCACGTACCTGTCTAAAACGCATTTTACGATTGCCTTGAACTTTTTCCATAAACACTCGACATTGTCAGTGTCGCAACAGAAATTTTCGTTTTGATCTGTTAGGTAGTCTGAAATCTGCCTTCTATTACTCTTGCTAAACAGATAAACCTTCCTCCCTTTTTTTATATTCCTATTAACTTCCATATTCAGGGATGCTGCAACGGCCTTATGATCACTGATTCCCTGTTCTGCACTTACAGAGTCGAAAAGTTCGGGTCTGTTTGTTATCAGTAGGTCCAAGATGTTATCTCCACGAGTCGGTTCTCTGTTTAATTGCTCGAGGTAATTTTCGGATAGTGCACTCAGTATAATGTCACTCGATGCTCTGTCCCTACCACCCGTCCTAAACATCTGAGTGTCCCAGTCTATATCTGGTAAATTGAAATCTCCACCTAAGACCATAACGTGCTGAGAAAATTTATGTGAAATGTATTCCAAATTTTCTCTCAGTTGTTCTGCTACTAATGCTGCTGAGTTGGGGGGTCGGTAAAAGGAGCCAATTATTAACCTAGCTCGGTTGTTGAGTGTAACCTCCACCCATAATAATTCACAGGAACTATTCACTTCTACTTCACTACAGGATAAACTACTACTAACAGCGACGAACACTCCACCACCGGTTGCATGCAATCTATCCTTTCTAAACACCGTCTGTGCCTTTGTAAAAATTTCGGCAGAATTTATCTCTGGCTTCAGCCAGCTTTCTGTACCTATAACGATTTCAGCTTCGGTGCTTTCTATCAGCGCTTGAAGTTCCGGTACTTTACCAACGCAGCTTCGACAGTTTACAATTACAATACCGATTGCTGCTTGGTCCCCGCATGTCCTGACTTTGCCCCGCACCCGTTGAGGCTGTTGCCCTTTCTGCACTTGCCCGAGGCCATCTAACCTAAAAAACCGCCCAGCCCACGCCACACAACCCCTGCTACCCGTGTAGCCGCTTGTTGCGTGTAGTGGACTCCTGACCTATCCAGCGGAACCCGAAACCCCACCACCCTATGGCGCAAGTCGAGGAATCTGCAGCCCACATGGTCGCAGAACCGTCTCAGCCTCTGATTCAGACCCTCCACTCGGCTCTGTACCGAAGGTCCGCAGTCAGTCCTGTCGACGATGCTGCAGATGGTGAGCTCTGCTTTCATCCCGCTAGCGAGACTGGCAGTCTTCACCAAATCAGATAGCCGCCGGAAGCCAGAGAGGATTTCCTCCGATCCATAGCGACACACATCATTGGTGCCGACATGAGCGACCACCTGCAGATGGGTGCACCCTATACCCTTCATGGCATCCGGAAGGACCCTTTCCACATCTGGAATGACTCCCCCCGGTATGCACACGGAGTGCACTTTGGTTTTCTTCCCCTCCCTTGCTGCCATATCCCTAAGGGGCCCCATTACGCGCCTGACGTTGGAGCTCCCAACTACCAGTAAGCCCACCCTCTGCGACTGCCCGGATCTTGCAGACTGAGGGGCAACCTCTGGAACAGGACAAGCAGCCATGTCAGGCTGAAGATCAGTATCAGCCTGAGACAGAGCCTGAAACCGGTTCGTCAGACAAACTGGAGAGGCCTTCCGTTCAGCCCTCTGGAATGTCTTTCGCCCCCTGCCACACCTTGAGACGACCTCCCACTCTACCACAGGTGAGGGATCAGCCTCAATGCGGGCAGTATCCCGGGCAACCACAGTCGTAGTCCGATCGGGGGATGCGTGGGACGAGCTGGCCGTCCCCGACAAACCCCCATCCGGACCCCCACAGTGACAGAGGACAATGGGCCACAGAAAAGAATAGCATCACTAATTATTTAAATGGAAGGTCTATAAATGATCAGTCACCGCAGAAAGTATGCTGAATAAGCATTTCTTAAACGTAGTAGAAAGTATAGGGGCATTCAAGGAAAAAATCAAAGCAGTAGTTGAAAAAGCAACTCACATAAAATTGAGTCATATGGATGGTTCACCCATCTCTTCTTTTAAAATTATCTAAATTACATACTATCAAAAATAAAATCTCCTTTGGATTTGACTGTATTTTCAACAAAGCACTTAAGACTCGTTGCCATATAATAAGTCCTGTCTTTCTGAAATACGCAGTGCATCATTAACTGAGGTCTTTTTTCCAGAGAGATTGACATATACCATTGTTAAACCCCTCTATACGATAGGTGACAGGAGGTGTCAACTACCTAGCTTCTTTATAACTAACTTCATTTTCCAAAAATTTTTGAGAAGGTGAGGTGTTCTAGACTAGTGTCCCATTTGGGCAATCCTCAACGAATCGCAATTTGAATTTCACCAAAGTTGCTCAACTGAGAATGGTATTTACACGTTCACTCGCCAAATTTTACAAGCATTAAATAACAAAGGAGCATCTGTTGGTATTTTATGTGGCCTAAATAAGGTACTGGTCTGTACGAATCATAATACTCTTCTAAATAAACTAAGTTTCATGGAATTGATGGGACAGTCAACTTATGGATAATGTCCTATTCGACCAAAAGAATGCAGAAAATTATACTTCATAATTCAGCCAATGTAAGCTGGGAAGATTCAACCGACTGGCACCAAATCACTTATGGTGTTCCACAAGGTTCAATCTAAGGGCCACTATCGCTTCTCGAATACGTAAACGACCATCTGTCTAATGAACAACAAACAGAACTGTTCTTTCTCCAGATGGCACTAGTACTATAATCAGTCCAAACATAGATACACCAACCGAAGGATTGGGGAATGAAATTCTTACAAGAATTACTGAGTGGTTTTCTGCGACTGGTCTTGCTCATACTTTCAAAACACACAATATATTCAGTTCTGCTCATCTAGAAATACTGCACCAACGGTAAGTGTAGCATATAGTGAAGAAATAATAACTAGAGTGTCACATTCAAAATTTTTCTATGTCCATATTGCTACGAAATACAACTAAAAAAACACGTTTTTGAAATCCTAGAACAACTCAGTTCAGCCACACTTGCACTTCGAATCACTGCAAAACGTGGAGAGAAGCAATCGGTAAGTTGACATACTTCGCGTGTTTTCATTTAGTAATGTCATATGGAATAATGTTTGAGGGGATTTCTCTTTAGGAAAGAAAGTCTTCATTGCTCAAAAACAAAAATGGGTAATATGTGGTGCTCACTCAAGTTCATCTTTAAGAAATTATCTTAAGGAGTTAGGTATTTTGAATACTTTTTCTAAGTATATTTATCCTCCATGAAGTTTGTTGTAAATAAGTCACTGCAGTTGAAAGGGATCACTAATGTACATGATCACTATACCAGAATAAAAAATAGCGTTCATTTTCCACATTAAGACTGTCTTTAGCGCAAAAAGAGGTGCACAGTTCTGTCGCCAACATTTTTGATCACCTACTCAATAATAAAAAATGTCTGACAAACAGCAAAGTTCAATTTGAAAAGAAATGTTTAAAAGGCGATGGGCAGGAATTAATAACTCATATTTGAATTAAAACAAGTGTACTGCAAATGTAAAAGACTCGTTGCACATCATTAGGATTAACCATAAAAATGGTTCACGGAACAATTAACTGACATGAACCGCGGGAAAACCGGAAGAAAAGAGAATCGAAGCGTGTGAGATGTGGTGATACAGAAGAATGTTGAAAATTAGATAGACTGATAAGAGAATGAGGAGATTTTCCGCAGAATCGGATAAGAAAGCGAGATATTAAAAACAGAATGGTAGATCTTGTGTTAAGACAACAGGGAATAATTTCCTTGATACTGCATGAAGCTGTAGAGAATGAAAACTATAGGCGAAGACAGAGAGCAGAATACATCAAACAAAGAAGTGAGAACGTAGGGGACAAGTACTACTATGAGATAAAGAGGTTACCACTAGAGAGGAATTCGTGGCCGTCCGCAAGCCAGTCAGAATATCGACTAAAAAAACGAGAGCTCAGCTGCACCGAGCTTCTCCTCCCACTCCTTGTGACGTACGTGTGTGTTCCGTATATGTCTAGAGAACATGAAAACCATTTTATTTATAATTATAACTGTGCATATCATTGTCAGTCTTGTAAAGTGAAAAATACATGAACATTATAAAATTGTACGTTAAGTAAGATATACTTCAAAAGGACAAAATTGTTTACGTGAAGCAAGCAAACAAATTTTTAAGATGATAACGCACAAAACGATTTTTCATCATAGAGCAGAGTAAAAGCAGGATCTAAACGTTAAAATAACGAGAACAAGTGCAATTTGCATAGGTAAGAGGCTATATCGTAGAGTGTAGACCACTGGTGGCGCAGTTCTTCTGGCAGCAGAATGTTTACGCTGCTGGTGGTCTGCATGGTGCCGGCCGCTTTCCGGCGGTTCTAGGCGCTCAAGTCCGGAAGCGCGCTGCTGCTACGGTCGCAGGTTCGAATCCTGCCTCGGGCATGGATGTGTGTGATGTCCTTAGGTTAGTTAGGTTTAAGTAGTTGTAAGTCTAGGGGACTGATGACCTCAGATGTTAAGTCCCATAGTGCTCAGAGCCATTTGAACCATTTGGTCTGCATGGCAACGTCGACACGACCACACAGAGCGGCACAGCAGCTCTCTGAAGGCATAAGGAGCCATCCCGGTGGCGAAGACTGTCATGGTGTAGGTAGGCCATGATTTAGTTAGCAGGTGGTTTCCAGGAATATTGGGAGAAAATTTATCAGATTTTTTACGTGGGTACTAGTTTCATATACTCAAACGACCCTAGCAGTTGTTCCTTACGATAGCATTCAGTTTTATGAGGCAGGGAAATTGGAATATACGATGCAGGACCTCATCATGGTGCACTGAAGTAGGTGCGCGGCTCCTTGGGTTCAAGAGCTGCAGAACTTGAAATGCACAGCACGTCGACGCACTACCGCCATATTTTCTTTCTTTCTTTCTCGGGCCTTTGTCCCGCTCCAACGCGAGGTCGGCTTTGTTACGACAGATTTGGCAATGTTAGTGGCAGAGGGTGGCTGGATGCCCTTCCTGACGCCACCCCAAACCCCCCGGGACGGAAGTAGTGTACCCCAGCTGTCTGCGGCGAGTGTAAGTCATGAAATAGTGCGAACGTTTTTCAAAATGTCTGTGAGTCGTGTAACTGAAGCGGAACTTGGGGACCAACCCTGTATTCACCTAGCGGGATGTGGAAAACGACGCACTACCGCCATATGAGACAAACAAAAACAGTGAAATGCGTCAGTCTCTTACACATTCTAAGAAAAAAAAGCAACACGCTACGAAGAAATTATCCGAGTAGTACGGAAATCATTGGATGTGATATACATCTACAGACAAACAAGTGATTCAAATTTCGCAAAAATTTGATGATTTATTCAAGAAAAAGAGCTTCACAAATTGAGCAAGTCAACAACGCGTTGGTTCGCCTCTGGCCTTTATGCAAACAGTTATTCGGCTTGGCATTGGTTAGCAGAGTTGTTTGATGTCCTCCTGAAGGATATCGTGTCAATTTCTGGCCAACTGGCTCGTTAGATAGTCAAAATTTCAAGCTGATTGGAGGGATCTCCTCATAATGCTCCAAACATTCTCTGTAGGGGTGACCTTGCTGGCCATTGTAGAGTTTGGCGAGCATGAAGACAAGCAGTAGAAATTCTCGCAGTGTGTTGGCGGGCACTATCTAGCTGAAACACAAGCCCTGCATGGCTTGCCATGAACGGCAACAAAAACGAGGCATAGAATATCGTCGACGTACCGCTGTGCTGTAAGGGTGCCGCGGGTGACAACCAAAGAGGTCCTGCGATGAAAAGAAGTGGCAACCCACACCATCACTCCTGTTTGTCGGTCCGTAAGGCGAGTGACAGTCAGGTTGGCATCCCAGAACTATCTGGGGCGCTCGAGACACGTCTTTGTTGATCATAGGGGCTCAGTTCGAAGCGGTACTCATCGCTAAAGACAATTCTACTTCAGTCAATGAAGTTTCAGGCCAAAGACGTGTCTGGAGACGCCCCAAATAGTGGTGGCATACCAAGATCACTGTCGCCCGCCTTACAGTCTGACAAGCAGGTGTGCAGTTTCTTTGCGTAGCAGGACCACTTTGGTTGCCATCTGTGATATACTTACAGCACAACGGCACATCGGCGATATTCTACGTCCCGTTTTGTTCCCGTTCGTATCAAGCCATCCTGGGCTTATATTTCATCAAGATAATGCCCGCCCGCACATGGCGAGAGTTTCTGCTATTTGTTTGCGAGCTTACCAAACGCTGCCTTGGCAAGCAAGATTACTTGATCCCTGCCCAATTGAGAACGTTTGGAGCATATTTTCTTCCAAGACACATTTCGAGGTATTACATTATCTGCAGGGGGATCAGGGGGTTTAGATGTGAATTTCGTTCCTTGGTTGTAGCCAGCTAACTGCCTTATACTTCGTTTTGTTACAAATAAGTTATTATCTAACACTTTTTATTAAAATAGTGCACTGAAGATACGCTTTATAAACAATAATAAAGATGGTTCAAATGCTCTGAGTACTACGGGACGTAACATCTTAGTCATCAGTCCCCTAGAACTTAGAACTATTTAAACCTAACTAACCTAAGGAAATAACACACATCCATGCCCCAGGCAGGATTCGAACCTGCGACCGTAGCAGTTACGCGGTTCCGGACTGAAGCGCCTAGAACCGCTCGGCCACAACGCACGGCTAAGATGGTATGAAACTTTCTGGCTGATTAAAACTTCGTTTCTGACAGGGACTCAAACCTGGGACCTTTACCTTTTCCCAGCAAGTGCTGCACCGACTGAGCTATCCCAGCAAAATTCATCCCCTCCTGTTCAAACTATTTACCACACTACCCAGTATCACTATAGCGACCACTTTAGAAAGATTCTTACACAAAGACACTAAGTTCTTTATCACGCACCTTTGCTCTACATCTGGTCTGAAAATGCTGGTTGCCCGTTACGCTGCCCCTAAACTTTACTGTAACTGAAGGCTTAATTCTAGCCCATGGCTACAACCTAGCAGCAGCACTTCCTCCTTCTTAAAATTTTGCAAGTTCCTAAGCGTTATGATCTCGGTTGGAGTGTGCTCCACAGTTGCTTCTGCTAGCCCCACTTGAGCGTCTTCTCCACTTTTGCAGCGCTTGATACCTGTTTCTAGTGTTGACAGTAAAACTATTACATCACATTCTCTTCCTCCCTGCCTTCCTTCTAATTGCAAGTACGCAACGTCCCTCTTCCTCTCTGTCTCCCTTCCTCTTGATCAGCTCCTTCCTTGCTACCGCCAACTGTGCCTGAGGGGCACAGATTTTTCTTTCCTCAACCAAAATACTGCTGCTCTGCAGTTCCAGGAGAGAACTTCTTCCATTTACCCAGTGTTCTGCCCACTACCTCCCCCCCTCCAACCCCCCAAACTCCAGTGAATATATTTCGTACAAGATTAGCAAAAAATTTCCCAACACACTACCCAATGACAGCTACCACATGTCTCATTCATGATCAATTTCGACAAAAGAATTAGTTTAACTTGAAAGAGTTTACTAGATTTGTCAAGGACGCGAGTTTGGTTGTATACAAATACTGTAAAATGTCTACAGGGTAAGTGGCCACCTTGCTGCCGCCAAACGGTCGTATGAGTAATGCTATGTTGACATAGAAATAACAACCATATCCGAAAAGAGTAACCTGTTTCCAGCAGGTTCAAATGGCTCTGAGCACTATCGAACTGACTTAGAACTACTTAAACCTAACTAACCTAAGAACATGACACACATCCATGCCCGAGGCAGGATTCGAACGTGCGACCGTAGCCTAGAACGCACGGCCACACCGACCGACTTTCCAGCAGGAATATGTCATGTATGGTGCGGGGTTGGTTTGCAAAACAGAGATTTTTTCTCTCTTCTCAGTTCCACACTAGTCGAAAGTGAAGGGATGAAACAGAAAAAAGGGACACTCCAAGAAAACTGGGTTGACTCCGCACCAAGCACAAGAGTGACCTTCGCAGCGCCGTTTAAGCTGTCAGGGGTAATATAAAATGAGCGGTCTGCTGACCATGTCACTCATGCCTTCTCTCGTGGGATGGATAAGATCGTTGAAGCTTGAAGACGTCGTCACACGAGCCATGACAATTAATGTTCTACGCGCTGACTTGATCTCCACCGTGCTGTTGAACTCTCAGAAACGACCTGGGTTCGGCATATGGTACGTACGCCACAGCGTGGTAAACGCGATCGCAGCGCGCTTCAGCGGCGGATGATAGCTTATCTGGCACGCAAATCACACAGTTTGTTTATGAAATGGGCGGTCGTAAAATTTCCACATTAGCTCTGCTAAAACGCGCATTTCCTCCCTTTCCATATGCTAGTCATGTTGCCCTGTCCGTAACATACATACAAAAAACTTCAATATACAAGAACATGCCAAAAGGCCAAATTGAAGCTGCCGTGCCCAATCCGTTAGGACATTATCTAACAAAAGTTTCATTGCGAACAATGCGACAAAATTTACATAATTCCTCCACATAATACAAAAATAATTTCATCATTCTCCCTTTCTGGTAAAACGTTAAGACCATCACTGTTTATATTCAGAGCAGAACTTTTGGAACTTGTAAAATACAAAATATCTCACTGCAAGTAATACAAGCTCATTTGTAGATAAAGCTAACAGAACAAACTCACTCCTCCGAGAGAGCGCACTTATATTTACTTAAAATCGAATATTACAGAATGGCGATAGGCTGTCACTCATAGACGAATAAAACTGTCTCTTCGGAATTCAGTTTCTATGGGATCTTTAGGGACTGTAGAGGCCACTCCTAGTGTTGCAGACTTTTCCCTGTTGTTTGAACATATTTGTTCGTGTGAGGACTGAGTGTGTAGTGTTGCTTATCCTCAGCAGCTTCCGTTTTTCCTAGCATTACGCTTGTCAGCTTCTGTTTTCAGCCTCAGTCGCTTGATGCGCTCAGTTATTTCCCAAACATTACGACGCCATACTGGACGATTAAGTGCAGTAGTTTCCCAGTTATATGAGTTTCAATTTAACGTCTTTCCATGTTGGTCTTTAATAAACTACGACGGCATACTGGGCGATTAAGTGAAGTAGTTTCCCAGTTATGAGTTCCAATTTAAGGTCTTTTCATGTTGTTCATTAATACACCTTTCTATCGTGCTTGACATCTTCCTAGTTTTCTTTGACCATACTTCAGCTGGGAACACATAATTTGTTTTGGTAGATGGGATTCAGGCGTGCGAACAACGTTGCCTGTCTGACGGTGTTGATGCTTGATGACCATCCATGTCTTCAATATTTGCAGAGTTTGCTTCTTCGAGAACACAGATTATTGCGTCGATATTGCCACTTCACCCTTAGGATCCTTCTCAGGCAGAGCTATTGATACTTTTCCAGACATGGTATGGGCCTTCTGTCAGTAGTTCACCCTTCGCACCCACGTGTAAGAGACGATGTGACAATAGAGTTTGATCTTAATGTTGATGATACGATGGTCAAATATCCTTACCTAAATATGACCAAAGGCCCTACTGGCCCATTTGACACTGTTGGATTTCAACATCAACATTTGCAGTATTGATGAGGTCCCATACTCCGAGGAGCGTAGGGGATGATGCGGGAGAACCGCACCGCCGCACTAGGCAAGGTCCTAGCGGAGGTGGTTTCCCATTGCCTTCCTCCGACCGTAATGGGGATGAATGATGATGATGAAGACGACACAACAACACCCAGTCATCTCGAGGTAGGGAAAAATCCCTGACTGTGGGACAGGTCAGTGGCACCCAGACGTCCAGACTCTGCTACAGAACATATTTGTGAAGGCACGATTCTTTTAGTGAGTTTATAGCCGTTCTTTGGAAAGTTCGAAATGGACGCAACAGGGGAGGATTATCATTCCATCCAGGTCATGCTGTAGCAAAGACACGGCATAAAAGCGTGGGAAAGAGGCCGTGAAGCTGAATCTTTTTTTTCCTTTTCTCCCAATTAACTTTAAAGCCGCTGATTGGTCAAATCTGTATATGCAGAGCAAGCGGCAGTGTCCCAGCTTCGAATGCTTCTAGCATCATCCACACATCAAATGATGCGTGGGTGTACTATTTGTTTTGAGTCGGCCGTCTAAACATTTGACACATTGCGCAACACATAGTCGTGGCACGGAGTCAAATTGGTTTGGGAGACCAGCAAACGGGTCCACCTTCACACTGGAATCCGTTTCTGAGGCTCGTAGGGAAGTATCTGCGTTCCGAATTAGCCGAACGTAAGACCGCGTACTTGCATTTTTTCGGGCACGCGCCATTAATAACAGACTGCTGCCGTCCATGACTCCAGTCGCCGAAAGCATCGTAGTGTGCCCCCCTGATCAGCTGGAGAGTAAAGTATTCAATGCTATGGCGTAGGGCTCCAATATATACTTCTCAGCACCCTTTCTTTGGAACCATATTTTTCTTTACGGAGTAGTATAGATGCTTTATTGTAGTGTAGTTTTTGGGCCATACCACGGATTCACGTGTATGAAGTCAAATAAAGCGATTAGTGTGCTGGTTAGTGTCGTGTGTCGATCCGCAGCTGATCACTTTGTTCACCATAGACCGCA
Organism: Schistocerca cancellata; assembly: GCF_023864275.1. Classification (NCBI taxonomy): domain Eukaryota; kingdom Metazoa; phylum Arthropoda; class Insecta; order Orthoptera; family Acrididae; genus Schistocerca; species Schistocerca cancellata. The sequence goes on from NC_064626.1 coordinate 933,607,561, forward strand.
CATCATTTACAGCGTTTGTCCAAATAAAGAAAAATGTTTGTGTGCCGTTTCTTTGGCCATTTTATTTTATCTTGCGATATTAAGAATAAATAAATCTATTTTTATTTAGATCACAACTCCTCCCAGTGTTCTGATTAACATCAGCTTTGCCATTTTTATTAAAGTCTTGATTACAATAGAAAGTGAGAAGCTGGCAACAGCTCAAGAATGGAAGTATGATAGAATATTCAAAACGAAATCCCTATTTCAGCCACGAATCCGTAACTGTGGTAACTGATCTAAAACTTTTGCCCGGTAGTGTACTTTCTTCAAAGAATGCTGATCCAGCAAGTTTCACAGGAGAACATCTGCGAAGTTTCGAAGATAGAAGATGAAGTGCTGACGGAAATACGACTCTGAGGACGGGTTCTGAGTGTTGCCTAGGTAGCTGAGTTGACAGAGCACTTGTCAGCAAAAGGCAAAAGTCCTGGGTTCGATCTCCGGTCTGGCCCGCAGTTTTAATCTGTCAGGTTGTTTCACATCAAAATGCACTCAGATGTAGAGTAGAAGATTCACTTTGGAAGCTGTACGTTAATTTAATAATACCAAAAAAGTGGTCTACAATGAATTTCAAATTGAACACGCAATTCAAGTTGTCGTTTAACCCATTGAACTACCATGGTATTACACCGGTGGCTTGAACATCCAGCTATTTTTTGTCACTACACCCTCCATGATTCCACTTTACCACATCAATCGCATTGTCGCAGTCTTGTCTCATGGCTGAGATGACGCGTTTTTGTAAGTTTTGGAAGATGCGTGTCGCATTGGTTGCCAAGGTGTAACTCCTAGAATCGCACACACACAATTATAAGCGATCTTTACTTTCATCAATATTGCTGCACCGAGGCCCACGAGCAAGACAGGCTGCGGCGCTTACGTCACGATGGTAGTCCTGAACTCGCTCGCTCGCTCAGCTCAGCAGACAAAAATGCGTTTCTAAACCTGTTAACTCGCAGCTGGGCGTGCACGTACTAACGAGAATTGCATCTTGCACTGGAATCTGCTATTATGAAGCCTTACTGATTAACAGTACTGCAGCAAAATTTAACTTAATATCAGTACTCGATATTAATGGTATAATGGCTTGTTGACAGCATTTGGTCTCTTCTGCTTAACAATACTCATTACATGCTGGAAGTGGTGCCTTATGCAACTGATAATCATTTTAAGATGATTTTATTTTATTGTACGCCAGTACAGCTGTAACAAATTCTAAGTAGGACCATGGACTTCCCATCATTATAGGACTACTTATTGGGGTAGTGGCCGATATTAAACATGAATAAAATACATTAATGTCACAGTGACGGCTAACTACCACTAACTACTGAATCAAAAGCGATATTGTAAATAACTTGTATTTATTTTAAATTATCTCACGATGGAAATTAGATCATATTGAACAAATCACGAACGAAAACAAATTAAACAAATTGTACACTGTTCTTAGATATACTACACTGGTAAGATTGGCTCTCAGCTCTTAATGTTAAGTTGATGTGAAGTTAGATTTAATTATGTCCCTGGATAAGCAAATGGTAAATGCTATCTGACTGAGTTCCTATAATCTCTTTTGTGTCTGAAATAATACGTACTTCAGACACGACCACCAAGAAACAAACCAAACAACATGCAAAAAGACAAATAACCAATAACGAATCGTAAGCAAAACTGCACGGATGCTCAGTGGATGGCAAGAACACGATCCAACAACTATATCTGAACTTTACTGCCGCTGCTGCAAGTTTTACAATACCGTCTACCAGCGTGCTGGCTCCGTCGATACTTCTGGGGCGACGACTGCAGCTGCAAAGTCGTTGAATTAAGATAAATCTCTCAAATATCTTGAGCAGAATAAACTACTCAGGAACTGCTAATACCACAAGCCCTATATTTCCTCTAAATGGTATACAATGCTTCCAAGACTGGCTCAACAACCTTTAAGGTGCAGCCCATTGTGTCTTGTACTAACGTGCAATACCAGCATGATAGCTCTGTGCACTGGTCGACTACGTTCAATGGTGACTGCCAGCCTATAAGGTGGAATCAACTGTAATTACACTAGTAGTCAATGCAAAGCCTATCGTGGACGCTGATGTCCTACTGTAGCTGCAGGCTCTAGATCATATACAGCACAGTATTCAGAATCTAAGTCCCTATCTCAGAACTACCGAACTTGGCGACTGTCCGCTTTCACGGTATAAGACGCTCTCTCACCTGCCTCGCTCTCACGATGCTCTTGCTGCCAAACTCTAATCAGCCAATCCCGACGCTGCAAAGGCCTCCCACATCTCCCTCGCGGAGTGATACAATTTCTCCACCTATCCAAAAATTTCTCTGTTAAAACAGCGGGCGTTGACCCTCAGCGTTTCCCGCACTTTCTTATGAACTGCCCAATCAGAGCTCAGCCCATTTGCCACTAAAACAGCGCGCGACCGGGCGGCGCCAGCGCGTACGTTGGACGCTCTCTGTCTGCTCGACATTTCCCCTCTCCCTCTCACCTGGCACCCGGCGGCGTTCCTTTTGATGCTTGCCAGTCAGTGGCCGCATCCCCTGGGACCCCCGGCCGCTGCACAATGCCACAGAGTAACATATCTTTGTCTGTGACAATGCTCTACCGGCTCTCGCCGGCCTTCGCCTCCCCGGCTGCGCCCTTCCACTCCTCGCCTCCGCTGTCAAATTTACTTTGCTTACACCTACAGCATGCAACTAAATATTAACATTACCAAAGCCCGTATTATTTCAGACATGTGTTTAATCATCACGTATCTCTGTTTCTAATCCACCTAATAAGACTAATTAACCATTATATGGGTTTATTTACTTCAAACATGCAGAATAATCTGTGAAATGAACGTCACAAATGAAAGCCACCTTTCACAGTAAGATTCCATAATAGCGGATTCCAGCAGAAGATTCAGTTTTCGTCTGTACGGACACGCCTAGTTGCGAGTTAACAGGTGTAGAATCTTAGTTTGTCAAGCGAGCGCAGGACTACCTTCGTGACGTACGCGCCGCGGCCTGTCTTTCTCGTAGGCCTCGTGCTGCACCCCCTGTTCCGTTACTGGCTCTTTAGCAGCGTTGTGCAGTAGGTAGTCCCAGACCGTATCTGTGCTGTCGAACGTACGTCGCCGTCTCGTCTGTTCCGGGAAGCAGCATAAGGATAGACCGCAACGTTCAGCTGTCCCAGTCTGGCGATACAAATGGGAGCTTTCCCTGCCGACAAAGATCCAGTGGCCGCTCTCTCAAATGAAGCACACACACTGACGACACGTGCCTCGGCGCTCGGAGGCGGCCTTCCCAACGCACGACACTATAAGAGGCGGCGTGCCGCGGGTCACACGTGAGGCGCGACCGCGGCTGGCACGTGCGAACGCGGGCGGCACGTGCGCGCTGGAGGCCGCGGTGGCGGCCACACCGCCTTCATTACAGAAGTGCAGATTAGCGGTTCGCCCGCCCACGGATATTGCCCCTTAATTAACAAATTCCCGAGCCGAGCAGCGCTTACCGCCACTCAATTCCCGGCTCAATTAAGGAAATTGCTCCAGAAACCATAAACTCGATAAAGTATCCGTCCGTGACTGTTATAAGAAGGCCCGCACGGGCGTCTGCCACAAGGGACGTTTAATGCCGTGGGCAGAGCCAAGCCGAGCCGCTATTAACGAGCGCGGGAGAGCGTTTACTTCGCGAGGGAGGCCATCTCTCACTGGACGCACAGTGCACGCACTCCCGACCCGTGTTCGGGACTTTGCGCTCCAGACAACTCTTAGCAGATCTGATGGTAATCCAGCACTTTGTTCTCTTTCTCGCTGCAGGTAAAAAATTGTTCCATAACGGGCTGCTTCTCTGAAAATTCGGCGTACATACGAGATGCATCATAGCTAACAGCGAAATCTGACGAGTGTGAAAGTACACGATAATTCTCTCTCCGCCCGAACAGGCCTCGGAACGTTCAACGGTACCGACCGACCGCCGTGTCATTCTCAGCCGACAGGCTTCAAACGGTTCAAATGGCTTTGAGCACTATGGGACTTAATCTGAGGTCATCAGTCCCCTAGAACTTAGAACTACTTAAACCTAACTAACCGAAGGACATCACACACATCCATGACCGAGGCAGGATTCGAACCTGCGATCGTAGCTGTCGCGCAGTTCCAGACTGAAGCGCTTAGAACCGCTCGGCCACATCGGCCGGCCGACAGGCTTCACTGGCTGTAGATATGGAGGAAGGGGCATGTTGCCAGCATACCGCACTCCCGGCCGTTGTCAGTTTTGGTGACCGGAGCCGCTACTTCTCAGTCAGATAGCTCCTCAAGCGGCCTCACAAGGGCTGAGTGCACACCACTCGCCAACAGCTCTCGGCACACCCTAACGGTCACCCATCCACGTGCTAGCCGAGCGCGACAGCGCTTAACTTCGGTGATCTGACGAGAACCGGTGTTACCACTGCGGCTAGGCCGTTTGCCGTATACAATAATATAAGCAATAGCACCCCAGTAAACATGCGTCGTCAAACGTGCCGTTTGCGAAGTAATAATGTACGGTAGTCACTCACTTCAGTATGAAATGTTGACCTGTTTGTTGTGGTCTTCAGTCCAGAGACTGGTTTGATGCAGCTCTCCATGCTACTCTATCCTGTGCAAGCTTCTTCATCTCCGAGTAACTACTGCAACCTACGTCCTTCGGAATCTCCTTGGTGTATTCATCTCTTGGTCTCCGTCTACGATTTTTACCCTCCAGGCTTCCCTCCATCACTAAATTGGTCATCCCTTGATGCTGCAGAACATGTCCTACTAACCGATCCCTTCTTATAGTCAAGTTGTGCCACAAATTCCTCTTCTCCTCGATCCTATTCACTACCTCCTCATTAGTTACGTGGTCTACCCATCTAATCTTCAGCATTCTTCTGTAGCACCACATTTCGAAAGCGTCTATTCACTTCTTTACTAAACTATTTTTCGTCCATGTTTCAGATCCATACATGACCTAGTTAGGAAAAATGTGCATGAAATGGAAATTTTTCGATTGAGCTATGTAACTGGGCTCAATTTTCACCCATGACGCATATCTGGAGAATATTCTAGATGCAGAACACACAACCGGAACACTCTGCTATCGTGAAAGACAACATCTTACAGGCTGGTATTGTGGAAGATGGTCTGATAGAGCAGGGTATGCACCTTGGCCAGCAAGATCACGTGGCCTGAATTCTCTGGATTTTTCTGTCTGTGATCATCTCAGAAGTGAGGTACAGAGCTTCCGTTGATGCGGCTGGTGCGGGAATGCTCTACATCAGGGCTTCCCAACCTTTTCAGCTGGCGGACCCCTCTTCAGTCGAAAATCGACAGCGAACCCCTCGTCAGTCATGAGCACAGTAACTTTAAATTTCAGAGCGAAACGCATGGGAACTGAAAACTTCTTAATGCACGTGCCATGTTCCCAATTCGTCTAGCATGCAACAAACAATATCATTAACACACGGCTTTATGAGATTTTCTGCAATGGTACGAGCTTTGCCTGTTTTGCCACTCGATAACTAACCAAGAAAGAAGCTTTTAACGAATTTTTATTAATTGTATTTGTATGAGTTTTCATGCAATGCTGAGAAGCAGCTAGTTCAGCACTCTTCCTTTTGAAAAAATCGATGTCTTTAGCCTCGAAATCCAGGTGAGTACCTTCAAAAAGACGGCGCAATTTAACTGGAACCATTGAACTGTTCGGAAGGACTCGCGCACAAATTACACACTGAGCTTTGCCCTTCTTTGTCTCCATAAAGCCCATTTCTAAATAGGTTTCGTTATACTTACGCTTCTTGGTTATTCCTCTTCCACAGGATATTGCAACCACTGGAGTACTTGCAGAGTTTTCACATAATAAATCCGACAAAGCCTGCTCCGCGCATGCGTACAAGGTTTCAGCGCATCTAGTGCCGTGAGCCGGCGCACAAACGACCCCCGTATTGTTGCGAAACTGTCGATCAGAGAAGCCGCGTTCTCCGGCACTAAACGGTGTATGCGTTCTCACTTAGGAACCGCAAAGGCTGCTTGGGAATACGAACTGAAGTAAAAGTACACATGCTTTTCACACGAAAAACAAATGATGAATTTAATTTTCACATTTTTATTCAAATATTTTACTCGTTTTTTTACACGGTTTAGTGAAATGTGGCCGCGAACCCCTTAGAAAGAGCCGGTGAGCCCCTAAGGGGTCCGCGGACCACACGTTGGGAAGCCCTGCTCTACACCTTTCGTAATTCACCATAGCGACGAGCGCTGTATTGCATCCAAATGTGCAGCATTCAAGTGGAACACGTTCTTCAACATGTACGAATGTACAGCCATCCAACGTGCTGTTGTAGGACAAGGACCGTGTGAAGTAAGAAGTGTGCGTGTGTGTGTGTGTTTGTGTGTGTGCGTGTGTGTGTGTCTGTGTGTGTGTGTGTGTGTGTTTGTGCTAACTCAGCGGACTGAATGACGTTCCGAATACCTTTTACACTGTCCAATGCACCCATAGCGCGCACCAGAGGACCCATGCATATTGGAACTTTTCTGATTCTGGTATCGCATATCTCCACGCGTGCCACTTTTCGATATCAATTATGATACGCTCTGTATATTCTCAATAGGCTGATGGAAAAGAAAGCCCCCCAGAAGAGGTGTCCAACATCATCGAAACGTTATTTGCATCTTATACCGGTTATATAATATACTGGATGTTAATGAATTAGCCTTTAATTGTGAAAAAGGTGAATAACTTACAAAAACGTTTAATACAACACTGAATGCAGTATACCTTGAAGTTTTATTTACCAATGTTAATTGTAGATACCTTTTGTAACACGACAAATATCCCATCTGTAATCAGTTTCCTGCCAAATCCTACGAACCAACTGCTTGTGTTATCCGTTGTCGCAGTTCGTCGACTTTCTCGGAAGCGGAGGAACAAACATTCATGTATATAATGTAACCCCATACACAAAAGTCGGTTGGGGTTGAATCAGGTGATTGTGGTGGTCAGGATATTGTTTCACCATGGTCAATCCAAATCGGCTCATTCTTACGGAGATACGCGACAACGTCACGACGATAATGTGGTAGCGCGAAATCTTCATGGAAAATGAATTCTGTGTCCACATCGTGTTGCAATTGAGGCATTAGACAATGTTCACGCATGTCCAGGTGCGATATGCCAGTTACGACTTGGCAAAAAAGAAAGTACCATAAATCTTTTACAGCTTACAGCGCGAAAAACATTTACCTTAGGCAAGTCCCGTACATGGTCGATTGCGTGATGTAATCCGAACATTATGCCGATTCACTTTACCGCAGGTATGGAAGGTGACTTCGTCACTGAAGATACTTTTATTAAGAATGTTAAACATTTCTACACAACACTCAGTTCGCCTTTCTTTGCACTTTCTCTTAAAGTTTGCAACGGTTCTAATCTGCAGCGTTTGAATGACGAGCGTTCCCGTAGTAATATCCACAGTGTAACACTATGCATAGTTAACTCTAAACTGCAACGTCTCGTTGATTTGTCCAGTCTACGAATGTAAAAAAGACTGGCGAAATTGTTCAATGTCTGCGTGAGAGATCGCTGGCCGATCCAGACCCAGCTTCCTATGTGATCCACAGGCAATTCCAGTGAAACAGTTGTACCAGTTAAATTAACAGCTTGGATTTGAGATGCTGACTTATGATATTTAGCCCTGAATGATATCTCAACCGTGGTAGCGGATTAGTTTGAGGAAACCATAAACAGCACTGCACACACTATGCACCGTTATACGACTCCATGATGACTGCTGGATTAACTCAAGTCGTACATGCCGCATGCCATATACAGTGGCCGTTGGAAATTGACAGTGTTAGGCTGAAATAAAACTCTAAAATACACAGTATTAGTGCTGTATCAAACATTTCTGTGAAGTTATTTGCCCTTTAGACAATTAAAGGTTACTTCTGCTTAACTAACGCATAAATGCCCTGTATACGATTTGACCACCTAGAAAAAGCGTTTGACAATGTAGAGTGCATGGGACATATTAGAATGGATCATAGGAAATAGACAGAGTGCTAAAATTACACAACTGTACAACTTGAAGACAGTGGCGGACAATCACTTTTTACAAATTTGTTTTTATTGTTGTTGCCACCGTATGAGTGATGTCTTTTTACAGTGCCTGATGACTGTCGTTTCAATCGAAACTGGTTGCAACAAAGCCTTGTTTTATCAGTAGGTTGTTACATAAAAATGACTTCCACAAAATTTTTACAAGCTACAGGGCACTACCTCCATATTACGACAACTTGCTTAATATCGGGTTGGTCCACCTATCGAACACAACACCACAGTGATTCTGTGTGATATGGATTCGACAAATCCACGGTAGGGTTAGAGAAGTATGTAGCATCACTTGTCTACGTACAGGTCATGCATTTCCCATAAATTACAGGCCAGTGGCTTGTCCACCGACGGAAAAAATCGCAACGCCAAAAATTGGTTAATGTACGGTAGTGAGATTTCGGGAATACATTAATCTAGGTAACATATTTAAGTGATTAACACTGCAAAAGTGAAGGTTAATGTAAGGGCGAAATACTGGTACAATAATAACCAGTCTAATCGCCAGAATGTTGAATTCGAGCATGGTTCAAATGGCTCCAAGCACTGAGGTCACCACTCCCCAAGACTTAGAGCTACTTAAACCTGATTAACCTACGTACATCACACACAACCATGCCCGAGGCAGGATTCGAAGCTGCGACCGCAGTAGTAGTAGTAGTAGTTTATTCATGCAGTGACAGTGTACATTGTATGGATTTCGTCAACGAACATAGTGTAACAAAATAAGAAGAGTGTACAATTTCCTACATAATACAATGGTTCATTGCACCCATCACAATATTTTTGGGCAATACACCTTTGATTACTGTAACAATATAAAAGTATTACAAGGCTCTTTACACGAAGTTCATTAAAAGTAAATAACTGACTTAACGCTTTTGTTCGGGGCCTTTTACATGAAATACTTTACAAGTAAATAATTGATTTAATACTTTTGTTTAGAAAAATTAACATTGAGTCTCTGTCAAGCATTTGGTTTATAGTACTATTAACATATAGTAAATGAATGTAGTTACTTGCTACAAGGTTACTGCAGATATTCATTTATACTACAATAGCAGTTGGTCATTAAGAATTTAAATACAGGGCTATTACAAATGATTGAAGCGATTTCATAAATTCACTGTAGCTCCATTCATTGACATATGGTCACGAAACACTACAGATACGTAGAAAAACTCATAAAGTTTTGTTCGACTGAAGCCGCACTTCAGGTTTCTGCCGCCAGAGCGCTCGAGAGCGCAGTGAGACAAAATGGCGACAGGAGCCGAGAAAGTGTATGTCGTGCTTGAAACGCACTCACATCAGTCAGTCATAACAGTGCAATGACACTTCAGGACGAAGTTCAACAAAGATCCACCAACTGCTAACTCCATTCGGCGATGGTATGCGCAGTTTAAAGCTTCTGGATGCCTCTGTAAGGGGAAATCAACGGGTCGGCCTGCAGTGAGCGAAGAAATCGTTGAACGCGTGCGGGCAAGTTTCACGCATAGTGATGTGAAAGATTCAGTGTTTAAACCTCCTCTACCAAGAAACGTGCCAGAACTGCGAGCTCGCATCAACAATGCTTTCGAACTCATTGATGGGGACATGCTGCGCCGAGTGTGAGAGGAACTTGATTATCGGCTTGATGTCTGCCAAATCACTAAAGGGGCATATATCGAACATTTGTGAATGCCTAAAAAAACTTTTTGAGTTTTTGTATGTGTGTGCAAAGCATTGTGAAAATATCTCAAATAATAAAGTTATTGTAGAGCTGTGAAATCGCTTCAATCATTTGTAATAACCCTGTATTGCTTCCTTGAATGTAGACAATGTTTTTATTTCTTTTAGCTGAGTTAGAAGTTTTTTTGTACAAAATAATACCGTGAATGTTGGTTTGTTTTTGTGTTAAAGCCTTGTATACTCTTTTTACGTGGATGTCTTTGCACATTCTTGTATTGTACGAGTGAAGATATGAGTTGGTTTTATAATTATCAGTGTGCACTTTTATATTAACAACACTTTTTTATACAGAGGCAGAGGTGTTGAAATAACTGTTTGGAAGGTGTTAGCCTTTTACTGTTTGAAATTCTTCTAACAGATCGTTTTTGTAAGGTGAAGATGGTTTTCATCTTTGCGTCATTGTGACCCCAGAGGGTTAGGCCACAGGTGATAGCAGAATGGATGCAAGCAAAGTAGACAGTTCTGCTTCACCTCTACTACACACAGTACTAATTATGCGTAATGCAAAACAAGTAGAGCTTAACTTGTTAGTGAGGCAGAGAATGTGGGCTTTCCAGTCCAGATTTTCATCAATTGGCACACCTAAGAAATTTGTGGCGGCTACCCTTTCAATTTGTTTATTTTGAATTTTGAGGTTCACATCAATACGAGGCTTTATTTTCCTGTAATGTATATAACTAGCAGCAGCGCGGTCCCGGATTGAAAATGCGAATGTGCAAACGTGCTTACATTGGGTTGTACAGTGCCAGATGTCAGTTTATGGGATGAAGTACCATGCCTGTTGCACTTTGTGGGTCAATACAAGGACGGTTATTGTTGGTTACGGATGAAGCTGGAGTTGTCGTCCGATGATGTCCCACATGTGCTCGACTGGAGACACACTCTGTACAGCATGTTGGGCTACAACAACGGTATGTGGGCGAGCGTTATCCTTTTGTAAAACACCTCTTGGAATGCTCTTCATGAATGGTAGCACAACAAATAGTGCCAACAGACTGATCAAATTTGCCGTCAGGGTGTGTAGGATAAGCACGAGAGCGCTCCTGCTGTCGTACGAAATCGCAAGCCAGAGCGTAGCTGCAGGTTTAAGTCAAGTGTGTCCAGTACACAGAGAGGCTGGTTGCAGGTGCTCAACTGGCCTCTGTGTGACGAACACACGGCCGTCACTGGCAATGAGGCAGGACCAGATTTCATCAGAAAACACAACGGACCTCCACACTGCCCTCCAATGTGCTCTCGCTTGACACCACTGAAGTTGCAATCGGCCGCAGTTTGGGGTCAGTGAAATGCACCCTGCAGGGCGTCTGGCTCGGAGCTGTCCTTGAAGTAACTGGTTCTTTCTATAACTGTGGTGCCAACTGCTGCTCAAATTGCTCTTGCGGATGCAGTGCAATGCACCAAAGCCATACACAGAACATGATTGCCTAGCCTCTCGATGGTGCCACGTGGTCGTCTGGAGCCCACACTTCGTGTGGCCGTATATTCTCGTGACCAGTGCTGCCAGCGATCATGTACAGTGGCTATATTCCTGCCACGTCCCTTTTCAGTGTCGCGCAAGGAACATCCCTCTTCTCGTAGCCCTACCACACGACGACGGTGAAACTCAGTGAGGTGTTGATAACGGCTTCTTTGTAGCCTCAAAGGCATTCTTGACTAACATCAACTCACCACATCTCGAAGGTAACTAACGCTCACGACCATTGCAGCGTGTATATAAAGCAAACCTGATTTGCATTCTCATAGTGGTGCTACATTTATAGACTTAGAGAAGGCTTTTGACAATGTTAACTGGTATACTCACTTTCAAATTCGGAAGGTCGCAGGGGTAAAATACAGGGAGGGAAAGGCTATTAACAATTTGTACAGAAACCAGATGGCAGTTATAAGAGTCGAGGGGCATGAAATGGAAGCAGCGGTTGGTAAGGGAGTCAGACAGTGTTGTAGCCTATCCCCGATGTTATTCAATCTGTATATTGAGCAAGTGGTAAAGGAAACAAAAGAAGAATTCGGAGTAGGAATTAAAATCCAGGGAGAAGAAATAAAAACTTTGAGGTTCGCCGATGACATTGTAACTCTGTCAGAGACAGCACAGGACCTAGTGGAGCAGCTGAAAGGAGGATATAAGATGAACATCAACAAAAGCAAAACGAGGATACTGGAATGTAGTCGAATTAAATCGGGTGATGCTGAGGGTATTAGATTAGGAAATGAGACGCTTAAAGTAGTAAATGAGTTTTGCTATTTGGGGAGCAAAATAACTGATGATGGTCGAAGTAGAGAGGATATTAAATGTAGACTGGCAATAGCAAGAAAAGCGTTTCTGAAGAAGAGAAATTTGTTAACATCGAGTATAAATTTAAGTTCAGGAAGTCGTTTCTGAAAATATTTGTTTGGAGTGTAGCCATGTACGGAAGTGAAACATGGACAATAAATATTTTGGACAAGAAAAGAATAGAAGCTTTCGAAATGTGGTGCAACAGAAAAATGCTGAAGATCAGATGGGCAGAACACACAACTAATGAGGAAGTATTGAATAGGATTGGGGAGAAGAGGAGTTTGTGGCACACTTTGACTAGAAGAAGGGACCGGTTGGTAGGACATGTTCTGAGGCATCAAGCGATCATCAATTTAGTACTGGAGAGCAGTATGGAAGGTAAAAATCGTAGAGGGAGATCAAGAGATGAATACACTAAGCAGATTCAGAAGGATGTAGGTTGCAGTAAGTACTGGGAGATGAAGATGCTTGCACTGGATATAGTAGCGTGGAGAGCTGCATCAAACCAGTCACAGGACTGAAGACCACAAAAAGAACAGTGGTGCTACTGGGGCCACACCTACGCGACAAGTGCGAAATTGGAATAGGTATCTTCTTTAAAATTTAGAAACACGTCTACCAACTCTTGTTTATGTTGCGCAACTATCTTTGTGTTTCGATTTCTTGTTTTTTTGTTTTTTCGTCAATGTATATTTCCTTTCGCCCTCAAATGAGCACGTGAACCATTACTTACCACTAGCTTTCTTGTACTTCTTATCCTTCCAAAACTCCCTCACCCTTCACTTTGGAGCTGTTTTCTTTCTTGCATCCATGCTTTTTCTAAGTTTCAGATTCCTGCCTGTTGGGTTCTTGGATATGAGGTTATTTGTAACGTTTTTCTGCCTCTATGTTGTCCGTGTAGTTGCCAGTGGGTCAATTCTGTTTTCTGTGAGGTCAGTTTGACTGTCTACCAGCCAACATATTTTCGATTTAGAAATTAGAAGGAAGGTCAGCGTTGGCCCTAATATTGATGGTTTACTGACAGCAAAATCGATTTTCAGTCACAGTAACCAAAGCTGTGAAACGATCACAATAACAATAATTATTGTGATCGTTTCATAGCTGATAATAACTTGACACCAGTGCCTATGAGTTTAATTTGTACACCACAGCACTCACGATGATCGCTATGTGATTGAAAATCTATTTTGCTGTCAATAAACCATCAATATTATGGCCAACGCTGACCTTCCTTCTAATTTCAAGTATATGGTCGTTGTGCACACAGCACTCTATGGAGTCACCAATCAATATGTTGGATTGTCGGGTTCCGATGTAAATGTGGAAGATTTTCTCCATCAAGGAGAGTCGTCCAACCGTGCTACATGACCGTAAAATTTCATGCTTTTCCGCGCAGGTGAGGTGAACCGTTCAGTCAGTGAATACAGTTCTTCTGAGCTTCTGCGTATCCAGATACCGTCTTGAATTGTGGATCCAGATAGTTTTCTCAATACCTGTCATTCAATCATCTCGTTGTCTTTGACGTTCTTAGTTAACGGTCTTCGTTGCGTAGATTGCTTCTGTAAGAACGACTGTGACAAACTTTGGCTTTGATGGGCAGTGATTTCTTGTTATACGTATTTCAGTAAATTTTGCAGACTCCACGCAATTTTCCTGCGGGTGTTTTGTGAGACACTGTTTCGTTGCTAGTATTTCACCTAGGAAACTGATGTACGTAAGATGAGTGATGTTGCCATTCTCGGTTCCAAGTACGGCAAGAAAGGAAGAATGAATTGATTGTTGATGTTAATAACGACCATCCTCCTTTACCTCTTCTGCATTACTGCAGATGACGTGTCACTGAGCACATTTGTTCTGTACATACAGTACACGTGAGGCGCCTAGTTGTTTCCACTGCACTTTGTGGAATACGAATGTTCTGTTATACTTCACTAACCTGTTGTCTTCAAGTTGATGTCCCCAGCGCAGTAAACAACACGCAGGTCGTAGGTTCTGTATCTTGAGGCTGAAACTGACTTTTAGCGAGGTTCTGTTCTGAAATAATGTATCACTTCATTGGGATGCCACTCGCGTATTTTAATATAGCCACAAGAGAAGACTACATGATCTTAATACAACACCTTCTGATACAGCAAAGTACATGATCAAACACAATGTTTACGAAAATGTATCTTTACACTAATTGTGGCAGATGTCTGTGCCTCATGACTACCGGAGTGAATCTCTTAATGCTGAATACTGGCAAAAACAATCCTGCCACAGACAACATGACTGTACATCTCGACTGCCTAATCCAGAGTGACGAACAGGAACTTAAATAAAAATTGGACACACATCCTACGACAGACAACATATCTGTTCTTCTCGACTGCCTAATCCAGAGTGACGAACAGCCCGAAACACTTCGCGCGCCATACCAGAAAAGGCGTGACCCGAACGCTTCCGAAGTGCTTCGTCTGCAATTTCGTCAGTCTTTTGTTTTTGATTGAAATTGTTTTTAATAATTCTAAAATGACTGATTGACAGTCAGCTGTTGACAGATATTTATACAAAAAAGTGAAGTCATTCCAATGAGTAGTATAACTGATAATAATAACTGTACTTTAACTGTATCAGATAGATTATATAATGGTAAGACAAAGATTTAGGAACCAGGTTTTAAATTGTAAGACATTTCCAGGGGCAGATGTGGACTCTGACCACAATCTATTGGTTATGACCTGTAGATTAAAACTGAAGAAACTGCAAAAAGGTGGGAATTTAAGGAGATGGGACCTGGATAAACTGAAAGAACCAGAGGTTGTACAGAATTTCAGGGAGAGCATAAGGGAACAATTGACAGGAATGGGGGAAAGAAATACAGTAGAAGAAGAATGGGTAGCTTTGAGGGATGAAATAGTGAAGGCAGCAGAGGATCAAGTAGGTAAAAAGACGAGGGCTAGTAGAATTCCTTGGGTAACAGAAGAAATATTGAATTTAATTGATGAAAGGAGAAAATATAAAAATGCAGTAAATGAAGCAGGCAAAAAGGAATACAAACGTCTCAAAAATGAGATCGACAGGAAGTGCAAAATGGCTAAGCAGGGATGGCTAGAGGACAAATGTAACGATGTAGAGGCTTATCTCACTAGGGGTAAGATAGATACTGCCTACAGGAAAATTAAAGAGACCTTAGGAGAAAAGAGAACCACTTGTATGAACATCAAGAGCTCAGATGGAAACCCAGTTCTAAGCAAAGAAGGGAAAGCAGAAAGGTGGAAGGAGTATATAGAGGGTCTATACAAGGGCGATGCACTTGAGGACAATATTATGGAAATGGAAGAGGATGTAGATGAAGATGAAATGGGAGATACGATACTGCGTGAAGAGTTTGACAGAGCACTGAAAGACCTGAGTCGAAACAAAGCCCCCGGAGTAGACAACATTCCAGTAGAACTACTGACGGCCTTGGGAGAGCCAGTCCTGACAAAACTCTACCATCTGGTGAGCAAGATGTATGAAACAGGCGAAATACCCTCAGACTTCAAGAAGAATATAATAATTCCAATCCCAAAGAAAGCAGGTGTTGACAGATGTGAAAATTACCGAACAATCAGTTTAATAAGCCACAACTGCAAAGTACTAACACGAATTCATTACAGACGAATGGAAAAACTAGTAGAAGCCGACCTCGGGGAAGATCAGTTTGGATTCCGTAGAAATACTGGAACACGTGAGGCAATACTGACCTTACGACTTATCTTAGAAGAAAGATTAAGGAAAGGCAAACCTACGTTTCTAGCATTTGTAGACTTAGAGAAAGCTTTTGACAATGTTGACTGGAATACTCTCTTTCATATTCTAAGGGTGGCAGGGGTAAAATACAAGGAGCGAAAGGCTATTTACAATTTGTACAGAAAGCAGATGGCAGTTATAAGAGTCGAGGGACATGAAAGGGAAGCAGTGGTTTGGAAGGGAGTAAGACAGGGTTGTAGCCTCTCCCCGATGTTATTCAATCTGTACATTGAGCAAGCAGTAAAGGAAACAAAAGAAAAATTTGGAGTAGGTATTAAAATCCATGGAGAAGAAATAAAAACTTTGAGGTTCGCCGATGACATTGTAATTCTGTCAGAGACAGCAAAGGACTTGGAAGAGCAGTTGAACGGAATGGATGGTGTCTTGAAGGGTGGATATAAGATGAACATCAACAAAAGCAAAACGAGGATAATGGAATGTAGTCGAATTAAATCGGGTGATGCTGAGGGAATTAGATTAGGAAATGAGATGCTTAAAGTAGTAAATGAGTTTTGCTATTTGGGGAGCAAAATAACTGATGATGGTCGAAGTAGAGAGGATATAAAATGTAGACTGGCAATGGCAAGGAAAGCGTTTCTGAAGAAGAGAAATTTGTTAACATCGAGTATATATTTAAGTGTCAGGAAGTCATTTCTGAAAGTATTTGTATGGAGTGTAGCCATGTATGGAAGTGAAACATGGACGGTAAATAGTTTGGACAAGAAGAGAATAGAAGCTTTTGAAATGTGGTGCTATAGAAGAATGCTGAAGATTAGAGGGATAGATCACATAACTAATGAAGAAGTATTGAATAGGATTGGGGAGAAGAGAAGTTTGTGGCACAACTTGACCAGAAGAAGGAATCGGTTGGTAGGACATGTTCTGAGACATCGAGGGATCACCAGTTTAGTCTTGGAGGGCAGCGTGGAGGGTAAAAATCGTAGGGGGAGACCAAGAGATGAATACACTAAGCAGATTCAAAAGGATGTAGGTTGCAGTAGGTACTGAGAGATGAAGAAGCTTGCACAGGATTGAGTACCATGGAGAGCTGCATCAAACCAGTCTCAGGACTGAAGACCACAACAACAACTTTAACGTTTTGGCGCCCTTGCTCCGAACACAGCAGCCAAACACAGAGCAGTAGCGTTATGCAGGCGGTCTTTCTCACGGGAGTGGTACCGAATCTAACATCTGTCACAGGTACCCCACACCACATTTCGTCATCTATATACTTCTTGCATCTCCACTGCTCTGGCAACAGCTTCTTGGAGCCTAATATGATGGCTAACTAAGCCATAAATATTACGCAAGTCTAGGCTCTTGAAGTCTATGTACCCATGCTTATTTCAGATATTTCTTTCGCCCAAGTTTTAACGATGTTATCGAGTGCTAGGAGCAACAGCACTGAAGACAATCCGTCGCTCTCTACATCTACACATACACTCCGCAAGCCACCGTACGGTGCATGGCTGAGGTTACCCTGTACCACTACTTGTTTCCTTTCCTGTTCAACTCGCAGATAGAGAGAGGGAAAACGACCGTCTACACGCCTCCACATCAGCCCTAATTTCTCCTGTCTTCTCTTTATGTCCTTACGCGAAATGTTTGTTGGCGGCAGTAGGATTGTTTTGCAGGCAGCTTCAAATGCCGATTCTCTAAATTTTCTGAATGTTGTCCCTCGAAAAGAACATCACCTTCACTCCATGGATTCCCATTTGAACTACCCAAGCATCTCTGTAACACTTCCGTGTTATCCGAACATACCGATAACAAATGTTGCAGCCTCCTCTGAACTACTTCGATGTCTTCCTTTAATTCGACCTGGAGCGGATCCCAAACGCTAAAGTAGTACTTAAGAGTAGGTCGTACTAGCGCCCTATATGCGGTCTCTTGTACATATAAACCACACTTTCCTAAAATTCTCCCAAGAAACCGAAGTCGAGCATTCGCCTAACCTGCCACAGTCCTCACATACTCGTTCCACTTCATATTCCTTCGCAACACTAAGCCAAGGTATTTAAACGAAGTGACTGTTTAAGCACGTTTTCCCTGCTCATTCGCATTAACTCCAGTTTTCTACATTTAGAGCCAGCTGTCATTTATCACACCAACGAGAAAATTTGTCCGTGTCATCTTGTATCGCTCTACAGCCACTCATATTTGAAACATTCTCGTACACCACACCATCATGAGCAAACAGCCTCATATTGATTCTTACCCCGTCCGCCTGATCGTTTACGTACTACATAGAAAACAATAGTGATCCTATCACAATTCCCTGGGGCACTACTGATGATACCCTTGTTTCTGATGAACCCTCATCGTCAAGGATAGCATACTGGGTTCTATTACTTAAGAAGTCTTCGAGCCACTCACATATCCGGCAACCTGTTCCGTATACTTGTACGTTCGCCAACAGTCTGCAGTTGTGTACTGTGTCAAATGCTTTACGGAAATCTGGATATGGAATCAGCCTGTTGCCCTTCATCCACAGTTCGCAATATATCATGTGAGAAAACGTCAAGGCCGGCCTGTGTGGCCGAGCGGTTCTAGGCGCTTTAGTCTGGAACCGCGCCACCGCTACGGTCGCAGGTTCGAATCCTGCCTCGGGCATGGATGTGTGTGATGTCCTTAGGTTAGTTAGGTTTAAGTAGTTCTAAGTTCTAGGGGACTGATGACGTCAGATGTTGAGTCCCATAGTGCCCA
This sequence comes from Schistocerca cancellata, assembly GCF_023864275.1. Lineage (NCBI taxonomy): Eukaryota > Metazoa > Arthropoda > Insecta > Orthoptera > Acrididae > Schistocerca > Schistocerca cancellata. The sequence continues at coordinate 933,626,210 of NC_064626.1, forward strand.
GAGCCATTTGAACCATTTGAAAACGTCAAGCTGAGTTTTACAGTAGCGATGGTTTCTAAAACCGTGTTGATTCGTGGACATAAGCTTTACGGTCTCTAGGAAATTTGTTATTTTCGAACTGAGAATATGATCAGAGAGACTGAAGCAAATCTATGTTAAGGATATTGGTCTATAGCTTTACGGTTCCATTCTTTTACGCTTCTTATATACAGGATTCGTCTACGATGTCTTCCAGTCGCTTGAGACTTCGCGCTGGGCGACAGATTCGGGATAGATGCAAACTCAGTAACAGGTCAGTGCTGTAGAGTACTTTTTGTAAACCGAACTGGGGTTCCACACAGACCTGGCGACCTATTTGTTTTTAACTTTTCCAGTTGTTTCTGTACGTCAGGGATGCTTCTTACCATGTCATCGATACGTGACTCTGTGCTATGTACAATCCCTGTCTTACTCCTGTTTTAATTTTAATACGTTCGGAGGTTTCACCCATTTTCGTACTTATGCGAAGTTGGATATCAAATGTTCATTGCTAGATAGTAAAGATAACGAAGTGTAATTATTAACGTAATGCCTTCTGGAAGTTGTTTTAGTGTTTGAAGTTGGTGGTATTTAGTTTCACATCTCAAGGAAACAATGCAGTTTATATCGATAGCGTCTACCAAACTCTGTAATGCTAAATAACTATTCATAATCGTATATTTTCAAAAGAAAACGGGCAGAGTGTGCCGGTAAGAAAAGCACTGAACAAACTGGCCTCTTGAAAGCTTCGGCACCGGCTGCAGCCTATTGTTCGCCTGGTTTTGCGTGTTCCGCTTTCAACACGAGTCCGACTTTACGCGGGTGATGAAACCAGGTCACTTCCCGGATGACGCTTGATTTGTGTCGAGTGCCACAGCAATGCAGAACGTGTTGAGCTAATCGCTACACAAAACTGAAGCATGTGCGCCCGCCATTGCACTGAGCGAAGTATGGTAGTGAGTAACACACTATAATTCGGAAGGAGAGATGGTAGATCTGTCACGTTTTAACGTTCTTTTATAATTGAGAAAACTTCGCAATAATTAGTAAAATTATTCTGCTTTGAAAGGAATACTTTGAATGATGGCGAGTGCATACAAATATTTGAATGAATGAACACCGAATGCATGCAAAACTGAAATTATCGCGCAGCGTGGTGTACATCTACATTTATACTCCGCAAGCCACCCAACGGTGTGTGGCGGAGGGCACTTAACGTGCCACTGTCATTACCTCCCTTTCCTGTTCCAGTCGCGTATGGTTCGCGGGAAGAACGATTGCCGGAAAGCCTCCGTGTGCGCTCGAATCTCTCTAATTTTACATTCGTGATCTCCTCGGGAGGTATAAGTAGGGGGAAGCAATATATTCGATTCCTCATTCAGAAACGCACCCTCTCGAAACCTGGACAGCAAGCTACACCGCGATGCAAGTGGTGTGCTTACTCTGTGCTATTGTTAGCAAAACTTCAGACGAATTGATTGTGCAATGCAACTCCCAGTACCAATAAAGAAATACAGTCACTGCAAAATACATTCAGCCCCTCAGGCACAAAATCCTCGCCCCTGTTCAAAACTGCTAACTTTGGTGCCTGTAGACACAAAAAAATTAATTAAATTATCTTTCCTCTAAGGCAGCAACGGTGGAACGCAATGTAGTCTGGTCTGTCATGAAAAAATACGCTAGGTACAGGCTCAGCAGTGTGCAGTGCTGGCCGTAATTTTTTAAAGTGTACAAGGGGTTCTTCTGGCTGATAAATGAAAACATTTGACAAAAATCCAACTTCTTAGAAAAACATATCACCTGGACGGGGAGGTGCTGCTGATTGTGGAGAATTACTAAAGCTGTTTTAGCAAAATTATATTGCAAGTTAAGTTTGTCTTTTCAAAACATTTGACAATTGAATTTGGTCAGAAAAATACATCATATTTACTAATTGATTCACGAACAATGAGATGTATATAGCAAGTATTATCTATCCTCACTAATCCAGCATAAAGACACGTCATCAAATTACATATAGATCTGTTAACAAATTTTAGAAGCATTATAAAACTAAAATATCTAACTAGCCTTTTTATAAAATCCGTTGACATATGTTCTGGGGTTACTCAACAATAACAATTATCAGCCAACTCATCTATCCTAACCCGCTGGCAAAACAAAAATCATAATTATTTAACATTTTTACTTTGCTTGCATGAAGACTTCTGCTGCCATGTTCAACAATATTGACATACCTACATTAATCTAACACTTGTTGGGTTCACACAGCACACCACAAAAACTGTCTGCTCCATCGTCTTTCACTGACAGACAGCTACCTACAACTGTGCGCCAAGCGCTGTCTAACTCCAACACCGCCATCGCAGACCAGATGTAGTATCTTTGCGGTCGAGCACAGTCAGCGATCCGCATTATAAAGCCCATCAGAGACTTGTAACGCTTACAGTACCATAGTTTCAGTTTAGTTTACATCAATATTCATATCATGTACGGGTGCCATATACAAGAGTGCCCCAGTAGACTCCTTTCAGCGTCATGTTGATTTAACTTTCGGTAATTCCTATAAATTGAATTTTGATACGATTGTTTGGTGAACGGAAGTTCTACTACGTCTGTAATGATCTGGTGATCGACAGGACCAAATTCTCTGTTTTCTGATGAGCTCTTCAGACTGTCTCGTTTAGAATGTCTTGTTAAATGAAAAGTGTGAACATTTTAGAGACGCTGTTCTGTTTAGACAGTTCTGTATGCATTTGTTTCGGCTATACAGAAGCAGAGTTTGTATATGTTTGAAATATTTTGAGAAAGATTAGTGTCTGTCTATGAGTTCAGGGACCAGAAACAATGCAGCAATTTCATCTTTACGTAAGTAGGCCACTATTAATGTTTATCTCACACTGAGCATTGTTAATGATAAATTCATTTTGCAGGCGTTCAAGGCTCAAGTAGGTCCTAGTGGGTAAGTTTTCAAATACCGCTACCATTATTAAAAAAAATAGCTTTTTATTAATAGTACGATTTTGAATCTTTTTCGCCTGTACAGTTTCCTGCCATTTGTTTCAGTACCTTTCACAATACACCGTGTCTCAGTTGTTAAACGCATAGCTCCGTCTATTCTGTTTTTCTGGCTTAATTCGGAGCCTAATATTGTTAAAACCAGTTTTATAGGTTAGGTATAAACCATCAGAAAATTGAGAGCATAGGACGGAACAGGTAGAGTAAAAACTGTGGAGAAATAATTGAGCGTATTATATAGGTGAAGATTCGGGGAAGAGAGGTGGTAAATTCTGTACTATCATTTCAAGTCAAGTGAGAAGTATGTGCCAATCTTTTTTAATCACAAAAGCAATGAAGAAAGACTAGGTTTAACGTCCAGTTGGCGTCTAGGACATGTGAGACGGAATATGAGCTCGTTTTGTGGAAGTAATGGAAGGAAATCACCAGTATTCTTCTCAAGGAAACCATTCCCACTGTTCCTTAATCGCTTTAGAGAAGAATAAAGTTGAATGTCCGCACGATGAACCAAACCCAGAACCATAAGCACCGAGTCCAGTGTCTTATCCACTGCTGCATTCTAATGATTCCATTCGGCTGTGATTTGAACAGTGATTTTCACCCAGTACTTGCTCTCCAGTCGTTGAGTCATATTGCTCTGATCTTCAGCTACGATTATCGCCAGCAAATATACTTGCTATAACGCTACTTAACAGACCAATACAAAACTCATCACATTTGGAAAAGTTATTAATATCACTCCGCTGTTGTCCAGTAAGTGTCTCTTGTATTTCGTCTTAGTATTGCAAAAAGTTCTGGTGTCAGTCACATAACTGCACGGTCCAGTCACATCATTATGACTACTTGCTTTGTTCGACGGCGACTTGCAATAACCACTCACAGACGGCAGGCGACAGTACTGTCTAAGACGTGATACTTCGGGAAAGGCAGGATTCAGTGTGGACGGAGCTGTGTTCAATTACTGTTGATTGCTCAGTTTCTTTTTTTAAATCACGTACACTTTATTTGAAAACAATTACAAATAAGTTTGACAATAAGAAACAATTATCAAATTTGACTGTTAAGACACAATGTCTAATAAAAAATTTCTTAAGAAAGTTGCACTCATGGCTGAAGGCCTTATTGACCAGAAAAATCAACGTATTTGTCGACTGAAGGCCCCAATAGTAATAACTCAAAAAACAATTCGACAGCTGAAGGCCCAGATAGGAAATTCTTAAGACCGAATTAATCTTCTCAAAGAGATACTAAAATATTATAGAAAAGGAAAAATCATCAAATAATCACTATTAAGAGACAATATGTAATTAAAAATTCTTAAGACAAATTGCATTCATGGCTGAAGGCCTTATTGACAAGTAATTCAAATTATTTGTCGGCTGAAGGCCCCAACAGTAAAAACTTCAAAAAAAAAAAATTGACAGCTGAAGGCCTAGATATCAAATTCTTAAGAACGAGTTAACTTCTCCAAAAAACACAAATATTATTAAAAAAAGACAGTCATCAAATTTTAACTATTAAGAGACAATATCTAATTAAAAATTCTTAAGACAAATTGCATTCACGGCTGAAGGCCTTATTGACAAGAAATTCAAATTATTTGACCAAATCAAGAGAGAAGTGGACCTCAAACAGTGTTCCAAGGATCGACCTGGGAGAGTCGCTCAACTACGTAAACGATGAGACAGGCAGCCAAGAGTTGTATTCATTTAACTGGATGGCAAATCAAACTAGTGACCGTTTAAACGCAGGCCAACACTCTAGCAACATCTACCTAACGTCTGATAACCAACACAACGATGGAATAACCCAGGGAAGGCAGAACTGGCAGACAGCACAGCGTCTTCAGAATCTGGTCTTTAGAACATCCAGAAGCAGAAGGACCCACTACGACCAAAGTAGTCCAAAATAAACAAATATCCGAACCACAATCAAGGAGGCTGTCTAACTACGCGCCTTACTGGGCAGCAGCGGCAAGGTGAGGAAAGGTACACTGCCCCGAAAATATGCTAACCTCCAGCGCAGGTAACTGGGGTGTTAGCGGCCACTAGGCAGAAAAATACCTCTGGTTGAACTTCATCAATAAATACAAGGAATTCAATGATTAATAACAAAAAGTGGAGGGTGGCTAATTTCGCCAACTCCAAGCAGTCCACTTGTAGCTCTTCGTCTGAGCGACCCTGCGAGCATCAACGCGCGAACAAACAGCGTGATCTCAAAATAGTGGAGGTTTGACAACTGGGTTAATGTTCATTCAACTCAAACGTCCTGGGTCCGGTGGAGAAAGAGGTTGTTTCCCTCGCAACTACAGCCCCTCGATCAGGCAGTGCCTGCGTGCCGCCAGCGGTCCTGGCATGTCCTCGCGCTGCCGGACCTCACTGCTGCTCCGTCCCAACCGAACTACCCGAGACACTCCGACTCAGAAAACACTTGACATCCTTCCAAAGATAGTACTAGGTTACTAGATATCGATAACTGCTGCTACTGCCACTCGCAGACAGACAACGCTAGCAAACGTAGTGGCGCCAGTAAACACGAGAAGAAAACGAGATGCCACTAACCCTGTTACATGATGCTAACGTACCAACGGCGCCAACGTGAGCCGAAACACAGCTCACTATCAATGGAGGGTATACAGGGTGAGTCACCTGACATTATCGCTGGATATATTTCGTAAATCACATCAAATACTGACGAATCGATTCCACAGACCGAACGTGAGAAGAGGGGCTAGTCATCATCATCATCATCATCATCATCATCATCATCGTAAACGGTTAATACAAACCATAAAAAAATGCACAGAAGTATGTTTTTTAACACAAACCTACGTTTCTTTAAAATGGAACCCTGTTTGTTTTGACGCTTGAGGACCACTCCTCCGCTGTTCGATCGTGTGTATCGGAAAGCACCGAATTACGTAGTAATCCAAAGGGAACGGTGATGGACCTTAGGTACAGAAGAGACTGGAACATCACATTACGTCCACATGCTAACATCTTTTTATTGGTCTTTTTCACTGACGGACATGTACATTACCATGAGGGGTGAGGTACACGTTCGACGGGCGTTTCATAGAACGTGGAGGACGCATAAATTGGCCAGCCCGTTCTCCTGATCTTACACCTCTGGACTTCTTTCTGTGGGGTACGTTAAAGGAGAATGTGTACCGTGATGTGCCTACAACCCCAGAGGATATGAAACAACGTATTGTGGCAGCCTGCGGCGACATTACACCAGATGTACTGCGGCGTGTACGACATTCATTACACCAGAGATTGCAATTGTGTGCAACAAATGATGGCCACCACATTGGATATCTATTGGCCTGACATGTCGGGACACACTCTATTCCACTCCGTAATTGAAAACGGAAACCACGTGTGTACGTGTACCTCACCCCTCATGGTAATGTACATGTGCGTCAGTGAAAAAGACCAATAAAAAGGTGTTAGCATGTGGACGTAATGTGCTGTTTCAGTCTCTACTGTACGAATCGTTCCCTTTGGATCAATACGTAATTCGGTGCTCTCCGATACACACGATCGAACAGCGGAGGAGTGGTACTCAAGCGTCAACTTTAGGTTACCATATCTCCGGATGTAATTAACATTTTACAATGCAACAAACGGCACTGATTACGTATTTGTTTACATGTTCAGATGTGCTAACAAAACTAACGGGTTTTCATCTAAAAAAACCTAGGTTTGTGTTAAAAAACATACTTCCGTGTATTTTTTTATGGTTTGTATTAACCAATTACACTAGCCCCTCTCCTCACGTTCGGTCTGTGGAATCGATTCGTCAGTATTTGATGTGGTTTACGAAATATATCCAGCGGTAACGTTAGGTGACTCACCCTGTATAAAGCATGTTGGAAGGGGGGGGGGACGAGGAAAGCAGTGCAGCCGTTGTTGTAATGCAGAAACAGAGCAATTTATCTGATGTGGCTCTGAGCACTATGGGACTTACCTACTATGGTCATCAGTCTCCTAGAACTTAGAACTACTTAAACCTAACTAACCTAAGGACATCACACACATCCATGCCCGAGGCAGGATTCGAACCTGCGACCGTAGCGGTCGCGCGATTCCAGACTGAAGCGACTAGAACCGCTCGGCCTCACCGGCCGGCAGCATCATGATTCACCATGTTAAAATCTGATTTTACTGCTATCTAACTGTGACCCTAACAATTCTAGTTTCGTTTTGTATTGAGACCTTTTGGGGTTCGGCAGCGGTAGTGCAATCTGCCTGCCACTCTCACGAAGTCGGTAAGAAAAGAAAAACTGTCCATGCGATTCCACATCTTCAATAAATAAAAAAAAGTCTATGAGATTTTTGCTCGTCACATAATCATTCATGCAGAATATAACAATCAAATTTTTCCACTGAAAACCCCTCAAAGTTACCGCCGTGGAGATATCTGTATTGCAAAGCATCGCCAGCACAATGAAAGCACAGTAACGTAAACAAACATGACTGAACATATTTACACGATTGTCAGTGATGAAGGGTTCGAATTCATGAAGCTGAACAATTTATTTCGCTGATGTAGAGTATAAAATATAATCCGAGATCAATGATAGTCATAAAACACAGAATTTGTTGTAACAATGGTATAATGAGACAAAGCTAGCTTGAAACTAAAAATCTTAGAATCTTAATTATCCAAAAAATGCACACAAATTCACAAACTTTGGCGTGTAACACCGTTAAACTAATAGTTAACAAACACTCTTCACAAAATAGGCAAATCTATCAAACTGACTGATTATTCCACATTTACTTATGAGCAGGTTACACTAGTAATAAGGAAGACAGCCAGCGGACGAGCAGGTGACGTCCCGATAGATCTTATCAGCTCACAAATTCAGTGAGGGGTAACTGTTGAATAGTAATCCAACTATGAATTATTGCAAATCCAATACAAGTTGCAATTTATAGGCCACGTAAGTAGCAAGTTGCTCAGACGTAGAAAGGACTGTTCTGATGCTGAATCTCGACACTTCCTCAAACAGTTAACCTTTCCACGGGTGCAGAGCAGCGTCTCGCCGACCAGAAAATCAGACCTCGCGGATCCACGCGCCGCTCTCCGCTCTCGCTACAACCACCCACACTCGCTCTGGAACACTACATTCACGAGAGATTTTTGGATTTCCATCCTTCTGGTTGGAGGAATGAGGGACTTCGGCCATTCACTTAGATAACACAATGGAACAGCTACAGTCGTCTTTACGGTGTTATTTATTGTATGGTTACCAGTTTCGGTGCTACAGTACACTGCCTTCACCCCTTAACTGCAACATCTATTAACCGGTTTTCGCTGACTATTTGTAATAATGATATTGTGTCTCCGACTACCAACTACCAACTAAGTTGTTACAGATATTCTGGGAAAACCTGAGCTGTTTCACACAAGAGAAAATATTGTAACTTAGTGCCCATAATCACTACATGTGTCCCTTCTCCCACCACAGTTAAGGAAGCACAGATATATTCAGCAGACTAAAGATCGCATAGCGACGTGTAACTGACCACTTACACCGATGAGCCAAAACATTGTGACCACCTACTTAATAGCTTGTTGTTCAACTTTCCAAACACAGTACAACAAAGATTGTGCTTGGCATGGATTCTACAAGCCCTCGACAGGATTCCAGAAGCATGCGGCACCAGATGTCTACGCACAGTTCAAATTACGGGATGGTGGTTTACGGGCACGCAGCTGGCGCCCGATATGTGTCCCAATGGGTGCAGATCAGGCACATTTGCCGGCCACGTCGTTAACGTGAGTTCACTACTATGCCCCTCAAACAACTGGACCACTATTTTGGCCTTTCAACACAGATGGTTATCCTACTGGAATACGTCATTGACGTAGGTGGACACTTCAAGAATGAAGCGATGCAGGTGGTCCGCAATTACGAGTATGTACATTTAGTTTACTACTGTCATGATGCCTTCTATTGCCACCACAGATCCCATGGAAGCCCAACTCAGTGTACCCCATAGCATAATTCTGCCTTCAGCGGTCTGCATCTGCGACGCGGTGCACGTTTTGTGCAGCCATTCACCTGGATGACGGCGTGTAAGGGCCCAACCATCGACCTAGTGTAACGAAAAATGCGATTCATTCGACAGGCGACATGTTTCTATCGGTCCACGGTAAAAACTGAGTGATGCTGTGTCCATCATACTATTATAACTGACGATGCCGTTGGGTCAACACAGGAACACGTAGAGGTCGTGTGATGTGGAGCTCTATGTTCAATAATGGCCTTTGAACGGTGTGCTCCGAAAGACTTGTCCTTGCACCAGCAATGTACTCTGTCTTCAGATCTGCCATGGATCGCTGCCTATCCTGGATTACACAGTGGGTGATCCTCTACGTTTTGTAATGAGACTTGGTCGTCCAATACCATACGGCCTACTAGTTAGTTCACCATCCTTAAACCACTTTCCATAGGTGCTCATGATAGCAGTACGCAAACAGGTGACCAGCTTCGCCTTTTCAGAAATCCTCGTTTCCAGCCGCATTGCCCTTTGTCGAAACCGCATACATCAGTGGATTTCTGAAACTGCGGCCGTAATTTCAGTATAATGACTGCCCATTCGTCTGTCTTCCGCTTACATTCTTTCGTTAGTGTGTCACACACCCGCAACTCCAGCAGGAGGCATTCAACCACGCGGTTCGCAGTGGTCACAACATCTCGGCTCTCAATGTATGTTACAATATGATTAAGACATTGTCAAGAAATGGTTTAAAACGAAACATACGTCATCCGTAAAAGATATCACACCAGCACCCTGGCCTGTAGGCTTAATAGTGGCTTCAATCCGGCGAGGAAGATAGTCCACAATTGTCTTCAGGTGTAGAGTTACCAAATAGAGCCGCCCGATGTGACCGAGCGGTTCTAGGCGCTTCAGTCTGGAACTGCGCGACCGCTACGGTCGCAGGTTCGAATCCTGCCTCGGGCATGGATGAGTGTGATGTCCTTAGGTTAGTTAAATTTAAGTAGTTCTAAGTTCTAGGGGACTGATGACCTCAGATGTTAAGTCCCATAGTGCTCAGAGCCATTTGAACCATTTGAATCAAATAGAGGTTGTTGTGGGTTGGCAGGAGAGCCAACACCGGGTTACTAGAGGAAGTCGAAAGGCACGCGTTTTAGCTCACGCAGGCTGGCGTGAGGTCTGGAACAGGTCAAGGAAATTAGAATTTAGAAAAACGGACGTAGCTGGTGGAATACTTAACTTTAATCCACAAATGATGAGCGTCGCTCTTGACTGTACATTATTCACAATATCAATAGTAACTGAACATGGCGCCTTGCTAGGTCGTAGCAAATGACGTAGCTGAAGGCTATGCTAACTATCGTCTCGGCAAATGAGAGCGTATTTTGTCAGCGAACCATCGCTAGCAAAGTCGGTTGTACAACTGGGGCGAGTGCTAGAAAGTCTCTCTAGACCTGCCGTGTGGCGGCGCTCGGTCTGCAATCACTGATAGTGGCGACACGCGGGTCAGACGTATACTAACGGACCGCAGCCGATTTAAAGGCTACCACCTAGCAAGTGTGTTATCTGGCGGTGACACCACAGAGGTGATGACGACTGCCTCGTTTCACCCTCTGCTCCAAATAGTCCCACACGTTTTCTAGCGAACTTGAGACCTAGTGATTGAGTGGGCAACCCAGGGTGTAATAAATAGTCGTCAAGACAGGAAGGTACCCGTGCAGCCGTGTGAACACTTACGTAGTCATCTTGGAGGGTGTAGTCTCCACAGCATACCGATCATGATGGCGTAGAAGAAATGGCAACACTTGATTGCCAAGAATATTGCGATGGACCTCCTGTTTCATGTTGACGTAACCTGAAAGAGTGGTCCCAAGTCATAATACCAAGAACTCTCCCACAATATTACAGAACTTTACACTCTACACACTGTTGGTCAAACGCCTCATTAGGCCGTCGGTGCACACAACGCCCTGCCTCTTTTGAAAAGAGGCCAAACTGCTTCTCGTCGGATCATATCACAAGCCTGCAGTCAGCTACTGTACAATTTTTGTGTTGTTTTGCACACTGAAGACCTGTAGCTTTATGTGTTACTGCCAGCAAATGCCTTTCACGATGTACTTGTTTCCAAATTTCCATTGCGTGAAATTCTGTTCACAATGCATTCACTGACAGTTCCAGTTCTGGTTGAGTCTAAAATAGAGTGTCAGTACTGATCCCCACTACAATGCACGACAGTGGGCTCCAGTCCCGGTCGGATATTTTGACGACCGCTGTGTAACACTTTGGTGCTGGGTGGTTGCAATTTAAGTGCAGCTGCTCATGGACGTCCAATGTGGGCTGTAACTATCGCATGGCAGGCAAACTTGATAGGTATGATAACGCGTTAATGCAAAACCGATTTGCCCTGGAACAAGTTACTTCCGATTTTGACCAGCAGGTGTAAATCTGACGCGGTGAATACAAGAGAGACGTATACAAATGTCTCCGTATGAAATGGATAAGGAACGGAAAGTATAAAGAAAAAGTCGCGCAAGTGAGAAATGCATAATGTTGATTTTATTATTAACTGCCAGTTACGCAATTTGTTCAATGTGAGCACCGGAGACGTCGAGGAGATGCTCCATCCGTAAGAAGATGTGATCAACATTTGCTCGCAGCAGTTCTGGTGGAATCTGAGCACCGTTTTCCTGTATACGGGACTTCAGATCACGTACAGACAAAACGTGTCCCTGGAAAAGGCGTTCTTTTAGAAAAAAATTCCAAAAGTCACATGCATTCACATCAGGTGACGTTGCTGGCCATGCATCTAGAAAACCTTTGGAGATAACACGTTCGTGGAAGGTTGCATTAAGCAGATCTTTCACTGGGCGAGCGACATAATGTGTTGATCAATTTCGCATTAAAACAGTGGTTTCTACACAGCTGCGTTCTTCCAAAGTAATAATCACAAGCTGTACCAGGAGGTCTCGATAACGTACAGACATCACGGTACACCTGACAGGCCCTCTGGGTATATTCTCTTCAGCAAGAATGGACCAAGAAAAAGGTACTTGTGTATCCATAGCACACAGTCACAAACGGCGAATGCATTGGTTCGTCGCGCAAAATATGTGGTTTAATAGTATCCAAATTCGGCAGTTCTGTGTATCTACCGGACCCTGGAGCGTAAAGTATGTCTCGTCACTCCATAAATATTGCCCAGCCACATGTCGTCAACTTCGATCCGTACCAGAAATCGAAGAGCATATTCAGAACGTCGCTGCGGATTACGCGGTTTCATTTGCTGTATCATCCGGATATTGTAAGGCTACCAGTGTAAAACAGACCGCAAAACTTTCCCTACTGTTGACCATGGGACAAACAATTCTCGTGACACTGCACCATCATCTTCTTTAAACCATTTAATGACATCAGCTCTCTCCTCAGACCTTTCGGTCGGCAACACTTAAGGCAGCACTGTAGCTGCTGCTATTCACATAAACAGTTTCACTAACAAGCATACCATCTCTTTTCTCGATAGGCATTCTGTTCACTCAGGTTATTGCTTATCAACTGACGGCGTCGACGTGATATCGTCATACGAGCAGTGTGCAGCGCCAGGTATGCACATGGTGATAAAAATTTGAATTACTTTTTTACCAGCGTAAATCTGTTCCGCAGTCTCCGTGAGTAGCAGCAGTTTAATTACAACCACCCAATATATGGCTGCGAGTGGTACAACGAACAGTTCGTTATAGGGTCGTCGGATATTCCGAGTGGCTACACCAGCAAATCGAGCAACTACATTTACGGTATCGTCATGAGCACGGCACGGCCAACGATTTCTTTCTACCTTTCTATTCCGTGTCCACGTTGTCCCACCTTATTCTAGTGATCCATAAAACCGAATGCCACATATGCACCACTTCGCTGTCGTGACCTACGTCAGCGGTGGAGAGCAAATCACCTGGCTCCAATTTGTTCCCATCTACAGATCTCGGAAGCGACCAGTGTGCTGTTTCGAGGGAGTGACTAATATTTTGTCCTGTGTGGCTGCTTTCTTGTGTAAGATGTGGTCAACTTTCTGCTTCTTGGATTTAAATCTCGGATTGATTAAAGTGGCTAGCATTGTCAAAAGAAGAGTTGCGCAGTCGGTGACATTTGCTCAATAACAAAAAATTCGAATTCCGTAAACCTTTCTTCTAACGGACAACAGCTGTTTCTATATATAGCAACAGATATCACCATCAACAACGTGTATTAGTTTTATTTAATTACTAGTTGAGTAACTGGTGTTATCTGGCTATTTATTAATTTAAATCCTATTAGCCCAACTCATCCTTCCGCCTGTCTTTGTCCGTCTCCTCCAACCTCCTCTCTGCCCATCTCCTCCTCCTTTCTCTATCTGTCCACATTCCCCAACCCCCATTCTCTGCCTCCTCATGTCCCTCTCTCTGTCCATCTGATACTCCCCCATCTATCCATCTCCTGCTCCATTCTCGCACTGTCCATTTCGTCTTCCCTTTCTCTGTTTATTTCCCCTTTTCCGTCTGTCTGTTCATTTCCTCCTCAAAATTGTCTCAGTCAGTCTCCTACTTACCCCCCTCTCTCCATCTCCTTCTCTTTCCTTCTTCTGTACATCTCCTCCTCCCACCTTCCTCTCTCCGCACTTACTCTTCCATTCTCTGTCCATTTCCTCCTCCCTCTGTATCCATCTCCTCCAGCTTTGTAGCTGTGTCCATGCCCTCCCTGCCCCTCTCTGTCCATCCATTTCTTCCTCCTCCCCTTTCTCCAGGCTTTCACCCCCACCACCCACCATAATAGGAGTTTGCTGGTTATCACCACCACAGTAATTTTTTCCAGATAGTAATATGTGTAACATGTTTTGTTGAAATCACCCATTGGTTTAGGAAGCGCTTCATACCCCCGGATTTGCTAAACACATATGAAATAACATTTCACCTATATTTAACATGTTTCGCACATATTTGTACACAAATTTCACCCATATCTGTAGTGAATTTCGTCCTGCAGTTTCGTTTTCACGCAAAGCAATCTCTATGACGTCATATCTCCTGTACTGTCTCGTACAATGACGGAACTTTGCACGTACTTTCAATGAATGTACGACGAATTCTGTATGAATGAAAGACGAATGAACGACGAATGCAAAAAGTTTCAGGAATGCTGTTAGCAGTAAAGACGTAATACAGTAATTTGTGATACTTGATGGAGCACTTTTACTGCATGCACAACTAAAATGTAGTGACATTGAACTTTTTTTTTCCTTTCATCATTTTGCGCGGGTTATCTGCAGGGAAAAGTTTCGTAAAGATTTGAAATTATGTATAAAGTTTGCTCCAAGTCACTAAGTGCTCTCATACTAAAATACTCGATGACTGAAGTTCACGAATTTGCGAGTCGCGAGCTTCGTCCTTTCTCGCCCTTACGCTTGCCCCTTTGACAGGTACGTGGTTCTTGCTCCCACAGCGATTCTCTCCAGACGCTAAGTGATTTGTGTACCAAGTGTGGCTAACATCGGTTCACTGGTTTAGGAGAGCTGTGGAACATACATAAATATGTTGTTGTGGTCTTCAGTCCAAAGATTGGTTTGATGCAGCTCTCCATGTTACTATTTCCTGTGCAAGCTTCTTCACCTCCCACTACCTACTGCAAACTACATCCTTCTGAATCTGTTTAGTGTTTTCATCTCCTGGTCTCCCTCTACGGTTTTTAACCTCCACGCTGCCCTCCAATACTACATTGGTGGTCCCTTGATGCCTCAGAATATGTCCTACCAACCGATCCCTTCTTCTAGTCAAGTTGTGCCACAAACTCCTCTTCTCTCCAATTCTATTCAATACCTCCTCATTAGTTATGTGATCTACCCATCTAATCTTCAGCATTCTTCTGTAGCAGCACATTTCGAAAGCTTCTATTCTCTTCTTGTCTAAACTATTTATCGTCCACGTTTCACTTCCATACATGGCTACACTCCATACAAATACTTTCACAAACGACCTCATGACACTTAAATCTATACTCGATCTTAACAAGTTTCTTTTCTTCAGAAACGCTTTCCTTTCCATTGCCAGTCTACATTTTATATCATCTTTACTTCGACCGTCATCAGTTATTTTGCTCCCCAAATAGCAAAACTCATTTACTACTTTAAGCACCTCATTTCCTAATCTAATTCCCGCAACATCACCCGGTTTAAGTCGACTACATTCCATTATGCTCGTTTTGTTTTTGTTGGTGTTCATCTTATATCCTCCTTTCAAGACACTGTCCATTCCGTTTAGCTGCTCTTCCAGGTCCTTTGCTGTCTCTGACAGAACTACAATGTCATCGGCGAACCTCAAAGTTTTTATTTCTTCTCCATGGATTTTAATTCCTACTCCGAATTTTTCTTTTGTTTCCTCCACTGCTTGCTCAATATACAGATTGAATAACTTCGGGGATAGGCTACAACCCTGTCTCACTCCCTTCCCAACCACTGCTTCCCTTTCATGCCCCTCGACTCTTTATAACTGGCATTTGGTTTCTGTACAAATTGTAGGTAGCCTTTCGCTCCCTGTATTTTATCCCTGCCACCTTCAGAATCTGAAAGAGAGTATTCCCGTCAACATTGTCAAAAGCTTTCTCTAAGTCTACAAATGCTAGAAACGTAGGTTTGCCTTTCCTTAATCTATCTTGTAAGATAAGTCGTAGGGTCAGTATTGCCTCGCATCTTCAAACATTTCTACGGAATCCAAATTGATCTTCCCCGAGGTCGGCTTCTACCAGTTTTTCCATTCGTCTGTAAAGAATTCGTGTTAGTATTTTGCAGCCGTGGCTTGTTAAATTGATGAATCGGTAATTTTCACATCTTTCTTTGGGATTGGAATTATTATATTCTTGTTGAAGTCTGAGGGTATTTTGCCTGTCTTATACATCTTGCTCACTAGATGGTAGAGTTTTTTTTGGCCTGGCTATCCCAAGGGTGTCACTAGTTCTAACGGAATGTTGTCTACTCCTTGTTCCGCCTTAGGTCTTCCAGTGTTCTGTCAAGATCATATCTCCCATTTCATCTCCATCTACTTCGTCTTCCAATTTCATAATATTTATCCTCAAGAACATCGCCCTTGTATACCCTCTATATATCCCTTCCACCTTTCCGCTTTCCCTTCTTTGCTTAGAACTGGGTTTCCGTCTGAGCTCTTGATATTCATTCAAAGTGGTTCTCTTTTCTGCAAAGGTCTCTTTAACTTTCCTGTAGGCATTCTCTATCTTACCCCTAGATATATGCGGCTCTACATCCTTACATAACTATATGCACTGATAAACCAAAACAATATGACCATTGCCCACGCAAGGTTGGATGCCCCATAGTGGCGCTGCGGACAAGTGACGCAATAAGAAAAGTATTTAAGCCCAGCACAGACAAACGGAGATGCGTTACAAATGGAGAAATCCACTGAGATAAGCAACTTTGCCACAGAGTAGATTATTGTTACACAGATCCTGTGAAAGAGTATATCGAAAACGGCGAAGCTTGTCGAATGCTCACGTACTACTGTCGTGGGCATCTACGGAATGTGGTGGAAGGGCAGTGAAACTACCACTACATCTACATCTACATCTATATCCATACTCTGCAAGCCACCAGAAGGTGTGTGGCGGAGGTTACCTTGAGTACCTCTATCGGTTCTCCCTTCTATTCCAGTCTCGTATTGTTCGTGGAAAGAAGGATTCTCGGTATGCTTCTGCGTGGGTTCTAATCTCTCTGATTTTATCCTCATGGTCTCTTCGCGAGATATACGTAGGAGGGAGCAATATACTGCTTGACTCCTCGGTGAAGGTATGTTCTCGAAACTTCACCAAAAGCCCGTACCGAGCTACTGAGCGTCTCTCCTGCAGAATCTTCCACTGGAGTTTATCTATCATCTCCGTAACGCTTTCGCGATTACTAAATGATCCTGTAACGAAGCCCGCTGCTCTCCGTTGGATCTTCTCTATCTCTTCTATCAACCCTATCTGGTACGGATCCCACACTGCTGAGCAGTATTCCAGCAGTGGGCGAACAAGCATACTATAACCTACTTCCTTTGTTTTCGCATTGAATTTCCTTAGGATTCTTCCAATGAATCTCAGTCTCTCAGTCTGGTATCTGCTTTACCAACGATCAACTTTATATGATCATTCCATTTCAAATCACTCTTAATGCGTACTCCCAGATAATTTATGGAATTAACTGCTTCCAGTTGCTGACCTGCTATATTGTGGCTAAATGATAAGGGATCTATCTTTCTATGTATTCGCAGCACATTACACTTGTCTAAATTGAGATTCAATTGCCATTCCCTGCGCCATGCGTCAATTCGCTGCAGATCCTCCTGCATTTCAGTACAATTTTCCAATGTTACAACCTCTCGATACACCACAGCATCATCCGCAAAATGCCTCAGTGAACTTCCGATGTTATCCACAAGGTCATTTATGTATATTGTGAATAGCAACGGTCCCACGACATTCCCCTGCGACACTCCCCTGCGGCACACCTGAAATCGCTCTTACTTCGGAAGACTTCTCTCCATTGAGAATGACATGCTGCGTAGTGCTTTCTGTTATCTAGGAACTCTTCAATCCAATCACACAATTGGTCTGATAGTCCATATACTCTTACTTTGTTAATTAAACGACTGTGGGGAACTGTATTGAACGCCTTGCGGAAGTCAAGAAACACGGCATCTACCTGTGAACCCGTGTCTATGACCCTCTGAGTCTCGTGGACGAATAGCGCGAGCTGGGTTTCACACGACCGTCTTTTTCGAAACCCATGCTGATTCAAACAGACTAGATTTCTAGTCTCCAGAAAAGTCATTATACTCGAACATAATACGTGTTCCAGAATTCTACAACTGGTCGACGTTAGAGATATAGGTCTATAGTTCTGCACATCTGTTCGACGTCACTTCTTGAAAACAGGGATGGCTTGTGTCCTTTTCCAATCCCTTGGAACGCTACGCTCTTCTAGAGACCTACGGTACACCGCTGCAAGAAGGGTGGCAAGTTCCTTCGCGTACTCTGTGTAAAATCGAACTGGTATCCCATCAGGTGCAGTGGCCTTTCCTCTTTTGAGCGATTTTAATTCTTTCTCTATCCCTCTGTCGTCTATTTCGATATCTACCATTTTGTCATCTGTGCGACAATCTAGAGAAGGAACTACAGTGCAGTCTTCCTCTGTGAAACAGCTTTGGAAAAAGACATTTAGTATTTCGGCCTGTAGTCTGTCATCCTCTGTTTCAGTACCATTTTGGTCACAGAGTGTCTGGATATTTTGTTTTGATCCACCTACCGCTTTGACATAAGACCAAAATTTCTTAGGATTTTCTGCCAAGTCAGTACATAGAACTTTACTTTCGAGTTCATTGAACGCCTCTCGCATAGCCCTCCTCACACTACATTTCGCTTCGCGTAATTTTTGTTTGTCTGCAAGGCTTTGGCTATGTTTATGTTTGCTGTGAAGTTCCCTTTGCTTCCGCAGCAGTTTTCTAACTCGGTTGTTGTACCACGGTGGCTCTTTTCCATCTCTTACGGTCTTGCTTGGCACTTATTCATCTAACGCATATTGTACCATGGTTTTGAACTTTGTCCACTGATCCTCAACACTACCTGTACTTGAGACAAAACTTTTGTGTTGAGCCGTCAGGTACTCTAATCTGCTTTTTGCCACTTTTGCTAAACAGAAAAATCTTCCTACGTTTTTTAATATTTCTATTTACGGCTGAAATCATCGATGCAGTAACCGCTTTATGAACGCTGATTCCCTGTTCTGCGTTAACTGTTTCAAATAGTTCGGGTCTGTTTGTCACCAGAAGGTCTAATATGTTATCGCCAAGAGTCGGTTCTCTGTTTAACTGCTCTAGGTAATTTTCAGATAAAGCGCTTAAAAAAATTTCACTGGATTCTTTGTCCCTGCCACCCGTTATGAACGTTTGAGTCTCCCAGTCTATATCCGGCAAATTAAAATCTCCACCCAGAACTATAACATGGTGGGGAAATCTACTCGAAATATTTTCCAAATTATCCTTCAGGTGGTTAGCCACAACAGCTGCTGAGCCAGGGGGCCTATAGAGACATCCAATTACCACGTCTGAGCCTGATTTAACCGTGACCTTCACCCAAATTATTTCACATTTCGGATCTCCGTCAATTTCCTTCGATACTATTGCACTTCTTATCGCTATAAACACGCCTTCCCCTTCACTGCGGTATACATTCCAATCTGAGTTTAGAATTTCATTACTGTTTACATCTGGTTTCAGCCAACTTTCTGTCCCTAGTAATCATTGTAACGGCCTTGTGACCGTTTATTAATGAGAGCAATTCTGGGACCTTTCTATAGACGTTCCTGCAGTTTAATATTAGCACATTAATATTGTTATTCCCTGTTGCATTTTGCCTACTCCTACCTTGCCGCGTCTCAGGAGGCGTCTTGTCGGGCCTAGGGAGGGAATTCTCTAACCTAAAAAACCCACATGTGTACTCCACACGTACTCCGCTACCCTTGTAGCCGCTTCCTGCGTGTAGTGCACGCCTGACCTATTCAGGGGGACCCTACATTTTGTAAGTAGGCTATTTAAGTTTTCTTATTGGTAACGCCACGTAGCGCTCTGTATGAAAATCACTGGCTGTGCTGTGTGCAGTCTGTGGCTAGTTTGCATTGTTGTCTGCCATTGTAGTGTTGGGCAGCTGGATGTTAACAGCGCGTAGCGTTGGGCAGTTGGAGGTGAGCCGCCAGCAGTGGTGGATGTGGGGAGAGAGATGGCGGAGTTTTGAAATTTGTAAGACTGGATGTCATGAACTGCTATATATATTATGACTATTAAGGTAAATACATTGTTTGTTCTCTATTAAAATCTTTCATTTGCTAACTATGCCTATCAGTAGTTAGTGCCTTCCGTAGTTGGAATCTTTTATTTAGCTGGCACTAGTGGCGCTCGCTGTATTGCAGTAGTTCGAGTAACGAAGTTTTTTGTGAGGTAAGTGATTTGTGAAAGGTATAGGTTAATGTTAGTCAGGGCCATTCTTTTGTAGAGATTTTTGAAAGTCAGATTGCGTTGCGCTAAAAAAATATTGTGTGTCAGTTTAAGCAGTCATGTATAATTTTCCTAAGGGAACGTTTCATTTTTTTTTTTTTTTTTTTTTTTTTTAGAGAACAAACAATGCATTTACCTCAATAGTGTTCAAAAGTCATAATGTATATAGCAGTTCATGATATCCAGTATTACAAATTTCAAAACTCCGCCATCTCTCTCCTCACATCCACGACTGCTGGCGGCTCACCTCCAACTGCCCAACGCTACGCGCTGTTAACATCCACCTGCCCAACACTACAATGGCAGACAACAACGCAAACTAGCCACAGACTGCACACAGCACAGCCAGTGATCTTCATACAGAGCGCTACGTGGCGTTACCAATAAGAAAACTTAAATAGCCTACGAAAATTTCTCCACCCGATAGCGAAGGTCGAGAAATTTGCACCCCAGATCTCCGCGGAATCGTCTGAGCCTCTGGTTTAAGCCTTCTACTCGGCTCCAAACCAGAGGACCGCGATCGGTTCTGGGAACGATACTACAAATAGTTAGCTCAGATTCCACCCCGCATGCGAGGCTTTCCACCTTCACCAATTCTGCCAAGCGCCTGTACGAACTGAGGATGACCTCTGAACCCAGACGGCAGGAGTCATTGGTGCCGACATGAGCAACAATTTGCAGTCGGGTGCACCCAGTGCTCTCTATCGCCACCGGCAGGGCCTCCTCCACATCTCGGATGAGATCCCCCCGGCAAGCAGACAGAGTGAACACTGGCCTTCTTCCCCGACCTTTTCGCTATTTCCCTAAGGGGCTCCATTACCCGCCTAACGTTGGAGCTCCCAATAACTAATAAAACCGCTCCCCCCGTGTGCCTGCTCGGACCTTGCTGAAGGAGCGGCCACATGTCCACGCACAGGCAGAGCGGGCGATGCCACACGGCCAACTTCCACATTGACCCTCCGCCTCGTGCGCCGTGAACGCCGCTGAACCCGCCACTGCCCTTGGGGACAGGGTGGCCCAACCGCGCCCGGTACCCGCGAAGATGTCTCGACAGCAGCGACAGTGGGTGAAGCATGTAACACATGGGGTGTACCATGCGACGCACCAGACTCCCCACTGCCGCTACACTCCGAGGCAGCAGCCGAAAGAAGGCTGACCGCGGCCATCAACACGTTCAGCTGTTCGCGAACAGTGGCCAGCTCCTCCTGCGTCCGTACACAGCAGTCACACACTATCCATTCTAAGAAATCAATTTACTGTAGAGAGCTAATCAACCTTTAACCACACTGCTAATTCACTAAAGGCGGCTGATAGTTAACTAAACTGTGGTTGCCAGACACTTCTTGTAGAAAACAATGAAAATAGCACAACCTGTCTCTGGACTGTATTGAAAACAAACACTAGAACTACTGGCACTACGGTTGACTAAAGGGACTCTCTCTGACTGTATTCATAACAAACACGAAATCTATGGAACACTATTACTAGCGCTCGACAATTAAAGCATCCTAAAAGCAAAAACACACGGAAGAAGAAGTGACAAGTAAGAAAAATACAGTTAATACTTAAATTAACGTAGCTCGCTGCACAGCAGATGTGAAGCAGACGGCAGTTACGACGACACTAGGCGCTAAGTGGTTGGACGTCCACGACTCTTCTCAGAACATGGGGTCTGGAGACTTGTCTGATCTGTAAATCAGGACAGATAGTGGTCTGCGGCACCTCTGGCGAAAGAGCACAATGCTGATGGACGCACACGTGTTTCGGAGCACACCGTTTAGCGCACAGTGTTCAACAAGGGGCTCCGCAGCATACGACATCTGCGTGTTCATCCGTTCGCCCAACGACATGACCAGATAACAATGTAGCGGGCTCAGGAGCATCGAGACATTGTATCACTGGAAAAGTGTCGGCTCGTTTGGTGAATCACGTTTTTCCTACACCAGGTCGATGGTCGTCTCCACAAACGCCGTCATCCAGGCGAAAGGCTGCTCGTAATGTGCACCACGCCATGGACGCAGCTGGTGTTCCGAAAAAAGCAAAGCTCATCTACTTCTTTTAGTGCCTCATTTCCTGATCACTCAGCATTGCCTGATTTAATTCGACTATATTCGACTACCACTTTCACTTTATTTGATATTCACCCTCTTTTTTCAATACACTACTCGTCTACACTACTGGATATTAAAATTGGTACACCAAGAAGAAATGCAGATGATAAACAGGTATTCATTGGACAAATATATTATACTATAACTGACATTTGATTACATTTTCACGCAATTTGGGTGCATAGATCCTGAGAAATCAGTACCCAGAACAACCACCTCTGGCCGTAATAACAGCCTTGATACGCCTGGGCATTGAGTCAAACAGAGCTTGGATGGCGTGTACAGGTACAGCTGCCCATGCCCACACGATACCACAGTTCATCAAGAGTAGTGACTGGCGTATTGTGACGAGCCAGTTGCTCGGCCACCATTGACCAGACATTTTCAATTGGTGAGAGATCTTGAGAATGTGCTGTCCAGGTTAGCAGTCGAACATTTTCTGTACCCAGAAAGGCCCGTACCTGTCCGGGCCTGCAACATGCGGTCGTGCATTATCCTGCTGAAATGTAGGGTTTCGCAGGGATCCAATTAAGGGCAAAGCCACGGGTCGTAACACATCTGAAATGTAACGTCCACTGTTCAAAGTGCCGTCAATGCGAACAAGAGGTGACCGAAACGTGTAACCAATGGCACCCCATACCATCACGCCATACTGGCGGTGACGAATACACGCTTCCAATGTGCGTTCACCGCGATGCCGCCAAACACGGATGCGACCATCATGATGCTGTAAACAGAACCTGGATTCATACGAAAAATGAAGTTTTGCCGTTCGTGCACCCAGGTTCGTCGTTGAGTACACCATCGCAGGCGCTCCTGTCTGTGATGCAGAGTCAAGGGTAACCGCAGCCATGGTCTCCGAACTGATAGTCCCTTGCTGCTGCAAACGTCGTCGAGCTGTTCGTGCAGATGGCTGTTGTCTCGCAAACGTCCCCATCTGTTGATTCAGGGATTGAGACGTGTCTGCACGATCCGTTACAGCCATACGGATAAGATGCCTGTCATCTCGACTGCTAGTGATACGCGGCCGTTGGGATCCGGCACGGCGTTCCGTATTACCCTCCTGAACCCACCGATTCCATATTCTGCTAACAGTCATTGGATCTCGACCATCGCGAGCAGCGATGTCGCGATACGATAAACTAATCTCAATAGGCTACAATCCGACCTTCATCAAAGTCGGAAACCTGATGGTACGCGTTTCTCCTCCTTACACGAGGCATCACAACAACGTTTCACCAGGCAACGCCGGTCAACTGCTGTTTGTGAATGAGAAATCGGTTGGAAACGTTCGTCATGTCACCATGTTTTAGGTGTCGCCACCTGCGCCAACCTTGTGTAAATGCTCTAAAAAGCTCATCAATTACATATCAGAGCATCTTCTTCCTGTCGGTTAAATTTCGCGTCTGTAGCACGTTATCTTCGTGGTGCAGCAATTTTAATGGCCAGTAGCGTACATCTACATGACATCCCTGCAAGTGATACTTGAGCATATGGCAAAGGGTTCATCAAAATACCTACAGACTATCTCTCTGCAGCTACAATCTCGAACAGCGTGCGGGAAAAACGAACTCTGATTTCTCTGAATTTATTACGAGGCTAATTGGTGCCTATGTAGGTGGGCGTCAAAAAAATATTTTCACAGTAGGAGGAGAAAGTTACTGACTGAAATTACGTGAAAAGATCTCGCCGCAACGCAAAACGCCTTTGTTTTAATAATTGCCACCCTCAACTCGCGTATCATCCGTGACAGCCTCTCCCTCGTTTGCAATAATACAGAAAGAGCTGCATTTTTGCAGTTTTTTGACGCCGTCTATCAATTCTTTCTGGTAAGGATCCTATACCACACAGCAGTACTCCAGCAGAGGACGGACAAGCGTAATGTATAGTCTGTGTAGTGGATTTGTTGCACCTTCTAATGGTATTCGTCGTCTAACCGAAATTTGCTATTCCGTTGAACTGCTCTTCTAAGTCCTTCGCTATCTCTGACAGAATTACAATTTTATCGGCATCTTGAAACTTTTTATTTCTCCTCCCTGCACTTGTATTCTCTTTCCAAATTACTCCTAGGTTTTCTTTACTGCTTGGTCAACATTCAGGAATACATGAGGAATAGAATACGGTACAACCTTGTCTCATTTTACTTTCAACGAAAGCTCTTTTACTGCCCTTTCATTTTTATAACTGCAGTTTAGTTTCTGTACAAGCTGTAATAATCTTTCGCGTGCTACAATTTAGGTCATGTATCTTATGAATTTCCAAAACTGTACTCCAGTGAATATTATAAGAATCTTTCTGTAAATCTACGAACGCTATAAATGTAGATTTGCCTTTCTTCAGCTTATCTTCCAAGATACGTCTTAGGGTTTGCGTGTTCTCACATTTCTCCAGAAACCAAAGTGACCTTCTCCGAGGTCACGTGTAACAACTTTTCCATTCTGCTGTGAATAATTCGTGTCAGTGCTTTGCAACCATGACTTATTATTAATCTAATAGTTCAGTAATAGTCACATCTGTCAGCATCGGCCTTCCTTGGGAGTGGAATAATCATAGTCTTTTGTAAGTCTGTTAGTATTTTGCGTGTCTGATGTATCTTGCATATCAGGTGGAATAGTTTTTATATGTCAGACTCTACCAAGAATTTCAATAATTCCTAGTGAATTTCGTCTATTCCACAGGACCCGTTTCGACTTAGGTCTTTGCTCTATCAACTACTTCTCGCAGTATCATTCCTTTCACCTGCGTCCTCTCCCATTTCTATAGTGCTCAGTATAAGACTGTCAGTGGGCAGGTGGCCACTCCTTCAGCAGGGCCCGATCAGGCACACGTGGGCATAGGCCTGCTGGTTATTGGGAGCTCCAACGTTAGGTGGGTGATGGAGCCCCTTAGGGAAATAGCGTACAGGGCTGGAAAGAAGTCCAACGTGCACTCGGTTTGTCTGCCGGACGGCCTCATCCAAGATGTGGAGGCGGCCTTGTCTGCGGCTATCGAGCGTACGGGGTGCAGTCGTCTGCAAGTAGTTGCTCACGTCGGCACCAATGATGCCTGTCGCTGGGGTTCTGAGGCAATCCTCAGTTCGTACAGCCGGCTGGCGGATTTGGTGAAGGCCGCTGGCCTCGCACGCGGGATGCAAGCAGAGCTCTCTATTTGCAGCATCGTTCCCAGAGTGAATCGGGGTCCTTTGGTTTGGAGCCGAGTGGAGGGTCTCAGCCAGAGGCTTCGTCGACCCTGTGACGGTCTTGGCTGCAGATTTCTAGACTTGCGCTATTGGGTGGGGAATTGTAGGACGCCCCTAGATAGGTTAGGGGTGCACGACACAAAGGAAGCGGCTACTCGGGTAGCAGAGTACTTGTGGCGTGCACATGGGGGATTTTTAGGCTAGGCAGTAGTGTGAGGTGTCCTGATGAACACTCACCAGTCGACGTGCAGGCAGGGAAATCAGGACGCGCTCAGTGTAAAGACACTTCAGCTATCAAGATATTAGCAGTAAATTCTCAGAGTGTTAGGAATAAAGTTCCTGAATGTACTGCCCTCCAGGAAGCGTGTGGAGCGCAAATTATTCTCGGGACTGAGACCTGGCTGAACCCTGGTAGGTTTGATCGTCACGCGAGTGTTACGGAAATGCTTCAGGAACTCAGGTGGGAGTCTCTAGAGGAAAGGAGGCGTTTCTGTCGTGAATCGCTACTGAGGAAATTTAGAGAACCAGCATTTGAGGCTGACAACAGTACAATTTTACTGCAGCCAACTTACATTTCGCGGAAAAATCACAAAGATAAGAGAGATTAGGGCTCGTACAGAGGCATATATGCGGTAATTTTTCCCTCGTTCTGTTTGGGAGTGGAACAAGGAGAGAAGATGCTAGTTGTGGTACGAGGTACCCTCCGCCACGCACCGTATGGTGGATTGCGGAGTATGTATGTAGATGTAGATGTAGACTAGAAATAGACGCACCTTCCTTCTAATCAAACTGCGGGCCTATGGGGTGTCGTCTCGGTTGTGCGACTGGATTCGTGATTTCCTGTCAGGAAGATCGCAGTTCGTAGTAATATACGGCAAATCATCGAGTGAAACTGAAGTGATATCAGGTGTTCCCCAGGGAAGCGTCCTGGGACCTCTGCTGTTCCTGATCTATATAAATGACCTGGGTGACGATTTGAGCAGTTCTCTTAGGTTGTTCGCAGATGCTGCTGTAATTTACCGTCTAGTAAGGTCATCCGAAGACTAGTAATAGTTGCAAAGCGATTTAGAAAAGATTGCTGTATGGTGTGTCAGGTGGCAGTTGACGCTAAATAACGAGAAGTGTGAGGTGATTCACATGAGTTCCAAAACAAATCCGTTGGAATTCGATTACTCGATAAATAGTACAATTCTCAAGGCTGTCAATTCAACTAAGTACCTGGGAGTTAAAATTACGAACAACTTCAGTTGGAAAGACCACATAGATAATATTGTGGGGAAGGCGAGCCAAAGATTACGTTTCATTGGCAGGACACTTAGAAGATGCAGCAAGTCCACTAAAGAGACAGCTTACACTACACTCGTTCGTCCTCTGTTAGAATATTGGTGTGCGGTGTGGGATCCTTACCAGATAGGATTGATGGAGGACATCGAGAGGGTGCAAAAAAGGGCAGCTCGTTTTGTATTATCACGTAATAGGGGAGAGAGTGTGGCAGATATGATACGCGATTTGGGATGGAAGTCATTAAAGTAAAGACGTTTTTCGTCGTGGCGAGATCTATTTACGAAATTTCAGTCACCAACTTTCTCTTCCGAATGCGAAAATATTTTGTTGAGCCCAGCCTACACAGGTAGGAATGATCAAAATAAAATAAGAGAAATCAGAGCTCGAACAGAAAGTTTAGGTGTTCGTTTTTCCCTCGCGCTGTTCGGGAGTGGAATGGTAGAAAGATGGTATGATTGTGGTTAGATGAACCCTCTGCCAAGCACTTAAATGTGAATTGCAGAGTAATCATGTAGATGTAGACAGCTACGAATCAATCAAACTGGACAGTCCCCGTCCTCCTAGTTCATTGCTCCTCCAGCGAAACAATGCTCGCTACAGCACGCCAGTGCTGCAACTTGATGGCAGTTCTGCGGCTGGAGACTGCGGCCGACTGGTCGATGTCGGCGTCTCGGGTGGCCGCTGGGCTGAGCCGAGGCTCGTGGGCTCATATCCTCAGCTGTGGGCCGCGGCTCCTTTGTCTGAACGTCTTCATTTAGCGTCCCCCGCGGCGGGGTCGCAGTGGGGCTCGCGTGCGCCTCAATGGCGGCCGCGCCCCCTCCACCCCCCCCCCCCCCCAGACCCTTTGTGCGGAACTCGAGGACCGAATGCGGCCCCCAGTAATGAGGCGTCGTAGCACCGCCCCGCCCCGCCAAGCGCGGTCGTTACCAGCAGAACTTGCAGCCACGTACGGCGTTTCCCTCCTCGTCTGTTAGGTTTAAGCACGTGTGCTGCTCGTCGTACGAGTAGGAAATCTTAGTCGAAATCCACTTACAATATCTGAGAGAGTTTCACCTCATCTGCAACACGAACCACGGCCACGGACTTGGAGAACACCAGTAACTGAGTTCCATTTACCTATTGGTCAAATCTTAAAGTGTTGATTTTTAGTGACCTGCTCACTTTGCTGACTTGTATTACACTACTGGCCATTAAAATTGCTACATCACGAAGATGACGTGCTAC
The DNA here is from genome assembly GCF_023864275.1 of Schistocerca cancellata. Classification (NCBI taxonomy): domain Eukaryota; kingdom Metazoa; phylum Arthropoda; class Insecta; order Orthoptera; family Acrididae; genus Schistocerca; species Schistocerca cancellata. The sequence goes on from NC_064626.1 coordinate 933,654,120, forward strand.
AGACGCGAAATTTAACCGACAGGAAGAAGATGCTGTGATATGCAACTGATTAGCTTTTCAGAGCTTTCACACAAGGTTGGCGCTGGTGGCGACACCTACAACGTGCTGACTTGAGGAATGTTTCCAACCGATTTCTCATAAACAAAAAGCAATTGACGGCGTAGCCTGGTGAAACGTTGTTGTGATGCCTCGTGTAAGGAGGAGAAAAGCGTACCATCACGTTTCCGACTTTGATAAAGGTCGGATTGTAGCCTATTGCGATTGCGGTTTATCATATCGCGACATTGCTGCTCTCGTTGGTCGAGATCCAATGACTGCTGGCAGAATATGGAATCGGTGTGTTCAGGAGGGTAATACGGAACGCCGTGCTGGATCCCAACGGGCTCGTATCACTAGTAGTCGTGATGACAGGCATCTTATCCGCATGGCTGTAACGGATCGTGCAGCCACGTCTCGATCCCTGAGTCAACAGATGGGGACGTTTTCAACACAAGAACAATCTGCACCAACAGTTCGACGGCGTCTGCAGCAGCATGGACTATCAGCTCGGAGACCATGGCTGCGGTTACCCTTGACGCTGACAGGAGCGCCTACGATGGTGCACTCAACGACGAACCTGGGTGCACGAATGGCAAAACGTCATTTTTTCAGATGAATCCAGGTTCTGTTTACAGCATCATGTTGGTCGCATCCGTGTTTGGCGACATCGCGGTGAACGCACGTTGGAAGCGTGTATTCGTCATCCCCATACTGGCGTATCACCCGGCGTGATGGTATGGGGTGCCATTGGTTACACGTCTCGGTCACCTCTTGTTCGCATTGACGGCACTGAACAGTGGACGTTACTCTTGAAGTTTTCCCGGCGGACATAATGTTCCATCATCTTTCGGGCGTGCACTCGGAACAACGACAATTCTTCTTGCGATATTTCGGCTAGAAACCTCCCAGCCATCTTCAAGGCGAGTCAGACTGAGTTCATAGCGTTTGCGCGTGCCTCTTTATACGGGGAGTCAGGTGATACAAAGCTGCTGAGGACTGAAAGCGCATGCGTCAAAGATATCAATGTCGCCACTACTGCGCAAGTCATAGATAAGATGTATATAGCAAAGATAAACATATAAGCGCAGAGTGCAAACAAAATAGTGCTGCTGCGAATCCACCTTGCTTGTAAATAAATAATTAATCTTTAAAAGTGGTAACATGTGTCGGAAGTGAAGATGCAGAAATTCTTTCCGAACGAAGGTGTGAAAAAAGCGGTTTCCAAGCATCGTTTAAGCATAAACGTATATGTTTATCTTTGCTATATACGTCTTATCTATGACTAGCGCAGTAGTGGCGACTTTGATATCTTTGACGCATGCGCTTTCAATCCTCAGCAGCTTTGTATCACGTGACTGTCCGTAAAAATAGGCACGCGCAAACGCTATGAACTCAGTCTCCGACTCGCCTTGAAGATGGCTGGGAGGTTTCTAGCCGAAATATCGCAAGAAGAATTGTCGTTGTCCCGAGTGCACGCCCGAAAGATGATGGAACAGTGCACGTTACGTTTCAGATGTGTTACGACCCGTGGCTCTAGACTTCATTCGATCCATGCGAAACCCTACATTTCAGTAGGATAATGCACGACCGCATGTTGCAGGTCCTGTACGGGCCTTTCTAGATACACAAAATGTTCGACTGCTGCCCTGGCCAGCACTTTCTCCAGATCTCTCACCAACTGAAAACGTCTGGTCAATGGTGGCCGAGCAATACACCAGTCACTACCCTGGATGAACTGTGGTATCGAGTTGAAGCTGCATGGGCAGCTGTACCTGTACACGCCATCCAACTTCTCTTTGACTCTATGCCTAGACGTATCAAGGCCGTTATTACGACCAGAGGTGGTTGTTCTGGGTACTGATTTCGCAGGATCTATGCACTCAAATTGAGTGAAAATGTAATCACAAGTCAGTTCTAGTATAATATATTTGTCCACTGAATACCCGTTTATCATCTGCATTTCTTCTTGGCGTAGCAATTTTAATGGCGAGTAGTGTATTATGAATGTATTATGCATCATGAGGGCTTTTTTTTTTCTTTTTTTCAAGGAGCGATCGGTCACGAAATTGAATTCACAGTGAAAATTCAAAAATTGTTTATTAGGCTGGTGCATAATTCCGCAGTGTTTTCCCATAAGTTTCGAAATCACAACAGATACACACAAAAGAGATTTTAGTCATCAGTAATATATTCTACTTCAGCGTTTACAACAGTCTGCACTCCCTGAGGTACCTATTCAATTCTGCGCCTGTAGAAATCACGCGGTTTTGAGGCGACGATCTTCGTCGAGCCATGTTCCGACAGCATTTTCATACGGAAAGGTAGTTCCTTGTAGGTTGTTGGATACAAAGCGGAAAAGGCAAAGGGCAAAAGATGAGGTGGATATGATGGATGCGGAATGACTTGCCAACCCATCTCCTGAATAGTGATTTTTGTCAGTCAAGCAGAATGCGGGCAGTCGTTATCGTAGAGTAGCAATACTCCAAGCAGTCTGTCTTCCTGTCATTGTTCTCGGATTGCGTCTGCAAGATGTCTCAGTTGTTGACATTAAATGTCAGCGTGGATGGTTACACCTACAGGAAGCAATTCGTAGTGCACCACTCCGTCACTGTTCCACCAAACCCATAACATTATCTTTTATGGATGGGCGCAGGTCATTGCACGGGAAGTTGCTGCTTTGTTTGGGCTCAACCATTCCTTCCTTTTCCTTATGTCAGCAAAAAGACACCATTTTTCGTCACCATTAAAGATACACTACGTGATCAAAAGTATCCGGACACCCCCAAAAACGTAATTTTTCATATTAGGTGCATTGTGCTGCCACCTACTGACAGGTACTCCATATCTTAGACCTCAGTAATCATTAGACAACGTGTAGAGAAGAATGCGGCGCCCCGCGAAACTCACGGACTTCGAACGTAGTCAGGTGATTGTGCGTCACTTGTGTCATACGGCTGTACCCGAAATTTCCACACTGCTAAACATCCCTAGGTCCACTGTTACCGATGTGATAGTGAAGTGGAAACGTTATGAAACTACTTACAAAGGGGAAGTTTCATAACGTTTCCACTGTGCTGGTAATCTTCTGCGTTATTTGATACTGAAACAACTAAGCAAAACTGAACGTACTCAGACAGTTTTCTCTATACTTATTCTGATTATCACTAAACTGACACACAGTGTTCATAGCGCAACGCAATCTGACTTTCAGTAATCGCTACAAAAGAATAGCCCTGACTAACAATAACCTATACTCTTCATGAACCAGTTACTTCAGAAAAATCTTCGTTACTCTGACTACTGCAATACAGCGAGCGCCAATACTGCCAGCTAAATAAAAGATTCTAACTACTGAAGTCACTAACTACTGATAGGCATAGTTAACAAATGAAAGATTTTGACGGAGAACAAACAATGTACTTACCTTCATAGTGTTCAAATGTCATCCATCTTTACAAATTTCCTTTTTCTGACGGACACACGTCCAGATCGTCCGCTCATAGTAATCTCTCAAACGTCTGGCATCTCTCTCCTCCCACATCCTCTACTGCTAGCGGCTCACATCCAAATGCCCAACGCTACGCGCTGTTCACAACCAACTGCCCAGCACAACAATAGCGAATATTCCAACAATGAGTCCAACCAGCCACAGACTGCACCCAGCGCAGTCAGCCATTTTAATACAGAGCGCTACGTGGCGTCACCAACATAAAAACCTAAACAGCCTACTTCCAACGTGAAGGGACACGTACAGCACAAAAGCGTATAGGCCGACATCGTCTGTTGACTGACAGAGATCGCCGACAGTTGAAAAGGGTCGTAATGTATAATAGGCAGACATCTATCCAGACAATCACACAGGAATTCCAAACTGCATCAATACTATGACAGCTAGGTGATAGGTGACAAAACTTTGATTGAAGTCGAGCGGTTGTTCATAAGCCACAAATCACGCCGGTAAGTGCCAAACGACGTCTCGCTTCGTGTAAGGAGCGTAAACATTGGACGACTGAACAGTGGAAAAACGTTTTGTGGAGTGACGAATCACGATACAGAATGTGGTGATCCGATGGCAGGGTGTGGGTATGGCGAATGCCCGGTGAACGTCATCTGCCAGCATGTGTAGCGCCAACAGTAAAATTCGGAGGCAGTGGTGTTATGGTGTGGTTGTGTTTTTCATGGAGGAGGCTTGCACCCTTTGTTGTTTTGCATGGCACTATCACAGCACAGGCCTAAATTTGATGTTTTAAGCACCTTCTTGCTTCCCGCTTGAGCAATTCGAGGATGGCGACTGCATCTTTCAACACGATCGAGCATCTGCTCATAATGCACTGCCTGAGGCGGTGCGGTTACACGACAATAACATTTCTGTAATGAAGTGATCTGCACAGAGTCCTGACCTGTACCCTACAGAACACCTTTGGTTTGTCTGGAACGCCGACTTCGTGCCAGGCCTCACCGACCGACATCGATACCTCTCCTCAGTGCAGCACACCGTGAAGAATGGGCTGCCATTCCCCGAGAAATCTTCCAGCATGTAATTGAACATATGCCTACGAGAATGGAAGCTGTCGTCAAGGCTAAGGGTGGGCTAACACGATACTGAATTCCAGCAGTACCGATGGAGGGCGCCATGAACTTGTATGTCTGTTTCAGCCAAGTGTCACATTGTGTGCGAAATGACCCTGGAACCAAATCTCAAAAACTAGCTGTCAAATATGTTGATGGACACGTGGCGAACGGTTCACACTGGAAACATAACGATGATATTTCCGCAGACAAGGGTACCGTCGGGAGTTTCCCAGGCAAACGTGACAGAACCATCTTGTCCTTTATACATGCCATAAACTCTCTGATAAATAGGGTGAGCAGCAATTTGCTACTATTCGCTGATGACGCTGTACGGTACGGGAAACTGTCGCTGAATGACTGCACGAGGGTACAGGATGACTTAGAGAGAATTACTACACTCCTGGAAATTGAAATAAGAACACCGTGAATTCATTGTCCCAGGAAGGGGAAACTTTATTGACACATTCCTGGGGTCAGATACATCACATGATCACACTGACAGAACCACAGGCACATAGACACAGGTAACAGAGCATGCACAATGTCGGCACTAGTACAGTGTATATCCACCTTTCGCAGCAATGCAGGCTGCTATTCTCCCATGGAGACGATCGTAGAGATGCTGGATGTAGTCCTGTGGAACGGCTTGCCATCCCATTTCCACCTGGCGCCTCAGTTGGACCAGCGTTCGTGCTGGACGTGCAGACCGCGTGAGACGACGCTTCATCCAGTCCCAAACATGCTCAATGGGGGACAGATCCGGAGATCTTGCTGGCCAGGGTAGTTGACTTACACCTTCTAGAGCACGTTGGGTGGCACGGGATACATGCGGACGTGCATTGTCCTGTTGGAACAGCAAGTTCCCTTGCCGGTCTAGGAATGGTAGAACGATGGGTTCGATGACGGTTTGGATGTACCGTGCACTATTCAGTGTCCCCTCGACGATCACCAGTGGTGTACGGCCAGTGTAGGAGATCGCTCCCCACACCATGATGCCGGGTGTTGGCCCTGTGTGCCTCGGTCGTATGCAGTCCTGATTGTGGCGCTCACCTGCACGGCGCCAAACACGCATACGACCATCATTGGCACCAAGGCAGAAGCGACTCTCATCGCTGAAGACGACACGTCTCCATTCGTCCCTCCATTCACGCCTGTCGCGACACCTCTGGAGGCGGGCTGCACGATGTTGGGGCGTGAGCGGAAGACGGCCTAACGGTGTGCGGGACCGTAGCCCAGCTTCATGGAGACGGTTGCGAATGGTCCTCGCCGATACCCCAGGAGCAACAGTGTCCCTAATTTGCTGGGAAGTGGCGGTGCGGTCCCCTACGGCACTGCGTAGGATCCTACGGTCTTGGCGTGCATCCGTGCGTCGCTGCGGTCCGGTCCCAGGTCGACGGGCACGTGCACCTTCCGCCGACACTGGCGACAACATCGATGTACTGTGGAGACCTCACGCCCCACGTGTTGAGCAATTCGGCGGTACGTCCACCCGGCCTCCCGCATGCCCACTATACGCCCTCGCTCAAAGTCCGTCAACTGCACATACGGTTCACGTCCACGCTGTCGCGGCATGCTACCAGTGTTAAAGACTGCGATGGAGCTCCGTATGCCACGGCAAACTGGCTGACACTGACGGCGGCGGTGCACAAATGCTGCGCAGCTAGCGCCATTCGACGGCCAACACCGCGGTTCCTGGTGTGTCCGCTGTGCCGTGCGTGTGATCATTGCTTGTACAGCCCTCTCGCAGTGTCCGGAGCAAGTATGGTGGGTCTGACACACCGGTGTCAATGTGTTCTTTTTTCCATTTCCAGGAGTGTATTTCGTGTGATGTGTGGGCGCCTGCTCTAAATGTAGAAAAATGTTAGCTGACTCAGATGACTAGGAAAAACAATCATGAAATGTTTGAATACGTACAGCATTAGTAGTGTGCTGTTTGGCGGAGTCACGTCGATTAAATATCTAGGCGTAACGTTGCGAAGGGGTATAAAATGAAGTGAGCGCTCTAAGATAATAACAGATAAGGTGAATGGTTGGCTTCTGTTAATTGGGAGAATTCAGGGAAAGTGCAGATCTCTTAAAGAGACCTCGCATGGAACAATAGTACAACGCATTCTTCTTCTACTGCTCGGGCGTTTGGGATCTCAATCAGGTCGGAATAAAGGAAGACATCGAAGCAATTCATTGAAGTGCTGCTAAATTTGTTACCCGGTAGATTCGATCAATACATTAGTATTGCGGAAATGCTCCGTGAACTCAAATGGGAATCCTTGGACGGAAGACGACGTTCTTTTCACGAAACAGTGTTGAGACAGTTTAGACAATCGGCATTTGCGGCTGACTACACAACGATTCTACTGCCACCAACGTAAGGATGGCGAAGACAAGATAAACAGAGCGGAGTCAGTGATTTTTTTCCTCGCTCCATTTGTGGGTGGGCTAGGATAATAGTACGCCGTGCACCATTTGGTGCGAAGTATACTTGCAGTTGCAGGTACGACAATAGCTCTGGATTGTTTCCAATTGGCTTCGAATGTGTATTATGTAGTGCGTGATATTTGGTTCATGATGATAAGTATGAAGATTTTACGGCGCTCAGCTGCATGTTTATGATTCCAGTTGCTTAGTATACGTTTTGTGACCTGAGTAAAAAGTTCTCCTCACTGTCATGTAGTACCATGGAAATGTATTGTGCCTTTTCGTGAATGCGTGACAGTGTGAAGATTTGGAAGGATGCGAAGGGCCGCCCCTCTGGGATAGACATGGAGGGAAGCCAACCCTCTCTCCCTCTGCCCCTGCCCCTGTCCCCTCCCCTCACCATCACCCGATTCGGTATATACTAGCATAAGTTTGTGCCGGTCATTAGATATGCTACTAATGAAGCTGGCAACATTACAACAAATTGCAATCAAATAAAATAAAACGAAAACCTTTTCGACAACTGAAATTAATTTTGCCTTTTTTTGGCACAGGCTCGTACGCATGCGCCTAAAGCTTTAATTGCTGCTTTTGTACTGGCGTGAACTGGTACCCCCGTGATTCATCCACAACTATAATTCTGTGTATAAAATCCGTCGTCATATTTTAAAACCATTCCAGACAGTAGCGTAAAATTTTCTTGGATTGATAACAGCGCGATTTGTAAGCTACTCATGATGTTTCACGAAGCGTGTACTCTCCCTCCATCTTCGCCAAGGGCCCACATATAGCTACCCATCTTCGGTTTCTGGTGATATGCCACTGTAAAAATGTTTTATGATTAACGATAATCTCTCAGTACCCATTTTTCTGTTTTTAATTATGTCGTCAATAGATATCCTTAGAAGGTAAATTCGGAATAAACATTCACACATTTATTTACATTAGGTAGCTTTTTACACCTAAGAGAAGACCATCGTTAGTCTCTGACCTAAGCTAAGACTGACAGACTACGTGAAGATGTACTGAAGTAAAACGTGAACAGCATTAAACCAGTTCTGTACATGGCTCGAGAATCGTGCTACGCAGATAGCAAATGCTTCCAGTAACGTACTTGGACATGCGCGATGTATTATTCATGCTGTTACCGACACTACGCTGTCAACCAAATGAGGCGTACGTCCTGCTAAAAGTTTCATAGTGAGAAGGCGGTCAGGTGTTGAGGATACTGTTCTAAAAGCGAATAGCTGATGAGGTCGATATCGTCTATGGTGTTCGTTCTTATTTATTGTCTTCTTAGATTATCCGTTGGACTTCCTATCTCCTTGCCATTTCTATGTAACAAGGAAAGTTTTTATTGAGGAATAATATAGATTTTTCATGATTTTTCATGTAGTTTACGTTACGTATCAGTGCTTTACTAAAAAGCAACGGACTCATCATACGAGACCTCCCGTGCCCCCGTTTGCCGTGTTGAATCTGAGGACACCGAGTAATACGAGTAAATGATCGCAAACATTTCATGCTACGTACTGTTATAACGTTGTTGCTTTATTTTTTGGTGTAAGCGGAACTGATAGACAATAAAAGCGGATTAAAAACTGTGAGCTGTCTGGGGAAGTTAACCTTGCATTACTGTGCAACTGTTTCATCAGGTATCCAGTCTAGCTTACCAAATTCCCAACCAGACTAACATTATATATATATATATATATATATATATATATATAAGAGAATTTAAATAAAACAGAAATAAATCAGTTTATATTTGGAAATTTATTTTAACATTGATCATTGAGATTTCAGCATATTAAATTTGATTCATAACTAAACTGGTGCCTTATTTAGGATTGTGGAAAATGTGAGTTTGTAATCTTACGGAACACATCAAATATGGAGCCAAGATTGGGATACTGCATACAACACTGCATTCATAAAATAACACACGAAGAACGTTGAAACATATGCAAGAGGAAATTAACCACAACCAACCGATTCAATTTTCACCCAAAGAAGTTACGTTCTTAGCACAATCCTGTCCGTCATGCAATTACCACACACTGGTATACTAAATTCATACTAACTCTCTGTGAAATCTTCCCGAAAAGAATAGCTGAGGGCTACTTTGATGATTACACCACATGCTTCACATGGTCAACTTGGTTTACACAAAGAGTGTAACTCCACAATAATTTTGATGATTAAAATTAATTAGATCGAAAAGCAATTTACAAAAGAAAAACCTCGAACTGGTTACTAACGTCTTACTATTAACCTGATGGGTCAAACAATTGTATAAGCACGTGGTACTGGTCTCACAAAGTACACCCCACGTGGGTTGAACATAAAGAAAAGTTGCTATATTGAAAAATATTGTCAAGACGAGAAGTTATAATCTCACACACATTCGCATTTAAGATTGATGATCTTAGTTAGAGTTACTGATCAACACGTGGTTCCACTTTACTCTCAAAGTAGTGACAAAGCAACTACCGGAATATATTCTGAACTTCACACGAGAATTACACTGCGCTGCAATTTAAGATAACATTAGATATTTTAGAGTTAAACCTGAAATAAAGGTGATTAAATTTTCAGTTAGGCTGAACTTAAGAAATCCATTGTCCTACGGACTTAGCAGACACGCGCTTAGCCGGAGATCTTACCACTTCAGACGCTCGCCACGGACAGACTGCCCTGGTCCCTTCCTGAGGGGTGGCTCACAAATACAAACGGAAGTGGCCAGAGAGGCAGCTTCCTATACCAACATGACAAAGGACGGACAGGACCATACTAAGGATAGAAACCTCTTTGCTTTTAGAAAGCGTAGCTACCTCTTCCGACGTTGGTCCTACTGTTCTCTAGCAGACAGGCTTGTCTGCTACCCTCAAGCATGCAACTAGAAATACATTTGCTCATTCATCCTCTCACACAGAAGGGAAGGGGGATGACAGTATCTTATCATATACAGTATACAAAAGAAAGCGGATGTAGGTTCCGTATGAGACTGTGTGACATGAATTACATATAAGAATTACATATAAACTGTGCTTTAAAGTGTAGTAGTGTGAAAGATCGTTCTTGTTTATGTGTAAAAGTAACACGTTCCACTACTCAGTCTCCTCCCAGATAGTCAGAAACGTCACAGTAAATTTAGAATAGGAATTTATGCCGTAAATGAGAACAGATTTAAGAAATTAACATGAAAGGAATCCAACAGAGATCTTTCACTGTCTACTCTTATTTCCGCAGTTACCTGTTTTTTCTAGCGTTCTTTATGTAAGACAATTAAAAAATTTCTCTAGTTTTTCTCCCGCTAGTGAAACAATCGCATGCTTCAAAAAATCTACCACTGGACAGCCTGGTCAAGTTCCCAATATAACACTTCACTGACATAAATTTAGCGACGATTTCTGTTACTTGAATTTTACAGGCCTATCGTGCCTACTGTGATCTGGCGATAAAGTTTTTGCTGCTGTAAATGTGTCACCACTGTCAGACAACATGGTACTGTCGACGTATTCGGGCGGATTACTTGTCGACAGCTCATAGCTCCTACATGCTTTCTTCAGGCAGTGACCAGTAATAAAAAATATCACAAAAAGTGTGCAATGGTTTCGACTTCTGCTTATTATAAATGAATTACATTTTGTGGAATTGACAGACTATTATGATTTTTAATGCGTACATTTAAGGGAGATAATTTTAGAGTATACAGCAACTACAACACTGTTGTATACTGCAGATCTCTAAAACTTGTCTTTCTATAGAAATCTCCACGGACAAAACATACTTGTAATGAACCACCGCTAAAAATAGTCGAAAACAGTAAAGCAATAATTTAATCCGAATACATATCAGTTATGATAATAGCTTCGTTCAGTAAATGGATGCTTTTTCAGCCAATGAACGAATGGCTTGGCACGATGATATTCATAAAGTTCGGATTTTGACCTCGAATAGTGTGACTATTTCAATGCAAATATATGCGTTTGATTGCTCAGTTTCTGTATATGTGTGTGTGTGAGAGTGTGTATAATTCCTCGACAGTATGACGTTTTATGGTACTGCTGTAGCGAAAAGTAGCAAGATGGCTACTGTGCTGAATAACGTGGGCCCCTGTGCAGTGCGTCACGATTTGCATTTTCAAGAGAAATCGGCGAAGGACATTCACGATGAAATTATGTTTGTGCATACGAATACCGCACCAACATCTAAGATGGTGAAAAAGCGGAAAAAAGTAGAACCAGTATGGTCAAACGGATCTGTAAGATGCACCAAGACGCTATAGATCGTCGTATGGAGACAGGGATCCTAACAAAGGGTGAAGCTTTGAAGCTATCTGATGGGCACATGACCGTCAAAAGAACTGTCAGATAATTTAGTATGTAAGTAGGATTATTGGCCAGTGTTATACATGATGTTGCTGCCCAGGGCGGAAGTGTAGGCCCCATGTGTCATTCGTTTCTTGACACCCGCTCAAAGCAAGGAGAGCGTGACATCTGTGGCGAGTGTGGTGCGAATGTGCAGCGACAAGAGAGACGAATTTTTCAGTCATATTATCGTAATGGAAGAATGTTTAGTTCAACATTACGATTCAGAAACAAACTATGGCACAGAGTTTCCACTTCACCAAAGGTGGCCAAGAAGCTTTCTTTTCTTTCTCTTTTTTTTTTTTTTTTTTGTAATGAAACAGTCTTTTCGCAAAGTAAAAATAAAGGGACAATCCATTATGGCAAAGTATTAATTCAGTATTTCCGCCAGGGGACATCGAGATTGACGCAGATGAGCTGACGTGGACGTCGCAGCGGAACAGTACAGAACGCCGTCACGGGAGGCGCACACCAAGCGTAGTATAGCACAGCTACTGACTCAGGTGTCTGTGGCAGTACTTCCGATTCGGCTGCTCTTTACGCCAATTTCAAGTATCTCTGGCCAGTCCTTCTGTTTGCGCCCTGCTCTGTTTTCTGCGTGCTACAGACAGTCTTTCACGTTGATAGAATCTGCGTTTGTCTCCGGGCTTTGTCTCCAACAGGTGCTCACACCCGCTGTTCAGCTCCCGGATTTGTTGTCGAGCAGCCGTCGGCTCGTTTAGTTAACATTCGTGCCGACAGCGACGGTTCGCGGCATTCTCACGCCTTGAACAGCCATAAAAATTATCAAAATCATCTGAACAAATTGCGATCTGAGATCAGCCAGATAGAGGATGAAAAAAGTTGTGCAACTCCTACATGACAATGTACTTACCCACGCATCCCAAAGCACTGTGACTCTTTCATCGCACCTAGATTACGAATTCTAGCCAAGTCCGTCTTATTCAGCACCGTCAATGACGGTGCTGAGCGGAGCTTCGATCAAATCTTGAGGAACACATCCTGATCAAATTCTTCTCACAGTTAAATTGTTCATGTAAAATCTAATGTACAACAGCCTTCGTCCATCAGCCGAAGGACGTCTCAACCTCACAGAGCAGAGTCTCTTTAGACAATTTAGACAAAGCATTATTGGTTATTTGGAACAAGCAAGCGATTTTGATCGATCCCTGCTTACGCACCCCCCCGCACGGCATGATTAGGACCCAGGAACATATAATAACAATATTAAAAACCATTACCATTAAATTAATGATACCGTACTCAGCTACCGCGGGAAGCTTCTGTACAAGCAGCCCGATGCTTAATCGAATTTCAACTATGCCTGCTTCGGCAAGCGTTCTAGCGTATCCATGCTTGAGCGCGTGTACGAAAAATATGGAGGCTTATGCAAGCATTCGTCAATGATTTGATTTAACTTTTATTTGGTCCTAGAAGCCGGCCGAGCGGTTCTAGGCGCTTCAATCTGGAACCGCGCGACCACTACGGTCGCAGGTTCGAATTCTGCCTCGGGCATGGATGTGTATGATGTCCTTAGGTTAGGTTTAAGTAGTTCTACGTTCTACGGGACTGATGACCTCAGATGCTAAGTCCCAGAGTACTTGGAGCCATTTGAATTTTTGAGAAAGAGAAATTTCCGTAGCTAGTCTACCGCGAGTAATTAACATTGGAGTACTATTTTACAATGAAATGAATACCCCCACCTACATACAGGCGTTGATATAAGTCAACGGGGACTGTTGAAAATGTGTGCCCCGACCGGGACTCGAACCCGGGATCTGCTTACATGCCAGACGCTCTATCCATTTTTTTTATTTTTATTTTTTTCATTTTGTTCGTTGATCGTTGGGTTTGTTCGTTGCGGACGTCACATGACTTTTTTTTTAATTACAGAGGCCAGCCAGCTCTCTGACCGAAGACGCTGAGCTACCGTGCCGGCATCCGTCTGAGCCACCGAGGACCCAGAGGATAGTGCGACTTCAGGGATTTATCTCTGGCACGCCTCTCGTGAGATCCACATTCCCAGATAGTGTCCCGCATTATATTCGCAGCACCCCTGCCCATTATACTCATTACTCGCGGCTTGTTGCCGATTCCCGTAAGAGTTCAGGCACTGTTTGTGCATCCGTACAGAAGAAGATGGTCATATAGCCGGTGAGCCTTAACTATATATATGAAGATGGTATCTGTTCTTTCGGACATGTCCGAAAGAACAGATAACATCTTCATATACATTCCTGGAAATTGAAATAAGAACACCGTGAATTCATTGTCCCAGGAAGAGGAAACTTTATTGACACATTACTGGGGTCAGATACATCACATGATCACACTGACAGAACAACAGGCACATAGACACAGGCAACAGACATGCACAATGTCGGCACTAGTACAGTGTATATCCACCTTTCGCAGCAATGCAGGCTGCTATTCTCCCATGGAGACGATCGTAGAGATGCTGGATGTAGTCCTGTGGAACGGCTTGCCATGCCATTTCCACCTGGCGCCTCAGTTGGACCAGCGTTCGTGCTGGACGTGCAGACCGCGTGAGACGACGCTTCATCCAGTCCCAAACATGCTCAATGGGGGACAGATCCGGAGATCTTGCTGGCCAGGGTAGTTGACTTACACCTTCTAGAGCACGTTGGGTGGCACGGGATACATGCGGACGTGCATTGTCCTGTTGGAACAGCAAGTTCCCTTGCCGGTCTAGGAATGGTAGAACGATGGGTTCGATGACGGTTTGGATGTACCGTGCACTATTCAGTGTCCCCTCGACGATCACCAGTGGTGTACGGCCAGTGTAGGAGATCGCTCCCCACACCATGATGCCGGGTGTTGGCCCTGTGTGCCTCGGTCGTATGCAGTCCTGATTGTGGCGCTCACCTGCACGGCGCCAAACACGCATACGACCATCATTGGCACCAAGGCAGAAGCGACTCTCATCGCTGAAGACGACACGTCTCCATTCGTCCCTCCATTCACGCCTGTCGCGACACCACTGGAGGCGGGCTGCATGAAGTTGGGGCGTGAGCGGAAGACGGCCTAACGGTGTGCGGGACCGTAGCCCAGCTTCATGGAGACGGTTGCGAATGGTCCTCGCCGATACCCCAGGAGCAACAGTGTCCCTAATTTGCTGGGAAGTGGCGGTGCGGTCCCCTACGGCACTGCGTAGGATCCTACGGTCTTGGCGTGCATCCGTGCGTCGCTGCGGTCCGGTCCCAGGTCGACGGGCACGTGCACCTTCCGCCGACCACTGGCGACAACATCGATGTACTGTGGAGACCTCACGCCCCACGTGTTGAGCGATTCGGCGGTACGTCCACCCGGCCTCCGGCATACCCACTATACGCCCTCGCTCAAAGTCCGTCAACTGCACATACGGTTCACGTCCACGCTGTCGCGGCATGCTACCAGTGTTAAAGACTGCGATGGAGCTCCGTATGCCACGGCAAACTGGCTGACACTGACGGCGGCGGTGCACAAATGCTGCGCAGCTAGCGCCATTCGACGGCCAACACCGCGGTTCCTGGTGTGTCCGCTGTGCCGTGCGTGTGATCATTGCTTGTACAGCCCTCTCGCAGTGTCCGGAGCAAGTATGGTGGGTCTGACACACCGGTGTCAATGTGTGCTTTTTTCCATTTCCAGGAGTGTATATAATAATCTTTTGATTTCTCTAAGCACTCTTTAATCCTGATATCACATTTTCTCTTTTCGTTTTCTTATAACACAAGTATAAAGAATGCCAAAGCCAGCGCATCGTCGTCTGAGATCAATATTTTCTAAGAAACCAATTGATGCTTGTACAAGTTTGCTTGAGTCGTGTGGAGATGCGAGGAATTTGTGCATGCTCGCACACATACGCTCGTGCAAGTGTACTTGTCAAGTGTGCAGTTACGTGCGTGGCTGCCCCAAGACGCGTGTGTGCGGGACCTCAACCCTGACGCGGCGCCTCCCAGTGGTTTGTAATGGCTCAGATACCTGTAGATATGCAGAACAGGCGTGAATAAGGCTTTGCCAAATCATCTGTGCAACAATTGAGCTAAAGATAAAATTGTCAGCAGTCTGCATGGCAGAAGAGAATGGATGAAACAACTCAAACCTACTTCACGTCTGACTTAACACCAAGCGGCAAGGTAGTCAGCATCTGATCACCAGAGGTGCGCCAGGAATTCATCTTCTGGAACTTGCACTCCAGTCCGAAAAAAACTGGCCATAGGTCCAAAAGTTGTGATAATCAGGTACCATAAGGCACGACATTAAACAAATTTTTCCCCACGTGGTAACCAGTCCACTCCTGTCAAGAACAGTACAATCAGACTATTGGATTAGTGCCAAGAAAGTTATTGGAACTAGAGGAACAGCACTTTTAGGAGTCTCTTTTTCAGCCAAGGGAGACATAGGCTACTCATCTCTATTAACAAAGTCAGCTGTAAAGTTACAGCTGACTGAATCCATTGACAATGGCGGGTCACGCAGGTCCGCGCAGTGTGGTGGCACAGAGGGGGACTGCGGCGTAGCCGGTTGCTAACAACATCTGCGATAGGTGCGTAGAAAAAAATGGCTCTGAGCCCAATGGGACTCAACATCTTAGGTCATAAGCCCCCTAGAACTTAGAACTACTCAAACCCAACCAACCCAAGGACATCACACACACCCATGCCCGAGGCAGGATTCGAATCTGCGACCGTAGCAGTCCCACGGTTCCGGATTGCAGCGCCAGAACAGCACGGCCACCGCGGCCGGCAGGTGCGTAGAGATGTAGAAGCCAAACAGTTCGCAAGCTTGTGTTTAAGAGGTAGCGGGCAGCGGAAAAGTTACTTGGTGGACTTTTATTCAGTTTGCAGTGGAAAATGTTACTCGGTGGACTGATTCAGTTTACAGCGGAAACAATTACTCGGTGGACTTTTATTCAGTTTTCTGCGATTTGACAGAGTTAAGCTCCCACTACCACGTGACTACGACTGTCAGACAGTCGGATCGAAAGCAATGAGACATGCAGTGTCGTCTGTCACAGCAAGTTGCGATCCTTCCTCCCGAGCATCTACGTACAGGGAAGTACGAATGCTTTCTCCAATGACGAAACTAAAGTTTACAGATAATTATGTTCGTAGAACACCAAAAAATTGCTGTCTCGTGGGGTGCTTAACTAGTTCCAACACGGACACAGTCTATCACAAATTACATGGTATATTCTGAATGGAGTAATTTTAATACCACAAAAATATTGTGTAATACTGGAAAAATTTTCGTCTTTTGAGATTGTGACAGACGTTTAATTTATACCAGACACATTTCGCTTTTTTTAAAGCATCTCGATTAAAACAAAGTTGATAAAGTACACAAAGTCAGTTGTGGACTAAAAAAAGCATGAAGACTAAAATTTATTGAGTGTTAGTGAAGTGCAATGCGCCAAAAAGCAAACTTATTTGAGTGTCTCTGTCACACAAAAACAGCAGTTATTTGCTAAAATATACATCTGTCGAGACAAACGCTGAATATCATCTTACAACAGCAGCAATGCACAAAACTACGACATGTAATCAAGTGGCAGTATAGTCCACTGTCCACTGAAGATGCTTCAAAATAAGGCAAACAGCGGCTGGTATAAACACGACTTTTATTACAGTCGCAAAAGGCAGAATATGTCTCAGTATTATTAGTAAAACTGCAACTGCGGAAGAGAAGCTATAGAAGTAGAAAAGACATCGTGAATATTGTGTGTGTGGCTCACCTATGGTTGTTTTCAGTCGCTGCGACCGCCGTCATCTGCGTCGCTGCAGTCCGTGACAGTGCCTGACTCATCTGGTCTTACAGTGATGACGATGGGATCGAGCATATAATCGGTCAAAATTTCCCTCTCCACGTCCTCCTCCTCTAGTCGTTCTGCGTGTCGAACACATTCACTCCATGCTGAAGGTTTTATGCTGTCAAATGCTTCGTGCAAAAGTCTCTTGTCGTGTTTCGTTCTGCGACTGGCAATGATATGGTGGCAAACGCAAAACTCTACGTCCATATTCCTGTGCGATACAATCGATTTCATACACTTTCAAAAAAAATGGTTCAAATGGCTCTGAGCACTATAGGACTTAACATCTGAGGTCATCAGTCCCCGAGAACTTAATGACAGTGAAAATTAAACTGCGTGCACTTAATGGAAATTTAGGAAAAGCAATCGTCACCGAAGTTAATTTGTCGGTAAAGAGAGAGGAAAGGGTTACATCTAAATGAAAGGAAAAATGCAAATGAAATTGGTGGAAATTAATTTTGAGAAAAGGGTAAAATTAATAAAGAAAGTAAATGTGCTGTCGTTACATTAACAATTAATTGGTGTTAATTAGATATTTG
This sequence comes from Schistocerca cancellata, assembly GCF_023864275.1. Classification (NCBI taxonomy): domain Eukaryota; kingdom Metazoa; phylum Arthropoda; class Insecta; order Orthoptera; family Acrididae; genus Schistocerca; species Schistocerca cancellata. Next base: position 933,671,867 of record NC_064626.1, read on the forward strand.
AGATTTGGGGAAAACTACGGTCGCCAGTCCTATGGACAACTACTATAATGACTGAAAATGAAAGATTAATGCACATATAATTAGCACTAAAAGCGTGGCAACTGAAGGTTGACACGTGTTGTGTGAAAACTGAAAGTTTGTCAGAAGTAATAAATTTCGCTACACTCTGACTTAATTTAGCAAAAGAATTAATAAAACCGGAAAACTGAAAGTTAATTTAGTGACTGAAATTAATAGTGAGCTTTCTTTCTGAAGCACATCGAAATTCAGTAAAATACGGTTAGTCTTGGACTACCTCAACAATCATTTCAAAAGCTACTTGAATCTACGCAATTTAGAAATAAGAGATTTAACTTCAAACTTTAATTAAATGATTCTGATTAACAAAAGTAAAATTTAGTGCGTACCAAGCTGAGCTGCAGTCACAGGTAAGCTAAAACATGGTAACAAAACTCGCACTCTTAATTTGTGCTTCTGTAATCTAAATATTGTAGCCAGCTATGAATACTTTAACTGAACTTTGAAATTAAGACAATGAAATGGAATGATATTACTTTAATGCTGGCGTTTGAATCTCAACGACACTAGGGTTCATTCCGGAAAAGGAAGGGTCCTTGCTTGGTAATGCAATTGGGACAATTTTAGTTATGAAGATGGAACAGTTTGAAAAGCTGAGGTCTGCCATACAGTTCTAAATCTTTACGTGCTTCCAGTCTTCCTTGCTCGTTGATTGAAGGTTTGAAGTCGTCGGTCGAGGAGGTGGCGACAGTCACTCATTGTCGGCCGTCGCTGTTGAAGAAGCTGGATGTTGGCGCGCCTTCTTCTCGACACTGTCACCAGGCGAAACGGGCTCTTGATGTGCGCCAGCTAATGCTTCCCGTCCGCGACAGCGTGTCAGAAACTATCATAGCAAGTCGAGCGCAATTACATGCTGCCAAACCCCGAGAGCGCGGCAACTCGCGGGAGCGTCACACAACACACCTCTCCACCGCCCTCCTCCCGCCAGACTCCATCTGCTCTGCCTGCGCTCCACGCGGCAGAGTTAACACTACCAAAGATCCTAAATACTTTGGTTCTCCACACGACCTATTGATGTAATCGTTCAATAGCATGGTTTTCCCTAGGCAAGACCCAGCGTAAAATACAAATAGTATTTACAAATCAAACCAATTATACATCGGCATAAATACAAATAGTAAACCAATTACAATATATAAAGACACATAAATGTCATATCTTCAGGTAACAAAATCAGGGAAAAAATTTATAGTACGATAGATGGAAACAGGAGGATATGCATTTCCGGCGTTACAAACTACTTAAACCTAACTATCCTAAGGACATCACACACATCCATGCCCGAGGCAGGATTCGAACCTGCGACCATAGCAGGCGCGCCGTTCCGGACTGAAGCGCCTAGAATCGCTCGGCCACACGCGGCAGGCATACACTTTCACATGAGACTTACGAAGCCCTGCAAGATTTAACAATTCGGCCCGAGTTGAAATGGCAGTGTGCGGAATCTTCTTACTTACAAGCCACAGCATGATATTGGCTTTTTTTGTATTTGTGGGAGGCTTTTCAACAACAACTGAGTGGCAACTCGCGCTGCCCATAACAACAGATGAGTTTACAGGCAATTAAGGGAGAAACTGTTAACTAAATCTTAATGTAAATGTCTCTGAGTTCATTTCAGAATGATAATCACCTGAAGAGCTCTTTTTGCCCGGAACACTAATTTGCTTTGTGGAATGAATCAGGAAGCAGAACCAGCGTAAAGCAGAATTATTTGTCCCCCTTTACCAACTGGTACTTTAAAACCAACCGAACCATCACTCAGTTTCCAACACTCTTTCCTTATATGATTCTTGTTTACCTATGTTTCGTCAAAGTAAAAAATGTTCTCATTGCTAGATTTCATTATTTCAAGAATACTTCCTAAAAACTATGTCCTTGAAACAGCGATATCACAACGTTTCATTACAAATTTTCGACCGTCATTTGTAATTACACATTTGAACTCAATGTCTTGCAGCATTCTTCGCATTGAGGTAACGTTGCCTTTAAAATTTATAGTTTCACGCATTTTCAACGTAATTTTTTTAACAGTAGGAAATTCGCCCGTCTTGTACATATTTAACACAACTGGCCTCAGAACATCTTCGTCAAAATCCGTGACAGGCTTCTCAGGACTGTGATGTTTCCCCGGCTATCGTAAAACTGGGCTTCCAGTTGTCTGGGCAGATAAATTACCTTCACCGGCAATCCGCTGAACAATTCACAAGCTGCCGCCACTCGCTTCTGCTGTGCGTTCCTGAGATCTGGCAATATCTGTGACAGGTCCACCGTTTCTTGCTTCGCGCTTGAAGAAAGCGTGTATCTCGCTTGCTTACGGAGAATTTGTCGCTTACCAGCACCATCAACCATGACAAATCGCAACAAATTGAATAAAAATTCACCGAATAACTGCCACAAACGCTTTCAATACCTACATCTACATCTACATCTATACTCCGCGAGCCACCTTACGGTGTGTGGCGGAGGGTACTTATTGTACCACTATCTGATCCCCCCTTCCCTGTTCCATTCACGAATTGTGCGTGGGAAGAACGACTGCTTGTAAGTCTCCGTATTTGCTCTAATTTCTCGGATCTTTTCGTTGTGATCATTACGCGAGATATATGTGGGCGGTAGTAATATGTTGCCCATCTCTTCCCGGAATGTGCTCTCTCGTAATTTCGATAATAAACCTCTCCGTATTGCGTAACGCCTTTCTTGAAGTGTCCGCCACTGGAGCTTGTTCAGCATCTCCGTAACGCTCTCGCGCTGACTAAATGTCCCCATGACGAATCGCGCTGCTTTTCGCTGGATCATGTCTATCTCTTCTATTAAACCAACCTGGTAAGGGTCCCATACTGATGAGCAATACTCAAGAATCGGACGAACAAGCGTTTTGTAAGCTACTTCTTTCGTCGATGAGTCACATTTTCTTAGAATTCTTCCTATGAATCTCAACCTGGCGCCTGCTTTTCCCACTATTTGTTTTATGTGATCATTCCACTTCAGATCGCTCCGGATAGTAACTCCTAAGTATTTTACGGTCGTTACCGCTTCCAATGATTTACCACCTATGGCATAATCGTACTGGAATGGATTTCTGCCCCTATGTATGCGCATTATATTACATTTATCTACGTTTAGGGAAAGCTGCCAGCTGTCGCACCATGCATTAATCCTCTGCAGGTCTTCCTGGAGTACGTACGAGTCTTCTGATGTTGCTACTTTCTTGTAGACAACCGTGTCATCTGCAAATAGCCTCACGGAGCTACCGATGTTGTCAACTAAGTCATTTATGTATATTGTAAACAATAAAGGTCCTATCACGCTTCCTTGCGGTACTCCCGAAATTACCTCTACATCTGCAGATTTTGAACCGTTAAGAATGACATGTTGTGTTCTTTCTTCTAGGAAATCCTGAATCCAACCACAAACCTGGTCCGATATTCCGTAAGCTCGTATTTTTTTCACTAAACGTAAGTGCGGAACCGTATCAAATGCCTTCCTGAAGTCCAGGAATACGGCATCAATCTGCTCGCCAGTGTCTACGGCACTGTGAATTTCTTGGGCAAATAGGGCGAGCTGAGTTTCACATGATCTCTGTTTGCGGAATCCATGTTGGTTATGATGAAGGAGATTAGTATTATCTAAGAACGTCATAATACGAGAACACAAAACATGTTCCATTATTCTACAACAGATTGACGTAAGCGAAATAGGCCTATAATTATTCGCATCTGATTTATGACCCTTCTTGAAAATGGGAACGACCTGCGCTTTCTTCCAGTCGCTAGGTACTTTACGTTCTTCCAGCGATCTACGATAAATTGCTGATAGAAAGGGGGCAAGTTCTTTAGCATAATCACTGTAGAATCTTAAGGGTATCTCGTCTGGTCCGGATGCTTTTCCGCTACTAAGTGATAGCAGTTGTTTTTCAATTCCGATATCGTTTATTTCAATATTTTCCATTTTGGCGTCCGTGCGACGGCTGAAGTCAGGGACCGTGTTACGATTTTCCGCAGTGAAACAGTTTCGGAACACTGAATTCAGTATTTCTGCCTTTCTTCGGTCGTCCTCTGTTTCGGTGCCATCGTGGTCAACGAGTGACTGAATAGGGGATTTAGATCCGCTTACCGATTTTACATATGACCAAAACTTTTTAGGGTTCTTGTTTAGATTGTTTGCCAATGTTTTATGTTCGAATTCGTTGAATGCTTCTCTCATTGCTCTCTTTACGCTCTTTTTCGCTTCGTTCAGCTTTTCCTTATCAGCTATGATTCGACTACTCTTAAACCTATGATGAAGCTTTCTTTGTTTCCGTAGTACCTTTCGTACATGATTGTTATACCACGGTGGATCTTTCCCCTCGCTTTGGACCTTAGTCGGTACGAACTTATCTAAGGCGTACTGGACGATGTTTCTGAATTTTTTCCATTTTTGTTCCACATCCTCTTCCTCAGAAATGAACGTTTGATGGTGGTCACTCAGATATTCTGCGATTTGTGCCCTATCACTCTTGTTAAGCAAATATATTTTCCTTCCTTTCTTGGCATTTCTTATTACACTTGTAGTCATTGATGCAACCACTGACTTATGATCACTGATACCCTCTTCTACATTCACGGAGTCGAAAAGTTCCGGTCTATTTGTTGCTATGAGGTCTAAAACGTTAGCTTCACGAGTTGGTTCTCTAACTATCTGCTCGAAGTAATTCTCGGACAAGGCAGTCAGGATAATGTCACAAGAGTCTCTGTCCCTGGCTCCAGTTCTGATTGTGTGACTATCCCATTCTATACCTGGTAGATTGAAGTCTCCCCCTATCACAATAGTATGATCACGAAACTTCTTCACGACGTTCTGCAGGTTCTCTCTGAGGCGCTCAACTACTACGGTTGCTGATGCAGGTGGTCTATAGAAGCATCCGACTATCATATCTGACCCACCTTTGATACTTAGCTTAACCCAGATTATTTCACATTCGCATTCGCTAATAACTTCACTGGATATTATTGAATTCTTTACTGCTATAAATACTCCTCCACCATTGGCGTTTATCCTATCCTTGCGGTATATATTCCATTCTGTGTCTAGGATTTCGTTACTGTTCACTTCCGGTTTTAACCAACTTTCCGTTCCTAATACTATATGCGCACTATTTCCTTCAATAAGAGATACTAATTCAGGAACCTTGCCCTGGATACTCCTGCAGTTTACCAATATTACGTTAACTTTTCCTGTTTTTGGTCTCTGAGGACGGACGTTCTTTATCAACGATGATAATGTCCTCTCTGGTAAGCCGTCAGGTATTTTATCGTTTCGCCCAAGGGGGGGTCCCTCTAACCTAAAAAAAACCCCGTGTGCACGCCACACGTACTCTGCTACCCTAGTAGCTGCTTCCGGTGTGTAGTGCACGCCTGACCTGTCTAGGGGGGCCCTACAGTTCTCCACCCAATAACGGAGGTCGATGAATTTGCAACCATTATAGTCGCAGAGTCGTCTGAGCCTCTGGTTTAGACCCTCCACACGGCTCCAAACCAGAGGACCGCGATCGACTCTGGGCACTATGCTGCAGATATTAAGCTCAGCTTGCACTCCGCGTGCGATGCTGGTTGTCTTCACCAAATCAGCCAGCCGCCGGAAGGAACCAAGGATAGCCTCAGAACCCAAGCGGCAGGCGTCATTCGTTCCGACATGTGCTACTATCTGCAGCCGGTCACACCCAGTGCGTTCAATAGCTGCCGGAAGGGCCTCCTCCACATTACGGACGAGACCCCCCGGCAAGCACACCGAGTGCACACTGGCATTCTTCCCCGACCTACCCGCTATTTTCCTGAGGGGCTCCATAACCCGCCTAACGTTGGAGCTCCCTATAACTAATAGGCCCGCCCTCTGTGACTGTCGGGACCTTGCCGGAGAATCGGCCACTGGCCCAACAGGCGAGGCATCCTGTGGTGGCTCGGAAACGATGTCATCACCACTAGGAAGCACCCCGTACCTGTTGGAAAGGGGTAAGGCAGCTGCCACGCGGCCAGATCCCACCTTCGCCTTTCGGCCAGGCACGCGCGAGCCCACCACTGTCCGCCATTCACCCTGGAGTGATGGCTGACCGGTAAGATGCTCACTGCCGGAAGACGCAGCGACATCAGGGGCTCCATGTGATTCCAAGGCCACCGAAGTAGGCATAGGTCTCACCACAGTTGCCCCAACGCCACTACGAGCCGACGCCTGCGCCTCGAGCTCGATGAGCCTAACAGACAAAGCCTCCACCTGCCCCCGAATGGTGGCCAATTCTCCTTGCGTCCGCTCACAACAACCACAGTCCCTACACATGACTATGTTTACCCTACCCTATACGGTGACAAATTCCCAAGATAATCTTCTGATGAGCTACTCTGATAATCAAGAAACACTCACTGAAATACGAGACGCGAAAACTACGCTAGGTTTTCCCAGAAAAACTATTTAAAAGATAAGCGCAGCAAATAAGTACAAAAACGCTTTATACAAACACTACTCGCTGCTGCTGGTGCTCTCGCTCTGGCTGTCACAAGACAACTGCTGATTCAAGTGACTAGTGGCTAACGGCCGCGAAACAAACAAAGACGGTTTTAGGCCGCTTTCTGTTCTAAACGATCAAGAAAACACTAAGAAATCTAACACGAGAACTACGTAAAGTTTTATCAAGAACTGTTAGTTACTATGCAGAGCAGATAAACACAAATAGAATCCCTTCCTTAGTGGAAGGTCGTAAACAAAATGCAAAATAAACGCTATATACAAACAGTACCCGCTGGCCACAACGTTCACAGCAGAGCGCTGAGAAAGCTACTGTCCGTTCATTGGCTAACAGAGGATGACGTCACGTCAGATGCGCAGAACGAGCCTAAAGTGGAACCCCGTCGTTCATGGCTCCAACAGTAATGGCAATCAGCCTCTAGTGCGCAAGTAAATGATACACACTATTCAATTCACACATGGCAAACAATGACGTAAATAAAACCAAACGCGAAAAGTTACAAAAATCATTGGGAACAGTAGAAGAAATTGTATCTAAAGTACGACAAAACCATGTCAGAATCCTACTGAGCGACCCCACAGCCCTTCTCCTACTTTTATCGCTTCCAGTATTAGCAGGAGCTATTAGTATACTATTAACTGATCGAAATTTAAATACATCACAGCTGGGTAAAGAGAGAAAGAACAAGAAAACAAATGGAAAGATAAGCCGAATTCTGCAGAATATTCAACCTTAAAACGCGTAAACGCACTTCAAAAAGAAACCATCAAAACAGATAATATGGATATCACGGAACTCGCCCATAAGTGAATTCCAAATTGACCATGTAGCAATCTCTTATTCAGACTACAGAGAAATTTAGAAATGTACGAGTCAGAAAGTGTGCAAACATAGGCTCAGACCATTTCCCAACAAGACTGAAAACACCAGAGGTTCACAAGAAATGTCACAAATCTCGAAAGTTTTATAAAACGTGTTCGGAAAGCTACATTTCTTGAGCTGTTTGGGTACGGTATAACCCAGAGCAAACTTCAGCGAGATGAATGTGGGAAAATCTCCCAGAAACAACCTCGGATTGACCCATAGAACCGAATCCCAACGGTCAAGGACAGAACGAAGATTTATTTATCTAACCTGATCTGATTAGTGCCATCAGGCCTTTCTTTACTTCGGATAAGGGTTTCACTCACACAGTAGATATTAAGAATCCTTTCCCTCAGGAACAAGTTTGACGTTTCAAGTTCAGATTTATGATACATATTAAGTGCTATGGTCCCTTGGAAGTGTAAACATTTAAGCTTCTAAATTAGTTCGACCAAAAGATACTGCCATTTATGTCACAAATTTAGAAACTCGCAAGCACACTCTTGAGAACCTGTAGGCTACTTCGTGTTTACCTAGGATCATTAAATTTGGCAAGAAGCTAAGTTTCACAGTACAACTAAAGGAAAAAAAATCCGAAGATTATCAATTTGTAATTATACCACAAGAAAAAATACTTTCTTGTCATATTTTATCCATCTGTTAAGACTCTTTTTCTCTAGAACCTATTGACGTATCAAATTCAAATTTATGTGAGCCTTTGGCGGTGTAAAAATTTTAAGCTTCTAAATCAATTCAGTCATAAGATACGGCCATTTACGTCACGTATTTTGACGCTCGAAAACTCAGTCAGGGAAAACTATAGGGTACTTCCCGTTGACCTAGAGTAATGAAATTTGGCAAGAAGCAAGGTTTGCAGTACAGGTAACGGAAAAAGTCTGAAACTTAATTTGTAATTATATCACACAAAAAAATTCTTTTGTCATTTGTTATTCGACTTCAAACTTGAAATGAAAAGTTGCTCGAAAGTATGTGCAATGAATCTACCACCTCAGTGCGGATGCACAATTACGTTCGACCTCCTGTGCGAGTCTCAAAGTAGCGAGCATGGAGCACACGGTCAGGGACTGCAGATACGTGGCGCTAGGTGGTAATTTTGGTCGGCCGGATGGGATGCTGAGATAGTCCTTACAAATACGAGTGTGTATGGGTGGCGCAGCGGTTAACGCAACTGTCTAGTGAGTAAGTGATCCCCGGTTCGAATCCAGGTCTGGCGCACATTTTAGCTCGTTGCGCCCGATTCCGCAGCTGACATCGATAGTTCCTTCCATTTCTTTTCCTTTCTCTCCCAACCACCCTCGATTTACATAATTCTTGAAAGTCTTGGAATCTTTGAGACGGATACTTTGCCAGTATCAATGTCGGTAACAGGCAAAATCGTCAATATCCTCGATTTCCTGAATCGATACACAGTCTATATACATAACGATGTACAGAACCATCAGTGCGTGAGTCCTTACTCGCACGTGGTCAACTTATTTCCCTCTTTGTTTCTAACCGAAAGTACAAAAATTGTGGAAAAGAAAAAGGAGCGCACGTGGTGTGGGTGTACCGTCGCTTGCTGAAGAAGCAGCGGCCAGCAGGGGGACAAAGGCGGCGTGCAGAGGTGTGGCGCGCGGCCTTTGATGTGCGCGGCCGTCACGCGTCATTGCAGGACCTCCCGGAAGCGGCCACTTTGTCGCTTCCCGCCGCCGCCGCTGCTGCCGCTTCTGCGGCTCTTCAAAAGGCGGGGCCACACTGGAAAATTCTGGCCCCCGAGTTTCGCAATGGCTACTGCGGAACAAAAGACGGAGCACTGCACGAACATTGTATTTTCAAAGTATTTATTTCTGACTGCGTGAGAAATAATGCTCATTACGCCTTGCTTCCGTCCTTTGCTTTAAGGCTATTGAACACTTCCGTTGTGCAACTGTATCTCTGTCTACCGCTGCAGCTAGAGACCAGACAACGGTACACCTAGGTATCTGGTTCTTTCGCCAGAGTGGCAACAGTCCAAAGTAGAACTGCAGGAGCAGTTTTTTTTAGAATACCAGTCTCCCTTATCGTACTGAGCCTGACCCACTGTATTTTGTAAACTGCTTTCGATGATTTCTTGTCCGCTTGACAAATTTTCGGTACTAAGCTCCGTTTATTGCTGACAGGAACGACGTACCTAAACAGATCGGTGCTGAAATAGTACTGTATGGCGATGACCATGCTATGTACAAAGAGTTGTCACAACCTTCTTCTCATCCATCGTAACTCCTGGACAAAACATCCCTGAGATGGAATATTAGGTATATATCCAAATATCCAAATATCAACCGATATATTTCACGACAAAACACGAACTTCCTGATCCCAATTCTCTATTCGTTCGGTAACACTTTTATGCCTTGAAATTAATTTAAAAAATCCAGGTAACGTAAAATTGCTGAGCAATCTTATTCCGCTTTTACCTTCCGATCAAAGAGCAATGGCTTACCGCCTCAGATTGCAAACTACTGCTTTGGCATTTTATCACAGTCCCAGTCATTCTGTGCCACTGGGAAGTGTGCTTTACGTGTCACATACCAACCTTTCGCGCCTCCAAATCCTCCAGAATAATACTTCTTGCGTCATATCTAGCTCCGCTAGGTTTCTCGGATGTGAATCAATGGCGGGAACAGACCGATCGATGTGGTCTCGAAAATTCTCGATTGGGTTTGAATCAAGGTTAGAGGAGCGAATAAACTTCAGCTTTATATTGGAACGTCAAAATTTCTGCCGGAATGGAACTCGAAGCCAGAATTCCCACTTTACCCTTTACGGCAATAAGTGAACGAATCATGGCCAGAGCCAAACTTCCGTATGTCGTCGTCCATGTGTCAAAACATGCACTCGTACTAGGGTTGCTGATAAAATATTAATGTATCGATATATAGATATTTTCATCAGACTACAACGATGTATATCGGCAACACTTTCTTCTCCGATATATCGATATGTCGATATCATTTATATATTATATAATTTTTTTCGCAAATTTCGGTAACTATTTGAAATCGTTCTTTTGAAATTGTAGTAGAACATAACATTACATTCACTATGTGAAGGGCTCCTATCCACTTTTTGAGCTTCAATGACGTCCAATCTTTCTCTTTGACTGTGTGAAGCACGTACAGGGTGCACAAAGAAAGATGTCTGATTACGCTGGGGAAGGCGGTGTCAATGGACAAGATTTCCGATGTGAAGAAATAGTACATCAGTTGCGTTAACAAACAATTCTTCACATTGGCATTCTTCAGAAACAGTTGCTGAAAATGATGAACAAAAATCCAAATGAGAAGACTCATCTTGGCGGCGGATACAGACGTGGGAGTCGCGCGAGGGGAAATGCTGACGTAATCGGCGCTCGGCGCTACCATCAGAAACTACAACGTTTAGCTTCATCATACAATTTTCATTTTTTTTTAGCAGTATGGGACTTAACATCTGAGGTCATCAGTCCCCTAGAACTACTTAAACCTAACTAACCTAAGGACATCACACACATCCATGTCCGAGACAGGATTCGAACCTGCGACCGTAGCGGTCGCGCGGTTCCAGACTGAAGCGACCAGAACCGCTCGGCCACACCGGCCGGCACACAATTTTCATACATCAGCGTGAAAAATGTTTATTTCGACATGCAACCAACGACAAATTAAGAAAACAAAGTATGAGAGGTTGAATGGAATGAAATATTGCATGACACTGCACCATGTACGCAGTTTTTAATTAACAAGACAACAGTCGACCAAAAAAATATTTTAATACATGCTTTTCATCTGCACGAAGTCCCATTATTAATTTAAAAATTTTCAAATTAATTTTTTTTCTTTCAATTCATGCTCTAAGGTGGATAGGCAGGCTGCTTGCTTGTTGATGTATAGAATGTATAACGATATATCAATACTTAAATATACAATTCTAAAACAGGCAGTATATTTACAATGTGTAGCCGATATTTTCTAGGCAGATACGTCGATACTTTTCCTTTCGGTAGTTCGATACCTTTCCCGATGTTTCGAAATCCGACAGTCATACTTTGTAAATATCAACATATCGGATTTCCAATGTTTTTAAAAATGTCAACAGTTCTAACCCGTACGTTGTGTTTATCCCCGTCCAGGAAGGGCAAATTTATTGAGAGTCGAGAGTCTGGTATGTAATGTTCTTTCGTACATGCATCCAGGACTCAACAAAGTTGTCCACCACAAATTTTCACAGTCGTCAATCCAGTATACATCCGAAGGTGGTTCACATTCGCAACCGAGAATACATTTCCTGTATTTCTTGACGCCTGCAGTTGCTGCAGGCCTACTTCCTTCAGACAGGCAGTCATGCCCGAAGGTACATTGCACTGTACTTCTTAATAACACAGAGACTGCTGTTTCTTAACTCCGGTGAGTTTGGTGGCCGCGGAAGTACGGTAAACTCATCTTGGAGCTCTTCGAACCGCGCACGTACACTGCGAGTTTGCGGCACGTTGCACTGTCCTGTTGGTAGATAACATCTTGCCAAGGAAAAAGAAACTGCAGGTATGGATGGACTATTTGAAATCGTTCTTTTGAAATTGTAGTAGAACATAACATTACATTCACTGTGTGGAGGGCTCCTATCACTTTTTGAGCTTTAATGACGTCCAATCTTTCTCTTTGACTGTGTGAAGAGGTACAGGGTGCACAATACCTGTATTGATCAACCGTGCTTTCCAGAATGACTGGATCGCCCAGGGAATATCACGGAAACGTTCCCCAGGCCCCATTGCAGGGTATTTGCTTCCAGAAGTTTCACGCCATACACGACAACGGCGATCTGCCCAACGGAGCAGATATGAAAAGGCCAGCTATCACCAATCAGCGGACGACCATTTTCGGTAGTGGCGTGCAAATACAAGCCTTCGTCACCGATGAACGGCAGTCAGCATGGGTACATCAACCGCGCTCCTGCTGCCGAGGCCCATTCGCAGCAACTTTCGCTGAAAGGTCGTTGTGATGCCACAGTCGGTAGCCCCTTGTACATCTGGACGGTCAGCTGCGCAGCAGCTGCACGTCTATTGGTCCATACATATCTCCGCAACCGTCGTTCCACCCCGTCATCTACGGCCCGCGGTACACCACAGATGCCTCAGCGCCGGTTTTGGATAGCACCATCTTGCCATGCACGGTATAGTTCAACCTCGGCAGCTGGTAAATAGGTTTACAAACTTAGCCGTTTCGTAAATGATTCAATGCTTGGCCAGAAAGCCAATGATAAACCTCTGTGGATATGGGATAAATCGCTCCGTTTTCGCACTACAACTACCGTACTTTTTTCCGCGTTTCCCCGACACGCTTTATATACCCTCCACTGCTAGAGCTGCCACCTGCTGTGTGTGTGGGGGGGTTACTGCACCTTGACGTCGAACATAGGCGGTGGTCACAGTAATGTGAGGGGACTGTGTACACATTAACAAACTGAGTCAATGCAACATAACACGGTCCTCCGTCAATGCCACTGGCAACGTAGGAAACTGCTCGAGACCTGACACTGCGTTAGGGAGACCACATGTGTATCCCGCAGTCCGAACAGGCCACGAAGACCCAACGGTACCGACCGGCCGCCGCACCATCCTCACAGCCCACAGGCGTTACTGGATGCGGATATGGCGGGGCATGTGGTCAGCACACCGCTCTGCCGGCCGTATGTCTGTGTACGAGACCGGAGCCGCTATTTCTCAGTAAAGTAGCTCCTCAGTTTGCCTCACAAGGGCTGAGTGCATCCCGCTTGCCGACAGCGCTCGGCAGACCGGATGGTCACCCACCCAAGTGCTAGCCCAGCCCCAGCAGCGCTTACCTTCGGTGATCTGACGGGAACCGGTGCTGCCACTGCGGCAAGGCCGTTGGCCCACAATCAGAAACAGGCTCTTCGGGTGTAACAAAAGACGAAATTCAGTAGTACTAAGATCAGTGCTATATTGTGAACAGCCGTTCACTTCCTAATGAAATTCCTGCAGAAAAAGTGTTGGTGGAGAAACGCCACAGTACCTGTCCTTGTTCTGGAGTGGCTCGTCGGAACTGTCGTGTACGATGGAAAGTCTAAATTATTATAGCAGGTGAAGTAACTTTTACTGAATGTTCCACTACACTTCACAGTGACAGAGATACTCGTACTTTATACTGTTTTTCAACATATTCACCAAGTCTCTACAAACGATGGTCGCAACGTTCTAACAATCCCTCTATTCCTGGACAACAGAAATTGTCTCCTTAATCATGCAGCCATTCGAGAATCGGGCAACGGCCGTGCCGCAGTGGATACACCGGTTCCCGTGAGATCACCGAAGTTAAGCACTGTCGGGCGTGGCCGGCGCTTGGATGGGTGACCATCCAGCCGCCATGCGCTGTTGCCATTTTTCGGGGTGCACTCAGCCTCGTGATGCCAATTGAGGAGCTCCTCGACCGAATAGTAGCGGCTCCGGTCAAAGAAAACCATCATAACGACCGGGAGAGCGGTGTGCTGACCACACGCCCCTCCTTTCCGCATCCTCATCTGAGGATGATACGGCGGTCGGATGGTCCCGATGGGCCACTTGTGGCCTGAAGACGGAGTGCTTTATTCGAGAATCGCGGAGTCCGTCGGAATTGTCGTGTACGATGGAACTTCTAAAAGTACTTTAAATATTATTGTAGCAGGTGAAGCAACATTTATTGAATGTTGCACCACGCTTCATAGTGACACAGATACTCGTACGTCATACTATTTTTTAATATATTCACCAAGTCTCTACAAACGATGGTCGGAACGTTCTAACAATCTCTCAATTACTAGACAACAGAAATCCGCTCCTTAGTCATGCAGACGTCCGAGAACAGCTGTGTGAACGTTCTAAGCGTTGACAAATCTTTTTCCTCCAGATGTTCTTTCAGCCTGTGTAAAAGATGGAAATTGCATGATGCAAGATCTGAATGGTCAAATTGTTGGCTCGTTTCACTACTGTAGCATGCGACATTGCGTTTGGTCCGTATACTGATAGAATTTCACAATGAATCTGTCTGCATTGAGACATTTCGTCCATAAGAATGGTCCTGTTTTGTGTACTTCAACTTTCGAGTACGTTTCCAGTTGCTACACCGTTTCACTCGCAAACTGAGCTGCGCCTGTTACCCGTGCTACAGCAGGACCGTGTCTGCAGGAAACAGACAAATTTAATCTCTTCTGATAGTGAAACACTCTTGTTGCGCAGAGTTGTTAGAGTGGAACGATATGTGTAACTTACTTTCAGAAGTTTCTGTCTACGTGCGATATGACTGCAAAATCTGAAAGTCGTAAAGAGGTGATTCCTCATATCCCTTTGTCACCTCTTCTCCTTGAAGATGATAGAACAAAGTAGTAAGAAGTAAGATTGCAGTCCAGCTTCCAGCTTCATACTCAAAATCAAGTGAGCACAGAGTCTTTAACAACTCCCTGAAGACAACATAATTGGAATATTTAATGCGAATATTTTAATACACGAACTGGGGTTAAACCGCACGTAATTCAAGCTGGAAAGTGAGGAAATGGATGAAGGAAAGATGAGATTTACGTGTGTAAATCTAATTTCACACCAATACACACACACACTTTTATCTTTATTAACTTTTCGCAGTGCTGAATAAAATCAGGGTGCTCTGACTTCCAGCATGCTTATTCCCATTATTTAATCCATCATTTACTCCAATCTTCCATCGCTAGGATACGAGTGGGATACCTACTGCGACAGTCTGACGTTGGCAACAGAGACAATTCTTCTGGACAAAATTCGAAAATTTCGTAGATTTTAAAGGGGATGAAACTCCACTCGTTTTCCAACACGACATTGGGTAAGTTTTCAATAACGTTAATCAAGATAAATACCTAGTTTTTGGGTTTCAAAAAGACCAGCGTCTGAGGTTATCATTAACTGTGCGTTCGTATGTTTCGCTGCTGCTGAACGTTCGCAGCGGTTTTGTCACCCAGCGGGTGTCCCTGTGAATGTCAGCAAACAAAAGGGTCAGTGCTGCTAATGGGCTGCGAGCTTTCCACACTAGTCTGCGCAAACATCTTCAGCAACATGTACAGCTACATTTCTACTTCGCAAGCCACCTGACGGAGTACTGAGCGAGATGGGGCTGTGGTTAGAGCACTGGACTCGCACTCGGAAGGACGACTGTTCAAACCCGCGTGCGGCCATCCTGATTTAGGTCTTCCGTGATTTCCCTAACTCGTTTCAGCTAAATGCGGGAATGGTTCGTGTGAAAGGGCACGGCCGAATTCCTTCCCCATCCTTCCCCAATCCGAAGGGACGGATGACCTCGCTGTTTGATCGCCTCCCCAGAGTCAACCAACCAACCACCTGACGGTGTGGGGCGAGAGTAGTTCTGGCACCATTATCTAAATCTTCCTTCTGTGTTCCATACACGAATGGCGCGTGGGAAGAAAGATTGCCGATAAATCTCCATATCAGCTCTAATTTCTCGAATTTCCTCGTTGTGGCGATTTCGTGAAACATTTGTGGGACGAAGTAATATGTTGTCCTATCCTTCCTGGGACTTAATCTTTCGAAATTTCGATAGTAGACCTCTCCATGAGATATAGCACCTCCCTTGTAATGTCTGCCATTGGAGTTTCTTGAACATCTCTGTAACCCTCTCTCGTCGACTAAACGATCCCGTGACGAACTGCGCCCCTCTTCATTGGCTCATGTCTTTCTCTTCTATGATTCCTACCTGGTAAGGGAGCCAGGCCGATGAGGACCATTCAAGAAGTGTTTTGCAAGCCACTTCTTTTCCTTAAGATTCTTGCAATGAATCTCAGTCTGGCATCTGCTTTTCCTTGTCGCTTTATGCGGTCATTCGGCTTAATGTCGCTCCGAATAGTTACTTCTAAATATTTTATGGTAGTTATTATTTCCAACAATTTTTCAGCAATAGTGTAATTGTATAATAGTGGAGCTCTCCTCCTTTATACGCGCAATATGTTACATTTATTTACGTTCAATGTCAACTGCCGTTGGGCAACACGAAAGCAAGCTCTTTCGATCTACCAATGCGTGCAGTCCAGAGCTGTGACTTGGATACCTTTGTGCCTTTGAGGATTTACTGCAGCGTTCAATGAAAGGTAATCTGTGACTAGTTTAGCATTTGTTGCAAGGTGCAGAGTTTTGACTTACAGCGTTTCTGCTATGACTTTGCCAACCTCACCTGAGAACTTCTTACTCACCGCAGCTAACACCAACAATAATCACACAATCGAGTACACATGCTGAGAAAAATTCTAGCTCTAACTACCTTCTTCAATGTCCAGTATTGTTCGTGATCTTTACAACGGTCGCCCATATATGACTACATACAACTTGGAAGTATGAACTGTTCCATCCTTACGTCCCCGAAACGCAGAGTACTTGTGACTTCATGTTGACAAGATTTAGAAATTCTCATTACTATTGTCAATATTATTCACCATCATGCCATCATGATCAGCAGCAATTTGACATCCATTGTTGAGTAGAACTCTCCTGCAGACTTTCCCCATGCACTACGGTCCTCTCATCCGTACAGCTCCAAGTACCTACTGTATATTTTCTAATGTCATTTACCCAAGTTTCATTAGGTCAGCCTCTCGGTCGTTTCGTATCAGTTGGAGACAAAGAAAACACTTGTTTGATGCCCCTTAACATCCACTCGCGCGTCCACGTGTCCCGCTCACTTTACGTCATTTTCATTCAGTCATAAATGTGTTTGTTGGTGGAAAACGCAAACAACCACAAATACTTCTGAATAACTAATTGCTATAACTGGTTTCGGCCATGATATGCGTCTTCAGATGGCTTACGTTTCCGTTTGCATTAATGTTATCGTCAGCAGCATTTCGTCCGCTCCTGCATTATGTTCCAGTGGGCGGCGCTTTATCCTTTTACCTTACTATGTAGAGGACGCGATGCTCTTCATTTTTTTTTTTTTATTAGTTGACTCTCTGGTTTGATGCGAGCCACGCGATATCCTGTTCTGAATCAACCTCTCACCCTCAGGGTAGCACTTGCACCCTATATCTGTAATTACGTGTTGGGTATATTCCACTTTCTGTCTTTCTCTACACGTTTTACCTTATACAGCTCCCTCTTGTACCATGGAAGTTATTCCCTGATATTTTAACACCTGTCCTATCATCCTGTTCCTTCTTATTTGTCAGTTATCAGAATCTCCACATCCCTAACCTTATCAGTCCATCTAATTTTCTTCTGTACCATCCTGTTTGGAAACCTTTGATTCTCTTCTGTACCGGTTTTCCTACAGTCTGAGATCCACTACCATACAGTGCTACTGTCCGAATGCACATTCTCAGAAATATCTCCCTCAAATTAAGGCTTATGTTTGCTACTAATTGACTTCTTTTAGCCACGAATGTCCTCTTTGCCAATGCTAGTCTGCTTGTTATGTCCCCGTTACATCATCCATGAAGTGCTACTTGCTTCCAAGGTAGCAGAATTCCGTAACTTGGTCTTCTTTGTGATCACCAATTTTGATGTTAAGTTTCTTGTTATTCTCATTGTCATTACTTCTCATTACCTTCGACTTTCTTCGATTTACTCTCAATCCATATTCTATACTCATCAGACTGTTCATTGCATCCCAACAGATCCTGTAATTCTTCTTCACATTCATTGAGGATAGCAATGTCATCAGCGAAACTTATCAATGATATCCTTTCACCCTGAACTTTAAACCCATTCTTGAACCTTTCGTTTCTTTCCGTCACTGCTTCTTCGATATACAAACTGAACAGTAGGGGTAAAGATTGCGTCTCTGTCTTAACTCCCTTTTAATCCGACGAATTTGTTCTTGGTTTTCTATTCATACTGTTCCCTATTGCTCCTTGTAGACATTGTGTATTACTCGTCACTCCCTGTTGCTTAGTCCTACTTTTCTCAGAATTTTGAACATCTTGCATCATTTTCCACTGTCGGACGCTTTTTCCAGATTTTTCTTCAGTCTTGCTTTTATTCTCAAGAGCAACGTCAGGACTGCCCCACTGGTGTCCTTACCTTCCGTCATCTAACAATTCCTCAGTTTTCTTTCCCATTCTTGTCAGCAACTTGGATACATGACCTGTTGAACTGATTGTGCGGTAGTTCTCGCACTTATTTGCTCCTGCTATCTTCGAATAGCGTGGACTACGTTTTTTTCCGAAAGTCTGATGGTATGTAGCCATGTCATACATTCTACATACCAGCCTGAAAAGTCGTTTGGTTGCCACATCCCCTGATTTTAGAAATTCCGATGGAATGCTATCTATCCCTTTTGCCTTTCTTGAACTAAATTTTTCCAAAGCTCTTTCAAATTTTAATTATAATACTGGATCCCTACCTTTTCATATCGATTCCAATTTCTTCTTCTGTCATCAGACAATTCCACCCACTCATAGAATCTTCAGTGTCCACTTTCCACCTAATGCTCTGTCCTCGTTTAATTGTGGATTTCCCATTGCTCTCTTAATGCAGTCGCCCTTTCTTTTAATCTCACCTTCGGTTGTTTTGACGTTTCTATACGCTACGTCTGTCTTCCGACAGTTTTTCTTACGATTTCTTCACATTTTTCCCGCAGTTATTTCGGCTTAGCTTGTCTGCACTTTCTATTTATTTCATTCCTGAATGATTTACATTGCAGTCTTCCTGTCCATCTCCGAACATTTTTGTACTTGCTTCTTTCGTCGATCAACTGATGTATTTCATCTGTTACCCAAGAGTTAATCACACTTACCTTCCTAGTATCTACATTTGTCTGCCCAACAGCTGCGACTGCACATTTTAGAGCTGTCCGTTACTCAACTGAACTGCCGACTGTGTTATTTCTTATCGCAGTATCCACATCTTTACGAATTTCAAATGCGTTTCATCATTCCTCAGTACTTTAGTTTAAAACTTACCTCCACACTTTCATACTATCTTCTTAATCTTCAGCTAATATATCTGCTCCTGTGTACACATTACAATCTAGTATCTTATTTCGGAATCTCTGTCTAACAATGATCTAATCCAACTGGAATCTTGCTGTACCTCCAGGCCTTTGTCAAGTATATCTCGCACTCTTGTGATTTCTGAACTGTGTATTTGCTATCACTAGCTGAAATTTATTGTAGAAATCATTCGTGTTTCCCCTCTATTATTCCTACAACAAAGCCCGCGTTCAGCCTTTGCTGTTTCTTCTATTCCTTCCCCTACAGCAGCATTTCATGATTATTAGATTTCCATCTCCCTTTACTTACTGATTTACCCGTTCAGTATCCTCAAATAATTTCTCTATCTCATAATTAACTCCTTTCGACATCGGCATCTGTGCCTGAAATATTGTGGTCGGTGTCGGTTTGATTTAGAATCTGATGAGAACAACCATATCACTGAACTGTTCACGGTAGCTAACACTCTGTCCTACCTTTCTATTCATAGTGTATCCTAAGGCCTTTGTACACAGTTTTCTTCCGCTGATGAGATTACTCTATATTCGCTTGACCAGAAATCCTCATCTCTTCTCTATTTCATTTCATTGACTCCCGCTATATCTAGACTGAGCCTTTGCGTATCCGTTTCGAATTTTCTAACTTTCCTACCAAGTTAAAACTTCTGATATTCCACGCTCCAACTCGTAGAATATTATACTTTCGTTGGTTATTCTGTCTTTTTATAGTGGCTACCTCCCCCATTGCAGTCACATCCAAGAGAACCGAACGTGGGCTAATTCTCAATCTTGTCTTAATAGTCATCTTGTGGTGCAGTTCTTGTTATGTCCGTGATTGCTACAAAAATGGGATCAGAAGTTCCGCCTTCTGCAAGACACCTTTTTTTCTGTTTTGTTTCGCCCATACATGTTTCAGCACTTTTGTGCTATCATCAGTCGGTTTCATTTTTATTTTCAACTGTAAAATTGTTGTGACATATTAACATTTGTGTTGTTTATAACATTATGTCAAAGTTCCATTTATAGCTTAATTGGCGAAAAGTGGATATATCCATTAGTTAACATACCTTACATGATGCTATTGTCCATCTATTTTGGTAGCTATTCTGCTACGCAATATACAAATTGTCATCTGCAAACAGCAAAACGTAATTTGTTTTTCTGTTTGTTATGCATTTACTAACGGAAATGAGTCTGTACCACATTTTATGCGTGTAACTTACAGTTTTGAAGTTGTGGTTCGTTCTCCTGTGTTGTTAGCGAAGTAAATAGGCTTACTTCGTGACCTATGGTCGCTTGGCACTGCACTTTTTCGATTTCTCAAAACATAGGCGGAGTTTTCGCTACCATTACGTGTTGTTGTGGCTGTGTGGTGTTCATTTGTTTCGTAGCGTGTTTGGCTGGGTGAGGCACGCGAGTTTAAATTGTATTTGGCGTCTGTGGTGTATGGTTTGTGTGGGTTTGCGTGTGTGTGTTGAGTACTGGGGCAGAGAGAGAGAGAGAGAGAGAGAGAGAGAGAGAGATGAAGATAGATAGATAGGTAGAGAGAGAGAGAGAGAGAGAGAGAGAAGAAAGATAAGATAGACAGATAGAGAGAGAGAGAGAGATAAAGATAGAGTGAGGGAGAGGGAGGGAGAGGTAGAAAGATTTTTTATTTATTTATTTTTTCCCATGAGTGGTTTTAGTGTGGGTGTTATTTGTATAGTTCTTCTATTGTAGCGAATAGGGTTTTGTTGCACAGTGATGTGTATTCATTGAGTACTTTCCTTCCTTGGGCTATTGTTTTTTGGGTGTGATACTTTGCTTCTATAGTTAATTTTTGGTAGAAGCTGCTACTAGTTTTTAGGATGTGTAAATCAGTTTCAATGTTTGTTGGGTGGTGATTGTGTGCTATCAGGTGGTCTGCAAATGTTGAGTGTGAGCTGTTGCTTTTCAGTGCTCTGAGGTGTTCTGTATACCTGGTTTTCAAATTCCTACATGTTTGGCCCACGTATACAGATTGACAGCTGTTGCAAGTAAGTTGTTGTATGCCGGACTGGCTGTATTTGTCGGTGTTGGTGGTATTTCATCCAAGTCTGCTTTGAATTGTGTTGTTGGTTCTGTATGCGATGTTGAGTCCTTGTTTCTTTAGTATATTACCCACCCTGTGTGTGACTTCGTTGTTGTAAGTCATTATGTGCCAATTGTTGCTTACTGTCTGCTGATTTGTTGTGTGTTGTGTTGTGTTTGTTTGTGTGTGTGTGTTTCATGGTTATGTTTTGTTTGTTTTTGTATTTTGTGGTATATTTTGTCTACTCTCATTGCATCATATCCATTCTCCTGTCCAATTTGTTTTATTGTGTTCATTTCTTGTGTGTAATCATGTTTGTTCATGGGTATTTTGTTCAGCCTATGAAGTAAATATCTGAAGTTGGCTTCTTTGTGAGTTATGGGGTGATTGGATTGGTTATGAATAATGGCGCTGGTGATTGTGGGTTTTCTGTAGATTGTGAATTTATGTTTGTTGTTTCTCTTGTGTAAGGTGAGAACTAAGAAATTGAGTTTTTCAACTGTTTGTGTTTCAATGGTCATTCAGAGAGCTTTATTTTAATATTTCACCACCCGAAACTCAGAATGACAGTTAGGAAAATGAATTATGACTGCCTAGGCGCTAAATATCTTTCAAATGGTTCAAATGGCTCTGAGCCCTATGGGACTTAACATCTATGGCCACCAGTCCCCTAGAACTTAGAAATACTTAAACCTAACCAGTCATCACGAGGCAGAGAAAATCCCTGACCCCGCCGGGAATCGAACCCGGGAACGCGGGCGTGGGAAGCGAGAACGCTACCGCACGACCACGAGCTGCGGACAAATATCTTTCAATTTGGACAGTTAAGTACTTGGAATTGTTTATTAAGACGTTAGTTTAACATGAGGCGAGAAAAAAGAATAAAACTCATCAAGTTAGATACATATCTCCTTGAAATAATAGCGCTTTAGAAGCTTTCACTTCGTTTTCCTTTACCTCGACTGAGAAGTAGATTTTTAAACCTAGTTGATGTCGTTTTGACATTGTTCCTATTCCACGATGGACGTTCCGCTCGGTACCTCGCCAACTTTCTCCTCCTCTACCATATAATGTATGTACCACAGTACAGCAGTATTTTGAAATGCATCTAAATACCTTTGACATTTTTTGTTTCCAAAGCTAAAATATTTCTTTTTGCCAGTAAGGTAATTATTAGGTAGTACTTCGTAATATTTATCAAAAATATCACCGTGTTTCTTAGCATTTATTTTTTAGATCCATGCGTGATACTTTAGCCTGATTACAGTGCGTTGTTTTCTCTATTCTCTCTGTACTGAAAAGTCCTGCTTTCTCCAAGCTCACTGTATCGGAAAGCTCAGACCCGCTCGTTATCAACATATTGAAGACAATGCTCCCTTGTGTGAATTATCTAAAAAAAGGCTCTGTGACCATGCCCAGACTATCACGTGATGCCACCGGCCGCCGTGTCGTCCTGTACCGGAGCTCACGGTATGGTACATCATTTCGTTGGACCCTTCTGCCATGTGGCATTATCCGGTGAAATATGGAGGAGCATGTGCTCACCATGCGACTCTACCGGCTGTAATCCGCTTTGCATACCTTCGGAGTCGTTACCTGCCATTCTAGTAGCTCCTCAGTTTACATCCCGGAGCTGAGTGTATTCCTCCCATCAAGGCAAAACGCCTGGCAGTATCGCCACTTGAATCTGGATCCTAGACATGGGTGCCAATCGCGCGGACTTTTCAGCTACGGAAGCAGAAAGATTTCGTGCCTACCACGAAGAAATTCTAAAACCCCGTCCAGGTTACATTCCACAGCGTACTGCCTTTGCTGATGGTCCTCTTCGATACTTCCTAACAAGATAAGACTAACAGCAGGTAATAAAAAAGGACCGTAATTTTTGTTAAAAAATGGAATTTAAGTCCATGTCCTGGTTCGCGTTTTCCGTGGTACAGCTGATGTGTGTGACTGGAAAATCTAAATAAAGATACAACATTCATCGAACCTTCTGGGGAGTTATGTATCGATATTTATTGTGCATCTTACGGTATACGCAGCTATTAACGGTCACAGGACAGATGTTCATGGCTACACATCCACAGGGGGTGGACAAATATATGGTAATACTGTGAGAAATGCTTACTTGAACACAAACGCATATGCCAACCAAGTCTGCAGGTTGCACTGTTTTATTCGAACATGACGGGACCTGTGTATTGTCCTGTATACTTCCCAAATACCAGTCGTGGCCAGAACAGTGTTCTGGGTACTTGTGAGTGCGTTACGTCGGAACAAAGTGAATTCGAACGTGTCCAAGCAGTTCGTGTTCGGATAGTCAGTGTTCCCGTAACTAAAGTAACCGAAATCTTTGGTGTTTCAAGAGGCTCGATATCGAATACTTATACTGCACACAAGGAAAGGGGAAAACATCATCCGCTAACTCACAACCCGGGCGAAAATGGGCGTTGAGTGATCGTGACAGACAGTCATTGAAGAGGATTTTGACGAAGCATAAGAGGACAACAACTGCAAAGGTAACTGTAGAACTGAATGTCGCGCTCTCGAACCCTGCGAGCACCAAACCAACACGAAGGGCGCACCAGAGTTGGAAATCGCAGGGCGAGGTGGAATTCCAAATCCACTCTACGGTGATCCAGATAACCGGAACAGGAAAACGTGGTGCCGAAACCATAACACCTAGACTACGGAGAAATGGAAGAATGTCATTTGGCCGAATGACTCATGTTTCACACTGTTCCCAGTTACTGGCAGAGTTCACGACCCAAGAATGAAACACGGCGGGGGTTCGGTGATGATATGGGCAGCCGCACAGTCATATTCCAAGGGTCTCATGGCTAACGTGCAAGGCAGCACTACTGCCAAGGATTATGTGACGATTTTGGCTGATCGGACACTTCTCATGGTACCAAGGGCGTTCAGTAAATACTGAAAAACATTTTTTTCTGAAAGCCGGTTGGTCTTATTCAGGGTTCTAGTACACCATATCATTCCCCACTCTTTTGGCTACAAAACCATATTTTTTAACATAATCTCCGTTCAGTGCAACGGCCTTATGCCACCTAGTTGGGTTGGCTTGTATGCCCGCGTGGTACCACTCCACTAGTCGACATCGGAAACAACGTACTGCTGCATCAATAACCTCCCCATCGCTGATCCTGTTGCTCCCATCGGAGAGCGTCCTTCATTAGGCCATAAAGATGGAAGTTGAAAGGTTCGAGATCCGGGAGGTAGGATGGATGAGGAAAAACAGTCCAACGAAGTTCTGTGAGCTCCTCTAAGGGTGTGGAGACTCGTGTGAGGCCATGTGTTGTCATGGAGCATTTCGTTCGTCATTTTGTGGAAACGAACACTGAATAGTTTTCCCAATTTCATGAGGGTTGCCCAATATACTTTAGAGTTGTCATTGCACCATCAGGAAGGATATCAAACTGCATAACATTTTCAGAAGACTGTCGCCGTGACTTTTTCGAGTGAGGGTGCGGCTACGAACTATTTCTTCGGAGGAGAGGTAGTGTGACGACACCCCATAGATTGCAGGTTTGCTCCCAGTTCGAAGTTATGAACACATGCTTCATCGCCTGTGATGCTGTTCGACCAAAAATTATCACGATTAGCCTCATAACGTGCAAGCAGTTCTGCACAGACCGCCGTTAGTTGCTGTTTATGGTCTCCTGTTAGGCGGCGGTGAACCCAACAGGCACACCTCTTTGTGTACCCCAGCTAGTGGGCGAGTGTGTCAGCACTACCAGCGGAGACGTCCAATTGAGCAGCGAGGTGTGATTCTTATCCATCGATCAGCTCGATTGAGAGTGTCCGCACGCTCTACCATTGCAGGAGTCTCAGCTGTGTGCGGCAGGCCGACACGCGGGAGGGCGGACAAGTTTGCGCGACATGTTGCGATGATGACACACACCTTGCCTAACGACTCGTCGTGCTTTTGTTCGCTGCCAGGTCTCCGCAGACATTCTGCAAGCACCTGCAAACATGTGATGGTGCTCTGGCTTTCCACGTGAGGAACAAGTAATTTGCTATGTTGTGAAAACTCTAGCTTTTTTATGTACCAAATTATAGTTTATTATAAATGGAACGAAAAACTTTAGTGACAGGTTCCTTACACGGAAGTAAGTAAAAAAAGTCCATAAATATGGGCACTAAAATGCATACCTTAAGAAGTATGAGCACCTGTTCATCTTTGATACTATGAAACAGATCTCTTCTACTACAAGCTCCTTGTAGTCGACCAAACCAAAAAATGCCTAGTAAACATTGGTCTAAAATGCTATAAGCACTTTTTCATCTTCGTTAGTATTGAAACCTCCCCTTAGAATAATTTATGAATGATTGTGCTGATAAATCCCTTACATTATTTGATTTTTAAACAGCTGAGCAGAACTGAACGTACTCAGACATTTCGCTCTTTACTTATTCTGATCAACACTAAACTGACACACAATATTTTTAGCACAACGCAATCTGACTTTCAATAATCCCTACAAAAGAATGGCCCTAACTAACAATAACCTATACCTTTCATGAATCACTTACCTCACAAAAATCTTCGTTACTCGAACTACTGCAATACAACGAGCGCCAATACTGCCAGCTACATAAAAGATTCTAACTACTGAAGTCACTAACTACTGATAGGCATAGCTAGCAAATAAAAGATGTTGACAGAGAACAAACAATGTATTTACCTTAATAATGTTCAAAAGTCATTATATATATATATATATTTATATATATATATATATATATATATATATATATATATCAGTTCATGACATCCAGTCTTACAAATTTACTCTCTCTGATGGACACACGTCCAGATCATCCGCTCTCAAAACTCCGCCATCTCTCTCCCCACATCCACCACTGCTGGCGGCTCACCTCCAACTGCGCAATGCTACGCGCTGTTAACAGCCAACTGCCCAACACTACAATAGTAAATTCCAACAATGCAAACCAGCCACAGAGTGCACACAGCACAGTCAGTGATTTTCATATAGAGCGCTACATGGCGTTACCAACATAAAAACCTAAACAGCCTACTTATAGTATGAAACACATCTCTCCTACTGAACAAGTGCTCATAGCTATTGAGGTATGCATTTTAGAGCTCATGTTTACTTGACTTTTTTCCGTGTTTTGGGACATACTACTTCATCCCGAAACACGAAAAGCAAAGAGATGTGTTTCGTGGGTCCGAAGATCAACAAGTGCTCATATCTCTTAAAGCATGCGCTTTAGAGCCATTGTCTACTAGTCATTTTTTTCCTGTTTTGGTGTAAGGGACCTGTCCTTGACGTTTAATGACAGCTCCCTTCTTGGAATGCACCCCCGGTCCAGACGCCACTTTGAAAGCTACATACACCGCCAGTATCTACTGGAAATTCATGAAACTTTGGGGGATCAAATCCTGTGTTTTTTCAACCGAAATTGGCTGAGAAAAAAGTCTTCCTTTACTTAATGAACGCATCTGGTAAAATATGTGTTCCCCGATGATAAAGCCGGCCGCGGTGGCCGAGCGGTTCTAGGCGCTTCACTCTGGAACCGCGCGACTGCTACGGTCGCAGGTTCGAATCCTGCCTCGGGCATGGATGTGTGTGATGTCCTTAGGTTAGTTAGGTTTACATTAGCCTACAGCCTTTCATAACCACTACTTCATCGATAAAGTGCACACATTGGAAATACGTAGTATCGTCTTCCAAAGCAAACTAACAAAATTCTATGTGACTTTGGAAATCGCGTCCTCCGAGTGCCTGATTTAGTGACAGATGATAAGTGTGGAACTTACGTCGATGCAAGATGCAGATGACACTCGACTGGCTAAATACGCATTCCTTGGCGATAGTCTTGCGCCACCATTCACCGTACATGTAGCATGTCTAGCTTCTCCTCATTGTTGTACATGCCAGTATACAAGGAGTGAGGTACAAATGAGCTGCCGATAGCCAACACAGTTCCTGCTAGTTCTGCAGTACAGAGAAGTAAACAGTAGGCATGATACGAAGAAGCAACTTGGTGTGCGTGTGTTTATAACGCAATACCCGACTCAGGCCGACTTGCCTTTCAGTATTAAAATATTTCTCGTATTCTTTTGCGAATAGTGTCAGCCTCAACATCAACAAGCCTTCTATTACAGTACTCGTCTATTCATGCGCTTTCGTATGCCGTTAAAGATGTATAACATTCTGTTTTAGAAACCATACTTACTTTAGCATTTCGATCGATACAAGAGTTAGGAGTCTTTATCATATACCAAAGCAGATACGCATTATCATATTAACTTTTACCGAACTTCTCGTTTCGATATCTGGAAACGTTTGTGAAGTAAAAGGGGTCTTAGGCATTACGTGACTCACTCTATATATGCGGGGTGGTCAGAAGCAGTCTGGAAAGCTTGGAAGTTGTTGCAGGGCAGGTTGTGCTGCGAAATAGTTGTTATGAAACAAATTCGATAGGTTGCGACGTTTCCGACTTAATTAGCATCGAAGTCAGCCAATCAGGCCGTACCCATGCAAATTTAAATGGCCCGTCAGATATAATCAATGTCAGTTCTTCTCATAGCGGTAGGTGGTAGCGCACGAGACTGGTCAGCCTCTGGATCAAGTTCGATTCTTACTACCGTCCCATGTCTAGTTTTTGTATCGCTCTCTTGTTGGATTTTAGGATAACAAACAAAGCACACGTCCGGGGACACCGTCTCTGGCGGGCGGCTTGAATTTCAGTGCGCAGTAGCTGGATTGGCTAAGTCCAATGGCAATTAACTCGTAAACGATGTTTATTCTTAACAATTATTTCCCAGCACAATCCACCCTAATCAATAACTAATCAATAAACAAAACTCCGTATTTTTAACACAAATGTGAAGGCCGTCCTTCTGTACGCCAGTGAAAGCTGGAAAATGGACAAAAAGATAACAACCCAGTTACAAAGCTTCATAAATAGATGTCTTCGACGCATCATGAATATCTGGTGGCCAGAAAAAATATGTAATGAGGAGCTTTGCCGAATAACAAACCAGATACCTATAGAAGACCAGATACGAGAGAGAAAGTGGGGCTGGTTGGGGCACATCTTGAGAAAACCAGATGGAGCCATCGAGAAAAAAGCATTGGAATGGAATCTCCAGGGAACAAGGAAGAGAGGAAGACCAAGGGGCACATGGAAGAGGACAGTGGAAGGGGAAGCAAAAAGAGTTGGCAAGACCTGGGCAGAATTGAGGCAAATGGCCAAAGACAGAGACGGATGGCGAGTTCTCCTGGATGCCCTATGCCCCCATAGGGGCCAAAGGAATTAAGTCAAGTAAGTCACAACCTACCCTGCAACACCTTACAGACTTTTCAGACTGTTTATGACAACGTTAGAAACATGTTCAGTGACACAACATTTGTTAATGTCTGCGGTGAAGTATTCACAATAATAATTAATATTGTTAAGACAAGTTCTAAGGCAAATTCCAAGACGTTGTGCCGGCTGGTTTGGCCGAGCAGTTCTAGGCGCTGCAGTCTGGAACCGCGCGTCCGTTACGGTCGCAGGTTCGAATCCTGTCTCAGGCATGGATGTGTGTGATGTCCTTAGGTTAGTTAGGTTTAAGCGGTTCTAAGTTCTAGGGGACTGATGACCTCAGATATTAAGTCCCATAGTGCTCAGAGCCATTTGAACCATTTTGAACCCGATGATGGTGCTGTTTTCCAAGACGACAGTGCCCTGGTTTACATAGATTGCATCGTCCAGGACTGGTTTTGTGAGCACGAGGATGAATACTTCACGCATCTCTTCTGGTCACCGGTCACCAGATTTCAATATTATTGAGCCTTTGTGGGCTACTTTGGAGCGAAGGTTGCGTGATCGCTATCCACTGAACTAGCCACTATCATGCAGGAAGAGTGGTACTAGATTCTTTTGAAAACCATACAGGCCATGTATTTAACCATTCTAAGAGGACTGGAGGCTGTCCTCAATGTCATTCGTTCTCCTACACCGCATTAGGCATAGTAATGTGTTGTGTTTGTAATGTTTCCATATTTTTTTACTTACCCTGTACATCGCTAACATCATATGGCTACAACAACCACTTGCATGAACATCAAGAGCTCAGATGGAAACCCAGTTCTAAGCAAAGAAGGGATAGCAGAAAGGTGGAAGGAGTATATAGTGGGTATATACAGGGGCGATGTTCTTGAGGACAATATTATGGAAATGGAAGAGGAGGTAGATGAGGATGAAATGGGAGATATGATACTGCGTGAAGAGTTTGACAGAGCACTGAAAGACCTAAGTCGAATCAAGGCCCCACGAGTAGACAACATTCCATTAGAACTACTGACAGCCTTGGGAGAGCCAGTCCTAACAAAACTCTACCATCTGGTGAGCAAGGTGTATGAGACAGGCGAAATTCCCTCAGACCTCAAGAAGAATGTAGTAATTCCAATCCCAAAGAAAGCAGGTGTTGACAGATGTGAAAATTACCGAACTAACAATTTAATAAGTCACACCTGCAAAATACTAACGCGAATTCTTTACAGACGAATGGAAAAACTGGTAGAAGCTGACCTCGGGGAAGATCAGTTTGGATTCCGTAGAAATGTTAGAACACGTGAGGCAATACTGACCCTACGACTTATCTTAGAAGAAAGATTAAGGAAAGCAAACCTACGTTTCTAGCATTTGTAGACTGAGAGAAAGCTTTTGACAACGTTGACTGGAATACTCTCTTTCAAATTCTGAATAAGAGTCGAGGAACAGGAAAGGGAAGCAGTGGTTGGGAAGGGAGTGAGACAAGTTTGTAGCCTCTCCCCGATGCTACTCAATCTGTATATTGAGCAAGCAGTAAAGGAAACAAAAGAAAAATTCGGAGTAGGTATTAAAATCCATGGAGAAGAAATAAAAACTTTGAGATTCGCCGATGACATTGTAATTCTGTCAGAGACAGCAAAGGACTTGGAAGAGCAGTTGAACGCAATGGACAGTGTCTTGAAAGGAGGGTATAAGATGAACATCAACAAAAGTAAAACGAGGATAATGGAATGTAGTCGACTTAAATCGGGTGATGCTGAGGGAATTTGATTAGGAAATGAGACACTTAAAGTAGTAAAGGTGTTTTGCTATTTGGGGAGCAGAATAACTGATGATGGTCGAAGTAGAGAGGATATAAAATGTAGACTGGCAATGGCAAGGAAAGCGTTTCTGAAGAAGAGAAATTTGTCAACATCGAGTATTGATTTAAGTGTCAGGAAGTCGTTTCTGAAAGTATTTGTATGGAGTGTAGGCATGTATGGAAGTCAAACATGGACGATAAATAGTTTGGACAAGAAGAGAATAGAAGCTTTCGAAATGTGGTGCTACAGAAGAATGCTGAAGATTAGATGGATAGATCACATAACTAATGAGGAGGTATTGAATAGAATTGGGGAGTATAGGAGTTTGTGGCACAGCTTGACTAGAAGAAGGGATCGGTTGGTAGGACATGTTCTGAGGCACCAATGGATCACCAGTTTGGTACTGGAGGGCAGTGTGGAGGGTAAAAATCGTTGAGGGAGACCAAGAGATGAATACACTAAGCAGATTCAGAAGGATGTAGGCTGCAGTAGGTACTGGGAGATGAAGAAGCTTGTACAGGATAGAGTAGCATGGAGAGCTGCATCAAACCAGTCTGAGGACTGAAGACCACAACAACAACAACAACAACGTCGCTAACATCATTTATTGTAGTGCTGTGTTACATATTCGGTAACTCTTTGCTTATACGAAATGCGAAGACAAAGACGGTGCCATGTTCCTTGGCTAACAGAAAGCTATCGAGACATTTTCACGCTGTCATCTAGTAGGTGAAATATATTCCTGCGGATTCTCGCAGAAGCTATGCATACTACAAGGCAATGCTGCGTGAATTATGCAACAAGTTACTTGACAGGATGTTGTTCGCGCTACATTTGCATGAGCGCTGAACTTCGCCCTACAAACTTGACAAATGCCGCCGCGTAACTGCTTCTACGCCATATACTGCAGTCCTTCGAGTCGGAGCTGCACTCAGCTCCACTCTGCTGACGTATGTCTGCTTGGCTCAACAGTTCTGTTTTTGTACGCCGCTCTTCTTCGCAACCGAGCGGACGGCGCTTCGTTTGCTCGAAAACGGCTGACGATGTAATCGACATGTGGCGCCAGTATTCAGCGAAACAGATGCTGCGCCGAGGGTTAAACAACTCTTTATTGCTGAGGAATGATTTCCAACGAAGCAATCCATTTTTAATTATTAATACAGACACTGCGATTAAAGACCGGGCAGGTCACAACTCGCTTCCCACACAGCTGAGAATGGAGCTACAGCAACGGATATTAAAAGGAATACAGAAGTACTACATATAAAGGATGGACCTGCTGGAAAAAATGAAATCTGTACACAAAGACGGATACTCAGCAACTGCATACTGAATGGAGAAGCCACAGTAGCGAACATTAACTTCGTGCAGACGTTTCATGAAGTTCTGTGTTTCGAGCAAAGTACGCGTACAGGTGCACATAACCCGGAGATCCCGAATGTTTTGTAAACTGTTCAAGATATCGAAACAAAGCCTCGCTAAATTCACCACGTAAGGCACAAGTAATCTGCTGTGTTGTGAAAACTCTTGCTTTTTATGTGGTAATTTGGTAATTATAGTTTTTTATAAATGAAACCACCAAGTTTAGTGACAGGTTCCTTACACGGGAGTAAGTAAAAAAGTAAACATGGGTTCTAAAATGCATATCTTAAGAAATATGGGCACTTGTTCATCTTAAATAGCCGGCCTCTATGACCGAGCGGTTCTAGGAGCTTCAGTCTGGAACC
Organism: Schistocerca cancellata; assembly: GCF_023864275.1. Lineage (NCBI taxonomy): Eukaryota > Metazoa > Arthropoda > Insecta > Orthoptera > Acrididae > Schistocerca > Schistocerca cancellata. The sequence continues at coordinate 933,704,161 of NC_064626.1, forward strand.
GCGCTGCTGCTACGGTAGCAGGTTCGAATCCTGCCTCGGGCATGGATGTGTGTGATGTCCTTAGGTTAGTTAGGTTTAAGTAGTTCTAAGTTCAGGGGACTGATGGCTTCAGATGTTAAGTCCCATAGTGCTTAGAGCCATTTGAACCATCTATGATACTATGAAACAGATCTCTTCTGCTACAAGTCGACCAAAACAAAACAAAAATGCCCAGTAAACATTGGTCTACAATGTTATAAACACTTTTTCATCTTCGCTAGTGTGAAACAAATCTGTGCTACTGAACAAGTGCTCATAGGTATTGAGGTACGCATTTTAGAGCCCATGTTTACTTGACTTTTTTCCATATTTTGGGACATACTACTTCCTCCCGAAACACGAGAAGCAAGTAGATGTGTTTCGTAGTACCGAAGTTGAACAAGTGCTCATATCTCTTAAAGATGCGCTTTAGAGCCCTTGTCTTCAAGGAATTTTTTTCTTGTTTTGGTGTAAGGGACCAGTCCTTGATGTTTGTTGTCATATGTATCTGTGGCTTGGTTCTAAAAGGGCCAATGTCAATATTTGTCAAAACTGGTTTTATTGGTGTACGCCATATAGTTTGACATGCTCTTCATAATGTTAAAACGGCCAATGTCTAAGCCACATAGGATGAGAGATACGGGGGTTTTAAGTTGTAAGCCCCAAAGTTTCCAATTGGCATAAAAGGGCCAATCTTGACATTGGCCTTTTTTCATGACAGGTGGTTTCAACAATTGAAAAAATGCTGTGACATTGGACTTAAATCTGGCGGGAATACACAATAATAAGAGTTGTTCCTTTAACAATTCCTCTTACCATTCGGCACATTGTTGGTGAGAAGTCTAGACAGTCTTGTTGGGCACAAACATGTTTGACAGGGGCGATAAGGAAGTGTTTGAGGAAGAAACTGCACCTGAAATATCACCGCTAAAGTCATCATATTCTAGAAATTTATTATTTAAAAATAAGCTTAAGTTAAGATTATTTACTGCAATGGTAGTAACAAATAGCCCCAAATTACTGTTAATAGTTGTCAGAAAGTGACAGAAAATATTCAGAAGCTTATAACTTAAAACTAAGATTCTTGACATTGGCCCTTTTAGAACCAAGCCACACATGTGTAGTGTGTGTGTCACGTAAGACGTAACACTGCTTTATTTCGTGAGTGGTTCCTGGAACCGAACGAAGTTTTCGGCAAATGATAGCACGCTAAGAGGCATGTACTTCGCTATGTGATAAAGTGTCTTAAGTCTTGTATCGATCGAGGTATTGCAGCAAGTATGTTTTTAGTAGAATGATATACAGTCTGTAACAGCATCCAGAAGCTTTTGAAAAGACGAGAACGTGGATGTAATAATTGTTAACGTTGAGATTGAAGCTCTTCATAAAAGAATTAGCGAAATGTACTAAAAATGGAAATCTGTGTGACCAGTCAGCTACTGCGGTGTAAACACCGCCAAGCATGCTCAGTCTTTGGCACTTGGCCAGCCATTGCATTACGTCCTATCCACGGTCATTCAGAATTTGCGTTGCAACACGGGAAGAGTGAGGTGAGTAGCCGTCGTGTTGGGACTACATAAACTGTCTCTTAACCAGCGGTAACTGTTCAGTAAGAACAGATAGAATGGTGATAAGAAAGTGTGCCTACGTATTTCCATCTAACGTCCGTGCGATGAACTAGGGTCCGACAGTGGAATTTCCTATGATGCCGCATCACAGGTTTACGCTTCACGGCCATTGTTGTTGTACCTGACAAAGCCAGCGTGTATTTTCAGCTGCCCAGTAGTGCATGTTAAAATTTACATTACCGCGTTTCAGGCCCGCTGCTTCATCGGCAAGGTGCACACATTGTAAATACGTAATATCATCTTCAAGGCAAACCAACAAAATTCTATGTGACTGAAAATCGCGTGCTCCAAGTGCCTGACTTAGTGACAGATGATAAGCGTGGAACTTATGTCGATGCAAGATGTAGATGACACTTACCTGGCTAAATGCGCATTCCTTAGCGATACGTCTCGCACCACCATTCGCCGTACAGATGTAGCATGTCTAGTTTCTCCTCATTGTAGTACATGCCAGCAGACAAGGAGTGAAGTATAAATGAGCTGCCGATTACCAACGCAATCCCTACTAGTTCCACAGCGCAGAGAAGTAAACAATCGAAATGCTTGATACGAAGAAGCAACTTGGCGTGCGTGTGTTAAAACGCAATACCCGATTCAGGCCGACTTGCCTTTCAATGTTAAAATACTTCTCGGATTCTTTTGCGAATAGTTTGAGCCTCAACATTAACAAGCCTTCTATTACAGTACTCGTCTATTCATGCCCTTTAGTATGCCGTTAAGGATGTACAACATTCTGTTTTAAAAACCATACTTACTTTAGTATCTCGATCGATAGAAGAGTTAGGAGTCTTCATCATATACCAAAGAAGATTGCCTTATCGTATCAACATTTACCGAGCTCCTCGTTTCGATACCTGGAAACGTTCGTGAAATAAAAGGGGTCTTAGGCATTACGTGACTCACTCTATATATGCAGCGTGGTCAGAAGCAGTCTGGAAAGCTTGTTGTTACAGGGCAGGTTGCGCTGCGACATAATTGTTACGGAAAAAATTCGATAGGTTGCGCCGTTTTCGAGTTATTAGCATCGACGTCAGCCAATCAGGCCGTACCCATGCAATTTCAAGTGGCCCATCAGATATAATCAGATAAAATAAATGCATTAATAAATAAATAATCAGTGTCAGTTGTTCTCATAGCGGTAGGTGGTAGCCCACGAGACTGCTCTCAGCCTCTGGATCAGGTTCGATCCTTACTGCCGTCCCATGTCCAGTTTTTGTATCTCTCTCTTGTTGGGTTTTAGGAAAGCAAACGAAGCACACGCCCGGAGACACCGTCTCTGGCGGGCGGCTTGAATTTCGGTGCGCAGTAGCCGGATTGGCTAAGTCCAATGGCAATTAACACGTAAACGATGCAGCGTGTCGATTTTTATTCTTAACTATTATTTCCCAGCACAACCTACCCTGCAACATCTTACAAGCTTTTAAGACTGTTTATGACCACCGTGTATGTTTAACGCAGCGTTAGAAACCTCAAGGTTAGATACGTTCAGTGACACAACATTTGTTAAAGTCTGCGGTGAACTATTCACAAAAATAATTTATATTGTTAAGACAAGTTCTAAGGCAAATTCCAAGTCGTTGTGCTGGCCGGTGTGGCCGAGCGGTTCTAGGCGCTGCAGTCTGGAACCGCGCGTCCACTACGGTCGCAGGTTCGAATCCTGCCTCGGGCATGGGTGTGTGTGATGTCCGTAGGTTAGTTAGGTTTAAGCAGTTCTAGGTTCTAGGGGACTGATGACCTTAGATGTTAAGTCCCATAGTGCTCAGAGCCATTTGAACCATTTTGAACCAAGACGTTGTCTGTCCTCCACTGACGACTAAACCGTTGCCACACAGACCTCGGTCCGATACTGCGAACAGTGCTTCGCCTCTCCTCTTATTAGGCTGATTCCTGTTTATTTTAAGTCATAAATATAAACGCCCAGTTTCTGTAGATGGATAGAAAAACATCTTACAATGGTTATTAGGAAGTACAAAAAATATCCTCACTAATATATGCCACAGTTACGGCGTTCCTTACACAGTTATTGCGAAAATCGCCAAAACAGGTTTGTCTACAGTCTATAGATACACTTTCTGAACCAATGGAAGTAAATGCCGTTGGTGCAGTTTTTCGTAGATTTAGCAGTCGCAATCTTGGAGTGAGGCCCTGCTATTACTATCAACATGTTGCATTACAAAGAATAATCCTACATCTGTTCGTTTACTTAATTACGACTTTTGTCGAAGATACAAAAAATGTATTACAATGGCTGCTGAACTAAAATTAGTACAGAACTTGTTTTGCAATTGGTGATTAAAGTTCAAAAATTTGAAAATTATATTGGTTTACAGAACTTATAGAAGTCTTTGAAAATGATATATACGCATTCACACTTGCCAATTGGCCAGGTACCTCCTCCTCAGAAGGAGATTTCTTTGTCTATCCAGATTGCTACATACTAGTAACATGGAGTGCGTTGTTAGATTACTTGCCGTGTATGGATACATGGCATAATTGATTATTCTGAATCGCCGCGTCCTTTTTAAAATCGCAGTAAAATTAGGAGAGGTCGGTCATCTGATCCTCAATCCTTTGTAATGATTCCGTTGTAGGCGGTTGCCATTCTTTCTTGCATTTTTCTAGAAATGCTTTTCGTGACGTCATTATCACGAAGGTTTTCGAACGTTTGGTACAGCTAACTTCCTCTTGTGATACGGATCCCCGTTAGACCAGCTCGTCCCTCACTCTATTACCATGTATAACTGTGCGAGCTTTTATCCATATAAAGTCAACAAGGCAGTTCTTCTTTTGCAACAAACTTTTCTTTTATCTTGCATCTTCAATTAGGCTCTTGTAATGGACTGGGTTTCTCAAAGAGTGTAATGTTTTATTGTCGTTCTGTATCGCTGCCGTTTGTTGTAAGCCATCTAATGTGTTAAGCTTTCCTAGACATGATGACAACGTAGGCAATATTCCTCCTCTATAGCTGATTTTTAAAGCTTCGGAGCCAGATCTCCAGTCAAATCTGAATGGTTTTGATGATACGTGTATTACTTTTGTGCATTGGTCCATGATGCGCTCTGTATTGTCACTGAATCTGATCGTATTCTCAATGGTTATTCTGTGATGTTTTCGCCGATCAGCTAGCTCCTACTGTTTATTGCACAAGAAAATGGTGACTTTTGTTTTGTCAATTTTTTCTTTTTCTTGTTGTCAATAGGACTTTCTATTTCTGATCATAGAAATGAATTTTGCTAGTTTTAACACTTTCTTCGATTTTCCGTTGTCAACTGCAGTGCGGAGTGCTGCAAAAATTTCGGCGTTACAGTTGTTGTTCGAGCGGTATGCAGAAAACTGCACCCACTGAAATTTGAGCCCCCTGAAATTTGGACGCAGAAAGGGTCAAGGATTGGTCCACAAATCCCATTGCCCGGCAGGTAGAAGAGCTGAGGGACGCTACCTGGAGGCTTCCGAGCTCACATCTTCAAGGAATTCTTCGCAGCACGCTGCGAAGGTCAATGTGAAAACTGCATCGACAGCTTTCTGCAAGAAATCGATACACGTTGCAAAACCATGGAACGTATAAAAGCCGCAGCTTCAGGTCCCAGCCATTTGATTAAAACTTCAGAAACGAGACTTACTACGATCATACAAAAATTAGTTGGCAGTTATCACGAGATTCCTGAAGACGACATTCTTGCACAAATTTCACGACTAAGAAGACTTTTCCCAAACTGTTCCCTACATTATTTTGGCGCTAAGATTTTTGTTAATTTTGTGTGTTTAGAAAGCGTCATTTAAGATGTTAGTCAATAAAAAATGGACTAGCTAAAGATATCGACATTGATGAAGTAATTTCAAAATTTGCAGCTGAAAAAGAAGGAAGACATTCTAAGCTACGTGCTTGTCACCTGCCGCTAAGGAGATTTTATGTTACTTCTTCTGCTTTCTTAATAATCAGTTAGACTGTGTGTTTGTGTGTTTTTTAACGCGTTTCTTACTCGTTTTCATCCATAAAAAACTGTTTACGAAGTAGTTAACATTATACTTTGATTATTTAATCAAGCATATGAAAAAACCCTATACACAAATGTTACATTTTATGTTTTTCTGAGGTTGGCAATTTGGGGGAGGGGGCGGCTGACAAACTAGAGGTCGGCACCGGGTACCAAATTACCTAGCTACGACACTGCATAAAAGTCAGTCTGAATGAGAGTAAAATATTGGACGTGTAGCTGACCAAACAGGGAATTTTCCATTCGGTTCTGTACAAGTTTGAAACTGATCACAGTAAATACCGCCAAGACATTCAATAACATTTAAGCAGCAATGAGTCTCATCTTTACATCACTGAAGTATGTGTATGTGTCTTAGAAGCTTTATAAAGTGAATGACAAGTTCACTCACAGAAACAAAATTTAAATTCCAGTGATATATGTAATTTTAGTTCAGAATATCTTCATTCATCATCATAACAACCTAGCGGAAACAAATTTTGCGTGTGGTGTTTTACGTCGCGTCGACTGTTACTATCGTTAGAGATTTAGCTTTATGGTTATTGGAGGGGGAGGAAGCAACCATGGTCTGCTTAAAGAACCATCCCAGCACTTGCATGGAACGATCTGAGAAACCACGGGAAGCTAAATCTGGTACGGCGGGCCACATAATTAAGGCCAGGCTTTAAAAATAACCAGGCTTTAGACAGGCTAAATGACGCAAGTAAATTATTGTCATTTAGGTGTGTTTAAAATCAGCTTATACACATCATCAATACACACTTTTTAATTTTTTTAAAATTTATAAGTTGCTATTTATGTTTGATACATTTTCCTACGTATACACAGCTTCTGATAAATTTAGTCAGGTTTTTGTAGGTAGCTTTCAAGCGAGCGCTGGTCTCACCACTCTCTTCATACTTTTTTACTACTTTGTCCAACGATTCATCCCGTTTCATGTAGACTGTTTTCTTTCGTTTACCTTACATACTCACGCTCTGCTCTCATTAACGCGCACGCTGAATTTTCTGCTTCTTTTTTCATACACCTGTTTATGTTATTCATTTCTGGATTTAGTTTAAAAGCATGTTATTAATTTGGTGGTGCCAGCCTTCTACAGCGTTGGTCGTTCGATGGCGTTTCCAAAGGCTGGTAAGGTTTTCTTCATTTTCCAACCATCTATCTACAAAGTGGTCAAAAAAATCAGAAAGCCTGGGGTATCTGGTGCCTGCGAATGCATCTCGAGCCATCACATACGCCCTTACGCCGTAGAAATTCCGGCGCAGCACAGAAACGAATTTGTTGCCGCTCTTCTTCACGAGTAAGTCCTAGATCTTGTACTTTCTTCCAGAGAGGCTTTTTATGTGGAAATAAAATCCATGCTCTTCCTTTGTCGGTAGTACAACTTTAATAGCAGAAATCATTGCTGATTCGAAATCTGCGGTCACGTTTGCAGGTTTCCATTCTGGAATATTTTCCATCAAATGTCGGAAAAGACCGACGTACGTCTATTTCCTTTTGTATAGCAATAATGCAAAGGAAACTGGATAGATATTTGTCTCTCTATTTGTGCTTCCAAAGTTGGCGTGAATGGTGTATATTTGCGAAAACTGTTTTCTACAGCAGTTGAACTACCAGCCATAAAAGAGCTTTATTTACTTGTTAGAGCTTCTCTCCCTGCTCTTCCGCTAAAAACTTTTAACCTTCCTGGTAATTCGTCGTCGCTTAGCAGGAAACTGCTCCCATCATTCGTTGCTAGTAACTCTGGTTTGACGTCAGTTTCGTCTCTTGTCTGCGGATCTCTCTGATTTCCCTGTGGTTTACCGAGCTGGTATAAAGTTCTCTTCGTTGCTTGCTGCTCTAGCATTTCAGTGACAAAATCATACCCTCGATTATGCAGACATCACAGCCCCTCTGAATATATTTTGGAAATAGAAGTCTCTTTTTCTCGCCCCGTGTCCTTCGCCTGGTTCGAAGTCCACGTTACTACATCCGGACCTCCACATTGATTCTCGAGTGAAAAAAAAAATCGCCGAATTATTGGTTTTAAGCATTTCTCGGCAGTTGTTTGTTTTGTCTCGAACTGTGCCACGTCTCAGAGAGAGCGGAACTACGGCAGTTTGTTCAGAGATTCGGCTACTGTGGCAGAGGAGGTCTATCGGGGAGCAGTTTGGCCGTTTCTAGGGAAGGTAGTTTAGAGTAATTACGGCGGTCCGGGCAGAGGTAAGCAGTGACACAAACGGACCAGGTAGTGGGCGCAGATTTCACAGAATACTGGTTGGGTGCAAATTTCACCGGGCGCAGTTTTCATGGATTCGTTCGAGCACCTCCAGTCTTCTTCATCAGCAGTTATTATAATGTAGAAAACCACGTACGAGCCCTCGGCTCTTTTACCGGTCGGCTAAGCTGCAGACATTGGACCTTCCTTCGACCCTTCTCTGGCCGCGAATTTCACTGGGTGTAAATTTCCGTAGGTTCAGCTTACGCGACTCCGTGCTGCAGCTGAGTGAGTCTCTAATACCAAAACGCGAAAAACCGAAAAAAAGGCTAAAAAATCAAATTCGTTTCTATGAGCAGAATCGGAAGTCCTACTGATAACAAGAAAAAGAAAAAATGACAAAACATAGCTCTGCATCTTTTTGAACCGGCTAAAATATCAAGGAATAACTATTGAGACTAAGTTCAGATTCAGTGGCAGTACTCACCGCATCACGGACCGATGCACAAAAGTAATACGCGCATTATCAAAACCATTCAGACTTGACTGGAAACGTGGCTCCGAAGCTTTAAAAGTCATCTGTAGAGGAGCAATATTACCTACGTTCTCATAAGCTCTAGAAGAGCTTAACGCATTAGATAGCTTTATGATTCATGATTTATTTCGTTTTCTGTCTGACATAATAACAAAAATGACCGGATCTCCAATAACTACAATGGAAAAGCATAAAACAAATTACAAACACAGTATCTCTTGTACTTGACGAAGCATATATTAAAATAAATACAAAATACAATATGGTCCATTCAAGTATGTACACTCTTTGACACAAAACTCGACCGGCGGCTGGCCGCTTCAGAGGCTAAGTCCGCGCCGATCGCGACATGGGACTAAAAAACTGGCCAACTCGCTAATTCTGTAAGTCCGGTTATCTGCACAATCTGGCAACACTGTAGACTGCGGCACTTCCTGGAGGAAAACTTGTCCCAAGATAGAGAGACTCTAAGCTGATTACGCCTGTGGTCTAGCGGTAGCGCGCGTTGTTTCTGTTCATAATGTCAGTGGATCGAGAGCAGCTGGCATAAAATATTTTTATAGCCTCTTCTGTCTGAATGCTGAAGACGTGAATGTAATGGTAGCGCAGATTCAATCTATTTCGCTTTGTGACACACCGATATCAAAATTTTATCTAGTAACGATTTTGCGGCAGATTTCCTGCAGACTGTCCTCTGGACGCCGTATGCGGCAAAGCTCCGGGATCCATTTGCTGGCTACTGGCAGCGGCCGTGGCGACAGCAGCGGCGCTGCACTCCCCCGTTCATTATCGAAAGCGCCTGCTACCGCTCATCGCTTTTGATGATTTAAAACGCTTTATTATTAAATGTTGCTCCACAGAAAATTTCTACAATTTCCATTCACGCTCAAAAGCAACGGAGACAGACGCCCTGATTAGTAGGCGGGTAATCGGCAAGAGCTGAGTATGGCCCGAAATTAATTTTATAGACTGGGACGAAATTAAACCACCTCACTACATTCGATGAATTTATAAATGCTTCATACCTCGTTTCTTTTCCTTTCAAACTTAATTATTTGTGCAACTTTTGGTCAATGTTTGGATGTTTTCGTCAAGCCAGAGTGAGCGTCTGTGGTGTAAAGTGTATTACAGTTCTTGTTTCATTCCTTATGGTAAGTCTATGCGATAAACTGTGTGAATACCTTGCAATGCATGCTCTGTAGCAGTGCAGGCACACTGCACATTTGGAGTTCCATGTATGGGTTCATGAAGTATTTATTGTTGATCGGAAGTGATAGTTAAGGTCATCAGATTTAAATCAGAAAAATTTGTCGTTTTGAAGGTTTCAGAGAACGGAAAGGAATTGCTAACGCCGGTGTTAGAAAACGTCTACAGTTAAATGCTATTGCAAAAATTTAGAAGATGGGAACCATATTAATGAACATGTGCACTTCATAAACAACCTTCTGACATGTTAGACCTATATGACGAACAAAGCTCAAATTTATATCGTTGACAGTCAGTTTGAATCTTTTCAGGACCTATTTTACAGTGAAGCACCTTGGAATTTGCAAAGCAGAAATCCATGATATTAACTTAATTTACTAAGTCGAAATCGGACGAAGATTGATGTTTAAAGGCATTCTTCAGATTTCGCAAAAGAAATTTTTACTAGCAGTTTGCAACTCCATTAATTAAAATGGAAAATAAAAGGTTGTAGTCAGCGGCTTCTACCGTGATTCGAACTTATAGTACAAGCACTGCAACGCACAAGGGAACCTCTGAGCTAACGACACACTGGCGGTCTGAGGCGGACTATAGTCACTGCGATGTTGCCTGAGCCTCAAAACGCAACCTTACACACACAAACAGAGGAGGTGGAGATTACTGTTTTAACGTCCCGTCGACAACGATGTCATTAGAGACGGAGCACAAGCTCGGATTAGGGAAGGATGGGGAAGGAAATCGGCCGTGCCCTTCCTAAGGAACCATCCCGGCATTTGCCTGAAAGCGATTTAGGGAAATCATTGAAAACCTAAATCAGGATGGCCGGGCGCGGGATTGCACCGTCGTTCTCCCGAATGCACACACAAACAGGTGTTACTTATGTGAAGAACGCCGCTCTTGGAGTCCAGAAATTAAATATTCTTTCTAATTGTGTCATCTTGCAGTGGATTATACCGTACGAGTCTTCGATGTGGAAAACGAATGTCAAGTGAATTTAGCGAGGTAACGCCGACCTACACCCGGAAGTAAATGCACTATCAGAGTGTTGACAAATACTTGCTACGACGCTGCCATTTCTCGGCTCTCTGACGAGGCAGCTCTTCAGCGAAATGCTTGCCGTGATTCTCCGATACGGTTCTTCAGAGTGGAGACGCGCGCGCACGTTTGGTTTTTATGCGGCGTTCTCCCCTGATGGTTTCTGACGTCGCCTTGTGGGCTATGTATACATATGAGACATTCAATTATCATTAATCCAGAATGATACAAGTTTCAGCTTCCGGCGTGGAAGAAGGCTGTTGACGCCGACATTATATCATTTCAACGTAGGGAAAGCAAAACGGATCATTCAATGTTTCTCATTCAACATAAAGCATGTGAGATAAATTTCCGTAACGTTCATAATCATCTAAAAATACAAACGAAGTAAATATACACCGGAAGCTTATTCGAATTGAATATAATGTAAGATACCAAACGCTTTGCACCTCGATGTCGAATTTGTCCACTTGCAATCGTTTGCAGCATGCACATAGAATGTCATGATTACCACGAGAATGATGAAATATGTTGGTAAGGATGGAAGCAAGAAGAGACGCAGTCAACAAATATTCTATTCCTCATGGCATTCATTTCATTTGACACGTAAGAAGAGGTAAAGCCGGAAAGATATGCCGCACATATTGATAACAAGGAAGTCTGCGTCTTCATACGTTTCCTCCTTGAAATCTGTATGCTCTATTATATACTAAGTAGCCCGATCATTGTTTCAGTAATGTTACCCTCTTGTTTGACCCCGTAACGATGAACAGATTCCAAATGCATGTCTCTGCGTGAAAGTAGCTGTTCGAACCCTTCCTGGGTTGTTTTTTGTGTTTTATTGCTTGGAATTCCTGAAGCAGACCACTGTGCCTTCCCCCTTCGTGGGTTAGGTCTCAAAACTAAACCGCTTTGTGTCCAATGGCATAATTTATTCATACTGCATCAGCATAAGACTCTTGCAAGTGAGAGAATGACAATAACAATCGTAACAAGAACAAGCAAATAATGAATGATGTTTATTCCAACGCAGAACGAGAATGGCTTTAAATATAAAAATCTATATCTATATCCATATCTATTGATCTTTGAGTTGGCACAATGCAAATATATTCTTAGCATTTAGTTCCTGAATTTAGTTCTGGATGTTTGCAGAGAAAAGGAAAAGTCGGTACTTCTCGCTAGTGTAATATAATGTGAACCAGCAACTACCCTTTCCTTAGAACACGACTCAAGCAGGTCCTCAAGTAGGCACTGCTGCATTCTGTTCCCTGACATTGCTCTGATGACGGTTAATGCAGATAGTTCCGATTATGAAATACAAAACGTATTGCAGGTTAGTTCCTAGGATAGTAACATTAAATTTGCGTTGTAGACGGCACATGAACGTGACGACTATCCATATTACGCATCAATATAAAAAGACAATATTTTGGGAATTTAGCAGGATTACTCAAAATGAATTCTGAAATTGGGTGACTGACCGCACAGGTGCTAAACGTCGTCAAGAGTATAAGATGTCCTAATCGCATTAGGAACATGAAGATCGTCTTCGACAGCTCGCAACTTTCACATTGCTATCTCCACCCTACTCCAGACAGCTCTCGGTGGAGTTGCACTACGTTGCCGATGTTATGGAAGGCCTTCAAACCGACAACAGACCACATATTGAAAAATACAAGCGAATTCTCTTGCAGCGTAAGCTTATTGTAACTAATCAAAAAATTATTGGAGAGGAACATTGTCCTATTCAAAAAAAGTAAAATGTTACACACTGTTGACGTCAAACGGACATTATCTATGTCCTGTCTTGTGTCCTACTCATCTATAATATCAAGTGTACTATGAAAATGATTATATATAATGCATTATAAGGTAATGCATTGATACCAGATGGTGGGGGCCGGCCGATGTGGCCGTGCGGTTCTAGACGCTTCAGTCTGGAACCGCGTGACCGCTACGGTCGCAGGTTCGAATCCTGCCTCGGGCATGGATGTGTGTGATGTCCTTAGGTTAGTTAGGTTTAAGTAGTTCTAAGTTCTAGGGGACTGATGACCTTAGAAGTTAAGTCCCATAGTGCTCAGAGCCATTTGAACCATTTGAACTATTTAACACAAAATGACATTAAAAATTTAAGTTATTCACGAGCAGCTAGTTGAGAATATGTATGAACATTAAATGACACGACGAACCGTTTTGTTCTGCATATGGATTCAAACCCAGCTCATGCAGACTAAGCAAAGATTTCGTGACTGACGGAAACTAACAGTCATTCCTGATTAGGCATACAGAGAGTGATATACCTCGATTTTAGACAGTATCAGTTAGCAAATATCAACTTTAAATTGCATAACGCAAACATTTTTAACAGACGCGAATTCCTACCCAGCGTCTATTGTCCCTGTTAACGAACTACGAGAGATGTTAAATATTGCTTCTTCACAAGTAACTTACTGGAAATGCCGTGAGGTAAAGCTGTGTGTTGGACACGGATTCGATCCCGGAACCTAATCGGATTGCTATCGAAGCACAGTCAAATGTGACATATCGGAATTTCGCGGCAGTAACTAGATGTTTTAACTGAAATGACGAGACGAAACATTAATTTTTCCTTCCCAGGACTCCAACCCGGCACCTATCGCTGTTATATTCTAGAGAAAACTAACGTTAAATATGGGTTTGTTGCACCAGCAGTGACATGTGAGCATGTTTGAACTGAAATAATATGACGAAGAGTTCAGCGCTCACTGGGAACAGAGCCCCACACATATCGTTGTTGACTACACACAAAGAGACGTCAGCTACCGAATTTTTCTCCACCAGCTGCTCAGAATAGCATCTTGAACTTACAGTCATCTCGCAAATAGTTCTGTGTCTCACTGGGAGTTAAAACGTCAGATATCATTAGTGTTGACAGCGAGTGAAAATACATTAAAAATCAAAATTATTATCCACCAGCAGATAGGTGTTCTCATGCTAGAGCTTGATAATACATAATTAAATCTTTAGTGCCGGGCCAGGATTCGATCCCATTCACGCATAATATGTGAAGGTGTTGAAGAATCTGCAGTTTTGAACAAACAACAAATTGTAGCCGAGCTGTATTGCCACGAAGGGATCAAATTCCGCGTTAAGGGCGGTCTGAGTTGCATTCCCAGTTCAGAACCAATTTTATCGACATACAGAAGCTCAAATAAAAGATGGAATAAGTGTCCTGTGACCATACATAGCGTTTGTGTCGTCACTTGAAATAAATAACTAGTATAAGAAAGGTTACTGGTGATAGAGTTTCTACATGTCGCCACTCCAGACTTTATTGTGGTTCAACCTACCGTCTACTTGGTAAAGAAGGAATATCATCTTTAATGTGAATTTTCAGATCACGCAGCCATTATATCTCCTTCACTTGGTGTAGCCAGGAGAGAATGGAATCTGTCTCTCCCTATTTAAAATCATTGACAGAAATGGGAATCGAACCCAGACCATGGGTAAAACAACCTACCATCCGTCCAACAGACCACGAAATCCTGTTCTCTGCGAGTCATTTTTCTATCGTAACGCAGTTGCGCCACACTGGATGAGAATTCTGACACACAGGCTCCCTGTAGTAATTTGCAGCATGTTCAGTAAATTCATTTACTTGGTTGACCGAATCACCATGAACTAGCTGCCTCGGCTACCCAGTGCATACATTCGACTATTTTGTAATCACAGAAATAAAATCACGTTACTGCCACCTACACACAACTGCCAACATTGTAGGATGCAGAAATTTAAATAGGAAGTGTTCCTTTCCACTTGAGCTATTCTATTGCGCTATCTGTTACTAGAAAACGTCGTTCAGTCCAAAAGAAAAGCTGTAACTGTTTGTCTCTCAGAAGTCAAGACCTGGCCATATGCATAATCTCACAGTGCTGTGGAATCCAAAAGTTCTGGAGGAATAGTTGCCGAGCTCTGGAGCTGTTGTAGCTACGTGTCAGCTTGTAGCATAGATAAGATGTCGCGAGTTCGAATACATTCAGTGCTACATTTTTTAAAACGCAATTCTGCTCTCTGCTGAAGTTATCAATCTAATGGAACTTTGAACATAATTCCCTTCACTTCTCAACCCAAAGTAGTCGCATGTGGAAAAAGGACTAACTACTGTGACATTTTGTTCTATTCAGGTTTAATAGACAGCAGGCAGCAGATGCATCTCGAAGATGTGCAGGGAGAGCGCATCGTGCCATAATATGTCAGAAAAGTATTTTCTACATTAGCCGTCGTGTGGTAGTGATATTTTATTCTTCTTCAAACTTTGATTGACAGCTTTAACTCAGAACAAATTTTCTACATGCATGTAATCAATAAACTGCATGTGCAGTGTCAGACTGTCATAGGTAACATCAGAGAATTCGCATATATCGTTGATGATTAATTTCTCTCTCATGTTTACTATTGTTTTAACAACACTAAAGGAAACCTTACGAAAATTGTGCACTGTATTATAAGAAATGAAATAAAACTAACCATGAAAACCTTACGACGAAAGTATTTGTACACAAGCATGCCTCTATCGACACGAATTAGTAAAATACTACTCACTTAGATTTTGATTGGGTCTGTGTTTAATTGGTATGCTGTGTCATACTGAAGAGGTATGCAAATGTGGCATTTCATAAATATAGTTACGTATTCCTAGAAACCCAAAATTCGCTTGTCAGCAGCGGAAAGAGGCGTTACCTGTTGTGCAGCATTGTAAGTTTTTCAACATTGCACTATGAGCTGAAAGCATTTTCTTGCGATTTCCTTATTGATGTTTGATCTGACTGCTTGTAGCTCTTTCACAGAAGGGATAAAAACGTTTCAGTCAGTGAGACTGGAACTGCGAACCGTAACAGACGCTGTTTCACAGGTGAGCACGTTACCACAGAGCACGCGAGGAGGTATGGGTCTCAGCTTCCTATTACAACGGCAATAGTAACTAGAACTCGTAAACCGCTATTTAAAGGTCGAGATTAGTTGCGATTTCCACCTGCAACGACTTTCCTGGGCTGAAAACCGTAAATTTTCAATCTTTTGTTACCCTTCAAGCTATAATAACTCAGATTATTCAATGGAAATGACAGGTAAAATCAAGTGAACTTTGAGGCTTAATTCCGTGCACACCAGGAAGTAACTCGTCGATCACAGAGTTGCCAAACATACGTTGCCTTGTTGCCAAATCTCAGTTACAGTACCAGCAGGAAGAAGACGAACCGATGTGATCCTACAGCGGTCTGGGAAGTGACCATAGCTGGTGTCTCCAAGTCGCGGCTGCTACGGCCTGGAATACGTAATGCGTCTGATTCGCTTTCTGTAACTAGGTTTAGGGACTGGAGCGTACTTACTAATAATACTCAGAACTGACTGCAAACTGAGCATCATAAATCAGTAACTCTCATTGTTGTTTTTATATTTCTTTCGTAAGTGCACTCAAAACTAAGAAAGTCATTCACAGGCGTTTTCGTGCCTCGCCGATAGTCGAGCACAACATACAAATAAAAATAAAAAAGAATGTGTGTGTGTGTGTGTGTGTGTGAGAGAGAGAGAGAGAGAGAGAGAGAGAGAGAAATAAAAAGCAATGAGAGAGAGTGTAAAAAATTGTTGTAAAGAAATTGAATCATGGTATTTAAAGAAATCTTTCATTAAAATGGCACGTTCCACATCATTACGAAATGTCGTATTCATGATCTATGGAACAAGAGTTAATCTAATGTAATCTAATCTAATCTAATCACATCATACTGATGATTAGCCATGAAGAGTCATGAATTACCGAAACTTTTGCCAATACCAGTAACCAAATCTAAACTTGAAAATAAAAGACGACAATTTTTGTAATAAACCGTGACTCCTATCAAGACCCTTTCATCCCTGTTATCTAACCACGAAAGATATCTAAAGATGAAGTGCATGATGTGAAGTTCTGTGACGGAGATACGAACCCAAGACGTAATCCGATTGTTAACTAAGAAAAATCAAATGTTACGTATCGGTTTTTCTTACGAGCCGCTAGGTGTCTGAATCTAAAATAAGCATACAAACTTTTGTGCCTAAGCGACAATCGAACTGCACACCTACCGTGCATCCACGAATATAGCTTAAGTATCAGTTGCTTACTCATGAACAGTAAGATGTGTGCGTGTTTGACCAGAAATAACGACACCTGTTGCGAATGTTGGCAACACATGAACAGACATTGAAATTGCGCGTTAATTTTCACTAGCAGGTGGGTGTGCACTTGATAAAGCTAGAAATGAAATGATGAATATTTTTGTACTGGATCAGGTTTCAGACCCACATACTTACCTTAGGAGGAGACCTAGAGAAGATTGCAGTCTTGGGAAAAGGAACGAAATGACTGAACTATACTGTTCCGAGAGATTCAGATCCTCGAAAGAGGAGATACGAATTCGAATCACAGTCCAGCACCAAATTTTTAAACGTCTCTAGTTCAATCAAGTACAAGTAAAATAAGAGCCCTGTCCCTTTAAATGGCTATCGGTTCATCAAATAAAATAAAATTTTCTAATGTAAGTAAGCTTACTGGCGACTGTATATCTTTTTACCATGACTTCCGCTGTGTCATTTCCCAACGTAAACCGGCTCTGCCCAGTTGGTAATGAAGGAACGTGATGTTTAATGCGGATTCTGGATTATAACGTCTTTCTCTTGAGGTTACCAGAGGTAAAATAAATCTGTTTGTACCTCTTAAAAGTAAATGCCTGAACCCACGCATTGCACCTGTGATAGCTCGTTCCACCAGACCATTGTGGCCACATTACCCCGCCCCAGGAGTGTGCTGTAACGGATGATGTGCTTTATTTTATTTGATGAACCGATAGCCATTTAAAGGGACAGGGCTCTTATTTTACTTGTACTTGATTGAACTAGAGACGTTTAAAAATTTGGTGCTGGACTGTGATTCGAATTCGTATCTCCTCTTTCGAGGATCTGAATCTCTCGGAACAGTATAGTTCAGTCATTTCGTTCCTTTTCCCAAGACTGCAATCTTCTCTAGGTCTCCTCCAAAGGTAAGTATGTGGGTCTGAAACCTGATCCAGTACAAAAATATTCATAATTTCATTTCTAGCTTTATCAAGTGCACACCGATCTGCTAGTGAAAATTAACGCGCAATTTCAATGTCTGTTCATGTGTAGCCAACAATCGCAACAGGTGTCGTTATTTCTGGTCAAACACGCACACATCTTACTGTTCATGAGTAAGCAACTGATACTTATGCTATATTCGTGGATGCACGGTAGGTGTGCAGTTCGATTGTCGCTTAGGCACAAAAGTTTGTATGCTTATTTTAGATTCAGACACCTAGCGGCTCGTAAGAAAAACCGATACGTAACATTTGATTTTTCTTAGTTAACAATCGGATTACGTCTTGGGTTCGTATCTCCGTCACAGAACTTCACATCATGCACTTCATCTTTAGATATCTTTCGTGGTTAGATAACAGGGATGAAAGGGTCTTGATAGGAGTCACGGTTTATTACAAAAATTGTCGTCTTTTATTTTCAAGTTTAGATTTGGTTACTGGTATTGGCAAAAGTTTCGGTAATTCATGACTCTTCATGGCTAATCATCAGTATGATGTGATTAGATTAGATTAGATTACATTAGATTAACTCTTGTTCCATAGATCATGAATACGACATTTCGTAATGATGTGGAACGTGCCATTTTAATGAAAGATTTCTTTAAATACCATGATTCAATTTCTTTACAACAATTTTTTACACTCTCTCTCATTGCTTTTTATTTCTCTCTCTCTCTCTCTCTCTCTCTCTCTCTCTCTCTCTCTCACACACACACACACATTCTTTTTTATTTTTATTTGTATGTTGTGCTCGACTATCGGCGAGGCACGAAAACGCCTGTGAATGACTTTCTTAGTTTTGAGTGCACTTACGAAAGAAATATAAAAACAACAATGAGAGTTACTGATTTATGATGCTCAGTTTGCAGTCAGTTCTGAGTATTATTAGTAAGTACGCTCCAGTCCCTAAACCTAGTTACAGAAAGCGAATCAGACGCATTACGTATTCCAGGCCGTAGCAGCCGCGACTTGGAGACACCAGCTATGGTCACTTCCCAGACCGCTGTAGGATCACATCGGTTCGTCTTCTTCCTGCTGGTACTGTAACTGAGATTTGGCAACAAGGCAACGTATGTTTGGCAACTCTGTGATCGACGAGTTACTTCCTGGTGTGCACGGAATTAAGCCTCAAAGTTCACTTGATTTTACCTGTCATTTCCATTGAATAATCTGAGTTATTATAGCTTGAAGGGTAACAAAAGATTGAAAATTTACGGTTTTCAGCCCAGGAAAGTCGTTGCAGGTGGAAATCGCAACTAATCTCGACCTTTAAATAGCGGTTTACGAGTTCTAGTTACTATTGCCGTTGTAATAGGAAGCTGAGACCCATACCTCCTCGCCTGCTCTGTGGTAACGTGCTCACCTGTGAAACAGCGTCTGTTACGGTTCGCAGTTCCAGTCTCACTGACTGAAACGTTTTTATCCCTTCTGTGAAAGAGCTACAAGCAGTCAGATCAAACATCAATAAGGAAATCGCAAGAAAATGCTTTCAGCTCATAGTGCAATGTTGAAAAACTTACAATGCTGCACAACAGGTAACGCCTCTTTCCGCTGCTGACAAGCGAATTTTGGGTTTCTAGGAATACGTAACTATATTTATGAAATGCCACATTTGCATACCTCTTCAGTATGACACAGCATACCAATTAAACACAGACCCAATCAAAATCTAAGTGAGTAGTATTTTACTAATTCGTGTCGATAGAGGCATGCTTGTGTACAAATACTTTCGTCGTAAGGTTTTCATGGTTAGTTTTATTTCATTTCTTATAATACAGTGCACAATTTTCGTAAGGTTTCCTTTAGTGTTGTTAAAACAATAGTAAACATGAGAGAGAAATTAATCATCAACGATATATGCGAATTCTCTGATGTTACCTATGACAGTCTGACACTGCACATGCAGTTTATTGATTACATGCATGTAGAAAATTTGTTCTGAGTTAAAGCTGTCAATCAAAGTTTGAAGAAGAATAAAATATCACTACCACACGACGGCTAATGTAGAAAATACTTTTCTGACATATTATGGCACGATGCGCTCTCCCTGCACATCTTCGAGATGCATCTGCTGCCTGCTGTCTATTAAACCTGAATAGAACAAAATGTCACAGTAGTTAGTCCTTTTTCCACATGCGACTACTTTGGGTTGAGAAGTGAAGGGAATTATGTTCAAAGTTCCATTAGATTGATAACTTCAGCAGAGAGCAGAATTGCGTTTTAAAAAATGTAGCACTGAATGTATTCGAACTCGCGACATCTTATCTATGCTACAAGCTGACACGTAGCTACAACAGCTCCAGAGCTCGGCAACTATTCCTCCAGAACTTTTGGATTCCACAGCACTGTGAGATTATGCATATGGCCAGGTCTTGACTTCTGAGAGACAAACAGTTACAGCTTTTCTTTTGGACTGAACGACGTTTTCTAGTAACAGATAGCGCAATAGAATAGCTCAAGTGGAAAGGAACACTTCCTATTTAAATTTCTGCATCCTACAATGTTGGCAGTTGTGTGTAGGTGGCAGTAACGTGATTTTATTTCTGTGATTACAAAATAGTCGAATGTATGCACTGGGTAGCCGAGGCAGCTAGTTCATGGTGATTCGGTCAACCAAGTAAATGAATTTACTGAACATGCTGCAAATTACTACAGGGAGCCTGTGTGTCAGAATTCTCATCCAGTGTGGCGCAACTGCGTTACGATAGAAAAATGACTCGCAGAGAACAGGATTTCGTGGTCTGTTGGACGGATGGTAGGTTGTTTTACCCATGGTCTGGGTTCGATTCCCATTTCTGTCAATGATTTTAAATAGGGAGAGACAGATTCCATTCTCTCCTGGCTACACCAAGTGAAGGAGATATAATGGCTGCGTGATCTGAAAATTCACATTAAAGATGATATTCCTTCTTTACCAAGTAGACGGTAGGTTGAACCACAATAAAGTCTGGAGTGGCGACATGTAGAAACTCTATCACCAGTAACCTTTCTTATACTAGTTATTTATTTCAAGTGACGACACAAACGCTATGTATGGTCACAGGACACTTATTCCATCTTTTATTTGAGCTTCTGTATGTCGATAAAATTGGTTCTGAACTGGGAATGCAACTCAGACCGCCCTTAACGCGGAATTTGATCCCTTCGTGGCAATACAGCTCGGCTACAATTTGTTGTTTGTTCAAAACTGCAGATTCTTCAACACCTTCACATATTATGCGTGAATGGGATCGAATCCTGGCCCGGCACTAAAGATTTAATTATGTATTATCAAGCTCTAGCATGAGAGCACCTATCTGCTGGTGGATAATAATTTTGATTTTTAATGTATTTTCATTCGCTGTCAACACTAACGATATCTGACGTTTTTAACTCCCAGTGAGACACAGAACTATTTGCGAGATGACTGTAAGTTCAAGATGCTATTCTGAGCAGCTGGTGGAGAAAAATTCGGTAGCTGACGTCTCTTTGTGTGTAGTCAACAACGATATGTGTGGGGCTCTGTTCCCAGTGAGCGCTGAACTCTTCGTCATATTATTTCAGTTCAAACATGCTCACATGTCACTGCTGGTGCAACAAACCCATATTCAACGTTAGTTTTCTCTAGAATATAACAGCGATAGGTGCCGGGTTGGAGTCCTGGGAAGGAAAAAATTAATGTTTCGTCTCGTCATTTTAGTTAAAACATCTAGTTACTGCCGCGAAATTCCGATATGTCACATTTGACTGTGCTTCGATAGCAATCCGATTAGGTTCCGGGATCGAATCCGTGTCCAACACACAGCTTTACCTCACGGCATTTCAAGTAAGTTACTTGTGAAGAAGCAATATTTAACATCTCTCGTAGTTCGTTAACAGGGACAATAGATGCTGGATAGGAATTCGCGTCTGTTAAAAATGTGTCAGCCGCGGTGGTCTAGCGGTTCTAGGTGCTCAGTCCGGAACCGCGGGACTGCTACGGCCGCCGGTTCGTATCCTGCCTCGGGCATGGATGTGTGTGATGTCCTTACGTTAGTTAGGTTTAATTAGTTCTAAGTTCTAGACTCATGACCTCAGAAGTTAAGTCGCATAGTGCTCAGAGCCATTTGTTAAAAATGTTTGCATTATGCAATTTAAAGTTGATATTTGCTAACTGACACTGTCTAAAATCGAGGTATATCACTTTCTGTATGCCTAATCAGGAATGACTGTTAGTTTCCGTCAGTCACGAAATCTTTGCTTAGTCTGCATGAGCCTGGTTTGAATCCATATGCAGAACAAGACGGTTCGTCGTGTCATTTAATGTTCATACATATTCTCAACTAGGTGCTCGTGAATAACTTAAATTTTTAATGTCATTTTGTGTTAAATAGTTCAAATGGTTCAAATGGCTCTGAGCACTATGGGACTTAACTTCTAAGGTCATCAGTCCCCTAGAACTTAGAACTACTTAAACCTAACTAACCTAAGGACATCACACACATCCATGCCCGAGGCAGGATTCGAACCTGCGACCGTAGCGGTCACGCGGTTCCAGACTGAAGCGCCTAGAACCGCACGGCCACATCGGCCGGCCCCCACCATCTGGTATCAATGCATTACCTTATAATGCATTAAATATAATCATTTTCATAGTACACTTGATATTATAGATGAGTAGGGCACAAGACAGGACATAGATAATGTCCGTTTGACGTCAACAGTGTGTAACATTTTACTTTTTTTGAATAGGACAATGTTCCTCTCCAATAATTTTTAGATTAGTTACAATAAGCTTACGCTGCAAGAGAATTCGCTTGTATTTTTCAATATGTGGTCTGTTGTCGGTTTGAAGGCCTTCCATAACATCGGCAACGTAGTGCAACTCCACCGAGAGCTGTCTGGAGTAGGGTGGAGATAGCAATGTGAAAGTTGCGAGCTGTCGAAGACGATCTTCATGTTCCTAATGCGATTAGGACATCTTATACTCTTGACGACGTTTAGCACCTGTGCGGTCAGTCACCCAATTTCAGAATTCATTTTGAGTAATCCTGCTAAATTCCCAAAATATTGTCTTTTTATATTGATGCGTAATATGGATAGTCGTCACGTTCATGTGCCGTCTACAACGCAAATTTAATGTTACTATCCTAGGAACTAACCTGCAATACGTTTTGTATTTCATAATCGGAACTATCTGCATTAACCGTCATCAGAGCAATGTCAGGGAACAGAATGCAGCAGTGCCTACTTGAGGACCTGCTTGAGTCGTGTTCTAAGGAAAGGGTAGTTGCTGGTTCACATTATATTACACTAGCGAGAAGTACCGACTTTTCCTTTTCTCTGCAAACATCCAGAACTAAATTCAGGAACTAAATGCTAAGAATATATTTGAATTGTGCCAACTCAAAGATCAATAGATATGGATATAGATATAGATTTTTATATTTAAAGCCATTCTCGTTCTGCGTTGGAATAAACATCATTCATTATTTGCTTGTTCTTGTTACGATTGTTATTGTCATTCTCTCACTTGCAAGAGTCTTATGCTGATGCAGTATGAATAAATTATGCCATTGGACACAAAGCGGTTTAGTTTTGAGACCTAACCCACGAGGGGGGAAGGCACAGTGGTCTGCTTCAGGAATTCCAAGCAATAAAACACAAAAAACAACCCGGGAATGGTTCGAACAGCTACTTTCACGCAGAGACATGCATTTGGAATCTGTTCATCGTTACGGGGTCAAACAAGAGGGTAACATTACTGAAACAATGATCGGGCTACTTAGTATATAATAGAGCATACAGATTTCAAGGAGGAAACGTATGAAGACGCAGACTTCCTCGTTATCAATATGTGCGGCATATCTTTCCCGCTTTACCTCTTCTTACGTGTCAAATGAAATGAATGCCATGAGGAATAGAATATTTGTTGACTGCGTCTCTTCTTGCTTCCATCCTTACCAACATATTTCATCATTCTCGTGGTAATCATGACATTCTATGTGCATGCTGCAAACGATTGCAAGTGGACAAATTCGACATCGAGGTGCAAAGCGTTTGGTATCTTACATTATATTCAATTCGAATAAGCTTCCGGTGTATATTTACTTCGTTTGTATTTTTAGATGATTATGAACGTTACGGAAATTTATCTCACATGCTTTATGTTGAATGAGAAACATTGAATGATCCGTTTTGCTTTCCCTACGTTGAAATGATATAATGTCGGCGTCAACAGCCTTCTTCCACGCCGGAAGCTGAAACTTGTATCATCCTGGATTAATGATAATTGAATGTCTCATATGTATACATAGCCCACAAGGCGACGTCAGAAACCATCAGGGGAGAACGCCGCATAAAAACCAAACGTGCGCGCGCGTCTCCACTCTGAAGAACCGTATCGGAGAATCACGGCAAGCATTTCGCTGAAGAGCTGCCTCGTCAGAGAGCCGAGAAATGGCAGCGTCGTAGCAAGTATTTGTCAACACTCTGATAGTGCATTTACTTCCGGGTGTAGGTCGGCGTTACCTCGCTAAATTCACTTGACATTCGTTTTCCACATCGAAGACTCGTACGGTATAATCCACTGCAAGATGACACAATTAGAAAGTATATTTAATTTCTGGACTCCAAGAACGGCGTTCTTCACATAAGTAACACCTGTTTGTGTGTGCATTCGGGAGAACGACGGTGCAATCCCGCGCCCGGCCATCCTGATTTAGGTTTTCAATGATTTCCCTAAATCGCTTTCAGGCAAATGCCGGGATGGTTCCTTAGGAAGGGCACGGCCGAGTTCCTTCCCCATCCTTCCCTAATCCGAGCTTGTGCTCCGTCTCTAATGACATCGTTGTCGACGGGACGTTAAAACAGTAATCTCCACCTCCTCTGTTTGTGTGTTTAAGGTTGCATTTTGAGGCTCAGGCAACATCGCAGAGATTATAGTCCGCCTCAGACCGCCAGTGTGTCGTTAGCTCAGAGGTTCCCTTGTGCGTTGCAGTGCTTGTACTATAAGTTCGAATCACGGTAGAAGCCGCTGACTACATCCTTTTATTTTCCATTTTAATTAATAGAGTTGCAAACTGCTAGTAAAAATTTCTTATGCGAAATCTGAAGAATGCCTTTAAACATCAATCTTCGTCCGATTTCGACTTAGTAAATTAAGTTAATATCATGGATTTCTGCTTTGCAAATTCCAAGGTGCTTCACTGTAAAATAGGTCCTGAAAAGATTCAAACTGACTGTCAACGATATAAATTTGAGCTTTGTTCGTCATATAGGTCTAACATGTCAGAAGGTTGTTTATGAAGTGCACATGTTCATTAATATAGTTCCCATCTTCTAAATTTTTGCAATAGCATTTAACTGTAGACGTTTTCTAACACCGGCGTTAGCAATTCCTTTCCGTTCTCTGAAACCTTCAAAACGACAAATTTTTCTGGTTTAAATCTGATGACCTTAACTATCACTTCCGATCAACAATAAATACTTCATGAACCCATACATGGAACTCCAAATGTGCAGTGTGCCTGCACTGCTACAGAGCATGCATTGCAAGGTATTCACACAGTTTATCGCATAGACTTACCATAAGGAATGAAACAAGAACTGTAATACACTTTACACCACAGACGCTCACTCTGGCTTGACGAAAACATCCAAACATTGACCAAAAGTTGCAAAAATAATTAAGTTTGAAAGGAAAAGAAACGAGGTATGAAGCATTTATAAATTCATCGAATGTAGTGAGGTGGTTTAATTTCGTCCCAGTCTATAAAATTAATTTCGGGCCATACTCAGCTCTTGCCGATTACCCGCCTACTAATCAGGGCGTCTGTCTCCGTTGCTTTTGAGCGTGAATGGAAATTGTAGAAATTTTCTGTGGAGCAACATTTAATAATAAAGCGTTTTAAATCATCAAAAGCGATGAGCGGTAGCAGGCGCTTTCGATAATGAACGGGGGAGTGCAGCGCCGCTGCTGTCGCCACGGCCGCTGCCAGTAGCCAGCAAATGGATCCCGGAGCTTTGCCGCATACGGCGTCCAGAGGAGGACAGTCTGCAGGAAATCTGCCGCAAAATCGTTACTAGATAAAATTTTGATATCGGTGTGTCACAAAGCGAAATAGATTGAATCTGCGCTACCATTACATTCACGTCTTCAGCATTCAGACAGAAGAGGCTATAAAAATATTTTATGCCAGCTGCTCTCGATCCACTGACATTATGAACAGAAACAACGCGCGCTACCGCTAGACCACAGGCGCAATCAGCCTAGAGTCTCTCTATCTTGGGACAAGTTTTCCTCCAGGAAGTGCCGCAGTCTACAGTGTTGCCAGATTGTGCAGATAACCGGACTTAGAGAATTAGCGAGTTGGCCAGTTTTTTTGTCCCATGTCGCGATCGGCGCGGACTTAGCCTCTGAAGCGGCCGGCCGCCGGTCGAGTTTTATGTCAAAGAGTGTACCATCCCAGTCCGCAGTATTTTGCATATCAAGCGGACCTTACATCCCATAGTTAGAACAGTCCATGATTCGTAAGCAACGCTGATTCGCCGGCTGATTGAACGCGGTGCGATCGCAGCGCAGCTTCGCTAACAGTTTCCCCTTATCTCCGGAATAGCTCCCAGATAACGTTCAGTAATTTACTTGCAGGCTGGGAGAGAAAGTGGCGTGCCGCCTCCTCCTCCCGGGACAAAGGGCGGCCGCCCTTGGGCAGCAGTTTCGCGTCAGTTCGCGCTTCCCGCCAGATTCCGGGAAGTCCCAGATTCCAGGAACCCCAGAGCGCGACCCCTGGTGCGATGCCAGAGTGTGCTACAAAGGAACCGCCCTCACGTTCGCAGCACGCCGCACATCGCCATTGCAGAAGATGCCAGGCCTTATAATGGTTACCATCACCACTCTCCCACTTTAGTGCAATAATAATATCAATAACGACGTCGTTATTTGTCCTTAGACCATTTTGTACAACGACTTCGACGTAACTTCTACAAAGGTACACAGTATACAGAATGTAACGTGGTTTTCGAACGCGAACTTTTCATTGCTCCTTGTCCCTTGTACCCAGGCTGTTACAAAAAGATACCGGCAAACGGTTGTGAAAACGCACTTGACCTCTTAGCAACAAATAATCTTGAGTTTATAACGAGCATCAAAATGCTGCGAATACATAGAAAGATATATCCCTTATCATTTAGCTACAAAATAGCAGGTCAGCAGCTGGAAGCAGTTAATTCCATAAATTATCTGGGAGTACGCATTAGGAGTGATTTAAAATGGAATGATCATATAAAGTCGATCGTTGGTGAAGCAGGTGCCAGACAGATTCATTGGAAGAATCGTAAGGAAATGCAATCCGAAAACAAAGGAAGTAGGTTACAGTATGCTTGTTCGCCCACTGCTTGAATACTGCTCAGCAGTGTGGGATCCGTACCAGATATGGTTGATAGAAGAGATAGAGAAGATCCAACGGAGAGCAGCGCGCTTCGTTACAGGATCATTCAGTAATCGCGAAAGCGTTACGGAGATGATAGATAAACTCCAGTGGAAGATTCTGCAGGAGAGACGCTCAGTAGCTCGGTAAGGGCTTTTGTTAAAGTTTCGAGAACATCCCTTCACCGAGGGGTCAAGCAGTATATTGCTCCCTCCTACGAATATCTCGCGAAGAGACCATGAGGATAAAATCAGAGAAATTAGAGCCCACACAGAGGCATACCAACAATCCTTCTTTCCACGAACAATACGAGGCTGGAATAGAAGGGAGAACCGATAGAGGTACTCAAGGTACACTCCGCCACACACCGTCAGGTGGCTTGTGGAGTATTGATGTAGATGTAGATGTAGATTAGTGAACACAGGGCTGTCGTAGCCAGATTGTAATTGTAATCCCAAAATCTCGAAAAATAATCGAAAAATATACCTATTCAAAAAAGCAGATAAAAATTCACGTGACGCCTTCCTAAGAGAGAATCTCCACTCACTCCAAATTAATAATGTAAGTGTAGACCAGATGTGGCTCAAATTCATAGAAATAGTATCGGCAGCAATTGAGAGATTTATACCAAATAAATTAACGACGGAGCTAATCCTCCTTAATACACGAAACGGGTTACAACACTGTTGCAGAAACAACGAAACAAACATGCCAAATTTAAACAGACGCAAAATCCCCAAGATTGGCGATCTTTTACAGAAGCCTGAATTTTAGCGCGGACTTCAGTGAAAGATGCTTTAACCGTTTCCACAACGAAACTTTGTCTCGAAATCTGGCAGGAAACCCAAAGCGATTCTGATCGTATGTGAAGTTGCATGGGGGCTTAATTATTATTAATGATATAAGAATGCAATGCAAATACTTTTTAATTTTCTGTCGCTGTATGTCCGATTACGCTGTTTCGTAAACGGCTGGCCCTGACTAGTTTTAGTACGCAATCTGACTGCTTAGAATGACAACAAAGAATGTAAGAAAATTTTCGTTAACACAGTTAATTAATTAAGTCCCCAGCAACTATAAAACCTACGAAACCAACAAAGCACAAGTGTAGCTGTTCTGTATGTGGTAGTATGACTCAACGCACATCTGGCACGGTTCTTCTTCAACAAGACAAGAATTTTTAAATACCAATTATACTGACGTGATAAAAGAAAATTAGAAATACTATAATTGTGCAAGAAAACCAAAATTACACTCTAATACAAGAACACAAGCCAGATGCTTTGTTGACTGAACCTGTAATGATGCATTATTTACGTCACTGAAATAATAAAAGAATAAAAGAAAATACCTCCATATATATTGACGAAATGCATTCTGACCATTACAATATCTCCATTAGAACAACATCTGCTATCTCTCCCATCAAACCACTACATAAAACATGGAACAACACTCTCCACTACCACATCTCACTCTGACTTCTCGACAAACAGTGTCCACCACAACTTCTCGGTAAGAACTGCCTGCCGCTACGTCTCAATAAGCACTGCCAGTGGAGGCGGCGGAACAATACTCTCTGGCGCGATCTTTGGCGCTGTGGCTCAGTGTAGCCACCTTTCATATGCCCTTCCTCCACGGGCTAGAATTTGATGGTATTTTTGCCAGCATTGATGGTGAAAATACCACCAAATTCGTAAAAAAAAATACAGACAAAAATAAAAGATAATATTAATACGTAAATATCATATAACTAGATAAAATTTTGGCTTTGCACTGACCTTTCAATAGCCTAATATATAAAATACACTAAGCAATACAAATTCTTTCATACATGTGACTTTACATAATAGTTTACACAAGTATTATGTGGTTAAACAGTTCAATCAATAGCATCAGCAATGACGAATATGTACAGGTAAGAGTCTCATAACCTTTCACAAACAGTAATACACAAAAAATCAGTTTATACAAATATTCACATAAAATGTTTTCACAACAAGTGGTTGACAGTTCCAGCAGTAGCACCCAGCAATGTTGAGTAGGTGCAGACACCATCAGGTGACATCATTTCAGTAGAAGCAGTCCATCAGTGGCACCCAGCATTGTGGAACAGGTGCAGACTCCAACAGGTGACATCATTTCAGTAGAAGCAGTCCATCAGTAGCACCCAGCAATGTCGAGTAGGTTCAGACTCCAACAGGTGACATCATGTCAGTAGAAGCAGTCCATCAGTGGCACCCAGCAATGTGGAGTAGGTTCAGACTCCAACAGGTGACATCATTTTAGTAGAAGCAGTCCATCAATGGCACCCAGCAATGTGGAGTAGGTTCAGACTCCAACAGGTGACATCATTTCAGTAGAAGCAGTCCATCAATGGCACCCAGCAATGTGGAGAAGGTTCAGACTCCAACAGGTGACATCATTTCAGTAGAAGCAGTCCATCAATGGCACCCAGCAATGTTGAGTAGGTGCAGACTCCAACAGGTGACATCATTTCAGTAGCAGCAGTCCATCAGTGGCACCCAGCATTGTGGAGTAGGTGCAGACTCCAACAGGTGACATCATTTCAGTAGAAGCAGTCCATCAGTGGCACCCAGCAATGTTGAGTAGGTGCAGACAGCAACAGGTGACATCATTTCAGTAGCAGCAGTCCATCAGTGGCATCCAGCATTGTTGAGTAGGTGCAGACAGCAGTCCATAATATTCACTATCACTGATCACACAGTTCATCAGCAGAAATTAAACATGTCCTAGTGGCACCAATCATGTAGAAAAAGTACAAGTAACAGTCCATAATATTTACTATCACTGATCACACTGTTTATCAGCAGAAATTAAACATGTCCTAGTGGCACCAATCATGTAGAAAAAGTACAAGTAACAGTCCATAATATTTACTATCACTGATCACACAGTTCATCAGCAGAAATTAAACATGTCCTAGTGGCACCAATCATGTAGAAAAAGTACAAGTAACAGTCCATAATATTCACTATCACTGATCACACAGTTCATCAGCAGAAATTAAACATTTCTAAGTGTCACACATCATGTTGAAAAGTGCAGTTAACAGTTCATAATATTCACCATCACTACTCAGACAGTTCAAGCATGAACAATAGTTTGAATACACATACAAATGCTTTTACAATGCTCTTACACTAAACATACAAATTCTAATAAACACACAAATGATATCAGATAATTGTCATATTACTATTACAAATACTCAAATTCAGTAAACCTATAATATTTATGAGTGTCGGTGCAAGCCACTACAAACAAATAAAATAATATTTAGGAGATAGGTGAGTAGGATTAGGAAAGGAAAACACACAAAACACACTCACTCATCTTTCATCCACATTAAGTACTACTGTGTAATTGAATAGTGTTGTTCATCATGTGTATCAAGTAATAGTGGCAGCAATGTATAACAGTCAATAATAGTTAAGTCAACGTCATAGTCATCATGTCAAGACCAATGTTTGCCAAGCCAGATCAAAATGTACGGTTGCTGAACAACTGTCAGTGTGCCAAGATATGCAACTTCCTCTCTCCAAAAAAAAAAAAGGTACATACTGATTGGTGATTTAACAAAGTGTGTGTAGACAATCTTCCTTCCATTTTAGTGTTCTAGTCTGCTATCTTCATCCTCCTTGTTCCATATAGACCAACAAAAAAAAAAAATATATGCACCTCACTTATTTTACCTCTTATACGCCAAAACTCCAATCAACTTCATATAATCTCAATACCTCAATAATACCTCTTCAATACGTCGATACATATAAACCTTATTGACAGTATCATTTCACTTCCATAACAACTCTTTCCTCTAGTCAGTCACCTCGAACAAATGCAGATAAAATCCTAATGCAAACCTCCTCATCCCATACAATCCGAAGACACACTGTCAACACACAACCTCTGTGTAATCCATCTGACCAAAATCTTCTACTCATTATGAATTATAAACAAAGAATGCATACATGACCTCTAACAGACTTAGTTCGAATAACTCTCAGTAATTAAGTACGATTACGGAGTGTGAATGATCCTAATTTTTCACAGTGTGGACACCACTTCAAGAATTATGGCAAACAGAAGCAAACATGTGGAGTATTTCTTGTGTCAAGTGTCACTTCCTATTTCAATTGCTCACGAAAAATGCAGTGTAATAACTGTGTTGGTATGTAATGTCGTTAGCTTCCTTCCTATTGGCATACATTTATACAGCTTTCATAAAACCTCCAGCTCATGTGACTTCTATGAAGTTTCTTGTACTAATGTCGTTCGTCGAATTATAGCAGTTCATTTTCTTATCTTAAAAATATAAGGCACTGAGCGTAAGCAAAGCAAGCAATAGCGAGTAAATATACCAGTAGTGAACAGAATGTCAACAAGTGGATGCAGCACAATTCTTACAACGAGGCTCTGCCAAGCAAACAATCTATAATTAATACAATAGTGTGACCTAAACTCTATGTTCATACACAGTATATCAGCATTTCTATATACCAAATTAAAGTATAGTTATGACAACAAGCAGAAATGTGTAAATATGCAATCCATATGCATAGCAGTAAACATATATCTTACGTACTAAACAGGTCATTAGCATTGTATCAGCGTAAGCAAATAAATGTTCATATGCAATCTTAATAAGTAAACATGAAGGCGCAAGCAGATAAATCACAAAGTATAACTTACATACCTAACCACATCAGCACAATTAATCAGGTGACAACTATAATTTAAATAAATTGGCACAGCAGGCACATAATTAAAAAATATGACATCAGTGAAAAAGCAGTGCAGCCAAGCGATGCATAATATACACAAGTAACAATCCAGTTCATTAATAATCATTGTCAAAATCAGTTAACGTACGCAAGCACGTCGCTTCACAAGTAATTTCATAGAACATGTAATTAGCACAAAGTATGAATCACGTAATCGCGAGCAGCAAATTACGTCTAAAGTACGTACCTAAGTGGAAATATGTTACCTGAAAATTAAACTCAATTAATAGTTACCTTTTTTTAGTTTATTAGTTTCTTCTTGGAAATTACATTCTTCCTGAAAATGTCTCGATAGCAAGTCGTCTTAACGTCGGACACGCACAGAATTTACCTGAAGTTCTTAAATATTTTATAGAACCGTATCCTGAAAAATACTGAATGTTAATAACAGAATTCATCAAGTCACTATAGCTTTATACTGAATTTAGTCGGAGAAATTAGACTATGTATTTATTTACGGCTGTCAGTGCATTCGCACTGAGCGCTCGATCAGCCGTAGGCGCGTGACGTAGGAAGTGATTGATTGCGGTCAACGACTGCCCTGTGCGGCGCGCAGACTTGACTGTTGCTTTGAGTATATGCCGCCGCCAAAACACAGTGCGGTATCCTTGTACTCTCCTCATGTTTACGTGTAGCTGTTAGTTTCTCACAAGTATGTCATTCTACAAAAATTTTGACGTTTGATATATGATGTATTCCCTTAGAGCGTCGTGATTTAAGAGTTTCTACTTCAACAGTGTTATCATGAATAATTTTGCGAATTCCATATGGGCCGTTATAAAGCAGAAAAAATTTGCGACACGACCCTTTTCCTTTGTGAGGCAAACGATGAGACTTAATTAACACTTTCTGACCAACTGACAAGATTTTTAAACGACCAGGACGCTTAGCTGATTTCTCTCTTCTAGCAGCCGCAGATGTAATATTTCGTAGAGCCAGGTTGACAACTTCAGAATGCCGCAGTTTCCGTGAAGGCGGAAAAGGAACGATTTCAGAAATGCGATTTGTCGGTGCTTTGTTTTTTAATATCAGTATAGGCGGTAAAGAAGTTGAGTCATTAGGGAGTTCATTCAGAATGTTTTGAAAAATATGAAGATACTGATCCCACGTTCTGTGATTCTGATGACAATAAAGACGACACAATTTATTGATTTCCTTCATCCATCTCTCTGAAGCGTTAGATTGGGGGTGAAAAAATGAAATGAAAATTGGTTTAATTTTACGACGCTGTAGAGTACGAAGCCAAATTTTAGAACGAAACTGTAATCCATTATCTGATATAACCTTATCAACATGACCCACTTCTTTAAGAAAATGTTTGATGAAAGCGTTAGATACTGAACGAGCTGTTGCTTTGCGTAATGGTGTAAAACACACTTATTTTGATGTCAATTCCACTGCTACGAAAATGTACGCAAAACCATTAGTAGAACGAACCACTGGACTGAACAAATCGACTGCAGCCATGTCCTTTAATTTTGCTGGAATGATAGGAAACAACGGTGCTCTGTGAGAAACTGTTGGCGGCTTAGCCTTTTGACATAATTTGCATTTGGCCAGAACAAATCGAATACGTTTTTCCATATTATTGAAGTAGCAATTTTCTCGTAATTTATGAAAGCATTTTCTGGGACCAAAGTGTGCATAACTGAAATGCGTATACCAAACCAGCTTATTAACCCACTCATCAGGAATACAAACTAACCAAACAGAGTTGTCGACCGATTTTCGTTTAAAAAGAATGTCATTGCGAATTAAATAATGCTGTCTAATCGCTACGCTTTCCTTTCTCCTCCACTTCTCCTTAATGTCCTTCCAGATTGGATCCTTATTTTGCTCCTTAGCGATGTCCTGGAGCGAAGACGAAATAAAGTTCTCAAACGCAACACCTTGAATATACATCAAACAATAATTGTTTTCCTTGCAGTCCTCTTCAGCACTTTGTTTCAAACCCACAGGTGCACGTGATAAAGCATCAGCAAGAATATTTGAAGAACCCTGTATGTCAACAATACTAAAATCAAATTCCTGTAGGTACAACACCCATCGTGACAATCTACCTTGAGTTAATTTTGTCGACATAAGAAATTCCAGAGCTCGATGATCGGTGTAAACCTTAGTATGTCTTCC
This sequence comes from Schistocerca cancellata, assembly GCF_023864275.1. Lineage (NCBI taxonomy): Eukaryota > Metazoa > Arthropoda > Insecta > Orthoptera > Acrididae > Schistocerca > Schistocerca cancellata. Next base: position 933,738,229 of record NC_064626.1, read on the forward strand.
AAACAAAAATGTGCGAAATTTTGTAAAAGCCCAAACAACCGCCAAAGCTTCAAGTTCCGTTATCGAATAATTCTTTTCTGATTTAGAAAGAACACGACTTCCAAATGCAATAGTTTTCTGGACTACAACGCCGTCTTCTTCTATCTCTTGAAATAAATGTGCACCTAGGCCTTTGTATGATGAGTCCGTCGCCAAACAAAAATCTTTAGATAAATCTGGATGTGAAAGAAGTGGAGCAGCAACTAAAGCATCACGGAGTTGTTCAAATTCTGACTGAGCTTCGTCATCCCAACACCAATTAGTTTTCTTTCCAGATAGTTCACATAAACGAGGCGTGGCCAAATTGTCCAATCTAACAAAGCGTCTAAGAAAATTACAGACACCAAGGAAACTACGAACATCACGTTTTGTGGTAGGAACAGCATAATTACGAATAGCGTCTAGTTTTTCTGGATCAGGAAGAATACCTTCTGTAGAAATAATGTGACCGAGAAATTTCACCTGAGAACGACCAAATTCAGATTTTTCTAAGTTCACCGTAACGCCAACTCTTGCAAAAATACGTAATAATGAATCCAAAATTTTGTTGTGCTCACTCCAAGAATTTTTAGCAATAAGAATGTCGTCAACATATGAAGTAATATTGTCACGAAGATAAACAGGTAAAATTTCATTTAAGCTACGAATGAATGCTGCTGAAGATACAGTAAGTCCAAACGGTAATTTCCGAAACTGGTAACAGTTACCAAAGGCTAAAAAGGCAGTATATTTTCTACAATCAGGGTGGAATTCTATTTGCCAAAAACTCGCGCGCATATCAATCGTGGATAAAACTTTAATTCCATGGAAATGTTGAAGAAGTTCATCTAAATTTTGTGGGCGGTCAGTTTCAGGAATGATGATATTATTTATCTGTCTGGAATCCAGAACCAAACGAATTGATCCATCCTTTTTAAGAACAACGTGTAATGGGCTAGTATAAGGACTGACTGCAGGCTCAATAATGCCCTGATCTAACATGTACTGAAGTTCACTCTTAACCTTGTCTCTGTAAGCCAAAGGAATAGCGTACGTTTTCCCACGAAATGGTGTGTGTTCTTTTACTTTAAATAAATATTGTAAGCCTTGTATAGTTCCTGTGTGATGTCTAAATACTGTAGCATGTGAAGTCAAAATGTGGTGCAGCTCTTCTCTTGCAACGTCATCTGGCACTTCAGCTTTCTTAACCTTCTCATTAATTAATTCTTCGCTATTAATTATATCATCCATCGTGTCTCTGTATCTATTGTCATTGTCATGAATAAACACACTGTCGTCATAATGCTCAACGAAAACATCAGAAGTAAGAAACCTTAAACATTTTGTATCTGACTCAGATCTTGTTAAACACTCGAAAAATTTCAAACATTTCGGCATTCCGGCAACAGTCAAATTCACACTTCCTTCTTTAAAGTTCAAAATTGCCTTATGTGCGTTAAGAAACTCCATACCTAATATAATTTGTGTACTGAGTAATGGAACAATAATAAAATTAGCAGAAAATTCGTATCCTTGACAATTGAAATTTAGGTTGGTCTGTTGATTAACTTCTACACCTTTTCCAGAAATCGCTCCTCGAATTGTAGTTTTAGAAATAGGTAACACAGGACAGGCAATAGTCCTTTCACATATATGAAAAACTGATTCACTAATGACGTTCAATGGGCTCCCAGAATCTAAAACTGCAGTGAACTTATTCTTACCCACACATACTTCAATAACAGGATGTAAAAATGCGTCTACATTATTTTCCTTTTCGTCTAACAAAATGTCTCTCATGTCTTCCAGGCGTACGTAGTGTAAAGCCGTAGTGTCATTACTTTCTGAACCGTCTATATTGCTGCCAGAAGCCGAAGCTGCTAGTCATTGTCGATTGTTTGCGTCACGTCTTTGATTATTCGCGTCATTTCGCGGATCCATTTCTACGATTCGCACTTGTCTCTCTGAAGTTCTGTCATGTGGAGGATGCCAATTAGGTCACTCCTGTCTGTTAGATACAAATTCTTGGTTGTGTCTGTTATTAAAATTTCTGTTTTCCTGTCTGTCTGCATAACCACTTCTTGTGTAATTTCTACTGTCACTTCTGAAATTATTGTTGTATCTACTACCCTGATTATTTCTGTAGTAAGAATTTCTATTACTGTATGAATAATTTCTGTCCTGATGATTCCGATTACTGTTTCCGTATGATTGATCATCCCGGTACGAATTACCGCTATTATAATTGTCTGTGTAATTTCTGTTAGAACGTCTGTTATTGTCATAAGGCTGGTATCTATTGTCCTGTCTGTTACGTCTGTCATTCTCAACATTACCCATATAACGCCCGTTCCGATCACTATCTCTTTTCTCTGAAAATCTATTGTAATTACTGTTACTGGAAAAATTACAGGAAGTCCCGTCGTCATTGTCATACTCGAGTTCTTGTAGCAAAGTCTTAAAAGTCTCGATGTCGTCTTTACATCTTCCGGCTAAAGCAATTTGTCTTATGGATTGTGGTAGCTTGGTTAAACAAATGCGAATTAATTCAGTCGGGCTGTAAGGGTTGGAAAGGAACTGATTCTTTCGAATCATGTCTTCAAAATATTCTGCCGGCGTGCGGAACTCAGACTGTTTGAAATTACGCTGCATAATAAGACTGTGTTTGACTCTGTCTTGCGTGTTTTCGGACCAATATGCCGATAGAAATGCATGATAAAAATCATTTAGGCTGAAACTTCCTGGCAGATTAAAACTGTGTGCCCGACCGAGACTCGAACTCGGGACCTTTGCCTTTCGCGGGCAAGTGCTCTTCCATCTGAGCTACCGAAGCACGACTCACGCCCGGTCCTCACAGCTTTACTTCTGCCAGTATCTCGTCTCCTACCTTCCAAACTTCTGCAAGTTTCGCAGGAAAGCTTCTGTAAAGTTTGGAAGGTAGGAGACGAGATACTGGCAGAAGTAAAGCTGTGAGGACCGGGCGTGAGTCGTGCTTCGGTAGCTCAGATGGTAGAGCACTTGCCCGCGAAAGGCAAAGGTCCCGAGTTCGAGTCTCGGTCGGGCACACAGTTTTAATCTGCCAGGAAGTTTCATATCAGCGGACACTCCGCTGCAGAGTGAAAATCTCATTCTGGAATCATTTAGGCTATTACAATCTCTAATGAGTGCGCGCATCCGCGTCGCCGGTTCGTTTTCTAAATATCCACACATAAATTCCAGTTTGTGACTTAGTGGCCAATTTGGTGGGAGTGCGTACATAAATTGATCTAACCATGCACATGGATGTATGTCATTCTTAGAATTGCGGAAGATCTTAAATTTCCGAACATTCAAAAAGTGTTTATAGTCAAAGTTTTCGCCTCGTGGCGACAAAGACCTACCGCGTCTGTCCCAGTCCCAATGTCGATTATTGTTAAATTCACGCGCCTGGCGCTCTCTTGTTGCATCCCGTAAATGAAACAAATTATTTTCTTCAAACCCCTCTGGTATCTGTGATTCTAAATTTCTTGTGCCGTCTTTTCCTACGATTTCGCCTTCAATTTGTTTGACTTGCTTTTTTAATGCCTCAAATTCCCTTTTCACGCGTTCATTAAATTTTCCTTGATTTTCAACATGTTTATTTATGTTCTGGTATTCTTCGGATTTTGCAAATGGCAATGGTGCTGTATCATCTGAATCTCTGTCCCCACTTAAACTAAGACTTGTCAGTTTATCCGAAATCTCCTCAACTCTTTCCGATAAATCACCTATTTGTTCTTTCTGTTTATTTACGTCTTCCGTAAGTGTCGCGACTCGGGTTTCAGTATTAACACACTTGGTAGTTAACTGTTCATATTGTTGTGTTAGGTTATTTATTCTGTCATTTGATACGGATTCCTCAATTCTCTCAAATATTTCTTCCTTATCTTTTGCACGTTGTAAATTTAACTCTGAAAATTTCTGTACTATCACGCGATCTCTTTCTTCCTGTTCTCTGTCCTGTTCCCTTTGTCTAATCTCCACTGCAACCAATCTATTATTGTGAGCATTCAAAATCGGTTGTACTTCTTCTCTGATTTCTTTCTTTAATTCATCTTTCATGTTTTTGAAACATGTCCCTATTCGTGAGTCTAACCGTGTTTCCATTGTTTCCATCTCTGTTTTAATTGTTCCTATTTGTGATCCCACTGTTTTTAATTCAGATCCCAACTGTGATCCCAGTGAGTCTAACCGTGTTTCCATTGTTCCCCTATCTGTTTTTAATTCAGATCGTAATTGTGATCCCAGTGAGTCTAACCGTTTTTCCATTGTTTCCCTATCTGTTTTTAATTCAGATCGTAACTGTGATCCCAAATTTAATATTGCAGTCATCAACTGCTCCGTACTAACTTGTTCGAAATTCTTTTCGCCCTTAACATTTCCCGCAAAACCAATTTCCTTCGTCATAGCTGTAAAGCTATCTGTGTTCGATACTATTCCAGAATCTTCTATCGTTAATCTCGTATTCTGTGAATTTTCTGATTGAGAAAAATTTTGAAATGGTTCCGGACTATTTTCTCGACTGATTAAATTGTTTTCCACTTCATTATTCATGATACTGTTTTCCTCTGTTGGCGAGTTCGCCATGTTAACAATTTCGTCATTCTCACTATCCATCATTTTTGCCTTTTACATTGATCGCGTAATTATTTACAAAATATACAAAACTCGTCACTGTACGAAAATTATACACAATGACTTCTTATCTTCAACAATACCATTCACACGAAATATTTACCTCAAACACGATTGACGAACAATTGAAATAATTGCACTAAATCGTCAAACGCGTATACAAGACAACAAATCAAATTCTAAAAAAAAGAAAATACCATTCGAAGAATGACAATTACCAAATCTACACATGCAAAATAGACTACAATTACTAAACTACAAATTACTACTACAATACTACTGTCTACTATTTTTACAATCAGAAGATTCCAAGGGACGATCCGAAGCAGCGGTCGCCACGTGCATGGGGGCTTAATTATTATTAATGATATAAGAATGCAATGCAAATACTTTTTAATTTTCTGTCGCTGTATGTCCGATTACGCTGTTTCGTAAACGGCTGGCCCTGACTAGTTTTAGTACGCAATCTGACTGCTTAGAATGACAACAAAGATTGTAAGAAAATTTTCGTTAACACAGTTAATTAATTAAGTCCCCAGCAACTATAAAACCTACGAAACCAACAAAGCACAAGTGTAGCTGTTCTATATGTGGTAGTATGACTCAACGCACATCTGGCACGGTTCTTCTTCAACAAGACAAGAATTTTTAAATACCAATTATACTGACGTGATAAAAGAAAATTAGAAATACTATAATTGTGCAAGAAAACCAAAATTACACTCTAATACAAGAACACAAGCCAGATGCTTTGTTGACTGAACCTGTAATGATGCATTATTTAGGTCACTGAAATAATAAAAGAATAAAAGAAAATACCTCCATATATATTGACGAAATGCACTCTGACCATTACAATATCTCCATTAGAACAACATCCGCTATCTCTCCCATCAAACCACTACATAAAACATGGAACAACACTCTCCACTACCACATCTCACTCTGAATTCACGACAAACAGTGTCCACCACAACTTCTCGGTAAGAACTGCCTGCCGCTACGTCTCAATAAGCACTGCCAATGGAGGCGGCGGAACAATACTCTCTGGCGCGATCTTTGGGGCTGTGGCTCAGTGTAGCCACCTTTCAAAGTATGTTAGCGGCAAGAAACAATCAATGCCTTCTCTGCACGATAGCAATGGAGATACCATCGAAGACAGTGCTGCCAAAGCAGACTTACCAAATACAGCCTTCCAAAACGCCGTCACAAAAGAATACGAAGTAAATACCCCAGAATTCGAATCGAGAACAGCTGCCAACATGAGTAACGTAGAAGTAAATATCCTCGGAGTAGTGAAGCAACTTAAATCACTTAATAAAAGCAAGTCTTCTGGTCCAGACTGTATACCAATTAGGTTCCTTTCGGAGTATGCTGATGCATTAGCTCCGTACTTAACAATCATATACAACAGTTCGCTCGACGAAAGATCCGTACCCAAAGACTGGAAAGTTGCACAGATCACACCAAAGAAAGGTAGTAGGAGTAATCCACTAAATTTCTGGCCCATATCGTTAACTTCGATATGCAGCAGGATTTTAGAACATTTATTGTGTTCGAACATAATGAATTACCTCGAAGAAAAAGGTCTATTGACGCACAGTCAACATGGGTTTAGAAAACATTGTTCCAGTGAAACACAACTATCTCTTTACTAACATGAAGTGCTGAGTGCTATTGACAAGGGATTTCAGATAGATTCCGTATTTCTGGATTTCCCGAATGCTTTTGACACTGTACCACACAAGCACCTCGCAGTGAAATTGCGTGCTTATGGAATATCGTCTCAGTTATGTGACTGGATCTGTGATTTCCTGTCAGAGTGGTCACAGTTCGTAGTAATTGACGGAAAGTCATCGAGTAAAACAGAAGTGATTTCTGGCGTTCCCCAAGGTAGTGTTATAGGCGCTTTGCTGTTCCTTATCTATATAAAGGATTTGGGAGACAATCTGAGCAGCCGTCTTCGGTTGTTTGCAGATGACGCTGTCGTTTATCGACTAATAAATTCATCAGAAGATCACAACAAACTGCAAAACAATTTAGAAGAAATATCGGAATAGTGCTAAAAGTGGCAGTTGTCCTTAAATAATGAAAAGTGGGAGGTCATCCACATGAGTGCTAAAATGAGCTCGTTAAACTTCGGGTACACTATAAATCAGTCTAATCTAAAAGCCGTAAATATAACTAAATACCTAGGTATTACAATTACGAACAATTCAAATGGGAATGAACACACAGAAAATGTTGTGGGGAAGGCTAAACAAAGACTGCGTTTTATGGGCAGTACACTTAGAAAATGTAACAGACCTACTACGGAGACTGCCTATACTACGCTTGTCCGTCCACTTTTAGAATACTGTTGCGCGGTGTGGAATCCTTACCATATAGGACTGACTGAGTACATCGAAAAAGTTCAGAGAAAGGCAGCACGTTTTGTATTATCGTGAAATAGGGGGGGGGGGGCGGGGAGGGGGAGTGTCACAGAAATGATACAGGATACAGGACTATCAGGAGTGCGGTAAAACATCAAAATTCCGACTTCGCTGCGGCAAGAACGGGACCAACGTCGACTGAAGAGAATCGTTCAACATGACAGAAGTCTAAACCTTCTGCAAATTCCTGCAGATTTCAGTGCTGGACCATCAACAAGTGTCAGCGTGCAAACCATTCAGCGAAACATCATTGATATGGGCTTTCGGAGCCGAAGATGTACTCGTGTATCTTTAATGACTGCACGGCACAAAACTTTACGCCTCGCCTGGGCCCGTTAATACTGACATTGGACTGTTCATGACTGGAAACGTGTTGCCTGGACGGAATAGTTTCGTTTCAAATTATATGGAGCAGATGGACGAGTACCGGTATGGAGACAATGTCGTGAATCCATGGACCCTGCATGTCAGCAGGGGACTGTTCAAGCTGTTGGAGGCTCTGTAATGGTGTGTAGCGTTTGCAGTTGGAGTGATATGGGACCTCTGATACGTCTAGATACGACTCTAACAGGTGACACGGACGTAAGCATCTTGTCTGATCACCTGTATCCGTTCGTGTCCATAGTACATTCCGAAGGACTTGGACAATTCCAACAGGAGAATAAGACAGCCCACACGCCCAGAATTTCTATAGACTGGCTCCAGGAAGGTTCTTCTGAGTGTAAACACTTCCGCTGGCCACCAAACTCCCCAGACATGAACATTCTTGAGTACATCTGGGATGCCTTGCAACGTGCTGTTCAGAAGAGATCTCCAACCACTTATACTCTTTTAGATTTATGGACAGCCCTGTAGAATTCATTGTGTCAGTTCCTTCCAGCGCAACTTCAGACATTAGTCGAGTCCATGCCACGTCATGTTGCGGCACGTGTGGGTGCTCGTGGGGCCCCTACACGATATTAGGCAGGTGTGACAGTTTCCTTGGTTCTTCAGTGTATATGCTGTCTTCTCTACGAGCCGTTATCAGCATTTTGTCTGGTCTTTCAGCAGATGTTTGGAATTCCATTTTTGCGATGTGTTGATGGATATTGCTCATCATATGTACCATGCGACACCGAATGTCAGTAGAAAACGTTGGTTTGTCTTCCGTTACAAACAGAATTTTATGGGCACAGTCAGTAGACCGGTCCCTAATTAGCCTAGTGCACGATTCGTTTAATTGATATTTACCAACAGGGACAACAAAAAGCGAAGAATAGCCTTTAGTCCAGCAGGAACTGAGTAGCGGTGCTGCATGCGCGGTAGTAGATAGCGCAGGGCAGGACGGCACACGAGATGGGGCAAATCAGGTAACGACTGTTGCTGGAGTATTAGTTACGACTGATCAAAATTTTTTCCAGAGATCGTATGTAGGAACACTGAACATCAATATAATAATCTGAGCAGGGAAACTATCTAAATCAGGAAATATGCTGGATGAGTAAAATATTCTGATATCGGGAGTTCAAGAGACCCGTGTAACAGACCACAACACTATAGAGTTCTGTGACTACTGGTCAAAGGCAAAGCACGCAGGATTACAGGCAAAGATTTTCCGCTCCTGAAAATGATCTCTGCGATCAACAAGAGGATCCTAAAATCAGTAACAGAAGTGAAATCGATAAACAACAGAGCGATGAAGATGAGGTTTAAATGTGCTAAAATGTCCGTGCACGACAGTGCACTGTCCCATTATATTCCAGAAAGCCGCATCCAAAAATACGATTTTTGAGAAGGTCATATATCGGCTTCTATTTATCGCAGAGATGAGGGGTCAGGTGTTTTGGGTAGCTCTTGGCCTAGCGACCATTTCTGCAGCTTTCGGAAGAACAGTCATAATGTATCTTACAGTGCAGGTTCAAAATCTGAACACTGCACACTTCCTCAGTCATAGGCAAATCAGGCAAACTGTTAGTTCTTTTGCATTATTTGTGGTCTATGTTGAACCTTAGGCGGATTGTAGAAGCACCATCTTCATGGGCGGTTCATGAGAAAACCGGGAAAAACCATGAGTTTTAGCTACGAAAAGTACCAGTTGAGGGGATGGCGACTTCTACAGGTTCTGTTCCTAGCATATCGTCGAAATTTTTACCATTTGTTCTTAAGATGACATTCTCGAGGAACTTTGAAACGTTTTACGTTATCATTATCTGTTACCAAGGTCCAGTCGTTTACAGTTACCGCACGTACTGTAATGGAACTTCTCAACATACCTCGTTTTTCGTGACGTATTGTAGTTGACGCTATTACACAGGTTAAAGTAATGACTTGTGATACATTATTAATATAACAAAAGTAATGACCCTCGCGATACGTTATTATTACAACACTGTAACCATTGCTATTATGAGATGTTAAATACAAATGTCATTTTGGAAATAATTTCGATCATTTCGAAACTGCACACATATCTTGGGACGTAAAGATCGATGTACTCAAATATCTGTGAGCTGAGAGCTAAGGTATCTTTGTTGATGAATTTTGTGTGTCGGTACCCCTGTTGTCGAGTCGTGAGGCAGCTGTAGTTGTATGATGACATAGTTGGTTATACTCTGGAAATCTTGGGTTGTTATTTCAGAATACGTATATGAAAGCAAAAAACCATTTCAGTTGTAGGAAGCGAGATCACAATCAATACAATCTGCCAAAGAAGAATCCTACGTCAGCGAGACAAAAGTTAAGTTAATTATATTGTTTTTAATTGCCTTTTGCTCATTTTTTATTATCACGCATATGGATGCATTGTTTATAAGTGCACAGTTTTGCCAGTCTTTTGTTGCTGTAGCTATTGTAGATCCCAACAGAGCGAGGAGATGTGTTGAAGTATAACCGTGAAAAAACCGTTTTTAGACGTTTTTACACCATGTTCCGAAATTATCTAAATAACTAACAGTATCATATGCCTCAAATTTTAACTATGCATATTTTAGATATTCATCTATGAATGCTATTTTCCCGTCCTCGAAAATCTGTATTATTTATCCAGAAATCACCGAAAATTCATGATTTTTAGGTACCCGCCCCCATGAACCATGGACCAACCCCCCCCCCCCCCTGAACCATGGACCTTGCCGTTAGTGGGGAGGCTTGCGTGCCTTAGCGATACAGATAGCCGTACCGTAGGTGAAATCACAACGGAGGGGTATCTGTTGAGAGGCGAGACAAACGTGTGGTTCCTGAAGAGGGGCAGCAGCCTTTTCAGTAGTTGCAGGGGCAACAGTCTGGGTGATTGACTGATCTGGCCTTGTAACACTAACCAAAACGGCCTTGCTGTGCTGGTACTGCGATCGGCTGAAAGCAAGGGGAAATTACAGCAGTAATTTATCCCGAGGGCATGCTGCTTCATTGTATAGTTAAATGATGATGGCGTCCTCTTGGGTAAAATATTCCGTAGGTAAAATAGTCCCCCATTCGGATCTCAGGGCAGGGACTACTCAAGAGGACGTCGTTATCAGGAGAAAGAAAACTGGCGTTCTACGGATCGGAGCGTGGAATGTCAGATCCCTTAATCGGGCAGGTAGGTTAGAAAATTTAAAAAGGGAAATAGATAGGTTAAAGTTAGATATAGTGGGAATTAGTGAAGTTCGGTGGCAGGAGGAGCAAGACTTCTGATCAGGTGACTACAGGGTTAGAAACACAAAATCTAATAGGGGTAATGCAGGAGTAGGTTTAATAATGAACAGGAAAATAGGAATGTGGGTAAGTTACTACAAACAGCATAGTGAACGCATTATTGTGGCCAAGATAGATACGAAACCCACGCCTACTACAGTAGTACAAGTTTATATGCCAACTAGCTCTGCAGATGACGAAGAAATTGAAGAAATGTATGATGAAATAAAAGAAATTATTCAGATAGTGAAGGGTGACGAAAATTTAATAGTCATGGGTGACTGGAATTCGGTAGTAGGAAAAGGGAGAGAAGGAAACGTAGTAGGTGAATATGGATTGGGGCTACGAAATGAAAGAGGAAGCCGCCTGGTAGAATTTTGCACAGAGCACAACTTAATCATAGCTAACACTTGGTTCAAGAATCATAAAAGAAGGCTGTATACATGGAAGAAGTCTGGAGATACTGACAGGTTTCAGATAGATTATCTAATGGTAATACAGAGATTTAGGAACCAGGTTTTAAATTGTAAGACGTTTCCAGGGGCAGATGTGGACTCTGACCATAATCTATTGGTTATGACCTGTAGATTAAAACTGAAGAAACTGCAAAAAGGTGGGAATTTAAGGAGATGGGACCTGGATAAACTGAAAGAACCAGAGGTTGTACAGAGTTTCAGGGAGAGCATAAGGGAACAGTTGACAGGAATGGGGGTGAAACGTCCCCTTAGAACAATTGTACAAGACTATGCTTAAACTGACACACAATATTTTTAGCGCAACGCAATCTGACTGTCAAAGATCCCTGCAAAAGAATGGCCCTGAGTAACATTAAACTATACCTTTCACAAATAACTTACCTCACAAAAATCTTCATTACTCGAACTACTGCAATACAGCGAGCGCCACTACTGCCAGCTAAATAAAAGATTCAAACTACGGAAGTCACTAACTACTGATAGGGATAGTTAGCAAATGAAAGATTTTAATAGAGAACAAACACTGTATTTACCTTAATAATCATAATATATATATAGCAGTTCAATTTCAAAACTTCCGCCATCTCTCTCCCCACATCCACCACTGCTGGCGGCTCACCTCCAACTGCGCAATGCTACGCGCTGTTCACATCCAGCTGCCGCTGCCCAACACTACAATGGCAGACAACAATGCAAACTAGCCACAGACTGCACACAGCACAGCCAGTGATTTTCGTACAGAGCGCTGCGTAACGTTGCCAATAAGAAAACATAAACAGCCTACTTACATAGCCCCCATGCTCCCCACAAAAAATTTAACAAAATATTTTTGGGCAGTGGTCAATAATGATTTAAAAAATTTTTTCATAAATACAATAACAAAGAAATCAAATGCACACACTTATTGATACAATGTTGGTCAAAAGCTAAAATTTTCTCACAGTCCATAAAGACAGTCCAGATTGTTCATCACAGTAAAATTTCAGTGTTTTTTTTTTTTTTCTAAGTCTGAGCAGTAAAAGACAATGCACACGGATGTAGTGGATTTCCATGCAGTCGTGAACAAGTAGTGTTGTCCTTCCAACGGAAAGACTGTGCTGACTCTTGACATGCAGACAGGTAATGGGCCACAACAGAGCAAACCCACAGCAGAGTCATTCGACGTTTTGAAGAAGATTGGTAGGTAGGTCATCACAGAGCAGACCCACTGTAGTCCTGGTAGAGAGTATTGGTATTGGTGGGCCACCAGAGGTGCAGACCCACTGCGGTCCACTGTAGTCCTGGTAGAGATTGTGGTATTGGTTGGTCATCAGAGATGCAGACCCACTGTAGTCCATGTAGAGACCGCCAGCAGCCATCTGTTGCGACTGTGCAGGTGCACAATCACCATTGAAGAGTCTTGCGGAGAATATAGCAAGTCCATAACCACCACTTGTGCACTCACAAAGTTTTTGGAATTGTCCTTAGAACCAGCAATGCTGTTATCCAGTCCCTTGCTCAATTATTAACACACGTGCAAACACTAACAGTCCCAACTTCTCACATATTGTGCATTACTATGACCAACAGAAAAGTGTGCAGTGAAATGTAACTTACAAGTTACTTAATTAGATGAACTGGTGTCAATTACAATTTTATAACATAAGAATACTATTACAAAGGTACAAAATATATCATTAAAAACATAACAATACAGATAACATTTGTAGTAATATGGGCTTTACAAAAGAATTGAACTAACATATACATCAGTGTTACAGGAATTATGACATAAGTAAATACATAAAAGACCAGAAGAACGTTTGAAACATCACCTTCACATGTGAGCAACCAAACACTATAAATAATGTCTAAACATCTTTACAACATAAATAACAGAGTATTAGAAAATGTCTACAACATAGCTCTCATCAGCTAAACACATAAAGACAGGAAAAACACAAATACACAAGGGTACACAAACATATAGAGGGATGACACAAAAGGAAAGGACAGGGTTTGTTTTACTGCAGTATTTTGCATGGAGATCTCCCTTCGTTCATCATTATTCCCAAAAGTCCTATTTAAGCCTGCTTTCTGTATTCTGTCCACATCCTCTGTCAAAAAATAGTTTTTCTCCACTGTCCAGTATCCTTTTTTTTTTTTTTTGCCCAAACCATTTTCATATAGCTTCTCAATACATTTCTTCCAAGTCATCATAGTTAGTTTCTTATATAGTCTACCCCTCTTAAGCTAACTTAAATCTACTGAGCTCAGATGCTAAACTAAGGGACGAGGCAGCATACAACAAATCAACAGAAACAGCAATGACAAAAAATGCCAATTTGCAAAGCATGCAGCAGTAAATCTAAATTAACAGTTAAAATGCAAAATTACAACTAATATGAGCCAATGTGCAGCAACAATAAAAATAAATCATTAGTAAAACTGGCTTAACAGAATAATACAAAGTCAAATTCAATAACACTATGCCTGGCAAACAGCAGCAACTTATACCTAAACATGACATAGCCCAAGCAGAAAAAATATTACAGTAAAAACAGTAAAAACAACAATGCAGATAAAGGAAATGTATATTCACATCTTAATGTCTATGTAATTAAAGTGGTGCACCACAACTTATTCTACGAAAAATATTACCAAGTAGTTGAAAAGAAAATTATGTGTCCAGTTACTGTTACTAGTTCCTTCTTATTGTTCTTTCCTTTCCAAGTTCCCCTTTTTTAAAGAATGTGGATTACAAAATTATTATTTAATAGATCTGTTGACAGAAAGTGTTCACATTAGCAAATGCATTTTATTTTATAAAAGCAATGCTGCAACACAGCTGGAAACCAGATATCAAGTGAAATAAGCAACTACAAAAAGCAATGCATAAAAATATCATTCAATAGTCATGTGACATTTCATAAGTTAGTAGAAATTCTCTCAACTCTCGTAGAAAGACACTTGTCGTAATCAGGTGTGCAGATGTAAAAATATTTCTCGTCATTTCATTAGGCATTTCAGTAAATATCATAAATTACGAGCTCCACAGTATGCTTTCAACAAGGAATTGTCAATAGCGAGGATAATGGCCTCCCCCTTTTTTTTTTCCTTTTCTACCTGTGCTTCCGGAAAGGCACACCCTAATGGCTTGTTCTCCAGGTGTCTGACACAGCTGTGTGCCCACGACACACGTGCAGGTGATCACTTAACTTTCTTACGGAAATATTTACGACAGCAGTTTCCGCTACAGTGACAGTTTCATATAAAAATTTCACAGGTCGATAATTTACGGTGCAAATGTGTAGAAACAAAATGCTATTGATATAACAGTGTCCAAAAAATTTTCGCTGGCATTATGATACATTCACGCGTTTACACACATTTCATAACTCTTAAAGTATGATTCTTGGTTTCCAACATCCTTTTTCACAAATCAAGAGTCCCTACCCACTATTCATTATTCCTTACCTTATTACACATATACATATTCGTATTCATCAACACATAATAACTACATAGCATAATCAGATTCCTCATATAACATCAGCTTATTGATCATAAACATACCTCAACAGCATAATACACATCGTCGTCATAAAAATAACATCATTACGCCTCAGTCAAATCTCAAAAACGTCGTAGCTTTCTGCATTAATGTCAAAACCTAAAAAAATTCTCTGCTCATGTCAAAAGTGTCATCTGCCTCAAACCTACTTTAAAAATCATGATCCAATACCAAATATATCATTCAAAGCTCTCATAATATCACAATGGCTCCAAAAAAATATGAACAGTTCACAAAGTACAGACACAATATAATTTCATAAGTGTGAAGTTACCCAACTGTGTAACTGCGTAAACATGTGTCACTGATGTAGTAAAAAAAATGTTTATCTCTCAGTTAAATGATCAGATAGCTGTGTAATTTGTGTGTTAGAGGAATATGGTACCAATGTGTAAAGTTGTATAAGCAAATACCATATTAGCTAGGACTCCTTGTGTTCGCCAAACACATGGTACACAAAGTAAGCATGTACCCCCCTGAGGATTAATGGAATTATACCCTCAGGTGTTAGAGATTACAGCAATGGAATGAAATGTATCACGGAAAACATTCTTTGTAATTCAAAAATCTTTAAAAATAAATGTTTTAAGTACAAAATTAATCACTCAAATACGTGTACTGTAGCGCTAAACTGTGCATCTTGTTGTAAGATAATCTCTGTGGAAGTGTCATAGTTATTTTCCTCCGAAAGCTAAGTTCAGCAGAAAGCAATGTACTTACCTCATGATAAACAAATGTAAAATGCTTTGCGTATAGATATCGTAGTTATAACGCTTATTGCTGTGATGAGGAAAGTACTGTGCTGTAACGTATTATTGTGCTACGAAAGAGGCTGTCTCATTGTAGCTATACCACAAAAGTTACTACTAAAACATGTTTTACTTTCCAGAATAATTCAGAAAAACTGTGCAGATATAAAACAGATACACCGCAAGAGCAATTTGTAAATTGTCACTCATTAGTAGCGTCGTGATAAAATCGTGTAGCTGTCACATAAACTAACCACTGTGTCATCGTTAATCTCACCGAATATACTACAAATTAAGAGTATATTTTCAAGTAAACCCAAACGTTGCATTAAAATCTCATTAGCAGTATATGTTCTAAGTGTGTAAGCCTTATAGTCGTTATGTAATCGTGCAACTAACAAGCAAGAATGTACACACACAATAACACTGTGTCGTCTGTTCACAATAAAAATGCATTCGTAATTTCTGTTTAAATAAATTCTCTTGGTTCTTGACTGGATATTTAACTTTAAACATTGTTGCATGGTAACAGTTTCTAAAGCATACTAGTAACGTGAAGTGAAACGTTTTATGTCAAAGACAAAGTTAAAAAGCAGATTATCTTTCAATAAACGGTTTTACATGTGAAATGTGGTGTAAACCTTTACTCTTCCTAGTACACAGAGTTTCAACTCGAACGCATTTATCATACGGTATACGTCGGTAAAGAATACTGGAATTTTGCTCAAGGTTAGCGTCAATGTTATTTTTCCCTGAGCCTGCGGGCGCAAGTGGCTGCCTGCGGTGCGAGTCATTGTCTGTTTCTTTGTTGGCGCGCGTCGTTACTGGGATTAGGAGACCTAACTTCTACAAATTCGCCTTGCCGAGAGGGCGCAGCTCAGTTTGAACCCCGCCAGTTCTGATGCAATTCAGGCCTGTCGTTACGATTATATCGTCTGTCGTCATGTCGATAGGTTCCATAGTTTCTTTCTTGTCGGTCACGTGGCGGAGAATTTCTCCCTGAATCGTAACCGCGCGCTGGACTGTTGCATCTGAAGTTATTCTGTCTCCCTTGATAATAATTATTTTGGTTCCCATATTGTCTGTATCTATAAGTGTCTCTGTCATATTCATTACTACGGAAATGCGATCTTTCTCTGTAACTATTATTACTCTGCCAGTGGTTGTCATATGGGTGGTGTCTGTTTTGGTCACGATTTGCGTTGTAAGAATAGCCTTGTCGTGTCCAGTTATTATTTCTGTCGTCACGGAATTGTGACGGATGTGACCTGTAGTGATTGTTTTCCTGTTTTCGCTTCCCGCAACTTTCTGTGTCAATTTCTAATTCTTGTAAGAGTCCCTGAAAAGCTTCAATGTCGTCTTTGCAACGTCCTGCTAAAATAATATGTCTCAAATGTTCAGGCAGTTTGATTAAGCAAATGCGGATGAGTTCTGAGGGGCTGTATGGGTTTGACAGGTACTGATTCTTGTGCAACATGTCTTCAAAATATTTCACAAGACTGGAAAATTCAGATTGTTCGAAATGTTTCATCATTATGATGCCATGTTTTACTCGGTCTTGTGTGGCTTGAGACCAATATGCTGAGAGGAAGGCATGGTAAAATTCTCCTTCACTGTGGCAATCGTGAATGACCGATCGCATTCTTACAGCTGGTTCATTCTCTAAATAGCCACACATAAATTCTAATCTGTGCTCTAATGACCAGTTGGGAGGAAAACAATGAGAGAATTGATGGAGCCACGCTTGTGGATGAATGTCGTTGGCAGAATTCTTAAACGTTTTGAATTTACGTGTAGTAATGAACAACTTATAGTCAAAATCATCATGTCGGCGAGTCGCATGTCGGTCATTGTTACGTCGTTTCGGCGGTTCCATCTCAAAATTCGATGTACCTTGCCAATTTCTTTCATAATTTCCAAAGTGTCCTGTGTTATTACTTTGTGGCTGTTCCGTATTTCTATGTCCCTCTTCCCGTATTGGAGCACGAGTGTCCTCTGAAATACATAATTCTTGTATTACCTGTGTCAGCTGATCTTGTACTTCCCGGATTTCTCTTTGGTGTTGCGTATCAATTTGATTCAGATTTTGTTTCAGTTTCCTAATTTGTTCGCACTCTTCTGTGTTATTAAAGACTACCGGTTTTGTGTCATTCAGATTATCATCTACCTTCGTAGATAAATTGTTTAGCTGATCCGAAAGTTCAACTACTTTCTCTGATAATGAACTAATTTCCTCCATGTGTCTTTCTGAACCAATTTTCAGAGTATCTACTGTGTCCTTTAAGTTTTCTTGAGTTTTTGAAAGTTGCGTAACCAAATCGGTAGATGCAACTGAGTCAATTTTAGCTTGCAAGGTCTCATGATTTTCATGAACAATAGTTTGCAGTTCTTTTATGGCTGCTTCATGATTCTGTAATACATTTTCATGACGCGCAAAAATAGGTTGGAAATGCTCACAAATTTGTGTTTTTACGTCATTACAGACTTTCTGACATTTCGATTCAATGTTATGTAACTCAGCAGTTAAATCTTCACGTGTTTGTTCGAGAGTTTGTTCCAATGAGTCTAACTTTTGAAGCTTTTGCTGTGTTTGTCTCTGATTTTGTTCCATTGTGTGTAACTGTTGCTGTGTTTGTTTCTGATTTTGTTCCATTTTTTGCATTAATTGCAATAATAATGTATTAGTGTCTGGAATCTGTTTCTCTATGCTTTTTGGCAGTGCGTTTTCACCGGCAGCATTTACATTTTGACAAGCAGAAAATGTTTCTTGACTCATTTGAGAAAACGGTGAGGACCCAAACCTTAAGTCTACAGTATTTGCAATATTGTGTTCTGTCATTTCGGATTCCTGAGGCGAGCTGTTGCCGACCGATCGATCGATAATACTTCCCTGGTGACTACCTGTTTCACTGTCTACTCCATTATTTGACGCCCGCTCCATTTCCCTACGCACAGTTACCAAATTACTACTTTGAATATTAGTTAATTCATTACATGGTGGCGCTAACACACTGCTTTTGTCTTCACTGTCATTTCTCAGTTTACTTTGGAGCCTAGTGTTACGTTTTTCACACGCCATTATTGTCACAATATTTGACACGATAACACAGAAAAGCACAATTTGAATAGCAAAAATAAGAGAACACATTAACATAGCACTGAAAATAATATGTAGTTAATTGCAAGCGCAGCTGCGAAATACTTGTTGCAAATCTACATGCATGCCACAACTGTTTTACAGTACAACAATGAAAGACTGCAACTACATAGGAGATTCTCTCTACAATTACGCGCTAGCAGTTTAGCAAAAGCTAAACTAAATACACAAACTACAAGAAAAAATCAGAAGATTCCAGTGAGGTATCCTAGGCTAAGGGTCGACATATGAAACGTCCCCTTAGAACAATTGTACAAGACTATGCTTAAACTGACACACAATATTTTTAGCGCAACGCAATCTGACTATCAAAGATCCCTGCAAAAGAATGGCCCTGAGTAACATTAAACTATACCTTTCACAAATAACTTACCTCACAAAAATCTTCATTACTCGAACTACTGCAATACAGCGAGCGACACTACTGCCAGCTAAATAAAAGATTCAAATTACGGAAGTCACTAACTACTGATAGGGATAGTTAGCAAATGAAAGATTTTAATAGAGAACAAACACTGTATTTACCTTAATAATCATAATATATATAGCAGTTCAATTTCAAAACTTCCGCCATCTCTCTCCCCACATCCACCATTGCTGGCGGCTCACCTCCAACTGCGCAATGCTACGCGCTGTTCACATCCAGCTGCCGCTGCCCAATACTACAATGGCAGACAACAATGCAAACTAGCCACAGACTGCACACAGCACAGCCAGTGATTTTCGTACAGAGCGCTACGTAACGTTGCCAATAAGAAAACATAAACAGCCTACTTACAGGGGAAAGAAATACAGTAGAAGAAGAATGGGTAGCTTTGAGGGATGAAGTAGTGAAGGCAGCAGAGGAACAAGTAGGTAAAAAGACGAGGGCTAGTAGAAATCCTTGGGTAACAGAAGATATATTGAATTTAATTGATGAAATGAGAAAATATAAAAATGCAGTAAATGAAGCAGGCAAACAGGAATACAAACGTCTCAAAAATGAGATCGACAGGAAGTGCAAAATGGCTAAGCAGGGATGGCTAGAGGACAAATGTAAGGATGTAGACGCTTATTTCACTAGGGGTAAGATAGATACTGCCTACAGGAAAATTAAAGAGACCTTTGGAGATAAGAGAACCAATTGCATGAATATCAAGAGCTCAGATGGAAACCCAGTTCTAAGCAAAGAAGGGAAAGCAGAAAGGTGGAAGGAGTATGTAGAAGGTCTATACAAGGGCGATGTACTTGAGGACAATATTGTGGAAATTTAAGAGGATGTAGCTGAATATCAAATGGGAGATACGATACTGCGTGAAGAGTTTGACAGAGCACTGAAAGACCTAAGTCGAAACAAGGCCCCCGGAGTAGACAACATTCCATTGGAACTACTGACGGCCTTGGGAGAGCCAGTCCTTACAAAACTCTACCATCTGGTGAGCAAGATGTATGAAACAGGCGAAATACCCTCAGTCTTCAAGAAGAATACAATAATACCAATCCCAAAGAAAGCAGGTATTGACAGATGTGAAAATTACCGAACTATCAGTTTAATAAGTCACAGCTGCAAAATACTAACGCGAATTCTTTACAGAAGAATGGAAAACTAGTAGAAGCCGACCTCGGGGAAGATCGGTTTGGATTCCGTAGAAATGTAGGAACACGTGAGGCAATACTGACCCTACGACTCATCTTAGAAGCCGGCCGGTGTGGCCGAGCGGTTCTAGGCGTTACAGTCTGGAATCGCGCGGCCGTTACGATCGCAGGTTCGAATCCTGCCTCGGGCATGGATGTGTGTGATGTCGTTAGGTTAGTTAGGTTTAAGTAGTTCTAAGTTCTAGGGGACTGATGACCTCAGAAGTTAAGTCCCATAGTGCTCAGAGGAATTTGAACCATTTTTTTCATCTTAGAAGCTAGATTAAGGAAAGGCAAACCTACGTTTCTAGCACTTGTAGACTTAGAGAAAGCTTTTGACAATGTTGACTGGAATACTCTCTTTCAAATTCTGAAGATGGCAGGGATAAAATACAGGGAACGAAAGGCTATTTACAATTTGTACAGAAACGAAATGGCAGTTATAAGAGTCGAGGAACATGAAAGGGAAGCAGTGGTTGGGAAGGGAGTGAGACAGGGTTGTAGCCTATCCCCGATGTTATTCAAACTGTATATTGAGCAAGCAGTGAAGGAAACAAAAGAAAAATTCGGAGTAGGTATTAAAATCCATTGAGAAGAAATAAAACCTTGAGGTTCGCCGATGACACTGTAATTCTGTCAGAGACAGAAAAGGACTTGGAACATCAGCTGAACGGAATGGACAGTGTCTTGAAAGGAGGGTATAAGATGATTATCAACAAAAGCAAAACGAGGATAATGCAATGTAGTCGAATTAGGTTGGGCGATGCTGAGGGAATTTGATTAGGAAATGATGCACTTAAAGTAGTAAAGGAGTTTTGCTATTTGGGGAGCAAAAATAACTGATGATGGTCGAAGTAGAGAGGATATAAAATGTAGACTGGCAATGGCAAGAAAAGCGTTTCCGAAGAAGAGAAATTTGTTAACATCGAGTACAGATTTAAGTGTCAGGAAGTCATTTCTGAAAGTATTTGTATGGAATGTAGGCATGTATGGAAGTGAAACATGGACGATAAATAGTTTGGACAAGAAGAGAATAGAAGCTTTTGAAATGTGGTGCTACAGAAGAATGCTGAAGATTAGATGGGTAGATCACATAACTAATGAGGAAGTACTGAATAGGATTGGGGAGAAGAGAAGTTTGTGGCACAACTTGACTAGAAGACGGGATCGGTTGGTAGGACATGTTCTGAGGCATCAAGGGATCACCAATTTAGTATTGGAGGGCAGCGTGGAGGGTAAAAATCGTAGAGGGAGACCAAGAGATGAATACACTAAGCAGATTCAGAAGGATGTAGGTTGTGCAGGTACTGGGAGATGAAGAGGCTTGCACAGGATAGAGTAGCATGGAAAGGCTGCATCAAACAAGTCTCAGGACTGAAGACCGCAACAACAAGAACATGGACCTAATATCCGATATTATGCTTCAATGTAAATTTAACTGACGTAGTGAACATGTGGCAAGTTTTCTATGGTCATCGCAAGGGTCCTGACGTCACCAGACTAAATTTTTAATCAGTATTTTCTTTATCAATAAAATTTTATATGACGCGTTATCAATGTATAATGAACACTTCACGCTTGTATAAATATGCATAAAATGTACTGCATTAACAACAACGGACCGACAATGGCTTCACACACCTGAAAAAATTTAAATGACTGCCAAAAATTATATAAATCTGGAAAGATAGCTCATTTAGTAAAATGTCCCTAATACCTGTCGACTCTTTTGAGATACAAATCATAAGCAAGGAGTTTTCGATTAATCGCGATCGAGAAGGAAAGTATCCAGAAACAATGTAAAACAAACGATCTTGTGTTAACCTTTTTAAGCGCATCACTTAACGACCGAGAGCAGCTGCGTTTGAGCAGAGATTTCGGTGCCAACAGACATGCAATACTGCGTAAAATAACCGCTAGAAATCAATGTGGGACGTACTGCGAACGTATCCGTTTTGACAATGCGGCGTAATTTGGCGTTAATGTGCTGTGGCAGCAGACGATTAACACGAGTGCCTTTGCTACCAGCACGACATCGTCAAGAGCACCTCTCCTGGGCTCGTGAGCATACCGGTTGACCCTAGACCACTCTAAAACCGTGGCCTCCTCAAATGAGTCCCAATTTCAGTTGATAAGAGCTTATGGCAGGGTTCGACTGTAGGGCAGATCCCACGAAGCCATGGATCCAAGTTGTAAAAAAGGCACTGTGCAAGCTAGTGGTGGCCCCAAAATGGTGTGGGCTGTGTTTACATAGAATGGACTGGGTCCTCTGGTACAGCTGAACCTATTGTTCACTGGGAATGGTTATGTTCGGCTACTGGGAGACTATTGGCAGCCATTCACGGACCTCGTGTTCCCAAACAACGATAGAATTTTCATGGATAGCAATGTTCCATGTCAACGGTCCACAACTGTCCGGGATTCGTTTGAAGAACATTTTGGACATTTCGTGCGAATGATCTGGCAACTCGGATCAGCCGACATGAATTCCACCGAACCTTTATGAGACATAATCGAGAGGTCAGTTGGTTCACTAAATCAAACACCTGCAACACTTTCACAATTATGGACGGCCGTAGACGCAGTGCAAAACTACACTAGACTTGTGGTATGTTTTTGGGGGGCGACAGGCGACAGGTGACTATGAGTTACCATCCCGACAGCAATCACTTTGACTAGAAAATCTTCCACTTGACTACCAGCCCCATTCGTCTGCTAAATAGATTTTGCCCTTTAACTATGTTTGTTGTTGATAGCCTGCATTAAAGGTTATCACATTTATCAGGATCTAAATGAACTTGAATGTTGAAATCAATGTCTGCTCATGCTGATAACTTCCTGTCGTCTCACAAACGCGATGTCTTGGTTGAAAAATCATCATGAAATTGTACCCTTGAATATGGAGAATAGTGGGAGAGTGACTCGCCCGCCATGGCTCAATGTTTCTGCAGGGGACTGCCAACGACTTGTTGAGTCCATGGCACATCGAATTGCTGCACTGTGCCGTGCAAAACGAGGGCCGACACGACAATAGGAGGTGTCCCATGACTTCGGAAACCTCAGCGTATGTCTGTGTCCCATTGTCTCCTTTCCCCGCCCCCCCCCCCCATTGATTTGCGGTATATCCTATTGCCACTGTCTCCTTTGTCACTCTCACTGTCTCCTTTTGGTTTTTTTGTTCTTTTTTTCGCTCCCACTGTCTCTACCATACCTCGACAGCTCAAAAATTATGGGGGTGCAACATATTTTTTCCCCTGTACCGATTTGTTTAAAAATGTTGGTCTAAAACGCGCTCGCCCTATACTTAAGCGTTGAGCTTCCCCCCATCCCATGCCCCGTCCCCCCCCCCCCGTCCCATCCGATCCGCCCCGTCCAAGCACGTTACGGTCTCCATTTATCTATATTTTTCATTTCGGCTGTCTCCCGCCTCTTTTGCTCCCAATACTTCTATCTCCATTCATTTCACTTTCTCTTTTACTGCGAGTGCCTCTCGTTGACCATCAATATCTCCTCTCGTATTGGCTTCCACTTCACTTGTCTTCATCCATCTCTCTTTCTCTCTCACTGCCATATTCTCTCTTCCACCATCACTGTCTCCTCTCTCTTTCCCTCCCACCGGCATTGTCTCCTCTATCTTCCACCTTCACTGTGTCTCTGTTACACCTGTAAGTAGGCTGTTTATGTTTTCTTATTGGCAACGTTACGTAGCGCTCCGTATGAAAATCACTGGCTGTGCTGTGTGCAGCCTGTGGCTAGTTTGCATTGTCGTCTGCCATTGTAGTGTTGGGCTGCAGCAGCTGGATGTGAACAGCGCGTAGCGTTGCGCAGTTGGAGGTGAGCCGCCAGCAGTGGTGGATGTCAGGAGAGAGATGGCGGAGTTTTGTAATTTGTCATGAACTGCTATGTATATTATGACTTGTGATGATATTAAGGTAAATACATTGTTTGTTCTCTATTAATATCTTTCATTTGCTAACTATCCCTATCAGTAGTTAGTGCCTTCCGTAGTTAGAATTTTTTATTTAGCTGGCAGTAGTGGCGCTCGCTGTATTGCAGTAGTTCGAGTAACGAAGATTTTTGTGAGGTAAGTGATTTGTGAAAGGTATAGGTTAATGTTAGTCAGGGCCATTGTTTTGTACGGATTATTGAAAGTCAGCTTGCGTTGCGCTAAAAATATTGTGTGTCAGGTTAAGCACAGTCTGTCAGGTTAAGCACAGTCTGTCAGGTTAAGCTCAGTCCTGTGCAATTTTTCTAAGGGGACGTTTCATATGTCGACCCTTAGCCTAGGATACCTCACTGGAATCTTCTGATTTTTTTCTTGTAGTTTGTGTATTTAGTGTAGCTTTTGTTTATTGCTAGCACGTAATTATAGAGAGAATTTCCTTGGTAGTTGTGGTTTTTCATTGTTGCACAGTAAAACAGTTGTGGCATGCATGTAGATTTGCACCAAGTATTTCGCAGCTGCGCTTGCAATTAACTAGATATTATTTCAGTTCTATGTTAATGTGTTCTCTTATTTTTGCTCTTCAAATTGTGTTTTTTTTTGTGTTGTCGTGTGAAATATTGTGACAATAATGGCGTGTGAAAAACGTAATACTAGGCTCCAAAGTAAACTGAGAAATGACAGTGAAGGCGAAAGCAGTGTGTTAGCGCCACCGAGTAATGAATTAACTAATGTTGAAAGTAGTAATCTGGTAATTGTACATAGGGAAATGGAGCGGGCTGCAAACAATGGCGTAGGCAGTGAAACAATTAGTGAACAGGGAAGCATTATCGATCGGTTGGTTGGCAACAGCTCACCTCAGGAATCCGAAATGACAGGACACAATCTCGCAAATACTGTAGACTTAGGTTTTGGGTCCTCACCGTTTTCTCAAATGAGTCAAGACACATTTTCTGCTTGTCAAAATGTGAATGTTGCTGGTGCAAATGCACTGCCGAAATGCGTAGAGGAACAGATTCCAGACACTAATGCATTGTTATTACAATTAATGCAACAAATGGGACAAAAGCTTCAAAAGTTAGACACAATGGAACAATACCAGAGACAAACACAGCAACAGTTAGACACAGTGGAACAAAATCTTAAAAAGTTAGACACAGTGGAACAAAATGTTCAAAAGTTAGACACCACACTTGAACAAACACGTGAAGATTTAACCACTGAGTTACGTAACATCGAATCGAAATGTCAAAAGGTCTGTAATGACGTAAAAACACAAATTTGTGAGCATTTCCAACCTATTTTTTCGCGTCATGAAAATGCATTACAGAATCACGAAGCAGCCATAAAAGAACTGCAAACTATTGTTCATGAAAATCATGAGACCTTGCAAGCTAAAATTGACTCAGTTGCATCTACCGATTCGGTTACGCAACTTGCAAAAACTCAGGAAAATTTAAAGGACACAGTAGATAACCTGAAAATAGGTTCAGAAAGATACATGGAGGAAATAAGTACACTATCGGAGAAAGTAGCCGAACTTTCGGATCAGGTCACTAACTTATCTACAAAGGTAGATGATGATCTGAATGACACAAGACCCGTAGCCTTCACTGACACAGAAGAGTATGAACAAATAAGAAAATTCAAACAAAATCAAAATCAAATCAATACACAGTACAAAGGAGAAATCCGGGAAGTACAAGATCAGCTGACACAGGTAACACAAGAATTACGTATTTCAGAGGCCACTCGCGCTCCAATACGGGAAGAGGGACATAGAAATACGGAACAGTCACAAAATAATAACTCAGGGCACTTCGGAAATTATGAAAGAAATTGGCAAGGTACACCGAATTTTGATATGGAACCGCCGACACGACGAACCAATGACCGATATGCGGCTTGTCGACACGCTGATTTTGACTATAAGCTGTTCATTACTACACGTAAATTCAAAACGTTTAAGAATTCTGCCAACGACATTCATCCACAAGCGTGGCTCCATCAATTCTCTCATTGTTTTCCTCCCAACTGGTCATTGGAGCACAGGTTAGAATTTATGTGTGGCTACTTGGAGAATGAACCAGCTGTAAGAATGCGATCGGTCATTCACGATTGTCACAGTGAAGGAGAATTTTACCATGCGTTCCTCTCATCATATTGGTCACAAGCCACACAAGACCGAGTAAAACATAGCATCATGATGATGAAACACTTTGAACAATCTGAATTTTCCAGTCTTGTCAAATATTTTGAAGACATGTTGCACAACAATCAGTACCTGTCAAACCCATACAGCCCCTCAGAACTCATCCGCATTTGCTTAATCAAATTACCTGAACATTTATGGCATATTATTTTGGCAGGACGTTGCAAAGACGACATTGAAGCTTTTCAGGGACTCTTACAAGAATTAGAAATTGACACAGACAGTCGTGGGATGCGAAAACAGGAAAACAATCACTACAGGTCACATGCGTCACAATTCCGTGACGACAGAAACAATAAATGGCCACGACAAGCCTATTCTTACAACGTAAATCGTGACCAAAAGAGACACCACCCATATGACAACCACTGGCAGAATAATAGTTAGAGGGAAAGATCACCTTTCCGCGGTAATGACTATCTCAGAGACAATCAGAGAAACAGACAATATGGGAACCAAAACAATTATTATCAAGGGAGACAGAATAACTTAAGACGCAACGGTCCAGCGCGCAGTTACGACTCAGGGAGAAATTCTCCACCACGTGACCGACAAGAAAGAAACTATGGAATCTACCGACATGACGACAGACGATATGATCGTAACGACAAACCTGAACTGCATCAGAACTGGCGGAATTTAAACGGAGCAGAGCCCTCTCGACAACGTGAATTTGTAGAAGTTAGGTCTCCTAATCCCAATAACGACGCGCGCCAACAAAGAAACAGACAATGACTCGCACCGCAGGCAGCCACTTGCGCCCGCTGGTTCAGGGAAAAATAACATTGACGCTAACCTTGAGAAAAATTCCAGTATTCTATACTGACGTATACCACATGTTAATTGCATTCAAGTTGAAACTCTGCGTACTGAGAAGAGCAAAGGTTTACACCACATTTCACATGTAAAACCGTTTATTGAAAGATAATCTGCTCTTTATTTTTGTCTTTGCCATAAAACGTTTCACTTCACGTTACTAGTATGCTTTAGAAACTGTTACCATGCAACAATGTTTAAAGTTAAATATCCAGTCAAGAACCAAGAGAACTTATTCAAACAGAAATTACGAATGCATTGTTATTGCGAACAGATGACACAGTGGTTAGTTAATGTGACAGTTACACGATTTTATCACGACGCTACTAATGAGTGACAATTTACGATGTTGCTTTTGCGGTGTTTCTGTTTTATATCTGCACAGTTTTTCTGAATTATTCTGGAAAGTAAAACATGTTTTAATAATAACTTTTGTGGTATAGCTACAAGGAGACAGCCTTTTCCGTAGCACAACAATACATTACAGCACAGTACTTTCTTCATCACAACAATAAGCGTAATAACTAAGATATCTCTACGCAAAGCATTTCACTTTTGTTTATCATGAGGTAAGTACATTGGCTCCTGCAGAACTTAGCTTTCAGAGGAAAATAACTACGACACTTCCACAGAGATTATCTTACAACAAGATGCACATTTAGCGCTACAGGACACGCATTTCAGTGATTAATTTTGTACTTAAAACATTTATTTTTAAAGATATTTGAAGTACAATGATACAAAAGTTTTCGGTGATACATTTCATTCCATTGCTGTAATCTGTAACACCTGAGGGTATAATTACAATAATCCTCAGGGGGGTACACGCATACTTTGTATACCATGTGTTTGGCAAGCACAAGGATCTCTAGCCAATATGGTATTTGCTTATACAACTTTACACATCGGTACCATATTCATCTAACACATAATTACACAGCTATCTGATCATTTAACTGAGAGAGACAAATTTTTTTTACTACGTCAGTGACACATGTTTACGCAATTACACAGCTGGATAACTTCACACTTACGAAATTGTATTTTGTCTGTACTTTGTGAACTGTTCATGTTTTTTTGGACCATATATTTGGTATGGGATCACGATTTTTAAAGTACGTTTGAGGCAGATGACCCTTTTGACATGAGCAGAGAATTTTTTTAATTATTGGAGGAAGCTACGACGATTTTGAGAGTTGACTGAGGTGTTATGATGTTATTAGTACGATGACGATGTGTATTGTGCTGTTGAGGACTGTTGATTATGCTATGTATCTGTTATGATGAAATATTGAAGAAGTGTCGACGAATAAGGTAAGGAATATGAGTAGTGGTTAGGCACTCTAGTTTGTGAAAAAGGTTGTTGGAAACCAAGAATCGTACTTTTAAGAGTTATGAAATGTGTATGTAAATACGTGAATGTATTACAATGCTGACAAAAGTTTTTTGGACATTGTTATATCAATAGCATTTTGTTTCTACAGATTTGTAACGCAATTTCTTGACCTGTGAAATATTTTTATATGAGACTGTCACTGTAGCGGAAACTGCTGTAGTAAATATTTCCGTAAGAAAGTTAAGTGACTACCTGCACGTAATGCCTCATGGGCACCCAGCTGAGAGGTAGTCGTCTGACAAAAGAAAGCCATTAGGTGGAGAAAAAAAGAGGCCATTAACCTCGCTGTTGACATTCCTTTGTAGAAAGCATCGCAAAAACGACATGGTCGAACTTGAAAACATATGATTACACTGTGGAGCTCTTAATTTATGATATTTACTGAAATGCCTAATGAAATGACGAGAAATATTTTTATGTCTATACACCTGATTAATACTACTGTCTCTCTAGTTGAGAGATTTTTCTACTAACTTATGAAATGCCTCATGACTACTGAATGATGTTCTTATGCTTTACTTTGTACATATTTGCTCATTTTCTTTAATATCTAGTTTCTAGCTGCAGTGCAGCATTGGTTAAAATAAAATTTAATATATGTACTAATATAGTTATTTTATGCCTACAGATCCAGTCAATAAGAAATTTATGATTTACTTCCAAGAAAACGAGGGCACATAAATAGACGTTTCCCTTCACAGGAATTGCATAAATAATTTCTTTACGATTTGGTAACTTATTTGCTAGTGTAAGTTCTCGTGATGCATCACTCTAGTGTTAAGATGTGACATAGGTATTAGACATGGCCATTTTAGTGTAATATTTTTTCTGCTTGAGCTATGTCATGTTTAGATATAAGTTTTGTTATTTGGTGCTGCTGTTTGCCAGGCATAATGTTACAGAATTTGACTTTGTATTACGCTGTTAAGCCAGTTTTACTACGCATTTAGTTTTATTGTTTGCTGCACAGTGCCTTATATTAGTTGTAATATTGCAATTGCTTTGCCAATTTGAATTTTTTTGTCATTGATGTTTATGTTGATCGTTTTGCGC
This sequence comes from Schistocerca cancellata, assembly GCF_023864275.1. NCBI lineage: Eukaryota > Metazoa > Arthropoda > Insecta > Orthoptera > Acrididae > Schistocerca > Schistocerca cancellata. The sequence continues at coordinate 933,767,952 of NC_064626.1, forward strand.
TGCTGCATTGCCTCGTCACTTAGTTTAGCATCTGAGCTCAGTAGATTTAAGTTAGCTTAAGAGGGGGTAGCCTATAAGAGAATGAGTTGCGATGAATTTGAAGAAATGCACTGAGAGGTTATACAAGAAAAATACTGAAAGCATGCTTCGATAAGATTTTTTTGGCTGGAAACAAAGGATGAAATAAGAGGAAAGATATATGGAATGAAGTTTTGGGGTGGACTGCAGTACCAAATGTTACACTGAAAACAAACCCTGTCCATTCCTTTTGTGTTATCCCACTATGTGTTTGTGTACCCTTGCGTAGTTGTTTTCTTCCTGTCTCTGTGTAGTTTCATAGAATTTTTTCTTCTTCTAATACTAAGCTATATTCACTATGATGAGGAATACTGTTATCCTCAAATATAATTGGCATTAATAATATGTTATTTACCTTGTAAAGATGCTTAGACATTATTTATTCTGTTTTGTTTTAATGCTCATGTGTAAAGTTGATGTTTCAAAAGTTATTCTGATCTTTTATGTATGTACTTATGTCATAATTCCTGTAACACTGATGTATATGTTTATTTCTATTCTTTTGTAAAGCCCCTATTACTACAAACGTTATCTGTATTGTTATGTTCTTTAATGATGTATTTTGTACCTTTGTTATTGTATTTTTATATTATAAAATTGTAATTGACACCAGTTCATCTAATTAATAACTTGTACGTTACATTTCACTGCACACGTTTCTGTTGGTCATAGTATATGGACAATATGTGAGAAGTAGGGACTGTTAGTGTTTGCACGTGTGTTAATAATTCAGCAAGGGACTGGATAACAGCATTGCTGGTTCTAAGGACACTTCCAAAAAACTTTGTGAGTGCACAAGTGGTGGTTATGGACTTGCTATATTATCTGCAAGACTCTTCAATGGTGATTGTGCACCTGCACAGTCACAACAGATGGCTGCTGGCCATCTCTACAAGGACTACAGTGGGTCTGCATCTTTGATGGCCCACCAATACCATTATTTCTACAAGGACTGCAGTGGGTCTGCGCCTCTGGTGGCCCACCAATACCATATTCTCTACCAGGGCTACAGTGGGTCTGCTCTGTGACGACCTACCTAACAATCTTCTTCAAAACGTCGAATGACTCTGCTGTGGGTTTGCTCTGTTGTGGCCAATTACCTGTCAGCATGTCAAGAGTCAGCACTGTCTTTCCGTTGGAAGGACAACACTACTTCTTCAAGACTGCATGGAAATCCACTACTTCTGTGTGCAATTTCCTTTACTAATGAGACTTTGTGAAAAAAAACTGTAATTACTATTATGATGAATGATCAGGACTATCTTTATGGACTGTGAGAAAATTTTAGCTTTTGACCAACATTGTATAAATAAGTGTGTGCATTTGATTTCTTTGTTATTGTAATTACAATTATGATAAATTTTAACAATTATGTATTGCCCAGTGCACAAAACAATTTGTAAAATTTTTTTTGGGGAGCATGGGGGCTATGTAAGTAGGCTGTTTATGTTTTCTTATTGGCAACGTTACGTAGCGCTCTGTATGAAAATCACTGGCTGTGCTGTGTGCAGCCTGTGACTAGTTTGCATTGTTGTCTGCCATTGTAGTGTTGGGCTGTGGCAGCTGGATGTGAACAGCGCGTAGCGTTGCGCAGTTGGAGGTGAGCCGCCAGCAGTGGTGGATGTGGGGAGAGAGATGGCGGAGTTTTGTAATTTGTCATGAACTGCTATGTATATTATGACTTGTGATGATATTAAGGTAAATACATTGTTTGTTCTCTATTAATATCTTTCATCTATCAGTAGTTAGTGCCTTCCGTAGTCTGAATTTTTTATTTAGCTGGCAGTAGTGGCGCTCGCTGTATTGCAGTAGTTCGAGTAACGAAGATTTTTGTGAGGTAAGTGATTTGTGAAAGGTATAGGTTAATGTTAGTCAGGGCCATTGTTTTGTACGGATTATTGAAAGTCAGATTGCGTTGCGTTAAAAATATTGTGTGTCAGTTTAAGCACAGTCTTGTATACAATTATTCAATGGGGACGTTTCACACCCATTCAGCATGAAAATGGGCGAGTATGTCCGCAAACCAAATTTTTTCGAGAAGAAGACGGAATGAGGATTGAGGCCCACTTTTCAGAGTCTTTGAAAGACGAATATATTCACCTTTTTTGTGCTCCAACAGGAGCGTTTTTCCGCTTGTTCTCTTCTTTTCCCAATTTCAACAGAAGATGCGCCTTATGTTACACGAATTCTACATGTTAGTAAAGTTTTTACAATTTATTCACATACCTCGACAAATTTATATACTTTGATACATATAAACAACAAGTAAGTACTCGTAATATAGCGTTAACACAAAATCGTTTGCCTTACATGATTACTGGATAGTTGGCTTAGCAATCATTACTCACAGAAGACGCACGCTTATGAATTGTATCTCAAAAGATTGAAAAGGTTATTAGATACATTTTACTGGTTTTGCAGTCTTTCCAGTTTTACATTCTTTTAGGCAGACATTTAAGGTCTCTTCAGGCACGTTAAGCCCATGTTTATCCCATTTTGTGTAACTATAGCACCACTTGCGGTATATTTTGTAAATTGCCCATAGGAGCTTGTGAAATATAGGTCGCTCTGTTGTTCCACGAGACACAGAAGACAGTAGATACCATATAGCGCGTCGTAAAGTTTTACTGGTGAAAAAACTGACTAAAATCATAGTTTTTCTGCCTCAGAACCCTTGCGATGATTTTAGAACCCTTGCCTTGTGATTTCTAAGTCCGTTAAAGCTACATTTCGGTCTCAGGCTGTGTATTACGTGCAATTTTACGGACAGATATATGATGACTTAGAACCTATGGATCTCCGAAATGGATAATGATATCTAAAAAAGTTTAAAGGCCCCCCGAGAACATCACCTTAAGTCATACGGTAAAAATTTCGACAATTTGCCATGAATAAACATTGTACATGTGGCCGTCACCAGAAGTGATACTTTTCACACCTAAAGATCATGGTTTTTCGGGATTTCCTCGGGAATCGCCCATGAACAAATGGTGCATTCTCAGGCCCACTCTATACCACACCTAATGCAAAAGGGCTGATTTGCTCAACTTGCCTGGGCTGGAGAAAATATGTAATGTTTAAATTTTGACCTTGTATTGTAGGATAGCTACAATGCGCCCGTTCTTCTGAAATACTTACAAATGGTTGCTAGGTCAAGGGATATCGAAAGCACTTCACCCCTTGTCTCTGTGATTAATAGAACTAAAGATATGACCCGTTGAAAAATTGCATCTTTGCGCAGGCTTTTTATAACGTAGTGGTACCGTGCACTATCATGCAATGACCAAATGCTGGAGACGAAAAATCTCGGCAGGAGGAGCTTGTGAAATACAGGCCGCTCAGTTGTTCCACGAGACGCAGAAGACAGTAGATACTTGCGCTAACGTTGATGCCGTGTTCCTCGATTTCTGGAGGGCGTTCGATTCAGTTTCACACTGTCGCCTAATGATCAAAGTACGAGTACACATAATATCAGACCACCGCTGTGATAAGACTGAAGATTTCTTAAAGCAGAATACCACTCGTAAAGCGGGGATATTTTGAGACCTAAAAGTAACGCCGATCTTATCTCCGAGGAAGTATCATAGAAATATTACTATTCATGACGTATATAAATGAGCTCGTGGATAACGTTGGAAGCCGCATGAGGCTTTCTGTGGGTGACACTGTTGTACGTTAAGGAGCCACAATGCTGGAAAACTGAAACACAATGCAAGAAGACCTGAAGAGGATCGATGCTTAGTGTAGCGGTTGGCACTTGAGCCTCAATAGTAAAAGTAGCTTTGTTGTTGTTGTTGTTATGGTCTTCAGTCCTGAGACTGGTTTGATGCAGCTCTCCATGCTACTCTATCCTGTGCAAGCTTCTTCATCTCCCAGTACCTACTGCAACCTACATCCTTCTGAATCTGCTTAGTGTATTCATCTCTTGGTCTCCCCCTACGATTTTTACCCTCCATGCTGCCCTCCAATACTAAATTGGTGATCCCTTGATGCCTCAGAACATGTCCTACCAACCGATCCCTTCTTCTGGTCAAGTTGTGCCACAAACTTCTCTTCTCCCCAATCCTATTCAATACTTCCTCATTAGTTATGTGATCTACCCATCTAATCTTCAGCATTCTTCTGTAGCACCACATTTCGAAAGATTCTATTCTCTTCTTGTCCAAACTATTTACCGTCCATGTTTCACTTCCATACATGGCTACACTCCATACAAATACTTTCAGAAATGACTTCCTGACACTTAAATCTATACTCGATGTTAACAAATTTCTCTTCTTCAAAAACGCTTTCCTTGCCATTGCCAGTCTACATTTTATATCCTCTCTACTTCGACCATCTTCAGTTATTTTGCTCCCCAAATAGCAAAACTCCTTTACTACTTTAAGTGTCTCATTTCCTAATCTAATACCCTCAACATCACCCGACTTAATTCGACTACATTCCATTATCCTCGTTTTGCTTTTGTTGATGTTCATCTTATATCCTCCCTTCAAGACACCATCCATTCCGTTCAACTGCTCTTCCAAGTCCTTTGCTGTCTCTGACAGAATTACAATGTCATCGGCGAGCCTCAATGTTTTTATTTCTTCTCCATGGATTTTAATACCTACTCCAAATTTTTCTTTTGTTTCCTTCACTGCTTGCTCAATATACAGATTGAATAACACCGGGGAGAGGCTACAACCCTGTCTTACTCCCTTCTTAACCACTGCTTCCCTTTCATGTCCCTCGACTCTTATAACTGCCATCTGGATTCTGTACAAATTGTAAATAGCCTTTCGCTCCCTGTATTTTACCCCTGCCACCTTTAGAATTTGAAAGAGAGTATTCCAGTCAACATTGTCAAAAGCTTTCTCTAAGTCTACAAATGCTAGAAACGTAGGTTTGCCTTTCCTTAATCTTTCTTCTAAGATAAGTCGTAAGGTCAGTATTGCCTCACGTGTTCCAGTATTTCTACGGAATCCAAACTGATCTTCCCCGAGGTCGGCTTCTACCAGTTTTTCCATTCGTCTGTAAAGAATTCGTGTTAGTATTTTGCAGCTGTGGCTTATTGTAGCTTATTGCTCATGAATAGGTGGATAGGCACAATACTGTAATATTACACGATTGCAAAACAATCACTGGAAGCAGTAACATTACACACTGGAGGGAAGGACAGCAACCGATAGTAAAATCCTTCGTTTCATTGCAGCAGGTCTAGATGCGCATATAAACAGGTGACGTTAGTCCAAAGCTTCACGTAATAAATAATATTAGTGGATGTAGACCATACAGGAATTTAACATGAACATGTTAGACTTCTGTATGATCAAAATCCACCAATATTGTTTACTATGTAACATTTTGGATTAAAAATGACTATGTAATATTTGAAATGTAGATCTTCTGCAATAAAAGGATGGATTCGTGATCGATTGTTACCCTTTTCTCCACAGTCTGTATTCAACGATCGCTGTGTACAACAGGATCAAATTGATTCCAATGTAATCCATTAAATATCTGGCAATATGCGTGTGGGGCGATTCAGAGTGGAACGACCACCTAAAAGTAATAGCAGAAAAGACAGATTCAAGATTGAGATTCTTTGAAGGAATCCTCAGGAAGTGTAGCGCAACTACGAAGGAGATACCTTCCAGTCATGGAGCGATACCAGACAGGACTGATGGAGGCAACAGAAAAGATACAAAGAAGAGCAGCGCATATCGTCACAGGTCCGTTTAGTAAGAGCGAAAGCATTAACGAGATGCTCAAGCAATTCCAGTCGCAAACGCTGCAAGAGATGCGTTTTACATCACGCTGCGATTCCCTATTATAATGCCGAGCGCGTACGGTCCTAGAACGGTTAGTCAGGAATTTGCTTCCTATCACGTATGTCTCACGGGAAGACCATGAAGGTAAAATTAGAGAGATTCCGGATCACACGCTGTCTCACAACAATAGTTCTTCCCACCATTCGCGGTTGTGACAGGGGAGTGGGAAAGTGAAAGCGGTTTGCGAAGTACCCATCGCCACACATAATAAACTGGCTTGCGGGATATAGATGTATATGAACAGTGATAAGCCGGTACAGTCAAAAACTCCTTTCTGACGCCTATCAAAGCTGCGCAACGATTTTACCTATTGAGCAGGAGCAGGATTCAAATTTCCAGCCGGCCATCCAAATTTATATTTTGCGGCATTTCCCTAAATAATTTCAGAAAAAAGTGCCTAATTGTTTCTTTGAGAGTATTACGTCTGATTTCCTACCTCATTTTTGTCCAATTCGAGCTTGAGCTACGTGTTTAATTATACGGCGCCACAAGCTTTCCTTTTTCCTGTTCTGGCGGTACGTGTAACAGGATTAACATGGTTCAGCCGACACAGAGAGTCGCCCATTGTGCTCCCTCGGCTACTTGCTGTCGGCTCGCGACAGACGCGGTGCACCTTTGCGAGGCGCTTTTTTCAAGCAGAAACTGCCGCTCCAGGGCAGCACAAAGCGGGCTTGCGTCAACAGCTGCGTCAGCCTCCGGCTATCAGTACCTCTGACGTTATGCCTGAAACAAAAGACACGCTTCTTCCTGTGTGCATGCGCAGAGCACGATAACGAGCAAACGTCTTTTTTTCGGAGGCAGATAACCCTCTAACCCAAAGTTGACATTACCGTGTAAACATGGAGATCCTGGTGTCTACGGAAGTAGACAAACCGTATGCGAAACAAAACGAGAAGATCGTAGTATAGTTCTTCCTTTCATCCATCGTAGGAACGCCGAAATGGCAGATATTGAAATTACCCATTGCGCAACAGAAAAGCAACTGTAGTCGGCATCAGGAGCAGATGAGATACTGTAAGATTCTACAGATATTACGCGAAAGAACTTGCTCCACTTCTAGCAGAAGTTTATCGTAGTTCGAGGGACCGAAGAAGGATACCTAGCGACTCGTTCAAAGCGCAGGTCATCCCGTTTTCAAGAACGGTTGTAGGACAAATACACATAATTGTTGGCCTGTACGTCAATCTGCTGTTGACTTCGGGAGGCATTCGATACCGTCCCGCTCTGCCGTTGAGTGAAAAATATTAGAATAAATGGTGACTAACTGACAACCTCAGCTGCCGACAGGTGTTGATGATATACCTCGATGTGGACAGTTGAAAATGTGTGCCCCGACCGGGACTCGAACCCGGGATCTCCTGCTTACATGGCAGACGCTCTATCCATCTTTTTTTCTTTTTTAATCCCTACTTGGCACCGCCACTTGTGTCCCTGCCAAACAAAAATGAACTCTTACATCTTCAGGCGTTGCCTTCCTAACTATACGTCACCACCCCCCAACTAAAATGTGAAGAAACTACACTATACGGAAATAACGTGTGTGCATCAACCCACAAAAACACGAGGGAAGGAAGGGGGGAAGGGTATTTCCAGTAGGGTGCGGAAGGTATTTATTTATTTTTGTACTTTTTTAAATTTTTATTTTAATTTCTTTAATTTTTTTTAAATTTTTATTATTTTTTTAAATTTATATAGATATCAATGTGCGAACAGTCATAGTTAATCAAGCCTGGAAAACTAAAACTGAATGAAGACACCATCGAAGATAGTGAACAGAAATACACTCCTGCAAATGGAAAAAAGAACACATTGACACCGGTGTGTCAGACCCACCATACTTGCTCCGGACACTGCGAGAGGGCTGTACAAGCAATGATCACACGCACGGCACAGCGGACACACCAGGAACCGCGGTGTTGGCCGTCGAATGGCGCTAGCTGCGCAGCATTTGTGCACCGCCGCCGTCAGTGTCAGCCAGTTTGCCGTGGCATACGGAGCTCCATCGCAGTCTTTAACACTGGTAGCATGCCGCGACAGCGTGGACGTGAACCGTATGTGCAGTTGACGGACTTTGAGCGAGGGCGTATAGTGGGCATGCGGGAGGCCGGGTGGACGTACCGCCGAATTGCTCAACACGTGGGGCGTGAGGTCTCCACAGTACATCGATGTTGTCGCCAGTGGTCGGCGGAAGGTGCACGTGCCCGTCGACCTGGGACCGGACCGCAGCGACGCACGGATGCACGCCAAGACCGTAGGATCCTACGCAGTGCCGTAGGGGACCGCACCGCCACTTCCCAGCAAATTAGGGACACTGTTGCTCCTGGGGTATCGGCGAGGACCATTCGCAACCGTCTCCATGAAGCTGGGCTACGGTCCCGCACACCGTTAGGCCGTCTTCCGCTCACGCCCCAACATCGTGCAGCCCGCCTCCAGTGGTGTCGCGACAGGCGTGAATGGAGGGACGAATGGAGACGTGTCGTCTTCAGCGATGAGAGTCGCTTCTGCCTTGGTGCCAATGATGGTCGTATGCGTGTTTGGCGCCGTGCAGGTGAGCGCCACAATCAGGACTGCATACGACCGAGGCACACAGGGCCAACACCCGGCATCATGGTGTGGGGAGCGATCTCCTACACTGGCCGTACACCACTGGTGATTGTCGAGGGGACACTGAATAGTGCACGGTACATCCAAACCGTCATCGAACCCATCGTTCTACCATTCCTAGACCGGCAAGGGAACTTGCTGTTCCAACAGGACAATGCACGTCCTCATGTATCCCGTGCCACCTAACGTGCTCTAGAAGGTGTAAGTCAACTACCCTGGCCAGCAAGATCTCCGGATCTGTCCCCCATTGAGCATGTTTGGGACTGGATGAAGCGTCGTCTCACGCGGTCTGCACGTCCAGCACGAACGCTGGTCCAACTGAGGCGCCAGGTGGAAATGGCATGGCAAGCCGTTCCACAGGACTACATCCAGCATCTCTACGATCGTCTCCATGGGAGAATAGCAGCCTGCATTGCTGCGAAAGGTGGATATACACTGTACTAGTGCCGACATTGTGCATGCTCTGTTGCCTGTGTCTATGTGCCTGTGGTTCTGTCAGTGTGATCATGTGATGTATCTGACCCCAGGAATGTGTCAATAAAGTTTCCCCTTCCTGGGACAATGAATTCACGGTGTTCTTATTTCAATTTCCAGGAGTGTAACATGAAAGTAAAGCTACCACTTCGTAGTTACGCTTCCCAGCGACTGCGCCCACTGATAAAGATTGTTCAATATATGATCGTTTGCAGTTCGTTCTGACCTCATCTGCCACTGCCTGGAACATTCCAGCTACACGGCGGGCTGTGAAAGGCACTCCATAGGTAGTTTGCGAAGCATTGTCGATATCTGATATGCCCGGAAATAGCATGATGTCTTTCTTGTAAATAGAGCCAGAAGTCAAGTAAATTCTTGTGTCCGTCACGACAGAGGTAATGGACCGCATGTCCACGTATCCAGGTGACGGTGTTGGTTCGACTCTTGGGGTAAAATGTCTCATCCTGAAACAATAACGTGCGTGCAGATATATGCTCCGGCCTAACTCGCAAGAGATAGCCAGCATCTGCCGCACTAGGTGCCAAACCGGTTCCGCCTCTCCACAGCTGAGGCGGTGCTCGTCAGGATCCGCCGTCTTACAACCCACACAATTGGGAGATTCTGCCATGTGGATATTGTAGAGACGTTCTTGCGTCACCAGCTTCCCATTAACGACTACGTTCCATTGGGAAACGACATCGGAATCAAACATGGCATCGTGTACAGTCTTCCACACCACGCGCCACCGTTCGTCAGGATATTTTAGATCGACCACATTTAGGGGGAGGCGTTGCAGCATGTCACGATATAGGTGTCGAGTTGTGGCCATTTGTGGTGTCGTGAGCGCTACACTGCAATAACTTTGTTCTAAATAGAAACGTCCTATGTAAAAGAGGGGCGCTGGGATGTCCTGTAGTGGCACCGGCGCTCTTAGTGAAGCAGGTCGTAGCGCCGTCAGAAGCAAACTCGTGAGGCTCGTAGGACAACGGCGCAGCAGACATAAATGTGAGCTAACATAGAGGGCAATGGCCGTATCATGGACGTTAACTAGGCCGAGACCACCTTTTTCCTTGGGGAGGGTAAGAGATACGTATCTGATCTTCAGTAACATACCAGCGGTGACGAAGTATCCCAGCGCTGCCATAATGCTACGAGCCATAGGTTTCGGTATGGGTAGCGTTTGGGCGACATGCGGTATGCGGGACGCAAGGTATACATTGGCATAATACGCCCGCTAAACGATGTTGAGGGATCGCAAGCGCTGATTTGCAATTCCGGCCCCAATTTGCTTAAGAAGGCGCCGATAATTGAGCGTCGTCGCACGTCGCATGTCGTTCATGAAATCTAAGCCCAAGCAGCGGACAGTATCACTGAAGCATAAGGGGGCAGTGTGTTCCTGCGGTAGCCCAATCCCGATGCTCAAGGCGACAGACTTGTCAACGTTGATTTGGCTACCAGAAGCTGTACCGTAGGTTGCAATCCAGTCCAAAGCCGCGGCCATATCGTCAGCTCCACGTATGATGATCATCAAATCATCCGCGTATGCGGTGCAGCGATAGATTGGAGCCGCCGAACTGTATCCCAGTGAGCCTGTCTCGGAGACCACACAACAAAGGTTCTAAATCCAATGCAAATAACAATGTTGATAATGGACATCCCTATCGTACTGATCGGCGGATCGGCATGGGTGCCGTCAGTCTTCCATTAACAAGAACTCGAGAAGTAGCCCCATGCGGAAGGCGTGTCAACACGGTGATAAAGGGGTCGGGGTATCCCATGCGCCGTAGAACGGCCGTGAGGAAAGTGTGGCCTACGCGGTCAAAAGCCTGGCTAAAGTCGATAGACGCCAGGGCTGCCGGCAAACGTCTCACCCGTGCAAGGGAGATGAGATCTCTGTAACGACATAATGCAGTTCTGATGTTGTTGGGTCCCCCCAAGGACATCTGATCGCTGGACAGGACGTGCAACAGCGTGCCGCGGATACGTTCTGATAGCAGCCTCGAAAATATCTTGAAGTCGCTGTTCAATAACGTTAAAGGGCGATAATCGCGAACATGATTCCGTCCCTTCGGCTTATGGATGGGGACAATCAGACCTTCCAAGAACGGTGCAGGCAACGGTATACCCGGGGACATCAATTCCTGACAAATTTCAACCCAACACGGTACCAACAGTTGTTTAAATGCTTGATATAACTCTAATGGTAATCCATCGATTCCTGGTGATTTATGGGGAGCACCTTTACCAATGGCGTCAAGCACTTCCTCTTCTGTCACTTCTCCCAGTAACGTTGGTACCATGTCTGGTGGAACTGTACCGTGGACATGTGCTGAAACGGCGTCTGCCGTCGTCATATCAGGGGGCACTGCTGAATAAAGTTGAGCGTAATGCCCATAGAAGGCTTCTGCTATATCTGCTTGTTCTGCCACGTGTCGTCCGTCGTCCGTTATCATGTCGGTTATCAGTGCCCTACGGCGCCTCCTGCGTTCTAGGAGCACGTGATGCATAGATGGCCTTTCTGATTGTATCATGTCTGGAGCACGCGACCGTATAACAGCGCCCTGTAAATGATGGCGTGATAAGGAGACGAGCTGCGTTTTTGCGCGATTGACTATGATCTGCCTGTCAGGTGAGGGCTCCATAGCAAGACATTCCCGTAGGACGGTGTAGTAAAAGTTTTCTGTGCTCCTCCTCCATGCCGCCGCTTCCCGGCCATAAGCCATGAAGGTGCGCCCAAGAGCAGGCTTCGTACACTCAATCCACCAACTGAGGGTCGATCGGTAACGACCACGACGCTGTAAGGACGCGTTCCACGACTCATCGATAGCACCTTTACATGCCGACTCTGCCAGATGGGCGACGTTCAGTTTCCAGGGGGGCCTACTGCGCCACACACGTGCAGGTTGGAGGGCAATGGTGCAAATATAGGCTGTGTGGCCGGTGAATGCAGTGGGCCAGAGCTCTGCTCCTCTCGTCGCCGTCGAAAGGGTGCCTGTGACGTAAATCCTGTCTAACCGACTTGATGAATGACTTGTTTTATGGGTGTATCCAGGAGCTGGGCCATGGATGTGGCGCCACGTGTCGATCAGGTGGAGGTCACGCACTAGCATTTCCAATTCCGCACACGGGACGTGATGTGGCTGCTGATCAGACGGAGATAATGTACAGTTAAAGTCTCCTCCGATCACCATCTCGTCTATGCGGCCCATGAATAGGCGCGTTATATCTTTCGAAAAAAAGCGGGCCCGATCTCTCCGCCTCCCTGATCCTGAAGGGGCATATACATTGATGAGTAGGACACCGTTGACAGTTACTGCCATGGCTCATGCACTCGATAAGTACAGTACGTCCGTAGCCGCCAAGCCGTCCCGTAGCAGGATAGCCACGCCACAATCGGTAGAAGAGGCGTGGGAGATGTGGGCGGTATATCCGTAGAAGTCAGGGAAACTAGCGACACATACTTCCTGTAAGAGGGCCACGTCGATGTCCGCCGCATCGAGCATGCGTTGTAGCATTGTCAGTTTGTGTGGTGCCCTTATCGCGTTGATATTGATGGTGGCAAGGCGAAAGGTGTGCTGCCTAGCCTCTTCACCTAAGGTAGACGCCACGGCAATCAAAAATAACCGCAAGAGATGCCGGACCCACCAAACCCGTTACAAATTATGAGTCTTTCACGCTAGGAGTGGCATCCCCAATGCCACCCCTCCCCTGTCACCCGTGCCCTCTCCAGGAAGTTCCTCAACATCGTCCGACCACAGTGGGTGCAACACGATGCTGTGTAGCTGATCGGCACCTAAATCTCTCTCACGTACGTCGTCTTTGGTAGAGGTAGACGGAGCGCCATCCATCGACGCGACCTGCTGCATCTGTGGTGCAAGTTGTAACTGGGCACTCGTAGTATGGGCTAGTGAACCGTCTACACCACTTAGATCCTCAGCAGGCGCATTATCCATGCCGTCTGAGGAGATGTCACCTTCTTGACCGGCCGTGTGTAGGAGGCAATCGTCAGAAGGGGTCCGCCGACGTCGCCTGCGTCGTCGAGGCGAACGTTGCTTTCGAACGTGGACATCCGTATCCGAATGTGGGAGGCAATCCAGCGTCGTATCACCTTCCGCTAGGAAAGCCGCGGTCGGGACAATGTTCGCGTCCACGTTCGTCGCGTTCTGAATGTTATGTTGCGTCTGGATTCCGTGGGACTGTTGCTGCTGTTGTTACTGTGGAGGGGGCGACATATGGGTTGGCATAGGGGGTCCTTCCTCGTCCTCCCTTGGTACTTCTGACGTCGATTGAAGTGTCTCATCGCCCGTTTCGTTCTCGTCTATGGTGCGCATCGTCGTCTGAGCGTACGTGAGGGGCAGGATTGTCGTCCCCGTCGGGGAAACGGAGTCTCCCACTGGTATCTGCGTAATTCTACGTTGTAAGCAGCTCGATCGAACATGGCCTTCCTGCCCACATCCGGAACAGGTACGCGGTTGCCCGTCGTACACGATGATTGCTCGACAGCCACCGATGTTCAAATAGGACGGCACATGTTTCTTGAGCTCAAGTTTAATTTGGCGCCCACCATTGTAGACCTTGTACGTCGAGAAAGTTTGCCACATTTCTGCAACGTGGCTGATAACATTGCCATATGGTCGGAAGGCGTCCTTGACAACTTCCTCTGGGACCTCGAAGGGGAGCTCAAAAACCCGTACAGTCCTTAGGCCCATGCCTGCATGATCCACCGTCACTGCACCGATATGCCCGTCAGAATGTTTGAATCTGAGTGAGTTCGAGTATTTAGAGACCACTGTCGCGCAAACCTCTGCACTGGTCATTTTAACATAAACCACGCTCGCCGTTATAGAAAAATGTATTCCGACGACAGTCGCCGGATCTAAACGTAGATCGTCGCGTATGAACTGTTCTATTTCATAGGCTCGAGGACGCGCATGATCTGGTTGAAAAGTAATTTTGATCGTATCGTGGCGCCATGTGTGTGCCATAGTCGCACTGAACTTGGAACAAATACAACCCGCGCCGCGAGAAGGTAAACACAAGCAAGCGCTCACGGACGCGCACGGCGGGGCGCAGCGGACGTCCTCGCCCCACCGCAGCCGAAAGCAGACTGAGAGCCACCGAGGACACAGATGAATAGCGCGACTGCAGGGACTTATCCCTTGCACGCTTCCCGTCAGACTCTCATTCCCAACTGTCCACAATTCTACATATGTATTGTACCTTATAGACATTTGCCCACTCACTCATTACTCACGCAGGCTTTGGCGATTCCCGTAAGAGTTTGGGCAACCTGTGCGTATTCGCACAGACGAAGGTCAATGGCTGGGTAGCCTTTAACTATATATACGAAGACAGTAACATGTTCTCGAAAGAACAGTTACTGTTGATGACCATGCAGCTTTTGCCTGGTTGTCAGTTAGTCATCATTTATTCCGGGGAAAAGCTGCATGGTCATCAACAGTTCTTTCGAGAACATGTTACTGTCTCATCATCATCATCATCATTTAAGACTGATTATGCCTTCCAGCGTTCAGTCTGGAGCATAGCCCCCCTTATACAGTTCCTCCATGATCCCCTATTCAGTGCTAACATTGGTGCCTCTTCTGATGTTAAACCTATTACTTCAAAATCATTGTTAACCGAATCCAGGTACCTTCTCCTCGGCCTGCCCCGACTCCTCCTACCCTCTACTGCTGAATCCATGAGTCTCTTGGGTAACCTTGCTTCTCCCATGCGTGTAACATGACCCCACCATCTTAGCCTGTTCGCCCTGACTGCTACACCTATAGAGTTCATTCCCAGTTTTTCTTTGATTTCCTCATTGTGGACACCCTCCTGCCATTGTTCCCATCTACAAGTACCTGCAATCATCCTAGCTACTTTCATATCCGTAACCTCAACCTTGTTGATAAGGTAACCTGAACCCACCCAGCTTTCGCTCCCATACAACAAAGTTGGTCGAAAGATTGAACGGTGCACAGATAACTTAGTCTTGGTACTGACTTCCTTCTTGCAGAAGAGAGTAGATCGTAGCTGAGCGCTCACTGCATTAGCTTTGCTACACCTCGCTTCCAGTTCTTTCACCATGTTGCCATCCTGTGAGAATATGCATCCTAAGTACTTGAAACCGTCCACCTGTTCTAACTTTGTTCCTCCTATTTGGCACTCAGTCCGTTTATATTTCTTTGCCACTGACATTACTTTCGTTTTGGAGATGCTAATCTTCATACCATAGTCCTTACATTTCTGATCTAGCTCTGAAATATTACTTTGCAAACTTTCAATCGAATCTGCCTTCACAACTAATTCATCCGCATATGCAAGACTGCTTATTTTGTGTTCACATATCTTAATCTCACCCAGCCAGTCTATTGTTTTCAACGCCATAAATAATATGAACAACAGTGGAGACAGGTTGCAGCCTTGTCTTACCCCTGAAACTACTCTGAACCATGAACTCAATTTACCGTCCACTCTAACTGCTGCCTGGCTATCCATGTAAAGACCTTTAATTGCTTGTTGTCTTCGTATATAAAAATATTAGAACTTACCTAGTACTGAACCAGATGTTCGCCCCATTAGCTGAATCGTGCCGGCACGGTAGCTCAGCGTGTGTGGTCAGAGAGCTGTCTGCTCTCTGTAATAAGAAAACCAAGTGAAAGGATCAACAACGAACTTCAACGGATGTCATGTGAGATCCGCTACGAGCAAACACAACGAACAATAACGAACAAAAATTAATTTGAAAAAATGATCAGCGCGTTGCAATTCCACGTACGGGGGCCCGGGTTCGATTCCCCCCTGGGGTGGGAGATTTTCTCCCCCCAGGGACTGTGTGTTGTGCTATCCTCATCATCATTTCATCCCCATTGTCAAAGCGCAAGTCGCCCAATGTGGTGTCGCACTCAATAAGACTTGCACGTGGCGGCCGAACTTCCCGCCTGGCAACTCTCGGCCACTGACGCCATACGCTCATTTTATTTACTGAACCAGATTTGCGTCTAGATTCAATACTTCCTTGCACAAAGACCTCATCACGTCGCTCTTAATGCAACGAAATCGACAGATAAAATTAGTTTGCGGAGTACCCCAAAGAGGTATGATAGGATCGTTACTGTTGACAGTGTATATAAATGATCTAGTAGAATGTGGAAGCTCAATAAGGCTGTTAGCAGATGATGCGGCTGTCTGTAAGGAAGTAAATTACCTACAGGGGACTGGTAAATGGTGCAGGCTCTAGCAGTTGATCCTGAACGTCAATAAATGTTACACACAAGTAGGAAAAGAGATCCACCATTCTGCTACTACATTGTTCATGACTGATTTCTTGATCCTTTTCTTACCGTAAAATATCTAGCAGAAACTATTCATAGCGACCTTAGGTGGAATGACAACATACACTGAAGCGACAGAGAAACTTGTATGGGCATGTGCATTCAAATACAGAGATATGTAAACAGGCAGAAAACAGCGCTGCGGTCGGCAACGCCTATATAAGACAACAAGTGTCCGGTGCAGTTGTTTGATCAGTTACTGCTGGTACAATGGCAGATTGTCAACATTTGAACGTGGTGTTATAGTCGGCGCACGCACGAACGTTGGGACACACCATCTCCCAGATAACGATGAAGCGGGGATTTTCCCGTACGACCATGTCAAGAGTGTACCGTGAATATCTGGAATCCGGTAAAACATCAAATCTCCGACATCACTGCGGCCGCAAAAAGATTCTACAAGAACGGGACCCACGATGACTGAAAAGAAACGTCCAACGTAACACAAGTACAACCCTTCCGCAAATTGCTGCTGATTTCAGTGTTGGGCCATCAATATTTGACTGTGTGCGAACCATTCAACGAAACATCATCGATATGGGATTTCGAAGCCGAAGGCCCACTCGCGCAACCTAGATGACTGCACGGCACAAAGATTTGCGCCACGCCTGGGCCCGTCAACATCAACATTGGACTGGAAACATGTTGGCTGGTAGGACGAGTCTCATTTCAAATTGTATCGAGGTGATGGACGTGTACGAGTATGGAGAAAACCTCATCAATCCATGGACCCTGCATGTCAGCAGGGGACTGTTCAAGCTGGTGGAGGCTCTGTAATGGTGTGGGCGTATGCAGTTGGAGTGATATGGGACCCCGACACGTCTAGATACGACTCTAACAGATGTAAGCATCCTGTCTGATCACCTGCATCCATTCATGTCCATTGTGCATTCCGACGGCCGTGGGCAATTCCATCAGGACAATGCGACACCCCACACGTCCAGAATTTCTACAGAGTGGCTCCAGGAACACTCTTCTGAGTTTAAACATTTCTCCTGGCCATCAGACTCCCCAGACATGAACGTTATGGAGCATATCTGGTGTGCCTTACAACGTGCTGTTCAGAAGATATCTCCACCTCTGTACTCTTCCGGATCTGTGAACAGCCCTGCAGGATTCATGGTGTCAGTTCCCTCCAGCATTACTTCAAACATTAGTCGAGTCCATGCCACGTCGTGTTGCGGCACTTCCGTGTGCTCGCAGGGGCCCTACACGATATTAGGTAGGTGCACCAATTGCTTTGGCTCTTCAGTGTACATGAAGTTTCTTCGATCCATTTCTCGTAAATAATGTTATTCAACCTTCTTCCGATCTAATGTTGGACCTCGTCCGATCTGCTGATTTTCCCCTTGACCCCGGTACAGGCATGACATCTGACTTGTTATTCCTTGTAGCTCTTCCACCTGGTAAGATTTGCAGCCACTCCAACTTTGCCTCTTACAATATCGAGCCTGGCCAGCCTACAGCACAAGCTGTCTGCTCTGTGCGGGGTGTTACGGATATAGCTACAAAAATTGTGATCATTGGTACGTTAGTATGAACACGTTTCAGCGTGTTAGCTGTGTTTCCTCTCTAATAGTCTTCCCACAAACACATCACGCAATTTATTATCTGATGTTTTCTGTACGGTCATAACTGAGCCGCAAAGTGAACTACGCCTGTCACTTTATGCTAACCGTTTTGTGTCAACACATCCACACTTCAATACCTGACCTGCTTCCCAAGAGAAAACAAAAATTAATGGCTAGCTTGTGTCATGCGTACTTGGAGGTACTAACCAACATGAAAACACACTGCTCGTAATAGCTACAACCATTAGTCTGCAAATGAAGGACGTACTGTTCTAATGTTGTTTAGTACACTGTCGTCAGTCATCAGTATAAATTTCTACACCTACAGCCCTAACACCCTGTGTGATAGTAGGATGCGTACATAGATGTGCATTTTCGCTTGCATGAAGACAGCAGGGAAAAGGCCTATAAGTTACAATTATATTGCGATGCGGCTTTTGGGCGGTTCTGAAGAACTATTTTAACGATAACTGGAGAGACATAAATCCACTCTTCAAATGTTCCTCTCATTCATGATATAGTCAGACATAACCAGACCTATTACCCACCAAAAAGAAATGGAACTGGGGAGAACACGGTACCCAAAATTAGTAGGAGTAGAAAACGGTAAACTCTCTCTTCTGTGGAACGAACAACATAAACAGTGTTATGTGTGCTACATCACGTATTGTGATGAGGGATTTAAATGGATTCCTGTTAAGTCAATCAGTCAAGCAATACTTGTCTCTCTGCTCTCTTCCTGCAGGCAGCGTTCATGGTTCCGGCACTAGTGATCAGAGGTATTTCAAGTATTCTTGTTGTATGCCGTGTTATTGACGGATAATTACCTCTCGTATTACGAACATTCGCTTGCGCTGCCGTCACTGTATTAATCTCATTAGGCTGTTAATCGATTCTGGACATGTTACGGATGCGGCCGAACGGTTCTAGGCGCTTCAGTCTGGGACCGCGCGACCGCTACAGTCGCAGGTTCGAATCCTGCCTCGGGCATGGACGTGTGTGAGGTCCTTACGTAATTTAAGTTTAAGTAGTTCTAAGTTCTAGGGGACTGATGGCCTCAGATGTTAAGTCCCATAGTGCTCAGAGCCATTTGAACCTTTTTTTTTCTTTTTTTTACATGTTACGTGAAGATCGCTCGGCTGTCCTCCCATCTTGCTGGTGTATGCGACCACCAGGTTCGCACCAGATCACTAATCATTCTGGATGTAATGTTGACCGTGACCTCAATGCCTGTGGTTACCACAACGTGGCAGCAACTGCTCGGAAATACACTGAGGTGACAAAAGTCAGGGGATACCTCCTAATATCGTGGCCGACACCCTTTCGCCCAGCTTAGTACAACAACGCAACGTGGCGTGCACTCAACAAGCCTTTGGAAGTCCCCTGTAGAAATAATGAACCGTGATTTCTCTGTGGGCGTCCAATATCGGCTCTGAGCACTATGGGGCTCAACTGCTGAGGTCATCAGTCCCCTAGAACTTAGAACTACTTAAACCTAACTAACCTAAGGACATCACACAACACCCATGCCCGAGGCAGGATTCGAACCTGCGACCGTAGCAGCAGCGCGACTCCGGACTGGAGCGCCTAGAACCGCACGGTCACCGCGGCCGGCCGTCCAATATTGCGGAAGTATTACCGATATCGGATTTTGTACTCGAACTGATCTCTCGATTATGTTCCATAAATGATTGATGTGATTCACGTCGGGCGACCTAGGTGGCCAGATTATTCGCTCAAATGGTTCAGAATTTTCTTCAAACCAATCCCGAACAATTGTGGCCCGGTGACACAACTCATTGTCATCCACAAAAATTCCATCGTTGTTTGGGAACATAAAGTCCGTGAATGTCGGCAAGTGGTTTCCAAGTAGCCGAACATAACCACATCTATTCAACGATGGGTTGAGTTGAACCAGAGGAACCGGTTAATTCCATGCTAACACAGCCCACACCATTATGGAGCCACCACCAGCTTGCACAGTGCTTTGTTGACAACTTGTGTCCATGGCTTCGTGGGGTCTGCGTCACACTCGAATACTACCATCAGCTCTTACCAACTGAAATCGGGACTTATCTGACCACAGCACGGTTTTCCAGTCGTCTAGAGTCCAACCGATATGGTCACGAGCCCACGAGAGGCGCTGCAGGCGATGTCGTGCGGCTAGCAAAGGCATTCGCGTCCATCGTCTGCTGCTACAGCCCATTTACGCAAAATTTCGGGGCACTGTCCTAACGGATACGTTCGCGTCGTACGTCCCACATTGATTTCTGCGGTTATTTCATGCAATTCTGCTTGTCTGTTGGCACTACACAGGCGCCGCTGCTCTTGGTCGTTCAGTGAAGGCCGTCGGCCACTGCATTGCCCGTACTAAACGGTAGTGCCTGAAATTTGACATCCTCGGCGCACTTTTGACACTGTGGATCTTGGAATAATGAATTCACAGAAGGTTTCCGAAATGGAAGGTAGCACATCAACGGACTTTCCGTGTCCAAGGTCTGTCAATTACCGTCGAGCGGTCATAATCACGTCAGAAAAATTATAAGGCATGCATTTTAATTTGGTCATTCTGTTTCTTACGTAAATATCAATATGCATAGCTCACACAGAACAAAACCATGTAGCTTAGTAGTCTTTGGCTATTGCTACAATATCTTTATGTTGTTATACTGCCTTTGCCCGAGAGCGCTAGCAAAGTTATTCGCATTCTAGGTTGAGCAGTGTTGAGTAGCAGACGTATCTGAAGAATGGTCAGGAACTTTTCTGTATAAGTATGATATGGGATTGGAGCACAAATATTTTTGATGTAGCTAAGGCTTATTTGATAGTTTTTCTGAAATGTTCAGGCATTGAGATAAACAGGCAAACACGTAGCATTGTTTTGTGTTAGTGAGATTGAAGAAACGTAGCTGAGATATGGATTGCTCTGATAAGAAGATGAGATTCTCCTTGCTTATAGTTATTTCTTAACATCATGTTACGTAAATGCTGTTGATTTTTAAAGCGTTAGAGCGGTTCTAGGCGCTTCTGTCTGCAACCGCGCGGCCGTTACGGTCGCAGGTTCGAATCCTGCCTCGGGCATGGATGTGTGTGATGTCCTTAGGTTAGTTAGGTTTAAGTAGTTCTAAGTTCTAGGGGACTGATGACCTCAGATGTTAAGTCCCATAGTGCTCAGAGCCATTTTTTTTAAAGCGTTACTTTTGAATGTAGGTTTTCATTTGAATTTTGTCAGAAGTCATTTCTTACCACTTAAAATTCCCACCCTTCATTCAGTTTATTACATGCGTACGCACATTGCACTTTGTGGTAACGGAATTTTCAGTCGTAGTTTTTAATGTTACTTCTATGCTGTGCTCTGCTTTTGAGAAATCTGCAAAAATGTCTGTCAAGACATGATGTAAGTGAAAATACAATTTAGGACCAGGACTTACTTTGTAAGTTTACTTGCTCATTAATTTCAGAAGTCAGGTTATATTCTTTATGTTGTTATACTGCCTTTGCCTGAGAGCGCTAGCAAAATTATTCGCATTCTAGGTTGAGCAGTGTTGAGTAGCAGACGTATCTGAAGAATGGTCAGGAACTTTTCTGTATAAGTATGATATGGGATTGGAGCACAAATATTTTTGATGTAGCTAAGGATTATTTGAGAGTTTTTCTGAAATGTTGAGGCATTGAGGTAAACAGGCAAACACGTAGCATTGTTTTGTGTTAGTGAGATTCAAGAAACGCAGCTGAGATATGGATTGCTCTGATAAGAAGATGAGATTCTCCTTGCTTATAGTTATTTCTTAACATCATGTTACGTAAATGCTGTTGATTTTTAAAGCGTTAGAGCGGTTCTAGGCGCTTCTGTCTGAAATAGCTTCAGACTGTAGACAGTGTTGAGCAAACCATGTAAGTCTTTGTATAACTCAATAAAGTCAGAATTTTGCACAGTACAAGAGTTTGAGTAAGGAAGTAGATCGTTTGTTAATCATTTATCAGAAGTTTTGCTAGATATCTTTAGAAATATTCATTCAGATAGAGAAAAGCAGACAAGCAGTTAAGTTACAACCTTTTCACATGAATTACGTGAGCACACATGACATCTCGCGCGCCCCCGTTTCTTCTGATGTTGGGTTGTACCAACAGATTTCCTTAAATATAGATAGTATTAACCCCCTCGGGGCTTGGCTAACCATTGTCCAGGATCTGTGTGGGATAGATTTTGGTACACCTTTATTGAGAATGTCTTCATGTGTAGGATTTCTGTGCCTGTGTTTTACGGTCTCGGTCGCCCTGTGGCTGTTCAACTAGGGCAATCGGCCACTTATAGCATTTGGTTGTCCCAGCTGTTTTATAAGAGGATTGTCCGTTATTCTCAGGCGGGCATAGGAGTTACGTGCCGATTGTTGGAATCTCTCATGAACGAGTCTTTTTCTTTGCTGCCACATGTAGGTATCTATGGGGAAAAAATCCCTTAGCACATGGAACACTGCCCGAGGAATCTTATTCTGTAGGCCTCGTAGGCACTTGATATGGGACCGCATTGTCCCAGCCTTCGCATGAATAACCCATCAGGGGCCGGATGCAGGTCCGATAGAGGAGAAAACCACTGCTGATTGACAAGGCCGAGGTTTCATTTATGAAGGCGTAGAGGGCACCCGTTCGTTGCGTTGTCTTCTTATGCACTTTGAGAATGTTATCCTTCCAGGTCAGTTAGCGATCGATGATCACACCAAGATCCTGGGCAGTTCGTGCCGACTCTACGGGTCCTCCAAACACGATGATCTTTAGAATATCAGGAGGGCGTTTTCTCGTAATAATCATGCCTTGAGACTTGGAGGCTTTGAACCAATCCGCCAATCTGCAGCCCATTTATCAAGGTCGTGACAAGCTTGTTGAAGGCGCCCCTGCATTGCTTATGTCCACCGGCTTCTCGGTATGACGGCCGTATCACCGGAATACATGGCTTTGATATCTATGGGGAACGTGGGCAATTCAGCCGTATGTGAAGTGTAAGGGACAGAGACTAAGTCACTTCCCTGCTGCACTCGAGCTCTAATGTCTCTGGTGGTCGAGAACTACAATTTAGCTTCCCACTGTTGAATCCTGTGTGCTGCGAGGGCGGCCTTGATTTGTTGTCGAAGCGCGCTGGCACGCCTCTTGGTATGCTTTCGACAGGATTCGTGCCATTCTAGGATTAAGCATTTTCTCTTCCGGGTGAAGTCCTAGATATCAAGGGGAAGAGTCGAAGTCCCTCTTATGGTGTCACGCAAAGGTAATGTGGAGGAGACAAGAGCACTGTTGACTACCTCGGTCAAGGTGTTAACCACATCGTTGACATTGAAAGGTATGTGCTGAGATTCGATCAGGTTTGAGCCAGTGAAAAATGTCGATAGTTCCCAACCGCAAGGTTGGATGAGTAGTACATCTTCGAGTAGTAAGATCTTTGACAGCTAACAGAGCTAGGTGCACACGGTAAAAGTTTGAGTAGTGGTTAGGAGATGCGCAGAGACAGCAGACGTGTTTCGAGTCGGAGCTAGATGCCTGCAGGAAGCAGCCGGGTCGTGACAGCATCAAAGTAAGAATTGGCGCTACGCACATAATAAGCTATATATTGAGCGAAACTCGGCACATACCTGGGGAAGCTAGAAAGAATAATTAATAAAATAGGTTTTCTTTGGCTAAATAATGTCTAAAAGCTAGATAGAAATCCCATTGTTGATGCAATAAGCGTTTTGTGAAACTTTCTCGTAAATCCATGCTATAGAAGTTTTTTTTAGTTTTTCACATGTGCCTTAAAAGTTTGAACAATAAATATTTTTAGATAAAATTAGAGTTTCATCTCACACCTTACGTCGTTCTCCGCATCCTGTGCTTGCATTGAACCAAAAGGTACATTAAAGTAAAGTTCCCATGAGTAAAGCTAATAATTTCATTTATCAGAGTAAAATAATCTATATGCCATTGCACAGTTGGCAAATTATTCAGATTAGGACAGAATTTTTATTAAGTAATAAACAGGGCCAAAATGAGTAAAGCTATCTGGAATGACAATTTTATGCCATTGCGCTACGGCTGAGTTGAATATTATCGGCTAAACGGGAAGGAGTGCACGAGCTAAGTCCACAGACGCAGTCAGATGCAGGTTGGTGACTTTCATTTATTTTTACCACTAAACTTTCATGCAGTCAGATGTGTATTTTGAGTATTAATTTTCCAACAATATTTTCATGTAGTCAGATAAAGTTCAGTTCAGTTAAATACGAAGTAAGATGCAAGTTTTATTAAAGACTAAAGCAGTCACATGCAGTTCAGTCCAGTTTAAATAGAGAATTTTTATTAACAACACTTTCAACATCCATGTCGCCCTCAGGTCGTATCCCTGCGATATGGGCAGCAAAGTGCTGGGGGAAGCTGTCTCAATTCGTCTTATGGCTGTTTAGTCTCGATTCAGGGTGAAGAGTCTCCGTCTTGAGACTAAGCAGCCTCGGCAGGTGATCTGAAGAGAACTGCAGAGGTGACAAACCAGTGAAGCACCTTTGCGATGTCACTATCCAGGACATCAGGCCGGCCTTCTGCATGTAGCAGCTAACTGGTGGGTTCATCTGAGCCGTACGAGTTCCCTTAGCTGCTTTCAGTAGTCTGTGCCCGCTGACGATTATCAAATGCGAATTCCAAACTAGGCTTTTTGCATCCATATCACCGCGATAAATATTTTCATGACAGCTAAAATAGGGTGTTTGCATCCTGGACGCTGAGATGACCTCGATGTGAACGATGTACAGCGACATACGTAACGGTGCCCTGGATAGTTTGCACCGCTACAGTGGTGGCCTTTACGGTGTCAAGTTGAGACGAAGGGATCTGATATTGAAGAAGGTTTTGCCTTACGTAATTGCGGTCCCTTCAGCAGCTGTCAGTATCATTCCTGTAACAGATATAGTTGGGAACACTGACACAGAGGCAGACCACAAATGTACACTCCTGGAAATTGAAATAAGAACACCGTGAATTCATTGTCCCAGGAAGGGGAAACTTTATTGACACATTCCTGGGGTCAGATACATCACATGATCACACTGACAGAACCACAGGCACATAGACACAGGCAACAGAGCATGCACAATGTCGGCACTAGTACAGTGTATATCCACCTTTCGCAGCAATGCAGGCTGCTATTCTCCCATGGAGACGATCGTAGAGATGCTGGATGTAGTCCTGTGGAACGGCTTGCCATGCCATTTCCACCTGGCGCCTCAGTTGGACCAGCGTTCGTGCTGGACGTGCAGACCGCGAGAGACGACGCTTCATCCAGTCCCAAACATGCTCAATGGGGGACAGATCCGGAGATCTTGCTGGCCAGGGTAGTTGACTTACACCTTCTAGAGCACGTTGGGTGGCACGGGATACATGAGGACGTGCATTGTCCTGTTGGAACAGCAAGTTCCCTTGCCGGTCTAGGAATGGTAGAACGATGGGTTCGATGACGGTTTGGATGTACCGTGCACTATTCAGTGTCCCCTCGACGATCACCAGTGGTGTACGGCCAGTGTAGGAGATCGCTCCCCACACCATGATGCCGGGTGTTGGCCCTGTGTGCCTCGGTCGTATGCAGTCCTGATTGTGGCGCTCACCTGCACGGCGCCAAACACGCATACGACCATCATTGGCACCAAGGCAGAAGCGACTCTCATCGCTGAAGACGACACGTCTCCATTCGTCCCTCCATTCACGCCTGTCGCGACACCACTGGAGGCGGGCTGCACGATGTTGGGGCGTGAGCGGAAGACGGCCTAACGGTGTGCGGGACCGTAGCCCACCTTCATGGAGACGGTTGCGAATGGTCCTCGCCGATACCCCAGGAGCAACAGTGTCCCTAATTTGCTGGGAAGTGGTGGTGCGGTCCCCTACGGCACTGCATAGGATCCTACGGTCTTGGCGTGCATCCGTGCGTCGCTGCGGTCCGGTCCCAGGTCGACGGGCACGTGCACCTTCCGCCGACCACTGGCGACAACATCGATGTACTGTGGAGACCTCACGCCCCACGTGTTGAGCAATTCGGCGGTACGTCCACCCGGCCTCCCGCATGCCCACTATACGCCCTCGCTCAAAGTCCGTCAACTGCACATACGGTTCACGTCCACGCTGTCGCGGCATGCTACCAGTGTTAAAGACTGCGATGGAGCTCCGTATGCCACGGCAAACCGGCTGACACTGACGGCGGCGGTGCACAAATGCTGCGCAGCTAGCGCCATTCGACGGCCAACACCGCGGTTCCTGGTGTGTCCGCTGTGCCGTGCGTGTGATCATTGCTTGTACAGCCCTCTCGCAGTGTCCGGAGCAAGTATGGTGGGTCTGACACACCGGTGTCAATGTGTTCTTTTTTCCATTTCCAGGAGTGTATTTCACTTATGAAGCACATGTCTATCATGTATTCCTACACAAACAGGCGAAACTCTAGCAGAGATGGGAAAATGCCATTGTCATTCCAACTCACCACTTGTAAGTTACGAACTCTTCTAATATGTGCCGTCATGAACAGTTGGTGTTTCTGGTTGAGATTCATTGGTGCTTCACAGGCCCACTTGCACAGCGGCGACAATAGTGTTCATCAGTTGAGTCAGCGCTGTGGTTTTTGCAAAATGTTTAGCTTGCACCTCTCTACGGTTGGTCCAATGTCCGATAGATCTGTAATTATGGCTGATTCTTGTTCCATTTATCTCTGGGGCTGTGTAGGAGGGGATGGTGCAATCTGATGTTGTGACACCCTTCCTAGGATCACGTTACTGTATTGCAGCCTGTCCCGATCAGTGAGTAAATGCTTCTGGGCTGGTTACTGTACCGTTACTGTTGGCGGAGCTGGTGGTGGCCGGTCTGTCCTTGCATGAGTTGTCCCAGCATGGCGAGCAGGATCTCGAAGTGGTTCGAGACCTAGTTGTCTTCGACTGACAATCTTATGAACTTGGCAACCTCTGTAGCTCGCTGGATGTGCCTGTTTAAAAAGTGCACACGTCGCTGGCTCCTCCCTTGGCATTGTACATTTTCGACTATCCATCTTCTCGCCACACTTCACTCACCCAGGCGGCATCGTACAGAGTCATCAGACGTTCCCACGTTCCTGACAACTGAAACACTGGATAGGCCCCTTCTGTGCTCGTTGCTTCTCCACGGTTACAGAGAGGTCATAAATTCTTGTTATCTGGTGAATCTTTAGATGACCTCCAAAATTGGAATGGGACGTTGCGTCTCAGGCATCTTCATTCCGGTGGCCACGATGGCCGCAAATTTCCTTTAATTGTATCATCTAGCAGCTTGAAAGGTAATCCTTTGATGACTACTTTCAGCAATTTCGGCCGGAATATTGGGAAGATGTAACATGGTATGCCCTGAGCCCCAACATAGTCCATGATAGTAATATTTTCTTCTCTGTTTATGAGACAAAGCCTTAGCCGGTCGTCCCCACAGTTCCTCGCAGTGAAGGGCGACTTACAATTTGTTCTGAGCAACACTCGTAATGTGAGAAAGTCATCTGAGTATTCCAGCACGACAGGCGGAAGTTTCGGTGCACTGGCGATGGCTAGGATCGCGCCTGGGGTGTTGTAACGGCGTCTATTGGATTCCTTTCCTGAACGTGAATGGCTGCAAAGGCGTTACTCGTTTCCATTTGTGGCGTAGAGGTGATCTCCCACGGATTTGCCCCATTCGTCTGGAATGGTTTCTAGAACCTTGCGTCACTCTGTGCAGAAGAGAGCTGGGCTTCACTTCTGGTAGCAGCTGCAGGTTATTTGCGTTGTTGATCGTCACGTGACGCTTTTTGACCGGAAATCCGACGAAAATTCCATATCTTGTTCCATACCGCGTCTCGATCGCGCGAGATCTGAGTAGGTCGTGCTCTACGACGTCGCGCCTTGACTGGAATAATAGTCTCTTATTCGAGTGACAGCTCCGCCAGGTATAGCGATTCTAGGCGCTCAGTCCGAAACCGAGCGCCTGCTACGGTCGCAGGTTCGAATCCTGCCTCGGGCATGGATGTGTGTGATGTCCTTAGGTTAGTTAGGTTTAAGTAGTCCTAAGTTCTAGGGGACTGATGACCACAGATGTTAAGTCCCATAGTGCTCAGAGCCATTTGAACCATTTTTAGCTCCGCCAGTGCACTGACGTTTTATACCTCGTGTACGCGATACTGCCGTCATCCGTACATGTACATATCGCTATCTCATGACTTTTGCCGCTCGGGATTAGCCGAGCGGTTTAGGGCGCTGCAGTCATGGACTGTGCGGCTGGTCCCGGTGGAGGTTTGGGTCCACCCTCGAGCATGGATGTGTGTGTTTGTCATTAGGATAATTTAGGTTAAGTAGGGTGTAAGCTTAGGGACTGATGACCTTAGCAGTTAAGTCCCATAAGATTTCACACGCACATGACTTTTGTCACCTTAATGTAAGTCGCCAACAACAACAACAAACATAGCACTGTGATGTCCCTTCTCGTTCGAACGGTTGACCACCAAACACTAGAAGAGAGGACGACGGTGCTAAACGTCCATTATAGTGTTCTTGGAAAGTCCATTTACAGCAGACAGTGTGGCTTTGACGTGCAATCATTTCGCAGAGGACAGAATTTGTCGCGCCCGCTGCGTTTCGACTGCAGCCTCACAGGAGTCATTACGGTATAATGGTGGAGTATGAATGAGAAACCAGACCACCACCAGTGTGAAGGAGAAGCAAAGTTCATCTCGAGTGAGACGCATTAAGCCCAAAGGCAGTCACGTTAAACGTCAATTCACCAGCTGGGTACACGCTATTGCCCGGTTACTTGTATATGGTAGATATACATAAAAACGGTTAGAGAATGAAATCTGTCCACAGAGTAAAAACAAAAAAAGAGATAATTTATATATATGTATGTGTAGATACGAAATGTAATATCAGATCTATACATTAATTTAACACAAACACATATTTTGGCTTCTTCTCTTTGGTGAACCTACCCTTGAGCCAGCAACATGACTTTCTTTTCGATTACTTTTACATGTCTTCCTCTTCACATACGTGACCCACCAGTATTTTTTCTTTAGATAGTAAAAAGTGTAGGCGGACTTCTTGAATCAAATTTGTCTAAACTTTCAGGAATTGTGCTTTCACGTCACCATTTTCCCACACCCATCCTTAAAATTAGGCTTACTCAGGAAGAATAGGAAGAATTGCCTCCGCAGTATTTCGAGAATGAAAAGAGTTGTAGTGGAACAGACCCCTCCCCACTGACGCAAATGACGAAAAAGGAAAATGTTAATTTTTTTTATTCAAATGAAATTACGCAATTAATTATTTAAATTATCATTTTTGTAAATTAATATTAAAATAAATAAATAAATTTTTCTGTAAACGCGCTCTTTGGTCGGAAGCAGCGAAGACAAGGCATTGCTATCTCTGACCAAAGAGGTGCGGTAGCGTTGTTAGACGTCCGCCAGTCGAGAGCGGCAGAAATTGCAATTAAGATCTCTTACTGTGATAACACGTAGAGCAGTTCATAGGAACAGTGCAAGTGACTGATGTATTCTTGTAAATGATATTGACCAGTTTGAAGATTCGATAATGTCAAATTTCATTGCAACTCAATTTCGTATGGTCGTAAATAAGTACAAGCAATAAATGCATATGAAAAACAGCAAGATCAAGAGTTAGAAAAAAAAATCATTTCCATACCTACCTACTTCAAGAATCGGAGGGAAAAACAATAGCCTGACCAGCAGCTATCAAGAGAAAACGAAGATCCACACAGCCTACTGTAAAATTAGGTAAAAAGGGATTCTAAAAGCAAATTCACTCTGTTAAATCTCAAAAATTATCCAAGGTTGTTATTTCTGTAGTAAATTGACCCATATTGTCCGATACGGTCGTGAAAAGTTACATTCTCAATACTGCATTAACTTCACTTTCTTTTGGCGACTTAGAAAACTTTAATAGAAATTTGTTCACATAGAAATAAATTTTCTTTTGGCAATTTTACTTCGGATCGAAAATCAGGGGTAGTCTCATTCACGAGTTCCTATCCCCCTAAACTTTAAAAAATAAACTACCTACCAAAAAACCAAATTTACTACAGAATTGGCTACCTTTTGACAGGACACGAATATGAGAATGTGAAAAATTTTATAAAAATTGTAGACTTAAAGAAAGTATTTATTGATTCTGTCTTTGTCATTGTTAACATAACGTCAATTTCTGTTACATGTAACAACTTCAAAATTGAGTGCAACATTTCTGGATGAGCAATGCACATAATATAAAAGGAAAATTAGTAATATATTTAAAAAAGAGACGGAAAAAACGGTGAAAGAAGTTCATAAGTGCATTCTTATCAGTAAACAATCAGAAGACACCAATGGTGAGTGATAAAATGCAAATTCATACTGCTTCTTTACGCAAGTCGTAACATCTTATAGTTCATACTTTGTCACCTATATCTATCGCTTACGCTGCTATTGTGTGGTTGGAGAATGCGTGTGACGTAAGCCGAATTGTCAAAGAGCATTGTCTTTACGTACTCAGTGTTAGAGCACGCTTGGCGGAATACGCGAGTGCAGTGAAGTTTTGTAACACCTACATTCACATTTTTGACAAATTTGAAAGTGAAAAACATCATTTGTAGTGCAAAATTTGTGTATTCGTAAAAAATCTTAACATCAATAATGTCGCAATTGTCGAGTAACGATTCGGAAGCCATGTTGCGCACTACAGGTGACGTCACAGGCCACGTCAACGAACGTGTTGCTATGGACACAGCTGACCTACATGTAAACAACATGACAGACGCGACAGTCAATATTACTGATTTGGACATACAAAGTATGGAAGTGTGTAGTGTTGACAAAGATACGCAACCGATTAACACAGCTTCGGATACGTTAAGTTCTGGTAGTAGCCGTAACGGGCTTGGCCCAGAAACTTACGATAGTCCCAACACAATAAGGAAAATGATTTACGTACCGAACAGAGATCAAACACAAACACAAATTTCGAGTGCATGTGAATTGCAGAACACACAACCTGGAACTTCACAACCCGACACAGCACATTCTGCACAGCAATTAGGCGATGTAGCAGGAAATGGAGCGTTTGCGGCCTTGCTCACTTTCCTAGGAGACAGACTCGCACAGATCACACAAAAGATAGACGAATCGAGCGAGAAAACTAGGTATGACTTAACACAGAAAATGGATGAAACGAATAGGGACTTAACACGGTTAAATCAGAAGGTAGAAGAATCAAAGAGGGATATAACGCAGCAGATAAGAGGGGTAAAAGACGAAGTACAGAGTCTCACAGTGCAGTTAAAACACCTCACTGTGGAGCATAATGAATTTAAGAACCAATTAGGTACAATACATCAACAACAAGAACAATTACAGTCATCACAGAACAAACTGATTACTGACGTAGGAAACATGAAAACCGAAGTAAACAGCATACAGGAGAATTACGGAAACATTCCAACAGAGGTTACAAAACTGTCAGATCGAATAGGATCACTAGAATTAGAGCAAAAACAGATCAAGGAAGATCTAAGCTTAGTAAAGGAAAGTCTAGAAGACACTACAATGGCACAAAAGGTGGTGCATGAATACGGCACATGCCTTACAGGTTTCGAAAGACATCTAGCTGAAAAGGAGACAGAAATGGTTGACAGAGTAACGAAACAGGTTAAGACTGCCCTAGAGCAAACCAAACAAACATCTGTAGAGACAAACACACAAACAGAAACACCTAGAACCGTCACTACTGACACTGCTATAAGCAAACCACCAAGCATTGAATTTGGTAATGAAAAGAGTATTGTACGAGTACAAGATCAGGTACAGGAACGGTACACACCACAAGCGAAAGATAGAACTTCACCAGCTGTTAGATGTTTACACAACATGCCGTCAAGTAGCAAAAAAATGGTTCAAATGGCTCTGAGCACTATGGGACTCAACTGCTGTGGTCGTAAGTCCCCTAGAACTTAGAACTACTTAAACCTAACTAACCTAAGAACATCACACAGATCCATGCCCGAGGCAGGATTCGAACCTGCGACCGTAGCGATGTGCGGTTCCAGACTGTAGCGCCTAGAACCGCTCGGTCACTCCGGCCGGCGTCAAGTAGCAATTATACACCGCATTGCTCGTGTATTCATTCATCAACACCACATGCAACTTTCATAGACAAAAGCTTACCGAAGTACAGGCAGTTCCAGGTATTTTCTGCGGAAAATAAAAAAGTTCACCCTGTTGTCTTCCTCAAATCATTCAAAAACATTTTGCCACAGTATTGGAGTGAGGAGCAGAAAATACAGTATGTCATTGGGTACATACAAGGAGAAGCTGCCTTATGGGTGAATGAAATTGCAGAATACTGCCACACCTATTCAGATTTCGAAAATGCATTCCTAGGCAAATTTTGGTCCCAGGGAATTCAGGAACGATTGCGGAAAGAGGTATTCCACCCAAAACCATTCAATACAAAAAGCGAAGGATTACGTAAATATTTCGAAAAATATCTAAATAAAACTCGATATTGGGATAAAGCCATATCTTATGTTGATGTTATGGAAATTCTTAAAGAGAAGTTACCAATCCCGATCAGAGAAAGACTCGCCACAGTACCGGCAGATAATGTTGACTATTTTCTATCAGTACTGGACTCCTTTTGACCCGATTCACGAGGACGGTCAAAGGCAGAACGGAAACAACAGAAATAACAGTCACCGCAACGGCAATAACCGTAACGGTAATTACAATCACAATAATAATAATACACCCGGCGGGCAAACACAACAACTTAACTACCCACGGGGGCAGAATGGTCAAACATATGGAAACAAACCGTGGAACCGCAGGGAAAACAGATACAATCCCGAGTATCAAAACGGCAGAAATAAGAACGGGGGCAGATTTCAGCCAAATCCACATTGGCAAAATAATAACACACAGAACAATAATAGAAACAACAACACTTTCGGAAGAAACAGGCGAGCCACATATCCAGCAACTGGCAATGCGTGGCAAGCGCAAACTCCAAGTGTAAATATTATTGAATTCAATGACAACACAGCCAGTACACCCGTACTAGCTAACGGCAGCGTTGCCAACACCGCGGAAAACAGCACGCGACACTGCTCACCCCCGCAGCAGTAGTCGACAGCGGAGTAGGGGGCAATAACACGAAAACAATAAACCTTATCAGATATTACATGGACACGGAGATGGAGGAAGATTTGGGTTTTGACGGAACAATTTGTGCACATCGACAAGAATGTGAGGTAAAAGCGTTGGTTGAAGGGACACTAGGAGGCGTACCTGTGAAAATTGTTATGGACACAGGCGCATCCGTGAATGTAATGTCAACCAGCTTGTTCGAACAGATTAACAAGACAACAGTATTGCCTACCTTTCCGGTGCAGAACTGCAAAATATTAAGTGCTATGGGGAATAAGTCAAAGGGAGTTAAAATACAGACACTAGCACCTGTTACACTGGCGAACATAGAAATAAAATGCTCATTTTTAGTAGTTGAAAAGCTCATCGTAAACTGTATCCTTGGAATGGAATTTTTCAGACAACACCAAGTTACACTGGACATAGCCATAGGTAAATGCACATTTCAGTTTGAGGGAAAGGTATTATCTGTGGACATGATAAGAACACCTGCAATGCATAGTAGATATTGTCATTTGGTTAATCTCGAGCTAACACTACCCAAAATTTTATTTACAAATCAACAGCAACACTATCCTGCAGGTGACACAGAACATGTGAGCACACAAGAAATTATAGAGAAGGTATATGAGTGCAACAGCGTAACACCTGAGCAACAACGTGAACTTTGTGATGTACTGTGTACACATAAGCAAGTATTTGGTAAAAGACCAGGAGTAGTGAAGTATTACCTGTGTAACTTCCCCACAGAAATAAGAATTAAATGAATTCTAAATATTGTAACCTCTGAACAAAATTGGTTCCCATTTACAATCTCAGTGCAGAAATGCATTCACATTTAATGTTCCCACAAAATTCTTTTCTCATTTAATGTTAAGTTCGGAAAAGAAAAATTCCTAAACACCAAAAATAATAAAAAAAATTCAGTAACCTGGTAAATTTTATGACGACGGCCCTGTATTCTGAATAAAAAAAGCAAAAATTCTTACCTCAATAAAAACTGCGAATATATCTGCTCTTATATAAAAAATTTTCGGCACAGCTCCGTGCAATGCTGGCCTATGCTTTGTGATTCATTAAAGGAAAGATAATCCATTGAATAAAATCTTTAAATTGAAATGAATGCTTTTTTTTAAAAAAAAATTACTTTATATTATAAAAATTATTATTGGGGCATTTTTAAAAGAAATTGATGACAGTTAACATACATTACTAGATATGCGCAAAGTTGCTTCTTTACCTTCTACAATAATACTCATCCTCCAGAGTCCCGACCAGAGCAGACTGCCGACACGCGCCGACTACCGCCGACTACTGCCGACTAACGCAGACTACTGTCGACTACTGCCGACTCACGCAGACTGATGCCGACTAGCGACAAGCAACATCTAACTACATACTGCTCTCTGGTCAGAGACTCTCCTATGCCTTGCCTATTGCAGGCAGCGCATACATCGCATACCTCTTACACGTGTACAGAATGGACGTTAAACCACATGAAACCTTTTGCCATTCTTCTTACGCTATACCATGGGCCAAGAGGGAGGCAGTAAACAAAGAGATCGAACGAATGCTGAAATGGAAAATTATAGAGCCATCTCAGTCACCGTACTGCAGTCCCCTTTTGCCAGTTACCAAATCTGACGGTACAGTAAGACTTGTTTTGGATGCTAGAGCCGTCAATAAAATTATTATCCCGGTAAGAACAAAACCAGGTAAGTTGGACGAGCAACTATTACTACTTTATGGTGTAAAATTTCTATCAACTATCGATCTGAAAGCATCGTACTGGCAAATAGTAATGCATGTAGACAGCTGTAAATACACAGCATTTGTATGTGATGGGAGAAGCTATCAGTTTTGTATGGTACCTT
Source organism: Schistocerca cancellata (assembly GCF_023864275.1). Lineage (NCBI taxonomy): Eukaryota > Metazoa > Arthropoda > Insecta > Orthoptera > Acrididae > Schistocerca > Schistocerca cancellata. The sequence continues at coordinate 933,802,881 of NC_064626.1, forward strand.
TTGGCCTGAATGTCAGCGCAGAAGTATTTATAGCAGCCTTGGATCAAGTTCTTGGGCTTGAATTACGTAGTCGTGTAACAGTATATGTTGATGATTTACTCATTGCTACAGCCACTTGGAGAGAACATTTAGATTTACTAAACAAAGTGTTAACAAAATTTTCAGAGTATGGAGTTACTGTAAATCTTAAAAAGTCAAAATTTGCCAGGCAGGAAGTGAAATTTTTGGGCCATATCATTTCTGAGGAAGGAATAAGACCAGACACAAGTAAAATAGATGCAATCAGGAATTGTCCTACTCCTCAAACAAAGAAACAGCTTAAGGCATTTCTAGGATTAGCATCATTCTTTAGGAAGTTCATGACACACCAAATTTTAAATAATGAAGCTCTGTTAAACCTATTGAGAAAGAACAACACATGGATTTGGACACAGGAATGTCAGAAAGATTTTGATGCTATCAAACAAGCTTTAGTAAATGCAGACTTATTACATCACCCAGATATGACACAGGGTTTCTGTTTAGCCACTGATGCAAGTTTTCAAGGCCTTGGTGCTACCTTGTTTCAGATACGTTTAATGGACAACACAGCACCTGTATGTATTATAAGCTTTGCTAGCAGGACATTAACTGAATGTGAAAGGTCATACTCAGTCACTGAATTAGAAGCACTAGCTGTTGTATGGGCATTCAGGAAATTTAGATACTACCTGTGGGGTAATCGCACTAAAGTCTTTTGTGACCACCAAGCTTTATCATTTCTATTGACGTGCAGACTATTACATGCCTTGTTAGCTCGTTGGTGACTTTACCTGCAAGAATTTCAATTCGAAATAGTCCATATGGATGGAAAGCAAAACGTTATAGCCGATGCTTTGTCGAGGTTACCTCAAAATTTAACAGAATTTACAGAACAGACAACAGACTTTAGAATCCTATTAATGTATGATGGTACTTACAGACCACATTATCTAAAACTTTGCAAAAATATGAAATTCCTGCAAGAGAAAGACCACGATGGAAGCCAGTAAAAGAACAACTAATTAAGGGAGAGAACAACAAGATCTCTTCGCATTAATGTTTATCTGAAGGAGTTTTGTTTTATAGGCGTACACCTACTTCAAGGCATTGGTGTGTATGCATACCTGAAGACTCTGTGGAGAACTTTATACAATACACTCATCGGGTTTGGGGGCACTATGGTGTTTCCAAATGCATGAGTAAGCTATCCACTTATTGCTACTTTCCAAACATGCGTAGGCGCATTTAACAAGTACTTAGATATTGCATCATTTGTCAAGAGGTAAAACACGACATCAAGGACACAAGAACAGAGTTACATCCAATAATACCAGAGAGGCCTTTATCAATAGTAGCTTTAGATGCTGCAGGACCCTTACCCACATCAAAAGGAGGAACTAAATATGTGATTTCATTATATGATGTATGCACAAAATATTTGATATTGTTTGCCACAAAAACTGTTACCTCACAACCCATCATTAAGAGCATCAAAAAAGATTACATTACACGAGTGGGCAAACCACAGGCAGTTCTTACTGATAACGCAACGACTTTCACGAGCCACAGATGGAAGAGTTTTATGACAGAACAAGACATAAGACACATACTCATTTCATGATTTCACGCAGAAGCAAATCCGGTGTAATGGGTATTCAAAGAATGGAACAGGTTCATCAGAACATACATCCCACATAAACAGACTAAATGGTTAGAATACCTTACACCATTCGAAGAAATTTTTAACAATCTACCACACACATCTACAGGCTATACACCAGCCGAACTACTGTTTTCTCAATGGGAAAGAAATGAATGGATCAACCCTTTACCTAAGTTAACCAATCATGAAGTTACTTTGGAAGAAAAGATCAGAGAAGCACTGGTACACTTAAAAGAACAGGGTCAAAATAGAAAGAGAGCATTTGACAAAAGACATAGAAACAGAACAGAATACAAGGTAGGAGAGGTGGTACTACTTAGGACACACCCTAAGTCTATCGAGGTTAAGAAACTGAACAAAAAATGGCAGATGCTTTATGCTGGTCCATTTAAAATTAGTAAAATTCCGCACCCTGGAGCATACTTGCTAAGCTCCCCAAAAACTGGGAAAATAAAGGGATTATATCCACATAAAGATTTAAGGAAGTATTTAAGACACACAGAACCTAGTATGAGAGAGAAAGAATAATCTGGTTTGGAAGCTATGGCAATATCAGGGAAAAGACACATGTGTAAAAACACTCCTGGAAATGGAAAAAAGAACACATTGACACCGGTGTGTCAGACCCACCATACTTGCTCCGGACACTGCGAGAGGGATGTACAAGCAATGATCACACGCACGGCACAGCGGACACACCAGGAACCGCGGTGTTGGCCGTCGAATGGCGCTAGCTGCGCAGCATTTGTGCACCGCCGCCGTCAGTGTCAGCCAGTTTGCCGTGGCATACGGAGCTCCATCGCAGTCTTTAACACTGGTAGCATGCCGCGACAGCGTGGACGTGAACCGTATGTGCAGTTGACGGACTTTGAGCGAGGGCGTATAGTGGGCATGCGGGAGGCCAGGTGGACGTACCACCGAATTGCTCAACACGTGGGGCGTGAGGTCTCCACAGTACATCGATGTTGTCGCCAGTGGTCGGCGGAAGGTGCACGTGCCCGTCGACCTGGGACCGGACCGCAGCGACGCACGGATGCACGCCAAGACTGTAGGATCCTGCGCAGTGCCGTAGGGGACCGCACCGCCACTTCCCAGCAAATTAGGGACACTGTTGCTCCTGGGGTATCGGCGAGGACCATTCGCAACCGTCTCCATGAAGCTGGGCTACGGTCCCGCACACCGTTAGGCCGTCTTCCGCTCACGCCCCAACATCGTGCAGCCCGCCTCCAGTGGTGTCGCGACAGGCGTGAATGGAGGGACGAATGGAGACGTGTCGTCTTCAGCGATGAGAGTCGCTTCTGCCTTGGTGCCAATGATGGTCGTATGCGTGTTTGGCGCCGTGCAGGTGAGCGCCACAATCAGGACTGCATACGACCGAGGCACACAGGGCCAACACCCGGCATCATGGTGTGGGGAGCGATCTCCTACACTGGCCGTACACCACTGGTGATCGTCGAGGGGACACTGAATAGTGCACGGTACATTCAAACCCATCATTCTACCATTCCTAGACCGGCAAGGGAACTTGCTGTTCCAACAGGACAATGCACGTCCGCATGTATCCCGTGCCACCCAACGTGCTCTAGAAGGTGTAAGTCAACTACCCTGGCCAGCAAGATCTCCGGATCTGTCCCCCATTGAGCATGTTTTGGACTGGATGAAGCGTCGTCTCACGCGGTCTGCACGTCCAGCACGAACGCTGGTCCAACTGAGGCGCCAGGTGGAAATGGCATGGCAAGCCGTTCCACAGGACTACATCCAGCATCTCTACGATCGTCTCCATGGGAGAATAGCAGCCTGCATTGCTGCGAAAGGTGGATATACACTGTACTAGTGCCGACATTGTGCATGCTCTGTTGCCTGTGTCTATGTGCCTGTGGTTCTGTCAGTGTGATCATGTGATGTATCTGACCCCAGGAATGTGTCAATAAAGTTTCCCCTTCCTGGGACAATGAATTCACGGTGTTCTTATTTCAATTTCCAGGAGTGTAGTAAACTTTACTTTAGGCAATAAGTTACATTTAAGTAAGAAAGTAGACTAAGTAAGGTATTGTAGAGAACAAGAGGAATAGTGGAGTGCTAGAGACACACACTACATGTTCTAAACACTTCACGTACATAACAAGTCAAGGTTAGACAGTAAGTTCACACCATGTACAGCCAAAAATAGGAATAAGGAAAGCTATGTACAAAAGATGGATGACAAATTACAAGAGAAAGGAAAACCCACCACCATAACACTAAAGCTATAGCTATGAACGTGATGTACAATATTTACAAAACCCACCTTAATTCTGTGTAAAAGGCAGACAGTAAGAGAAGGGAAAACACTTAACACTGAAAACAAATGTCATCTCAAACTAACATTATACACAAACACTTGCAAGGTAAAGCCTAGGCAAACTGAAGCAATATTAAGCACAGATTACAGTAAATGAGAGGAAAAAGCAGAAACTATATAGTATACACTACTTTTCTTTCAGATGGAAGTGCCAAGCAAGTAAGGAACAATATAAAGACACGATAAATGCATATGAAAAGCACAAAAGGTAACATAAGTTAAAGTGTGAGAAAAAGGTAGTATTCTGAAAGCTAAATAACAAAGAGGAATATTTTGTTGTAAGGAAAAGGCAAACTGTTGAACTATTATAGACAACACTTATGTCATACACATGGTAACTGTCAGGGAGAGATATATCTTGGATTTTTGTGAGAATTTTGTATGTGAGTGAACACTGAGGTAATCCTACAGGGAGCCTTAACTTAGTTTTAAGTATTAGAGGAAGGAGGAATTTACAGTGGGACCAGAGGATAAAGCCCAGCCCACATTAATGACGGTAGTATTGAGGAAATGCAGGTGTTGGTACCTAATGAGAGGGCCACACAAATATTGTAGATTTAAGGTGAATGGGTATGTAATGAGAATAGAATATGTGTAAGAGTATGAAGCCACAGTGAACCTCTGACATGATCTAGAAACCATGTATGTTATGATAATAAGCAATGGCAAGTGTAAAGAATTTTCCATTAGAAAAGCACAGAATACACCATATATAACCACACTTATGTTGAGAATAGCTCAAATTTGAAGCCAACTCAGTAGGGACCACCCCAAGGCACAAAATAACACAAGAAGCAATATGCATTTTTGCAACATTTCTTAAGTGTATACACACAGTTATCTGTAGTTGAGAAAACAACAAATTAACATTCTGTAGCCTAGCTCACATCATAAGATAAGCTACATGAAACCTAAAGAACCACTAATATCTGAATAAGATTATTGCTCTTACTGTAAACTATTAACTAACCTATGAAGTTGTAAGTAGGCTGTTTATATTTTCTTATTGGCAACGTTACGTAGCGCTCTATATGAAAATCACTGGCTGCGCTGTGTGCAGTCTGTGGCTAGTTTGCATTATTGTCTGCCATTGTAGTGTTGGGCAGCGGCAGCTGGATGTGAACAGCGCGTAGCGTTGCGCAGTTGGAGGTGAGCCGCCAGCAGTGGTGGATGTGGGGAGAGAGATGGCGGAGTTTTGTAATTTGTCATGAACTGCTATATATATATTATGACTATTAAGGTAAATACATTGTTTGTTCTCTATTAATATATTTCATTTGCTAACTATCCCTATCAGTAGTTAGTGCCTTCTGTAGTTTGAATCTTTTATTTAGCTGGCAGTAGTGGTGCTCGCTGTATTGCAGTAGTTCGAGTAATGAAGATTTTTGTGAGGTAAGTGATTTCTGAAAGGTGTAGTTTAATGTTACTCAGGGCCATTCTTTTGCAGGGATCTTTGATAGTCAGATTGCGTTGCGCTAAAAATATTGTGTGTCACTTTAGTGAATGTTTGAGTACGTTCAGTTTTGCTCAGCTGTTTGAAAAGCAAATAGTGTAAGAGGTTTATCAGCACAGTCGTGTATAATTTTTCTAAGGGGACGTTTCAAAGTTAATAAGCAAACAATACCTCAGGAATGTTAAGAGAATGTATGACATATCTGCATTTAACAGGAAGAATATGCAAAAGCAATATTTAAGCAATATTAAGCTACAAATCCTTTTACACCCAAAACCATATACACGTACACACACACATTATAGTGGGAAGCACACATGAAGGACTTGTACATAGCCATAGCAGAGAATATGACATGATTTTTGAAACATGCAATGGATAGCCATGCACAGCATGAAGCTCTGAAAATATACCTACTTATATATTGTTTGTTAAGAGTGTACATAATACATTAATACACCCCTGGAAATTGAAATAAGAACACCGTGAATTCATTGTCCCAGAAAGGGGAAACTTTATTGACACATTCCTGGGGTCAGATACATCACATGATCACACTGACAGAACCACAGGCACATAGACACAGGCAACAGAGCATGCATAAGGTCGGCACTAGTACAGTGTATATCCACCTTTCGCAGCAATGCAGGCTGCTATTCTCCCATGGAGACGATCGTAGAGATGCTGGATGTAGTCCTGTGGAACGGCTTGCCATGCCATTTCCACCTGGCGCCTCAGTTGGACGGGCGTTCGTGCTGGACGTGCAGACCGCGTGAGACGACGCTTCATCCAGTCCCAAACATGCTCAGTGGGGGACAGATCCGGAGATCTTGCTGGCCAGGGTAGTTGACTTACACCTTCTAGAGCACGTTGGGTGGCACGGGATACATGCGGACGTGCATTGTCCTGTTGGAACAGCAAGTTCCCTTGCCGGTGTAGGAATGGTAGAACGATGGGTTCGATGACGGTTTGGATGTACCGTGCACTATTCAGTGTCCCCTCGACGATCACCAGTGGTGTACGGCCAGTGTAGGAGATCGCTCCCCACACCATGATGCCGGGTGTTGGCCCTGTGTGCCTCGGTCGTATGCAGTCCTGATTGTGGCGCTCACCTGCACGGCGACAAACACGCATACGACCGTCATTGGCACCAAGGCAGAAGCGACTCTCATCGCTGAAGACGATACGTCTCGATTCGTCCCTCCATTCACGCCTGTCGCGACACCACTGGAGGCGGGCTGCACGATGTTGGGGCGTGAGCGGAAGACGGCCTAACGGTGTGCGGGACCGTAGCCCAGCTTCATGGAGACGGTTGCGAATGGTCCTCGCCGATACCCCAGGAGCAACAGTGTCCCTAATTTGCTGGGAAGTGGCGGTGCGGTCCCCTACGGCACTGCGTAGGATCCTACGGTCTTGGCGTGCATCCGTGCGTCGCTGCGGTCCGGTCCCAGGTCGACGGGCACGTGCACCTTCCGCCGACCACTGGCGACAACATCGATGTACTGTGGAGACCTCACGCCCCACGTGTTGAGCAATTCGGCTGTACGTCCACCCGGCCTCCCGCATGCCCACTATACGCCCTCGCTCAAAGTCCGTCAACTGCACATACGGTTCACGTCCACGCTGTCGCGGCATGCTACCAGTGTTAAAGACTGCGATGGAGCTCCGTATGCCACGGCAAACTGGCTGACACTGACGGCGGCGGTGCACAAATGCTGCGCAGCTAGCGCCATTCGACGGCCAACACCGCGGTTCCTGGTGTGTCCGCTGTGCCGTGCGTGTGATCATTGCTTGTACAGCCCTCTCGCAGTGTCCGGAGCAAGTATGGTGGGTCTGACACACCGGTGTCAATGTGTTCTTTTTTCCATTTCCAGGAGTGTAGAAGAAGCATGGAGAGTACAACTAAGGTAAGTTTCAAGCTTGTAACACGAAAAAACGCTGATACACAAACGATGCTTAAAGTAAAACGCAGACCTCAGATATGCTGAGAGACGAATTTTGCACTAAGTTGACAGCTTGTAGAAATCACTGGTGTACAAGTGAGAAACAAAGGGTAAATGTGGAGTGAATGTAAATATTTATGGTTAAAAGTTCTTCTTTGTAGGTATTGTAGATTGGTAGTTTTTAGCAAATTTCTTCACCTTCTACTTGTAGTGTAAAAATAACACGACTTGCAGTAAGAAGTGGTGAAGACCCTTGTGAATAGCGAAGTAGCAATTGAACCTTGAGAATGGAACTTATGTACAACAGGAGTTCACCCTAAAAGAGAGAAAATAAGAAAGAAAAATCAAAGGTTGAAAAAGTTTAGCTCTTTAGCATAAGATATTTAAATTTCATGTTTAAAAATGTATGTGTAAACAAAACTATGTAACATGTATGTATTTAGTATTAAGGATAACTGAGGCCACAAAATAATAATGACAAAATAATGAAGGATTTTTCATGTAAAATAAAAGTATATATGAACTGGAATTTCAGAAGTATAATTATTTGTCCTCTTGTTTTGCATATTTTCATGACGATGTATGTCATAAAGAAAATGTTGGCATGGAAGAAGACAAAGTGAGCCTTGTGAGAAGAGTAATGGAAAAAACGTGTGTGAAAGGAAAAGGTCTTTAAGTGATTGTGAAAAATCATACCTCTCAAGGGAGGAAAGTGAAGAAAAAGGCGTGTGAGTGTTAGTGGTTGTGTTACGTACCTGTGAGGTGATACTGCGGGCTGGAAGTTCGCGCTTCGACCCTGGAGCACACCAAGGGGCGTCGTAGCGGGTACTTTGGGTACTGGCGCAACCAACGCGACTTCTAGTAGCATTTACCACCAGGAATCCAGCACTTTCACAGCCTCCACGTGAAGGGACAATTCGGTCATGCGCGAGGACAGGAACGACAGTGTGGGGTAAGACAATGCGTGCCTTAGACGCACGAGCCAAACAATGGTCCCACGGAACAAAAGCCTGCCGACCGCCAACCGTAAGGGAAACAATGGGTACCCAATCCCAACAGGACGAATCTGAGGACTCGCCAACGCGAGCAAAAGAGGAAAAAACGCAATTGTAAAACCAAAAAATCTTTTTTGCATGTAATATATATATATATATATATATATATATGTGTGTGTGTGTGTGTGTGTGTGTGTATATATGTATGAATTTATGAAACAAAAATTTTTTGTAGTAGTTAAGAATATCACCTAGTATAGCACTTCTTCAATTAGATTTAGAGCAGAGATGAATTTTTCTTAGAGTTCTATGTAGATATATGTAAAAGTGTAAAAGGTACTGTTCACTATTCGCATGAACCGAGGAAAGTGACCTCATGCGTCAGTGAACAGTAGGGGGCGGTGTAGTGGAACAGACCCCTCCCCACTGACGCAAATGACGAAAAAGGAAAATGTTTATTTTTTATTCAAATGAAATTACGCAATTAATTATTTAAATTATCATTTTTGTAAATTAATATTAAAATAAATAAATAAATTTTCTTGTAAACGCGCTCTTTGTCAAAGTTTCGAGAACATACCTTCACCGAAGAGTCAAGCAGTATATTGCTCCCTCCTACGTATATCTCGCGAGGAGACCATGAGGATAAAATCAGAGAGATTAGAGCCCACACAGGGGCATACCGACAATCCTTCTTTCCACGAACAATACGAGACTGGAATAGAAGGGAGAACCGATAGAGGTACTCAAGGTACCCTCCGCCACACACCGTCAGGTGGCTTGCGGAGTATGGATGTAGATGTAGATTTAGATGGTTGGAAGCAGCGAAGACAAGGCATTGCTATCTCTGACCAAGGAGGTGCGGTAGCGTTGTTAGACGTCCGCCAGTCGAGAGCGGCAGAAATTGCAATTAAGATCTCTTACTGTGATAACACGTAGAGCAGTTCATAGGAACAGTGCAAGTGACTGATGTATTCTTGTAAATGATACTGACCAGTTTCAAGATTCGATAATGTCAGATTTCATTGCAACTCAATTTCGTATGGTCGTAAATAAGTACAAGCAATAAATGCATATGAAAAACAGCAAGATCAAGAGTTAGAAAAAAAATCATTTCCATACCTACCTACTTCAAGAATCGGAGGGAGAAAATGCACGGAGACAGTAACCTGACCAGCAGCTATCAAGAGAAAACGAAGATCCACATAGCCTACTGTAAAATTAGATAAAAATGGATTCTAAAAGCAAATTCACTCTGTTAAATCTCAAAAATTGTCCAAGGTTGTTATTTCTGTAGTAAATTGACCCATATTGTCCGATACGGTCGTAAAAAGTTACATTCTCAATACTGCATTAAAACACTTTCTTTTGGCGACTTAGAAAACTTTAATAGAAATTTGTTCACATAGAAATAAATTTTCTTTTGGCAATTTTACTTCGGATCGAAAATCAGGGGTAGTTTCATTCACGAGTTCCTATCCCCCTAAACTTTAAAAAATAAACTACCTACCAAAAAACCAAATTTACTACAGAGTCATATTGAATGCGTCGCATGGAAACGATCGTGGTACCACACATATACAAGCACCTCATCGAATTTAATCTGTCCCACTAAATCACCTGATCTTAATGCCACAGAAAATGCGTGGAGTTATTGAGTTATTTGGAACAGCGAGTGAAACATGACAGTCAGCAACTCCGTAATTTGGTAATCGCCAACTGGATATGGGTTAGCTGCGGAAACAGGTGGACTCTTTTCTTCCCTGACCTGAGGCCATTATCAAAGGTAGAGGCAGTATTGAAATACATAAAGGGTGTTAGGGATATAAGTGCAGATCCAGTTATCTTTAGTAGTTTAATGTGTATCCACTTCGGTGTGTTAGGCTTTTTTTCTCTGCTTCTAACAGTCTCCCCGCAAAAAAGTTCCATAAGTTACTGCCTGATGTTTTCTGCATGGTCATAGGTGCACCACTAACTGGACTACGCCTGTCTGTACAAACTGGTTTGGTTCCACGGATCCACAATTCAACACCTAACCTTCTGCCAAAGGGGAAAGAAGCATTAATGGCTTGGTCATGCTACATGCACATGTAGCTACTAAACAACCAAAAAGAGTACTCCTAATATCTATAATTATCAGTCTGGAAATGAAGTAAATCCTGATGGAATGTTGTTCGGTACACTGCCCTCCGTCACCAATAATAATATTTGCCCTTATACCCCTAACGCCATACGTACATGACTCTTGTCATCCTGGAAGACACGAGCGTCCACAGCATACTCATCATGAAGATGTAGAAGTGAGGACAACACTTAATCACAGGGAACGCTGAAGTAAACGTCATGACTCATGTTGACGATAACCTGAGTGAGTACGCCGAAGTCGTCATGCGATAAGCACTCACAAGTACGTCATCACAGAGCCAACTTCGGCCTGAACTTGAATCTATACACACTGCGGGTTAATCTTATTGGGCCATCGGCGCACCCGACGCTTTGCTTCAGTTGAAAACAGGCCACAACGCGACTCCTTGGAACACACTACACGCCTCCAGTCAGCCAGTGCCCAGTATCTGTCATTGTTGCCCCAGTGAGGACGTGTAACTTTATGTGCCGCTGTTATTGAGCGTCTTTTCTAGATAGCCGATTCCAAATACCCATTGCATGCAATTCTCTTCGCAGTGATCTCTCGTAAATTAATCACGATCGACCTGTATTCTCTGATAGGCGCAGGTCCTGTCGCGTTTTCAACCGGTTTTTCATTGACAAGGGGTCAAACTCGTCTCAGGTCCGTGTCAGTAAGTATTGTTTAAAGCCAATGTTGTAATGCCTCGTTGCCTGGCTGCGATTGGAACACCGTGCTTTGTAGACTCGTTGGATGAGTCACTTTGGTACATTAGCAAATCGCGCAACTTCATTCGTATTATGAGCAGGAGCACGTCTGAACGTGATAGCTAATTTCTGCCGTTCAGTCACGTCTCCACGTCCACACGTTCTAGCTGGCTAGGGTGGCCAAGCGGTTCTAGGCGCTACAGTCTGGAACCGCGCAACCACTACGGTCGCAGGTTCGAATCCTGCCTCGGGCATGTATGTGTGTGCTGTCCCTACTTAGTTAGGTTTAAGTACACTCCTGGAAATGGAAAAAAGAACACATTGACACCGGTGTGTCAGACCCACCATACTTGCTCCGGACACTGCGAGAGGACTGTACAAGCAATGATCACACGCACGGCACAGCGGACACACCAGGAACCGCGGTGTTGGCCGTCGAATGGCGCTAGCTGCGCAGCATTTGTGCACCGCCGCCGTCAGTGTCAGCCAGTTTGCCGTGGCATACGGAGCTCCATCGCAGTCTTTAACACTGGTAGCATGCCGCGACAGCGTGGACGTGAACCGTATGTGCAGTTGACGGACTTTGAGCGAGGGCGTATAGTGGGCATGCGGGAGGCCGGGTGGACGTACCGCCGAATTGCTCAACACGTGGGGCGTGAAGTCTCCACAGTACATCGATGTTGTCGCCAGTGGTCGGCGGAAGGTGCACATGCCCGTCGACCTGGGACCGGACCGCAGCGACGCACGGATGCACGCCAAGACCGTAGGATCCTACGCAGTGCCGTAGGGGACCGCACCGCCACTTCCCAGCAAATTAGGGACACTGTTGCTCCTGGGGTATCGGCGAGGACCATTCGCAACCGTCTCCATGAAGCTGGGCTACGGTCCCGCACACCGTTAGGCCGTCTTCCGCTCACGCCCCAACATCGTGCAGCCCGCCTCCAGTGGTGTCGCGACAGGCGTGAATGGAGGGACGAATCGAGACGTATCGTCTTCAGCGATGAGAGTCGCTTCTGCCTTGGTGCCAATGACGGTCGTATGCGTGTTTGTCGCCGTGCAGGTGAGCGCCACAATCAGGACTGCATACGACCGAGGCAAACAGGGCCAACACCCGGCATCATGGTGTGGGGAGCGATCTCCTACACTGGCCGTACACCACTGGTGATCGTCGAGGGGACACTGAATAGTGCACGGTACATCCAAACCGTCATCGAACCCATCGTTCTACCATTCCTAGACCGGCAAGGGAACTTGCTGTTCCTACAGGACAATGCACGTCCGCATGTATCCCGTGCCACCCAACGTGCTCTAGAAGGTGTAAGTCAACTACCCTGGCCAGCAAGATCTCCGGATCTGTCCCCCATTGAGCATGTTTTGGACTGGATGAAGCGTCGTCTCACGCGGTCTGCACGTCCAGCACGAACGCTGGTCCAACTGAGGCGCCAGGTGGAAATGGCATGGCAAGCCGTTCCACAGGACTACATCCAGCATCTCTACGATCGTCTCCATGGGAGAATAGCAGCCTGCATTGCTGCGAAAGGTGGATATACACTGTACTAGTGCCGACATTGTGCATGCTCTGTTGCCTGTGTCTATGTGCCTGTGGTTCTGTCAGTGTGATCATGTGATGTATCTGACCCCAGGAATGTGTCAATAAAGTTTCCCCTTCCTGGGACAATGAATTCACGGTGTTCTTATTTCAATTTCCAGGAGTGTAGTTAGGTTTAAGTAGTCCTAAGTTCTAGGGGACTGATGACCTCAGAAGTTAAGTCCCATAGTGCTCAGACCATTTGAACCAAATGAACCACACATCCTACTACACTGATTTCATACAACCGACTGGCACATACACACCATGTTACTGCCATAAACCAAGTAAGCAGGTTAAGCTTACAGGACCGTACCGAACAAAAATTAGTCCTCTCCGAACACACCAGTTGCTTTGGCGCTGTGATGGTGTACAACTGGTACCGACTTAAGTAGACCTGGCAAATACAAATCAGAACTATCAGTTTCTTGTAGCTGCATGAAGGAATTACACCAAGGGCAGAATGATATACGTCTTATGGAATGATGCCTTCGATGTTAATAGCACACGGTACTAAAATGTAATTAAACGGAGAACTGCCGTGGTACAGCGAGAAATGCTAAGCTGGCTGCCTACGTAGGACTGGCGCAGGCGTTCTCACAGACGCTGACGCACACCCAGCAGCCGAACACAGCAGAATGGCGCCGCCTCGTAAATAACGACAAAACTTCCCTTTCTCATAACTGCATACATGTGGACATACGTAACATTCGGTTCCATAATGCTAAAATAACAATCCAGCATCTTCCTAAACAATCTAGAAGTTTCGGAATATTTTTTTGTGGTTATTGATTTTTTTGAACAGTGGCACGGGGAATTTTCTAAGAAATATATATATTTATGCAATGTCAACAGATACTAATGAAGCAAATTTTTATTTTATTTGCTAATAAAGCAAACTTTTGGTTGATATCACTTTCGATCGAATTGATCATCATCAGGCATTATAAAATTGTTACAGCAGCCTATATAGCGTCACTCCTCCTGTGGCATCATTAACGAAAATAAAGTTATAAACGAATATAAAGTTATAAAGAGAATGAGTGTTTATAACTTTGTTAAATTACATGAACCACAGTAGGTGAGGTCCCATATAGGCTGCTATAACGATTTTATTTTGCCTGATGATGACCCGTTCGACCTAAAGTGGTATCAAATTACGATTTTTTTCCCCTAGAACGATTCATTCTACGTCTACATGCAGATCTACACACATACTCCGCAAGCTACCGTACGGTGCATGGCGGACGTACCAAGTATCTCTACTAATCATTTCCTTTCCTATACCACTTGCAAACTTAGCGAGGTCAGAGCCCTAATTTCTCCAATAACATATTTATGGTCCTTGCGCGAAATGTACCTTGGCGGCAGTAGAATCGAACTGCAGTCGGCTTCAAGTGCTGGTTCTCTAAATTTCCTCAATACTGCCTCGCTAAAAGATCAACGTCTTCGCTCCATGGATTCCCATTTGAATTCAAGGAGCATTTCCGTAATACTTGTATGCTGATCGAAGCTACCGGTAACAAATATAGCGACACGCCTCAGAATTACTTAGATATCCTCATTTAATCCGACGTGGTGGGGATCTAAAATATTCTAGCACTCTGCTTTATACGTATGTGAGCTATATTTTCCCAAAATTCTCCCCAGAAAACGAAGTCGAGCATTCGCCTTCCCCACTATCAATCTAACGTGCCCATTCCATTTCATATCGCTTAGGTGCGTTACGTTTGGGTATTTAATCGATGTGAATCTGTCAAGGAGTACATTACTGACGGTGTATTCGAACCTTACAAGATAGTTTTTATTACTCATTCGTATATTTCTACATTCAGAGCAAGCTTCCATTAATCACGCCAATCAACAATTTCGTCTAAGTCATCTTCTATCCTGCTACTACATTCAACGACGACACTTTCTCGTACGCCACAGTATCATCAGCAAACAGCCGCAGACTGCAGTTCATCCTGTCCACCAAACCCAATATATATAGAGAGAATAAGAGCGGTTCCGTTACACTTCCCTAAGCCTTTCCTGGCGATATGTTTGTATCTAATAAATACTCACCGTTGTGGACAACGTACTAGGGCTTAAAAATGTTCGAGACACTCACATGCCTGGGACTCTATTCAGTACGTTCGGACTCCCATCAAGGGTCTGCAGTGGTGCAACGTGTCAAACGCTTTCCGGAAATCTAGGAATATGGAATCTGCCTGTTGGCCTCTACTATGATTTGTAGTATATAATATGAGGAATTTACCATATTTGAACTCAGAATGTGTTAAAGAATTCTGCAGAAAATCGATCTTAAGGATATTGGCCTATAATTATGCGGGTCCATTCAGGAGTAATCTGCGCTTCGGACTTTGCTCTGGACGAGACATTCATTCTCTCTGTGCTGGCGTGTCCGCTGTTATGATACCACTTGGCAGTTTAAAACTATGTGCCACGCTGAATCTTGAATACAGAGCCATGTGTCGTAGGTAATAGTTAATACTGTTGCCGACTGATTTTTTTTTTTTCTTTTTTGGGGTTTCAGTCTTAGGAATCGAACGTAGGACTTAAGTGAAGGACAGGTATCCTAGACATCTTTTTTTCCTTACTCACTCCCCTTTTGCCCCATTTTATTCAACGTTGTACTCGCCAAAGAACGCCGTGGACCTGTGCAGTGCGCAAGTAGATCTAGCATATAATGTGCGTGGAACGGTCAATGTTACCTTAGCAGGCGGCCGGTGTGGCCGAGCGGTTCTAGGCGCTTCAGTCTGGAACCGCGCGACCACTACGGTCGCAGGTTCGAATCCTGCCTCAGGCATGGATGTGTGTCATGTCCTTAGGTTAGTTAGGTTTAAGTAGTTCTAAGTTCTAGGGGACTGGTGACCTCAGATGTTAAGTCCCATAGTGCTCAGAGCCATTTGAACCATTTTTTGTTACCTTAGCAATCTAGCATATAAGAACTGAATTAATGAAGAGGTTCTGGGGAGAAAAAAAATGAAAAAGGAGGTAATGCCGATGTATATTAAGGGACGACTCGCGGTCCGCCCACGCTGCTCCACTTCTGTCTTTACCTCTCCCCTGCTTTCCAAACTTCACTGTATTTCTCCTGCATACCTTGCGGGACTAGCACTCTCGGAAGAAAGGATAATGAGGAGAAATAGCTTCGCCACGGACTAGGGGACTGTTTCCAGAATGAATCTTTCACTCTGCAGAGGTGTGTTCATAAGATTCTGGGTTCAAGTCCCTCTGTAGATTGATAATTCATTCGGGAACTAATCTCCTCGGCTGTGACTAATCCCGTTCCCCTCACGTTTTGGTCTGCCAGGAAGTTTTAAATAAGGATTTTTTTATTAGCAGCTCTTGGTGCTACTTACGAATGCCCTTTTGTCGAAATGTATACAAGTTGTCTACATAAATATGTTATGAGTATTCTTATTGGAATACTGCGTCTTATACCGTTTTGGTTGTTGACACATACAAATTGCAGTCACGACGAATCTCTCAGCCTGGAGCAAAATGAATGATTCATTCCTTTATGTTGTAATTAGCTCAACGTCCATCATATAGCAAAATGTCACGCCAGGAGCATCAAAGTATGTTGAAGGGTTTCTGTGGAGTTTTAAAAGCAGCAGAAAGCTATTGGTTAATTGACGCACAAGGGCAGCCGAGGATCCTTATACGAGTCCTGTCCCAAAAAGTAATTGTAATACTAACATGGCAGGAAATTTGAACTTTAACAGTTGCTTTTCTCCTCTTTAGTGTGAAATGCTGCCACTAATTCAAAATGATGGACTTTTCAAGCATTCCAGGATTACCATGTACACTGCATGAGCCAAAGTATCCGGACACCCCCACCACTGGATGTCACGAGAGGCAGTCCTGCCATTATAAGAGGAGGCACTTGACGGTTGAGTTACATTAACAACAAAATGAGTGCGCAGGATATCTCAGTGAATTCGAACATAGACTTGTCATTCGGTGTCTGAGTAATCCATAAGGTACATTTAAACCCCTCTAAAGCTCTCTGTGTCGACTATGCGAGGATGCGACTGTCCAGTGGAAACACGAAGTAGCAGCCACACCTAAGACCAGGCGGACCTGATGTACCGACGGCCAGGGACCGTGGAGCATGGCGGAGGGTAGTTGTAAGAAATCGCATGAAATCTGCGGAAGGAGTCTCTTGTAAGTTCCAAAGTGCTACCAATATTCAAATACCACAAGGTCTGAACGTAGGTAGTTTAAAAGAATAGGTTACAGTGGTCGAACAGCTCCTCGTAAGTAAAACATTTCTGTGCCTATTGGTTAGTGACACTTGAGATGGTGTGAAGAACGATGACACTGGACAGTGAGTGACTAGCATTCCGATGGAAGGGATTGGGTTTTCTCAAGTGTCTCTAGAATTTTACCTGGTATCTTTTGTTGTGCCAACAGTGAACTACGGGGGAGGTTCTGTTTCGGTATTGACGTGTGGTACCCTTACTCCTCTTAAGAAAACGCTAAATGCGAAATGATGTGAACACATTTTGTAATGCTGTAGACTGCATACAAGAAGGTACATTTTGGAAGTGATGATTGTATCATTGTAAAAATTTACTATATCATAAAGCAATTTTTTGTGGAAAAGAGCATTCCTATAAGGCACTGGCGTGCGCGAAGTCTCGATCTGAACCCAGTGAAATATCTTTTGGTTGAATGAGAACGCAAGCATCGCTCCAGGTTCCAATGTCCAATATCAGTATGGTTTCGACCCTCGAGGGAGAAAGGGCTCCCATTGCTCCAGACATCGAGTTATCGTATTGAAAGTGTCCCTAGCAGAGTTCAGACGTCAAGAAGGCGAGGGGTGGACACAACCGATATTAATGTCTGTTAACACGCGTCCGACAACGTTTCATATGATAGCGTATGTTATTGTTAAGGCAACGTTGCAAAGTATTTACAAAATTTTACTCTTGACCTCCAACGGTTAGGACATTCACAGTTTTGCAATTTTCTATCACGTAATTGTTTAGAGAGCTCGACATTATTACGCGTATGGACTAAGACGTCCCTCTGTAGAATCTGTCCGTCCCCTATCAGAAATCATTGGACATCAGACTAGATATTGATTTTAGTTGGAAAGGAGCAAATATAAAAATGCAGCAAATGGAATAGGTGTAATGGAAGACGAACGTCTAAAGGAAGTGCAAAATAGCAAAGCACGAATGGCTAGAAGACGGATTCAACGATATAGAAAGATATACCACCACGGTAAAAATAGATAACACCCACAAAAAAGTGAAGATTCCTTTGGAGGAAGAGAAGCAGCTGTATGACTATCAAGAGCTCATATGGAAACCAGCTCGAAGCAAATCAGAGAAAACTGGAAGGTAGAAGGAGTATGCAGAGGAGCCATATGAGGAAGGAGTGCTTGAAGGCATTATTACGGAAATGAAAGCGATGTACATGAAAATGAGACGGGAGAGTAATATGACAGAACACTGAAAGACTAAAGTCGATACAGAACTACTGATGCCCTTGGGAGAGCCAGCTGTGACTAAACTATATCCACCTAGTGTATAAGATGTGTGAGAAAGGCGGAATACCCTCAGTCTTCAAGAAGAATGTAACACTTTCAATTCCAAAGAAAACAGGTGCTGACAGGTGTGAATATTACCGAATTACCAGTTTAATAAATCATGGTTGCAAAATACTTACAAGTATTCGAATTCTTTGCAGAAGAATGGAAAAACTTGTAGAAGCCGACCTCAGAGAAGATCAGTTTTGATTTCGGAGAAATGTAGGAACACGTGAGGCAATACTCACCCTACGACTTCTCTTAGAAGCAACATTAAGGAAAGGTAAATCTACATTTACAGGAATTGTATACCTGGAGAAAGCTTTTGACAGTGTTGACTGGAGCACACTGAAGTTAGCAGCAGTAAAATACGGGGAACAAAAGATTATTTACAACTTATGTAGAAACCATATGACAACTCTAAGAGTGGAGCGGCTGTCTCACTAGACGCAATTGTAGCCCCCAACCGATGTCACACTGAAAAACGTCGTGGATTAAACGAGACGTTTCTCGTGTTTATTTCATTTTTAATTACCTTTTTTATAGTGTATGAAGTCATGTAATTGATGTGATATGCAAATTTTTAATGAGTCAGTATTATCTGTACAACGAGTCTGCATTATTTCCTTTTCTTTTATATCGTAACTTCGTTTTTAGTTCTTATTAAAATTGCAGCTTGCCATCACGGTGTACTTGGGGCTAGTTTATAAGCATAGAAGGTTCTTATCAAAGCTGAGCAGTAAAGCAACATGACTCGCAGTCTTCACAATGGACAGAGCGAGCCTGGGACACTTGGTTGACTGCTCCAGAGTAATGAGTTTACGATAGGGCGCGCTCGGCGGCTGGCAAAGGCTCTGATTTGGCAATGTTGCTCGTCGCTGCCTCCTACCACTAGTGGTGCTGGGAAGCGGCTAGCCGTCTCCCCATGCCCATGACGGGACAATGTTTTGCTCCTTAACAAACATCTGGCTTCAGAGCTTGCGTAACAGGAAACATGTTTTTACATTAAATTTTACTGCTTCCTCTGTGTTAGGAGCTCTCTTCTCCCCATGAAGACAACTCCGTCGGCAGATTAGAATCTTCAAACTATGGACGCAGAACGCAAAAATACCACCGCCACTGACTACTGAATTGTTTTTCTCTTTAGCTCCAAGTGTTTATACGAGAATACTGTAGTTTTCAGAGAGCAGAATTCCAATTGGTGGAGACGTTGTGACAGCAGAGGGGCAGCTGTCGTGCCCCCCACCAGTTCTAATAACACAAAAACAAAGCATTCGATTGGATAAGACTCTTTTTCTTTTCGTAGTGAGGAGACTTTCATGGTGCTCAGGCCTCTGACTGGTAAAGACCAATTAACAGGAATCATTCTATACTCTAACATCAGACTGGTCAGAACACTCTATTTTCAGGCTCACCAGGGCAAACTGTCGCTCAATTGACCCTATGTGACTGCAGGAAAACTTCTATTTTGGCATGCAATCATGGACAAATTCTGCTTTAACATCCAACTGAGAAGACAGATTTCTGTTTAACCTCCTGCATTATCAGATTAAAATCTGTCATTAGCTGTGGTATTTCACGGACTTCAGGTTCAGATCTCTGAAGGTGAAGAGGACTTATCATTTTTCGATCCTATTAGGAGAGCTTCACTCCAAGCGCGCATTCGTTGTGAGCACCACTCAGGATCACGTATCTTACAGAATTTAGTCCTTGTGACTTTATTCGTACCAAAACAAAATTTACCGACGTTTTGACTTGGTTGTTTGAAAGTTTAAAGCTAGGTTTTGCATTGGTATGAACACACACCGCCATCCTCATTGCCTAAATTTGAACATGGATTTTCGGTACTCATTTTAGAAAAGGGCAGGATTCGTCACATTTTCGCCAAAAAACGACCAGGATTGTCTTTAAAAACAGACCCATCGTGCAGCACATGGACCCTGCCACCACACCAGCAGATGCAGCCACGACGACGGTGCACGCATGAGCGATATGGTAAAGTAAAGCACAGTTCAGGCAGCTTAGGGAAACTCGATGTCGATTCCTTGCTCGCTGATTTTTAAATTTGCATGTCAGATTTCGTTTTATAATGTACATTCATTCTTTCGTGAATGAGCAGGAGGACAACAGTTACCTTACTCCTTTCATTTTTGCTTTGCTTTTAAAACATTTGTCAACCGATTAATTAAGTTTATTTTTTAATAATTCTTGCTAATGTTCACCATTCAATCAACAGTGTTGTTCAAACACGTTCAATATGCCCCCTTTTTGTTTTTGTTCAAAATAAATGAAATAAGTTGGATATAATACCTGTCCAACTAGATAATACTAGTCATCGTTTATATCTGTATATGATTCGTAAGACTGAGAGAGACACTGATTTAATTTCACGCAATTATTTTGGTCAACTCCTTAATTTTTCAGTAAGTTTGTTGGAAGAGATTATTCATATGACAAGATTCCCAACCTTGGGTTGAGAGTCTCAAGGTTAATTTGTTTCTCGCGCTATCCGATATCTGTTGCGTAATTCTATGAGGCATTTAAGTTACGGGGAGTAGTGTGGTATTTCACATACATGCTCACAATTCAAAAATTTTAACAAACAACACTTTCGGAGGCTTGCAATTCACTTAGCAAGCTGTGAAGGAAACCAAAGCAAAAATTGTAGACGGAACTGATATTCAGGGAAAGAAATAAAAACTTTGAGGTTTGCCGATGACATTGTAATTCTGTCAGAGACAACAATGTGCTTAGAAGAACACCTGAACAGAACGGACAGTGTCTTGAAAGCAGGGTATAAGCTGAATATCAACAAAAGCAAAGCAAGGTAACGGGTTTTACTCGAATTAAATCAGGCGGAGCTGAGGGAATCGGATTAGGAAACGAGGCACTAAAAGCAACAGATGAGTTTTGCTGTTTGGGTTGTAAAAAAACTGATTAAGGCCGGAGTAGAGAAGATGTAAGTTGTAGGCTGGAAACAGCAAGGAAAGCGTTTCTGAAGAAGAGAAATTTGTTAACATCGAAAACAGAATCATGTGTTGGGAAGTATTTTCTGGAGATATTTGTCTGGAGTCCGGAGATGTGTGGAAATGAAACGTGGACGATGAACAGTTCAGACAAGAAGAGAATAGAAGGTTTAAAATATGGTTCTACAGAAGAATGCTGAAGATTAGATGGACAGATCATATGACTAATGAGAAGGTGTCGAATAGAACTCGAGAGAAAAGAAATTTTGTGGCACAACTTGACTAAAAGAAGTGATCGGTTAACAGGACAAAATTTGAGACTTCAAGGGATCACCAGTTTAGTACTGGAGGGAATTGTGGGGGGTAAAAGTTGTAGAGGGAGACCAAGAGATGAATACAGGGAGGAGATTCAAATTCGGAGATGAAGAGGCTTGCACAGGATAGAGCAGCATTGAAAGTCTCGTCAACAGTATTCGGACTGAAGCCCACAACAATGACAACATGGACGAAGTCGAACCTCTTCAGTATTAATACACAACAATATGAATAATATAGGGACGATAATTTTTGCTACTACTTATCGCGTTTTTCCATAAAGTACATTAAAAATGATCTGCTTTTGTAGACAATCATTTATTTCATTTCTGGCTTCTTGCAGCCTCGACGCTCAACTGTGTTTCGATAAGTAATTGTTCTTGTTAAACATAGCATTGTGGGAGTGTAAATTCTACCACAAACACCTTCTTTATTGATCCTGACATCAAATTCAAAGTTGCGGTATATTAATGTACCCGCTCAGCTACACATGTACAGTCCGATATTACGTAGCTTCTGTATCACAAAACACGTCTCATGTACTGTTGTATTTCACTACAGTAAGTGATTAGAGACTTAGAATTAGCTCTGTAAACTAGCACAGTGTAAAGGAAAGCCACAGTACGTCACTGTGTCAAATCAGCTTGCTGGATTAATTCAGCGGTTAAAAACGTATTCACTGCGGTTATAGCCAGTTACAATGTCGGCAAAAAGGACCAGACTGCCATTTAACGATTACGTCCACAAACGTATAACGTATAACCATTTTAGAGTAATGTAAACATATCTATCAAATGGTTCAAATGGCTCTGAGCACTATGGGACTCAGCTTCTGTGGTCATCAGTCCCCTAGAACTTAGAACTACTTAAACCTAACTAACCTAAGGACATCACACACATCCATGCGACTGTAGCAGTCCCGCGGTTCCGGCTGCGCGCCTAGAACCACTAGACCACCGCGGCCGGGAAACATAGCTATCAAGTTCTTCAGTGTACCATATATAATAAGGCAACCGCTGAATAGACATTAGCAACATTATAAGGTTTCAGTTTGCTTCTAACAAACGTGGGAATTTATGCTGAATATATCCAACATCACTGCGCAACATATCGTTCTTCGGTTTGATAAAGCTAATCTTATAAGACGTGCCCATGCATACATCGTGTGTAACCCTGTATTTTTCTGACGTCATACTACTTTTCGAGACGCATCACATTTGTCTATGATGGGATGCAACGTAAAAGCACTGACTACAAATTTAAACATAAATATTGCAAAATCGTACGTTAAGAAAAAATCTTTTAATGTGAAGTTCTATTTACAATGAACTCCGTAAATGTCTACATGAAAATAGTGTCAAACAACAGCCTTTGCCAAGAATAATCTGCCGCTGACTAATCTCGCTGGGTAAAATAAATGAAAGCTGGTTCAGCAGCGGTGTTCAATTTTTCTGGCTACGGACGAGCGAGAGCCCAGTCGAGTTATATTGACGAAAGTCTAAAAGTTTCGACAAAATCGTCGCTTAATGGAAAAAAGCTTACGAAAAGTGAATTAACTCTTACGAACAAAGTTTCACGCTGACAGAAAGTGTGGAAAGAGTACAATAATTACAGACAACGAAAGGATGCGTACGTAATGGAGAATGTGCACAATGCATTATTCCACACTGACAGAAAAAGCAATCGTACCGAGGTAAAAGTAACATCTTCTTTAAATGATGTAACTGATTGTAACGGAAGGGTGCACTTTATGACTAGACATTTGATTTACTAAACTTCGAAGCCTTTCTCGAGGCTACAGAAGTTCTGTAAGAAACTCCGTAAGTTATTTCACGACCTTTACTCCGTCTTTTGTTACCAGTAATCTTCCGCAGAATGATTTTATACTTACAGGAAAGTATTTTCGTAAGAAAGAAGCCTCCAAGCTGAGCCTAATGTTGTGAAAAAGTAATTAATTTATCGATGGATCTCCTTCGCTGTTAAATTCAAGATGGATGCCGCTTCCTGCTGTCAAAGTATAAATGCTGCTCGCCGTCACTGAGCATCGGCGTGAGAGGTAAGCAGATTAAAATTATATCGCTGACTGGATATATAGTAGGAATATGTATAAAGCATAGAGTAAATTTCTCTGGAGTGAGCATTCACATGCGCAGAACAGATTTTGTGTTGTCAACATACATTGCCAGCCTGGTCACGTGGTCTCGGGACGTCGTGTGTTTGTCCGTATAGCGCCCTGTATACACTCCTGGAAATTGAAATAAGAACACCGTGAATTCATTGTCCCAGGAAGGGGAAACTTTATTGACACATTCCTGGGGTCAGATACATCACATGATCACACTGACAGAACCACAGGCACATAGACACAGGCAACAGAGCATGCACAATGTCGGCACTAGTACAGTGTATATCCACCCTTCGCAGCAATGCAGGCTGCTATTCTCCCATGGAGACGATCGTAGAGATGCTGGATGTAGTCCTGTGGAATGGCTTGCCATGCCATTTCCACCTGGCGCCTCAGTTGGACCAGCGTTCGTGCTGGACGTGCAGACCGCGTGAGACGACGCTTCATCCAGTCCCAAACATGCTCAATGGGGGACAGATCCGGAGATCTTGCTGGCCAGGGTAGTTGACTTACACCTTCTAGAGCACGTTGGGTGGCACGGGATACATGCGGACGTGCATTGTCCTGTTGGAACAGCAAGTTCCCTTGCCGGTCTAGGAATGGTAGAACGATGGGTTCGATGACGGTTTGGATGTACCGTGCACTATTCAGTGTCCCCTCGACGATCACCAGTGGTGTACGGCCAGTGTAGGAGATCGCTCCCCACACCATGATGCCGGGTGTTGGCCCTGTGTGCCTCGGTCGTATGCAGTCCTGATTGTGGCGCTCACCTGCACGGCGCCAAACACTCATACGACCATCATTGGCACCAAGGCAGAAGCGACTCTCATCGCTGAAGACGACACGTCTCCATTCGCCCCTCCATTCACGCCTGTCGCGACACCACTGGAGGCGGGCTGCACGATGTTGGGGCGTGATCGGAAGTCGGCCTAACGGTGTGCGGGACCGTAGCCCAGCTTCATGGAGACGGTTGCGAATGGTCCTCGCCGATACCCCAGGAGCAACAGTGTCCCTAATTTGCTGGGAAGTGGCGGTGCGGTCCCCTACGGCACTGCGTAGGATCCTACAGTCTTGGCGTGCATCCGTGCGTCGCTGCGGTCCGGTCCCAGGTCGACGGGCACGTGCACCTTCCGCCGACCACTGGCGACAACATCGATGTACTGTGGAGACCTCAAGCCTCACGTGTTGAGCAATTCGGCGGTACGTCCACCCGGCCTCCCGCATGCCCACTATACGCCCTCGCTCAAAGTCCGTCAACTGCACATACGGTTCACGTCCACGCTGTCGCGGCATGCTACCACTGTTAAAGACTGCGATGGAGCTCCGTATGCCACGGCAAACTGGCTGACACTGATGGCGGCGGTGCACAAATGCTGCGCAGCTAGCGCCATTTGACGGCCAACACCGCGGTTCCTGGTGTGTCCGCTGTGCCGTGCGTGTGATCATTGCTTGTACAGCCCTCTCGCAGTGTCCGGAGCAAGTATGGTGGGTCTGACACACCGGTGTCAATGTGTTCTTTTTTCCATTTCCAGGAGTGTATTTAGAATGTTACTACATCACTAGTACAGACGGATTCCTTTCGTACGTGTCGTGGATTATTTATAAATGTTGCGCAGACATTTTAACCGTATCTATTTGATACCGGGAATAAACCAGCTACGTAACTTTTAAGGGCAAGTGATATTACATCCTGCTTCTTTGCGATAGGTGTCACAGTTCATATGCACTCGATTTTTTATAGTTTTCGGTATGATACGGCACTTTATAGTATTACAGAGCCTGACGCACATTTTTGCAGTGATAGTCTTGCAAAACGACTTGACAGTATGCTAGTACTTTTGCAAGTGTCCGAAAAACACCGAATTTGCCACACATTAGCGATTATATCCCTGCTAATTCGTCCTTTTTTCTGCTATTTCTGCGTATTTATTTTCTTGTTTTTGCGACCTAAAGCACAATTTTTCTTACTGGTAATACTTTGAAGTATTTATTTAAAGCATTTTACGTACTTGCTCCCAGTTTATTAAATAAAGAGTAGACTGAGTAATCTATATACATAATCGACAAGTCACTGATAAATGCGTGGAGGATAGTATTTGCTGAAACAACTAACCATTCCTTTTCCTGTTCCACTAGCAAATTTACGAGAGGAAGCGATTGTTTGTAAGCTTTTGTGCGAGCCGTAATATCTATTATATAGTCATAAAATCGTAGAAAAATAGCTCTACAGAATCAAGCCTTAATTAAAATGCGTCTCGAAATTTTTAAACATGTACAGTGTCTCTTACTAATATGATAACTATAATTAGAGCTACGTGGTATGTACCAATAAAAAGTCACTATCCCTCCTTTCACATATTTTTCTTTGCATCCGTAGCAACAACAGTAATTCACCATCGCTAATACACTATCAACAAACGGTGAAACACAACAAAATCTCTTGATATTATAAACTTCAAACACTGCAGAAGCACACACGCACAGCGGAGTCCCGAAAACACGTGACAGTACCGGTTTAATGTTGACAACATACGCAGAACACAATGCTCACTCCAGAGATATTTACTCTATGGTATAAAGTTAGTACAACGTACTGCACAAGTCACCTACATCAAATGGGAAATGTTACGTAACTTCCTTTATAACATCGTTATTTATATCTGCAGAAAGACCGGCCACTTAATGTAACACGTATTTGTCCAAGTTTTTACTCGTTTATTAGTAACCATAATGGTGAATAATCGTTGCTTCTACTGATGCAAATCAAAAACGTGGTGGGAGGAATAGTTACTGTAGATTGGTAAGTACCACACAAAGTAACGTGACCAGAAAGGCAACGTTTATTAGCGACAAATTCTTGTTGTGCGCGTCTGACTACTCACTCTATAGATATTCCTACTCAGCCATTGACAGTAACGTCGTAATTACATTAACCAGTATATATGCAAGGAATAAATGGCATGGCAAATGCTGAAAATCACGAAAAAATGATAACATTTTCCCGAAATTTACCGAAACTAAGTTATGTGATTCGCGCATTTGTTTGGTCGACATTCTCAAGCATCCCACGTGGAAAGTTGTAGAGCCAAGTGCGCTACTTTCGTTTCTCGCGCAGCTGAAAGTATAAAAATTGTACTTAAATAATCACCAGAGCGTTGGCTAAGTATGTTCTGCAAATGTAATTAAAGTAAAACTTGTTAGATGTAAATCCGAAGTGTTAACTCATTATTGCCCATTTAGTTTGAGGTATTTGTACCGACATGGCATTGTTCAGTCTAAATCACTGTCATCAGCAACTCTCATTACAGCCATTCCAATTACAGAATAACCACAAATCTTATGTCTAGGAAGGTGGAGCGACAGTGGACAGTTCCATTCCCTTAAGCAACGGGAAAAGCATTTTACAGATCTAACTGAAGACAGATCCAAGTACACCAGAGATGAAGAAGGCAGGGCTGAACAAGTAGTTCGAAAAATGACTATCACAATGGAGGAAGTACACAGTGCAGTAGCTAAAATGAAGACTGGCCTATTACCTGGTCCTGGAAATATTTCGTGGATTTATTGAAATCTGCAGGACACCATTTGAAGAAAAGCATACCGCACCTTATGAACAGTTGAAGTTCATCGGAGTGGAAAACATCGAGTATGGTCTCCATTTTCAAGACGGGAAGCAGAAGAGATACTTAACTGCTATAGAGGCATCAGCGTAAACTTCACGATGAGCCGCTTACTCGGCAAGATTGTGTGTGAGAAAATAAGACAGAATGTTGGACAACATATTGGAGAAGAACAGAGTGGCTTCAGACAGAACTGATCCTGTACAGATAATGTTTTTATTTTACAATAGCTAATGGAGAAATCCATGGCAGTAGGACAAGAGTTACACATCGCCTTTGTAGATTTAGCTAAAGCGTATGACACGGTACCTAGAGAAAACGTCTGGGAAGCTTTGAAAGACTTAGATCTGGATGACCATCTTTTACAGATTATTATCGAAATGTATAGACATAATAAGGGGCAGATTAAAAGAGGGTCAAAATTATCAGGAACTATTATTGTCACAAAAAGCTGAGACGAGGTTGCAGTATGTCACCCATCTTGTTCAATTTATATGTAGAAGTGTCTCTCCGAAGGCAGAAGAAAAGCTGTGGAGGAATGGGAGTTATTGTTAACGATATACAGCTATTTCCGTTAAGTTTTTCTGATGATCAGACTGTTATAGTGCAACATGAATTCGATCTTGGTTTCATGATACGACGTTTATATCAGGTATATGATAAATGGGGACTGCAAATGAGTCTGACAAACATCGAATATCTGGTGGCGAATAGCGACACTAAATTTGTAGTTCACGTCAATGACAGAGCAGTTATGAAAAAGTAGAAAAATTTAATTATCTGGTGACTTGTATCGACAAAATAAAATTCAGAATACAGCAAAGCAGAAGAGTAATAGGGTGTATGAATTCTTTTTGGTGGTACAAGAACATCTCTAATAACAATAAGAAAAGAATTGGTAGGCTAATGGTTGATTCTGTTCTATGCTATGGGTCAGCACTGTGGATTTTAACTGTTGACCTGATAAGAAGAATAGCAGCTGTGGAAATGAATTATTTACGAAAGAGTGCCAGAATATCAAGAATCGAAAAGAAAACTAATGACCAAGTGAGAACCCGAATGAAAGCAGATGAAACACTGATACACAAAATTAAAAGGAAATCTCTAAAGTGGTATGGACATTTGTTGAGAATTCCACATCATCGACGGCCAAAGAAAATTTTTGAATGGATACCACGTGGCAGACACAAACGCAACAATTACAACAGAAAAACACACCCCAGACAGCCAAAGCCGTGGTAAAATTTTTCTTTGTTTCTTCTCATGAATTCTCCATCATTTGGAATTTTAGATGATACTTGGTTTCGTTTCCATCCGTTACTTTTATGTTTGTGCGTCATGTCTTCCACGAAAATGCGGCCACCAACGTAGCTCCCTGTTACCAATATACCTTTACCCCCATTCTGAGTATTTACTTCGTCAATAATGTGTGTTTTTACGTAAATTACGGAACAAGCAATTCTCTTCAGGTTGAGCTCTGAGCAACAAATTTGGCATAAGATTTCCTCCTATAAATGTAATTTTGCAATAAGCTTTATCCTCACATGTGATTCGTGTGATGAACAGAATGAAGGATTTCAGCGCTCTGATGGAACATAAAAGATATGTTTCTTGAGGGTTCATTCGCTGCGTTATCTTAACTCATATAAATACGAGGGCTATCCACAGAGTACATTACGTTTTGGAATTAAAAATAAATAAAGTATTGGAATTTTTTTTTATTATATACAGATGAAAGCCACACTTCAATACTACTTTTCTACATAGTTGCCATTTAAATTAAGGCACTTATCGTAGCGATGGACGAGCTTGGAAATTCCTTCGTCGTAAAATTCGGCCGCCTGCCCTTCAACCACATGGTTACCTCTTCTTGAAGCTGTGCGTCGTCATCAAAACGCTGCATAGCCAACCACTTCTTCATTGCTGGGAATAAGTGGAAGTCGCTCGGTGCCAGGTCGGGACTGTACAGCGGATGAGGAAACAACTCCCACTTAAAAGATTCGAGAACTTCACAAGAGGCATTTGCCGTGTGGGCCCGGGCGTTGTCGTGAATCAGCAAGATCTTTGAGCCCAACTTTCCCCTGCGCTTGTTAAATTGCTCTTCTGAGGTTGTGCAGAGTTTGGCAATACCTTTGAGAATTTATTGTAGTGCCTCTTTCCAGGAAATCCACAAAAATCGTATTTCTACCGGGTTACTGATTAACCACACCTTGAACTGTGTTGGGCACATTTTCAATGATATGTCTGAATTTCCGGAAAGGAATGGTAGCCCATTCTTCCTCAACAGCCGAATCTATAGATTGTAGTGATGTTGGAAGCTGGGGTCTAGAGCGAAGTCGATTATTTCGTAATTACTTCCATGGTGCTTTTTGCCGGAAACGGGTTCAACTAAAAGGGAACAATATCGAGATAACTTGTTGGACTCATGAGAGGCAGACAAATCAGCAACATCAGTTTGCGAAGAATATCATCCACGGTGCATTCTTGTTTCTCTCTCTCTCTCTCTCTCTCTCTCTCTCTCTCTCTCTCTCTCTCCGTCCCTCCCCCTCTATCTTTACTGGGTGTATTCAAATCTGTGTCCTCCTATATAGTTCTTATCCTCTACGTCTCCCTCTAGTATCATGGAAGCTATTCTATGATAAATTAACGGATTCCCTATCATCCTGTCCCTTCTTGTCCGTGTTTTCCATAACATGTTCAAATGGCTCTAAGCACTATGGGACTTAATATCTGATGTCATCAGTCCCCTAGACTTAGGACTACTTAAACCTAACTAACCTAAGGACATCTCACACATCTCATCTGTTCCTGTTTTCCCACTACACATGTTTCATTACCAAACAAATGTACATTCTTAGAAATTTTTTCCTCAGATTCAAGCTTATATTTGATACAAGTAGACTTCTCTTCGCCAGGAATGCCCTTTTTGCATGCAATACTCCAGAATAGGGCAGACAAGCGTGGTGTAAGCAGTCTCTTTAGTAGACCTGTTGCACCTTCTAAGTGTTCTGGCAATGAATCGCAGTCTTTGGTTTGCTCTACTCACAATATTATCTATGTGATCGTTCCAATTTAGGTTATCTGTAATTGTAAACCCTAAGTTGTTGTTGTTGTTGTCTTCAGTCCTGAGACTGGTTTGATGCAGCTCTCCATGCTACTCTATCCTGTGCAAGCTTCTTCATCTCCCAGTACCTACTGCAACCTACATCCTTCTGAATCTGCTTAGTGTATTCATCTCTTGGTCTCCCTCTACGATTTTTACCCTCCACGCTGCCCTCCAATACTAAATTTGTGATCCCTCGATGCCTCAGAACATGTCCTACCAACCGATCCCTTCTTCTAGTCAAGTTGTGCCACAAACTTCTCTTCTCCCCAATCCTATTCAATACCTCCTCATTAGTTACGTGATCTACCCACCTTATCTTCAGCATTCTTCTGTAGCACCACATTTCGAAAGCTTCTATTCTCTTCTTGTCCAAACTAGTTATCGTCCATGTCTCACTTCCATACATGGCTACACTCCATACAAATATTTTCAGAAACGACTTCCTGACACCTAAATCTACATTCGATGTTAACAAATTTCTCTTCTTGAGAAACGCTTTCCTTGCCATTGACAGTCTACATTTTATATCCTCTCTACTACGACCATCATCGGTTATTTTACTCCCTAAATAGCAAAACTCCTTTACTACTTTAAGTGTCTCATTTCCTAATCTAATTCCCTCAGCATCACCCGACTTAATTTGACTACATTCCATTATCCTCGTTTTGCTTTTGTTGATGTTCATCTTATATCCTCCTTTCAAGACACTGTCCATTCTGTTCAACTGCTCTTCCAAGTCCTTTGCTGTCTCTGACAGAATTACAATGTCATCGGCGAACCTCAAAGTTTTTACTACTTCTCCATGAATTTTAATACCTACTCCGAATTTTTCTTTTGTTTCCTTTACTGCTTGCTCAATATACAGATTGAATAACATCGGGGAGAGGCTACAACCCTGTCTCACTCCTTTCCCAACCACTGCTTCCCTCTCATGCCCCTCGACTCTTATAACTGCCATCTGGTTTCTGTACAAATTGTAAACAGCCTTTCGCTCCCTGTATTTTACCCCTGCCACCTACAGAATTTGAAAGAGAGTATTCCGGTCAACATTGTCAAAAGCTTTCTCTAAGTCTACAAATGCTAGAAACGTAGGTTTGCCTTTTCTTAATCTTTCTTCCAAGATAAGTCGTAAGGTCAGTATTGCCTCACGTGTTCCAACATTTGTACGGAATCCAAACTGATCTTCCCCGAGGTCGGCTTCTACCAGTTTTTCCATTCGTCTGTAAAGAATTCGCGTTAGTATTTTGCAGCTGTGACTTATTAAACTGATAGTTCGGTAACTTTCACATCTGTCAACACCTGCTTTCTTTGGGATTGGAATTATTATATTCTTCTTAAAGTCTGAGGGTATTTCGCCTGTCTCATACATCGTGCTCAGTAGATGGTAGAGTTTTGTCATGACTGGCTCTCCTGAGGCCATCAGTAGTTCTAATGGAATGTTGTCTGGCCTTGTTTTGACTCAGGTCTTTCAGTGCTCTGTCAAACTCTTCACGCAGTATCTTATCTCCCATTTCATCTTCATCTACATCCTCTTCCATTTCCATAATATTGTCCTCAAGTACATCGCCCTTGTATAAACCCTCTATATACTCCTTCCACCTTTCTGCTTTCCCTTCTTTGCTTAGAACTGGGTTGCCATCTGAGCTCTTGATGTTCATACAAGTGGTTCTCTTAACTCCAAAGATCTCTTTAATTTTCCTGTAGGCAGTATCTATCTTACCCCTAGTGAGACAAGCCTCTACATCCTTACATTTGTCCTCTAGCCATCCCTGCTTAGCCATTTTGCACTTCCTGTCGATTTCATTTTTGAGACGTTTGTATTCCTTTTTGCCTGCTTCATTTACTGCATTTTTATATTTTCTCCTTTCATCAATTAAATTCAATATTTCTTCTGTTACCCAAGGATTTCTATTAGCCCTCGTCTTTTTACCTACTTGATCGTCTGCTGCCTTCACCACTTCATCCCTCAGAGCTACCCATTCTTCTTCTACTGTATTTCTTTCCCCCATTCCTGTCAATTGTTCCCTGATGCTCTCCCTGAAACTCTCTACAACCTCTGGTTCTTTCAGTTTATCCAGGTCCCATCTCCTTAAATTCCCACCTTTTTGCAGTTTCTTCAGTTTCAATCTGCAGTTCATAACCAATAGATTGTGGTCAGAATCTACATCTGCCCCAGGAAATGTCTTACAATTTAAAACCTGGTTCCTAAATCTCTGTCTTACCATTATATAATCTATCTGAACCTGTCAGTATCTCCAGGCTTCTTCCATGTATACAGCCTCCTTTCATGATTCTTGAACCAAGTGTTAGCTATGATTAAGTTATGCTCTGTGCAAAATTCTACAAGGCGGCTTCCTCTTTCATTCCTTCCTCCCAATCCATATTCACCTACTATGTTTCCTTCTCTCCCTTTTCCTACTGACGAATTCCAGTCACCCATCACTATTAAATTTTCGTCTCCCTTCACTACCTGAATAATTTCTTTTATCTCGTCATACATTTCATCTATTTCTTCATCATCTGCAGAGCTAGTTGGCATATAAACTTGTACTACTGTAGTAGGCATGGGCTTTGTGTTTATCTTGGCCACAATAATGCGTTCACTATGCTGTTTGTAGTAGCTAACCCGCACTCCTATTTTTTATTCATTATTAAACCTACTCCTGCATTACCCCTATTTGATTTTGTATTTATAACCCTGTAATCACCTGACCAAATGTCTTGTTCCTCCTGCCACCGAACTTCACTAATTCCCACTATATCTAACTTTAACCTATCCATCTCCCTTTTTAAATTTTCTAACCTACCTGCCCGATTAAGTGATCTGACATTCCACGCTCCGATCCGTAGAACGCCAGTTTTCTTTCTCCTGATAACGACGTCCTCTTGAGTAGTCCCCGCCCGGAGATCCGAATGGGGGACTATTTTACCTCCGGAATATTTTACCCAAGAGGACGCCATCATCATTTAATCATACAGTAGAGCTGCATGTCCTCGGGAAAAATTACGGCTGTAGTTTCCCCTTGCTTTCAGCCGTTCGCAGTACCAGCACAGCAAGGCCGTTTTGGTTAATGTTACAAGGCCAGATCAGTCAATCATCCAGACTGTTGCCCCTGCAACTACTGAAAAGGCTGCTGCCCCTCTTCAGGAACCACACGTTTGTCTGGCCTCTCAACAGATACCCCTCCGTTGTGGTTGTACCTACGGTATGGCTATCTGTATCGCTGAGGCACGCAAGCCTCCCCACCAACGGCAAGGTCCATGGTTCATGGGGGGGGGGGGGGGGAAACCCTAAGTATTTAGCTGAATTTACAGCCTTCAGTGTATATTACCCGTCTTTCTCTATAGCATACCCCCACTCAGAATTTTGAACATCTTGCATCATTTGACATGGCGAAAGCTTTTCCAGATCGACAAATCCTATGAACTTATCCTGATTTTTTTTAGTTCTTGCTTCCATTATCAGTCTCAACGTCAGGACTCCCCTCTGGTGCCTTTACCCTTCCTAAAGCCAGACTGACCCTCATCTAACTGATCTTCAATTTTCTTTTCCATTCTTCTGTATATTTGTCAGCATCATGGATGCATGAACTGTTAAGATGGCTGTGCGATAATTCTCGAACTTGTCGGCTCTTGCTGTCTTCGGAATTGTGTGGATGATGTTTTTCCGAAAGTCAGATGGCCTATCAAATAGTTCAAATGGCTCTGAGCACTATGGGACTTAACATCTGAGGTCATCAGTCCCCTAGACTTAGAACTACTTAAACAACTAACCTAAGGACATCACACACATCCATGCCCGAGGCAGGATTCAAACCTGCGACCGTAGATGGCGTATCGCCAGACTCACACATTCTACCTACCAAAGTAAACAGTCATTTTGTTGCCATTCCTCGTCGTACTGATAGCGTATGTGTATTTATTTTGTCGATTGTTCATTAGCTATTCAGACAAAAGTGTGTGGCCAAGTGAACATTTCTCAGCCACACAACGAGTTCTCGCTACAAGGTGGTAAAAAGAATCAGTCAGCTACAGGAACACAAACTGATTTTTTATTTAGAATAACTTATATACGTTTTGGTGACAGATCTCAATTATTACCTTAAAAAAAACGAACAAACGGTGCAAACATGTAAAGTGTCCTTTAGAAGCATGGACTGACATTCATATAATTTGTTATGGGCGGCTATTGCCACTCATTGAGCTATCTCTTCAGAATTTCCGACTCATCTGTTTCACAACTAATTCCCGAACTTACTACAGCTTTGTATGACTTCTTCACAGACAACTTTTCATACTGTAAGTTCTCTGTGTACATCTGAAATTTTTTTTGTTTTGAATTCATTTTGCATCCCAGATTGTGCAGATTTCTGCTTACGTGTCCAACAATCACCTCTAGAGATTCTATAACAGCTTAAAATGCTTCGCACTGTCGTTTCCTGTGCCAACCCGTGTTTAATGGTCCATTTTAGAACTAGGGACGCGACACAACAAGTTCAATCAAATGGTATATTTTCTCATTGTCCCATACAAAACTCACAACTACGTTTTCAAACCTCCACGAAATATCCGCGAAGTGTTCGCAGAGCGCGGGACGTGACACCTACGTGAGATGAGAAACACACAAAGGTTGCTATGACTAGACTGCTGGAATGCTGTGTGCTGTACGCTTGTCTCTAGCTTTGTCGGCCTAGCTATGGCTTCAGGCTGTCTCCACTAGGGAGCTCCCTGTGGCGTTTGCACTTGTAAAGCTCTTAGAGTGTTCTAGCGAGAGTATCTCCAATCGAAAAATGTAGTGAAGAGTGCCTTTATTTTTGGCCCTAAGCAGTCGGCTCACCACTAGCAATACAGAGCGAGAGGCGCAAGTTCAGACAAAACTTTAGACTTGTGCTGTCTCGCTCGATGATTATAAATTAACCAACACGTTTTATAAACGAAAAGTACTTTCAGAACACTCGCTACGGATTTCCCACTGTTTAATAACATGATGTATGCCTTGTCAGGTAATTGCTCAATTCCAAAAGGAAGTGATGCAAAGCGTTATAAGAAACAGCAAGAAAGAACGTATTTCCATAAAATAACATTTTCCCATCCATCCAACCCAAGCTTTTCTGGTATCAGAAACATAACACTGTCTCACGGTAGCATAATTATGGATTACTTCTTTAACTCAGCTTAGAATTTATCATCTGTTAACGTGGAGGAGTATCACAAAATTCTCACTGTATATTATACTATGATTCTCCTGCATAATTCCCCGTCTGTTTCTTGAAAGCGGAGCGGGGACATGAACCTCAAATCACTAACACTTCACTTGTCTGTCTGCTTATCCGTCAGCTTCGACAAGCCTGCCACCTACGCAAAGAGGTCAACCGTTAATCTGGCGCAAAAATATCAGATTTAAATGTATGTTGAAGGCAGCAATAAGTGAAATAACGCTGAACGGTATGTGGTGCGAACAGAAAAGCAAGCTATCTACTGAAATGCTATTTATATTTGCTTTATGGAATCTGCCAACGGCCTTGTCGGTTGTAACACCGGATTAAGTCAGATCACCGAAGTTTAGCGCTGTCAGGCTTAGCTAACACTTGGATGGGTGTCGGACCATATATGCAGAGCGCTGTTGAGAAACGGGGTGCACTCAGCCCTTGTGAGTCCAACTGAGGAGCTACTTGACTGAGAAGTAGAGGCTCCGGTCACGAAAACTGACAATGGTCGGAAAGAGCGGTGCGCTGACATGTCCCTCTCCTTTGGTATTCAGTGACGCCTGTCGGATGAGGATGAGTCGGCGGTCGGTCGGTACCGTTGGACCTTCTGAGGCCTGTTCGGAGGGTTTATGGAATTTACTCAGCTGCTATAGATATGTTCAGTACAGATTTAGGGTCCCTGTTAAATAAAACTGTCGTTGCCATCAAATATTGGTTGGCCTACCCATTGACTGATCGACTGATTTCTTCAGAATTAATACACTAAATGAGCCAGTCGTGCAACTGCAAGATCAGTATTAGGGTTAACTCAAAGTTACTTAAGCAGCACGGAATTACATTATTCAGTAGTATATGATTTGAATTTTGTAAGCAGAGGATAAGCCCCACGTCAAAAAGTAGCGCACATTCAAAATTTTAGTTTTTCGGTTGTGGGGCAGACTGAAAGAGTGAAATTACAGCTTAAATGCATATTAACCAGCAGCCCATTCGTTCTTAAGTTGATTAGCAAATAAATCTTTACTTAACGAGCAAATAAATGAAATGACTTGCTTATATTTGCACAACAGAAAACGCTGTGACTGTATCCTACGGAAGAAACATTATAATGTATGGAATGAATTACCAGCAGGGGCGATAGGATTCAGTTTTACTCGTACTGAACGTTTATTTTACCTTAAACAGTTAGGAAAGCACTACACATTTATATAAAAATATAATGGTTGGTGATGAATGTCTTAAACAATCAAGAGAGTGCAACAAATAATCCGATACATTGCCTGATAGGCTTGTAAATCATTAGGGCTTCATAGAACAGGAATAGAAAAGGAACTGGAACCGCTACAGCATGCACCACATCACATGTTGTCGGGAAAGGTTTGCTCCACCGATATAACGCTTAACACAGAAAACTCAGCTATGGAGCTGAACGAGAATTACAATCCGAAATGCAGATCTGATCGGGAATGCATGTAAGACACAACACTCACGTGCCGGCAATGTAATTTAAGCACTACCTATATATATGAGAAACTGAAAAAGGAAGAGATGAGAACTCGTTCGTTTTTCATACTCGTGGCCCATGCCACACAAAGCCAGACCAAGAAAAAATATAAAAATCTCGAAAATTCGGTTACTCCGCGGAAGGAATTACGCACATAAATAAATTACCACGGAATAACTGGAAGATGAAACAGACTGCGAGAACTGGGGGCTCTTCAAATCAAAGACGAACACGCAAGGGTAACAAACATAGGCGCACATACTAACGGGTAGAAATTGCTGAATGCATATTAACCGAACGAAACAGAACAACAACTAACATAAGAAGCCCAAGCACACACCGAGCGAGGTGGCGCAGTGGTTAGACACTGGACTCGCATTCGGGAGGACGACGGTTCAATCCCGCGTCAGGCCATCCTGATTTAGGTTTTCCGTGATTTCCCTAAATCACTCCAGGCAAATGCCGGGATGGTTCCTCTGAAAGGGCACGGCCGACTTCCATCCCCATCCTTCCTTAATCCGATGAGACCGATGACCACGCTGTCTGGTCTCCTTCCCCAAACAACCACCCACCAACCCAAGCACACGCACATTCACACTGGGAAACACGAATATTAACTGAAATCAAGCATAGTTTGCACGCCGCACTCCCACATTCCGAAGAACAGAGGAACTATCAGTAAAACTGAAAAATTATGAAATTGCTATCCATTCCTACTCTGAATGAAATGTTCTGCGTGACTATTAAAGTCTGAAGCTGCAAACGGAACAGGTTAAGACCTCAACTAGGCTGAAACTTACACAAACGCCCTTACCGGACTCGTTACTGCAAACGAGCTCCGACGAGCAGCCTCTTTCTTCAAATCCCAGAAAAAACCCTTTTCTGTACCCTGCCAACTTAAACACAAGAGCGCTTCGACCAGAAGGAACAAAAACCTCTTTTCCAGCCTCCAAGCCTACACAACAGTTGGCTAAACCGCTCCAATATCAGGAACGAAGTTACCCGCCACTAGCCACTATGACCGCCCAAAATCCATACGCATTCACTCATTCTGACATTCTATGAGGGTAGGAATGGGAAAGAAGGATAGTAGTACAATATTAAAACATCGTAATCAGGTGTTGGGGAGATGGAGGAAGCGTAAATACTTAGTAAATGGACATTATGCATGTAAAACAGAATTCAGAGAATGTATGGAATTGTGGTCGATAATGACACACTCACCGCTGCTGCCGTCTCTCCTAGCATGATTTATTAAGTGTACAGAAAGTATGAGGGCAAGACGTGGAAAATGCAGTTAAAGTTTAGAGTACGTTGTTAAATATTTCATACAAACACCTTTCAATGCGTAAACCGGGTTTGGACGCCCGCGACTGCTCGAAACAAAGAGGAAAAAGGCATCATATGACGAAAAACTGTCGCACGGAATTTCTCCAGGAAGCCTTAGTTTGTAATCTGATGGCACTGGTGCAGTAACCAGGTAACTCACGTTCACAAACATTCGAGTAAAATTGAGAAAAAAAAACTGTCCGAAAATTGGAAAAAAAATTTAATCAGTCTTGTCT
Organism: Schistocerca cancellata; assembly: GCF_023864275.1. Lineage (NCBI taxonomy): Eukaryota > Metazoa > Arthropoda > Insecta > Orthoptera > Acrididae > Schistocerca > Schistocerca cancellata. The sequence goes on from NC_064626.1 coordinate 933,841,670, forward strand.
TTCCCCAACCTTCTTATAGGCTGCCAGCACACCATCATATCTTATTACCTAAGCAGACAAAGATTTATTATGATATTTATTAAATTTTAATAACTTGGACTTGTCTCGCTATTGCACCAACATGTTTTTGAACATGTCAGATAAATAAAGAAATCACTAAAGAAGCAATACCTATTAGCATTTAACACGTTACTAAATGTTACGAGGAGTCTGAGAATCACAAAAAAATGTATACCATAATAAAAGTCATTGGCGTGGAAGGTTAGTAAAATATTCATAGGTGCTTCTCCGTAACAGTTTCTGTCACAGATCAGCTTATTTTACCATGTCTGAGGCTGGCACATACTTCGTGGTAAGATTCATAAAACCTTTATATGTTCCTGTTTTAACTGGCAGAGGCACTTCATACAATTTTTCCTCGATATGCGTCAGTGCAGCTGAGGCTTTCTGAATGACGAAATCGTGACACGTAAGGTGTGACAATGATGCGTTGCAGCAAACTTTATGCTTCTATTCAGTGTAGTATTCGAAGAACCTATACTTCGAAACAGTAAACTTCTCACTATTAGCGCTCTTAACATTCGAGCTAAACAGCTTTTCCGACAAGGACCAGAAGTCTAATTATAGTTCTTGTATAACATCAACCGCAGATGACTTCTTGGATGCATTTCACATGCCAGAATCTGACTGCTTTTTGGTGGAATGACAATCCCGGACGTGTCTGGTTCGTGCCCCAAACACTCGACGTCTACACGTTCATTTCCTGTGTTATTCTTAATTGGTCGCATAAACAGACTGTCCAGAAAGAAGACTGTAGAAATCTTAAAGCTATACAATCTTACTTTCTGCCAAAAGTGGACATATCTGGTTATTACACCAATGCCTTCAATACGAAGTATTATTTAATAAAAATCTGAGCATTTGCTTGAAGCAATATTACTATTAACACATGCAGTACTCACACACACACGCACACACACACACACACACACACACACACACACACATATATATATATATATATATATATATATATATATATATATATATATATATATATATATAAGCTGATGTGCTGTCCGTTGTTCGTCATAAAAATGTAAAGTTAGAGTTCGGATAAAGTGATTAAATCACAGCGAAATGAGACAAGAACTGGATAATAGGATCAGTTTGGCTTCTGTTATTGGACTACTGCAGCACGGATACATCGAAATAATGTAGCTTTGTGGGTAGCGGCTTACAAGCATGCAACATACCCAGCAATTTTTCAATCAGGGTTAAACAATGATCTGAGAGTGGGTCTGTGCTCTCTCTCCTCCAACGTTATTTGTAGTTTCTGTGTTACAAACTCCCTCACTAATTAGTATTAATGACTTAATAATGAGCCATAATGAAAAATCTCGCAGTAATCGTTGAAACCCCATCTATTCATGAGGTTTCGCCTTACATTGGCTCAGAATCTTTGAAACCAATGGCTCTGCAGCCTGTGAAACCCTTCAACTCAGGAACGGAAGGCAGTCACGTAATTCCACACCATGCTAAAGTTGTGCTATATGGCTTGTGCCGTGCTCGTGCATGGCTTCCCATGATGTGTTGGGTCCGCAGCTCGTGGTCTAGTGGCTAGCATTGCTGCCGCTGGATCACGGGGTCCCTGGTTCGATTCCCGGCCGGATTGGACATTTTCTCTGCCCGGGGACTGGGGGTTTGTGTTGCCTCATCATTCCATCATCTCCATCATTTGTGACTGTGGCTATTTTGGACTGTGTAAAAAAACTGTACTGTGTAAAATTTGGGACTTTGTACGGGCGCTGATGAACGTGCAGTTGAGTGCCTCACAAACCAAACATCACCATGATCTTTTAGCAGCCTGTTTTCAAAAATGGTTCAAATGGCTCTGAGCACTATGGGACTTAACTTCTGAGGTCATGAGTCCCCTAGAACTTAGAACTACTTAAACTTAACTAACCTAAGGACAACACACACATCCATGCCCGAGGCAAGATTTGAACCAGCGACCGTACCAGTCGCGCGGTTCCAGACTGCAGCGCCTAGAACCGCTCGGCTACCCTGATCGGCAGCCTGTTTTCCTCATGGAGCCGTTTTCACTCCCATGAGGCGGTACTGAGTAAGTGTAAGTCCAGAGCAGGCTAGTGTTTGCCGACGTTGATTCACAGTTCCCCGATGAGTCATAGCGGAGTCAGCTTCGGAGAAAATGTAATGTAGGATCAATATAAAATATATCTGAGCGGAATTAAGGTATTGATTTTGACTGCTTTCATTTTAGATGTTGTTGTTGTTGTTGTTGTAGTCTTCAGTCCTTAGACTGGTTTGATGCAGCTCTCCATGCTACTCTATCCTGTGCAAGCTTCTTCATCTCCCAGTACCTGCTGCAGCCTACGTCCTTCTGAATCTGCTTAGTGTATTCATCTCTTGGTCTCCCTCTACGGTTTTTACCCTCCACGCTGCCCTCCAGTACTAAATTGGTGATCCCTCGATGTCTCAGAACATGTCCTACCAACCGATACCTTCTTCTAGTCAAGTTGTGCCACAAGCTCCTCTTCTCCCCAATCCTATTCAATACCTCCTCATTAGTTATGTGATCTACCCATCTAATCTTCAGCATTTTTCTGTAGCACCACATTTCGAAAGCTTCTATTCTCTTCTTGTCTAAACTATTTATCGTCCACGTTTCACTTCCATACATGGCTTCACTCCATACAAATACTTTCAGAAAGGACTTCCTGACATTTACATCTAAACTCAATGTTCATTTTAGATGACGTTTCATTAATATTGGAAAAAGTTTTCGTATGTGGTCTGAACAGCTACTGGCAAGTTATGTTGCAGCATCCTTTTCATTTTCACGTCTCTGTTCCGTCCATCTCTTGTACATTGTTCACCCAGCCCTTACCATATCTGCTACCGTCCCCCCCCCCCTTTTTCTCTGCCTCGGTCTTCGTCTCCCTCCTTTTCCCTCTCCCTCCCACGCTCGAGTGTGTGTGTGTGTGTGTGTGTGTGTGTGTGAGAGAGAGAGAGAGAGAGAGAGAGAGAGCAGCCACACTTACACAGCACGCCGTGAGTAAGAGAGGGATTGCAGGTGGTCGATGGGGGAATTACGCCGGCTGCAGGCAATTTGGGCGTCGCGTCGGTGTAATTGAGTTGCGAGTAGGCCAGAGCGGCGGGCCCGGACGATTAGGGCGGGGTTACCAGTAAGCCCCCGTGTTACGGGAGCTGCGCGCTACCTGAACGCCGAATCCACAACGCGGGCGCGGACACGTACCCTGCCCATACCGGCAACGGGAGCGTCAAACCGCTGAAACACCAACTTCGGCAGCACACATTGCTCGGTGCGGCTGCTGTATGTTGCAGACTTCTCGAACCAAGGATGTCCAGAGCTTTTCATGCCAATAGGGGGCAAACACATTTAGTAATTTTGTGGAAATAGTTATCTGCTCATCATTTACTCCTTTACTTTCTACACTGCATTTTAGTACATGGTCAGTGTTATAAACATTAACAAGCTAGCTGTAAAATAATAATAAAACTTGTTTTTATATTCTCAGATTTTACGTTTTCCCATAATTTACGTTATTTTCTGTTGATTCCGTTGTAAGACCTATTCTCTCAACTAATAGTTTTCTTGCTATTAAAAATTTCGTACAAATAACATTTTCAACATTTTGTACTTTTGAACTAATACCATACACTTCAACGACGATTTTCAACTCGATTTGTGTAGAAACTATGTCGTGTTCCCACTCACACACAATCTGTGGGGTAATCCATAACATACAACTGTACCTTTTTAAAGTATTAGTCCATTTTTTAAAAATAGTTATGATTAACTTCCACTTGGGATGCAACCATTCATTCTTTTAATGTTGGCAAAAGCAAACAATGCACACGTCTCCGGAAAAACAAGCACCCGTCTAAGAACATATTCGTACATGTTGTAGTCCGGAGCCGCGCTGCTGCTACGGTCGCAGGTTCGAATCCTGCCTCGGGCATGGGTGTGTGTGATGTCCTTAGGTTAGTTAGGTTTAAGTAGTTCTAAGTTCTAGGGGACTGATGAGCACATCAGTTGAGTCCCATAGTGCTCAGAGCCATTCCATTCGTACATGTTGTAAATAAACTGGTGGCTCACCTGCTTACTGTCAATGTCGCACCACTTACGGTAATTAACTTGTAACATCGGCTGGTATTAAAACAGAAATAGCGGCATTGTACCAAACGTTATGCCTATTCTGGTACTCATGTGTTTATTTTTTAGTTTCGTGTCTGAAACTGAAGGAAAATATCAAAGTGCACGCTTCACTTGTTTCAGCAAATGTACAAAATTTTTCCAACTATAAGCATGGGTTGTCCGACAACGCTTTCGAGACCTCTGCACGATGACTGTCGTACGCTGCAATAGATGGTTATACAACAGTTTTTGTACATCGTCAAAGAATGAGTTAAAGAAAAACGCAGCGATTTTAAATTAATTATCTTTTTTTTAATTTCAGTTCCAACTCCCTTTATGGTTTTCCATTATTCAAGTTCATTTATTGGTCAAATGTTTGGACGGAGCAAAAACTAAACTCACCACAAATCACAAAGTGGATTTTTGTACGATTTTTCATAGCCAAAAAAATGGGAAGCTGACAAATAGGGTATCAAATTGACCAATATGAGGTCTAGTTTTGCAATAATGAGTTTATTTGCTTAGAAGTAATCAGGAGATAAGAAAACTGAGTCAGTGATTCGAGGAAGAGCTGAAATACCGCGGCACCGTATTCTGCCTATTTGAATAGGCAGGCCTATACCAGTTTCTCTGGCGCTTCAGTACGAATAGGAGAAAGCTAGGTATTTTAGACATGGGAGAGACAACATGGAAAGGAGAAGGCAGTAGGGAACCGAGGAAAGGTTACAGACGGTATTGAAATGTAAATGAAAAAAAGAGGACGAAAGGGATCGGTAATTGTTGTGAGGGATGATCTAAAAGAAGAGGTGTAGAGGTTAAGCGAAGGAATAGTGAAAGTCCGAATAATGAGAAAGGGAAGAAGTATGGTGGTGGTTCAGTGATTGCCCCTCAAGAGAAGGAGGACTTTGAGGAATAACTACAAAAACAGTTGAATGAACAAAAGATAATAGTCATAGGAGACTTGAATGCACACCTAGGGAGCGAAAGACAAGGGTATGAAAATGCTCTAGCAATAGAAGGACAGAGAAGTAGAAATGAAGAAGGAAAGGGATAGCTAGAATTTTGGAAGAGAAATGGTTTAGTGCTAGGATTTCGGAAACAAGAGAGCGACATAGTATCTTGGTATAGCAGGAATCTAGCTCAGTAATCTGTGGTAGATTACATTCTCTATGATTGGGAAACGAAGAGGACTGTAATGGATGTAAAGATACCTAGCACTTGAGACACTAAATAGACACCACCGGCTACTTGCAATGAGCGTGAGAGTCATGAAAGACTCGAAGAACACAGAGAACCAAAAAAGAAAAATTGGAGAATGGAAACCGAAGGAAAAGGAGGTCAAGGAAGAGTGCCTGGATATTATAAGGGAAAGGTTATCAAAGGATGAACCAGAATCAGAAGAAGAAGAACGAGGACAATATATAAATAGTTTGCTACAAGCTGCAATAACTGTAAGTGGAAGAAAAAGTGGCAGAAAATGATGGAAGGAGGCACCAAGGTGGAATGGAAGAGTCAAAGAGATAGTGGGAATGAAGAACAAGGCCTTCAGACTATGGTCCCGAGAAAGGCCCAAATTAGTTAGAGAGGAGTACAAGAAAAAGGAAGAAAGAGGCCATTGTCACCTCACCACTTAGTTTTGGTCTTAGATGAGATAATGACTAAGGTAGCAGAAAAAACTGGAGTAGACAAGATGAAACCACTGGTGTTCGCAGATGACTTGATGAACTGGGGAAACTGTGAGTCAGAATGGAATGAAATTTATTGTAAACGAATGTGAAATCCTGGTTACAACTAGAAAGAAAGATAGGCCAGCTAGCGGAATAAGGACTGAATATCTGAAGAGGGTGGAAATCATCAAGCACTTGGGCCGCGCGGGGTAGCCACGCGGTCTAGCCGCCTTGCACGGATCGCGCGGCTCACCCCGTCGGAGGTTCGAGTCCTCCCTCGGGGATGGGTGTGAATGTTGTCCTTAGCGGAAGTTAGATTAAGTCCCATAGAAACTTACCACAAATTTGGTCACATAGAAACTTACCACAAATTTCCAAATTTATAGCATTTGGGAGAAATGAGAAAGAGGTCATGGATCATGGTAGAAGCAATACTGGGAAGTGTTAGGAGCCTTGACTGGAACAAAGACGTCCCACAAAAAAGCAAAGAAGTAATATATAGAACTTACCACATCCCAGTACTGACCTATGCATCAGAAACATGGGTAATGAAGAAAAGAGGTGTAAGCAGATTGCAGGCTTGTGAGATGAAGTTCCTCAGAAGTAGGATAAAAGTAACAGGGAAAGATAGGATGAGGAATGAAAGGGTAAGGGAAATAGTGAAAGAGGAACCCTTGCAGGGGAGGATAGAAACGTCATGGTTAAGATGATACCGATGCTTAAGGAGATACATGAAATCGAGATGGGAAGGAAGCTACCAAGAGGAAGACCAAGGGATAGACGGCTGAAAGGTGTCGAGGAGAGTGTTAAAAAAGAAACGAGGACTGGATCAGAGTGAACACAGAAAGACGGTAGGAAAAGAAGACTAGATGGCGATACTCGTGCTCCAAACAGATCCAGCCTGAGCGCTGGAAACTGTTCAAGATAATGATGAAGAACAGTCAAGCTGGTAGTGGGACACAGAGTTTTCTAATTGGAACTAAATGGACGGGGCCTACCGGTTCCAGCATTTGCTGAGCGACTGAGAAGCATCTCGCGAAAACCTTATCCTGAACCAGAGAGCTACAACTATTTTCTGTTATTTCTGGGATAAGTCCTGCTTTGTCCCAGAAAAAACTAAAATTGTGTGTACTACATTATTTATGTATGTGGATGTTACTGTGTACGTTGATCGAGGTAGAGTAGGGGCAGGGAGGAAGGTGATGAACAGTCTTCAGATTCCACGCGCTTTGACTTGCTAGTGTGTCATCTCGAATGCAGCTGTTCTACCTCTGAGTGCTCCTGTTGCAGTAGCTCATGTCAACTCGAGGGGAGACAGCCTTCCTCTTTCCGTTTCGTAGCTCACCGTAACAAATGGTTCAAATGGCTCTGAGCACTACGGGACTTAACATCTGAGGTCATCAGTCCCATGGAACTTAGAACTACTTAAACCTAACTAACCTAAGGAAATCACACACATCCATGCCCGAGGCAGGATTCGAACCTGAGACCGCAGCGGTCGCGCGGTTTCGGACTGAAGCGCCGAGAACCGCTCGGCCACTCACCGTAACAGATCCTTCAAGTGATCATTCTGCATTTCATCGACATTTCCCATCCATCTAACCCAGTTTCTCAACAAGAAAGATCATGCATCTTGTTGATTCAGCTATGACGAGCCAAAAGAGAAGAATATGTGAATTTTATAGTACTATCAAAGAATTTCGTCTGCTCACTTTCGATATACATAGGATGAAGCTCCCCCGACTGTTCATTCTCTTTTAGTGTAAGATGTGCTCTCTCTGCGGCAATGTTTCTGTTTGGTATTTTCAACAACGAATCGTAACTTTATGATGTTTCGAACTTTGTTAGATGAAATAAAAATCACAACATGAATGATAATGAATACGGGACAGAAAAGCGAGTGCTTTCATTGCTCACCAGGTTACACATTGCATACGCTGATCTAATACCGGCGCAGTATTGATTACTGGCTGCACTCACCGGCCCTTGTTACCGAAAAGCAATTGACTAATCAGAGGAGGCGCAATAATCAACAGTCCATTGAAGAGCGTGCAGATGAACATTTGCTTCAGCTACACCAGGAGTGTCAGTGTCCTCACCAAACAGTCGCCTGTTATTTCGTCTCCACAATACGCCCCCCACGGATGGCAGAATTTTCTGCGGACGTGTACGATCTGTAGGACATACTGTACTATTTATACTATGGAAACTATATTATGGATGGCAGAATTTTCTGCGGACGTGTACGACCTATAGGACATACTATACTATTTATATTATGGAAACTATATTATGGAAACAAAACGTAACACGTTACCACTCAACGTGCCGTCGATATCAAGAACATTGGAGACGGCGTATCACGTCCGTTGGATAAAGGCTGTCAGAATCCGTCGTGGTCTCGTGGAAGGAACCAGTCCGATATGTCTCTTTAATTATTTTGGAAAAACATGGAACATCTAAATGAAAATAGCCTGACTAAGATACGAAGGTTAGTGCTGACAGATAAGAACTCAGTGCATTAACCATTAGGCAACCTCGCTCTCTGAAACTTTATATGCCCGCCGGGTACCACTTCCCTTCTTTGCTTTCCTGAGCCACTCTCTTCATCTCAAGAGTCGCACTTACAACCAACATCCCATCAAAAATGGACCATGCAATAGACGACAATGTGACGATCTATTTCTTTACTCTTCTCGTCAAGAGAGAAATACCATTCTACATGTCATCTAGATAAGCTGTATGTGTTCACACTGTTTTATTGTAGTTGTACGTCAGTCTTTTTAGAAGGTGTGCCCATCTTACGTGATGCACAGTATAAGGTGTCAGTCAAATCCAACACCTTCCATGAAAACCCTGACATAATAGCAAATCCCGCAATATGTCACATAGCTCTGAATAAATCCTGACATTAAATTAACCAAAGTAATACGATCAACGAGTGAGCAAATGCAATATCACAGACTAACACAAGAACGCCTAAATGCATGTCATACCTTCCCACCGTGAAACAGACGCAGTTCTGAGGGGAGAAACGAGAACAGAAGCCGAGTGCAGAGCCGTGTGGGCTAGAAGGCCCTACGATAAGAGCGGGACAATGGGACATCCCCATCGCCGGTCGACCGCCATGAAGTCCATCCCCCAACCCATGTTAAAAGATAGAGCCCTCCAAAATAACACTAAAAGGGCCACACCAGCTGCAAGTTTTAGCATGAGACTATACACGTCTCTGTTATGTAGCAAACATTAAAAGCATTGCCCCAGCACGAAAAGTATAACTTTTCTCATTGGATAGACAAAATTTTTGTAGGTGGAGCTTAATGTTAACGTTGAGATGCTGATTGGTCAGTTGAAATCACAGCCAGATACCTTTTTCTTAAACCAACTTCAGTAAACAGTAGTAAGGATAAGTTCGGGGGAGTTGCTACCGAGACGGCGAGGTGTGTGGAGCTGCGCCACCAGCCGCCCGTGATGCTGCCTAACCACCTACAAGGTAATGAATGCACGCGATGCTGCATAAGAGCGCATAAGGCTTCGCTCAGAACTGCAGAAGTCTCATATGTTACATCCACTTTTTACGTAATACTAGTGTCGATTGTCAATTAAACTTCGTGGTATTCACATTTGCTACTTGAAGTTAAAATCTGAAATGCGATAATTTTTCTGTTATATAATTATTGAGAAGCCATATCAGCCACTGTAATTTACAACAAGTTAAATAAGTAATTAAAGATAATTGAGGGTCACTGTAGACCATTTTTGATAGTTTTCTCCTTTATGAAACTTAATTTAAACCTACATTATACACTCCTGGAAATGGAAAAAAGAACACATTGACACCGGTGTGTCAGACCCACCATACTTGCTCCGGACACTGCGAGAGGGCTGTACAAGCAATGATCACACGCACGGCACAGCGGACACACCAGGAACCGCGGTGTTGGCCGTCGAATGGCGCTAGCTGCGCAGCATTTGTGCACCGCCGCCGTCAGTGTCAGCCAGTTTGCCGTGGCATACGGAGCTCCATCGCATTCTTTAACACTGGTAGCATGCCGCGACAGCGTGGACGTGAACCGTATGTGCAGTTGACGGACTTTGAGCGAGGGCGTATAGTGGGCATGCGGGAGGCCGGGTGGACGTACCGCCGAATTGCTCAACACGTGGGGCGTGAGGTCTCCACAGTACATCGATGTTGTCGCCAGTGGTCGGCGGAAGGTGCACGTCCCCGTCGACCTGGGACCGGACCGCAGCGACACACGGATGCACGCCAAGACCGTAGGATCCTACGCAGTGCCGTAGGGGACCGCACCGCCACTTCCCAGCAAATTAGGGACACTGTTGCTCCTGGGGTATCGGCGAGGACCATTCGCAACCGTCTCCATGAAGCTGGGCTACGGTCCCGCACACCGTTAGGCCGTCTTCCGCTCACGCCCCAACATCGTGCAGCCCGCCTCCAGTGGTGTCGCGACAGGCGTAAATGGAGGGACGAATGGAGACGTGTCGTCTTCAGCAATGAGAGTCGCTTCTGCCTTGGTGCCAATGATGGTCGTATGCGTGTTTGGCGCCGTGCAGGTGAGCGCCACAATCAGGACTGCATACGACCGAGGCACACAGGGCCAACACCCGGCATCATGGTGTGGGGAGCGATCTCCTACACTGGCCGTACACCACTGGTGATCGTCGAGGGGACACTGAATAGTGCACGGTACATCCAAACCGTCATCGAACCCATCGTTCTACCATTCCTAGACCGGCAAGAAAACTTGCTGTTCCAACAGGACAATGCACGTCCGCATGTATCCCGTGCCACCCAACGTGCTCTAGAAGGTGTAAGTCAACTACCCTGGCCAGCAAGATCTCCGGATCTGTCCCCCATTGAGCATGTTTGGCACTGGATGAAGCGTCGTCTCACGCGGTCTGCACGTCCAGCACGAACGCTGGTCCAACTGAGGCGCCAGGTGGAAATGGCATGGCAAGCCGTTCCACAGGACTACATCCAGCATCTCTACGATCGTCTCCATGGGAGAATAGCAGCCTGCATTGCTGCGAAAGGTGGATATACACTGTACTAGTGCCGACATTGTGCATGCTCTGTTGCCTGTGTCTATGTGCCTGTGGTTCTGTCAGTGTGATCATGTGATGTATCTGACCCCAGGAATGTGTCAATAAAGTTTCCCCTTCCTGGGACAATGAATTCACGGTGTTCTTATTTCAATTTCCAGGAGTGTAGATTTGATATGGCATGGTCATCCTTCGATACATTATAGAATTTGGAAACTCATTCAGGGAATATTCGTTCACATTTTTTGTTGAACGCAGTTGGTTTTTATCATCCTGTATTAAAATATTTCCTTTTATCAATAGTACAATTTATAAACAATGTTTTGTGAGTAGAATAAAAATTCCAATGGTAAACTTAACTGCTTTTTCGACGTTATTTTACCAGATAACTAAAAATAGGAAAGCCTTGAACCCCTTCCACTAAATTTAGTTAGTATTAAGATTCTTTTACAGGGAGTGCAGTGGAGCTGACGCTGAAATTATTAAGTATTTGATTATATCATCGCTTGTCTCACTGAACTCTTCTGAACTCTACATGTCACGTGTGGTCTGGCGTCTTCTTACCAGCAACAGGTCCCAGGTTCAAACTAGTCAATTCCCTAAAAAACGCGCTCAGAGCGTCGTTGCGCGGAAGTGGTAGGGAGACACGACTTAGAACAAATAGACACCACGCAGAATGTCAGAACAGTTATATTGTTAGCTGCACCCAAATAAGTTTCGGCACCGCTGTGACATTGCGACTGTTACTTGCTTTCTCCTTTTATTTTTCATTCTATTCGACCATAATACGCAGAATGAACCAGATAGAATTTTAGCGTTCACATGCAGGGTTAAACCAAATAATACCCCCTACTTTAAGCTAGTTGTTCGTCAAATGCAAATTGGAAGAGATGGTGTAGGGTGATTCCGCGATGATGTTACAAACTCTCAGGAATGATGTAGAAGGGGAAATGTATCAGTATGATGTAAGTAACCATGGTCCGGAAACGATAGTGCCAAAATTTATAAACGAAAATCGTTCTGACACCTCTGACAGTGGAATATACACACCGGTACTGTTATTTCGAAGACTGTAGGGGAGGCAATTTTCAGAAGCGGTTGTAAGGACCAAAGCAAGGAAAAAAAGTTCTAGTAAACACCGGCTTTAAAGTGCATAATTTAAAGGCTATTGGCTCTGGTTCAGTGGAAGAGATGTGTTTCACAGTAGCGAAGGTTAATAAGTGCTCCTAGCTCTTAGGGTAGACGCTTCAGAACCCTTGTTTCTAGAACATTTTTTTTCTTGATTTGGTCCATACTACCTCCTCCAAAAACATATTAAACAAACATCCAGTAGTAGAAGAGATGTGTTTTACGGTATCGAAGATGACCTAGTGCTAGTAGCTCCTAAGGCAAGCATTTTAGAGCATTTAGTTTCGGTCCATACTGCCTCCTCTCAGATTTGTCTACCCTGTAGTTTTAAGCCGTCGGCAAACGAACCGTGCTATCGGAAGCCAACGTTGAGCGTGGCGACTTGCTCTGTCGAACGCTCAGGAACGATGCGACTTGTGCATACAGTACGAAGTGCCCAACATGGTATACACGATCGCAACGCTCTCCAGCGGCAGTTGTCGATAGTATCTGGCTCGCAAATCACACTGTTTACGAAATGGACATGCACAAAATTCCTACATTAGCCCTATTAAAACGTACTTTTCTCCGTTATCCATATACTAATCAGGCTGTTTTTCTGTGGTACACATAAATAAAAACTTCGAGGTCCGTGACAGTACTATAAGGCAAGAAGGAAAGTACCACCTCCAGTCAATACGGACATCGGATTATAAAAATTCCATTACAAATAATGCGATACAAATGTACAATAGTTCTCCACGTAAGATAAAAATTATTTCATAATTCTCACTTTTTAGTAAAACCCTAAGCTCGTTCTTGCTTGACTACTGTTCCTAGCCAGCAGCAGAATGTCTACAACATTTGAATTACAGAAGTTGAAAAAGGGCAAAATATCTTGTGCAAGTAGTGCAAGGTGTTCTGTTGATTAAGCCAATCGAATGTACTCTCTCTTCAAAAAGAGCGCACTTATATTTACATAACATCGAATGCTATAGTATATACTTATATTAAACTAATAAGAAAATATCAGAACCTATTTGAAACGCGAAGGTTAGAAAAAAATATACTGAGGTTGTGGGACACGAACCAACAACATATAATAAAATTCTCCATGGACAGTGTTGCTAGTCATTGCGCTTTTTTTTCGCCATCGGTCTCCTTACCATTTTTTATTTTTTAGACGCTACCGCTTTTATACCGATTTTTTATTTATATATTTTTATTGATTTTGTTTTTTAAGGAGGTGGACCGGTGGGTGCTGAGGGAGCGGAGTGGGTAAGGGTCTGGCCGTCGAGCCTATGGTGCACAGGAGAGTGAGATACACAGGAATCAACAGAAGTGGAAGGCTTTGTTTTTGTTTATTTATTTCATCTTTGTTATAATTTTTACTATTCTTATGAAACTAGTGGAACAGACGTCATCCACATAAAAAAACAAAGACTGGGTAAAAGAAAAGAAAAATAAATAAGATCCGCGCATTTATGGCTCGCTCTCCCATCCGTGGAGGTCGGGAGTAGAATCGATCATAGGCGGCTTAAACTCAGACACCGTCGAAGGCGGGGTAGATGCCCTCAGCTCCAGGCACTCCCCAACTGATCTAACAAAGACCACTCGAAGATAGTTGGCAAATAATGTTCGACAACGTGGCGTGTGTCCGAGCGACGCATCGGCTGTTTGCAAACGGCTCCAGAAGTCGAGGCGGGATTTAGGTCCTTCACGGAATAGGTAACCGAACACCCACCCCTTGACCCACGTAATGGCATGAAATTTGGCAGCGGGAAAATGTTTGTGCTTCCGGTATAGAAACATTAGCGGTTCGATCGTATCTACTGAAACGACCACGGATTTTAGGAGACCTTATGTAGCTTGTTATTATATCCTGAAAGCTTTAATCGGTGCTGTGTTAGTAATTCAAATTTAAGGGGCGCTAGGACGTCAAACGGGCCGACTTGGAGCAGGAGAGGCATCACATGACATTTTAATTTCCAGTGTCTATACTTTTACAAATAAATTCATAAAACTTTGTCAGCATCACCAGGAACGATTCAGGATTCACACTCATTGCAGTGGAAGTTCGAAAACATAACAAAATATTTTTTTTGCGTGTGAAATTTCATCATTTTTTTCACTTACTAATGGCTGCATTCGTTGCTATAGGTACACTTTTCTTCGTAAGTTAGAGAGATTCTACGATTAATTTTGCACAGCATACATACCATATTTACAGGTGTATGAAACTATAGAATTTTTTTAATTTATGAAAAAACGCATGATCTGTTGTATTTTAAACTTCATGTGTAGAAAAAACACAAATTTTGTAGTTAATTGCCTCTGTTTTTACCACAGGTTTTAATAGATTTGGAAAATTCTAGAGTTTCGTACACTTTTAAGCATGGTTTTGTATGGTGTGCAAAATTCATCGAACCATCTCCCTTACTTATGAAGAAAAGTGTACCTATAGCAACAAATGCTACCATTAGTAAGTGAAAAAAATGATGAAATTTCACATGTAAAAAAAATTACTTCGTTATGTTTTCGAACTTCCACTGCTATGAGTGTGAATTCTGAATCCTTCCTGGTCATGCTGACAAAGTTTTATGAATTTATTTGTAAAAGTATAGGCAGTGGAAATTAAAATGTCCTGTGGTGCCTCTCCTGCTCCAAGTCGGCCCGTTTGACGTCCTACCCCCCTTAATTGTAACAAATTATACCAAGAACAATTCGTTTTCAATGGACCTCATCATGCCGTTACCTTCAAATGGCATACTCTCATAACACGCAAGTTATAATTCTTTTACGACGAATCTCACATTTCTCGTCATTTTATTACATTGAGTCATGCAATTAGCGGCAGGATTTCGAGAGCTCCTTAGCTTGCTGGTGCTCAGAAACTGCGTATATGCACACGGGCAAGTCAGTATGGCTCCCCACAACTATACTCCGAAGGTAGTTGACGCGCATGTGACAGGTGGCGTTCTGCCATCTCACTGGTCAACGTTAAAATGCACGCTAAGAATATCTGACATAATAGATACTGGCTCTGCACGTTCGGAAAAACTCCCCAACGTGCTATTCCATGCAATGACTTCAGAAACTCACTCAGCGCTCAACGCTCAACGTCTGGATCCACGGTCCGTGTGTGGCTTCAGGAATAACAGTACGGTTTAAGCATTCCCCAGTCAGAGGCATTAGAACCGTTTTCTCTTATAACTTTCGACAATGTGCTGCACTAGGTGTTGTTAATTTGACTGAAATATCCTTTTATGCTATACAAAAATACCTAGGGATTTGTAAAGTAGCAAAATTATTTCATTAGCTATCTATGAGTATACAAGTAGTTGATAGTGTAATTGACAATACAAGGCAAGACTAGTGTCTGCTAGACAGATGTGTATCTGTGTAGAAGAGTCTTGTTCTGCCTTGTATTGTCAATTACAGTACCAACTACTTGTATACTCATAGGTAGCTAGTGAAATATATATATTTTAATGGAAATGGAGATGGAACTGAGACTGAAAGGATGCAAATGGAATCATACGAACAGTCCTGGCCTCCTTTATTTCTCCACTCCTGTCAAAATAAATGGCAATATGTGTGTGTGTGTGTGTGTGTGTGTGTGTGTGTGTGCATGTGTGTGTACTTTTAAAGAACGTAGTTGTTAACAGTTGCGGTACAAAGGGTGAAACTAATGTAAAAGCTTTCCGAAATTCACGCTGATGTACAGCTGCTATGCCACAACACGCTGCTCCCTGCGAATCTTGCAGGCTGCAACCAGTGCGACACTAATGCTGATCCTCCTCCCCGTCTACATCCATGCAGAAACACTGCGTTCCATTCTGCTTTGTACAATGTGTATCCATCGTTCTACTGCTCATCAACCCCTTTTCTCGTTCTTTCGTATGTAGGAAGGAGGGGGAAGATAGGAATGGCAGAAACACGCTCTTTATATCTAGTATCTTGTCCTAGTCTTCCTTCTAAATCGACAGTGAAAGCGGAAGAATTTTCTTACGGTCTTTCTACGATATCAGTTTTCTAAATCTACACAACAACCTCCTCGGGATAAGAATGTCAACTTTCGTCGAGAGTTCCCATTTACGATTGTAAGGCTCCTGCGTAACACTTACATAACGGTTAAACTGGCCAGGTGCTTTCATGTCTGAATTCCGTCTATCGCTGCCATACTGAACAGACTCTCTAGAGCGAAATGGCACAGTGATACTGAAACACCCTCGTATTCAGGAGGCGCGGCGTTCAAATCCTCTTCCGATCATACTGATACAGTTGTTTACGTGATGTCCCTAATTCATCTAGGGCGAAAGGCGAGATGATGTCTATAAACAAGATACAGCCATTTCCTGTCTCCATTCTATTCAAACTGAGATTTTACTCAGTCTCCAACACACTGAAGCACCAAAGAAACTGGTACAGGCATGTGTGTTCAAATACAGATATATGTAAACAGCCAGAATACGGCGCTGCGTTCAACAATGCCTATATAACACAAAAATTATCTGGCGCAGTTGTTACCGCTGCTACAACGGCCGGTTATCAAGATTTAAGTGAGTTTCATCGTGGTGTTATAGTCGGCGCATGAGCGATGCGAGCGATGAAGTAGGGATTTTCCCGTACGACCATTTCAGAAGTGTATCGTGAATGCCAGGAATCCGGTAAAACATCAGATCTCCGACATCACTGCGGCCGGAAAAAAGCCTGCAAGAACGGGACAAACGACGACTGAAGAGAATTTTTTTTTTATTTATTTATTTATTGCCAAATTATAGACCTGTTACCTGATGTTTAAAACAGGTCGTACATCTTACAATTTTCGTTTTTCATCTTTTTTCAGTTTTCTTTCCTTTTGTTTTATCTACAACATTTACAAAGAATGATTAAAAATAACAATAATTTGAGGATGAAATATAAATAAAATTTTGTTGTTTTTAAGAAG
The DNA here is from genome assembly GCF_023864275.1 of Schistocerca cancellata. Lineage (NCBI taxonomy): Eukaryota > Metazoa > Arthropoda > Insecta > Orthoptera > Acrididae > Schistocerca > Schistocerca cancellata. The sequence goes on from NC_064626.1 coordinate 933,858,639, forward strand.
AATATAAAAAGAAGATAGGATAGATGAGAGATTTGTTAGTACCATCACCGAGTGTGACTGACGGTGAATACCTCGGAATGGTTTCATCGAGCCGTTGACCGCCAGTCACACAGCCACAAACACAAATGGTTATTAATAGAGAAATAATGTTTCTTATCCTATTTGTTACTAATCCTATGTATTAACTACATTAGGTGCGCATCCATGTACAGCATTTGGTGTTTTCTTGGCTAGATTGCCAGCAATTTGCTTATTTACATTCACATCTCAGCTTCCTCCTCCTGTTCCTCCTCATTGTCACTATTTTCGCTGTCACTGTGGGTATCGCTGTCCATCGTCTGGAGATTTCTGTTACGCTGCACATAGGCATGTCTGTGATGTCGTGTCCGCATATACTCTTCATGTGTTGTTTTTGAAATACTGTTTGTCAGTGCGTTTAATTGTGCCCATTGTTCTTCGTCTCTTATTGCTGTGTATATATCTATGTCTGTATCTGTGTAATCTAAGTGTAGTGTATGTCTATTGTTCGCGTATTGCCCGTAGAAAAAGACAGTGTGTTCTGGGGAACCTTCTTCCCTGCGTGTGCATGTAGGTGTCTGCCTCAGACTCACGCGGTTTAAGTGCGTGGGATAAGGTCCGTGCCCGGTTAAGAAATGTACCATACCGCAGCTGCGATCGATATGTCTCATTCTCAACCGCTCCCTAATGTCAAGGAGAAAGTCGTGCAGTCTACGTCCCTTATCACTTACATCCCACTCACCTTGCCATGTATCCAAACGCCAACTTTTAAGGTGTCGTATCGTCTCTATGGGCACACCGGTCATTGTGTGTACCTTATCTAGTCTCCCCACCTTTAACCAGTACCTTGCAGCTCTGTATTTGATCGTGATATCTGAAGAGAATCGTTGAACGTGACAGAAGTGCAACCCTTCCGCAAATTGCTGCAGATGTCAGTGTGTGAACCATTCAACGAAAATCGCCGATATGGACTTTCGGAGTCGAAGGCCCACTCGTGTACACTCGATTACTGCACAACACAAAGCTTTATGCCTCGCCTGGGACCGTCAACACCGATATTGGACTGTTGGTGACTGGAAACATGTTGCCTGACCGGACGAGTCTCGTTTCAAATTGTATTGAGCGGATGGTCGTATGGGTGCGGAGACCTCATGAATCCATGGACCGTGCATGTCAGCTGGGAAGTGTTCAAGCTGGTAGAGGCTCTGTAATGGTATGAGGAGTATGCAGTTGGAATGATATGGGACCTCTGACACGTCTACATAACGACTGTGACAGGTGGCACGTGCTTAAGTATCCTGTCTGGTCACCTGCATCCATTCATGTCCACTGTGCATTCCGACGGACTTGGCCAATTCCAGCAGGACAACGCGACACCGCAAACGCCCAGAATTGCTACAGAGTGGCTCCAGGAACACTCTTCTGAGTTTAAACACTTCCGCTGGCCACCGTAATCCCCAGACATGAACATTATTGAACATGTCTGTCACGCCTTGCGTCGTGCTGTTCAGAAGAGATCTCCACCCCATCGGTTTCTTACGGATTTATGGATAGCCCTGCAGGATTCATGGTGTCAGTTCCCTCCAGCACTACTTCAGACATTAGTTGAGTCCATGTCACGTCGTGTTCTGGCATTTTTGCGTGCTCACGGGGGCCCTACACGATATTTTGCAGGTGTACCAGTTTCTTCGGCTCTTTAGTGTAACATCGACGGGGAAAACATGCAGAATCTTTCCCTACCAAGGATTCCAGACACCGGAGAGCTACTCAGAAAAACGGTGAAAGCAGTTATGGAACGTTTTTAATTTTGAGTGCCAGGATCAACCACCAGTTTCACAGCAGTGATCGACTTTTGATGTTCTATAACAGGTGTGTTCCTTTGATACTGCGATGGCGATGATTTCTTAATGATCCTGAAAGGATGACAAATCGTAGACTTTGATTAAAGTCTCCATGTTTAAGGGGACCAACAGTCGCAGCGTATTTCTGTATCTGATTCACGTTAATTTTCCCCAAAACCTTTGTCCCACGTGTGACAAGGCTACTGAACATACAGCAATGAAATTTCTGCCAGACATTAAATACTTATTTTGCGTTACGCTAAATCTAAAATTCTTCTTGAAGTCGCTTTTTTCCCTAAAATTTGTAGATAACGAATGGATTCAAAAATTTTCTTCATTTATAATATTATTTAGAAGAAAATAACACAAAACTTCATGTTTTTGAGGTTGAAAATATTTGTTTTCTAAATGTACACTGAATTTCAGTGAAGCATACTGAATAGTTCTTCAGAAAAAAGGGACTTTCTACTAAAAATATTATATCTGGGGAATCACTTTTAAAGAAAAGGAACAGAGTTCGAGCACTTACAGAGGATTAAAAATAGCATGATGCATTTGTTTTGTCTTCTTCTACGTCTATCGTGTCCTCCAGTTTTGTCTTGCAACATCTAACTAATTGTCTTTCAGTTTTTGCCATTACTGCCACAGATCATTCAGCATCTCGCACTGTACAGTTGTCACAACGGTGAAGACCTGAGTCCATATTCTCCCCTGGAATAATCTCTAATTTTTGTAATACCGAAATTTTTCCATACTTGTATGTGAGGACAGCATCATGAACTCCTATTTTTAATGTCTGCATACCTACAGTTTTTGGTAGACGATTCCAAATCAGGTTGTTCAGACAGTCTTCTTATTTCCTGTTCGCCCATGCAAAAATTTCTCCAGTAGCTCAGGCCTCGACAAATCTCTGAATACGAACTTAATAACACCAAGCACAAATATGGACTTTATAACATCAAATATAGCTGCTGGAAGACTATTCGGAGACGAATAAGATTCACAGTCGCTTTTGTCCTGTTAAACCTATGCCAAAATACGTGTTAACATTTGGGTAGAGACCATGAGATGGACTTACATCTGTACAAGTTTTAGAACTAATTTGCCCAACAAAATTTCTAACTGTGTTTTAAAAGAACTTATAATTCTCATTAAAAACATTCTGGCAGGGTCCCCATTTTATGCAAGGTGCCAACCAAGCCACACGTGAATCTGTGTGTGGTAAATGTCCTTCTCACCTGGGCCTGCATGTGATGTGCGGCTCACATGAACAGAGCTGTCTTTTCGAGGTTTGTGCATCAGATCACTGTTAACTGTGATTCTAATAGAATTAAATTAAGATAAGTGATAAGGAAAGGTTGAATATCAAATCTTACTGTCACGCCAAATTCAGCAGTCAGTGACACACGCAAGATGTTAACTAAAATAAATGTCCAAAAAAAACAATCATTTAGGAAAGTCCTTAGGAGAATGTATGAACAGGCCGGCCAGAGTGGCCGTGCGGTTCTAGGCGCTACAGTCTGGAACCGAGCGACCGCTACGGTCGCAGGTTCCAATCCTGCCTCGGGCATGGATGTGTGTGATGTCCTTAGGTTAGTTAGGTTTAATTAGTTCTAAGTTCTAGGCGACTGATGACCTCAGAAGTTAAGTCGCATAGTGCTCAGAGCCATTTGAGCCAAGTGCATGAACAAGATCCCAAAGATCCAAACACTATCCAAAAAAATTCAATTTTTTTCAACCACTGCCACCCTTGGTCCCCTTAATAGGTTTCCTTAACACCATTAACTCTACATCCTCATTGATGACCTTGATCTGCAAGCACAGCAGACAAAAAAATTAGTCGCCCCTTGGACATAACACGCTAATACCGAATAGCACTGTCTTTAGCCTTGACAGTGGCCTCAGTATGGCGAGAAAGAGAGTCCACAAGTTTCTTCAGGTGTGCCACATACAGCTGGAGCCACTCATTGATGATAAAATCCAATAGATCCACCATGTTGACTTATACATCGAATGTTGTGGGGCGGTAGAGATGCGACAGGTTGCTAGAGATTCGTCACACCAGCAGAGTACGATTGCAGTCCTGTGAACATGGCTTTTGTCATCTTGGAATTGGGAATATCCACAGCATAGCCATATTCAAGGTGCAGAAGAAATGGCGACACTTGGTGACCAAGAATTTTGAAATAAACATTACGGTTCATTTTCATGATAATCTCACCGAGTAGAACCAAATTAAGGGCCGTAAAACATTACCAAAATCTCACAGGACCCCCGACGGCGTGAACTGCGATCACCACACACTACGGATTAAACGCCTGATTAGGCCGTTGGTGCACTACTTACCTACTGACCAGATTCTGTGTTGTTTAGCCCTTTTGCCGGCCGGAGTGGCCTAGCGGTTAAAGGCGCTACAGTCTGGAACCGCACGACCGCTACGGTCGCAGGTTCGAATCCTGCCTCGGGCATGGATGTGTGTGATGTCCTTAGGTTAGTTAGGTCTAAGTAGTTCTAAGTTCTAGGGGACTTATGACCACAGCAGTTGAGTCCCATAGTGCTCAGAGCCATTTGAACCATTTTTTTTTTTTGTTTAGCCCTTTTGTGGACCCATATCTTCATGTGCCGCATTGGGAAAGGGCCTTTTGCGATGTACCTGTCTCCAAATGTCCTTTGCATACCATTCCCTTCGGAACGTTTGCTGGGTTTCTGACCAATTGTCGTTGACGAGGGACAACACTTCTCACTAGTCAATTAAGATCTTTTTACGATCACCGTTCTTATACCATGTTTCATGGCTACGAGTGGTGCATTGCTTTTAGACACGTGGGAAAATCCGCGTTGACGCAGCAACAAATCGGCATCTGCGTTCTCGGTGCGGTCATGGGCACGTCCAAACACGTCGATCCATCTTGCGGCAATGATCCCTTGCAACCGGTTGACTCACACGCTCCACTTCACAGCCACGACTTACGGCAGCAGTGAAAGGTCACATGACCATCTAGTGTGTTCCACAACATCTACACCGCTCCATAGTGACCAGCGTACTCTGTTGAGGGATGTGCTCCGTATTTTGTCTGTTGAGCTTGTTTACTTTCTTTTTGCTCTACGTATTCCAACTTCTGTCTTCCACTACAGTTTTTACCCTCTGCGGTAGCCTGCGTCAGTGTTTCCCACATAGTCCTTTCCTCGCCAATTCTGCGGAGAATCTCTTCGTTCCTTATCTTATCTGTCCATCTAATTTTTAACATTCTTCCGCTCCACATCTCTGGTTTTCCCACATTACTTGTTTCGCTACGGTACGATGCTGTGCTCCAAAATACATTCTCTGAAATTTCTTTCTCAAATTAAGGCCCATGTTGGTACTAGTAGACTTCTCTTGGCCCGAAATACTCTTTTTTCCAGTGCCAGTCTGTTTTTTATGTCCTTTCTCCCTCCATCACGGCGTATTTTGCTGCCCAGGTAGCAGAATTCCTTAACATCGAGTACTTCACGATCCTCAATTCTAATGTTCAGTTTCTCGCTGTTCTCTTTTCTGTTACTTGTCATTATTTTCGTCTTTCTTCGTTTTACTGTCCGTCCGAGTTCTGTACTCATCAGGCTGTTCATTCCATTCCACAGCTCCTGTAATTCTTCTTCACTTTCACTCAGGCTATCAATATCATCAGCGGATAATACCATTGATTTCCTTTCATCCCAAATTTTAATACCCAATCTTGAAACTCTCTTTTATTTACATCATTGGCACTTCGATGTATAAATTGAACAGTAGAGGTGGAAGACTCCAACCCAGTCTCACACCCTTTTTAATCCGAGCACTTCGTTCTTGGTTCTCCAGTGTTATTGTTCCCTCTTGGTTCTTGTATACAGTGTACACTGTCGCCTTTCCCTACAGTCTACCCCTATTGTTCTCAGAATTTCGAACTTCTTGCATCATTTTACATTGTCAATCGCTTTTTTCAGATCGACAAATCCTATGAACATTTTTTGCTTTTTCTTCAATCTTGCTTCTATTATCAAGTGCAGCGTCAGAACTACCGCTCTAGTGTCTTCATCTTTTCTAAAGATATATATACTCAGACTAGACTCACTGCATTAGGGGAAAACTGTGACGATCTTGTAAACGGAATTCTTTTAACGTACAGGTTACAGCACAATTAACAGTGAAAACTGAAAATGTCTGAAATAAACGATAATAGAAGCAAAAGTGATTCAGTAAACGTGAGTCAGAGAACGAAAGTTTGTGAGATAGTTGCGATTTTGTGGTTACCAGCCGTTACACTAGTATACAGTATCGTTCTAGGTAGTACAAATGTGTTTGAAACGTAAATTTCTTAATAAAGTCTCCATATAATTCGGCTCAAATGTCACCCACGAGTTATCTTAAAGACAAATACTATTCTACTTTAGTACGATACATGTTCACTCATATCTGTTAAAGGAGATGTCCCACGTGTCGTCTTCGCATTTGGATACGATAATACATTCGCCTAAGCAGTGAGCTACAGCTGTATGAAATGCTCCTGGATCATGACAAGGCTGTATAGTTTGACCCAAATGGTTCAAATGGTTCTGAGCACTATGGGACTTAACATCTGAGGTCATCAGTCCATAGAACTTAGAACTACTTAAACCTAACTAACCTAAGAACATCACAGACATCCATGCCCGAGGCAGAATTCGAACCTGCGACCGTAGCAGTCGCGCGGTTCCGGACTGAGGCGCCTAGAACCACTCGGCCACCGCGGCCGGCAGTTTGACTCAACTCGAATGCTGTGCACTTCAATGTTTCGACTTCTCAATAAGTCGTCATCAGATGATTTGAATATGTTACATGGAAATCGTCAAAGTACAACTGAACAGGCCACGAGAGAGCGCTCGTTCTGGCTTTCTCAGATGTACATTGAAGCGCTACTACACTATGTGACCAAAAGAATTCAGCCAGCCCTGTATAATGCGTAACTGACCACTACACGATACGAGCGGCAAACCCGAAATTATAAAAGCAGACTGGAAGTATTTTGTTGCCAGTAGACTAACAACAGAATGGGTCGTTCAGGAGAGCTCCGTGACTTCAAATATGGACTAGTCAGTGGGTGTCACATGAGCGACCCGCCAGGGTAGCCGAGAGCGCTAACGCGCAGCTTCCTGGACTCGGGTAGGCGCGCCGGCCCCGGATCGAATCCGCCCGGCGGATTAACGACGAGAGCCGGTGTGCCGGCCAGCCTGGATGTGGTTTTTAGGCGGTTTTCCACATCCCGCTAGGTGAATAACGGGCTGGTCCCCACGTTCCGCCTCAGTTACACGACTCGCATACATCTGAGCACGCTCGCACTATTCCATTAATTACACTCGACGCAGACAGTAGGAGTACACTGATTCCGTCCGGGGGGGGGGGGGGTACGGGGTGGCTGCAGGAAGAGCATCTGGTCACCCCTTTCCACTAACCTTGCCAAATCCGTTCCTAACAATGCCGACCCTGCGTCTGCGTGGGACATGGCACCAGTGAAAGAAAGACTGAATGTCACCTGAGCCATAAATCGGTCAAGGATCAGGCAGACGTCATGGACTTGTGGCTGATCGTTTACGGGCTGCCACCATCGGCAAGTGATGGGCGCTGTTGTGAGTGCCAGCGCCAGTTTCTGAGTGACTGGGGAACTGTGGCTGTTCTCCAGACAGAACATGTAGGTTTGGGTTCCACTAATCCTGCTAACGTGTGGTGGCCAGGCCCGACAAGGTGGTCTTTAAAAGAAAGAGTTTTTCCTATAGAATGACTAGCGTTTCGTAGTACCCTTTGAGAAACAATCTTCTGAAAGTGTGGGCAGGCAGCAGCACTTAACGGTAGTACGATGTGCATCAGCAGGAAGTGGCCAATCGCAGTGCATCGTCTCTGTTCTGGAGGCTGATTGGCCGAAACGTCTTCGTGTGAAAAGAGTGTCGCCGGGCTGTGGGTAGCTCTCGAATTGCAGGAGTCGGTCACTGGCCCTGGTAGGCTGGAGGAGACAAACTGGAGACATCTGAGGCAGAGGTAGTGTGGAGGCATACTTCGGAAGTTCATAGTCAGGTAGCAGTAAGGTTGTTCTCTAGACTTGGGAAGTTCAGAAATGATCGAAGTACGTTCCCTTTCGCACCCGTGGGAAACGTCTTAATCTGTTGGTAGTTTTCGAATTGGGTGTTGATGTTGGCCAGCTGACACGGACTGTTAAGTAAGTGATCGCCTAACAGAGTGTGGAGCAACTCGCTAGCTGGAAGTGTTGTGCAGCGAACGAAACTGACTTAGCGAAAGTTCTTTGAAGAAAAGTAATTTAAGTTTTGCTCCAATAGAAATTTGAAACGTGGAAATTGTTATGCATGTCCTTACCCTCTTTGACTTTGGGCTGTGTTCCTGTTTTGTTCACAGAAGAGGTGGAGGAATCCGATTGGTGATGATGTACTGACTGATTGTGGTGTTCGTTGTCCAGTCCAGTGGTCGGATGTGGGAGCTTTTGAAGGTAGTCACGTGGCTTCAGGCTGTTGCGTAGTGGTATAGCGGGAGTAAATGATTTAACCCCGTCTCGCGGATCTAAGTGTTGCTGATGACCCTCATTTGCGTTATAGCATAGGTGTAGCAGGGCCTAGAAATTATTCGAATCCGCCAACAGACCTTAGGGAGGAAGTCTACAGAGCAATATGTCACGTGATTTTTCTCGCGCACCGCACAACGCAAAGACTTCGCGAACTCTGGCTGCGGCCACGATGGACTTCATCAGCCGCTGAAGGGGCTCCGAGATGACAGACTAGGAGGAACGTTTCATACTGACGGAGACGGAACGTCGATCATTTTGGAATATGGTTTAAAAAATCGCATATCAGCGGAAGGACTGAGTTCCAAAGTGATACCAACAGTCCAGCTAGCGCAATGCCTGTTCGGAGGGCATTAAAAAGAATGAAATACAGTAGTCTAGCATCTCCTCATAAGGCACACATTTCTGTAGCCAATGTTAAGCGACTCTTGAGGTGGTGTAAAAAGGGAGCCATTGGACAAAGTATGACTGGAAACGAGTGATTTGGAGTGAAGAATAACACACCTCATTGAAAATCATCCCTAACGGAGTTCAAGCCGTCGTAAAGACGAAGGGTGGACACACCTCATATTTGGACACTTTTGATGAGATGGTGTATATGAGATACTCAGATCGTCTGACGATGTTTTCGTATGAAGTCGGAAACGGTAATACCACTATTTATGTTATCTACACTACTGGACATTGAAATTGCTACTCCAAGAAGAACTGCAGATGATAAACGGGTATTCATTGGACAAATATATTATACTAGAACTGACATGTGATTACATTTTCACGCAATTTGGGTGCATAGATCCTGAGAAATCAGTACCCAGAACAACCACCTCTAGCCGTAATAACGGCCTTGATACGCCTGGGCATTGAGTCAAACAGATCTTGGATGGCGTGTACAGGTACAGCTGCCCATGCAGCTTCAACACGATACCACAGTTCATCAAGAATACTGACTGGTGTATTGTGATGAGCCAGTTGCTCGGCCACCATTGACCACACGTTGTCAGTTGGTGAGAGATCTGGAGAATGTGCTTACCAGGGCAGCAGTCGAACATTTTCTGTATACAGAAAGGCCAGTACAGGACCTGCAACATGCGGTTGTCCATTATCCTGCTGAAATATAGGGTTTCGCAGGGATCGAATGAAAGGTAGAACCACGGGTTGTAACACATCTGAAATGCAGCGTTCACTGTTCAAAGTGCCGTCAATGCGAACAAGAGGTGACCGAGACGTGTAACAATGGCACCCCATACCATCACGCCGGGTGATACGCCAGTATGGCGATGATGAATACACGCTTCCGATGAGCGTTCTCCGCGATGTCGCCAAACACGGATGCGACCATCATGATGCTGTAAACAGAACCTGGATTCATCCGAAAAAATGACGTTTTGACATTCGTGCACCCAGGTTCGTCGTTGAGTACACCACCGCAGGCGCTCCTGTCTGTGATGCAGCGTCAAGGGTAACTGCAGCCATGGTCTCCGAGCTGATAGTCCATGCTGCTGCAAACGTCGTCGAACTGTTCGTGCAGATGGTTGTTGTCTTGCAAACGTCCCCATCTGTTGGCTCAGGGATCGAGACGTGGCTGCACGATCCGTTACAGCCATGCGGATAAGATGCCTGTCATCTCGACTGCTAGTAATACGAGGCCGTTGGGATCCAGCACGGCGTTCCGTATTACCCTCCTGAACCCACCGATTCCATATTCTGCTAACAGTCATTGGATTTCGACCAACGCGAGCAGCAATGGTGCGATACGATAAACCGCAATCGCGATAGGCTACAATCCGACCTTTATCAAAGTCGGAAACGTGATGGTACGCTTTTCTTCACCTTACACAGGGCATCACAACAACGTTTCTCCAGGCAACGGGGGTCAACTGCTGTCCGTGTATGAGAAATCGGTTGGAAACTTTCCTCATGTCAGCACGTTGTAGGTGTCGCCACCGTCGCCAACCTTGGGTGAATGCTCTGAAAAGCTAATCATTTGCATATCACAGCATCTTCTACCTGTCGCTTAAATTTCGCGTCTGTAGGACGTCATCTTCGTGGTGTAGCAATTTTGATGGCCAGTAGTGTAATTCGCCAACGGCCTTGCCGCAGTGGGAACTCCGGTTCCCGTCAGATCACCGAAGCACTGTCGGACTTGGCCAGCACTTGATAGGTCACCGTCCAGATCTACCGAGTGCTGTTGGCAAATGGGCTGCACTGTGAGGCCAATTGAGGAGCTATTTGGCTGCGAAGTAGCGGCACTGGTCACGAAAACTGACAACGCCGGGGGAGAGCAGTGTGCTGACCACATGCCACTCCATATCCGTGCCCGGTGACGCCTGAGGTCTGAGGATGACACGGAGACCGATCCCTATAGTTGGGCCTTGAAGTCCTGTTCGGATGGTGTTTATCTGCTTTATGTTAGCTAATTTCGAAATAAGCAATAAAAAGGGTCGTTCAACGTTTTCGTTGAAAAAATATTTCGTATGGAAAATTCTGGACGAATCACAGCCATTAAACATAATTGACGCAGCTATTTATCAATAGAGTTGTAGACTGTCACCTTCAGTAACTGCTTAACAGTGTAAATTATGACTGTACGTCTTATATGGTTAAACAAATCCCTAGCCCAATTCTGATGCATCGATTTATTGTAAAAGTTCAGGTTGTCAAAAAATAGTTCAAATGGCTCTGAGAACTATGGGACTTAACATCTGTGGTCATCAGTCCCCTAGAACTTAGAACTACTTAAACCTAACTAACCTAAGGACATCACACACATCCATGCCCGAGGCAGGATTCGAACGTGCGACCGTAGCGGTCACGCGGTTCCAGACTGAAGCGCCTAGAACCTCACGGCCACACCGGCCGGCTTCAGGTTGTCGCCAAAGCATTGTCACAAATTAGAATTTGAGGACTCAGTGTGGGACAATACAGAAGAAGACTGATCGTTAGCACCCTTCATGTTGCACGTAGCTCCGCTTCGAAGATTAAAGAGTGAAAAACAAAATAGCACCTATACAGAAACAGTAGCACCTCTATCACAACCAACGTGCTCAGATCAGATGGATTTTGAAACTAGAGTTTAGTTCTGCAAATGGCTGTCCAGCCCAGTACTGCAGTGCTGAACATCGGAATGAATTGTTCTCGGCTGAGATCACTTCCAATCGCGTTGGATTTTTCAACTGCGGCAGCAGCCATGCATAGTTTGAATAAAATCGATACTCCATGCTCGTCTCACGTCACCAGTAGGGATTTTCTGTCAGCTTGTTGACAGATGCTGTACAAGTTCGGACGCCACCCACCTTCAGCAGGTGTGCCACAGGTGGTTTTGGAATTTGTATCTCTAGTTATCCGCATGAGGATGTGGTGTGCACCATTCCATTTCACTGTTAATATCCGTGAATGTATGCACAACATATACCCCCATCGTTTGACTGGAAGGAGTTGTTCTGAACTACAGCCAGACCGATCACCAAGTCTCTCTCCCGCATTTCCTCTGCAATCACATCAAGTTCTTCGTGCTACCTCGTCGGTAGCGTCCTAGATAAATATCATGCTATGCAACAGACACCAGGTGTATTTGAGGAAGTCTGGGAAAAATTAGACTCGCAGTTACTCAATAAGTTGCTTAATTTTTTTTAAGATAATAATGAAGCCCACAACAACATTTTCAGCTTGTTGAGATATGTCCACTCGATAATAGAGTCTTTCTCTAGCAAATCACTACAAATAACTACATTTCACGAGAGACTAAACGGGAATTTCTGTTAAAGATAACTGGAAAATGCCCTTTCACCCTTCATCGGAGATGGGGCCACGCGAGATTAGCCAAGCGGTCTTAGGCTGTGCAGTCATGGACTGTGCGGCTGGTCCCGGCGGAGGTTCGAGTCCTCCCTCGGACATGTGTGTGTGTGTGTGTGTGTGTGTGTGTGTGTGTGTGTGTGTGTGTGTGTGTGTGTTTGTCCTTACTATAATTTAGGTTAAGTAGTGTGTAAGCTTAGGGACTGATGACCTTAGCAGTTAAGTCCCATAAGATTTCACACACATTTGAATTTTTTTTTTCGGAGATGGGTCGTAGATAGTTCGTTGGAGTGAGCTGTTTAATCATGATGTGGCATCGACACAATGCGGTATTAGATCACAAGGATTTGTACTACAAGCAGTTACGTAAAATATTCCTTCGACCTGATGATGATGATGGTTGTGTAAGCGTCGCAAAAATTTTTAGATTTTAAGTTTCCATTTAGATAACAAGTCAAAGTCCTTACAGTGCAGTGCATTGTGGATGAAATAGTTAATCATAAATTGCTGTCTTTATTGTAGTAAAATCTCACACTATTTTTTTTTCTTCTTTGCGCAGTTTTTGAATCTCACACTCCAATCTGTTTGATCAAAATCGTTTCTTGTACTCATTCATATATATTCTGTTGTTTGTATTTTATCAGAAGCTTAATAGAGTCACAGTATACAAGTGATGAGAAACAACCTGAAAAGCGTGGAAGTGTGCTGCAGGGTAGGTTGTACCGAAAAGTAATTGTTAATAAAAAATTCGATAATTTGCACCATTTCCGAATTAATTAGCACAGAAGTTAGCCAGTCTGGCCGTTGCGCACGCAGATTCATGTGGGCCGCAAAATAAAATTTGTGTCAGTTCTTATCATAGCATAGCATAGATGACAATGCATGAGATCCCCTTGGGTCGGGTTCGATCCTTGCTACTCCCTATGTCCAGTTTTTGTATCTCTCTAGTGTTGGGTTTCGGGAAAGCAAACGAGATCCCCTTGGGTCGGGTTCGATCCTTGCTACTCCCTATGTCCAGTTTTTGTATCTCTCTAGTGTTGGGTTTCGGGAAAGCAAACGAAGTTCACGTTTGGCAATACCGTCTCTGACGGATCGCCTGAATTTGTGTGCGCAACGGCCTGATAAGCTAACTTCAATGCTATTTAACTCAGAAACAGAGTAACGTATCAGACTTTTTTTTCTAATCAGTTATATCTCAGGACAATCTACACAGCAACACCGTTACAAGCTTATGAGACTGTTTCCGACCACACTGTATATTTTATCTATGCTGGTTATACCCAACATTTGATTAAGTGAAATATTGACGTGAAGTTGTGCACAAAGAACCCTTGCTTTGAGGAAAATATAAGCTTTTTACTCGGACAAGGAAAGGATGGTAACTATAAATTAAGGCAAGTTGTTACAGTTCTGACTCTGTGGAGCCTATTTGTAACGGAAGTGGCGCCGCCTCTGCACTGACAGCATTATCCTTCTTGAACGGAAGACCATCAAAGGAGTTGAGCAGAAGGAACTCGTCCTGCCTGACTGGGTCTGGAGGCCTAACACGTGCGCCTCTGAGTAATATGTAGATCAGGGTCAATTGGCGCAGCAGAAATGCTAAACAGCTCCTTTGTGACCATCGGACGAGTCTGGGGCGTACACACAGACCCGAATCAGATAACGCAAAGGAGTCCGTGCCCCGTACAATGGTGAGGTGTTCTTGCGAGAACAATGAGCGCGACCTTCCTACTCCTCAAGGAGGGCGCGCGGTGTCTTCCCCTCCATGAGAACGTCTGGGCGCTGCCCAGTTTTTCTGGATTGTTCCACACCGAAGCCTTTACGGGAGATTTACGACTGTGAAGCAGACGGCAACGGCCTCCGGCGGCGGCGGTACAGGCGCTGCCATCTAGTAGCCGCGCGGCGCGCTTAGTGCGGCATTCCACCGCCAGGGCGCAGCTCCCATCAAGGCGCCTCTCAGGCAGTGTTGTGAGTGTTCTGCTTGAAGTATCTGCTCCCGTAACGACTAGTGAAAACTGCCGACGTCTATTTTCACGCTTCAGTTACTGCCATTAACTGTTCGAGTTTTCCGAAATGATAGCTTAGAGAGTGCGTAAGTCGTCTGCGTAAACAGTTCATTGATTACTGGACGAAACTTTGTTAGAACACTTTGGGAACAGAGAGGTAGGCACCAGGGCACCTCCATGAAGTTGCTAGATAACCTTATGTCTATGAAACATCACGTAAGGGTCCGAAAATTCAATATAGTTTATAATATTAAGAGACACAATGTGATGTGCTGTACAGTGGTTAAAACACTGGACTCTTATTCGGAAGAAACGGGGCACAAAATAGCGTTGCTCGTGAGATTTATATTTTCTGCGCTATAACCATAGAAATTAAGGTCTAAGGGACTTCCCTTGAAAAGGACACCCCTGATCCCCTACTTCTCCAATATCAGTTTGTGTGCCGATTCTCACGATATTATCAACTGGGACGTCAGGTTTTAAATCTTTGCCGTAAAGACGGCAGTTCGGTATTATTTCAAATTTTTAGGCTGCGTGAAGAAGAAAAATCTAAGTGCGACGTCTCCTGAGAGGAACAACGCAAATACACATCTGTCAGTATGCAGTACGCACTCCATGAAGGAGCATGGAACGTGATTGTCAGTGTACGAAGGTTATTTGAGTATATCAGTGCGTTTTACCGTTGACTGTATTAAAGCGGCTATTTGCGGCAGTTTCAGTGTGGCTGGGTGGTTTTTGGTTTACTTGACGCCACAGTAAGAACGCTGCTACCTGATGATGATGATGATCAGTTGATCGAAATGTTTATTTCATCAATAGGCGGCCGAGGTGGCCTGGCGGTTCTAGGTGCTACAGTCTGGAAACGCCCGACCGCTATGGTCGCAGGTTCGAATCCTGCCTCGGGCATGGATGTCCATAGGTTAGTTAGGTTTAAGTAGTTCTAAGTTGTAGGGGACTGATGACCTCAGTACTTAAGTCCCATAGTGCTCAGAGCCGTTTGAACCATTTCACCAGCAGCTCTTGACATTACTGAAATAGGACTTTTTTCAGTTACAAATAAGAAGTTGATAAGTCACATTCGCCAAACAGGCCTGGATGGAACTTGCAGTGCCGGCCGGAGTGGCCGAGCGGTTCTAGGCGCTTCAGTCTGGAACCTCGCGAGCGCTACGGTCGCAGGTTCGAATCCTGCCTCGGGCATGGATGTGTGTGATGTCCTTAGGTTAGTTAGGTTTAAGTAGTTCTAAGTTCTAGGGGACTGATGACCTCAGATGTTAAGTCTTATAGTGGTTATAGCCATTTTAACCATTTTGAACTTGCAGTAAACCATCCCTGACGTAGTACACTGTAAATTCTCGAGCACAACCGGTGACAACTTAAAACTGGAACTAGATCATTTTCTACATTGGAAGCGTCAGAGCTCGCGTGTGTTCTGGGGAGGGGGGGTGGAGGGGGGAGGGGAGAGGAAGACGTGGACCGTTCAAGGGCGCCCGTAAGAGAGTTCGTAGAGGAGAAGGAGGTGGTTTGTACATTTTTAACGTTTTGAAAGATGAATGGCACATTTAAGTAGTCATAAAAAAATGTTTTAAAAACTTGGGTAATACTGACTTTAAAATCGTTGTCTAGAAAGAAAAACACGTGTATACACCTTTTGTTTTTATTTCCCTGAGAGCTAAAGGGGACGGGGGGTTGCTTGCCCATAGGTATGAGCGCCTTTGGAGACGTTGTGTGTGTAGTAATAACTGGTCAGTTCCTTCTCGCTTGGGAATGACTCTGCCCATGTACGTTTTTCTTTAACATCGCCTCGGAATCGGGGTTTTGTCGATGTGACAGTGGTTGTGAAAGGCTCTCTGTCAGTGTGGAACGTGGCGACAGATTCACTCGAGGTGCACGGCGGTGCCTGGCCGAGCGCCTTCAATCAGACGGGAGTCCTGCAGCGGCAGACTGAGGACAATGGCGGAGGTGGAGCGTCCTGCGTCCAAGGACACGAAGCCGCGCCTCCCGCCGACCTCTCAGGACTCCGGCCAGCCAGCAGCGGTGCGCGCGCTGCCAGCCACCGTCTCCACATCTCTGCTGTCCGTGCAGCAGGCGTCGGCGTTTCACTCCCCACATCACCCACATATAGCCGGCAGCGAAAGATGTATTCAATTATTTGACGAAAACAACGTAACGCCTGGAACAAAGAGAAATACGAGATTAGTAGTGAACATTTTGAACACGCCACAGCTTCTAAGTATTTAGGGGTAATGCTAAGAGGATATATGAAATGGAACGACCGTGTAAAATCAGTATTAGTGATGGCGAATGTATTTGTCCAAAGAGTTGTGGGGAAATGCGATGCATCTGCAAAGGACAGCGCCTGCAAGACGCCAGGGTGACCGAATCTGGAGAGTTGTTCTAGAGTTTGGAGTCCTTATCAGGCAGGCATGACAATAGATATCAGACGATTCCAAAGACGCCGTGCTGGATCGTTATTTGTCGGTGTAGTCCATGCGAAAGATTAACAGAAATGCTCGGCGAACTTCAATGGGAATCCTTGGAGGAAAGGCGACGCTGTTCTCTAGAAACGTTGTTTGGCAAGTTTAGGGGTTGGGTTGGGTTGGGTTGGGTTGTTTGGGGAAGGAGACCAAACAGCGAGGTCATCGGTCTCATCGGATGAAGGAGGGAAGGGGAAGGAAGTCGGCCGTGCCCTTTCAAAGGAACCATCCCGGCATTTGCCTCAAGCGATTTACGGAAATCACGGAAAACCTAAATCTTGATGACCGGACGCGGGATTGAACCGTCGTCCTCCCGAATGCGAGTCCAGTGTGCTAACCACTGCGCCACCAAGCTCTGTCGGCAAGTTTAGGGAATTGGTGTTCGAGAAAGACTGAGCGGCAGTCATGCTACTTATCTCGAGTAGGGATCGTGACAATAAAACATGACAGACGACGCACGAAGGAGTTATGTAGACAATCGTTTATGCTTCGCTCAGTACGCGAGTGCAATAGGAAAGAAAAGTAGTGACACTGGTACTATGTACCATCCGCCATGCACTGCACAGTGGCTTGCGGAGTATGCGGGATATCCCAGAATCAATGGTCAACGTGCAGGGATACGACAGGATCGATGACGCATAGCAAAAAAGGCTAGTACACATGGGATTTAAAATGCGTACTTTAAGAGCTATGAGTACTTCTTCACCTTCGATACTGCGAAACAAATCTCTTCTACTCCAAGCTCTTTGCTTTAATATGGACCAAAACAAGAAAAACTGTCTAATAAACATGGGCTTCACAACGCACACCTTAAGTAATCCTAGGGTAGATGTGTTTCACAGTAGCGAAGATGAAGAAGTGCTCATGATTCCTAAGGTATGCATTTTAGAGCCCATCATTACTGGGCAGTTTTCTCTTGTTTTCGTCCACAATACCTTCTCCCAAAATGTCGAAAGCAGAAAGCTTGCAATAAAAGAGACTTGATTCACAATATCGAAGATGAAGAAGTGCTTATACCCCTTGCATTTTAGAGACTAGACTTTTTTGCTCTGCATGATCGTTTCTGTCATGTCCCTAAAGATTGAATATTCCTACTGGATCACCCTGCATACGTAGATGTAGGTAACCAGAAACGATGTAGTCAGACGAAACGAACTCAGCCGACCGTTGTGACCGACCGGTTCTAGGCGCTTCAGTCCGAACCGGGCTGCTGCTACGGTCGCAGGTTCGAATCCTAACTAGGGCATGGACGTGTGTGATGTCCTTAGGTTAGTTAGGTTTAAGTAGTTCTGAGCCTAGGGGACTGATGACCGCAGATGTTAAGTCCCATAGTGCTTAGAGCCATTTGAACCATTTGAAACGAACTCAGTATCTATTCATGAATGTTGTCTACTGGGAAAGTCACTTGGATACACCGGCAATGCAGGAAACAGTGTAGTATCTTAACCTGTCGTCGACATGGACATCATTAGAGACGGAGCTTGAGCGTTTTCGTGCTTTTCATACCCTACTACAGTTTTCTGGCGCTCCTACCCGAGGAATATCGTTGACGGTACCAAGAAACGAGCCTTAAGCTTTGACAGAAGATGGAACTGCTTTGAAACAACTTATCAAATATCAATTCACTGCTTACACTACGTATGTGTCTTCTGATGCATTGTGAAAATGATACAATGATTAGGACTAAGGATTTATTCGATCTTCTATAAGTTTAGTACGTCTACTGACTGTGATTGTGCCAGGCACTTTATTGTGAATAGCACAGGAATCACGTAGATGTAGATGTAGAGGTTATGTGGTTTTATTTCCTTGTTGCAAACTGTAGGCGATAGCTCAGAAGTCACTAAGTGAATGCGAAAATATAACGTACAAATATTTTCTTTAATCCAACTTTTCGTACTGTCGTGTTCGTATCGAGTCAGTGAATGCATTGAACACTTGGTTGCACAGACGATGAACAAAAGCTGGTAATGTTTTAACATTTCTTGACATCGAGATCATTCGAGCTAAACAGCAGAAGAATATCGAGGGAATTAGGTTGTGGTTTCCTTGGCGGATCCATCCCCATATTGATCTGAAGTGTACTGGGGACATACCTGATACAGGACGGTGGTATGAGGCTTACCCTGATCTATCCAAATGCAAGTACAGTCTCACGTAGATCGATTAAGTCATACGGGCCGAAATCAGTGCCTACCCCCCATGAACTTTTGCAGTTATCAGTCTGCGTAATAAGAATCGCAGACGAGGGGAAAGCCGAAACACGTAATTCTAATAGGACCTCGCCTAATATAACACTTTAGCGCCCAGCTCAGTCATGTAGTTATGAGAATTGTTAAGTACGAAATACGAGATGGACAGATGAGTCCTGTTTATGACACGCACAGTTATTTTTTTTTTTGCGTATAATTACCTATTCGACATATTACGCGACAAGGTTAGTTCTCTTCTGAGGTTTAGTCGTTCGCTCTCTCATCGAGTGTCCGGTTTTACTCGTTCCGAGATCTAGTCAGTCATTCTCCCTTCGAGTAACAGCGGCTTAGCTCCGCGTTACTTTACAAAAGAAAATATTACTTTTTATGCTGGTCATGGGAACTTAGATATCCAATCGCTTCTTCAGTTTTTGGGCTTTGTATGAGAGAACGCCTGCTCGAAAGAAGGGCACAAGTCGGTAACTAGCACAGGCGAGACGGGCAGCACTCGGCACGAGACGTTAACAAAGGACGACGCCAGGACTCGTCGCCGTCCCGGACTGGCGAGATAATGACCTGCGCCCCACCCCAGCGCGGCGCAGCGCAGCGCCCCGTAGAAAGCGAGGCCACCGTCGCCGCCGCTGCGTTGGCAGTCCTGTTTGAACAAATACAGTGTCGGCCGGGCCTGTGTGCGCGCACGGGGCCTCACACACACCCGCCGGACCCAAAAAAAGGAGCCCGGGTTGCTGCCGCAGTCGGGAGTGGGGGTGCGAGTCAAGGCCACCAGCGACGTGACGCGGCCGGGTGGTGGGGGCCGCGCTACACCACGCCTCCTCCCCCCTCCCCCGCCAGAACGCCGCACGAGGGGGCAAAGTCCTCACGCGCTCATAGGCCTGCGACTCCGTGACGTCACGGGCGTCGGTGCCCCGCTCGTAGCGCGCTCGGCGGCACCCGTGCGCGCTCGGCTCCGTCCGTACGCCGTCGGGCCGTGCCAGCAACGCGAGGCGCGCCGACAGCCGCAGTCGTTCCCAGGCAGCGACATCGCGAACAACAGTCGAGCCGACTTGGTGTGAAAGCCGTGCGCGCGCTCTGTGTGTGTGTGGCACAGTGCTTTGCCAGTGCCGGGAGTGTGACAACTGTAAACTCGCCGCCCGTTCGCGGACGTCGACGTTCCGGTAAGTGAGATGACCGGCCACGCAGGCCGGACCGCGGTCGCAGTGCGTCTGTTGCAGCGTTTCGCGAGTCGCGTGTGATACCGGCGGAATCCTCACAGGAGAGTGTACTTTGTGCCCGTAAATGTGCTGCGTCGCCACTGCTCTACCCCGTCTGGGATTTGACGGTGGAGCAAGTGCGGATAACAGTAGTGCGACAGTGCCGACAGTGTGTGTGCGAGTGTGCGCGAGTGTTGTGAGTGCGCGATCATGAGCACGACGCTGGGCGTGCAGCAGTGGTTCCCGCCGCCGGCGGATCCCGCGGCCGAGCTCAGCCGGCACGCGGAGGAGTTCGGTTTCCAGTTCGTGGCGGACAGTGAGGACGTGAAGGAGGAGCCCGAGCCGGAGCCCGAGCACGACCTGGTCGCGGCCGAGCAGGACCACGACCTCGACAGCGACGCGGAGGGAGAGGCGGCGGCCGCGCGCTACGGGGGTGTGATAACAGTGCGCGGCAGCGGCTGCGCGGGCGGCTCCGAGGACGAGAAGCTGCTGCGCCTGCTCGGCGGCGACAGCGCGGACGAGGACGACGACGTCGACGACGCGGACGACGACCCGGAGGAGCGGCCGGGCGCGAGCGCGTGCTCGGTGGTGCTGGACCCGCTGCCGCGAGGGGTGCTGCGCTCGCTCAGCTGCGAGGGCCGCGTGAGCGCGACGCGCGCCCAGACCGAGGTGAGCGGCCTGCTGCGCGAGCTCGTGGAGGCGGTGGCCGAGCCGCCGCCGCCGCCGCCGCCCGCCGCCGCCTGCGCGCTCTTCGCCGCCGCTTGCGCCGCCGCCCCCCACGGCCGCAAGGCCCGCAAACGCCGCCGCCGGAGGTCCGCCTCCGCCGCCTCCACGTCTTCGTCCGGGGCGTCTTCCTCGCACGGCCGCGAGCGGCGGCGCCAGCGCAAGCGGGAGAGGCGGAGCGCGTTGTACGCCGCCGCCAGGACGACGGAGGGCGGCGCCGACGACAGGCGCGAACCCAGCCCGACACCCACCCCGCGTGTCAATCCCATTTTTGTGTGGATCAAGCAGGACGATACTCGCATTGTGGAAGTGTTGTGTGAAGATTACGACAAGCGCAATCGCATTAGGATTACTAAGACGGCGCACGGGTGGCGGGCGATACCTCACACCGAGAGGTTAGCGTCCGCCCTCAGTCCCCCTGCAGTGCAGAAACAATCTCTCCCTGCCGGCAAAACACAGTCGCCGCCGCTGTCGAGGACTCACAGCAGTAGCAGTGGTAGTAGTAGTAGTTCGGGAAGCGGCCGCAGGGAGTCGTCGCGGAGCTCTACCGAGTCGCGGCTGTCGCCAGTAGGTGGCAGCGCGCGCGTCCCGACTGTGGCGCCAGCCGTGGCGAGTGTCGCTACTCGCGAAGAGCGGATCGATATCTCGCAGAGGATCGAGGACGAAGACGCCGAGTCCGGCGCGGAAACCAAAGAGGGGAGGCTGGAGGACGAAGACGAAGGGGTGCACGAGGAAGAAGAGGACGAAACGGGTGCTCATCTCCCAGAATACGACTGCGAGGAAGAGATGGAGTACGAGGAGGACGTCGCAGAAAGTGACGCCGGCATCGAGGGAGGTGACACGTGTTGCGAAATGGAGGAACCGGAAGACGATCACGAGATGGCTTCGTTGAAGGCGGAAGATGCGGACGAGTTTTGTGATCCCGAATGCTACCAAGAAATGCATCAGGAAGAAGAAACTCACGGAGGCGAAGAAGAGGAAGAAGAAGAAGAAGAAGAAGTGCAGCATTTGGACGAGAACGAAATAGTGGAGGGTTGTGAAGAAGAAGGCGAGCTTTGCCAAGAAGAAGAGGAGGAGGAGGAAGAGGAAGAAGTTTTGCCCACTGATCTCAGCCTGCCCAAACTCCGGAAACGAGAAGAAGACGAAATGGAGTGCAAGCCGAGGAGGTTGATGCTGTCCCGGTCGCCGCCCATCACGATACCCAAATACTCGCCGTCGTGTGGGGCCGGTGTACAGCAAGTGGAGAAGCAGTATCAGGAGGCGCAACCGGCCCACCAGCAACCTCCTCGGTCCGCGGCCAAGTCAGCATTCCTAGAGTCGCTGCTGTCGAGGAAGGTGTCCGCGGTGGTGCCTACTGAGGCGAAACCGGCGTCGGAGCGCACCTCCCCCGCGGCCGGAGGTGGCGCGGGAGCCATCGACCTCGGCACGCGGGCAGCGGCGGCCGGCAGCCCCACCGTGAGCTGCTCGTCCGACGAGAAGGCGGAGCGCGAGAGGGACGACCTGACGCTGCGCGCGCTGCTGGCCGGCGGCTCCCACCAGCAGACCGTGCAGCACCCCATGGCGGCGCCGCCGCCACCGCCGCCACCCGCGCAGCAGCACCACCACCACCGACAGCACCACCGGCACCAGGCGGCCCCAGTGGCGCCGCCGCCCACGCTGCCCGCCGTCACCGCGGAACAGAGCGGCCGGTCGAGGCTGCTGGAGCTGCTGACGGCCGAGGAGCCGGTGGCGCAGCTGCGCAGGCTGGAGCGCGACTTCCCGGACCCTCTGGTCGTGCCGCGGGACAGGCTGCCCGCGCTGCTCGCCGCGCCCGCCGCGGAAGCGCCGAGGCTGCTGGCGTCCAGGCCCGACCTGCGGCTGCCGGCGGCGCTGTCGAGTCCGGCGCTGGTGCACGACCCGGACCTGCTGGTGGTGCCGCTGCGCCAGCTGTACGCCACCCTGCAGCAGCAGCAGCACGCCAAGGACGCGCCCGCCGCCTCCGCCCCCGCGCCGGTGCCGGATTTCGCCACGCTGGCCGCCTTCGCCGAGTGGCAGCAGCGCCAGCAGGTGGCGGCCGCCGAGGCGGCGACGGCGGCGTCGTTGACGCAGGTCATGTGGCTGCCCTATCTCACGCAACTGGAGGCTGCGTCCGCTCTGTGCGGCAACTACGCCGAGTTCGTCGCCGCGGTCAACGCCGTCTTCCCTCCCGCCGGCTTCGGTGGCGGCGCCGCGGCCGTTCCTCCGCCTCCGCCGTACCTGCTGTCACCCACCGTTTCCGCCGGCGTCGATTACAAGGCGCAGCTGGAAGCCATCGCCGCCAGCTTCTGGCAACAACAACAGCACGTGGCACCGACGAAATCGAAGGCGCCGTCGGCGGCGAAGCGTTCGCCGCGCGCCAGCCCGCTGTCGCGGCCGCAGCGCCACCACGCCGCCCCCGCTCCGCAGGCGCCGCCCCCTCCGCTCCCGCCTGCGCAGCCCCCCGCGGCGGCCAACAGGCCCCCGTCGGTGACGTGCAAGTCGCTCCTCAACCTGCTCAGCAGCAGCGGGGGGCAGCGGCGGCCGGAGCCCGTGGCGCTCAAGGTTCCCCAGCCCCCGGGGGCGGGACCCATCGACCTGTCGGCGACGCCCAAGCTGAAAGTGAAGCAGCCGCAGCACCTGGTGGACCCGCTGCACACGCCGCGCCTTCTCAAGGAGCCGCCCCCAGAGTGCGCGCCCATCGTCAGCTCGACGGCCGTCAGCCCCGGGCCGCCTCCCACCCCTGACAAGGTGTCCGGCGCGCAGAACCTCTGGCACCCCCTTTTCGGAAGGTCAGTATCTGCAAAGCGCTGCGCTCTCCTCTCCCAGCCCTAATAAGCGGCAAACGTCATCGTAACTGTCATCAATCAACCTCGCCACACCAAAAGCGCAAAAATAACAATAAATTTCCATTATTTTTTCAAATCATTTTTTTTCATCCCTACTTACTTTCCTTCGTAGGGAACGACAGTCATATAAATTTTTTTTAAATAAATTTCCGCCATTTGACTGTTAATTGTTCATTTACTGTACTCAACCATTATTTCGGCTAAATATTTCTCTCATGTGTCTGACATATCATAAGACAATTGGTATTTAAGTCCAGAAAGATGTATTTTATACATGTGAAAAACAGGTTACATGTATTTTGACATTTCAACATGCACACGAGAATGGTTACAAAGCCGAAATTATGATCTTGTTCAATAAATGAACAATTAACAGTCAAATAGCGGAAATTTCTTTAGAAATAAATGAAAGCTCCCATAAGCTTGTCAAATCATAAAAGAATCTACTGCTCACTAATATTGGTCGTTTCCATTCCTTTCATATTTCACCACGTTTCCACCCTTTTAGCACAATGTTAATATTTGGCTGGAATGTCTCCAGACATTTCAGAGTTATGACTGTATGTCATCACTCCCTCTGGTCACAAATACGGTTGCTAGGTGTGTCTTACCCACGCATTATCTTTTCGTAAATAGTAAGCAATATTTGTACTAAGTCGGGCTGAAACATGTTACTCTCTTCTCTTCCCGACCTCCACCCCATCCCCCAAGAGAAAACTAGTGGTGTGCTAATTCCACTGTTTTAGTTTCTGTTTTCCCCTCAGATAATAAGTCATATTCATGCCAGAGGTGGTTCAGATTTTGCACTGCGTTTCAGAGTACTCCTAGAAAGTGCAAATTTGGCACTAAAATAATTCGTTTTGTATTATTTTTACAAGTCACACCCCCACCCCACCACTAAAGTTCCTAGGGGTGATTTACTCGAACAGTAAACCAAGTAGAAAGTCGCATGTAGTTACCAAGTTTGGTTGAAACTGCTCTGGGTTTTCGTGAGATACAATCACATAATACAAAGACAAGATGCCCAAAAACACTGCATTAGATGCGCATCCTAACTATAACCTTTGATTACATACTCTCGTAGGTCGGAGAAGTGCAGTTGAGTCCAGTTTGAACGAGGGCACCGTACTGTAACATATTTCTCCAAATTAACTTTAATCGTCCATATTTAAGATAAAAACAGCTGGATAGTTGATGATAATACCTTGCAACTGATTGAAAACTGTCCTTAGCAATAAATCAATCATCACATGAGGTGTCCTCTTAATTTTTAATCAGAAAATTCCTTTAAAGTAATTGTTTAGTATACTATACCCAGCGGATGAAATACTTCGCTAAGCCTTGTTACTTAGTATTCCGAACGTATCAAGCTTTTACGGAATTAGCAATAGCATTGCGTAGTAAAAACGTATTCTATCTACCAACAAAAAAAAAAAAATTAATCAGTGAACTGATAAATGGTCAGCCCATTTCTCTTACAAGTTTGTTCAGGCGTATTTTGTACTTGAAGCAGATGTTCTTCCATTACCCGAGTAGGCCTATAGAAAGGACACTTAGGAAACAATAAAAAACGAAGTGTTTATTTCACCTTTTTCATGAATGGCGTCATCTCAATTGAATCTTGAACAGTTTGCACTTCATACTGCATGTTTTCGCACCAAAATATTTTATATTTGATCTTTTTTCTTATATTTGACTTCATGTCTGATGCCAGAACAAGAACGTCAGTTTGTCAGATCTCTGACAGCAAATGAACGTTCATCTGCTCCGCTCTGATTGATGTAAGTCCAAACGAGCTGAAATTACTCGTGTTAGCGTTGCTCCTTCAAGTTGCTGAAGGAATACTACATCTAATAATTGTCACCACATTCCTATAACTAAGAGACAGAACAAATTGAAGAAAATATTACGCTAATCTTGATAGGAAAGTCTGTTCTGCCAAGATTCTTCTTTCTTGCCACCTGTTACATTTCGGTCATGTGAAGCTTACAGACGGTCACCTGTCAGGAAATGGGGAGTAGTGTGTTCATCGCCAGAGGCAACACCATGAACAAAACGAAGGAAGTTCGCATCACCAATGCGTGTGGCAGTCTTTGATTTACTTTCTAAATACCAGTTCATCTGCGATCCCAGACTGCATTGTTACTACGCCGTACTAATACACTTCCCTATTGTGAAGTCTGACTCGGGCTCAAGATGTCAGATATAAACACGGTAAGTGAAGTAAGAAGCGACAGCGGAACACAGAAAGGCACGCTGGCTGTTAGCGAAGCCGCGCTAGCGGGGAGAGAGGTTCATTGATTGGCGCGGCACGCGGCCGCCGACAGCGACATCTTATCCCAAGGCCTCGCCGGCCACGTGGTCGCTATGTTTGTAAACACAGCGGCTTGGCGCGTGGAGCGGCGCGTCGGAGTTGCGTCATCGCTGCGCACCGGCTGAGTGCTGACGCAGCCGCAGCCACTGCAAGTCGGCGCCCGGCGTACACACGCTAGCTAGCCCTCCTCTACATTCTGTTCAGACAATAGCAACCTCTGCATTCTGTTCAGACAGTAGCAGAAAATATTCGGTGGGTCTGATGACGAACAGACAGCTATCGTAATTGAGAAAGACTTACATGTGATGCTGCTGCTACTGTTACACCTCATTCCTGAATGTTAGTAGATGCCTACATATTTCCGCACGAATGCTCCACCATGGTAAAAGAAAGGGCGTCACTGAGTAACATATCCATCAGGAACAGTTCAAATCTTCTCAAGCTGCTCAACTCAACTTTTGGTGACCTGAATGTGAAGTAAAATGCGAAAAACAGGGACCATTGAGCATTCCAAAGGATGGTTGTAAAAAAAATCGCATGAAGTCTGCAATCTGAGAAGCACTCTTAGATTGTTTGCAGATGATACTCTCATCTGTCATTAAGAGCCTGTAAAGTCATCAGATGATCAAAACAAATTGCAAAACGATTTGGACAAGTTTTCTGCATGGTGCGAAAAGTGGTAATTTACTGTAAATAATGAGAAGTGTGGCGTCATCCAGATAAGTATCAAAAGGAATCCGCTAAATTTCTTTTAGACATTAAATCACACACATTGAAAGGCTGTAAATTCGCCTAAATACTTAGGGATTACAAATGCGAATAACTTAAGTTGGAACGATCACATAGATAATTCTGTGAATAAAGCAGGCCAAAGACAACGATTTATCGGCAGAACACTAAGAAACACTGAAGAGACCGCCTACACTACGCCTCTACTCCCTCTTGTGAAGTACTGCTGTGCGGTGTGGGATCCTCATCAGATAGGGTCGACGGAAGACATCGAAAAAGTTCAAAGAAGGGCAGTTCGTTTCGTATTATCGCGAAATAGAGGAGAGGGCGCCACGGATATGATACGTGAATCGGGGTGGAAATCAATAAAACAAAGACGTTTTTCGTTGCGACAGGATCTTTTCTTGTACTTTCAACCGCCAACTTCCTCTTCAGATTGTGAAAATAGGACAATATTTTGTTGGAGTCCACCTACATAGGAAGGAACGATCATCATAATAAAATAAGAGAAATCATAGCTCGCACAGAAAGATTTAAGTGTTCGTTTTTCCCGCGCACTGGCGCGAGAGTGTAACGGTACAGAAATAGCTTGAAGACTGGCTCGATAAACCCTCTGCCAGGCACTAAATTGTGAATTGCAGAGTAACCACGTAGATGTAGATGTAGATTAAATTAGTGCATAGAATCATTCGTGAGCTCCGGAGTGCTACCCATAATCCAGCTAGCATAGCACATTTAAAAAATGTGATTTAATATTTAATTGTGTTTGTTTACTTATTTATTGGAAATTTAGAGGCTTGTTTCCTGGCATTTTAAAACAAGTCGTTTTTCGTTTGCTCTCTTATTTGTAGTTTTTTATCTGCATTATTTGACACGGAATAAATACTATAAAAGTAATTTGAGTTTGTTGTTTTAAGACGAATATGAGAAGATGATAGGATAGCGGAGAGATTTGTTAGTGCCATAACCGATTTTGAATGGGAGTGAATGCCACCGAATGGTTTCTTCAAGCTGTTGATCGCCAGTCACAGCAAAATAGTTTATAGTTAGCAATAGAGAAATGGTATTGCAAAACCTATGCATTAACATTAGGTATTCTTCCGCGTCTGAGTGCTTCCTTGTTAGATGGCCAGCACCTTACACTACATTTACTTTAGAATTCGCAATGCTTAACTGTTATTTTATTGATAATGGATATAGGATACAACGGTCGAACATTCATAAGCCACACATTTCTGCAGCCGATACTAAGCGACGATTGAGGTGGCGTAAAGGGCGACGCCACAGGACAATAGGTGACTGGAAACAAGTGATTTGGAGTGATGGATCATGCTATACCCTGTGGCAATCCGATGGAAGGGATTACGTTCGGTGAATACTTGGAGATCGTTACCTGACATCATGTGTAGCGTCAACAGTGAACTGCGGAGGAGGCGCTGTTACGGCTTGGGAGATTTTTTTCGTGGTTAGAGTGTGATCCCTTTATTGAGCTTGGGAAACGCCAGATGTGGAACGATATGAACACACTTTTTAGCATTGTTTACTACGTCACATTAGAGAAATAATTCGGAGACGATGGTTCTTTTGTTAAGGATCACACTGCACTTTTCGTAAAGCAGCATCAATGAGGCAATGATCTGTAGACAATAACATACCTGCAATTGAATGTTCTGCCCAGAGTTCCGACCTGAACCCAGCCGAACACCTTTGGTATGAGTTAGAATGTCGACTTCGCTCCAGGTCCCACCGTCCAACATTGCTATCTTCTTCAGTTTCGACTCTTCAGGAAGAATGGACTGTCATTCCTCCACTTTCAGAAACTTCATTGAACGTGTCCACCGGCAGAGTTCAAGCCATCATAAGCCCGAAGCGTTGACACAGCCTACATTGAAGTCCACTAACAGGAATATGGATACTTTTGATCAGATAGTGTACATAACGAGAATAGGCTAAAACAAGAGTTACACTTTGGTCTACTGAAGAAAGGAAAGAAAACTAGGTTTGAACTCCCGCGGACGATGTCATTAGAAAAAAAAAATGGCTCTAAGCACTATGGGATTTAACATCTGAGGTCATCAGTCCCCTAGACTTAGAAACTACTTAAACCTAACTAACATAAGGACATCACACAAATCCATGCCAAAGGCAGGATTCGAACCTGCGACCGTAGCAGCAGCGCGGTTCCGGACTGATGTGCCTAGAACCGCTCGGCCATAACGGCCGGCTGATGTCATTAGAGCCGGAGGCCAATGTTCCTTCTACGAGTAAGGAAATCGGCTGCGCCCTTTTCAGTGCAACCATCCCGGCGTTTGCCGTAAGCAAGTTAGGGAAACAATGGAAAATCTAACTTTGGATAGCGAAACAGGAAACTGAACTGTCATCCTCCCGAATGCGGGGCCTCTGTGTTACCACTCCACCACCTTAATTGTTTTTTGATCTACGGTGCGCTGGAAGCACAGAACATGTCAGCTGCAAGGAAATGCGAAATGAAATCTCACTTTATGGAATCGATCGCTGAATTAGTTTCCAGTCAAGTGTGAACTGACGTTGCGAAACAAAACCGCAGATCAAAAAATTGCTAAATTCTCAACCGAAGGACTCATGATGATATAAACCTTCAATAGGAGTACTGGGTTGATAGATGTGTTTGTGAATTATGCCCTGCTTACTTCCAGTAACGGGAAGCATTTATGATGGCAAGCAAGTTTGAAAATAGTAGCGTTGCGTTGTACGAGTTGTTAATGTCAAAATTATCGACCTGTTATGAGACTGTGGAAGGCACTGCTAGATAATAATACAAGATATGATCGCATCTGATGTGATAATAGCCTTGTAAATAAGAAGAATCAAGTATTAGAACTGTACATAAGAATTTTTCTGATTCCTTTCTTTTTCATCGATGTTAATACTCAATTGAGGTAACACCCTGTAAACTTCCATGATTGTCTGACCAGGTGCCATTACTTAAATGGTTTAATATATGCCTTCGCATGAAATATTTATTAGCACTTCGTGTAATCCCGTGTGCCTGTGAGAGTACCAGCGGTATTTAAAAGAGGAATAGATATCATCCAGTGTACGGTCTTAAAAAAGTTGAAGTCAGTTTCTCCTGCTGTTTCTCGAATGTAGCACACTTCACTTATCTGCTTGCTGCTTCGTGATGTCTTCAACCACAGTGTAATAGTGACAGTGCGAAGCAGTAACAGTTTTGACCAGCATATAAGCTGCCAGGCATTTTCTTTTTCACGATTCACAACGTAGAGCCGTCAACGAAACACTAGGGCGCGTGGAAAAGTAATGCCTCCGAATTTTTTATGTACAACTCTTAAAGCCTTTAAATAAAACAGACTTTATTCTTCACATCTGCATATTTATTTCTCAACATAGGCACCCTGGCCTCTAGCACGTTTCTCGCAACGGGAGAGGAGTTTGTTGATACCGTCACAGTAGAATGTTTGTTCTCGTTGGCGAGGCCCCTAGTTCATCTCTGCTTTTACCGCTTCATCACTATCAAAGTTAAGTCCTCGAAGGTGTTCTTTAACTTTTATAAACAGATGAAAATCGGATGAGGCCAATTCGGGACTGTATGGACAGTGATTGTTGCAGATGTCACTGCACTCGTGTGCGGTCTGCATTGTCATGGTGAAGGAGACGGTGCTCCATGTGTGGACGAATTCATCGAATTCTAAATGCGATTACAGCACGCAGTTTCTCACTCACCGACATAGTTACATTACACACCGCCATTTTACACGCTACATTTCGGAGCCCTAGTGCGGCAGAGGGCTGCAAATATGTAGACATTATTTTAAAAGCTTTAGGAGTTTTCACAAAAAAATTCACTGGTATTACTTTTCAACACGTCCTCGTAGAACCTCTCGCTCATGGGGTATAGCAACGGAACTGAAAAGTGCCTTCGGTGGCTTGGGTAAAGGCAGATGTTAATTTGGTGCTGTGGACTCATAGGTGCATGCTGTATTTTTGTCCCATAGAAAGAAGGAAATCCCATTGTATTTACAGTTGCAAGACATGGAGTATCCCTTAATACAATAAAGTAACTGGTTCAATTACAATCCATTTATCAGCTTTTGAAATGTGGTTAAGCTTCTATATAGGGCTTCGAATATCTCTTACAAAACGTAGCTAAAGAACCTTCCTGTGAACAAGTTCATTTTTTAAATGTTGTAGCAGCTGACGTTAACTTCTTGCGTAAGTACAGGCATAGGCATACATCTGAACCGTACTATCTCATGCCGTCTGACAAACTGTTGTATGACGGATGCTAGTTAACAGATGTACGCTATCGTAAGTCGATAATATTGTGAAATCGTTCGACAGTTTCTAAAATTAATCTTCTGTTGGCTGATCTTGCTAAACCACCGGTACTCCGACGTGCCGAAGTCCTTTGTCACTAACTTAGGTCTTTCGTGTAAGTCACAAACTAGTGAAGTTGTATGAAGTACCCAGCCTGCAGGTATGATTCTACCCGTAATACACTATAAAAAGAGGTAATTCTGTACCAGACTATTGCGATCCTCTTGCCTAGCGGTGAAATGTATCGCTGTGGAACGAGTCTTTAGCGTGTCGAGATGATCTGCCCCTGGTATACACGCCACCTGCACAACGCGTATGTCGAGTGGGAGGCCGGTATGCCAGAAGCTGTTCTCTCCGATCTGTAAATGTTCGCTACTTGTGAATTTACAAATCAAATGACACTATTAATACAAAAGAATATTGCTACACATGCTTTTCGAAGCTCCTGTTGCAGACCCGACATGGAGGTAACGCGTTCGCGTTTAGTAACACCCTCACTGCTACAAATCTTAATAACTATTTCGAAATTCAGGTTTTCGGAAACTAACACAGCTTCAAGTACCTTGTTGTTCTGTAATAATTCCGTATTTCACTCATAGAAAATTGATGGACCCATAATTTAGGCAAAATGCAGATCAATACTAATCCGAAAAAGTTTCGTGCTTGTTGAACAACTTTTCTTCGTTCGCAATGTGTCTTGGGATGTAGTAATTTGAATCTTTGTTTTTCGGCAATATAGACATTATACTCAAACAAAGCTAATGTCTAATCTGTTAATATGTCATTTTAACTCTGAATAAAAGTCCAAAAATATCATAGTGGCGTGTCATGGATTTGTTTACCATTAGGGTCAGATGCTTTTTTCCTCTCTTGAAATAGTACTTCAAATGAAGTTCGATGATATTAAATGTCGCAGCATTCACACTGCAATAGATAAGCGAGACAACTGATCGTTAGTTTACGAATATTACCAGTATTAAGCTTAACTGTTTTCGTTCACGAATCCCCACACGGCCTCCGAAAAAGCAGAATCTTTACAGAACGTATTCATTCAAGAGTTCGGAAGCTCTCATTCTTTATAAGATGCAAGGGTCTTCCTAATAATCAGGTGCAAAAAATTCACATCTTTGATCACAGTTTTGAGAAGCGCAGTTTCTTTTCATTGTGCCCCAGAGTTGTGGAGAATCTCTCTGACAGATGAAGTTCTTTGCTTAGATCATACCGGACGATTTATCGGAAAGCTTATCGCTGGAGGGGGGGGGGGGGCGAGAAAGAGAAGTGCCAGAGGGGAGATAAGGCTCTCGTGGCGCAGTACATCGCTGCTAATGCACAGAGCAAACACCACTTGGAGTTGGGTGGACGGGATAATATTTGAGATCTGTAAAAGCCTAAAAACGACACGCTTCATATATCATTCGGTGAAGTGAGCACGATCTGTGATTTGTGCTGTGTTGTATTTCCACTTATGTAACCTGCTCGACAGATCCGTTCGATGCTACTGTAGGGCGTCGCCATATGTAATTCAACTTCAGCGCATGAAGACTACCGCTGTTAGAGAAGTAGAACGTCCCACAGTGATTAAGTGTGGACTCCTCATTACTGCGATGGATGCAACTGAAAAACTGCAGTCGCAGAAATAAATATCATTGTGAAGAGAAACAGCTATTGGAAAAAGTTTAACCATTGACTTAACAGGAATAAAAGTAAACTTTTCATACAGCTTTCTATCGATTTGACATTCTGGTGTAGTACGACACGGGCAGAACGTAAGCTTTGTGATTTTAAAGAACAAAATTTTTGCTTTAGTGTGTAGTCGCACTTTTGTTTTGACACACCCCAGCGAGTTTGTCCACTGAGCGCTAGGAGATAGCCTGATGATGTTACTTGGAATGGAAACCTGTAATGAGAAGACAAAATAAATGTGCCACTATAGACTACATCAAATAATTTTTTTCGGATCTGTTGGTCACTGTTCCAACCGACAGATGTCGCGAATACGTAACTTCAGAGAAATTAAGGGTATTTTCTATCTTCTATTTTCTTGTTAGTGTCAGAATGATGGACGACTTAAATTTGCGCATATTGTTGACATATGAACCGTATGACACGATTTTGTAGTGACCCTTCAAAGTGAGATATAGTCTTCACCATCGTTTTATTCCATGTGAGGTAATAACTTATGGAGAAGAATGAATACCACAAAAGTAATAAGTAATAACTGTGGAGTAATAGGAAAAAAATTCAACCTTGGTTCGAACATCCGTTTACTAAGCAAGTCAAGTGAAACGAAAGTATCGTGTGCGACATACAGGACTGAGAGATCAGATTGTCACCTGTATTTGAATTGTAGAGCGTGCACAACGAATGAAATACATGCGGCCTTTGCATACCTGTGGGTGGCACAGTTTTAGTCATTATCTTCTGAAGATGTGAGTGACTACTTTCATTAACCGTGCACAAAGTCACAAAAACAGACAAATATTCCAGAGAGAAATGATTGCATGATATTAGATGACTCTTCGATATAGAAATTATGAGGGAGGTACCTTTTCGCTAGCGTACTCTAAACTCTGTACCCATATATGGTATTTACTGCGCTCGTCTTGAATAACGCAGGGAAACGAAGCGCCCTCAAATTTAAAAGTAATCAGAACGGAACTTGAATCACTGTCCTTCAGATTACAAGCGCTGAAGGGAATCCTATTTTTTCTGTCTCTGAGGAGGTTGTTGTCAATTCCTGTAACACTGCAGTGAAATATATTGTGTAAAAATGCTACGTTTATTATAGGTACAAAGAGGACGCAAGGACGTTGACCCACACTATTGCCTAGGTTTTTCCCGTCCTGACATGACCTAGCTAGGTGGAGATGCATCACTGGAACTCATGAAAGCAAGAATTGCTCAAATGTTGTGCAAACTATAGTTAGTCTGTTTCCACAATCCGTACTGGAGCACTGCATAAGAAACAATCTGAAGCATGTGTATGCTCTCCGTCCATCAGTTCATATGTATGCTCAAAGACCCTCATCTTCTGTCTCTCATAAACAGTACTCCAGAATAGATCGCACACTCACTTTATAAGAAGTCGCATTCGTAGTCAAGCTACAGTTTCCCCGTATCCTACCAATGACTCGAAGTCTTGTCACTTGCTTTATCAACGACTATACCTATAATAAATCATTTTTCATCATGATATAATAATAATTCAAGTAGCTCAATGGCCTGGTGGAAATCTTTGTTTTGGACGCCACCTCGGTGACCTACGTGTCCCTAATGTACTCCAGTTATTCAAGGAGGGAGAGGGAACCTACACTTTCACGTTGAATCCACGCTACGCGTTTTTTTTTTTTTTTTTTTTTCTTCTCCAACGACTCCTCGCACCCTTGACAGATGAAGGCTAGTATGGCAACGTTATTTTAAATAAAAAGTAGTGAAGCTGTTGTCAACCGGAAGGCTGGTCTGAACACCGCAGTGCTTTATTAGGCATGATTCTATTGGACCACAGAAATGAATTACCGCCGGCCACATTGACCGAGGTTCTAGGCGCTACAGTCTGGAACCGCGCGACCGCTAAGGTCGCAGCTTCGAATCCTGCCTCGGGCATGGATGTGTGTGTTGTCCTTAAGCTAGTTAGGTTTAAGTAGTTCTAAGTTCTAGGTAACTGATGACCTTAGAAGTTAAGTCCCATAGTGCTCAGAGCCATTTGAACCAGTTTTTGAACCAAATGAATTACCCAGTCAGTTACAGGAGGATCTAGAGTTTAACGTAGGTTTCGAACCTCAGCGCAACTCGGCATTTTTCACATTAAAGAATGTAGACAGAAGTGATAAGTATCATAAAAAGCTTCGGACTAGCCACGGATCCATAGTAGTCTGACTTTAAACCACTGAGCCACCGAGCCACACAGATTAAATATGACAGTACGAAGGAAATACTCGTATGCTTGTAAGTTTGTAGGCTTTTGCTGCCGGAGTCAATATCCGCAAAGTTGTTGTGAAATCATTTATCGAGGCTTCGACCTTTATG
The DNA here is from genome assembly GCF_023864275.1 of Schistocerca cancellata. Taxonomy (NCBI): domain Eukaryota; kingdom Metazoa; phylum Arthropoda; class Insecta; order Orthoptera; family Acrididae; genus Schistocerca; species Schistocerca cancellata. The sequence goes on from NC_064626.1 coordinate 933,893,685, forward strand.
GAAAGTAGTCTGCCTCAGCTTATGCAAGGGTAATACACTGGTAAACGACATTTGCAATACTGAGCCTAAAGATGATACATCATTTTACAACAGTCGCGAACTACAATAAAGAAGAATTTTATGGAAAGTGGTATGTATTTATAGAGAATATACATGATACACCGGTATTGGTCTGAGACCACTATTTGGTCAAAAGTATTCGACACCTGTTAGTGGACATTGATATGGAGTGTGTCCACCCTTCGCCACCATGACGGCTTAAACTCTGCTGGGGACACTTTCAGTTGGCAGTCTGAATGCCTGTGAAGGACTGGTAGCTCATTCTTCCTCAACAGCCGAAACTAGGAAATCAGTGACGTTGGCGCTGGGGTCTGCAGAGAAGTCGGCGTTCTAAATCATGTTAAAGGTGTTCCATTGATTTCAAGTAAGGACCCTGAGTAGGCTAGTCCATTTCAGGAATGTTATTGTCCACAATCTGTTGCCTCACAGATGCTGCTTGATGACAGGATTTATTGCCATCGTCTCCGAAATGTTCCTCTACTGCGCGTAGTACATAGTGCTGTAAAATATCCTTCCGCACTCAACGTTTCTTTAAGTACAACAAGGGGACCACGCCCTAACCACGAAAAACACCCCATACCGTAACACCATCCTCTGTATTTCACTGTTGCCACTACCATGGCGGTAGGTCACGTTCTCCAGGCTTTCGGCAAACCCAAACCGTTCCGTCGAAATCCCGTTGAACCTAGCGTCTTTCATCACTCCAAATCTCTCGTTTGCAGCAGTCCACTGTCCAGTGGCGTCAGCCTTTACGTCACCTGAAGCACCACTTTGCACTGACTTCAGAAATGTGTGGCTTATGAAGAGCTGCTCGACCACTTTACCTCGTTCTTTTAAACTCCTTGCGCACAAACATTGTGCTAGCGGGTCTGGTGGTAACCTTTAGAACTTACGAGTGACTTCTTCCGCTGATTTGATGCGAATTTTTACAACCGCCCTCTGTAACGACCGACTGTCCTGTCCTTCAGTACATGTGATCTGCCTCGTGGTTTAGCTGTGGTTATTCCTTCGTGTTTTCACTTCACAAACACGTCACCGACAGCAAATCTGAGCAGCTTTAGGAGGGTTGAAATGTCTCTGACGGATATGCTACTCATATGACATCCAGTGGTATGTTCTCCTTCGAATGACCCATTCTCCTGACAACAAAATACTACCCGCCTCCATTTATATTATCGGCTGCGCCTCCCGTGTCGTCTTCTGGTCAATTCAGCATCACAAAGGAGTGTCCGGACTTCTGATCGGATAGTATGAAATACATTTTCGCAGATTTAGCTTCAAGCTGTGAACTGTATAAGGACGCCGTCCGACCATAAAACGTCCGTCAAATAACACAGCCTGATCTAGTTTGCGCCTTTATACATTTACAACCAGTGTTTGTAATGAAGGCAGGTGTTTTGTTACAGTTCTCTGGCGTTCCGTCTTATTCCGTATGCGAACGGAGTCCGACAGAAGCCGTACACGTGTTACCAGGATTCTGCGGCAGCAGACAGCTTTCCGACAATGCCTCGGAATTCCAGCCACGGTTTCGCTGCAGCTGCTTCGGGCTTACGTACCGTGTTGACGGTGGCGCCGCTATCGAGTGCACCGACCATGGCACCCTCGCCGTGTTAATCCTATTTATCTGCGCTGCTGCAGGCTCCGAGTTTTCCCCTGTAATAGCATTAGCGCAGTTGGAGCTTCACGCGGATTACGTTCAGCCAGCAGGCAATGCTGCAGCGCCTGGACGCGCAGAGAAGCGGGCGATCGTCCTTCTCCAAAGGGAAAACGGCGCTGCGGAACTTTCGTGAAGTGGTGCGATGATTCCACCGGAAAAAGCGCGGATTAAGACGGTAGAAATAATCTATTCGTATGCAGATTTATATTCGGCGAGTCAACCAACTTACATTATCAGATTAGGAGTTTCCAGAGATCCAATGTAATGCGGAATTGACTACTAGATGTCAGAGATGCGGATCTGTCAGTATAAAAGGAGGGGGGGGGGGGGAGATACTGTATTACCGGGAGGGGAGGCTACTCCCAGATAAGGCTGTGTTCGCAGTGGCACCGACAATAGACGCCGTCGCCAGAAGTCGCCCAATATCATCGGTCCACCGCTTGGTAACTGAGTGTCTGGCCACATCCGTTAGTTTTTGGCTGGGCCAAAGAGGCTAGGCTAGAATCTATTCTATGTATGGAGTGGGTTAGACTTTAACCTCCTAGAGAGAGACGGGTACAACGACGCCTCTGTATTTGCAGAGGAGTGCTGCAATTCGGTTTGTGCTCTTAAAAAGACGCCAGAAGCATGTGAATGAGCTATATCTGTTTTGAAAAGAACGTGGCGAGTACTGTGCACTCTGTGTTATATTATTATAATAACCAGATAAGTTTTATAAATATCTGTGATGAAGGAACAGTCATTGTATTACATACTTGAGATGATTTCTGGTGACCTTGAAAAGCAAGACTGCAGACACTGTTTTGTTGTATTTATTTGAAGTTGTACAGCCATACATTAATTAACCTTCAACGACTATCGTTCACCATACATGTGAAATACAACCATAAAGTTTAGAGTAAGATGCTCTGAACACCTAAATCTCTTACAAATGGAAACACATATACCATATTCGCAAACCAGTTCACGTAAGAGAAACGCCATCTTACTAGCAAAAAAACGCCTGTAAACAGTAATAATAATTTGTAGACGGCTAATGCCCATCTGCCACAAGTCAAAAAGAGATCCACTACAGGAACTATAAGCGTATGATACGCCACCGTTCTCACTTGAATAAATTATTTTTTGAGATTACAATTCATGCCTAAAACTTCCGATAAGGATTTTATCTATTTGTGGTCCCGAAGAAACCTGCGATTTCAGTCCACAGCTTCCGAACTATATCCTTCCGAACTATATCCGGATTACGATATTTTTTATCCTAAGAATGCCACAAACACACTCTTTCTTGGTCTAAACTTACCAATTTCTCAGTCTCACAGTGGTGGAAAGTCGGCTGATTTGACCGAAGGTTCAAAATGGCTCTGAGCACTATGGGACTTAACTTCTCAGGTCATCAGTCCCCTAGAACTTAGAACTACTTAAACCTAACTAACCTACGGACATCACACACATCCATGCCCGAGGCAGGATTCGAACCTGCGACCGTAGCGGTTGCGCGGTTCCAGACTGTAGCGCCTAGAACCGCTCGGCCACCCCTGGCCGGCTGGACCGAAGGTAAGAAGCTGATCTGAATTTCGCCAGTTGTCGTCCGAAGTCAGTAAATTCGGGCGACGAAATCGGCTACAGTCTTACCACGCAATTGGTGTCGTACTGATTCGAAAAAATCGGTCGTCTTCGGTCGATATCGGTCGTCGGCGAAATCCACCGATTTCGGCGCCACTGTGACCGCAGCTTAAATAATGACTGAGACCATTTCCTATGGTTGTTCGGTGATCATCGTGTATTCAAACAATAACGATCCTTTCCCCCTACTTGTGCGCAATAAGTTACATTTGTTTGTGTTCAGAGTCAACTGCCAGTCGCTACACCAAGCTTCGGTGCTCTGCTGATCTTCCTGCACTTCGCTACAATTTTGTAGTGTTGCAACTTTTTTTATATACGACATCATCGTACACGTGGAGCGTCAGATGTTTTCCTATAGCACCCTTGGAGTAGACCCGAAGCTACTTTTACGACCACAGTAGATCGTAATAAGGCAGCAAAAGTTTTAATTGAAGACACTCCCATGGAATTTTCTTCAGCAAACACCTTAGCGTTACTATTGCTTCGGAGCATAGCGTTGCAGCGAATATCTTTCGTGTTCATTCAGATATCGTGTCCGAGGAAAATTCGCTCCATTCCGTCTATTTAATCGACCCCTTTGAGAGGCGGCGTAAGGGCTATTCATATCGAAATGAGATGAAGAGGAAGCATAGGACTTTGTGAAGCAATCATCCTGCTCCACCCTATTCGATGTAACTATATGATGTAGTAATAGCTGTGTTCTGGGGAAGGATTTTAAGAAAATTATTTTGCACTTAGCGACGAGACAACTTTGGTGCGTCTGAAAGAAATCAGATACGTTGTGGATAGTCGTGCGTGTGCGTGCTAACGGCCTTGCCCCAGTGATAACACCGGTTCCCGTCAGATCACCGAAGTTAAGCGCAGTGGAGCTTGGCGAGCACTTGGATGGATGACACTCCGGGAATGCCGGGCGCTGTTCCTAAACTCGGTGCACTCAGCAATTGTGAGGCCAGTTTACGAGATACTTGACTGAGATGTAGCGGCTCCGGTCACGAAAACTGACAAAACGCTACCACACACCTACAGTGTCAAATATGCAGGACTAGCATTCCAAAGAAAATGGAGTGGTGCTGTGCTCTGCAAGCCACTATGGTATGAGACAGAGAGTTTATTGTATACTAGCATGATACCTCTCCCACTTTCCATTCCATAGCACATGATGACTGGGAAGAAAGACCGCTCAGTGTACATCATTGATGTCATTAGACGAAACATAAGCTGAGTAGATTAATATATATGTCTTTGACACTCATTGGAACTTGGACTCTTGGTACTTTTAGACAGTAGTTCATCGGGATGAATGTCTCCTTTCTTACAAAGCATCCCTTTACAGTTGGTTGATAATTACAGCGTCGCTCTCACGCGGAATAAGCAAACTCTGTGTTGACGCGCACAGGTTTTCTTTTGATATGCGAATAATGGAGTGAACGTTAGGTGCAGAATATCTTGTTTCGCCCTGCAGTGGAGTGAACCGTTTATTTATCGGGCATTCGTGCGCACCTCTCCGCTCCCCTCTCCAATATCTATCTCGGTCTCTTTGAATAATAGTTAAACTGGCAACGGAGTACTGTGAAACCTTTCATTAAAAATACGAGGTTTCCTTAAGACTGAATGACTTGTTATAGTACCTATAGTCGTCTTGTCGAATATAGTGTCTCGATGGGCACAGAACAAGATTTAATTTCAATAGGTTCTTCATAAGGATATCTTTCTAATACAGGTGGTTTCCCTTCAAAGGCAGCATTTTATTTTATTTTTTCTAGAGTGGTCATGTGCTGTCACCAGGGAACAGAGCAAAATAATGTAATTACTGTTTCAGCGACTTATGTTCAGATGAAATTAAGAGCGTTGTTTCTTCCCTTCACTGATAAAAGCAGGAAAGTTTTCTGAGCTATGTGTACTGTATTATAAACATAAACTGCTACTTAGTGACGAAAAGAGTAGTAATGTGCAGGAGCTTCTGATAGTAGCTGGTGCTCATATTGGCAGATGCGCCAAAAACTGAACGGATCCGAAATAGCCATTACTACACCAAAAGTCTAAGAGAGAATATCATCAGAGATGAATGAAAAGAGTAGAGTAAGAAAAAAAAATACAGTTGATCCAGATGCAATGGTTATCATACCTTGACGATATTTGTAGATTTTTATCACGTTTTCTTTCTCTACGGTTTTTTCTCTGTGCCGAGTCCGCAGTTCGTGGTCTAGTGGCTAGCGTTGCTGCCTGTGGATCACAGGGTCCCGGGTTCCATTACCGGCCGGGTTGGGGACTTTCTCTGCCCGAGGACTGGGTGTTGTCCTCATCATATCATCATCATCATTCGTGATAGTGGCTGGATTGGACTGCGTCAAACCTTGGAGTGTGAAAAAATTGGGACTTTGTGCGGGCGCTGATGACCGCGCAGTTGCGCGCCCCACAAACCAAACATCATCATCATCATCGTCACTGTACCGAGTGCCACAAAAATTAAGTCACTGGACATGCATTCGGGAAGGTAGTGATGAAACTGCTGGACACGCTTCTGACCACTCCAGGTGAATGCATCTACCAAGACTATGGTTGAGCCGCCACTGTTTTAGTCCAGTTCACTTACTAGCGCCTCTGACATAACTCATAGATGCCCACGGGATGTTCACTCACGCTTCATCTGCTGTCTTTAAAAAAATGCGTAGAATCAAGGAGAACACTAATCTACGAAAGAACAGTGACATTTGCACTAAAGAATACTGTGGATAATTAAGTCTGTGTTTAAACCGACTACCTGCTATTTCGATTGACCTTTCGAGGAAATCTCGAACACAAGCTTAGAGAGGACTTACAGAAAGGGAAACGGATGCGTATTCCAGCAATAGAATGGTGCCATGTGCAACATTGTCAGATAGTCATCTTTCTTGCGAGGTAAAAACTTCCTTTCCAGGACATGGGATATTTGTCACTTATTATCTGTTTTCTTTTTTTTTATCTTGGGAACTCTGCGAACTTGAAATATACCACAAAATGAAAGCTTCAGATAATATTGATTAGCAAACTTCCGTACCAAACTAGTGATTACAATCACGGTTGTAAAAGTAGGAAAGAAGTACGTACAACACTGTACCGCAGTTCAGCAGAGCTTGGCAGGTACGCTTTGAACAACAGCGAAGGCTGCGACTAATAAGCAGACAGAGGAAAGTAATGCTGTCAGATACGAAAATTTAAGCTGTAACATTCCGCAGAAACGTATGTATGAACTGAGGAAGGCTTAATGTCATTGTGTTATCTTTTGTGTGAATTATGTCGTTTTACCGAAACCAGTTCAAGTTAGTTTAATCTGCTACGCCATTGTCCTCGGAGCTACTTATCCGTGAAGCAGGAAGTCGTCGTTCCATCCTTACTAGACCTAAAGACCTAAGCGCTCTGAAGACCATGGACTCGCATTACGGAAGAGCTTGATTCCGAGTAAACAGACCATTTCGGTCACCCAGGTATGAGCATCTCATGGTCCTCCTGCGTCGATTAAGGAGAATACCGCAGTGGTTCCTTTGAAACTGACGCAGCCGATTTCCTTCTCACTCCTTTCTGTATTTGGGTTTGTGTCCCGTTTCCACTCACCTCATTGTCAACGGGACCGTAAAGTCTAATCGCAAATCAGTTTCCCTTCCTTGCTGGGACCGCTGTCAGTGGGTAACTTCCATAAAGCTCCAGGTGTGAGATAAAATATATACGTATAAATAAGGATGCTAAGCTAGCGGAGACTCCTAAGAAGTAAATCATGGCAGCATGCGCAAGCCCTGCAGCTCGCTTCCTCATTATTTATTGGTTTTGTTGTCTGCCTGAATGTCTCCAGGACACGACATTCCTGTCCATTTTGCAGGAATGTTTGAGGACAGTCTGCAAAACATTAACCACTTACACATCCAAGTCAGAGCATGACAATACCACTTCTAACTAGACCCGCTTAACATTAACACAGTTTTCTCATAGCTCAAAGTTTTGTGTGTGTGTGTGTGTGTGTGTGTGTGTGTGTGTGTATGATAGAGAGACAGAGATTGTTTTTGCCTTTCAACGATTTAGTTTTCATACAATTTTTGTTATTCTGTCCATTCTGTGCTCCAATTAGCTTCTCCAAGCCGTTCGTGGTATTTGATAGATAACTTTTTCAAAAAGAGTATGAGGTAACACACTCATTAAACGACAATCAAAACAATGCCTACTTCTACATGTATCGATACAAAGTATCTCTACAGTAGTTGGGACCAGTGGCATTGAACAGTGCCTCCCCCCCCCCCCCCCCCCCCGCCCACACCCAGCTGAACTCAACAGTGAGCGCTGCTCTAGCAACAGCGCTGCAGTCTTACCTTCCCTGTTTCCAAACCACATTTTTTGACGAATTCTACTGAAAATAAAAGTGCTGATCTAGAGGCGCCCTTTTCCTCTCAGCACCCTAGGTCCGGACCTACCTGGCCTGTGCCTAAATCGGATTCCGAGTGTCATTTAATGCGGCAGAGAAATGCGGCAGAGATTCCGCTCCGAGAGTAGTGCTATTCCCGCACGCTCTTTAAGAGAACCTCTGGTAGTCTGAGGTAATCATAGGTGGAAACATCAGTGATAATGAATGTTTGATTTACTCCCGAAGGTGTTTTCAGATAGCCTGATGGTTAAGGCGACTGCTCGTGGTAAGCGTGAAATACGTGTTCGAGTTTCGCTCTGGCACAATTCTCACTGTCATTAAATCGAGATGGATGAGGCTTAAACTTAAGTGAGATAAATGTATAATCGCACAGCTCAAAGCCAAGTTGCCTCAGGCCTGGAGACATCGCTTATTCATTTAACTTACTATTTTCACACATCTAATATATTTTTTATGCGATAGTGTACCTTACTTTAGATATAGAAAAAAATAGTCAAGTTCATGCATGCACTGCTTCATGCAGATACTGTGGTGTGCACTGCAGAAATGTAGAAATGCATTTCTTCTAGAACTTAGAAGCTCGTGCGATTACTAATACTCGGCATACTTAATTTTGTTGATCATATTCTCGATGGACTTTCGTATGAGAGTTCACACTGGCCGGAAATAGCGACGAATGTTTGTGTACGGTACATTCTGCGCGTTCGCAATATCGACCTGCCTACGAACAGTTGCCATGGCTACAAGCCGATAAGGGTAGAGACTACCACAACCTGTGTGAGCTCTATCGTCTTTTCAGTCATTCCCCCCCCCCCCCCTATAATTCTTAACAGCAGAAGAGAAAAACTCGCCCTCGACAAATTAAAAACCTCCCTATCCCACTACGTAACACAGCCATCTTTTGTAAATCATTTTCTGTATCAGGAATCCGATTTTCGAACGATCTTTCCCAAAATGTCAGATAAATATATTTCAAATTTCAAAAGACAGCTAATGGTGCACCTTTTAGCTATCTCTTCCACTTACTTATCTACTGCTCACGCTTGTCAACACCCCTTTGCCCATCATTTCTCCTTCCTGTTTGTCACACAATCATCTACTGACAGGCTGTTTCTTCTTCACAACTATTCGCACTGTCATATCAGCGTTCATCTTCACCTTTTCCATTACCCCTTCTGTCTCTGATGATACAAAACAGGGCGTCAAATTTGCTGAGCTTATCAATATTATTGTTATTCTTGAGGTTCATCATTGTTATTGTTGTTACTATTATTATATTTCGTTTCAGACCAACTAAGAAACACGTCAGGATAATTGTTTATTCCTTTTTCCTTCATTCTTTTCCAAAACTCTTTCATTCTCTCAAAATGAGCCCATTTGCTCTCATATGACCATTTGATACCAGTTGTTCTTCTCTTTGTTTTATTTTCTTTGAAAACCTTTGTAATTCTTGACTTCTAATCTGAGGTTGCTTCTGTTGAATAAGGTCTGCTGTTGATTTGCGCTTCTTTCAACATCTTGTTTGTGTTGCCTCCCCCAATCATTTTCTTTCTCTGTTTTCCAGTTTTGGAAGAGTATGTGAATCTTCTTTGTTAGTCTATCTTCCGTCAATATCTCTAACTTCATCCGTTATTTCAGGGCAGAATGAGTATATTCCTTATTTGGTCACAAAATCCAACTGTCATCTTTGCTCACGAATAAGCTAATTTTTCTGTCTCCATAGCGATCCACAGCTGCGAAAGTGCTGCTGGGCTAGGATTTTGTGTACGAACTGACCCCTCGATTATGTCCCACAAGTGTTGGATGGGATTCATTTCGGGCGACCTATCTGGCCAAATCATTCGCTCGGATTGTTCAGAATGTTATTCAAACCAATCGCCACCATCGTGACTCGGTGACATAGCATCGTTGTTTGGTCAACAAACAGCCAAACACATAACCATTCCCAGTCAATATCTGTTCAGTTGCACCAGAGGACCTAGTCCATTCCATGTAAACACAGACCACGCCATTATGAAGCCATTACCAGCTTGCACAGCGCCTTGTTGATACATTGGGTCCATGGCTTTGTGGGATGTGCGTCACACTCGTGCCGTACCATCAGCTCTTACCAACTGAAATTGACCAGGCCACGATTCTCTAGTCGTATAGGGACCAACCAGTATGGTCACGACCCCAGGAGAGGCGCTGCAGGCGATGTCATCTGTAAAGGGCCAGCCGGTGTGGCCGAGCGGTTCTAGGCGCTACCGTCTGCAACCGCGCGACCGCTACGGTGGCAGGTTCGAATCCTGCCTCGGGCACGGATGTGTGTGATGTCCTTAGGTTAGTTAGGTTTAAATAGTTCTAAGTTCTAGAGGACTGATGACCTCAGAAGTTAAGTCCCATACTGCTCAGAGCCATTTGAACCTTTTGTTACCAAAGGCACTCGCGTCGAACGTCTGCTACCATAGCCTATTAATGCCAGATTTCGTCTTATGTCCACATTGATTTCTGCTGTTATTTCGCGGTGTGTTTCTTGTCTGTTAGTTCTGACAACTCTACACCAACGCCACTGCTCTCGATCGTTAAGTGAAGACCAATGGCCACTGCGTTAGCCGTGCTGAGAGGTAATGCCTGACATTTGGTGTTCTCGACACACTCTTGACTTTGTGGATCACGGAATACTGAATTCCCTAACGATTCGCTACGGTCGCAGGTTCGAATCCTGCCTCGGGCATGGATGTGTGTGATGTCCTGAGGTTAGTTAGGTTTAATTAGTTCTAAGTTCTAGGCGACTGATGACCTCAGAAGTTAAGTCGTATAGTGCTCAGAGTCATTTGAGCCATTTGAACCTAACGATTTCCGAAGTGGAATGTCCCATGCGTATGGTTCCAACTATCAATGTGCGTTCAAAGTCTGCTAATTCCAGTCGTGCAGCCATAATCACACCGGAAACCTTTTCACACGAATCACTTGAGTACAAATAACAACTCCGCCAATGCACTGCCCTTTTATACCTTGTGTACACGATACTACTGCCGTCTGTGTATCACTGTCCCACGACTTTTGCCACCTCGGCGTATTCACTGTTTTTGTTTTTATTTGTAACTGTAATTGTTCTCATAATAATTTCCCAGATGTACATAGCTGATCCAGAAGTCTGATTAGAGACTGAGAATGTATTTGTAATTTTTTTGCATGTGCCATGCGAAATAAAACATAAATTAATAACGTAGAGATGTGGCCTGTAATTATAATGTATTTTGGTTTGTTTCAGTCAGAAGAGCTACAGCAGCCCTTGGCAGTGGACGACGGTGACAGCGACCGGCGAGTAGCGATGGGCCTCCGGAACACGGCGCATGCGCGGACTGTCCATGTGACCGAGTACAACATATAGAACGACGGCGGGCCGCCGTCTCGCCCCTAGTGCGAACATTGACTGACACACACGACAGTACTTGCACATTTCCTTCTAGATGACTGAGTTCGGGAGTCGATATCGTTTCAGGTAGTGTTGCTTCTGTATATTGTTTCAGGTGAACTGTTTTTACCTCTTGTTTCGTTCGTTAGTGCAATATATATATTTGTCAAGTTTGAGTCGAATTTCAACGCGTTTTGAATATTTGAATGTGCTCAGTGAGTTTCCTGATATATTTTTCGACTAAAGAGTGAAACACATCGTCTTGTTATATTTTCGAAAGGTTTTATACTGCAAAATACTCTTTTAAAGAAGCCTCCACGTGGGAAAGATTTTCTAGAGCCGTTTACAACTTGTAATGTTTTGTCTGCGTCACAATATTCGAAATCTTATATTGTCTGTCGGGCCAAAACAAAATGTAATTTGTTCTCAGAGGACTTTGCAGGTGCAAGTTTCAGCAGAGAACTGTGTTTTGTGTAGTGTGGTTATGTATGTACAGAATCAGAAATGACTTTGAGTGACACAGTATTACAAATGTGCACACTCATTACGATGCAGATGCTGAAAATGAGCATACATTCTTTACCCTTCAGTTATCTCAGGAAACTACTGACACTGTGATTTTTAGAATCTAAATTTTATATAGATTAACTGATAAAAGGGCTCTCAGCAGTAAAGTAGTGATTTGTATAACTGCATTATGCTTTTGCCTTGACATTGCCCTTCACCTGTGTGCCATTCGTGAGATAATTTCGTCAATGAAAACTACATTAGTTTTCAGTTTTCCGCATTATTGTACAATAAAGAAGAACATATCGCAATGATGAGCTATTGTTTACATATAAAAATAAATAAATATATATATATAATCAGTATAAGCGGAATTACATTCCACATTATTGCGATCAGTGATAGAGGTTTTAATGAGTAATTTGAACCATAAATATGTTCCTTTTTTTAAGAATGTCTATCTGTTGGTTCTTGTTCTGAGAAATTGATCTAATATTGTAATGGAAGTTTAGATGAATGTTTCGCTGAGCTGTTAAAATATATGAGAGTTTTTCTGAGTGATACAGCAATAGACTGAGAGTTCATGGTAGGAAGCTGTATGTATAACCTGATTGCAACTATTTGTGAATACATTTTGTTTGTTTGAAGTAACAATCAGTATGATAGTTGCTTTATATTATAGTTAAATCTCTTGGATGTTTGACGATGTGCAAGCACAATAACATTACAAAAGTGAATGATTATTTTATTTTGTTAAGACTATTTGTGGTTTATAATAGAGTTATGTCTGTAGATATTTTTAACATAGAAAACTAGTCCAGAACTTCTGTATTATATATTTAAAAATCACAGTGCTGTGAGATATGATCTTACAAAACCAAACGTTATGGAACTGAGTCAAGAGTAGAAGAGTACTGAAAAGAAATTTACCTGTTAGTGCAACAGTAGCATTAGAGCTTAAAGAATTATTTTTCAAACCTGTGATGCTTAATACTGTACGTTATCAAAACTTTAATGGCTTGATAACAGGTTTACAAACTTAATAATCTGTACCCTGATATCCATGTAAATGGGGTCAGTATCATCATGCTATATAACTATCATTTTATTACTCCATTGTATCTTGTTAACAGCACATTCTTCTCATAGTATTGTTGTTTGCTTGAACCCGATATTGATTGTTAAGTTTGTAAATTTTTTCATGAGGAAATGAAAAGCATTTCTTAAAATTCTGTTAATACTGTTATGTTTCTGATTTAATTTTCTGTTATTACATATTATAACAACTTATAAATAACTTGATCCTTGTAGTCCTCTCCTTTCAAAAATAGTACATTATGCTAACAGACTTGTACGACAGTTCCTTGCAACACCAAGACCTAATCTGCCTACTAATTTCTGCTTTCTTTGAATAATATGCTTCAGAAATGTTGCTATATGTGTTTTAGCAAAATGACAGATTACTTTATTGTATATCGACAAGTATCTAAGAATAAATGACTGACTGTAGACCATTATCACATCTTTGCATATTATGATCATCAATCCGAAATTTCTCATTCATTTTTCTTGCCACAGTTTATGGCATAGTATATTGAGTTACATAAAAAGAGCTGCTACGACCTAAAAATGAAATCAGACTGTAAAAATCTTTTTCTCATTTTTAATTATTTAAATGCAAATATACACATATTATAAAATAAGGTCTTTGATTTATTTTGCCCACATTCACCAACATACTTCACTCTAGTTGTTGTTCTTTCATTTATGTAAGAGAATGTGAAAAAATTGCCTAGAAGAATGGTAGTGAAATCTTGCCTTTTATGGAGGGATCTCTACCCCTTTCAGATTATTTCATCTATTGAAGGTAACCATATACTACAGGGTTCAGAAGGTAGTACTCTCTGTGGAGAGTTGCTGCATAGTTGAATGTAAATGGCAAACATATAATTTTTTTCGATAGGCCAAGAATGAAATTAATATTAATGACCTGCCCATTAGAATTTCCTTGATATTAGTATTTCTCTCTCATTCATTTTGGTTTGGAGATAAAATGAGTTAAGGACCTAACCAAATCATGGTATTAATAATAGAAATATTGTTTATATTCTTTTTAATTTTGTGAGCAGTATTACAAGGTCGTGTATTTGTAGCACTATACAATCATTAACTCAGGAATTTTTTCTTCATGTGGAGCAATAAATGTGCTGTCATAGAACTACAGTCCACATTAAATATCTAAAGAAAAATCCAGTGTTTCTCAGTGATAAGTACTTGTAGTAACACAGCATGCAACTGACACATGTGCCAATTGTCAATGTACTAACTGTCGAAGTATTAACATCTTGTTGTTCTTAAGTGGCAATATTTCCTTGAAAATTTAAAAGAAAATGGGGTACTTGTAATGGTCTGACTAAACTAACTTCACTATAAATTATATCCATTATACATTACTACATTTCAAACATAGAGCCGCATGCCTGACACAATTAGACTGTTGTGAAGCAAAAGGAGAAAAAGAGGATTTTCATTGCATGAGACTGTTTCTGTATATAACATACGCTTGTAAGTTAATAATCATGCAATGAACAAAATAGTACCAAAGACAATGTCTGAATCAAGAATTTTTATTGTTGTAATAATAAAATACTGAGTGAAAGAAACTGCCAAATTTTGTGAGGGATCACAAATTATCTAAAAACCAGTGGCACATGATCAGTTTTATATATGGCCAAAAGAGCTGAATTATGCAATCTGAATCACTTGTTTAGTTTCAGCATGAAATACCTAATTTATAAACCACTAAATGTAAGAGTAGGAAATCCTGTAACAAAATATCAGATCTGTGATCATCACATATTATATGACAAAGCTGTAGCTGAGGAACTTAAGACCCTTAGTGACTGCTGACTATAAAGTATTCCTTTACTTTGTGTATATTCTATGTAAAAATTATCATAAGATGTGTGAATATATATATATATATTGTGTACATATGAATAATAACTGCATTTAAGAATGATTTAAAACATGGAATATGTTCAATCAGTAGCCTACATCCCTTCCCACACTCAGTGCTTCATTAACTACACAACTGAAATCTCATTCTCATTGTTTACAGAAGTCAAAACATTTTGATGAATTTTACAATTATCTGTCTTATAATTAAATTACAAATTCATAACATTTTATGCAAGACCTATTTTGATTATATGGTCAAAAGTTCTACTGACACTGGATGATATAACCCAGATGAGTGCACGACAACATGATGCCAAATATATGATATAATTATCAGTAGTTCATATTTACATTATATGTGGTACACAGAAGAGACACTTCACAGTTTACACACAGTATTTTATACCCAAAAATTTAGTTTCTTTCCAGGCGTGTAAACTCCTTTCCAATTGACATTATTTTCTTTTGCCTTATCTTCATTTAAAAACTTAACAATTTATTTTGTGTAAATTGTGAACACAAGATACACATTGAGTATCAGTGTGAGATATTGTTACGTAACATACATTACATTAAGTGTTAGTACTTATCATAAATGTTCTTACAATTGTTAGGACTTGTACTGGCAAGAGTTACAAGAAATGTGTCACTGTAATTACCTCTTTTTATTAGGTCCTAACTGCATTTGGGTTCTGATATTAGAAAGTCATTGGTGCTCAGCTGTTTACCTTTCACACATTTACTACATGAAACACTCACAATTAACTCATTGTTAAATTTTGTACACTTGAACTCAGCTGTGGATTACAACTTGGGGGTCACATGTTACTTCTTCACAGCACACTTTCTTTCACTTCATTTATTTTCACAGTTAATTTATCTGTGTGGCAAGAATTAGAAAGTTTGAACACTGTGGAAGCTTTAGGCAAGGACCTGTGGACAGTGATATTCAGTTGACTTCATCCAGTTTAGAGCCTCATATTTAATCTAAAGAACTGTAGAATCTTGGTGTATTGATGGAATCTAGCATACCTGAAGGATACAGCCACAATGTCATTCGATATACATAAATTTCAACTGCCAATTGACTCAAGCCAGGTATAGAACACTCTGCATTGCAAGAGGTAAGAAATCTAATGCTGTGATACACATGCATTCTGATACTGAAAATAATCCTAACTAATTGCTGTTCACATATGTGGAAAATGTCAGAAATTTTTATTTTATTGTTTCTTCAGACCAGCTACAATTTATTGTGATATTTAAGAAACATTTTCAAGTAAAAAACTATTTGACTTAAGATTGCAGGAAACATTGTTGTTCATCATGATTTCATGGCTAGTTTAGCACACGTTATTTGTACAGACAAGTTTACTCATGTGGGATTAACATTATCTAATATTAATTTCCTTTTCTATCAGTTTTTTGGTCTTTGGAATGACACACACATGCAGATACAGTTATAAACTTTCTGGTTTATTAAATTAGGTTTTCCATTATAATATTATCAGCATTAAAAGTTCAGTCACAAATGTATCATTCATTTGACTTTCACCTACTGTTGAAACAATCTCTTGGTATTAGAAATGAAACATTCCTGTGTGTATACACTACACTGTAGATATACAATGGAGACCAATTAGTTTCACCACAAAAAAATTTAAAAGATATCTTAAAAGCAGAGGAATGAAAGTAACAATTGTTTACCTAAACATCGACAAACTTCATGTTGATCGAGGTCCCAAGCCTGGACTGTCATAGTCCACCATCATCATCAGCACCTGAAAAGGTAAGATTACTGTACAACACCACAGAAGTACATAACGATATAAAATATGATTAAGTGCATCACACAACTGTGTTCTTGGTGGAAACCTTACAACTTTTGTCTTAAACAAAAATACGGTCAGATGTGCTCTGAATCAGTTAGCCCAGTTTGAGGGTGAGGTTCAGTCACACTTGTAGTTCATGCAAAAGAAAATGGGAAGGATGAAATTTAGTGTCTATAATCCAACATGTCTGACTTTGATATCAGCACATTCACTAAGTTCAAAATAAGTTCAATATTGTAGGCAATTTACAACAGAAAGTTATAATAATTCAGTCTAGACAAGGTACTGAGTCAACAGTAACAACCTAAAACTTCAGAATGAGACAGCAAAACTGAAATTATTCCTTTACTTTCAGTAGGATTTCTCCATGTTTATCTATCATGGATCATAAGCTATTAATCAGCAGCTTTCACCTTCCTTGCAATCTCAATCAAAATTATTTACCACATCCCAACACTTATTATTCAATGGTACCTCCAGCATGAACATGGGTGATGTTCATTAATTACATGAGCTCAAAATGAAGAAAGGCATCTGGAAAAAGCTCAACTTACCAAATCTCATTTAAACAAAAGGGATTGAAAATATCACAACTTTTTAATTCAGAGAATATACACTATTAAAATAGGTAACATTTCATGTTATAGAATTAATCCGGACTGCAGGCAGTATTAAAGTGCTCACCAGTCATTGTGGTCTCTCTGAACTGAATGCTTTCCATGGGTGCATGCCCAGGATTCTCCAGTTTGAAACAAGTGCCACACACATGTCAAATTCATTCTGGGAGTTCTCAGGTGCACTGGTCGAAATCACTGCATGTCAGTAAGTGAGCCAGTTATATCGAAGGAAGCTAAGCCGAAAGTTCACTGTAGGAACACCAATGATATTAAAAATCAAGAGATTGAAAAGCTACATAATTATACAATTCAAAGGAAGGTACACATAATGTTGTCTTTTATCCACAAAACAAGTAAAGATTCAATGACACTTAATGTATACATTTTATACCAAAAAGGTTAGGTATTTGGGGAAGCATCAAAACAGTTAATACTGATTTCATGGAGTCTTTTTGTCCATCTGTGCTAATACTACCCAGGATTGGCATGTTTAAAATAGTGTTTTAATCATGTGTTAAAAAGACTGTTTAATACACTTTATAAATAAATCTTGGTTTTATTAAAGTGTTTTGACCAGTATTTAAAACAAAAACAGGACAGCAGGGTAAAAATCACATGAGGGGGGCTCCACGTGTAAAGGGGGCCAAAATTTTAAATAAAACCTTTGACGTAATTAATGGGAATCCTCATGTGAGCTACTTGTGGTCAGGCATCGTTACTTAAATGTTAGATGGTGATAGTGCTGTTCAGACCAAACAGTGTACTTTTCTGCACTTCATATAATATGCACGAAAATATTCTGCTTGATACACGTCAATGAAATGCTGACTGAGAATTTTATTGTAAGCACTTGTTTTCTATTGGGTCAAGTTTAGAGGATGTTCATTAGAGAATTCAAAAATGGTTCAAATGGTTCTGAGCACTCTGGGACTTAACATTTGAGATCATCAGTCCCCTAGAACTTAGAACTACTTAAACCTAACTAACCTAAGGACATCACACATATCCATGACCGAGGCAGGATTCGAACCTGCAACAGTAGCAGTCGTGCGGTTCCAGACTGAAGCACCTAGAATCGCTTGGCCACATCGGCCGGCTATTAGAGAATATAAAGTAATATATTGAAGAGATAACTGTTGTTCTGCTGTTACAAAACAGAAGTGAGCCGCACAGAATAAGACCCGTAATCAATTTAAATAGGGAGAATGTTGCTCGAAAAATATTTTAATACCAAAGTGTCATCTTAACATTAATCTCGCTACAGTAATAAGCACAAGGCATTAGAAATAACATATGTTAACCCAATGGACACTACGCACTATGAATGTAACCTCCAGAGAACAAAACGTTAAGATCTTATAAACAAGCTGTTGATTTAGCTTGCGCAAGAGAACACAAATGAATTATACAATTTACACACAGGACAAAAAGGTAATCACCACTCGGAGATGTCACTTCTAACTCCTAATAACATCGCCCTGAAAGTAGCCTGGAGTGGCCAAAACTGGCCATCATCAATCCCTGCGCCTCATGCACCATTGCTCGTGTCTGTCATTATCTTCCACTATTTTGTCTTTTTTTGTTAAAGCAGATTTTTACTTATTTAAAATAAAGTAACACTTTCGTGAAACGGAAATAAAATTAAATTATATTAAAAATTAAAAGGAAGAGAAAAACAGAAGATGGGATGGGTGACAGATGTAAGTGCCGTTGACCTTGATGATATGTTGGTCGTGGGCAATTTGATTAACCATGGCAGTACCAACACATTTTCCATAACGTGTACTATGAAAAGTGGGGTGTACTTCATTCCCACCTGAAACAAATTCAAATAAAAAAACAAATTTCGTTTACTGACTTTTATTAACAATATAACTTTTTAAATAGGTACTGATATGTGAGTAGGGCATAGAACCTGGAAATATCTTTTAGTGCAATCTTGACAATACCATTACATTTTCCATAACCTATTCTACCATGAACTGGGTACTTTATGCCCACCACAAAATAAATAAATTCTAATTTCTTGAAATGTCATTGACCGTTATTTTTTAAAGACATACTGATAAGTTCCCCCCCCCCCCCCCCCCCATGAACCATGGACCTAGCCGCTGGTGGAGAGGCTTGCGTGCGTCAGCGATACAGATGGCCGTACACA
The DNA here is from genome assembly GCF_023864275.1 of Schistocerca cancellata. Lineage (NCBI taxonomy): Eukaryota > Metazoa > Arthropoda > Insecta > Orthoptera > Acrididae > Schistocerca > Schistocerca cancellata. The sequence continues at coordinate 933,912,893 of NC_064626.1, forward strand.
ACCACAACGGAGGGGTATCTGTGGAGAGGCCAGACAAACGTGTGGTTCCTGAAGAGGGGCAGCAGCCCTTTCAGTAGTTGCAGGGGCAACAGTCTGGATGATTGACTGATCTGGCCTTGTAACACTAACCAGAACGGCCTTGCTGTACTGGTACTGCGAACGGCTGAAAGCAAGGGGAAACTACAGCCGTAATTTTTCACAAGGGCATGCAGCTTTACTGTGTGGTTAAATAATGATGCGTCCTCTTGGGTAAAATATTCCGGAGGTAAAATAGTCCCCCATTCGGATCTCTGCGTGGGGGCTACTCAAGAGGACGTCGTTATCAGGAGAAAGAAAACTGGCGTTCTACGGATCGGAGCGTAGAATGTCAGATCCCTTAATCGGGCAGGTAGGTTAGAAAATTTAAATAGGGAAATGGATAGGTTAAACTTAGATATTGTGGGAATTAGTGAAATTCGGTGGCAGGAGGAACAAGACTTTTGGTCAGGCGAATACAGGGTTATAAATACAAAGTCAAATAGGGGTAATGCAGGAGTAGGTTTAATAATGAATAAAAAAAGGAGTGCGGGTAAGCTACTACAAACAGCATAGTGAACGCATTATTGTGGCCAAGATAGACACGAAGCCCACGCCTACCACAGTAGTACAAGTTTATATGCCAACTAGCTCAGCAGATGATGAAGAAATTGATGAAATCTATGATGAGATTAAAGAAATTATTCAGCTAGTGAAGGGAGACGAAAATTTAATAGTCATGGGTGACTGGAATTCGAGTGTAGGAAAAGGGAGAGAAGGAAACATAGTAGGTAAATATGGATTGGGGGTAAGAAATGAAAGAGGACACCGGCTGGTAGAATTTTGCACAGAGCATAACTTAATCACAGCTAACACTTGGTTCAAGAATCATAAAAGAAGGTTGTATACATGGAAGAATCATGGGAGATACTAGAAGGTATCAGATAGATTATATAATGGTGAGACAGAGATTTAGGAACCAGGTTTTAAACTGTAAGACATTTCCAGGGGCAGATGTGGACTCTGACCACATTCTATTATTTATGAACTGTAGATCAAAAGTGAAGAAACTGCAAAAAGGTGGGAATTTAAGGAGGTGGGACCTGGATAAACTGACTAAACCAGAGATCGTACTGAGTTTCAGGGAGAGCATAAGGGAACAATTGACAGGAATGGGGGAAAGAAATACAGTAGAAAAAGAATGGGTAGATCTGAGGGATGAAGTAGTGAAGACAGCAGAGGAACAAGTAGATAAAAAGACGAAAGCTAGGAGGAATCCTTCGGTAACAGAAGAAATATTGAAGTTAATTGATGAATGGAGAAAATATAAAAATGCATTAAATGAAGCAGGCAAAAAGGAATAGAAACGTCTCAAAACTGAGATCGACATGATGTGCAAAATGGCTAAGCAGGGATGGCTAGAGGACAAATGTAAGGATGTAGAGGCTTATCTCACTAGGGTTAAGATAGATACTGCCTACAGGAAAATTAAAGAGACCTTTGGAGAAAAGAGAACCACTTTTATGAATATCAAGAGCTCAGATGGAAACCCAGTTCTAAGCAAAGAAGAGAAAGCAGAAAGGTGGAAGGAGTATAAAGAGGGTCTATACAAGGGCGATGTCCTTAAGGGCACTATTACGGAAATGGAAGAGGATGTAGATGAAAATGAAATGGGAGATAAGATACTGCGTGAAGAGTGACAGAGCACTGAAAAACCTAAGTAGAAACAAGGCCCCGGGAGTAGACAACGTTCCATTAGAACTACTGACGGCCTTGGGAGAGCCAGTCCTGACAAAACTCTACCATCTGGTGTGCAAAATGTATGAGACAAGCGAAATTCCGTCAGACTTCAAGAAAAATATAATAATTCCAATCCAAAAGAAAGCAGGTGTTGACAGATGTGAAAATTACCGAACTATCGGTTTAATAAGTCAGAGCTGCAAAATACTAACACGAAGTCTTTACAGACGAATGGAAAAATTGGTAGAAGCCGACCTCGGGGAAGATCAGTTTGGATTCCGTAGAAATAATGGAACACGTGAGCCAATAATGACCTTACGACTTATCTTAGAACAGACATGTGATCAATTTCAGATTTAGTTCAGCTGCCCTTCACCTGGGTGAACCAGTATATTGTTTTCCCCTACGTATATCTCTCGAAGAAACCACGAAGGTAAAAATGAGAGAGAATCGATCTCATACAAATGCTTACCAGCGATCGTTCTTAGCGCAAAACATTCGCGACTGGAAGAGGAAAAGGTGAAACAGCAGTGGTACACAAAGTATTCTGCGCCACATACCAGAAAAAAAAGCGAGCTGTGATTGCACTGACATTCAGTTCTGAGATATATTGAAAGTTTCAAGTCACTAACTCACGAGGGGAGTTAGTTTAAAATCGGTTGTCAAATCTGAATCGAACAGATAGACAGACCGAGAAACAAAGCACCCTCTGCCACACACCAGACAAGAGAGCGAATTAATATTGTTATTCCGTTCCGAGCTATTTGGAAGTTTCAAGTCTCTAGTTCATCAGAAAGTTAATTAGAAATCAATTCAAAATTTGTACCGAACTGACAAACAGTCAGGAAAACGAAGTCCTCTCCCCCAAACGCCAGACACGAAAGCGAGTTACTATTGCATTGTCATCCAGTTCTGACCCCTGTAGAAAGTTTCAAGTCACTTGTTCATCGGGAATTTAGATTAAAATCAACTGCAAAATTTGTACTGAACAGACAAAAAGCCGAGAAAGTGGCCTAATAATAATAAAAAACAACTAAACTGTGCATTATTTATTCTCTCAACAACTGAGGCAGATGAAGTGTAAATAATTTATAACAAATATATTGCGTCATACACGTTTGTAGGTTCTTGAACAGACAACCAACATATGCAGAGGATAATACACCGAGTAATAGAGTCACAGACAGTATAAAGCATCCCACTTAGGATCTGAGACACTGTCTTTCAGTTTCAACTTTATTTGTTGAACTGTTTCTTGACTTATGTTCACTAAAGTAATCCATAAATGTGAGGTACTATTAACGTCAGAGTATTTACCAAAGATTCTATGCCCACTCAATCTCCTCGGCTGGTTTACACCAACATAGGACTTTATATATACCCCTATGCCTCCAGCAGCAGGCAGTTGCTCTACTTCGCTGGCGGTAAATCCCTTCACTTCAAACCGTACGTGAAAATAAAGTAAGTCGTAGCAGTGACAGTCCAGTGAATGGGGACTGGTTCTAAGAGATCAGTCGCACACCATACTGTAATAGGCTATAAAATTATTTTGTGCTCCTCAGTGACACTCTGGGCTGGATCATCTGGATTAATAGAGCAGTGTAAGTTAAATGTAATCCAGGTACTCCAGACAATTTTATTGGGAATGGCAGACTTCCTGCACATTTATCAACATGCCGTTGGCAAAATTCAGTTCTGTGACGAGAGGGCGGCCGGGGTGGCCGAGCGGTTCTAGGCGCTACAGTCTGGAACCGCGCGATCGCTACGGTCGCAGGCTCCAATCCTGCCTCGGGCATGGGTTGTGTGATGTCCTTAAGTTAGTTAGGTTTAAGTAGTTCGAAGTTTTAGGGGACTGATGACTTCAGAAGTTGAGTCCCATAGTGCTTAGAGCCATTTGAACCTTTTTTTTTTTCTGTGACGAGGTCGTGGAGTGATGTTGGAATGTAACTATTCCCCAGTGCACCACTTGAAAATCTGATGGACACTTTGAAATTTCCCATCGTAGGACAAAAACTCTTGAAGGAGGACAGCAATCATGTTGCCTATAATAACGTTCAGTGTGGACTGCAATTCATTGTATTACTTTACACGATATACGAGTTTTGGCTAAAGCAGTCATCGTAAGCTGCAGCAGATATAGTGGGCGAGAGTATATATAAGAGTAACAAGAAAAATGTGCACTATGTCTGTTGTCTTTAGTTTTGGTGATTCGATTAGCCAAAATACATGACATGTCAGGTAACTCCATAACTTGTGATTCACGTTAAACAGTGAGCATAAATTTGAATTTTATGTCAGTAGGACCGCTTGTCATATACACCTAAATCTATGTATTTTCATCGCAAGGGACTGTTTACCGCATGGTGGAGGTTTATTCGCAGGATGAATTTATTACACGTTGCGGTATTCGCTGTAACTGTATATATTATTTTCATGAGCCCCATGGGTTATACAGGGTGATTCAAAAAGAATACCACAACTTTAAAAATGTGTATTTAATGAAAGAAACATAATATAACCTTCTGTTATACATCATTACAAAGAGTATTTAAAAAGGTTTTTTTTTTCACTCAAAAACAAGTTCAGAGATGTTCAATATGGCCCCCTCCAGACACTCGAGCAATATCAACCCGATACTCCAACTCGTTCCACACTCTCTGTAGCATATCAGGCGTAACAGTTTGGATAGCTGCTGTTATTTCTCGTTTCAAATCATCAATGGTGGCTGGGAGAGGTGGCCGAAACACCATATCCTTAACATATCCCCATAAGAAAAAATCGCAGGGGGTAAGATCAGGGCTTCTTGGAGGCCAGTGATGAAGTGCTCTGTCAAGGGCTGCCTGGCGGCCGATCCATCGCCTCGGGTAGTTGACGTTCAGGTAGTTATGGATAGATAAGTGCCAATGTGGTGGCTCTCCATCCTGCTGAAATATGAATTGTTGTGCTTCTTGTTCGAGCTGAGGGAACAGCCAATTCTCTAACATCTCCAGATACTGTAGTCCAGTTACAGTAGCACCTTCGAAGAAAAAGGGACCAAAAACTTTATTGGCTGAAATGGCGCAGAAAACGTTCACCTTAGGCGAGTCACGTTCATACTGAGTTGTTTCCCGCGGATTCTCAGTGCCCCATACACAGACATTGTGGCGGTTGACTTTCCCGTTAGTGTGAAAAGTTGCTTCATCACTAAACACAATCTTTGAAACGAAAGATTCATCTGTTTCCATTTGAGCAAGGATAAAATCACAGAAATCGATTATTTTAATCTTATCAGCTGCAGACAGTGCTTGAACCAATTTCAGACGATAAGGTTTCATAACTAACCTTTTTCGTAGGACTCTCCATACAGTTGATTGTGGAATTTGCAGTTCTCTGCTAGCTCTGCGAGTCGATTTTCCTGGGCTGCGAACAAATGCTTGCTGGATGCGTGCTACATTTTCATCACTCGTTCTCGGCCGTCCAGAACTTTTCCCTTTGCACAAACACCCATTCTCTGCAAACTGTTTATATCAACGTTTAATACACCACCTATCAGGAGGTTTAACACCATACTTCGTTCGAAATGCACGCTGAACAACTGTCGTCGATTCACTTCTGCCGTACTCAATAACACAAAAAGCTTTCTGTTGAGCGGTCGCCATCTTAGCATCAACTGACGCTGACGCCTAGTCAACAGCGCCTCAAGTGAACAAATGTACAACTAAATGAAACTTTATAGCTCCCTTAATTCGCCGACAGATAGCGCTTAGCTCTGCCTTTTGTCGTTGCAGAGTTTTAAATTTCTAAAGTTGTGGTATTCTTTTTGAATCACCCTGTATATAATGGAAACTATAGAATCGCTGTACGGTATTCCTCCGAATTTACCCAACAGAGTTTAGAGACATCACCGTCGCCGCGCGGGATTAGCCGAGTGCCGGCACGGTAGCTCAGCGTGTTCGGAGAGAGGGTTAGCTACCCTCCGTAATAAAAACTGAGTTAATCGATCAACGACGAACTTAAACGGGTGTCTTACGACGTCCACCCCGAGCAGATGCAATGAACGAAAGCGAACAAAATGAGATTAAAAAAAAAAAAAGAAATAGCGGTATAAGGCGCTGTAGTCATGGACTGTGCGGTTGGTTCCGGCGGAGGTTCGAGTCCTCCCTCGGGCATGGGTGTGTGTGTTTGTCCTTAGGATAATTTAAATTAAGTAGTGTGTAAGCTTAGGGACTGATGACTTTAGCAGTTAAGTCCCATAATATTTCACACACATTTGAACATTTTTTTAGACATCACCGTCGGCTTTCGCCCCAAGACTTCCGCTCAGGTACGCCGAGGCTATTTGTCACACATCCGTATGGACCTGTTACGATTCCTAGCAATAGATCACTGAATTCGTTCAATGACTGTTTGATACGGGCTTCAAACACTGAAGCAGTGCTCTAAAACTGGTTGTAGAGACATTTTGTGTGCTGTTTCCTATACAGACGCACTGAACTTCTCTCTGAACCTCATCAACAAATCTAAGTTTTCCATTCGCATTTCCTACTTGTGATTCCACGTATCCGTCCAAACACTCTTACTTATATATTCCAAAACAAAACAAAAAAGGAAAAGACGCACCACGGAGGAATTATACGTCTGGGAAGGAAATCGGTAGACATGATGTACATGTTCAGACAAACAAATATGATTGTAATTTCAGAAAAGTTGGCTGATTTATCTAAGAGAAAGAGCTTCACGAACTGAACAAGTCAATAACGCTTTAGTCCAACTCTGCCCCTTATACAAGCAGTTATTTGGTTCGACGTTGATGGATAGGATTGTTGCATGTCCTCCTGAGGAATGTCATGCCGAATTCTCTCCAACTGGCGCGTTAGACCGTCAAAATCCTAGGATGGTTAGACGGGCCTGTCCATAGTACTCCAAACATTCTCATCTGGTGTGAGGTGGACTAGCAGTAGAAACTCGCCCTGTGCGGGCGTGCATTATCTTGCTGAAACTTAAACCCAGGACTGCTTGCCATGAAGGGCAACAAAACGGGGAGTAGAATATCGTCGACGTACAGCTGTGCTGTAATGGTGCTGTGGACGACAACCACACGTGTCATGCTCGGAAAAGAAATGGTACCCCAGACCATCGTCCTGACTGTCAGGCCGTATGGTGAGCGGTAGTCAGGTTGATATCCCACTGCTGTCCGAGGCGCTTCTGGATACGTCCTCGGCCTGGAATCTCATAGACTGGATTAGAATTGTCTTCAGTGATGAGTCTCCCTAGAATTGAGCCCGAATGATCAGTGAAGACATGTCTAGAGACGCACCAGACAATGGACAGAGATGGACCAATGCGTTATTGAAGGGCTCAGTTTGTGAAGCCTTTCTCTTCAGAACATTACCCAATTTTTCTGAAACTGGAAAATGTTTTTGTTTCTCTGCATATGTATATCACCTCTGCAGGTTTATTTTTTGTGACAGGATACAGAAGATTATTGCTGATCTAGATATTACATACTGTTGAAGTCTTCCTCGTTTTATGAGGTTAGTCCTGCACTAATAAACATTTAAAGAGAGCTGCCGTTCGGTACACAAAATGCCTAATTGTCACTGCATTTCCGTAAGATCTTCCATACAACGGAAAGAAGAATAGTATTTAACATTGCGTCGTCACTGAAGATGGAGCACTAGCTCGGATTTGGGACAAAAGTCGTCCACATATTTTCAAAGAAACCATCCCATTTCTACATCTACATCTACATCTACACTCCGCAAGCCACCTGACGGTGTGTGGCGGAGGGTACTTTGAGTACCTCTATCGGTTCTCCCTTCTATTCCAGTCTCGTATTGTTCGTGGAAAGAAAGATTGTCGGTATGCCTCTGTGTGGGCTCTAATCTCTCTGATTTTATCCTCATGGTCTCTTCGCGAGATATACGTAGGAGGGAGCAATATACTGCTTGACTCCTTGGTGAAGGTATGTTCTCGAAACTTCAACTAACGCCCGTACCGAGCTACTGAGCGTCTCTCCTGCAGAGTCTTCTACTGGAGTTTATCTGTCATCTCCGTAACGCTTCCGCGATTACTAAATGATCCTGTAACGAAGCGCACTGCTCTCCGTTGGATCTTCTCTATCTCTTCTATCAACCCTGTCTGGTACGGATCCCACACTGGTGAGCAATATTCAAGCAATGGGCAAACAAGTGTACTGTAACCTACTTCCTTTGTTTTCGGACTTCATTTCCTTAGGATTCTTCCAATGAATCTGTCTGACATGTGCTTTACCGACGATCAACTTTATATGATCATTCCATTTTAAATCACTCCTAATGCCTACTCCCAGATAATTTATGGAATTAACTGCTTCCAGTTGCTGACCTGCTATATGAGCTAAATGATAAAGGATGTTACTTCCTATGTATCCGCAGCACATTACACTTGTCTACATTGAGATTCAATTGCCATTCCCTGCACCATGCGTCAATTCGTTGCAGATCCTCCTGCATTTCAGTACAATTTTCCATTGTTACAACCTCTCAATATACTACAGCATCATCCGCATGCTTATTGGGCTTAAAAGAATCAGGGATATCATGGAACTGAAACAGGGATGGCCGAACGCGATTTGAAGCACCTTCCTATTGATTACGAGTCAGTGCCTTACCACTGCGGCACTTGCTCAATCCGATCTTCCTGGGACAGTTCTTTTCTACAGACCTATCTACAGTCCGCCATTATTCCCGAGGAGCAGGCATAAAGTCAACTTCCGGCTATAGAAGTTTACGTTTGCCCTGGTTTCTCCAATTAATTTAAGGTGATTGTCCGAGCCAAGGTGTGAGGAATGATTCAACAACTGAGTCAGAAAGCTGCTCTGGAAGCAAGGAGAACGTCACCATTTATTTCACTCCTGCTGACAAACAAAAATTGAGGAAAGGCAAACCGAGCGCAAGGAGAACCATGCGTGAACCGTTCAGTGAATTCGATTGTTAAGTAAGGACGGACAACAATCGCGATCGACAAACGTGCGACGCTAAGACAAATTGTCGAGAATTTCTCAGGTACTCTATAGGAGCTGTCGTTGTGCTGCGCTGTCTGAGGGATTCCGCGAACCTACTTTACAACGAAGCACTGAGTCGCAGCAGTCGGAATCGTTGTGTTCCGTATTTGCAAGGTTCACTCATGAAATATCAGAAACGTGCGTTTCAAGAACAATCGACCAACATATTACTTTCTCCCACAGACGACTTACGAAATCTTAAGGACAGGAAAATCAGTTAAATTAGAGCTAAAGCGGAGAATTACCGACCACTTACCACTCGTTTATAGAACGAGAAAGTGGGAAATTGATACTTAGAAGACCTCTCCTCCACATACCGTACGTACAGGTTACATTTAGGGATGGCGCTTATTGCTGAAACAACCGATTTTTGGTTGTATCGATTCTTTCCGCACATCAGTTTGTGAGTTAACGAGCATTTCGCTCTCATTTAAGTATAGGGCCGAAAGAGACTGCCTTCCGGGAATTGTGAAACGAATCATGTCGTCCAGGACCGTCTACTACAAAGAGCGCAGATTCGTCACGTGATGGGGAAATTCACAGGCGTCTATTGCGCTGAGTGAGGCCAGTCTGATCAGGCCTAAGCGCTGTAGCGCGCGAGTGAGACAGAGCAGAACCTACGTCATAGGGAAACCCCATAGGAGCTGTTTGTGCCCAGGGAGGCGTAGCAGTGTTAAATATGGCGGACCTAAGATGGCCACAAAGGGAAACATTTATAAAAACTATTTAATTCTGTACTAATTCAGGGAATGAAGCCACAGTAATTTTAATCAACCATATTTCTTAAATTTTCATGGTGATCCCAATAAAACTTGAATATTGATCATATTACTGTTAAAGTGAAATTAACAAGTTTTGTAACAAAGACCTGAATGCTAAAATCTGAACGCTTTGGTCGATCTCAACGATCGACATTTCATATAAAAGGGCACCATTAAAATGACAAATGTTGTAAATATCAACTCTGTAGCTTTATTTGTTTAAAAGATGTAGTAAATTTAAATTATTAGCATTTTCAGTTAAGCATCAGATCATTATTTCCTCCACACAAAACACATTGAACGATGACAGCATGACACCTTATTGAATCGTTAGGTAATAGAATATTTGTTCAAAATGGTTCAAATGGCTCTGAGCACTATGTGACTTAACTTCTGAGGTCATCAGTCGCCTAGAACTTAGAACTAATTAAACCTAACTAACCTAAGGACATCACACACATCCATGCCCGAGGCAGGATTCGAGCCTGCGACCGGAGCGGTCGCTTGGTTCCAGACTGTAGCGCCTAGAACCGCACGGCCACTCCGGCCGGCGAATATTTGTTGTAAAGCTTAGTGCATAATAGTTACTTCTGTTCTTTATTTATCAGAAAGCACATTGGTGCAAGGCTATTCGCTGTGGCATTCCAAGTTAAGAAGGAAATTGTATTGCTTTTATGCAAAAGAATTTAACATTTATTATTTAATGGATATTATTGTTACTTTATTTAGAATGTGATAGTGGTCAAGCTTTGATTATTTAAATATGTTAAAATTTAAATAATGTAGAATAAGCTGTAGGCAATCAGACGGACGGCTTCAACAATTTCGCGTTGTGTGGTAGACTCTGAGCGGTGGGCAGCCGCGCGCCTGGTGTGGACTCTTTAAATTTCTCGCGTAGATAACGCGGTGGAGTATTGGACTTGTGTATTGCGATGAGATTGTGAATGATCGAACTGTGTCAAATGGATATGCGCTCGAATGTAAGAGTAGCTCTAAATACGACCACTTTCGCCATTGGTTTGCTTTCTGAATAACCAAATCACAAATGCGTGGCCTACATCATTTATGGGTCGTTAATTTAATTCCAGATATTATTATTACTATTATTATACGTTATATTAACTTCGTATTTTTCATAAAATGTCTAAAACTTGCTATCAGACAGACAATTTAAGCAAAGGGTCGTAAGTGTCTAATTTAGGGCGTGTAATGCGTCACGTGCGGTTCAACCCCTAGACGAGTTTGAGGCAAGACATTTCGACGAAGATGAACCGCATGTGAGCCCGAACATCTTTGGGGTGGTAGCTCGCAAGTTTAACTTGACTGCTAAAACGTCTCAAAATAACCGGTTTCTGAAAAAAGGTTTTCGGTATTTTATTCCTATTACTTCCCGTAATAATAATAGAAAACGAACAAAGATAGAAAAATTTTGACTCTCTCTGTTTCGTGATACATAGTAAAAAAATATTAAATTAAACAGGGAAATAAAAGGAAAGTTAGACAGTCCACCGTTCGTTGCTTTTCTCGATAAGTGATTGATTACCATAAAAAATCGCCAGTGTTGTCCAATTGATTCTAATTTTTTGAAACTGCTCAAAAATCATGTTGCAATGGGCGGTCATACTACTATTTGGACATTACCAATAGCCAATGTAAAAGGCCGAAAACAAAGGTCGAAGAACTCTGTTTTTGATGTTAATTTGTTCATTTTCTATGGCAACATGCAGGTAAAAGTATATTACGTAGATAAAGGCAGCAGACCAGCTAATTTCTATTTTTATTGTATTCTATGAATGATCTGTTAAGTTTTCGATTTATTGCTGTAGCCATAATGCCCTTCCTCTTTTATTATTTCGTAGAAATGGCAGACAAATCTTTAATCTTTTTAAGCAAATGAAGCATCGCACGTCATTGCTATGTGACTTCACAAAAATATTTCTAGACTATGGTTGGTGCCATTTTGCAGTACAACGGATATTCGGTGACGATGAAGTAGGCTGTTTAGTTATTTATGTTGGTAACACCAAGTAGCGCTCTGTCTGAAAATCATTTACTAGGTTTTTATGTTGGTAATGCCACGTAGCACTCTGTATGAAAATCACTGACTGTGCTGTGTGCAGTCTGTGGCTGGTTGGCATTTTTGGAATATTCGCTATTGTAGTGTTGGGCAGTTGGATGTGAACAGCGCGTAGCCTTGCGATGTTGGAGGTGAGCCGCCAGCAGTGGTGGTTGTGGGGAGAGAGATGGCACAATTTTGAGAGCGGACTTTCTGGACGTGTGTCCGTCAGAAAAATGAAATTCCTAAGACTGGATGTCATGAACTGATATATATATATTATGACTTTTGAACACTGTTAAGGTAAGTACATTGTTTGTTCTCCATCAAAATCTTTAACTTGCTGACTATGCCTATCAATAGTTAGTGCCTTCAGTAGTTAGAATCTTTTATTTAGCTGGCAGTATTGGCGCTCGCTGTATTGCAGTTGTTTGAGTAACGAAGATTTTTGTGAGGTAAGTGATTCATGAAAGATATAGATTATTGTTAGTCACGGCCATTCTTTTGTGGGGAATATTTAACGCCGGCCGGAGTGGCCGAGCGGTTCTAGGCGCTACATTCTGGAACCGCGCGACCGCTACGGTCGCAGGTTCGAATCCTGCCTCTGGCATGGATGTCTGTGATGTCCTTAGCTTAGTTAGGTTTAAGTAGTTCTGAGTTCTAGGGGACTGATGACCTCAGAAGTTAAGTCCCATAGTGCTTAGAGCCATTTGAACCATTTGATTATTTAACGTCAGATTGCGTTGCTCTAATAATATTGTGTGTCAGTTTAGTGTCGATCAGAATAAGTAAATAGAGGAAAGTCTGAGAACGTTCAGTTTTGCTCAGCTGTTGAAAAACAAATAACGTAAGAGGTTTTATCAGCACAGTCATTAATAATTTTCCAAAGGGGACGTTTCAACGACAACGAGAAGCTTCCCTGCAGACTAGGCAGGTGCAAGTCTTGCAGATTACGCATACTCGTGTACATTAAGCCACGACACGTGGCAACAGGAACATTATTGTCTCGGTAAGTCTGTACCATTTTTATGCTGTGTGTTGGTTGCACGTTACATCGGTATTAAAATAGCACTGACTGCAATTCCCATTTTCCATAATAATGCAATATTTTAAACTAACGCTAATCTTACGAATAAAATTTGTTCCTTTTTAAAAGTCTTTATTTAAAAAGAAAAAAAAATCTACGCTGATGGTAGGGCTAATTGATATTTCGGTTTTTTGCCCATTATTGGTAAAAAATAAAAACACCTTCTACAACCGAGACCAGACAAATACTGTTTATTCAGAACTAAAATACTGGTATCGGTTTTAACCGCTGGGTTTTTCCCGTCCCTACTTACGTATCTCAGTACGTGAAGTGACCTGAGGATTGTAGATGTAGATCTTGACGGAAAGTGCACAAGACCACCGTAATGAGGCGGAAGTCTCCTGTCAATGGTTCAGTTGGCTCTGAGCACTCTGGGACTTAACATCGGAGGTCATCAGTCCCCTAGAACTTAGAACTACTTAAACCTAACTAACCTAAGGACATCACACACATCCATGCCCGAGGCAGGATTCGAACGTGCTACCGTAGCGGTCGCGCAGTTCCAGACTGAAGCGCCTAGAACCGCTCGGCCACAACGGCCGGCTCTCCTGTCAGACTGTGGTGGTACCGAAGACTCATGCCGCGCTTACTCCAAGGGCAGGAGAGTGGCGAACTGCAACTCCGGACTGGTGGGCCCAAAGGCCGGGCCGGAAGTTTCTGGAAGGGCGGCAGCGCGGCCCTGCATCGATCCGGGAACACTCTCACTGCAGCGCCAACACGAGCCGCGGGCCACAGGCCGCAGTCGCCCCAGTGCCGACCGGCGCTGCCGCGGGCCCTGCACAGCCTATCAATACTGCACTCTCACTACCTACACGTTCCGACTTTGTTTTCCAAAAGCGCTCCCTTTTCTTCGTCTACTGTTCACTTACTCGTTCAAAAGGCACTGCAGACGGATTCTCGACCCGTCTAACGAAATGGAAGCATGATGCTACACTGTACGTCTCCCCCGAGAGTCTTCAGAAACCAGCGGAGGTGCCATTTTCTGTGTGCTGTTGTGGGTAGGAGTCTTGCACGCATTGCAGATCGCGGATGCGAACTCGAAAAAAACTTACCTAATATCGATTAGACGCATATTAGAAAGTGCGTCTGAACGTGGGACTGGTAGCCCAGAAATCGATTATGCAATAAGGGAATTAAAAATCATCCCTTGCAGCCAGAGGCTAATCTGTTTTTAACTGCAAATTGCCCAGTAGTATTTTATATTGTACCCTGGACTGTTAGACATTTTATGGTCTAGAGCAGGGCCAGCCAGGGCGTACCAAACGTCTCGCGAGCCGGATGTGTCGGCAACGTGCGGGCAGAGGCTCAGCCTTTCTCAGCTTCGCTCGGTCCTTCTCGGGAGCACCCGGTCAATCGCGAAATTTCGTTTGGTATTGGGGTGTGGCATTTTTCGGTCGGCTCGACTGTATTTGGTCCGCAGAATCAGCGTCTGCACAGTTTATCCGTCGCTATTTGTTAATGCTGAAACGTCCCCTTTGGAAATTTATAAATTACTGTGCTGGTAAACCCCTTACGTTATTTGATTTTCAAACAGCTGAGCGCAACTGAATGTACTCAGACATTTCTCTCTTTACTTATTCTGATCATCACTAAACTGACACACAGTATTTTTAGCGCAACACAATCTGACTTTCAATCATCCCACAAAAGAATGGCCCTGACTAACAATAACCTATACCTTTCATGAATCACTTACCTCACAAAAATCTACGTTACTCGAACTACTCCAATACAGTGGGCGCCAATACTGCCAGTTATTTAAACTACTGAAGGCACTAATTACCGATAGGCATAGTTAGCAAATGAAAGATTTTGATGGAGAACAAACAATGTATTTACCTTAATAGTGTTCATCAGTTCATGACATCCAGTCTCAAAACTCTGCCATCTCTCTCCCCACATCCACCACTGCTGGCGGCTCACTTCCGACTGCGCAACGCTACGCGATATTCACATCCAACTGCCCAACACTACAATAGCGTATATTCCAACAATGCCAACCAGCCACAGACTGCACACAGCACAGCCAGTGATTTTCATACAGAGCGTTACGTGGCGTTACCAACATAAAAACCTAAGCAGCCTACTTACAATATATAAACACAGTGGTATGAAGGACATCCACAGCTCTAGTGCCTGTTTACAAAAAAAAGGGACAGTATAGCTATCTATCATCACAAGTCTTTATAACTGAATGGGAATGACAGAAGAGAGGGATGAGAATTCACAGTATGTATTATGCAGTTGCGTAATAGATGGGTAGGGGAGAGAGGGCCATGTTGCAACAGGGGTAAATTGCAACATCTGCATTTTTTCATGAAGAATCCCATCAGGTGCTGCCATCGCGGTGAGACACTTTCAACTGCATAGTGTCATTACTGTGATGGTCAGAGACGCAAGAAGACATTTTTCTTTGTTTTCTCTGCCTTTGATCGAAATCGACATTGGTGAGTAACTGTTTACAGTTTCAAAGACGTTGTATACATAGTAACACGTGCGGTGACACACATTCGATTTCACAAGTTCAGATGGTTCAAATGGCTCTGAGCACTATGGGACTTAACATCTATGGTCATCAGTCCCCTAGAATTTAGAACTACTTAAACCTAACTAACCTACGGACATCACACAACACCCAGTCATCACGAGGCAGAGAAAATCCCTGACCCCGCCGGGAATCGAACCCGGGAACCCGGGCGCGGGAAGCGAGAACGCTACCGCACGACCACGAGCTGCGGACGGTTTCACAAGTGATAAACAGTTACTTTTGTAGTTTAACAATGTAATAACTATTTTTAATTTAAAGTCATTGTCGGGATGTTCACTTAATTATACGGCGGTGAGAAGCGGGGCATGTTGCAACACGGTGTTGCAACTTACCGCGTTCTTGGTTAGGTCGAATTTTTATGACATTTTCTTTTACTTGTTTTTGTATTTTACGTTTACTCAGACAAAATTTTTACTTTCAGGTAAAGAAAATGCGTCATTACAAACATAAAAGAAGAAGGTTTGACACCTTTAGTCGTGGTGCAGAGAGCAGCCTCGTTGGTTTTGGAAGGGCTATTTTCTATTAGAAAAACTGCAAAAGAATTTAATATTTGCTACTGTACCCTTCCTCGATTCATCGAAAAGAAAAAGGAAACAGACAGAAACGTTGCTTGTTGGTACTCTAAACACATGAAAGTGTTTTCAGACAGTCAGGAAAGAAATTTATCGTTAGACCCAGCGAAATAATGTTCGAGTTGACCCACTAGCTAGTACGAAAACTGGGATATCTTTGTGCAGAATACTTTAACTTGAAAATGCCATCCTCTTGGGCACAAAACAACTTGAAAGCACCAGTCTGGGAAGAATCACAGAACTTAATAGAAAAAATGTTGCGAGGAGGTGGAGGGGTTTTCCAGAAGTTAGGAGATGCTTCTTCTCTGCACCCTCTCCCCCCTTCCAGAATTTGGAACATGGATGAAACGGGTGTAACTGCAGTGTTGAAGCCAAAGTTTGCACGCAAACGTGTGAAACAAGTTGGAATTGTGAGCTCTGCTGAACTTAAGAATTGGTAACAGTAGCAGCTGCTATACGTGCAAAACGGACATTTGTTCCACCCATTATTATTTTTTCATGAAAAAATTTTAAAGATCATTTTATCCGTGTCGGGCCCATTGGGTGCATCGGTGCTGGATGGATGGTGGAGTAATCTTTTGTAACATTTCTCGACCATTTTTTAGGCAAACCAGATGAACAAAAGAAGCTCCTGTCCTACTACCATCTCAGTGTAGAAGCTCTTAATAAATGTACGATCACACTTGTGAACCTTCTCTCTATACTTTATTGCAGCCATT
The DNA here is from genome assembly GCF_023864275.1 of Schistocerca cancellata. Taxonomy (NCBI): domain Eukaryota; kingdom Metazoa; phylum Arthropoda; class Insecta; order Orthoptera; family Acrididae; genus Schistocerca; species Schistocerca cancellata. The sequence goes on from NC_064626.1 coordinate 933,929,415, forward strand.
CCAATGGTCTAATCGGACATTTCATTTGTGATTTCTGTGTGCAAAAGTATGTAGTTTCTCACTATCATTTTCAAATTTAAACAGTTTATAATAAAAAGTAATAAAAATTAATAACTGTTTTTTGTTGGAACGTGCCTCTATTTTCCCCTAATGCTAATTTTTTAATAAACGATATTACAATACACACAGAAAGAATTTAAAGATTTAGATGTTAATGGAAGAGCAAAAAATTATAACGATCACTAGACACGATTCTTTGTTAATAAGAAAATCGCGGTGCGGAAGGAACCAATTCTGACAAAAACGCCGTCCATTTCCCTAAGTTACTGGCGTTACAGAATACGCGAGATTTGAAGAATTCATTGTTCCGTTGAAAGAATTACAAGGATAGTTTTTTGTGCGTTTTGAGGACGTTGACAATCTCACATCTGTTTTCGAGCTGTTTTCGAGAACGTTTGCCGTTTCAGCTGAAAGCACCCCTGAGCTTGTGCAGATGTTAACTGACTGATTTGCATTGTAATTCCCATTTTAAAGACAAGTCCTTTTACATTAAAATTATTCACGACGTCAACATTATTATCCTCGGGTAACGTTTCCATATTTCCGTAATGAGATTACAAAAGTGCTACAACATTTCGTTCGACATATATGTGTGAAAGACTTTATTTTGATTATGAAACTAAAAAGGTCAGGACCACGAGGTAACCTGAGTGCACGAATCTGAGAAATGGTCCGTATCTGTCCATATGCCGACAGTCTGTACCCGATAAAAATTATGTCTTCACTACACCAAAAGTAGTTCAGTAACACTGAAAATCTGTTCCGTTTGTGATCTATGTTCTTCAGAAATGGGAAATATAAAACAAAATCATTTGCAGTGCTACTGCATTGCCATTTAAATGCGGCGTGTTTGCAGTTTCCCCCTCCCGATGCTCAGACAACGTGCCGTGGAGGTGTGCAGCTAGGTCGAGTGGAGTGACACTCTTGGCAGGTCTACATCTACATCTACATCTACATCCATACCCCGCTAGCCACCTGACGGTGTGTGGCGGTGGGTACTTTGAGTACCTCTATCGTGGCTAGTGAGCCTGTTTCTTGGCCACCCCTGTTCTAGAGTTTCTCACAATGATTTCACCTTTTCGTTGTTTCTTTTATCATCTTCATGAAGTGGAGCATGTCAATTTATTATACTGCATGTTTTCTTTGCACATTGAAGCATTATATTGTATTGTGGTGCGTAGTTTTTGTGATCTTCAGTCCGAGGACTGGTTTGATGCAGGAATTCACGCTACTCTATTCTGAGGAAGCCTCTTCATTTCTGCATAACTACTGCGATCTATATCCATTTGAAACCTGCTTACTACACTCGAACCTTTCTTTACCCCACTGAATTTTACTGCAATCTTAGTACAAGTGAGATCAGTCAGTGACACGTCATCTGTGGTAACACACAGGAGGTATGAAGGAGAGAAATAAACTTCGAGAGAAAGGGTTAATAATACGCACGTAAATATCACCCTCTCTCTTCCCCTCTCGTTTCCAACTTGCCGTAATGCATGCACAATTTCGGTTGGGAAGGGTGTCATAAATCCGTCGTGTGCTCTCCAGAGGCAAGCTGATCCACGACAGGTGTATCCGGTCCCTGATATCCTGTGGGATGTCCGTGACGTACAGCTGTGTCGTCAGAGTTCCGTCAAGCCGTGATCTGACGTCATACATGATGGCTACCCACACCATGACATCAGGAATAACACCTCTGTGCGTTTCTAAAACATTGAATGAATGGCACCATTCCGCAGATCGCCGCCGTACCCGCCAACGATAGTCATCCGACGTAGTGCAGAATTGCCATTCGTGAGTGAGCACATTGCGACGTCATTCGTCAGCAGTTTTTTTTTCCGTCGCGGCACGACTCGAAACGCAGTCGTTTGTGTTGTGCTGTCAACGGTAGGCTACGCGTGGGGTGGTAATTGCGTAATCAATTTGTTGCTAGACTCCGATCAGTTGTAGGAATAACACAGAGCGCCACAAGGACCCCATTGCTTTTTCTGGCATGGCAGATGTGAATGGGTTAAAATGTGCTTGGAACAGAAGACGCCAACTCTCCCTTGTGATGGTCGACGGGAAACGTGGCGACGAGTTCGCCTCCCTCATGTTTCTGTGTAGTCCAACATCGGGCCACTGTCACATCAGAATTCCCCACAATTCGGGATAGTGTACGATTTAAATAGCCAGTCATATGGAGACCTATTGTGCCGCTGTCTCAGATATGTGACGAAATTCCGCGTCCTTCACGGTGGTAACTCAACATCTAACACTGTTCACACCCCTTACATACACTACCAGGCATGCTAACAACACTAAACACTAACAATTCTAACGCATCTGGTGGTTGTTCTACCTACCACGGTTCTACCTGCAATCAGTTGCATAGCCGCCGATAGTGTGTACATACACAAAGTTACACTGACATTCGACCATGTCTTCCAGGTGCTTTATTTTCATTGTCAGGCAGTGATACTTTTATAACTGTAATCCTCAATCACGCTCTTACTCGCTTAGATGAACAGCACAGAATTACAAGAAAAGCTGTATCGGTTACTGTATCACATCAAGGGGCATTATGAAATATGTGTTGAGAGTAGCAGTTAGCGACGTAACATTACAGCTGTCGTGGGTATTCCGTATCCACTTGCTTTAAACCCAAATATATATATAAACTAGAGAATTTTACAGACTGGAATTCCGCAAATGTTTGCTACGAGGCTTTTATGACGTAGAAATGTTAATAAGTCACGCAAGTTCCAAACAAATAGCGACATCTTGCGTCAGTGGGTTCATGTGTCGCATTCTGTGTTAGGACCAACGAAAAGATGAAACTGAAACTGTTTTGATTCGTCTAAAGTCCAGTAATTTTGGACACTAAAATACACAGTCGAGAGCACACAGTGAAAACACGTGCACTATAGTGCGCACACACTGCCTTAGTTGCTTTGCAATCTACGTGGGATTCGCAAACAATTTTTGTGATTAAACAGTTAATTTTCTTTACGGCAAAAATATTACCAGTATAAAGTATCTAAATGTGATGCTGCTTTTTACATTTCCGAAGAAATAATTCTTAGCAGGGTCGCACACCACCACATTCGAGCTTTGAGCTCAAAATTGTATTTATCGTGTGGTTTCTCCAATAACGAGTCAGCAACATTCCTTGACCTTATCTAGCTGTGGAAAAGTTTTTCCTCCGGCGGCTTTTCTTTCCGTGAGTGAGAAAAGTTTGTCTAAATTTGTCTGACTAGAAGCAGAATTAAAAGATGAAATTTTAGATCTAAAGCCCCGGCCACAGGAGAACGAGAGGGACAGAGCACTAATTTGGTTGGGCTACGGCTAGGAAGGGAACAGGGTGACCATAGAACTGGCCTGCATGTAATCAATAGTTCGGTTTCTATTTCGACGTTCTTTATATTCTCAATATCTAAACACAGTGTTCACAAACGATGCATCGACGTGCCAGTTTCCAGAATTGAATAAACAAATAATCCTAGTGAAAACAGGTCACGTCTTGTCTAAGACAGAAAACCCAAGCGGCGTTTCCGAGAAAAACAGACGCGAAATGTGCCAAGGCCGGCTGGAACTGCAGCCTACAGAGAGCAGACCGGCATTACGGCAAGGCGGCGTTGTGGAGGCTACGCGTCGGCACATCTAAAGGCGCCGCGGCCGCTGCCCGCCTCTCATTAGAGGAGAGGAATAAAGCCCCGGCTGAAAGCAACCACAGCCGTGGTGACTCAAAACGCCTCGCAGCTCCTTGTAGAGAGCGGGAAGGGCTGCGGGGAGAGGGGTCCGCAAAGTACAGTGGCGCCACCGAACGAGCTACCCCTGCTCCCTAAAATCTGCGAGCTTACACTGAATAATGGGCGTCAGCACGTACCGCCGATGCAGACGTACCGTACATTTCGGCGAATAAGGCGACCTTCAAGTAAGACAAGGTATAAATTTTTGTCAAAGACACCGTATGCCCGTCCTATAAGACGATCCCCAAACTCCAGAATGAGATTTTCACTCTGCAGCGGAGTGTGCGCTGATATGAAACTTCCTGGCAGATTAAAACTGTGTGCCGGACCGAGACTCGAACTCGCAGGAGAGCTTCTGTATAGTTTGGAAGGTAGGAGACGAGGTATTGGCAGAACTAAGGCTGTGAGAGGGGGGCGTAGGTCGTGCTTGGGTAGCTCAGTTGGTAGAGCACTTGCCCGCGAAAGCAGAGGTCCCGAGTTCGAGTCTCGGTCTGGCACACAGTTTTAATCCGCCAGGAAGTTTCAGATCCCCAAACTGTTAAGTTTAGAAGAGTGATCATCTGGATAATAATACGCTCACTGATTTAGGTAATGACCTTCGAGTATCTATAAAAGCTTCGTATTGGCTATTTAGTTTTGCTGACATACCCGCACAGTACTACTAAGAAAACGGCTGCGCGCTCCAAAAACCAAAGTCTCCTTCAATATTGTTACAGTTTTTCCTGTAGAAGCACGCGCCAAATAAAGGACTCATATGTGTAGCTGACAAGTAGTGTCAGTATTGTCAGCCGTGTTGTGTGTTCAGACAGTTTGTACTGTAAGTGCAACCGGCTTTAAAATTTGCAAAGTGTGTGCCTTATGACGGACGCAACACAAAGAAGGAAACACGAAACAAGATTCGAGTTAAAGGATATAAAACAGGCTAAAGAATCGAACAACTGTGCTGCCTCAAGGGCTTGCAATATGACAGAGAAGACGGCAAGAGATTGCAATGAAAAAGTGTATGGGGAGAGGAATAGTTTGCTGGCCAAATTTATAAAAGGGATGCAAGGACAGTGGCAGAATTGTTATGTTGTTACAAGAAATATGATTAGAGTTTACGCACTGAAGTGCGCGCGAGCCAATCCAGAGCACGGCAAAGAATTTAAAGCAACAGTAGGTTGGTGCAGTCGTTTCATGAACGGAAAAAAGTCTGGCAATACGACAGAAAATAAAATTACTCAGAAATTACCGAAAGATATTGACCATAAAGTCACGAGTTTTCATGAGTTTGTTATTCGTATGAGGCAAAAATATGATTTTCCACTATGTCACACTGGAAATATGGATGAAACGCCGATGAACTTCAGTATGAGAAAAATTAAACTGTGGAAAAAAGGCGTAAAATCTCTTCAAGTCCGAAGTACAGGCCATAAAAAGATCATTTTCAAGCAGAAAACCATTCATAAAATAAAATTTCTACAAGACATTTTTGTACATTTTCACGAAAAGGGTGGGTGGACGAGAATGGTGGAAAGTTAGGCTGGAAAACGTGTGGCGGAGGCTACCAGGTGCTCTACGAAATCAACCAAATTTGCTGGTGTGGGATATCTATCGCAGTCACGTAACTGTCAATACCAAAAGTCACATAGCACGAACCAGTACTAAGATTGCTGTTATACCGGGTGGTTTGACTTCGATGCTACAACCATTAGACGTCTATCTGAATAAACCATTCAAATACCACATGCGTGAACGATAGCAGTTGAATGATGAGTGGCGGAAAGTTGCATACAATAGACGAAAGCTATGCGGGCTGCATCGCTTGATGTTTTATGTGATTTCGTGATCAAATCACAGGAAAAACTTAAAGTGGAAAGAAAGGTCAAATCCTTTAAGAAATGTGAGAATTCCAACGCTATGGGATGGCACTGACGACGTTTTGTTATGGGATAATGATGAAACGGAAATCTATTCACGAGATGCAGAATAGGATCCATATGACGACCTTCTCAACACGAAAGTGAGAATGCACTGTGGTGGTGCTTTCCTTAGATAATGACTGTGAGGATTTTCAGCGTTTTAAATGCATTAGTGAGTGATTTATTTTATTTTATAATGCTTTTAATTTATATATATTTCAATCTATGTTTTATATCTGTCGTATAAGACGACCCTGATTTTGGGTGCCTGTTTTGTGCCGAAATATACGCTATTCATAAAGGAGAATCCGCAGCATGCAGTTTACTCTTGTACAGAAACCAGATTGTAGTTCGGAAAGCCGACGTACACCAAGGGAAGCTGTAATGGAGCAGGTAATGAGATAAGGTTACACTCTTCACTGAGGCGGTGAAAGTCATGGGATACCTCCAATATTGTATCGGACCTCCAATTGTTCGGCATACTGCAGCAACTCGACTTGACCATGGGCTCAACAAGTCGTTGGAAGTGACCTGCAGGAAATAGGTGCCAATGTGCCACCCTGTATCTATAGCCGACCAAAATTGCGGAAGTGTTGCAGGTGCAGTATTTTGTGCACGAACTAATCTCTTCATTACGTCCGATAAATGTTCGATGGCATTCATATCGGGCGATCTGGGTGGCCAAATCATTCGATCGCCGGCCGGAGTGGCGGAGCGGTTCTAGGCGCTTCAGTCTGGAACCGCGCGACCGTTACGGTCGCAGGTTCGAATCCTGCCTCGGGCATGGATGTGTGTGGTGTCCTTCGGTTAGTTAGGTTTAAGTAGTTCTAAGTTCTACGGGACTGATGACCTCTGATGTTAAGTCCCATAGTGCTCAGAGCCATTTGAACCATTTTGAACTCATTCGATCGAACTGTCCAGATTGTTCTTCAAACCAGTCGCGAAGCACTGTGGCTCAATGATGTGGTGCACTATCATCCATAAAAATTCCATCGTTGTTTGTTGACATGGAGCCATGAATGGTTGCAAATGCTCTCCAAGTAGTCAATACAACCAATTCCAGTGAATGGTCGGTTCAAGTGGACCAGAGGACCCAGTCCGTTCCATGTAAACACAGCTCACACTATTGCTGAGTCACCACCAGCTTGCACAGTGTCTCATTGACAACTTGGGTCCATGGTTTCATGAGGTCTGCGCCACACTCGAAACCCACCGTCAGCCCTTACCAACTGAAGCCGGGATTCATGGGACCAGGCCAAGATTCTTCAATCATCTAGGTCTGACCGACAGGGTCACGAGCCCAGGAAAGGCGCAGCAGGCGATGTCTTGCTGTTCGCAAAGGCATTCGCGTAGGTCGTCTACTGCCATAGTCCATTAACGCCAAATTCCGCAACTGTCCTAACGGATACGTTCGTCCTAAGTCCCACACTGATTTCTGCGATTATTTCAGTCATTATTGCTTGTTTCTTAGCACTGACAACTCTAAGCAAACGCTGCTGCTTTTGGTTGTTAAGTGAAGGCCGTCGGTCACTGCGTTGTCCGTGGTGAAAGGTAATGCCTGACATTTGATATTCTCGGCACACACTTGACACTGTATTCAATTCCCTGATTTCCGAAATGTAATGTCCCATGCGTCTAGCTCCAACTACCATTCCGCGTTCAAAGTCTGTTAATTCCCTTAGTGCAGCCATAATCACACCGGAAACCTTTTCATGTGAATCACCTGAGTACAAATGACAGTTCCATCAGTGCGCTGCCCTTTTACACCTTGTGTACGCGATACTACCGCCATCTGCATGTGTGCATATCGCTATCCCATGACTTCTGACACCTCGTTTTATAATCTGTATTTTGAGCAATAGTAAAGAACCCTAAGGGGAGTTAAGGTTTAGAGAGAAAGAACAACGGATGCCGTTGACATTGCAATCCTTTCAGAGACGGTGAAGTGCTTGAAAGAGCAGTTAAGGACGAAATGTAGTGCCCTGGAAGAGTTCGGAAGCTGATTGTCAATAAATGTAAAACGAGCTTAATGCATTGCAGTTGAATTAACTTCACGGAGAAAAGAGGTTTAAGGAGAATCTTGAAAACAAGAAGAGACTGATTGAAAGGACACATTTTGAGCCATCAGTTACGATAGTTTATTTGACAATAGAAAGAAGTCTGGAGATTACAAATGGCACAGGAAGGCCAAGGCATAAATATAGTAAGCAGGTTCCAATGCATGTAGCTTGAAGTATTTATGCAGAGGCGAAAGGAACTGGAGAGGCTATGAGGATCCGCTTTTTTCACAACCCCATTACTCTCTCTCTCTCTCTTTTCTTCTTCTTTTCTTTTTTTCTTTTCCACGCTGCATGTAAGCTGTATAAGCTGTCATCGTGAACGTAGTACAGCGCGCTACTGTGTAGCTTGGGGGGGGGGGGTTATGTTACTGGGTAAGTTATCAATAACTCTAGTTGCAGCATTGTGCTGAAGTCAACCTTTACGTGGAGTATTGAATCTCATTTTTCCTTCCGGTATTGTAATTATACAGGGCTATTACAAATGATTGAAGCGATTTCATAAATTCACTGTAGCTCCATTCATTGACATATGGTCACGACACACTACAGAAACTCATAAAGTTTTGTTCGGCTGAAGCTGCACTTCAGGTTTCTGCCGTCAGAGCCCTCGAGAGCGCAGTGAGACAAAATGGTGACAGGAGCCGAGAAAGCGTATGTCGTGCTTGAAATGCACTCACATCAGTCAGTCATAACAGTGCAACGACACTTCAGGACGAAGTTCAACAAAGATCCACCAACTGCTAACTCCATTCGGCGATGGTATGCGCAGTTTAAAGCTTCTGGATGCCTCTGTAAGGGGAAACCAACGGGTCGGCCTGCAGTGAGCGAAGAAACGGTTGAACGCGTGCGGGCAAATTTCACGCGTAGCCCGCGGAAAATTGGCTCATGGCACAACTGGAGACCGACAGCGCCGACTTCATCTTTCAACAGGATGATGCTCCACCGCACTTCCATCATGATGTTCGGCATTTATTAAACAGGAGATTGGTAAACCGATGGATCGGTCGTGGTGGAGATCATGATCAGCAGTTCATGTCATGGCCTCCACGCTCTCCCGACTTAACCCCATGCGATTTCTTTCTGTGGGGTTATGTGAAAGATTCAGTGTTTAAACCTCCTCTACCAAGAAACGTGCCAGAACTGCGAGCTCGCATCAACGATGCTTTCGAACTCATTGATGAGGACATGCTGCGCCGAGTGCGGGAGGAACTTGATTATCGGCTTGATGTCTGCCGAATCACTAAAGGGGCACATATCGAACATTTGTGAATGCCTAAAAAAACTTTTTGAGTTTTTGTATGTGTGTGCAAAGCATTTTGAAAATATCTCAAACAATAAAGTTATTGTAGAGCTGTGAAATCGCTTCAATCATTTGTAATAACCCTGTATACATCATTGTTCCTTTTAAACCACAGTGAACTATTTACAGCAATTTTCGTGAAGGAATAAATGTACTGCGAAGCAGTAGTCAGAACGGCCAAATCCTTAAACAGATGTCTACAAGATGATCGTGGATGAGCACTACGTTTTTACACCACGTTTATCAGCAATGAAGTTGTAAGTGGGCTCCTTCTGTGTTGGCAGCGTTGTGTAGCGCTTTGCATTGGATCTCTGACTGCGCTTTCTTTGTAGAGACTCTGTAGCTGGTTGGACTCGTTGTTGGAAGTTAATCGCCAGTAGTGTTGGGCAGTTGGAAGTTAGTCGCCAGCTGTGATGGAAGTACTGTTGGGCAGTTGGAGGTTAACAGCCAGCAGTGATGGATGTTACATGTGAGAAGTTAGCATTGATGGAGAGTAGAGGTCTGAAGTGTTATCGTAGGCTAACGATTTGTAAGTATTCGACTTGGAGATTGAAAATTATTCATGATTATATATCTTTGTACTGGATGTCAATGACGATTTACATTCGTGTTTGAACTGGATCTCATATTATTAAGGTCTGAAACAAAATCTTTCCTTCGCTAACCACATGCCCATCAGTAGTTAGTGGATTTAGTAGTTAGAATCTTGTATTTAGCTGGCAGTATTGACGCTCGCTGTATTGCAGTAGTTCGCGTAATGAAGATTTATGAGGTAAGTGCTTAATGAAATGTATATGTTATTTTTAAGATTTTTTTTGTCAGGACCATTCTTTTGAATTAATTTAAGTACAGCCACACTCATTTAAATAAAGAAGTTTCAAAGTCTTTCTTTCTTAAAGATGAGTTACCCAGTAACATTATTCCGTATGGCATTATTTAATGAAAACATGTAAAGTATGTCAGCTTTCTGATTTGGCTCTCCCAAAGATTTCCAGTGATTGTACGTGCAAATGTGGCTGAACTAAGTTATTTTAGGAGTTCCAAAGTATGCTTTCTCCGTTTAAATTTTCACCAATATGGACACTTGATAATTTTGAAGTTTCTACTCCATTTATTATTTCGCCATCATGTGTTATACTGATCATTGGTGTAGCCCCGCTAGATGCGCAGAACTCCATAAGTTGTGTCTTTTTAAAATTGAGAGTGAGACCATTCGCAGAAAAACAGTCAATAATACTTTTTAAGAACATTGTTTACCATTTATTCTGTTTCTGTATGTTATGTATCTAGAAGAGGATCGTTTACGTGTCTGAGGGACAATACTGGTCTTACGATTGTGCCTTGGGGAACTCCTTATATGATTTCACCCTGGTCTTATGGAATATTAATTACATGGAACCAGTTTTAACGTAATAAATGCTAGGGGCCGTCAAAAGTCCTTACAGAGTCTTTACTGTTATTAAATTATACACTAAACTAACAGGAATAAGAAACAAATGATAGTGAAGGCTCCACCGACTAAATACGAATCATTCTCATGTCGTAGAAAGTCTGCAACTAAGGCACTCGGCTTTAAAATGATCTCCTAGTCTGAATTCCGTCTCACTCATGCTCTCCTGTTTCAGTAGCATACGGAATTACGTGTGTTAGACTGAGAAATTGTTTATTGTTTTACGATGTTTATCAAAAAAAGCACGTTAATGGCGTTCCGAATTACTGTTTAATGTAGACTTGTTATCCGCTCGTCCAACCAGGGCCACATAGATAGAACGTTGCTACGTCAAATTTTTCCCAGAAGAGCGGTTTTATCTGCTGCGAGGTATGAGAATGCTACACAGAACAGGTAGGAGGATGCCTTACGTGTCGACTCGCAAAATTAATCGACAAAATAGTTATCTTTTCCCTGTCGTCTCAACTGAAAAAGCAAGCTTAGTTTATCTGTACAGCTCCTATATCAACGCCTACGGATTCGTAGCTATTCTGAGAAAGACATATCAAGGTTTAGTTCACGAGGGCATCTTGCGAGATGCGTTACCGGAAAAATAGTGCCTGTCGTTAACCTACCCGGCCAGAAACCGTGTTTCTGTTAATTCATTATCTTCTCAACTTTGTCCTATATTCTCTTCCTCAGAATTTTCCTGTAATTTTCGTACGGTGCTATATGAGTGTGTACAACAAAGAATGTCTTTTGCCTCACTCTTCGTGATTCGCAGAGTATACATGCAGATGTGATGTCTATAGAGCGGGAGTGTAGCTTTTATGTCTTTCGGTTGGATTTTCCTTTGTAGTTCACACAGGCATCGAGGAAAATTGCAATTCTGTAACATTCTACTTGTACTGTACGCGGTATATCGCTTGATGGCGAACTGCATCAATCCGTGTTTTGTTGACGTAGTGGTGGGAAGCGGATCACCTGCTGACTGCAGTATTTAATGGCAGCCATGCAGAATTGTGGTGCTTGCTTTGCTAACAGCGTGAATACGAATCTACTGAACGCGATGAGACCGCTACACGTGTCCCGTTACTGATTATTTATATATTTATGTATTGTTAAACGTTTCATCCCTCGAGCTAGAGGTCAGATTGGGGTGTTTGGGATCTGACTTATTTGCAGAGCTTGCTTATTTTCAGACAAATCTCAGCCATCCCGCAGTTGAACAGATGAGTTCCGAACGGGGAATAAGGGAAAGGAATTTTCAGTTTCGGTATTTACCATGTGACAAAAGCAAATCTCCTGAAAACTATTACAGGAGTCGGAGGAGGGATCTATTTTCATTTTGCACCTGGGACAGTAAATGAACAATGCCCAGAATATGTAAGTAATTGTCTTCGTGTGTGCAAAAGAGTGAATTCGGTAACTTCCTCGACATAGGGTGTAGTGTGTCTCCCTCTCCATCTGTTTACAATCAAAATCGTTCTTGAGCCTTTCCTCGCTAATTACATCTGTGAGAGGAGAAGCTATTCGCCAGAAAATTTTGCACGATTTTCATTTTACCTGTTGATAATCTACGGTTCATGTTTTTATTTGCATATAACAGAAAAATGGGGCGCTTTTGGTAATTACATAGAACTGAAACTAAAACTCAGCTTCTCTGCCTACTCCTAGTATGTTTCACAACTCCGCATAATCATAGGCAAAAATACGGCCCCTAGAGAAGAGAGTGATTTATCTAATGATTCCATTTCATGTGTTCTGTCATCTTCAACATCACAAACAAAGCGTTATACTGCTCAAGGCAGACATCCGCGCAAAAGTCAGTTTTTTGGCTCACTATCCACAGGCTGACGGAAAGCACTCGCAAATACTCCATGAGTTCCTTGCAGGAGGACCCAAATTGTCACCATTCTCAGTAAGGAGTACACCGAGTCTTACAGTCAGCTTTATTCCAAGCAGAGACTTAGAACTGGTTCTTAATGTGAAAGTCGTGCAATAAGTCCTATAGCTTTTCGTCATCTACTTTCAAACGTTTAATCTGAACCAATTTATATTCTGACCTTCCTTGCTTGATTTTGGCAGGCGTCGAAATGTTGCCACGATATTTTTGTAATAAACTGTCTTTTTTAATTTCAGAACATCATAACATAACCCACACCAAACGCCTACAGTCAGCGACTGTCAATTTACAGTGTTGTTTGGCTCTTTGAAGACGGACAGTTTTGAGTACCACTATGAGCAGTGGCCTATTGTGAGGTTTTCGACTCCGGAATGTTCCACGCATTGAGTTCCTTCTCTATGTCTGCCCTTATATTTGTAGAGATGGACCTGTACTCACTGACAGCAACAATCCCTACCGAGTTTGCAACCATCTGCCATTGACAGTGGTGACACTGTCCGTTAGCATCTATTGGGGTGGAGCATAAGTTCGTAGCGTTTTTGTTTTGTGTCTTAGTATTCTGCCTGCTAAGCGTTTATATATCAATTATTAGTTTCATTTCTAGTTCACTGTTGCTATTTGAGTTTACATATTATCATACTGTAATCTTTAGATAGCGAGTGGACCTGGGGACGCTGGAAAAATGGGTCCCAAGTGGAGAAATATGAACATTTCCGTCACATTGTTCTGTTTGAGTTCACCAGATCGTCTAGAGCAGCGGAGGCAACCAAAAACATTTGCGCCTTGTATGGGGATAACGCTACTTTAGGCAGAGCACGGCAAGAAAATGGTTTTCTCATTTTAAGGAGGATCGTCTTGACATTAGTGATTCTCCAGGTTCAGGAAGGGTTAGAAGAAGATCGCTTGAATTCATTAATCCACAGCGATCTACGTCAGTATGCGACATTTGCAAGCAATGGGGGAGGCTCAAGAAACGGGTGTATGGGTACCACATGCTCTAAACCAAAATCACATAAATCAGCGGGTGGTCATACGTGCAGCTCTGCTTATTCGTCATCAGTTGGCTTGTGAACAACACCGACCATTCCTGTCCTGTTTTACTACTGTCGACGAGAAATAGTGTCTTTACGATAACGTAAGTAAAATAAAGGAAAGGCTGAGCCCAAAGAATGCAGTAACTCACCGTAGAAAGACATACGTGTATCCACATAAGATAAGGTGGAACAGCGAAGGTGTGGTGTACTGCTTATTGCTTTCCCGAAGAGTTACCGTCACTGTTGACATTTAGTGTCAACACCTGAGACGCCTTGCAGACGCTGTCCAACAACGACTACTAGGAAGACTGCTTGAAGGGATGCTACTCCACGACAACGCTCGCCCACGTTCTACTAGACTGGCAAAAATTGGGTTGGGAAGTAATTCCGCACCCACCTTATTCACCTAATCTTGCGCCGTCAGATTTTCTGCTTTTCCGCTCTCTATCGAACAACCTTCAAGGAATTTCCCCTCCGGATGAAAATAGCTCCGAATGTGGCTCGGCGCGTTCTTCGTCTCCCGTGATTTGTACAGTCGCGGAATCGGAAAGTTACCCCAGCGTTGGCAGACTTTTGTAAACAGTGAAAGAGAACATATTATTCATGACTATAGTTCCTGTTAAGTGTATCTGTTGTGTTTGTTAAACTTACTTAAAACCGCTACGATATTATACATCAATTCAATACTTTGCGCCCACTGTCCTTACTTACGCTGTGTTATTTGGCTGTGAGTCGTACAGTATTCCTTGTAGACACTTGACAGTCCGATTAGATACACCAGCACATTAGGCAAATTCATTTACAGTGTGGTCATGGGAACGTCGAAACACAGAATCTCTTTACCACCATTCTGTTCTAGGCTCTGCAGTCTGGAACCGCGCGACCGCAACGGTCGCAGGTTCGAATCCTGCCTAGGGCATTGATGTGTGTGATGTCCTTAGGTTAGTTAGGTTTAAGTAGTTCTAAGTTCTAGGGGACTGATGACCTAATAAGTTAAGTCCCATAGTGCTCAGAGCCATTTGAACCATTTTGAACCACCATTCTGCCATGTGTCCTTGTCAACACATTTTACTATGCTTATTCCTTATAGCCGACTTGCACATATGTACCGGTTGTGGGGTTGAAGGGACCAGAACATATGTACCACTTCACTGCCAAGATTTAGGTCAGAGGTGCAGGGTCACATGACCGCCAGTACCAGTTCTGCACCATCTACAACGTTCCAAAGCGACCAATGAGTTCTTTTAAGGTGGTCACTAATACGAAGTTGATCAAATATAAATCGGAATTTGCGATTTACTCGCCTTTTTGTAAACGGAGAGCGGCGCGATCTTTACTCACCGTTGCTTTCGTTTGTACTGGTTGATCGCTACAGCTAGAACGTTTTGCTGCCGTATAATTTCTTTAGTCAGATTCACTATGTCAGAGCAAGAGCTACCGTCATTTTTTTAAAAATTCTTTATCCAATCATTATTATGATACAATTTAACCTACTACCTAAATACATTAATAGGTCCTATTTTTAACTATTACAATGTACAATCTGCAGCTATTATTATATTTAACACTACAGGTTACTACTGTGATCCTTCACCACTATGGGGATTATTCTACTATTATTTACTACGCTATTATTTTGGTGTTATTGTAATTTTCAGCTACTGTTAGATTTGGATACTACTTGTAGCGAGTTACTATGACTACTCTACCTACAGCGTTGCAGGTGTGCCAGAAGAAGATACAAACCTAATTATTGGCCTTTCCCACTGAGCTAATCCCAGTGGGAGTGCCCCTGGCACTGGGCTGGCCGATGACTTGGTCGCTGCAGTTCTATACTAATATTATTATCCTAATTTGAACCTATAACTAATCTATATCTAATGTCGTAATCGGTGCGTTGTCGAGTCCGGTGGTGACGTACTGCCCCCCCGAACCTTATCCAAAAACCTGGCGGGTTCCAGCCGTGCGGCGGCTAGCCAAGTCCATGTTCCGGCGGAACAGGGAGGGTGTACGTGTCAAGTCTGGTGTTTTTTCATTCGTTGTTTCTTAGGTACTCTTTGAGGACTTTACCTGAGTTTGCATCTGCTAGGTGATTCAGGACGTTAAAAGTGTTTTCATGCCTGAGCAAGTGGTGCGTATCGTTATTCGGCAGTTGTTCCCTAAATTGTTGTGCAACATCGTCGAAGAGGGGACACTCATACCCCACATGGTCTGGAGTGCCCTGCACTGCTCCACAGTCGCACGCTGATGTTGCCCTTTCCCCGAACCGACACAAATATGTCGAGTAGGTCCCATGCCCAGTAAGAAAGTGCAGCCAGCCTCTAGTGGGTTTGATGTATGTGAGTTTTAAGCGTTCCTGTATGTTTGGAAGTAGCTCATGTGTTCTTCGCCCTGTCTCGTCATTATTCCAAAGTTCCTGCCATAATTCAATTCCCCTTCTTTTAGTACTTGTTTATCCCCTACATATACCCCCATGATTTCTTCAATTTTTTCTCTTCTATTCTTCTTTATCCAATACCAGGTGGCCTGTTCCCTAATTTTTATGTCTAATGGACATAACCCCATCAGTACCAAAAGTGCCCCCCCCCCCCTCGAAGACGTCCGCCGCTCGTGGTCTCGCGGTAGCGTTCTCGCTTCCCGAGCACGGGGTCCCGGGTTCGATTCCCGGCGGGGTCAGGGATTTTCACCTGCCTCGAGATGACTGGGTGTTTGTGTTGTCCTCATCATTTCATCATCATCCAGGAAAGTGGCGAAATTGGACTGAGCAAAGACTGGATAATTGTACGGGCGCTGATAACCACGCAGTTGAGCGCCCCACAAACCAATCATCATCATCCCCCCCTCGGAGTTGTTCTATATGCGCCTACTGAACGTAGGAGCATATTTCGCTGCACTCTTCTTACGGCCATGGCAGGCATGACCCTCGTGAGCCTGCGTGCCCAGACCGCTGACCCGTAGCCTACTATGGATGTGAGGATGCTGCTGTGATACAATTTGATTAGATCAGGTGGGAGATGGAATCTTTTGTGCGATATTCCGATTAAATTGTTTAGTACTGTCAGTGATCTATGTGTTACCGTCATTTGTCGCGGCACGCTTTATGAAGTTTCTCACATCAGTGGGCTTACAACGGTCCGAAATTTCGATAAAACTTCCGCCACAGTTCGCGAACAACCCCGTGAGAATGAATCAACTGTGCGCGTGGCACAAACAGTTTTTAGGAGGAGGAGAAGCGGTTGAAAACGCAGCTCACCGATGTCGCCCGAGGACCAGCATGACCGAGGAGGATACTCCAGTGTTAGCCAGCTTACTGAAGACGACCATCGAATAACAATTGCTTAAATTGCTGCTGATTTTGGCGTCAGCTATTGTAGTGCTCAGTCGATCAGTGCTGACAGTCCTGGATTTTGGAAATTGTCCGCCTCGTCTTCTCACCGCAGAGCACAAATTTCATAGTCTCGAGGTGTGCAAGCGGCTACTGACGCGCCACCAAACTGGAAGGGAACTTCTTTTGCACCGAATCGTGATGCGCGATGAGACGTGGGTGCACCATTACGACCCGGAATCGGAAGAAAGCGGCATGGAATGGCGCAGAAAGGACGAATTTGCACCAGTCAAAGTCAAAAACCGTCTCTCCGCCGGGAAATTTCTTACAACAGTGTTTTTTTAATTTTAAAGCAGTTCTTCTCATCGATTTCCTCCAAGACGTCGTGCTATGAACGCCGCATACTGTTGTCAACTTTTGGACCAAACAGAACTGTGTTTATCGCCAGAAAAGGCGCGCATTAGCGATCCGGGATGTGATCGTGCTTCATGACGACACTCGATCCCACACAGCTGCCCGAACTCAACAAAAAATTCAGCAATTGTTCTGGACGAAACTACACTCCTGGAAATTGAAATAAGAACACCGTGAATTCATTGTCCCAGGAAGGGGAAACTTTATTGACACATTCCTGGGGTCAGATACATCACATGATCACACTGACAGAACCACAGGCACATAGACACAGGCAACAGAGCATGCACAATGTCGGCACTAGTACAGTGTATATCCACCTTTCGCAGCAATGCAGGCTGCTATTCTCCCATGGAGACGATCGTAGAGATGCTGGATGTAGTCCTGTGGAACGGCTTGCCATGCCATTTCCACCTGGCGCCTCAGTTGGACCAGCGTTCATGCTGGACGTGCAGACCGCGTGAGACGACGCTTCATCCAGTCCCAAACATGCTCAATGGGGGACAGATCCGGAGATCTTGCTGGCCAGGGTAGTTGACTTACACCTTCTAGAGCACGTTGTGTGGCACGGGATACATGCGGACGTGCAATGTCCTGTTGGAACAGCAAGTTCCCTTGCCGGTCTAGGAATGGTAGAACGATGGCTTCGATGACGGTTTGGATGTACCGTGCACTATTCAGTGTCCCCTCGACGATCACCAGTGGTGTACGGCCAGTGTAGGAGATCGCTCCCCACACCATGATGCCGGGTGTTGGCCCTGTGTGCCTCGGTCGTATGCAGTCCTGATTGTGGCGCTCACCTGCACGGCGCCAAACACGCATACGACCATCATTGGCACCAAGGCAGAAGCGACTCTCATCGCTGAAGACGACACGTCTCCATTCGTCCCTCCATTCACGCCTGTCGCGACACCACTGGAGGCGGGCTGCACGATGTTGGGGCGTGAGCGGAAGACGGCCTAACGGTGTGCGGGACCGTAGCCCAGCTTCATGGAGACGGTTGCGAATGGTCCTCGCCGATACCCCAGGAGCAACAGTGCCCTAATTTGCTGGGAAGTGGCGGTGCGGTCCCCTACGGCACTGCGTAGGATCCTACGGTCTTGACGTGCATCCGTGCGTCGCTGCGGTCCGGTCCCAGGTCGACGGGCACGTGCACCTTCCGCCGACCACTGGCGACAACATCGATGTACTGTGGAGACCTCACGCCCCACGTGTTGAGCAATTCGGCGGTACGTCCACCCGGCCTCCCGCATGCCCACTATACGCCCTCGCTCAAAGTCCGTCAACTGCACATACGGTTCACGTCCACGCTGTCGCGGCATGCTACCAGTGTTAAAGACTGCGATGGAGCTCCGTATGCCACGGCAAACTGGCTGACACTGACGGCGGCGGTGTACAAATGCTGCGCAGCTAGCGCCATTCGACGGCCAACACCGCGGTTCCTGGTGTGTCCGCTGTGCCGTGCGTGTGATCATTGCTTGTACAGCCCTCTCGCAGTGTCCGGAGCAAGTATGGTGGGTCTGACACACCGGTGTCAATGTGTTCTTTTTTCCATTTCCAGGAGTGTATAACAACCTCCTTACAGTCCGGACTTATTGCCCTGCGATTTTTATTTGTTCCGACCACTAAAGGAAGCAATCGGAGGACACAGATTTGACGACGATGGTGCTGTCCAAGGGTTAGTGCGCCACTTGTTGCTGCCACAGCCACGTTCACTTTACGAAAACGGGATCAAGAATCTGCCTGCCCTCTGGGGACAATGTCTCTCGCATTCAGGGGGCTGTATAGGAAAACAGATTCGTGTGTAAGAATTTTTCTGAAGCTTAAATAAACCTTTAAAAAGTTCATTTTTATATTTGATTCAGCCATTTTGTCGAATGTAAATTAAATTGTGGAGTTACTATATTGCTTTGGTAGAAGGGCCCACATCTGTATCGAATCTTATTATAGTATTTCTTTAATTTTCTGTCTTTGTTGAATTTTCATTTGAATTAATGCGTGAAAACTTTCGAACGTGTCTGGTCATTTTAAAAATTTATTTGCTTAGTGGCAACATCAGACGAGCTATAGCAAGCGAAGCAGAGCGCCTCAAGCAGCTGCGCGACCAGCGCCATCCTCTCTTCGGACAAAACCCTCCGCACACACGTCTAAAATCAAGACGGAGTTTCCTCACCTCAGTTCAACCGCTCGAAACCTCAAAACAAAAGGCCAGATTGTCAAAATGGCAAGCAACACTGCCTACGGGAGACCAGGCACCTCTAATCTCACCCAACGAACAATTGGCCTCTGGAAATGAACTAAAATGGCCATTATGGAGAACCCTCAACCGCCTACGAACCGAGCTTGGCAGATGCAACGTAAACACGTGTAAATAGGGATACCGACACGTGCCAGTGCGGACAGACCCAAACAGTGGACCACCTCCTGGAATGCAGCAACATGGGGGAAGTGTGCAGGAAAGAAGATCTGGCAAACGCTACGGCAGTGGCAGTTCAATGCGCTGAATTTTGCCGTTACGTGATATGATATATATACTATGTTTGTCTTTATATTGTAATGTGACTCCCCATTTTGGATTTGTTTTATTTATACATATGTGTATTGTATTTGTATTTGTGTGTATATGTAATATGTGGATTGTCTTTGGCTTGGAGACGATTAAATAAATAAATAAATTTTAAAACTACTGTACTACCTAAGTCGGTCTTGTGTGATTAATGAAGTAATTTCCATCGTGTCTAGTAGATGCTGATCTGATACACATGATGGCTCTTTTGACGGTATTCCCAGTAACATCCTTTTCATAGAATTTTCCTTGGGCACGACAGACGAGTGGACGCAGAGCACGTAGGGAGTGGAGAGTGGTGCAGGTGTCGGCCGGCTGGCCTTGCTACCCCAGAGCGCGCGTCTTGGCGGCGCGGCCTGGAGCGTCCCCTTTAAGCAGGCAGTCGGGTGGTCGCGTCAATACGGGTCTTTATTGCAACCTGCGGCACAGCGAGGGAGTAGAGCGGCTAGGCTCGGCAGCGGCTGCGGCGCCAGGGCCGTGCGGCTAAATTTAGAGCACGCGTCGCTGCTCTATATATGCAAAGCGCAAACGCGGGGGAGCCGCGCCACGCCGCGGCAGGGGTGCCCAAGGCCAGGCGCGTGGGCGCGTGCGTGAGCGCACTACGGCGATTACGAGCGCAAGGTGGAGAGCCACAGGGTGTTACGAAAACACTGTCGCACTCACTGCTCGCATCTCCCTGGGGCAGTTTAACAATAGCGTGGTGAAAATGCGAGAAAAGTGAAATGCACCTGACGGAAACGCTGATGGGGTGGCGCAGGGGTATCCAATTATAACCAGTAGTTCTTTGCTACATATCTCTTCTTGCTGCATCTTCTGCAGTGTTTTAAATATTAGAAAGGGACACAGGGGTGTCCAAGTATAATCTGCACTTCTTTGCTGCATATCTGTTCTCGCTGCGTCTTCTCCACAGCTTCAAATGTTAAGTGTACCCTGCACTTCTTTGCTATGTACCTGTTCTTGCTGCATCTCCCCAGTGCTTTAAATATTAAAAAAAATTGATGGAAGAGTTTACCACTCCTGCTCAATCTACACTACTGGCCATTAAAACTGCTACACCAATAAGAAATGCATATGATAAACAGGTATTGATTGGACAAATATGTTATACTAGATCTCATATGTGATTACATTTTCACGCAATTGGGGTGCATAGATCCTGAGAAATCAGTACTCAGAACAACCACCTCTGGCCGTAATAACGGCCTTGATACGCCTGGGCATTGAGTCAAACAGAGCTTGGATGTCGTGTACAGGTACAGCTGCCTATGCAGCTTCAACACGATACCACAGTTCATCAAGAGTAGTGACTGGCGTATTGTGACGAGCCAGTTGCTCGGCCACCATTGACCAGACGTTTTCAGTTGGTGAGAGATCTGGAGAATGTGCTGGCCAGGACAGCAGTCGATCATTTTCTGTATTCAGAAAGGCCCGTATAGGACCTGCAACATGCGGTCGTGCATTATCCTACTGAAATGTAGGGTTTCGCAGGGATCTAATGTAGGGTAGAGCCACGGGTCGTAACACATCTGAAATGTAACGTCCACTGTTCAAAGTGTCGTCAATGCGAACAAGAGGTGACCGAGACGTGTAACCAAAGGCACCCCCATCCCATCACGCCGGGTGATACGCCAGTATGGCGACGACGAATACACGCTTCCAATGTGCGTTCACCGCAATGTCGCCAAACATGGATGCGACCATCATGATGCTGTAAACAGAAGAACCCAGGTTCGTCGTTGAGTACACTATCGCAGGCGCTCCTGTCTGTGATGTAGCGTCAAGGGTAACCGCAGCCATGGTCTCCGAGCTGATAGTCCATGCTGCTGCAAACGTCGTCGAACTCTCCGTGCAGATGGTTGTTGTCTTGCAAACGTCCCCATCTGTTGACTCAGGGATCGAGACGTGGCTGCACGATCCGTTACAGCCATGCGGGTCAGATGCCTGTCATCTCGACTGCTAGTGATACGAGGCCCTTGGGATCCAGCACGGCGTTCCGTATTACCCTCCTAAAGCCTCCGATTCCATATCCTGCTAACAGTCATTGTACCTCGACCAACGCGAACAGCAATGTCGCAATACGATAAACCGCAATCGCGATAGGCTACAATCCGACCTTTATCAAAGTCGGAAACGTGATGATACGCATTTCTCCTCCTTTTACGAGGCATCACAACAACGTTTCACCAGGCAACGCCGTTCAACTGCCGCTTGTGTATGAGAAATCGGTTGGAAACTTTAATCATGTCAGCACTTTGTAGGTGTCGCCACCGGCGCCTACCTTGTGTGAATGCTCTGAAAAGCTAATCATTTGCATATCATAGCATCTTCTTCCGGTCAGTTAAATTTCGCGTCTGTAGCACGTCATCTTCGTGGTGTAGCAATTTTAATGGCCAGTAGTGTATATATCTGTTCTTGTTGCATCTTCCCCAGTGCTTTATGTATTAAGCTAAATTGATAGAAGAGTTTACCAGTCCTGCATAATCTATGAAGTCGCTCACGAAGCAAATACTCGTTGAATGCCTCCTGCCGAGAAACGATTTAGATCTTTGGAATGAAGTATTGCTTGTAAAGCTCCAAATTGTTTAGAATTCCACGTTCTGGTGAGACGGTGTATTGGGAGAGGAGTTCAATAAGTAACGAAGCACATTTTTTTCTCGGACAATTTCGGTTGAAAAAAATGCGGAATTTGGCGTGGAACATAGCGGAATATTCCCGCTTCAGGCCCTATAGCTTCAAGACGTTCCAATATGTGACAGCGCAATAAATAGCCTCCAGAATGGTGTCTGTAGCGGAGGTGCGTTCCGGGCAGGTAGCTCTCTTTTGGCGGAAAACCAGAGCATTGCAGATATCCAAGGGTGGTTGCAGAATGTCTACGGAGACCTAGCAGTGGAAAAAACTGCGCTGAGTCATTGGGTGAGGTGCCTGTCTTCATCACAACAAGGTCGCGCAAACCTGTTCTGCCTCCCGTATTCCGGCCGAGCGCACAAAGCTGTGTGACTCCTGCAATGTTGGCACGTGCGGACACTCTCATTCTAGTTTATCGATGATGATGATGATGATGGATGATGAGCAGGTTACTGATGCAGCAAGACGTTGGCTTCGACTTCGACCAATAAAGTGGTACCACGGAGGCGCACAAGGTCTCCCAATACCGTGGCGTAAGGCCGTCGCTTTGGTTATATTGGAAAATAAATTTTTGTAGCCAAGAGAGTGGGAAATAATATGGTGTACTGGGATCCTGAATAAAGCGAAACCACTTTCAGAATAGAAATGTGTAGGATTACTTACTGAACACTGCTCGTACACCAAGCAGACTAATAGTTTTTATTTCTGAAGGTGTGGTCAGTGTCCCTTATGGGGGATCAAAGAGAACAGTAGTCGGTCTTATTCGGAAGCCATTGTAATTTCTGATTTTTTCATGGTTGAGATCCTCCATTGGGCATATATATATATATATATATATATATATATATATATATATATATATATATATATATATATATATACACTCCTGGAAATGGAAAAAAGAACACATTGACACCGGTGTGTCAGACCCACCATACTTGCTCCGGACGCTGCGAAAGGGCTGTACAAGCAATGATCACACGCACGGCACAGCGGACACACCAGGAACCGCGGTGTTGGCCGTCGAATGGCGCTAGCTGCGCAGCATTTGTACACCGCCGCCGTCAGTGTCAGCCAGTTTGCCGTGGCATACGGAGCTCCATCGCAGTCTTTAACACTGGTAGCATGCCGCGACAGCGTGGACGTGAACCGTATGTGCAGTTGACGGACTTTGAGCGAGGGCGTATAGTGGGCATGCGGGAGGCCGGGTGGACGTACCGCCGAATTGCTCAACACGTGGGGCGTGAGGTCTCCACAGTACATCGATGTTGTCGCCAGTGGTCGGCGGAAGGTGCACGTGCCCGTCGACCTGGGACCGGACCGCAGCGACGCACGGATGCACGCCAAGACCGTAGGATCCTACGCAGTGCCGTAGGGGACCGCACCGCCACTTCCCAGCAAATTAGGGACACTGTTGCTCCTGGGGTATCGGCGAGGACCATTCGCAACCGTCTCCATGAAGCTGGACTACGGTCCCGCACACCGTTAGGCCGTCTTCCACTCACGCCCCAACATCGTGCAGCCCGCCTCCAGTGGTGTCGCGACAGGCGTGAATGGAGGGACGAATGGAGACGTGTCGTCTTCAGCGATGAGAGTCGCTTCTGCCTTGGTGCCAATGATGGTCGTATGCGTGTTTGGCGCCGTGCAGGTGAGCGCGACAATCAGGACTGCATACGACCGAGGCACACAGGGCCAACACCCGGCATCATGGTGTGGGGAGCGATCTCCTACACTGGCCGTACACCACTGGTGATCGTCGAGGGGACACTGAATAGTGCACGGTACATCCAAACCGTCATCGAACCCATCGTTCTACCATTCCTAGACCGGCAAGGGAACTTGCTGTTCCAACAGGACAATGCACGTCCGCATGTATCCCGTGCCACCCAACGTGCTCTAGAAGGTGTAAGTCAACTACCCTGGCCAGCAAGATCTCCGGATCTGTCCCCCATTGAGCATGTTTGGGACTGGATGAAGCGTCGTCTCACACGGTCTGCACGTCCAGCACGAACGCTGGTCCAACTGAGGCGCCAGGTGGAAATGGCATGGCAAGCCGTTCCACAGGACTACATCCAGCATCTCTACGATCGTCTCCATGGGAGAATAGCAGCCTGCATTGCTGCGAAAGGTGGATATACACTGTACTAGTGCCGACATTGTGCATGCTCTGTTGCCTGTGTCTATGTGCCTGTGGTTCTGTCAGTGTGATCATGTGATGTATCTGACCCCAGGAATGTGTCAATAAAGTTTCCCCTTCCTGGGACAATGAATTCACGGTGTTCTTATTTCAATTTCCAGGAGTGTATATATATATATATATATATATATATATATATATATATATATATATATATTGGATGATATATATTGGATGATCTAGAAATGCACGCGATTAGTAGGCAAATTGTAAAGATTTTCTTCATAATAGTTGTTTTACAAGCATATCTATGTTATTACGCGTGACGATTCGTGGCACTCACGTTACATTGATATTTCCATTATTGCACACGAACAGACTCCATACGATTTGCGGACCAAGAAAACTACTGTCTGTTGAATTTATCGTTCTACGAGAAGTTGCAGACCTGCGCCATGAAGATGTGAGACTCCGGAAAGGCTACGGAAGGTTACTGTAATACGTATAAAGAAGCCCTTGAACGAACAATCATTCAAATTACTGACACTTTATAGGATACAGGGTTCGAACGTTTTTTGCATCGCTTAAGAATATTTATGAGCTACTTCCAGGTAACGTTGATCAGCTAGTGGAAGATAGCTAGATAGGTGAACATCAACACTGATTACAACATTAGTTCATTTATACAAACTTTTTCACGTTATAACAGTTTTAGAAAACCTAAATACGCACTTTGGAGCCGCAACTATTTAGTTAGGCTCAGCACTAGTGATAGAGACTTTCAAATATTATTCAATGCGAAGACGCCTTTACCAGTAACATAGACAAATGGACGTGCATCTTGCATCAAAAGATTGTACAATCTTATTGTGGTGTCACCGCCAGACACCACACTTGCTAGGTGGTGGCTTTTAAATCGGCCGCGGTCCGCTAGTATACGACGGACCCGCGTGTCGCCACTGTCAGTAATTGCAGACCGAGCGCCACCACACGGCAGGTCTAGAGAGACGTACTAGCACTCGTCCCAGTTGTACAGCCGACTTTGCAAGGAACGGTTCACTGACAACTACGCTCTCATTTGCCGAGACGATAGTTAGCATAGCCTTCAGCTACATTTTCTACGACCTAGCAAGGCGCCGTATTCAATGATATTGAGATTCTATTAATGTATCATCAAGAGCGATGTTCTACAAATGTGGATTAAAGTTAAGTATTCCAGAAGCCACGTACTTTTCTTTATAGCATTCATTACGTATTCTGTTTCAGACCTCACGCCAGCCTGCGTGAGTTTAAGCGCGTGCCTTTCGGCTTCCTCCCATGGTGTCTAGGCTGTCTTGTCTAGACACAACACTTATCTTCTCCGTTCCATTTTCTGAGTCACAGGAAAAGAGCGCAGAATTCTATTCTTTATAAGAAGGAGAGGAACGGATGCACAAAATTACAGATCAGCATCGCTACGTCGAACTGTTGCAGAACTTAGAGTAAATCTTAAGCTCGAGCGTTATGACATGGTTCTAGAAAAAGGAATTTTTTCCAGAAAATTAGTCCCGATTCAGCAAATTCACTCACGTGAGACAGAATTCACATTTTCACAAACAAGATTTTGTACATAACAGGCTCAATCGACTAATCGACTTCACACTGTATACCCATAAACAAATACACGTTCACATACACTGTGCTTTTATAGTTTTTGTCTGTAGGTTATCATTCCAGAATTAAATCATGAATGGCTCCCGTCCCCCAGCTCTGACCAAGATTTTCGGCAGGTTTCCCTTGGCTACAAGACAAATGCCGGAACTGGTAACCTCCTCGCAATTAGTACCAATTGTGATTCCCTCTGTGTACTACCAGCTTCCCTGGATCTGGCATTTGTCTGAAAAGCCCCTAACACTAACGTGGATAGAACTCCAGTTGCTATACTCGACGGAAAAGATTCAACACAAACGAAAGCAATATCAGGCATGTTCAGAAACAGTTCAATAGAAGCACTAATCTGCTTGCTTGGTTTACGTAAAGATTTATCAGACACGCCCAGCGAAACTGTTTGTTCGCTGCTGATGCTCTTTTCTGCAGAAAGCTATAACCGTTGAAAGCTTATTGGGAAATGCAAAACAATTCATGCACTAATAGCAGCACTCTTTGAATGTAGGCAAATGCAAGACAACAGCCAAAGCAAAGAATAATCCAATAGTGTCCGATTAAGCATCTGCAGCGTCTGAAAGTGTGAAGTAACATGAAATGGGACGAGCACGTGAAACCAGTGGCACAGCAGATCAATGGGAGACATATTTTCGTCGAGGAGATTCTGGGAATGTGCGACCTATTTCATAGCACTCCTCCAGTATTTGCGGTCCTTCAGAAGTAGGTCTAATGGCAGAAATTTTCCGGAAAATCGATGAACGGGTCATAAGAGACGAAGCACAGGCTGGGTAGAACAAGGATTGGGAAAGGAATAAACAGTGGCCTTTTCAAACGAACAGATTGGCATTTACCTCGCTGGACCCACTGGAATTACAGAACACCCAATTGTGGAAGGGCGGGCGTGACTTTAAACCCTCGCCTAGTAGACTGCGATTTCAGTGTCTTAACCACGGAATCACCTCGCACGGTAGACCTGGAGGTAGATGTCAAAGAAATTAAGAAACTGCGCCTAAATCACTAATTTCTGATTAACGATAACCGGTTTCGATTTGACTAGCAGATCATCTTCAGAAAGAAGTTTTCAGACATAAGTTGGGAGAAGCAAAATTAAGGTACAACAATATAACAATTGCTTAAGTGGATATCTATAAATAACACTGACAATGTTACTTCAACCAGTATCAAACTGTCATGAATTTATTCTTAAGTAGCACAGCAAGGTGTAGTTTATCAGTAGCGGTATATGATATGATCGTATGGCATTGTTGGCCGGGAGACCCCATTCGGGGGAGTTCGGCCGCCGTATTGCAAGGCCTTTTTAGTTGACGCCACTTCGGTGTCTTGCGTGTCAATGATGATGAAAATGATGATGAAGGACACATAACACCCAGTCCCCTGACGAGAACCGAACCCGGGCCCCCTGCGTGACAGGGGGTAACGCTACCGCTACACTACCTAGGCGGACATCAGTAGCGGTAAGCGTGTAACATAAAACTAGTTAAAACTGTACAGTGGACACATTGGGTAAGGTTAGGTAGTCAATCATGTGGCTTGTGCACAAGCAGCGTCCTCGCATCAGTGTTTAGTGTATTGATATACTCTAAAGAAGATTATTCCATAATAAAATAAATAGAGTTAGTGAAATTAATAAGGTTGGAATTGTTGAAACTTAAATACAGAACGTCTAAGATAAAAGTGGCCCGACATCAAAAATATGCACATTCAGTTGTGGAAAACATAATTTTATTGAAAATTATAAAATACTTTCGAAGTTATAGCAGTTTATAAATTACAGTGTTTCTTGAAAATTTTGTATTTCCAAGCAATTTATTGATTGTACAATGCTTTTCCGAGCATAGACCGAAAAACGCCATGCGGCTGGTGGGCCTATACGACGTGTGCTGATGCAATGAGCACACTCCGAGATTGGTGGGGCGACCCATAATAGGAGAGAAATTTGTTGTAATGGTTTGGAGGGGAAAGGAGCAGCAGAATGTAAGAGTATGATTGCTAGCCGTTTCTGTGTCCTTTCACGATTGGAGATTTTCCTGCGCTGTGGGGACAAGGCGCTAATCTTTTGGTGTGAAGGCGAGGCGAGGAGTTCTGGGGATTCACTTCTGGACGGCTGGAGAGATTGGTAGTGTTTCGCTTCTGAACCGCCACAGCAAACGTTAGATACTTCGCTTCTGATCAGCCAGAGTGAAGGTGATCAGAAGAGTCAGAAGTATTACTGTCAGGACAGTCCAGGCAGAGCCTTCTGAGACCACTTGGTGACAACAGTCGGTACTGTTTGTCGCTTCGCGCTTGCGTATTTCGGTCAGGTCATTATCCACGGGAGCGGACTGCCACTGAGAACAGCTGCAACATTATCCATCCCTGTGCACCGAGCTGTCGGAACACAGCCAGTGTTGCAGTAATGTATTTGCAACACCGGCTCATTAGCGAACACCTCATTATACTAGTTACACTGTTCTTATTTACATACCATTCAATATTTGTGTCTTGTTATACTTTAGGAATTCTCTCAATCAATCACTTTGTGATACCAAAATGTTTGTATTATTTAATAGTTGAATTTCACCCTTGTTATCAACGTCCTTTGCTTGATATGAGTAGTCAGCTATTAAATTATCATAAATAGAGTTATGTCGAAGACGCAACTCTTAATCTGACAACAAACAGGGCCATGCCGGTATTTCCTCCAAAAATTGTCTGTTGCGTGATGGGAACTGTGGCAGTTAATAGGGGGTTGAGTGTATTAGCCCAACTAATACTGATTTCTTTAATGAATTAGGGTGACATGTCCACCTCACAACCCTGGCACCTCACAAAGTTCTCGGAAGGTCTATGCCAAGCGTCGGTATTGACAGCGGTTTGAAAGAAACTGGGCTGAAAAGTCGATTACTACGAATTACGGACTGAACTCCACTTTTTTTCTGTTTTCGTGAAGAGAGTTTTGAGTTTCATTCCCTCATAAATTTAATTAAATGTGATATGTGATTGCGGCATAGAGCAATCATGAGAGCTTGCATCAGCTCATGCAGAAATAATGAAGAAATTATCTTGTAATTTAAATTCAATCGATACCTTAATCAGAATCTCTTCTGCTCTCATATCCATTGTTAAGATAAACTGGACAGCGTAGATTCCCGACTGAACTCTAGATTTTGGAAGATCTTCTGCTGATTAAGTGAAATCTAGTTGTTGCTTGTGGGTTCCAATCTTACTCTCAGTAATGGGAAAGTTGATCAGTGATCAATAGTAAATCATTTCAGCCTTAACAGTACCCGTTGTGATAAGTATGTCTGCCTATGAAGAATCATCCTAAGGGCATTCAGATTTCCTGTGGCGCTTTTTTCACTTTAGAAAGAAGTAATCTTGAATCATGACAATTTCAAGTGGAAATTTGACGCCCACTACTACAAGTAATGGCTTTTGCATCTTCCTTTTCATTTTTTTCACACACACCGATCAGTCTTAAGTGTACTTTTACTATCTGTTGCGGAAACTTCCTGACAATCTTTCTTCGGGCTCGCATGAATTTTCTTCAAAACGTTCGTAAGCACTTCCGCACTTCGGACTGAAGGTTTACGGTTACGGTTACGCTTAGAATCGAAGACAGCCATGGTGGGCCGCCCTTTTGGTGTCAAACTCTGGACACTACTTTTGATCGGAGTACTGGAATTCGGGATTTCTTCACGAAAATTTAGTGAACCAGTGCGGATGTAAGTTACAAGTAAACACACCATTTGATCCACAGAATGAGACAAACTTGGTCAGACAATAACGAACAGACCCAGTATTTCAAAGTACAGTTGAAGATGACATATAACCATGCCCGCCACACAACAGAGAGTCGGGTGAATGGAAAATAGTAAAATTCCAGCGTGTTCCTCATGGAGTAGGGCCATTTTTATCCTGTACACACTGTGCAATAGCGATGTTTAGGGGCTGCAGATGGAGATCGTTGGAAGAAAGAAGACATTCTGCGAGGTGCCGGGGCAAGCAGTGTATTTAACACTAAATTCTTCTAGAATCTACATATGCAAATGATGCTCTAAGGCCCCCCCCCCTATTCTAACTCCGACTTTTGCTGTTGCACAAGGATTAAAAAAATTACGCGAACTGACTCTAATCAACCCTGCCAGTGGAGTAGAAGAGAGTTTGGCACCTGCAATAATTTAATTTGATAAATAAGTTAAATAAATGAAGGTTTCATTAACATAGTGAGGAATGATAGGGTTGCTCTACCGATTAACAGAATGAAAGTTCTGTCCAAAATAACAAGATGATTTATTAAGACTAAACACAAAATAATAAACAAAAACACATGAAACATTTACAGTACATCAAATTGGATCAAACTGGATACTCAAACAAACGCTGTGAATGCGAAGTTGTCCCTAAACTAGATTGTGAGGATTATGACGAAGTGGTATGTGCAGCCAATTCCTTGCAACTCAAATCTTAGAGAAAACACATAGCCAACCCAACATTAATTGCTGCTACCCAAGACAGAACAAAGTTAGAAAAAGACGAACAGGCGCGCTCTGCTGAGCTCTGATTGTCACCTAGGAAAATCCCTGTCTGCCGGTGTTGCGGACATACCTTACCAAACTGTCTTCTTAACTGCCAGAACACGATCTGGCGTACCGGAGGCGATGGCTGGTTGCTTCGACGTCCTCGACCGAAAGGCGAGAGCCGACTACCCCCAAGAGCACCCGCACAAAACCGAACGCAGAACATTCCCGCCCCCACGACAGTGGCTGTGGTTAACCGTTCCAATCAGCAACTCGAAAACCGGCGGAAAATTCCACTGCATTGCCGGAACACTACCATTCCACCAAGGGAGATTCTTGGCGCCAATTTCTGCGCCGATTTTGCTACGTCACGGAGCTATGCCCTGAGTAAGCCAATCACAGTTACGATTTTGCAGAAAGCGCGGGAATTTGCCCGCCACAACTGCCTGGGTACACAAGTCATTCCCACACCTCACTGGTAGCCCGCGAGAAAGTGTTTTCGCTAAGTTTCTGCGAAGTAACGGAACCTCTAGCCCAGCCGCTACTTCAGGCTCCTGCGGGCGTGCCTCTTGACAATGTCGGCGTCTGGAAAGCATTCACTCGACTCTCTCACACCCGTCGGCTTACCCTTTCAAAGTCAGCAGAGCCCACCTGTCACCGGACCACCCGGGTGACGAGAGACGCTGTGTGGGAAGTCCGCGTGTGAAGGAATAGCAACTTTCCACCACATGCAATTAGAGAGGAGAATCGTAAGATAGAAATATGAGAGGGGGCTCATGCCACCTCTCAATTCTTCCAGCCGCACCCTGTTAGGTAAATTTAGAGCACCGATACTCGAGGCAATATCCGGATGCAGCGCTGAAATACCGCCTAGTGCATCGGTGATGGACTCAGCGAGCCGTCGCCTCTCAGCCAGTACCAGTCCATACGAGCGGCGCCACAGCGTAGGCGAAAACATATTCGGTGGCCTCCTTTTGCTATTCGAGAGAAACAGGGTGTATACCGGCACCGGATTTCACCTTCTCCATTCCCTTCATCCATAACAACACAAAACCAACACACACTGTGCAGACACTAGTCACAGTCATCCACACGACACAGATACACATCTCACTTCATAAAAGGTCGTAAGAAGGCAACGACAAACCATCGCAACTAGGACCTTACCTGTAACGACGATGCAGTGTCCCTGCACCTGCTTTCCTACTACGCTCGTTCCCTGAGTATGCAGATATTTTGAATTTTCAGTTTTATGACATAAATTTATTAGTGCCGTGTTTCGAGTCACTAATGCACTTCATCACACATCAACGCGTACAAATCACCTACGCACGCTAAACCACCAAAGAAGCTGGTATAGGTATACGCATTGAAATACAGAGGTATGTAAACAGGCAGAAGACGGTGCCGCGGTCAGCAACGCCTATGTAAGACAGACAACAGTGTCTGGCGCAGTTGTTAGATCGGTTATTGGTGCTACAGTGGCAGGTTATCAAGATTTAAGTGAGTTCGAAAGTGGAACGCACGAACGATGGGACACAGCATCTCCGAGGTAGCGATGAAGTGGGGATTTTCCCGTACCTCCATTTCACGAGTGTACCGTGAATATCAGGAATCCGGTAAAACATCAAATCCTCGACATCGCTGCGGCCGGAAAAAGACCCTGCAAAAACGGAACCAGCGGCGACTGAAGATAAGTGCAACCCTCCAGCAAACTGCTGCAGATTTTAATGCTGGGCCATCAACAAGTATCAGCGTGCGAACCATTCGCCAAAACATCATCGATATGGGCTTTCGGAGACGAAGGTCCACCCGCGTATCCTTCACGAGTGCACGACACAAAGCTTTTTGCCTAGCATGCGCCCCTCAAGAACAACTGGAAACATGTTGCCTGGTCGGACTAGTCTCGTTTCAAATTGTATCGATCGGATGGACGTCTAC
This sequence comes from Schistocerca cancellata, assembly GCF_023864275.1. Taxonomy (NCBI): domain Eukaryota; kingdom Metazoa; phylum Arthropoda; class Insecta; order Orthoptera; family Acrididae; genus Schistocerca; species Schistocerca cancellata. Next base: position 933,962,008 of record NC_064626.1, read on the forward strand.
GGGTATGGAGACAACCTCATGAATCGATGGACCCTGTATGTCAGCAGGGGACTGTTCAAGCTCGTGGAGGTTCTGTAATGGTGTGGGGCCTGTGGAGTTGGAATGATATGGTACCCCTGATACGTCTAGATACGATTCTGACAGATGACACGTACGTAAGCTTCCCATCTGATCATCTGCATTCATTCACGTCCATTGTGCATTCCGATGGACTTGGACAATTCGAGCAGGACAATGCGATAACCCACACGTCCAGAATTTCTACAGAGCGGCTCTTCAGAGTTTAAATGATACGTCTAGATTCGACTCTGACAGTTGACACGTACGTAAGCACCCCATCTGATCATCTGCATTCATTCACGTCCATTGTGCATTCCGATGGACTTGGACAATTCCAGCAGGACAATGCGATACCCCACACGTCTAGAATTTCTACAGAGCGGCTCTTCAGAGTTTAAACACTTCTGTTTGCCACCATATTCCACAGACATGAACATTATTGAGCATATCTGGGATTCCTTGCAACATGCTGTTCAGAAGAGATCTCCACTACCTCGTATTCTTACGGATTATGGTCTGCCCTGCAGGATTCATTTGTGTCAGTTCCCTCCAGCACTACTTCAGATATTAGTCGAGTCCATGCTACGTCGTATTCGACACTTATGCGTGCTCACGGGGGCTCTGCGCGATATTAGGCAGATGTGCCAGCTGCTTTGGCTCTTCAGTGTAATTATTTACATTACTAATAATAATAGCTACGTTATCGCTAATTTGTTGCGGGTTTTCAGGGTCTTCATTAGGTCCAGAGCAATTCTCCCTACTTATAAATGGGAAAAATGTGTGGTGTATTTCTTGACGAAAGACATTGTCATTTTATTGTTTTTGGGTGACACTGTGCTGAACACTTACTGCACGTATGTCCATTGACTGCTGGTGTGGTGAAGCAACTCTACTGTTTTTATATCTACACGACTACTAGCATTTTGTCCACTATTCTGAGTTGCGTTCCACAACGTTTTGAAAGTGGCTACCAAAGCACATTGTACTGAAACAAAACTCGATGTACGTATATCTTCTCGTTATGGAGGACCAGCACATTATATTTGCGGAATCCATAACAATATGAATGCCACATAAACAGTAAGGCTTCTGAAATCGTTTTGACCCTCAAAGGTGTTATAGATTGCCAGAAGTGCTTCGTACCTCCATTCTATTCTAATTTTAACGCTTAATTCTGCACACTGATTGTAACAACGCTGTACATACTGACCAAATACGCACTGAGAACACTGAACATAAACCAATACGTATCAGTGGCAAGAAATCAAGCTAGAACTAGGAAGCAACGAATCCCTAGAGCGTCACAGAAATGTTCAGTAACCTCCAGTGCGAGGTAAAGGATCATCATACTCTCAAATTTCTAACCGAGTAATGTTACGCACACTGGACTGGCATTCGGTGGGAGGAGGGGGGGGGGAGACTGTTCAAATCCGCCATCGGCCATCCACATTCAGGTTACCCGTGATTTTCCTAAATCGCTCCATGCGAATGCCGGGATGGGTCAGTTTCCTTCCCCTTACCTGAGCTTGTGAGCTTGTGCTCCGGCTACAAAGCTCTCCATGTTGACAGGAGATTAATCACTAATCTTCCTTCCTCAGAATTCCAAGAGACCACATTTAGACCTAGGGATTATTAAGCTTATGCAGAGGATGCAGAGGAATATCAACTGTCTTGAATTTATCCATGTTATATGGATGTTAGTTGAGGACTGCAGCTGTACTTTAAGATTTTTGTGAAATAATATATAATACAAAATTCACATTTTACTAATATTTTATAAGTATGACGTGCATTTACACATTACATTAGATATTTACCATGACGTAAATACATCTGAATACAAATGTTTCTTCACTGAATACTACTGTTTTAGCAATAGAAACTACTGTAGTTAGCTTTTAAGACTCTTTAGAGACAAATGAGTGTGAAAATGTTATGTTAGGAAGTACTTGTTACTGTCCTCTGTGTTTCAGACAAAGAAGTTAGAAAAAATGTTAATGTAGTAACAAAATAACAAATCATGCTTATCACGTAACGTACATGCTATAACATATTTATTTTCCTGAATAGGCCTCTTTTTCTATACGTAACTTTACTGGCACACACAGCAAAAGAAACTAACCTCACTTCATATTAATTGCAGTATAAAAGTAACTGTATATGCACCTGATGATGGCAACATGCTGCCAAAACACGTACTGCTAATAAAATATTAGTAACAAGTGGCTGTTGCAGTATATATTATTTCATAAAATTGTCAACTGTCGATGTTCCATCGTACCAACTGCGATTGGAATAGTTGGTGAGTGATTCTAGAATGTACGGAACCTATCACGACACTCCCGAAGAAAAGATGTTATGTGGACATGTGTCCGGAAACGCTTAATTTCCATGTTAGAGCTCATTTTAGTTTCGTCAATATGTACTGTACTTCCTCGATTCACCGCCTGTTGGCCCAATTGAAGGAAGGTAATGTTGACTTCGGTGCTTGTGTTGACATGCGACTCATTGCTCTACACTACTAGCATCAAGCACATCAGTACGTAGCATCAACAGGTTAGTGTTCATCACGAACGTGGTTTTGCAGCCAGTGCAATGTTTACAAATGCGGAGTTGGTAGATGCCCATTTGATGTATGAATTAGCAAGGGGCAATAGCCGTGGCGCGGTACGTTTGTATCGAGACAGGTTTCCAGAACGAAGGTGTCCCGACAGGAAGACGTTCGAAGCAATTGATCGGCGTCTTAGGGAGCACGGAACATTCCAGCCTGTGACTCGCGACTGGGGAAGACCTAGAACGACGAGGACACCTGCAATGGACGAGGCAATTCTTCGTGCAGTTGACGATAACCCTAATGTCAACGTCAGGGAAGTGACGTTGACCACGTCACTGTATGGAGGGTGCTACGGGAGAACCAGTTGTTTCCGTACCATGTACAGCGTATGCAGGCACTATCAGCAGCTGATTGGCCTCCACGGGTACACTTCTGCGAATGGTTCATCCAACAATGTGTCAATCCTCATTTCAGTGCAAATTTTCTCTTTACGGATGAGGCTTCATTCCAACGTGATCAAATTGTAAATTTTCACAATCAACATGTGTGGGCTGATGAGAATCCGCACGCAATTGTGCAGTCACGTCATCAACACAGATTTTCTGTGAACATTTGGGCAGGCATTGTTGGTGATGTCTTGATTGGGCCCCATGTCCTTCCACCTACGCTCAATGGGGCACGTTATCATGATTTCATACGGGATACTCTACCTGTGCTGCTAGAACATGTGCCTTTACAAGTGCGACACAACATGTGGTTCATGCACGATGGAGCTCCTGCACATTTCAGTCGAAGTGTTCGTACGCTTCTCAACAACAGATTCGGTGACCGATGGAGTGGTAGAGGCGGACCAGTTCCATGGTCTCCATGCTCTCCTGACCTCAACCCTCTTGACTTTCATTTATGGGGGCATTTGAAAGCTCTTGTCTACGGAACCCCGGTACCAAATGTAGAGAGACTTCGTGCTCGTATTGTGGACGGCTATGATAGAATACGCCATTCTCCAGGGCTGCATCAGCGCATCAGGGATTCCATGCGACGTAGGGTGGATGCATGTATCCTCGCTAACGAAGGACATTTTGAACATTTCCTATAAGAAAGTGTTTGAAATCACGCTGGTACGTTCTGTTGCTGTGTGTTTCCATTCCACGATTAATGTGATTTGAAGAGAAGTAATAAAATGAGCTCTAACATGGAAAGTAAGCGTTTCCGGACACATGTCCACATAACATATTTTCTTTCTTTGTGTGTGAGGAACGTTTCCTGACAGTTTGGCCGTACCGTTTTGTAACACCCTGTAGATTACCTTACACGGGACAATTCTGCCACTTTGCGCCTTTTGTTTAGCTGACTTGACACTTCTTCCATCGCTATGTACCCATTCGTCTCCCGCCAACCACTGTGTCAGATGAACACTGGTCCCTACAAGCGTGCTGCCGTCGTCAAGTTACCGCAGAGGCGCTGCGCGTCGCCCGCTCTGCCGACTTCCGGCCGCCATTGCTGGCGAACCCCACGGCCGCAATTAAAGGCCGGGGGCTGGCTGCTCGCTGCTCCATTCTGTAATTGCGGCTCCTGAGGACGGCGCCTGGGGGAACACAGCAGCGCCACAGGGCGCCTCGCAACTCTGCAGCCACAGCCAGACGACACCGGTTCACCACCTAGTTTATCGTAGCTGTTCTGTTTGTATACCAGTATGCAGGACATCGAGTGTGTTGTGCCCGATATATTTATACATTTTTTATCTTTCACTCAGTCTCTGAAGGAGATGGAGGGCTACAGTAGGGCGGAACCCTTATCAGCCGTTTATTTTTGATCTTATTGTGGAAATCTTGTATGGACGTGAACACTTGATGTGAAAACAGTTAAGAAATAGTATCGTAATTTTCTGGCGACTGGAAGTGCTCTGAAACATTCTGGTGGTGTACGTCGTAGTCTTTCGGAAGATACAGTGGTGCTCATCAGACAAGTGTTTCTCAGAAGCCCACTCCAGTGTTATAAATACAGGGTGAAAAGTATTTAAACCGACAAACTCTGGGAGGTTGTAGGGGACATCAAAACAAATATTTTTCCCTAATGCCATTTTTTCCTATGAGGATTATTTAAACCGGTGGAGGCGGTATTACGCTCTTCAGTTGTTAGAGGCCGTATTACGATTTTCAGTTGTTACACGGCATATTACGCTCTTCACTTGTATAGGCAACTGCTGTCCACCATTGTAGTAGTGCATTGTCTCTGTTTACTAATGGAGCGATGCACCTGGAGTGAGTACACTGGTATGGTTGGTGCGTATTACGTAGCGCACCACAACGGACGAGCTGCACAGCGGATTTATCAACAACAATATCCTAATCGCCGTGTCCCGCATCATACGACCTTTGCTGCTGTGTACCAACGTCTGCGTGAGACCAGGTCATTTAGCAGATTACATGGACAGGGACGCCGTCGCACGGTAAGAACGCTGCAATTTGAGGAAGCTGTCTTGCAGCTTGTGGAGAAGGATTCTTCAATCAGCACTCGTGCAATTGCTCGTAACATGGGGACGAATCAGACCAATGTAAGAACAGTCCTTCGAGAGCAATTATTACTTCCATTTCACTTACAGCGTGTCCACAACCTGGAACCAGTTGATTATCCACCCAGAGCACAGTTTTCGCAGTGGTACCTGGAACAGTGTGAAATGCATCCTACATTTCCATCCTCTGTGTTGTTTACCGATGAAGCAACGTTCGGGCGTGATGGAGTCTTCAACATGCACAATTCGCATGTTTGGAGTGAGGATAACCGACATGCCACAGTTACTAGCGCTCATCAAGTGCGGTTCTTCGTTAATGTGTGGGTCGGTGTTGTTGGGGACTGTTTTATTGGGCCGTATCTGCTACCTAGGCCATTAAATGGCAGGCACTATTACAATTTTCTCGCCAGAGCATTGCTAGAATTGCTGTAAGACGTCACGCTCCCTACAAGACAACGCATGTGTATCCAACATGACAGGGCGTCGGCACATTTCAGTAGTAGTGTGCGTCTATTCCTGCACCGACGGTTCTCAGAAACATGGATTAGCAGAGGTGGTCCTGTACTATGGCCTGCTCGATCCCCAGATATGTCCCCTCTGTACGTTTTTGTGTGGGGAGTGATGCGCAACTTTGTTTATGCAACTCCTGTTGCATCAGAAGAGGATCTGTTGCCCGAATAGTAGCGGCAGCAGGAACAATTCAGGATACTCCTGGGGTTCTTGCCCGTGTCAGACAGAACATGATCCGACGGTGTAACCTCTGTTTACGTGTCAATGGAGGAATTTTTGAAAATGTACTGTCATTGAAGTTGGGTTGTGTTAATGTGTTGTCTCTTGGTCATAAAAAAAATGTAAAAGTGTTTGTTGGTTTAATTAATTTGCCGCCAGAGAAATCTTCCTCTATCGGTGTAAATACTCCTCATAGGAAAAAATGACGCTATGGAAAAATATTTGTTTTGATGTCCCCTACAACCTCCCAGAGTTTGTCGGTTTAAATACTTTTCACCCTGTATACCTATATCTATATCTCTACATAGTGTTGAAGATATCATGATGTTTTGAGTGTAACTCGGCGGTAGAATCAGAGATTGATTGAATTATAGTAACAAGTCACTAAACACCTGACATTCTTTGGACATGGAGCAGCAGATTAATTTATTTGAGATTGGTAGGAAGCGACATTATCATTTCCGAGCGTTTTCATGACCGCGATGCAGTCATACCCGGATCGACCCTAAGGGACAAAAAGATTTACTTACTTTAAAAGATATCAACACTCCACAATTGTAAAGAACTGTTTCAGAAATGATGGGAAAACGATAATGTTCCTCCAGCCTCAATACTGCGTTCAGTCCTTCAGCGTGATCGTAATTTCTGGAGATAAACTGATAAAAAATGATTAACATTCAAGTAATGAGGCGATGGAGAAACTTAAGGATGATTTGTCTAAATAAACACCCTTCATAAATAACACACGTTTTTTAATGTTACGTACCTTTTTATATTGCTGTTACAATAGCTGGCGCGTATTAACAAAAGCTTTGCACATCACAGGCAATACTTGAGATTAATATCCTCTAATGTTTGTGAGGCGAAAATTACCAATATTACACCACGTAAGCCAATTCGGTAGCCATCTAGCCAACTTAATGCGTGCCAAGAAGCTTTGCGTCATGTAGCACGCAAATATCTTCCTTTGTATGCTCAAAAAGTGCAAATTTTACAATATCTGATACCGAACGAGAATCATGCCGACAACAATTTTGTGCAATACGTTGCGGAGTATTGATTTGAATGCCAATTTCCTGGAAGGACTTTTATTTTCAGATGAAGTATCCTTTCATACATCAAGAACGGTTAATCGGCGCAATGTTCGGCTTTGAGGCTCGAAACATCTGCACACTATGACAGAACATGTTCATGATAGCCCTAAGCAGGACGTCTGGTGTGGGCAGGGCATCTGGACGTGCTGGAGCAAGTTTGCATACACTCAATTACAGAAGTTGCAACCCACCATCGTCTTTCAACAAGATGGAGCTTTGCCATATTGGTTCGCAGGTTTCTGGATAAGAAATTTCCTAATGGGTGGAAAGATTGTGGAGTACCCGTTGCCTGGCCATCATTTTCCTCCTGACATTACCCGGCTGGATTTCTCCTTGTGGGGATTCGTGAAGAACCACGTGTATGCAGACAAAGGAGACTATATTCCTATGTTGAGACGTCATACCACTGACGCTGTTGCAAAGGTGATAGAGGGCATGTTAACGAAGAACATGGCGAGAAATTGAATATCGACTCGATATTCTTCGCGCTACATATGGTTCACAAGCAGAGATGTACTGGTGATTATTAAATAAACCCTTTGAGATTCTCTATCATATGGTGCAATTTCATTATCATATCTACTGTACTTTTTCCCTACGGGTGTTTGAAATGTGGGAGGTTCGGAAGCGACATTCTCTATATGTCTTCTGGAACTCTTTAGTGTGGGACCGCTCAGATCCTGCAAGCAGTTGAGTGTAGTCCTGTAGAACCCATCGATTCCATATTCACATGACATCCATGGTGTATTTGTAAAATATAGTTTTCTATGATCATCTTTGTAGCGAGGTTTTTGTAGCGTCTGCAAAGCAGTGTGGCATTTCCACCACACTGGATATCCTTCGCAACTTATAAATTTCGACTCGCAACTAAATCAACAATATAAACATTGTGAACTCTTCTTTCTTGTAAACTGCACACTCTTAATCGCGCTGGTACCTCTTTGAAAATTAACTAGGCAATCTTACTTCGTGTGAATAGTTTAGTGAACCAACTAGGAGGTTGTTGCGAAACAAAGTTATGAACTCACTTCTTACCTGCAGCTATCGTTCTTACAGATGATGTATTCCACTAAGACGCAGTAACATCATACACTACTAGATCAGGATCAATACTTACTAACAATCCTTCTGAAAAATAACTTACTACTTGCTACATGCGGTCGCCACGTCCAGAAGATTCGAATATTGCAGAAGATATCTTGTTTGTTCGGCATAGAATAGTTACTGATTTTAATATTTCGTGAAAATTATAAATTTTGTTATAATAGAATAAAACTTAAAAAGTTTAAATTACTTCGTATTCATGCATTACTTTCAGAAACTTGTTAACACATCGGAATTTATACTGGTCTGTAGTCATCAGTTACTTTAATTTTGAACTCTGAGTGAATGAATTTATGTCAATAAAAGTCAAGCAACGACCGAAAAAATGCGACACATCAAATTTCTGAGGCTCCTTTTCTTACGTTATTACAGAACAACATCACTGCAAATCTGGTATAACTTTCCAATCAGAAACTAGAAATTTTAAACAAACGAAATGGGTACTTGAAACTAAATGTGGACACTCGTTAATCTTCACAGTTGGTGTACTAAATCAAAACAGTTCTCACAATAATCAAAGTAATTAAAGTATAACTAAAGAATACATTATCTGTAGCTCGCCTTGGCTAATGGGTGTCGGTGATGACCTGGTGCTAAGGTACTCCTGCATATTCGTCACGTCTCCAATAACCTGCTAAAACCGAAGCTGCAGAACGGCTACCCTTGATCAGCCTACTTGAAACAATACGGTGCGATATTTTCCATACCAATAATGCAGGGAAAAACGTGAAACATGTGTAATCTAGCCAGTGATACATACATATGTATTAACTGATATAATGAACAAGCAACACTTTCTGTTATATTTTTAAAGAACTTTATAAAAAATTTAAAATAGTATTTTTAAAGTTTCAAAATTTTAAGCAAAATCATTTTGTAATGTACTCTGATTTGGATTACTTAATGTTGTATGTACAATTGCAGTGCAAACTGTACAACTGCAAGTATAATTCTAGGCTGTTATTTTGCCCTTATGTTTTGTTTGATGAGGTGTATTTCTGTCTACTACTACTACAGTGCCACATGATGTTTGATCGTAACGTCTTTGTTGTTTACTTCACAATCGCTGTCTTCATTCAGCTATTGTACGGACATGAGCATGTATATAGGTGGTGCAGTAAGCATGGAATTTTATGTAATGATGGTTGTATACTTGATACTTGGTATGTCGATATACAACGGCTTTCATGTCCTTAAAATCACTTTTTGTGACATGGTACGGTATAACGTGCACGTGGTCGAGATTCATTGAAATTTATTGCATCAGGTATGTGGTATATATCCATCTTATGTAAAAATGTATCACACCCGATTATATCCTACGCCATTGTGCTTACAATTTGCGTGTAATGCTTCACAGATCCGAAGATGGAACCATAGCTTACTGAAACAGCTAATCAAAATAAATGCTTTATTACAGCAGACTTGGCTGTTTGAAATTTTTTACTCCTAATTTCATATTAATCTTGATCGCCCCCATAGCTGAGGAATGTAAAGCTTATACTTAATTTGATGTGACGTGCTCAAGATCATCAACATTAATCTTGTAATCGGAATCCACCATGTTATTTCTCTTAGATATAATCATACTCTTGCATTTATGCAGCCGGCCTCTGTGACCGAGCGGTTCTGGGCTCTTCAGTCCGGAACCGCGCTGCTGCTATGGTCGCAGGTTCGAATCCTGCCTCGGACATGGTTGTGTGTAATGTCCTTAGGTCAGTTAGGTTTAAGTAGTTCTAAGTCTAGTGGACTTCCCATAGTGCTTAGAGTCATTTGAACCATTTTTTTGAATTTATGCACATCGAAAGAGAGCTACCACTCATTGCCCGAAGTGGCCATTTTGTCCAAGTCTTTCTGCATATCCTTACGATTTGCGATCAAAAATAATAACTCGTCAGTATCACCTCATTTTTATATTTGAGACGCGAGGTTTCGGATCTCTCTATTCTGGTGTTAGGACAATTACGGACGAGAAGGACACCTGCTTGTTACACCACGGTGCTAGCGATCTGAGTATGCTGAATAAACAAGTCATTTTGATCAACGAGTGATTCGAGTATCGGATCCAGTGATCAGCAACTCGTAGTTCTTTCTCTCTAGCTCCTTGTGCTGGCTGTGTTGCTTGTTCTGTAGGTACGTACAGATTCTTGTCAAGCGTGGCTGGATGCACACCGACAACACTTCCCCAACCACTGCTGCCTGTCTATCACAAATTTATTTTATTCACGCTACAAATATACGCTAAAGTGAAATATTACCAGCGGTTGCATAACCCGTTTGCACTGAGCACGTTTTTAGTTCCCTATCTCACACGCCGCGCCACCGACTGGTAGCTGCATAATCTACGTTCGATGAACCTGTACCAGATTCATGAAAGGTCTCGAATTTATTTCTTTTAAATATGTGTTTCCCAATATTAGATGCTACTTGTAAGCACTGTTTCGCTGTTTCGTTGCTGCTGGAGTTCTTTTAAAAAGATATCCCCAAAAAGTTTGTTCCTCTACTCGATTTACTTCCTGTGCAGTGAATTCGGCTGTTGACTGTCGGATTGCTGTGCATTTAGTTATGTTTATTATTTATAGCATCTTGAAGGAAGTTTCCAAAATTTTTTGTCAATAGCTGATACCGGTTCCGACACTGTCGAAATCACCTTTCAGCATGTTTCTTGGAACAAACAATTTACCGAGAAAAGAAATGACTTCCTTTTCTCTGTCACACTCCATTAAGTGGTTCAGTTGTATTACGTTTGATCTACCTACAGATTGTAACAAGGACGTTAAGTGTACATGCATTTGCTTCGGCAATTTATGGAGTCTGTCTGATGTTGCCTAGAAAAGACGGCATCCTCTAGCAATTTAAAGCTCTTTGAAAGGCCACTAAACTTAGATTATACAACATGAATTAATGGTTCTTGGAGCTCTCTAATGTCAGCAGCAAATTGCAACATTTTGAGCAATGCTCTACAAGAAAAATATCTAGGTAGTGAACTTCTTTTTCCTTCATTAGAGGTCAAGGCTTTAAACCACTTCACAGCAACAATCTCATCTTCAGCAGTTTTGACCACGTGTGCTATGTCATTGAGAAATTCTCCAAGGTACTCGACACTTTTAAATCAGGTTTTCCACCTGGTTATGACAGAAACAGGAAAAACGTGTAGCTTCTGTGGGTTCACCTTCATATTTATGAGTTAAGAATAGAATGTATGTAAGCTTTCTCTTTCGGATATTAAGGAAAATGTATTTTGCTTGCACAACACAATGGTTCAAATCACCGATTTCACGGACCACACACTGCCCATCAAATTTAATTTCTGACGGCAGCAAAGTGTGTGCACTAACCCTTCTGAAACAAAAGCCCAAACTGCTCGTCTATCTAACGGTCTGAATCCGAAGAAATGCAAAATACGTTTCGGTACTGAATTTCAAGTTTCTGAATTACACTCTTTATTTGCTTTTGAACATTCTGTTGCATTTGGATTTGCAGTAACTCCCACTCCCCCAACAAATATCTTCCGAACTATGCCATCGCCACCCTTTTCTTTCTATCGTTGCATCGCAAAGAACTGAAACTCTCTTATCTTTCACAGTTTCTTTTTATCTTTCCTCCCCCTCTTTCCCACACCCTTCCAGCTAAGGGTGTGTTTCCAACACCTTAGAAAAGACGATAGAACTGATATTAAAGTACTATTTAACACCATAAAAGAAATTAAATTATTAATTTCCTTGAATTTGAAACGAATGAGGGATCCAGCTTCCATTGCCCAGGCCAAAATATCATTGAACGTAAAAAAGAACATAATCAAACAGTTACTAATTTTCCATGGTGTACTGATATCGAATTTAAAACGTTCCTATCGATATTCGACCGTTATTTGTACAGCATGTGTTGCACCTGCGATTGCATTTGTTTTCAATTGTTTCAGCCCACTAGTCTTCTTGTTTTGTCATTCCTAGTATCAGAATAATAATTAACGTACTGAGTGCGGAAAGCGTATTCAACTGGATTATTATTTCCAAGTAAATTTAGTAAGTCATATTCGAAAAAAACATGAGTACTGGTTCGATTGCGGCGTTTCTGATTGCCAACGCAGCGGCCGCGCGTGTTCGCACGTAGTCGCGGCCGACTCACGCACATGTAAATACAGTGTTGCCAACTTCGATGCATCATCCTAAAACTTCATGTGTAAACATTATAAAATCTTCACGCATCACAGTTTGGTTAGGTTGAGTGGGTCGCTTTATTTCTGCATTTCAAAATTTTTGACAGTTGACAGCACAGAAAAGTCCGAGTTTTGCTCATTCACAAGGTCTCAGTCTTATTCTCGCTATAAAAATACGAATAGTTTTTGAGTCTGGATAGTGGGTTCTAGGCAAGCAGGAAGGAATTATCTTCCCTCCCAGTGACATTTCGTTACGTAAAAGCACCTCTGTCTGTTTTTAATAACCTAGAAAAATTGCTGCTCCGAAGTCCCGCAACCGAACCGGCACCAACGTAAGTTAAACTCATATCTCTGCCCCTCCAAAAATGTGTAATATTACACAAACGTAGAACGTATTTGTTCATCCACTCTCTCATCTTCGGACGATCAACTATAACCAGCGGAATATTAGCCTCGATGAAAGCTCAGTTGTTGATAAAATGAATTCTTGTTTATCGGTTATCACTCCCCCTGCCGCTGCACTGACGTCTGTGAAAATAATATTTCTTTTGACACCTGTCGTCGTTAGCGACTTCAGTTTGTTCTTCTTATAGGAAGAATTATTGTTAATACGTTTTAGGCATGTGTCCTTTCTTTACCACTCAATTCGCACACTGTAATATTTGCACATAAGTATATTTCTTGTTTGGTTGAACACGTAAAATCCTTCTGACGAAAATTCTTTTTCTCGAGCAAAAACTGTCATAGCAAAGCACTAAATTTCAGCACAAAATAAATGGTAAAATATAAGACTGAATGCATCAGCGATCAGCAACAATTTCCAATGAACAACACGCCACTTGATTAAAGAATACACCGGACATTGACGAATGTCTTCATTCCTTGCGAAGGAATGAATGAAGTAATCAATAGTTGATACAATTTAAGATACAGATATACCTGTATAACAAATTGATAAGGAATCGATATTCACATATTATTTCGATAACTCGAATCGAACATCGGCCGTTAACTTCAAATGATGTGATTCCACGTAATTTTATCTTTTATTTTGCGGTTCTGTTTGAAAGTAAACAATTTCGTGTTTGGAGCAAAATTTGTAAAATTGCGTAAAAATTTCATGAGTTTGTGCTTTGTGACAAACAGGTGCCTCTGGCAGTAAGTGACAGGCAAAAAACATAACAATGCCTGGCGATCGAGCCCTGGTCCTTTCGATTTGTAATATGACACCAGGCCAAAAAGTAGTTAATTTTTTGACGGCCGTGTCGCTCAACGTCTTAACCCGCCCACCCCGCTATCCCTCCCACAACCAGATAATTGTTAAGCAATATTAATTGTTTATTTTTTATTAATTTAGCCTGTCCAGGCAGGCGCCGGCATTCGACAACATTCCATTAGAACTACTGATAGCCTTAGGAAAGTCAGCCATGACAAAACCTTTCCATCTGGTGTGCAAGACGTATGCGACAGGCGAGATACCCACAGACTTCAAGAAGAATATAATTCCAACTCCGAAGAAACTAGGTGCTGACAGGTGTGAAAATTACCCAACTAGTGGTTTAATAGGATATGGTTGCAAAAGACTAATACGAATTCTTTACAAGAGAATGGAAAAACTGGTAGAAGCCGACCTTGGGGAAGATCAGTTTGGGTTCCGTAGAAATGTTATATCTCGTTTTCCAGTCCTCCATCCCTCAGGGGTCGTACATACAGAGGGATGGAGGACTGAAAAGCGAGATAAAACACCGAATAAATTGCGGTTGGAACAACTGGAGGAAAATGAGTGGAGTGTTGTGTGACAAGAAGGTGAGCATTGGGTTGAAAGGGAAAGTGTACAAGTCGGTGGTAAGGCCTGCTATGATATACGGGGCAGAGACATGGCCAATCACAGTAGCCCAGAAAAGGAAGATGGATGTAGCGGAAGTGAGGATGCTGAGGTGGATGTGTGGGGTGACAAGGAAGGACAGAATTAGAAATGAATTTGTTAGAGGAGCTGTGAAAGTGGGACCCGTGGGGAAACAGATACAAGAGAGTAGACTAACGTGGTACGGACACTTACAGAGAAAAGGGGAAGAGTATATCGGAAACAGAGTTGAAGATATAAAGATAGAAGGAGCGAGAAGGAGAGGAAGACCGAAGATGAGGTGGAAAGATAAGATATCCGGGGACATAAGGGAGAAACGATGGAAGAAGGAAGAGGCAATGGATAGAGTACTATGAAGGAGAAGGATCCAGAAGAGCAACGCCGACGCTACGTGACGTAGGACAAGGTGACGATAAAGAAGAAGAAATGTTGGAGCACGCGAGGCAATACTGATCCTACGACTTACCTTAGAAGACTGATTAAGGAAAGGCAAACCTACGTTTATAGCGTTTGTAGATTTAGAGAAAGTTTTTGGAAATGTTGACTGGAATACTCTCTTTGAAATTCAGAGAGTATTAGGGGTAAAATACAGGAAGCAAAAGGCTATTTGCAACTTGTAAAGAAATCAGATGACAATTATAAGAGTCGATGGGTATGAAAGAGAAGCAGTGGTTGGAAAGGGATTGAGGCAGGATTGTAGCCTATCCCCGATGTTATTCAATATGTACATTGAACAAGCAGTAAAGGAAACCAAAGACAAGTTTGGAATAGGAATTAAAGTTCAGGGAAAAGAAATAAAAACGTTGACGTTTGCCGATGACATTGCAATTCTGTCAGAGACAGCAAAGGATTTGGAAGAGCGGCTGAACGGAATGGACAGTCTCTTGAAAGGAGGATGTAAAATGAACATCAACAAAAGCAAAATGAGGATAATGGAATGTAGTGAAACTGAATGAGGTGATGCTGAGGGAATCAGATTAGGAAATGAGACACTTAAAGTAGTACATGAACTTTGCTAGTTGGACAGCAAAATAATTAATGATGGTCGAAGTAGAGAGGATATAAGATCTAGACTGGCAATGGGAAGGAAAGAGTTTCTGAGGAAGAGATTTTTGCAAACATCGTGTCTAGATTTAAATGCCAGGAAATATTTTCTGAAAGTATTTGTATGGCTGTACTCAGGTATGGAAGTCGGAAATGGAAAGAAAGAGAGTTTAGACAAGAAGAGAATATATCCATTTGAAATGTGATGCTACAGAATAACGCTGAAGATTAGACGAGTAGATTACGTAACTAATAAGGAGGTACCCAACACAATTGGAGAGATAAGAAATTTGTGTCACAAACTGAATAGGAGAAGGGATCGGTTGGTAGGAGACATTATGAGATATCAAGGGATCATAAATTTAGTACTGTAGGTAAGTCTGGAGGGTAAAAATCATAGACCAAGAGATGAATACAGTAAGTAGATTCAAGAGGATACAGGTTGCAGTAGTTACTTGGAGATGAAGCGGCTTACACAGGAGAGCTGCATCAAACAATCTTCGAATTGAAGACCACAACAACAACAACAACAACCTGTCTACATTAGGGCCATCAGGCCTTATCTTACATCGGACCTGGGAAACACATACCAAAAAAATTTGCAACTATATTCTAAAATTCAATGCATACTTGTGGTTCAATTGTGTACGTCTCACAAATTATTATGAGAAATGGTTCAAATGGCTCTAAGCTCTATGGGACTTAACATATGAGGTCATCAGTCCCCTAGACTTAGAACTACTTAAACCTAACTAACCTAAGGACATCACACACATCCATTCCCGAGGCAGGATTCGTACCTGCGACCGTAGCAACGGCGCGGTTCCGGACTGAAGCGCCTAGAACCGCTCGGCCACAGCATCCGGCGATTATTATGAGAACAATTATGATTAACAACACAAGTAATTACAGTCATTCATACATTTCCGTGTCCGGTCAGCATTTCCAGAAGGTAGTAACTCCGATGGCCTTGTTGTTTCCCTCGATCAGGTCCTGTGTTGTGCAGTGTTGTTCAAGCATTAACAATAACAGCAATGTTGAGTAGCCACGTTTAATATCACGAGGAACAGAAGGGAATAATGACAGAGGAGGAGACTGTGAAAGACGCTGACAATAGCTACAAAGATCGAACTGTCAATAGAGATGTGTGACAAGAACGAGGGAAAGTAGGGGGGGAGGGGAGGTGGTGTTGACGGGAGTGAGCTGGAGTCAGGCGTGTGAAGATAGAGCTTTAGAGATAGCAGTTGGATCATTAGCTGCCTTTTCAAAGGAGTGTAATTTCTGTGATAATTTGAGCAAGATCCTTCCAGAGTCAGCTTCGTGACACAGAAAATGATTTTGAGGAAATGGCTGTGTTATGTGGAGGTACCGAGAGGATTTTACTTTGTTAATAACAACTAATTCTGCTGTGCTGTCCGAACAGTAGTATAGAAGTTGAAGATAAATAAGAGAGATTTCTATAACTGAGCAGGAAGTAGAGCAAACAAAGGCTGTGACAGTGTCTACACTTATCGGCATGTAGTCACGATAATTGTTCTTAGAAGGGAAGTGGTCGAAATAGCGAACGCCACAAATATGTCGAACACAAGCTTTCATCTACAACTCTAGCCTGCGAGACCCTTGAAGAATAGGGTCGCCATAACCAAGCGTGGGGAGTATTAGTATTGGTTATTCTACGGATTCTTTAAAAGCTCGAGAGGAAATATTTCTTTACATTTCTGTTGTGAAAGGAGGTATGCTGCAGTTGAGTGTTCAGTACAGTCAAATTGAAGGTCCAGAATTTCTTTGCAGAAGGAGAAAAAGTTATTTCTGTGTCCTTTAAGATTAAGTGTGAATGAGTTTCTCTGAGTTGAGGTGTTGCACAAAAATACCAGAAAATCCATCTGTAAAAAAAACCGGGTTGAAATTTAATGAACGTCATTGTCGATGCTTTGTAATATTTTCAACAGTACCTGGAAATGCATTGCTTTTTCCTGTGAAACGCATGGTGCGCATTTGAATACGCTTGACGCCTGAATATTTATCTGTAGCTAATAGTTGCCATATGGGTTAAAAATAAGGAAGACAGAAGAAAAATTAGGACTTATTGTCGTTAGAGACGGAGTACAGGTTCGGATGTGGAAAAAATAAACGAGGAGTTCTGCGAATCCTTTTCAGGGAAACCGAAGGAAACCTTAATCTTCGCGGCCTGTCGGGTATTTAGCCGAACGTCAAATACACTATCTCTCCCTCTCTCTCTCTTTCTCTATCTCTCTCTCTCTCTCTCTCTCTCTCTCTCTCTCTCTCACACACACACACACACACACACACACTAATCATATACACTCATACAAAAGGACACATTTCGATACAGTGCACACTGTATACGTATTTTAATACCATTTTTATTGTACGAATAATTGTAATGGCGTTTGATTGCCCTCCATACTAGGAGTATTCCGATAATTGCAATTCTATTTAATTATCTTTTCATGAAACGTGTAAATCCACTAGGAAAATTAGGTAATAAGCTTTCTCGTAATAGCTTTTTTCCTGTCGATGGAAGCGATAAATACGGTGCACTGCAGTTTGTAACGAATGAATGGTGTGTGTTAATTATTTTACGTTCAAACTGGGACCCATATTACGCCAATGAATATTGTTTCGAAAGTAATCTCGATTAACAAAGAATGACTAGGATTATTCATACATGACAATAACTTGCACTTGCTGTAAAGTATTGGAGTGGGTTCTAATTTCCAGCGGGCTTTACATGGATCAGCAGCTGTTGTAGCCCACCTTAAACTTCGATGGACTTCATCATGCAGCTTAAAGATCGGTGCCTCTCCCTGAGGTACAACTGATAACATAGTTGTGTTTAGTGTCACTGACGTAAAAAGCCGGACAAGTGAGAGTAAAACTCGCGCACCGAAGGTGCTGTACAAACTTTTATGAATACAGATAGTTTATCTCTCCCAGGAATGGACAATTTCGACAGCTCTTGCCTGTTATCGATATCGATACTGGCAAGACATCATAATACTGTATGTGACATAAACCATATATGGCCGTATTTTTTGATTGTATTGACGCAGAAGCTTAATTTTTTTATTGCACCAGGAGACCATAGACTTAAGTATGTGAAACAAATTTCTACTTGAGGCGTCTTCCCGTTCCTGGGAAAAGGGGTCTTGTTAGACGTACAGACTGGCAGTCGGATAATATGACAAAATGCTCTTTTCTTGTAGTATAATAAATTAAGAATTTTTGGATTTTTCTTTACTTTTACTGCAAAACCTTGCTTCCCGCAAAATTTAATGATTCTAAGTCAACGGGAAGTCACCTATAGATTTTGATGAGTGAGTTTACGGCTATCAGAATATGTGATGTAAATGGTCGTATCCTCTGATTGACTTAAAAACTTCAGTTTTTTCACATCGTCAAGGGACCGTAGACTGAAGTTTTTCACATCGTCAAGGGACCGTAGGCTTTTGTGTCCTTTTGTACACCAGCTAACACTGTGTGTTATTTTATATTTCGTGTGGGTAAGAGAAATGTTGCATTTTGGAGACGCAATAAATAATGTATGGCTTGATTGGCTGAGCCATCATAAACAAACGGAAAAATTTCAAGGTCTGACTATGATTTGATCCCGTGATCTTTCAGCTTCCTGGCATACATTTAGCCGTTCTTTTTATTTTCGAAATCACGGAAATACGAGGGTAGTTCGGGAAGTAAGTTCCGTTTCGAGTTTTCTTCGCGACACTACTACGACTGCTTTTCCGTTCATGCGCAGTAGTATCTCTGGTTCGAGCAGAACGAAATGACGTCATTTCGAGCTCGCTCTGTGTTGTGTGTCGTTCGTAGTGATGGTTTATAACGGCATCGTTGGTAGAAAATTCCGCCGCGTGTGAAATTACATCTGTGATTCGTCTTCTGAATTCTAAGAACGTTAAACCAAGTGACATTAATCGACAAATCTGCGAGGTTTGCGAAGAAAATGCTATGAATGCTACAGTGATGAGAAGATGGGTCCGACAATTTAAGGGAGGACGTCATCAAGTGCATGACGAAAAACGAAGTGGACGTCCATCTGTCATTTCTGATGAACTGGTTAGTACACTTGGAGAAATTATTCAGAAAAACCGTAGGTTTACGATTAATGCTATTGCTCGTCAGCTTCCACAAATTTCACCAACAGTAATTTAAAAGATGGTAACTGAAAAACTAGGTTTTCATAAACTTTACGCTCGTTAGTTAACAACACAAACAACAATGGATTGGCAGCGTACTTGATTTTTTGACAAGTTACAATGACGATGGCGAGACATTATTACCCTACATAATTACGAGGGGGAGAAACTTGGATTGCTTGTGACACCCCTGAAACGAAACGCCAATCGATGGACTGAAGGCACACTTCATCCCCAGGAAAGGCTAAACCCAAGCAGCTCTAGACACTCCGAAAAGTCTTGCGGAGAGCGTTTCGGGACAGACAAGACACATTACTGACTGATTAATTTTTGCCACGAGGTGAAACAATCAATAACGATGTTTGTTGTGAGACTTTTAAGAGTTTGCGCCGCGCAATGTAGAACAAGCGAAGAGGAATGCTCTCAAAAGGTGTGGTTTTCATTCACGACAACGCCAGAGCACACACTGCGAATGTGGCCAAACAATTATTCCTTCGGAGTTTTGGCTGAGACGTTTTCGGCTATACTCCGTTCAGTACCGACCTCGCCACTAGCGATTTTCATCTCTTTCGGCATCTGAAGTCATTCCTTGGTGGTAAGCGTTTCAACAACGATGAAAAGGTAAAAGAAGATGTTACCACCTGGTTGACAGCACAGGCGGCAACATTCTATGACGAAGGAATTTACAAACGTATACCACCCTATGAGAAATTACTGGTGCTATACTGAAAAGTAGTGTAAGTGTTATAAAGTTTCGTGAAATAAATTGCTTTCTTTGTCTGTATTCTATTCCTTTTTTATTACTAAACGGAACTTACTTTCCGAACTACGCTCGTATAACAGGAGGAATAGATACGTAAACAAATAAATCATTTGCCCGCCATCTTTTACATGGGTTTCCTTCGTCGGAATATACTAGGTTTTCCCGATCCCTAATTAAGTATGTCTGCTATAATGAACAAAAACTTGCAAGAAAATTGAACATCGGCAATATTTTACATACATGATCTAGCATAAAGACTTCTGCGCCTTTACCATCCATGTGATGATGATGTTTGGTTTGTGGGGCGCTTAACTGCGTGGTTATCAGCGCCCGTACAATTTCCCAACCTTTGCTCAGTCCAATTTCGCCACTTTTCTGGATGATGATGAAATGATGAGGACAACACAAACACCCAGTCATCTCGAGGCAGGTGAAAATCCCTGACCCCGCCGGGAATCGAACCCGGGACCCCGTGCTCGGGAAGCGAGAACGCTACCGCGAGACCACGAGCGGCGGACACCATCCATGTGTTTGAAAGGAAACTGAAAAAACGTTGACTCGTTTACTGCAAACTTAAAATGAGAACGTAAAACCTGAAAATGTGCGCATAGGCACTAGTTTGCATCGCTACCCTCATTGGCGTTGCAGTGATTCGTCTAAAAATCTATATCCTGAAAGCGCTTCAACTGAATACAAAAATTACTGCTTAATGCTTAAGAGTGTTACAGGCTTTTGTGCTTATGTGCCTTTCTCAGGGCCGAAAAGCGATGCTAGATTAAGATTTAAATTTCTATTTTACATTATGGTTTCACTCAAGAAATTGACAGCATTTTGCCTGTAGTTTTTCCTCCTTTCGATCGTGTGGTGCTGTACCGTAAGGTAAATCTGAACACCCTCATTTAAATGAAATTTATTCATAGTCGCGAATGTGGACAACCATCATCTTCAAAATGGAACGACGATAACGAAAATTTGTGCCGGACCAGTACTCGAACCCGGATTTCCCGTTTATCGCGAGCCGTCACCTCAGGTTAGGCTATCCTAGCACGCTCCACGTCCAGACCCAATCACCCAAATGTCGTCAGTCATGTGTCTACAATCTTCACTTGTACATTCATTGTGTATATTCCCATACCCGGGAGACATTTTAATTGAAAATCACTTGACCGGTGTCTGCCAATAAATACGATATGGCAGTGTCTCTGTAGATCAGAAGCACATCTACATCTACATCTACATCTACATGGATACTCTGCAAATCACATTTAAGTGGCTGGCAGAGGGTTCATCGAACCACCTTCACAATACTCTATTACTCTAATCTCAAATAGCGCGCGGAAAGAATGAACACCTCTATCTTTCTGTACGAGCTCTGATTTCCCTTATTTTATAGTGGTTCCTCCCTATGTAGGTCGGTGTCAAAAAAATATTTTCGCATTTAGAGGAGAACGTTGTCGATTGGAATTTCGTGAGAAGATTCCGTCGCAACGAAAAACGCTATACTGTTAATGATTTACAGACGAAATGTCGCGATAATACAAAACGTACTGCCTTCCTTTGAACTTTTTCGATGTACTCCATCAGTCCTATCTGGTAAGGATCCCACACCGCGCAGCAGTATTCTAAAAGAAGACTGAGAAGCGTAGTGTAGGCAGTCTCCTTGGTAGATCTGTTACATTTTCTAAGTGTCATGCCAATAAAACGCAGTCTTTGGTTAGCCTTCCCCACAACATTTTCTATGTGTTCCTTCCAGTTTATGTTGTTCGTAATTGTAATACCTAGGCATTATCAGGAGAAAGAAAACTGGCCTTCTACGGATCGGAGCGTGGAATGTCAGATCCCTTAATCGGGCAGGTGGTTAGAAAATTTAAAAAGGGAAATGGATAGGTTAAAGTTAGATGTAGTGGGAATTAGTGAAGTTCGGTGGCAGGAGGAACAAGACTTTTAGTCAGGTGAATACAGGGTTATAAATACAAAATCAAATAGGGGTAATGCAGGAGGAGCTTTAATAAAGAGTAAAAAAATAGGACTGCGGGTAAGCTACTACAAACAGCATAGTAAACTCATTATTGTGGCCAAGATAGACACGAAGCCCACGCCTACTACAGTAGTTCAAGTTTCTATACCAACTAGCTCTGCAGATGACGAAGAAATCGATGAAATGTGTTATGAGATAAAAGAAATTATTCTGATAGTGAAGGGAGACGAAAATTTAATAGTCATGGGAGACTGGAATTCAGTAGTAGGAAAACGGAGAGAAGGTAAAGTAGTAGGTGAATATGGATTGGGAGTAAGAAACGAAAGAGGAAGCCGCCAGGCAGAATTTTGCGCAGAGCATAACTTAATCATAGCTACCACTTGGTTCAAGAATCATGAAAGAAGGTTGTATACATGGAAGAAGCATGGAGACACTAGAAGGTATCAGATAGATTATATAATGGTAAGACAGAGATTTAGGAACCAGGTTTTAAATTGTAAGATATTTCCAGGGGTAGATGTGGACGCTGACCACAATCTATTGGTTATGAACTGTAGATTAAAACTGAAGAAACTGCAAAAAACTGGGAATTTAAGGAGATGGAACCTGGATAAACTGAAAGAACCAGAGGTTGTACAGAACTTCAGGGAGAGCATAAGGGAACAATTGACAGGAATGGGGGAAAGAAATACAGTAGAATAAGAATGGATAGCTTTGAGAGATGAAGTAGTGAAGGCATCAATGGATCAAGTAGGTAAAAAGTCGAGGGCTAGTAGAAGTCCTTGGGTAACAGAAGAAATATTGAATTTAATTGATGAAATGAGAAACTATAAAAATGCGGTAAATGAAGCAGACAAAAAGGAATACAAACGTCTCAAAAGTGACATAGACAGGAAGTGCAAAATGTCTAAGCAGGGATGGCTAGAGGACAAATGTAAGGATGTAGAGGCTTATCTCACTAGGGGTAAGATAGATACTGCCTACAGGAAAATTAAAGAGACCTTTGGAGAAAAGAGAACCACTTGCATGAATATGAAGAGCTCAGATGGAAACCCAGTTCTAAGCAAAGAAGGGAAAGCAGAAAGGTGGAAGATGTGTATAGAGGGTCTATACAAGGGCGATGTAGTTGAGGACAATATTATGGAAATGAAAGAGGATGTAGATGAAGATGAAATGGGAGATATGATACTGCGTGAAAAGTTTGACAGAGCACTGAAGACCTAAGTCTAAACAAGGCCCCGGGAGTAGACAACATTCCATTAGAACTACTGACAGCCTTCGGAGAGCCAGTCCTGACCAAACTCTACCATCTGGTGAGCAAGATGTATGAGACAGGCAAAATACCCTCAAACTTCAAGAAGAATATAATAATTCCAATCCCAAAGTAAGCAGGTGTTGACAGATGTGAAAATTACTGAACTATCAGTTTAATAAGTCACAGCTGAAAACTACTAACAGGAATTCCTTACCAACGAATGGAAAAACTGGTAGAAGCCGACCTCGGGGAAGATCAGTTTGGATTCCGTAGAAATGTTGGAATACGTGAGGCAATACTGACCCTACGTCTTATCTTAGAAAATAGATTACGAAAAGGCAAACCTACGTTTCTAGCATTTGTAGACTTAAAGAAAGCTTTTGACAATGTTGACTGGAAACTCTCTTTCAAATTCTGAAGGTGGCAGGGATAAAATACAGAGAGCGAAAGGCTATTTACAATTTGTACAGAAACCAGATGGCAGTTATAAGAGTCGAGGGGCATGAAAGAGAGGCAGTGATTGGGGAGGGAGTGAGACAGGGTTGTACCCTCTCCCCGATATTACTCAATCTGTATATTGAGCAAGCAGTAAAGGAAACAAAAGAAAAATTCGGAGTAGAGAAGAAATAAAAACTTTGAGGTTCGCCGATGGCATTGTAGTTCTGTCAGAGACTGCAAAGATCTTGGAAGATCAGTTGAACAGAGTGGACAGTGTCTTGAAAGGAGGATATGAGATGAACATCAACAAATGCAAGAGGAGGATAATGGAATGTAGTCGAATTATGTCGGGTGATGCTGAGGGAATTAGTTTAGGAAATGAGACACTTAAAGTAGTAATGAAGTTTTGCTGAAGTTTTGCTATTTGGGGAGCAAAATAACTGATGTTGGTCGAAGTAGAGAGGATATAAAATGTAGACTGACAGTGGCAAGAAAATCGTTTCTGAAGAAGAGAAATTTGCTAACATCGAGTGTAGATTTAAGTGTCAGGAAGTCGTTTCTGAAAGTATTTGGATGGAGTGTAGCCATGTATGGAAGTGAAACATGGACGATAAATAGTTTGGACATGAAGCGAATAGAAGCTTTCGAAATGTGGTGCTACAGAAGAATGCTGAAGATTAGATGGGTAGATCACATAACTAGTGAGGAGGTATTGAATAGAATTGGGGATGAGAGGAGTTTGTGGCACAACTTGACTAGAAGAAGGGATCGGTTAGTAGGACATGTTCTGAGGCATCTAGGGATCACCAATTTAGTATTGGAGGGCAGCGTGGAGGGTAAAAATCGTAGAGGGAGACCAAGAGATGAATACACTAAACAGATTCAGAAGGATGTAGGTTGCAGTAGGCACTGGGAGATGAAAGAGCTTGCACTGGATAGAGCAGCATGGAGAGCTGCGTCAAACCAGTCTCAGGACTGAAGACCACAACGAAAACATAGTGTAGATTTATTTTGGATGCTACGTACCGTTTACTATAAGGGGGCGATAAAAAGTTTACTTTCGGAGGACATACAGTCCGAAATCGTTATGACAATCAGGCAAAATCGCGTGAGCGCTGAGCTTATCATCCCACCAACGCACCAGGCTCAAGATACCAGTTTGGTAAAACACTGTGTGTTGCTGCGTGAAGAAGGCCATAACTGCTAGCTGCACATCCTCTCCTAGACTCTTGAAGCCTTTTTTAAGGGACCGAAGGTGTGATAGTCACAGGGGGTGAGTTCAGGACTATAGGACGAGTGCTCGATTGTCTCCTACTTGAGTTGGGTTAACTTCCTGAATTACGACATTTGCGATATGCGGACGTGCTTTATCATGAAACAGGAGCACCACTAGTCGCAGTTTTCTCTGACGTTACTTCTTAATAGCACACACATTCTTCGTTTTCCGATGGATGTTTACTAGTGTTTGTCCTATGGTAGGTAAGAAAAAAATAATAGCGCGTTGGTCCTATTTCGAAGCATTTGGTAATGACGTCACTATAATTCACGTTTCCGCACTTACCAACGCATGTCGGACAGACATAAATGCCACATAATCCCTTCGCTATACAGTGTGTATCGTAATTAATAGCGTAAACGCATACAGTTGAAAGTACACGATACTAGAAGCAAAAACGTCTGAGTAAACATAGCGTCGAAAATGTGTACCTTAAGAGCTACGAGCTGTACAGGATGACAGCCAGTCAAGGAATATTTTAGGGAACAGGTTTAAGAAATTTATTTCGAAGGCCCAGTGGAATCTTTAGAAGTTTTCTCCCAGAGTAATTCACGCTGTGCCTACGTGACACAAGTCGCCTGCCTTTCAAAACCGAGGCAGTTCTGTCCAGTTAAAGCTGCTGACAGGAGACGCCCTGAGCCCTCTGCTGAAACTGCTAGCGAATTCACGCCATTGATTTTAGCCAATAGCGTGCGCGGGATACCGATCACGTGTGTGGACGCCGGAGCGTCTGCGGAGCAGAACACACTTGCTTATCTCTCTTGTAATCCAGACCTCGAGCAGAACAGACGCCTTTTTGGAAGGCAGAGCTTCCGGCTGTGTCTTTCGCGACCGGCCACCGCCGTAAGTTGACATGAACCGCTTCCCCTTCCGTTACCCATTGCATTTAATTGTTCGACTTTCTAGACTGGCCTAAACCTGCTAACTTCCGACCCTAGGCGCGCCCTTTGTACTCCGAATATTGAAATACATCCTGTTCATTGTACTTAATTCCCTGTTTTATCATTTAACAGCAGCCCTGGATGCCCACTACCAAATACTGACCGCTCGACCTCCTGCAAACCGCCGCCACGAGGCGTATTTAACAGCCTTCTTCCCCCTTCCCTGCAAAGCTATACATTAACATCGGTTGCAAAAGTCCCTCGTAAACTTCCCCTAACTTTACAATTGGTGACAGAAGTGGGATGTAACAATTATATTCCCCCTTTCTGGCACGAACTCTTTTACATTTGGTGTCAGAAATGGCACGTTTGCGTCCGTATAACTTTGCGGAGCAATTTACCATCTTCGATACTGTGAAACAAATCTCTACTACTACAAGCTCTTTGCTTTCCATATTTTGGGAAGTGGCAGTATGGACCAAAATAAGAAAAAAATGTCCAATAAACATGTGCTCTAAATTGCATACCTTAAAAATTATGAGCATTTGTTCTTTAGAAGAGTTATGTTTCAAAGTAGCGAAGATGGAAATGTGCTCATAGCTCTTAACGTATGCATTTTAGAGCACATGTTCATTGGAGACTTTTTTCTTGTTTTGGTCCATACTGTCACTTCCCAAAATATGAAAAGCAAAGAGCCTGCAGTAGAAGAGATTTGTTTCACAGTATAAAAAGACGAAGAATTGCTCGATGCTCTTAAAGTATGCTCGTAGCTCGTAGTTCTTCGGTGCTCATCGGGGTCAGTTCGAAGCGCGACTCTACTCAACGAAATTCCAGGCCGAAGGCGTGTCTGAAGACGCCCCGGACACTGCCGCCCTCCATACGGCCCGCGACCAGGAGTGATGGTCTGGTGATAACAGGACACCTTGGTGTCATCCGCGACACCCTTACAGCACAGCGGTGTGACGACGGTGTGAGGCTGGCTCTCGCAAGGCTGTCAGTAGTTCAGTTGGAATGTTGTCTACTCCCGGGGCCTTGTTTCCACTCAGGTCTTTCAGTGCTCTGTCAAACTCTTCACGCAGTATCATATCTCCCATTTCATCTTCATCTACATCCTCTTTCAATTCCGTAGTATTGTCCTCAAGTACATCGCCCTTGTATCTGCACTATATGGTAGCTATATTGCCCGGGCGGCTGGTCCCGGCGGAGTTTCGAGTCCTCCCTCGGGCATGGGTGTGTGTGTTTGTCCTTAGGATAATTTAAGTTAAGTAGTGTGTAAGGTTAGGGACTGATGACCTTAGCAGTTAAGTCCCATAAGATTTCACACATATTTGAACGTTTAGCTATATTTTGGTGTACCAATCACTGCAGTGCATGTTGATTATAGCTATTACCAGGTACTGGCACAAGTAAAGGTGTGAGGACAGGGCGTGAGTCGTGCTTGGATAGCTCAGTTGGTAGAGCGCTTCCCCGCGAAAGGCAAAGGTCCCGAGTTCGAGTTTCGGTCCGGCACACAGTTTTAATCTGCCAGGAAGCTTCATCCTTGAACCTAAGTAACCTAAGGACATCACATACATCCATGCCGGCGGCAGGATTCGAAGCCGCGACCGTAGCAGCAGCGCGGTTCCGGACTGAAGCGCCTAGATCCGCTCGGCCACAGCGGCCGGCAAAGGAAATAGACCGAAGTAACGTAAATATTATTATTCGCTTTCTGTACATCTCTCCATTCACGTTGCTGATACGAACGCTGTTGGAGGCTGCACCGACAGTCACGGAGCAGGCCCTAGGCGACCGACGTGGAGCGCGGCGAGCTAAGCGCCGGGGGTTGCGTCAGCGGGGGTTGCGGTGCGGCTGCTGGCCGCGGAGCGCGGATCCGGCGGGAAGCAGGCAGGCTGTCCCAGTTCGCTGGCAGCGGTGCATTCCAGAAGGCGCCCTGCCCCGTCCGCGGTGATCAATAAGACTCGCCCGCAGCGCAGGATGTTGCCAGCGCCAGCCGGCCTACCCAGATGCTCTCCACTTCGATCCAGAGGCGAGGACATTCCACCAACAGACAACGGTCTCTAGGGATCGTACACGTGTACTTGCAGCCATGTCTCAGGCTACTCGGCGATGTGCAGATATCTATGAGGACGTTACTTCCAGTTAAAATGTAGTAACACTGACCTTACGACTTATATTAGAAGAAAGATTAAGGGAAGGCAAACCTACGTTTCTAGCATCTGTAGACTTAGAGAAAGCTTTCGACAATGTTGACTGGAATACTCTCTTTCAAATTCTGAAGGTGGCAGGGGTAAAATACAGGGAGCGAAAGGCTATTTACAATTTGTACAGAAACCAGGTATTAAAATCCACGGAGAAGAAATAAAAACGTTGAGGTTCGCCGATGACATTGTAATTCTGTCAGAGACAGCAAAGGACTTGGAAGAGCAGTTGAACGGAATGGATAGTGTCTTGAAGGGAGGATATAAGATGAACATCAACAAAAGCAAAACGAGGATAATGGAATGTAGTCGAATTAAGTCGGGTGAAGTTGAGGGTATTAGATTAGGAAATGAGACACTTAAAGTAGTAAAGGAGTTTTGCTATTTGGGGAGCAAAATAACTGATGATGGTCGAAGTAGAGAGGATATAAAATGTAGACTGGCAATGGCAAGGAAAGCGTTTCTGAAGAAGAGAAATTTGTTAACATCGAGTATAGATTTAAGTGTCAGGAAGTCATTTCTGAAAGTATTTGTATGGAGTGTAGCCATGTATCGAAGCGAAACATGGACGGTAAATAGTTTGGACAAGAAGAGAATAGAAGCTTTTGAAATGTGGTGCTACAGAAGAATGCTGAAGATTAGATGGGTAGATCACATAACTAATGAGGAAGTATTGAATAGGATTGGGGAGAAGAGAAGTTTGTGGCACAACTTGACCAGAAGAAGGGATCGGTTGGTAGGACATGTTCTGAGGCATCAAGGGATCATCAATTTAGTATTGGAGGGCAGCGTGGAGGGTAAAAATCGTAGGGGGAGACCAAGAGATGAATACACTAAGCAGATTCAGAAAGATGTAGGTTGCAGTAGGTACTGGGAGATGAAGAAGCTTGCACAGGATAGAGTAGCATGGAGAGCTGCATCAAACCAGTCTCAGGACTGAAGACCACAACAACAACAACAACAGAAACCAGATGGCAGTTATCAGAGTCGAGGGACATGAAACTCAAGCAGTGGTTGGGAAGGGAGTGAGACAGGGTTGTAGCCTCTCCCCGATGTTGTTCAATCTGTATATTGAGAAAGCAGTAAAGGAAACAAAAGAAAAATTTGGAGTAGGTATTAAAATCCATGGAGAAGAAATAAAAACTTTGAGGTTCGCCGATGACATTGTAATTCTGTCAGAGACAGCAAAGGACTTGGAAGAGCAGTTTGAACGGAATGGACAGTGTCTAGAAAGGAGGATATAAGATGAACATCAACAAAAGCAAAACGAGGATAATGGAATGTAGTCGAATTAAGTCGGGTGATGCTGAGGGAATTAGTTTAGGAAATGAGATATTTCAAATAGTGAAGGAGTTTTGCTATTTGGGGAGCAAAATAACTGACGATGGTCGAAGTAGAGAGGATATAAAATGTAGACTGTCAATGGCAAGGAAAGCGTTTCTGAAAAAGAGAAAATCTTAACATCGAGTATAGATTTAGGTGTCAGGAAGTCGTTTCTGAAAGTATTCGTAGAGAGTATGGAAGTGAAACATGGACGATAAATAGTTTGGACAGGAAGGTAATAGAAGCTTTCGAAATGTGGTGCTACAGAAGAATGGTGAAGATTAGATGGATAGATCACATATTTAATGAGGTGGTATTGAATAGAATTGGGGAGAAGAGGAGTTTGTGGCACAACTTGACTAGAAGAAGGTATCGGTTGGTAGGACATGTTCTGAGGCATCTAGGGTTCACCAATTTAGTATTGGAGGGCAGCGTGGAGGGTAAAAATCGTAGAGGGAGACCATGAGATGAATACAGAAAGCAGATTCAGAAGGATGTAGGTTGCAGTAGGTAATGGGAGATGAAGAAACTTGCACAGGATAGGGTAGCATGGAGAGCTGCATCAAACCAGTCTCAGGACTTAAGACCACAACAACAACAGTGAGCTTTCGACAAGATATCTGCCTCATGCAAAGACAAGCAACTTCTTGATATACAGGATGGTCCATTGATCGTGACCGGGCCAAATATCTCACGAAATAAGCACCAAACGAAAACTACAAAGAACGGAACTTGTCTAGCTTGAAGGGAGAAACCAGATGGCGCTATGGTTGGCCCGCTAGATAGCGCTGCCATAGGTCAGACGCATATGAACTGCGTTTTTTAAAAATAGGATCCCCCATTTTTTATTACGTATTCGTGTAGTACGTAAAGAAATATGAATGTTTTAGTTGGACCACTTTTTTCGCTTTATGACAAATAGCGCTGTAAAAGTCACAAACATATGGCTCACAATTTTAGACCAACAGTTGGTAACAGGTAGGTTTTTTAAATTAAAATACTGAACGTAGGTACGTTTGAACATTTTATATCGGTTGTTCCAATGTGATACATGTACCTCCTGTTACAGCGTGATTACCTGTAAATACCACATTAATGCAATAAATGCTCAAAATAATGTCCGTCAACCTCAATGCATTTGATAATACGTGTAACGACATTCCTCTCAACAGCGAGTAGTTCGCCTTCCGTAATGTTCGCACATGCATTGACAGTGCGCTGACGCGTGTTGTCGGGCGTTGTCGGTGGATCACGATAGCAAATATCCTTCAACTTCCCCCACAGAAAGAAATCCCGGGACGTCAGATCCGGTGAACGTGCGGCTCATGGTATGGTTATTCTACGACCAATCCACCTGTAATGAAATATGCTATTCAATACCGCTTCAATCGCACGCGAGCTATGTGCCGGACATCCATCATGTTGGAAGTACATCGCCATTCTGTCATGCAGTGAAACATCTTGTAGTAACATCGGTAGAACATTACGTAGGAAATCAGCATACATCGCACCATTTACATTTCCATCGATGAAACGGGGGCCAATTATCCTTCCTCCCATAATGCCGCACCATACATTAACCCGCCAAGGTCGCTGATGTTCCACTTGTCGCAGCCATCGTGTATTTTCCGTTGCCCAATATTGCATATTATGCCGGTTTACGTTACCGCTGTTGGTGAATGACGCTTCTTCGCTAAAGAGATCTCCCGCCATGAATCTGTCATCGTCCCGTAATTTCTCTTGTGCCCAGTGGCAGAACTGTACACGACGTTCAAAGTCGTCGCTATGCAATTCCTGGTGCATAGATATATGGTACTGGTGCAATCGGCGTTGATGTAGCATTCTCAACACCGACGTTTTTGAGATTCCCGATTCTCGCGTAATTTGTCTGCTTACTGATGTGCGAATTAGCCTCGACAGCAGCTAAAACACCTACTTCGGCATCATCATTTGTTGCAGGTCGTGGCTGACGTTTCACATTTGGCTGAACACTTCCTGTTTCGTTAAATAACGTAACTATCCGGCGAACGGTGCGGACACTTGGATGATGTCGTCCAGGATACCGAGTAGCTTACATAGCACACGCCCGTTGGGCATTTTGACCACAATAGCCGTACATCAACACGATATCGACCTTTTCCGCAATTGGAAAACGGTCCATTTTAACACGGGTAATGTATCACGAAGCAAATACCGTCGGCACTGGCGGAATGTTACGTGATACCACGTACTCATACGTTTGTGACTATTACAGCGCCATCTATCACAATGCGAAAAAAGTGGTCCAACTAAAACATTCATATTTCTTTACGTACTACACGAATATGTAATAAAAATGGGGTTCCTATTTAAAAAAACGCAGTTGATATCAATTTGACCACTGGCAGCGCTATCTAACGGGCCAACCATAGCGCCATGTGGTTTCCCCCTTCAAGCTAGACGAGTTTCGTTCTTTGTAGTTTTTTCGTTTGATGCTTATTTCGCGAGATATTTGGCCCGGTCACTATCAGTGGACCACCCTGTAGAGAAAGAAAGGTCCTCCTTCTTTCTCAAACAGGTGTAGAGGAATGCCGCTACTAGAAGTCGGGTGTACAGTGCTGTATAGACTCTTCCTAAAGAGAGTAGAAGAACACGATATACAGCGGGAGACAATTAAGCAGCGTGAAACGAGAAGTCTGTATCTTCCGGGAAGACCTGTGACCTTTGCATCAGATTAGATTACAAGTGTCTGTGTCTTGGTCACACAGCTTTTATGATCTAATACTATCAAGCAAGATTTAGCAAGGGAAGAGGATTCATAGAAGAGGTATTTACTCTGAAAGAACTGATAAAATGTATGGCATTAACGAATAAAAAGACGATAGTAACCTTCGTGTACTTCACCAGTGTGGTGTGGTAATAGAGGACATCACAAGGAAAGCTAAAGTTTTAATTTTCACGGTTGAGAAATCATTCGTGCAGGAGGATCGTACACATTTTACCGTCGTTTGACTGCAGTGCAGACTCCCATACGGAGGACATACAAATTGTCATAGAAAAGCCGTTGGAAGAGTTGAAATCAAGTAAGTCACTAGATCCAGATAGAATCCCAGTTCGGTTTTACAGAAAGTACTCTGCAGCGTTGGCCTCTTAAATTAGCTTGCATTTATCGTGAACCTCTTTCACAACGAAAAGCCCAAACGATTGGAAAAAGGCGCAGGTGACTGATGTATATAACAAGAGTAAAATAACTGACCTGCATAATTATAGACCAACATCCTTAAAATCGATTTGCTGCAGAATTCTTAGACAAGTTCTGAGTTTGAATGTAATAAATTTCCTAGAGAGTGAAAAGCTTACGTCCGCGAATCAGCACGGTTTTACAAAGCATCGCTCATGAGAAACTCAGCTTACCGTTTTCTCACGTGGTATGCTGCGAACTATGGGTGATGGGCAACAGGCAAATTCCATATTTCTAGGTTTCCGAAAAGCATTTAACACGGCGCCCAACTGCAGACTGTTAACGAAGGTACTAACATTTGGAATAGGTTCCCAGATATGTGAGTGGGTCGAAGATTTCTTAAGTAACAGAACCCAGTACGTTCTCTCCGACGGCGAGTGCTCATCAGACACAAGCATATGATGAGGAGTGCCCCAGGGAAGTGTGACAGAACCGCTTCTTTTACCTGTACGCATAAATGACTTGACGGTCGCAGAAAGCTGTCGGCTGATGACGCTGTGATGTACGGAATGGTGTCGCCGATGAAGGAGTGTGGTAATACACAAGATGACTTACACAAAATTTATAGTTGCTGTCGTGAATGACACCTAGCTCTGAATGTAGAAAAATGTAAATTAATCCAGGTGGGTATGAAACACAGTCCTGTAACGTTCGAATACGGCATTAGTAGGGTGCAGCTTGACACAGCCACTTCGATTAAATGTCTAGGCGTAATGTTGCAAAGTGATATGAT
Organism: Schistocerca cancellata; assembly: GCF_023864275.1. Classification (NCBI taxonomy): domain Eukaryota; kingdom Metazoa; phylum Arthropoda; class Insecta; order Orthoptera; family Acrididae; genus Schistocerca; species Schistocerca cancellata. The sequence continues at coordinate 933,995,365 of NC_064626.1, forward strand.
ATGGAATGGGTACATCAGGGTGGTAGTAGTAGAGGAGGTGAATGCTCGACTTCGTTTTGTTGGTAGAGTTTTAGGAAAATGTAGCTCGTTCATAAAGGAGACGGCGCATAGAGCGCTAGTGTGACCCATTCTATTGGAGTGTTTGGGATCCCGACCGTGTCGGGTTAAAGGAAGTCATCGAAGCAATCCAGAGGCCGGCTGCTACATCATTACCTGTAGGTTCGATCAGCATGCAAGCGTTATTGACATGTTTCGTGAATCCAAATGGGAATCCCTGGAAGAAAGACGATGTTGTGCAAATCTGGAGAACCGACATTTGAGACCGACTGCAGAACGATTATATTGCAGCCAACGTAAATTTCGCCAAAGGACCACGAAGGTAAGATACCAGATGTTAGGGCACGTACGGAGACTTTTTAGACAGTCGTTTTTCCCTCCCTCTATTTGCGAGTGCAATAAGAGAGGAAATGACTGGTAGTAGTACACTGTACTCTCCGCCATGCACCATACGTTCTATCGATGGACAAACCCTTGAAGAGACTTCAGGAAAGAGGACTAGATGCCACTACACGAGAGCTAATAACGCAAATTCTGACACATATTAAGGCAGGGTGAGATTTAGAGGAACACTATAACAATAGTTGGAGATGAAGACCTGTGTCCAACAGGGAGATTAACAGAACCGGTAACAATTCATCTTCCAAAGTTGAGCAGGACTTGCTGACAATCGAACACAACGCTGGGCGAAGCGATGAGACAATAGAGAGCAATAAATGAGAAAATGGGAATAACAAAGAAATGTGATGGCAAGGAAAAGGGCCAAATAAACTGCTTAGCGTTTATGAACAAAATGCAAGAAGGAGCAATAAACAATTCGACAACTTAAGTGAGATAGTCAAAAGCGTGGGACTGAAGATCGTCACTGGGCATTGGAAAACACCGAAAGGCATATTTAAAAGAAGCACAGATTTACATAAGAATAATAAGAGGAAGAAACAGGAGCAATGCGGGAAAAATTCAGAGAATGAAGACGATGAAGACGACGAGGTCAGCCTTCTGTATGACCAGAGATACAGTACATACAATAGAGAGACTATATCTACTGATGCAAAGATAATACACTAAAAGGCAACACTGAGAAGTGCGATGTTATGTACGGCTCAGACGATATCACTAGGAAGATACGGTGCGCAACAGCTAAAGAATGAAGAGAGGAAAATACCGACTGCTGAAGAGCTGGTGAGAGGTGGCTGCGAAGACCGGGGGAAGACCTGTACTGGAGCATGAGGAGAGTATTGGGAGAAATCAGACAGGAACCAAATGTGTTGTTGAACTCAGGAAGGATCGGTCGTAATTGGTAATCAAGGTGAAGGAGAAGCAGGAGAAGCAAGGATACATCGATCAGTATGCCAGAAGTCGACTACAGAGAAGAAGAATACAGGAAAAGGGTGGCGAGTCATCAGCGGAGTATACATGAGAGGGGTATATTTAAGATCACGGAAGAAGAGAAGCGGAAAAGAAGTCCATGGATGATGAGGTTCAGGGGGTCGAAGAAAACAAAAGTAGTGCATGAAGGGGTTACCCATAGTCCTATAGAGGGCATAACGAAGGAAGAAGATGATGAAGAAGAAGAAGAAGAATGCAGAGAAATGCGAAGCTGTGCACTTCACCGAGCGTAGAAGTATGGTATGTTTTGACCAAAAGATTAATAAGTCACAACTATAATCAGTAACGTCATACAAACATTTGAGTGTAACAATTTGTAGAGATGGGAAAAGGAACGACAATATAGTGTCAGTTACAGGTAAAGTAAATAGCAGGCTATGTTTCATTGACTGAGAAAGTTCAACTTGTCTACAAACATCGACGTTCCACACAAAACAATTACACGGTCCGAACTTGAGTATAAAAAGATACAATTTTCAACAGTCCAAAGGTTGGTATGATCACCACGTTACTTTACTATAAATAGTTCTCTTGGAAGTGATGTACCATTGCCTTCTTCCAGCTTTCTGGTGACTTTGTCAGCCAGTTACGGGGCTGGGACGGCTACATTTTAAGGTGGACGCCGAACCATAGCGCAGCTTGGTATTTTTCACATTAACAAACATCACCAGAGGTCAAAGAAATGATAAGTTACAGTAAAAAGCCCTACAACTGAATATAACCCACAAGAGCGCAAATGGAGAGTATACAAAGAGGCGTTGGGCGATTAGTCAGAGGATAGTTTGAGTGGCGAGAGAATGTAACCAATGTTGACAAATTTTGACTGCAAGACAATTGAAGACTTACTTAGGAAACTTTAAGAACTGTTTTCGGGACACAAACTGCGAATATTCTTCAGTGTTATGCAGAGTTTACTCAGAGGAAAGCAGGCAAATAACAGCTAACACAGACTGACAAGCACACGTTCTTCTCACGTTCCACCCGTCAATAGAATGGGATAAGACTTTAATATATGGTACAATAAAAAGCGCTCTCGTTCTAAGCACTTCACAATGATTCTCGGGGTATAGGTGTAGATGCAGCTGAAGAAGTAGATGACGACGGTACCTGGATTATTTCTTGCCAAAGACTTACTTCTCTTGAAAAGTCGATCAGTCTGCAAATAACTTTTAGCCGAAATTAAACTATAAATCCTCCCCAATTAGATTAGTGAACTCGCTAATACTGAAGGGTCTTTTTTCTTTCTCGAAGATTAGAACTGGTCTTGAATTCGAATCCTAGTCCGGCATATAATTTTCATCCGCCAGGCGGTTTCAAATCAGCGCACACACCTCCACAGGGTGACAATTCATTCTGGAAACAGTCCCACAGGCTGTGGCTAAGCCGCGCCTCCGCTGTATCCTTTCTTTCAGGAGTTCTGGTCCGCAGATTACGCTGGCGAACTTCTTTGAATTATCAGAATTAAAACTTTGTTGACAGCATGGTAGCTCAGCATATTTAATGGAGGAGGTGGTCACAGTCTGTACCAAAAAAAACTGAGTGAAGTTTTTATCAATGGAAATTCAAAGATGTCAACTGAGATCCTCATAGAAACATTGAAAAGAAACAGATGTACAGATCTGGAAAAAAAGAGCTGTTAGAATACTTTCCCGCCAAATGGATGGTCCTGGGTCAGGATCACAGTTTTAATCTGCCAGGAAGTCACTTTTAATGTATTTGTCACTTGTACAGGTTTCAGCATGTACATACATCATCATTGGAACACTATTTCAGTTTTGAAGTACTGATTTTATATTTGCTGTACTTCATGAAAACACTTTATTATTTATGATAAGAAAATGTTAAAAAATATTTAACTCTAGATTCCGAATTAACTGTTATCCAGGTTCGCAAAAATCTGGTGGAATGTACATGGGGAATCACCTAAAACTTGCACCGCAAATGCTACGGAAATGGAAAGTGCTACTGATGTGCGGTTTTCACTGAATGGGTTGGTAGTCAGGTGCTCGTATTGCTAGCCAGTAAACAGACTGTAATAATACTTAGAAAGTGTATTTTTGCACAATCATACACTTTTTTAAAATGGAACAATGCCTATTGAAATTAAGAAACTAAAAGTTATAAAGTCAGGGGTGATTGTTGCAGATTTCTAGTGAGTAAACAACGTTTACGAGATATCGTATTTTGAAAAGTCTCCGCACCGACTCTTGTTTGTGCCAGTTAACCTGCTTGGTTGCTAGGTATGGTGTTGTTACATCTGCGTACAGTGTGCCATTGTGTTCCTTGAGAGCACTGCGACTGCTAGTCAGTTAGAGTGCGACAGTCCAAACAACAGATCGTGAGTGGGCCATATTATTTAGCAACGCAGAACAAGCCGACATGCACATGAGGTGTGGAGAGTATGTTTGTTCTTGTACAATGTGTGCGGCAAGGTACCCCAATAGATGTCAGCCATCTTAGAAATTATTTATCAACCTCTTCCACCAATTACATGAAAGTGGTACTGTAACGATTAAACAATGTGACAGAAGGAAACAAGTGACGACAGAAGAGGGGGAAATTAATGCTCTAGCTGCTGTTGCAGTCGGTCAGCACATTCAATCACGCACAGCCGCACGAGGAAGTGGCGTGAGTTCGGCAAATGTCCTACGCATTTTCCATCAATATATGTAGGTTCCATCCCTATTACATCTCTCTCTACCATAAGCTGCATGGCAACGATTGTGAGAAGCGCGTCAACTTCTGTACGTGGTTCAAAATGGTTCAAATGGCTCTGAGCACTATGGGACTCAACTTCTGTGGTCATCAGTCCCCTAGAACTTAGAACTACTTAAACCTAACTAACCTAAGGACATCACACACATCCATGCCCGAGGCAGGATTCGAATCTGCGACCGTAGCAGTCGCACGGTTCCTGACTGCGCGCCTAGAACCGCGAGACCACCGCGGCCGGCCTCTGTACGTGGTCATTAAGACAGGGTACTCCAGATGTACCATGTATCTTGTTCGATGATGAAGCCACATTTACCAATCATCGCCATGTAAATAGCTGAAACATGCAATATTGGTCTCTTGACAGTTACCGTTGGCTTCGCCAGGTGGAACGCCAATGTCCATTAAGTGTAAACATGCGATCTGGAATAGCGAACCATCAGCTTATTGTCCTGTTTTCCATAGACGCAACACTGAACACATACAAGTATCGCAGCCTCCTAACAGATCATCTTCCACGAATGCTAGAAGACGTTCCTCTGCAGACTAGGAGAAACCCATGGTGCCAACATGTTGACTGTCCAGCCATAGTGCACGAACTAATACAGCATTTATTTACTAATTGTATCCAGATAGCTAGATTGAACGATTAGGAGCTGTACCTTGGGTGGCACGTTCCCCGGATTTGACTCCTGTAGACCACATTCTTTGGGGAAAGCTGAAAGACGTTGTCTACAAGAACATACCATCTGCACCCGACGATACGCAACGACGTATTACTGCAGCATGCTCTGACGTCTCTACTGAAATGCTCGCACGTGTGCAGCAGTCGCTCGATACCAGGTTGCAAGCGTGTTTTCCCGCTGGCAGTAGTCATTCTAAATACAGCCTGTGATGGTCAACTGTCCCGTTACTGATCACAATCCACATAACTGGTGTATGCACATCTGTAGTTCTGTAGTGTATGCTACCACTGGTATTGCACAATTGTCGGTATGGGAACTTTTCAAAATACTGTATCTCGTAAACGACTCGGACTACACACATCAAAAAAGTTTTGCATCACCTCGGTTCCGAGACTTCCAGAACCTGTACAGAGAACTGGAATAGAGATCAACATAAAGATTATTTCCGCCCTTTTTATTGCTCATCAGAACCAAACATTGCATGTTGTACCACCATACAGCGTGACCATCGGGGGGGGGGGGGGGGGGGGGTCCAGATTGCTGCACACACCGGTACCTATAATACCCAGTGGCACGTCATCTTGCATTGATGCATACCTGTAGTCGTCGTGGCATACAAGCCACAAGTTCATCAAGGCACTGTTGGTCCAGATTGTCCCACTCCTCAAAGGCAATTCGGCATAGATCCCTCAGAGTGGTTGGTGAGTCGCGTCGTCCATAAACAGTCCTTTTCAGTCTATCCCAGGCATGTTCGATAGGGTTCATGTATGGAGAACATGCTGGCCAGTCTAGTCGAGCGATGTCGTTATCCTGAAGGAAGTCATTCACAGGAGGTGCACGATGAGGGCGCGAATTGTCGTCCATGAAGACGAATGCCTCCCCAATATGCTGCCGATATAGTTGTACTATCGGTCGGAGGATTGCATTCACGTATTGTACAGCCATTACGGCGCCTTCCATGACCACCAGCGGCGTACGTGGGTCCCACATAATGCCACCCCAAAACAGAAGCGAACCTCTAACTTGCTGCACTCGCTGGACAGTGTGTCTAAGGCGTTCAGCCCGACCGGGGTGCCTCCAAACACGTCTCCGACGATTGTTTGGTAGAAGGCATATGCGACACTCACCGGTGTAGAGAACGTGATGCTAATTCTAAGCGGTCCATTCGGCATGTTGTTGGGCCCAGCTGTACCGCGCTGCATGGTGTCGTGGTTGCACAGATGGACGTCGGCAGTGAAGTTGCCCATCATGCAACCTACTGCCCACAGTTTGAGTCGTAACGCGACGTCCTGTGGTGCACGAAAAGCATTATTCAACATGGTGACGTAGCTATCAGGGTTCCTCCGAGCCATAATCCGTAGGTAGCGGTCATCTACTGCAGTAGTAGCCCTCTGTATCTCCTCCATGTCCGAACAACATCGCTTAGGTTCACTCCGAGGCTCCTGGACATTTCTCTTGTTGAGAGCCCTTCCTGGCACAAAGTAACAATGCGGACGCGATTGAACCGCGGTATTGATTCCTGGTGGAATGACTGGAACTTATCTGCTGTCGAGCCCCCTCCGTCTAATAGGTGTTACTCATTGTAATGTCTCTTGCAGCGGTCTCTCCGCGATATTTTCAGAAATTTTATAAATTATATAACTCAGTACATATCTCGAAATATCTCTTCTTATCTTACCGATTATCAATGCAAAGTAGTTTCAAGCCCAATTATTCCTTGGAGCGTCCATTTACTCCATGGAATAGCTTCTCTGCTATCTATGTTTTCTCTTATGAAAAGAATGAAGGACTTCTTGCGGATTAGTCGTGAAAGAAGGATGTATATGTATGTATTGTTGGGCTAGTCGCCATCTTGATGAGATTCTGTATGAGAAGGAATTTAATACATGAACTAAACTAAAGTAAGTGTGTTCGCGTATTATTTAACTGATTATTATTGACAGTGTCTGCTTACACGCTGTGTTGCACGGGATCAGTGGGGAACGTCTGATTTACACTGGACGAACCTGCCGTTTTGTATGCTCAAGATATCCAGTTACTTCAAATAAATAGGCTAACACGGTCTTACCAGCAGATCTCCGGTCTTCCCCATGTGATCACCGAAAGTTAATAATTATTACAAATGTTTCCAGGAGATCGACTGACAATTTTCATCGCACCGAGACTTCGAAATTGCTTCACTGCCTTATGAAATTTAAGTTAAGCTCAATTTAATCAGGATAGAACAGTATTGAACTGTGTGAATGTGATAAGCCTGCTTTGTCAATGAAAATTCCCTTAATATACGCATGTTTTTACTATCCTGATCAGTGAAGCTAAATCAGGCCGGTGTGAGAGAGGTTTTTAAATTTTAGATCCCACACAAAATATATTAAATCATGCTTGGTTGTTTACATCTTTGGGCGGGTTTGGTGACATCTCTGAACAGTCAAAGGGACTGTGTCTGTGATACAATAGCCACTGTCAACGTCTATCTTCAAGAGTTTTGGAAATCAGGGTGATGTAAAACTTGTAGAATCCTACAACCAAAATCACTGGCATTCTACGTAATTTACCATGCTTTCAGTTTGTCAATGTCAGTAGGCATCGTTCCATTTAAAAAAGTGTATATTTGTACATAAAGTATGCTTCTAAATGTACTACAGTGTGCTTGTTGGTTAACAATACGAGCCGCTGGCTACCAATCCATCCTGTGAAAACCGCGTATCTATAGCAGTTTCCATTTCCGCAGTATTTTCCGTGCACGTTTCAGACGATTTACCACGTATAAACGTCACAATTGTGTACGTTAGGGACAAAGAATCTGGTATAATGTAGCTCATTTCGAAGGCATTGTAATTCTGTTAAAAATATGTTAAACTCCCACGAGCTTTCGGTTGCGTACTCAAGTGCTGCGTTCTCTGTGGTCTCAGCCTTGTACAGCTGTGCATGATACGGGACAAGTAAAGACTTCAGAACCAGTATCACTGCCCACATCTACATTTATAGTCTGCAAACCTCTATGAAGTGTGCTGCTACGGTCGCAGGTTCGAATCCTGCCTCGGGCATGGACGTGTGTGATGTCCTTAGGTTAGTTAGGTTTAAGTAGTTCTACGTTCTAGGGGACTGATGACCTCAGATGTTAAGTCCCATAGTGCTCACAGCCATTTGTCTGTGACGTGTACGGCGGAAATTACGATTAAAAAATGGCTCTGAGCACTATGGGACTTAACATCTGAGGTCATCAGTCCCCTAGAACTTAGAACTACTTAAGCCTAACTAACCTAAGGACATCACACACATCCATGCCCGAGGCAGGATTCGGACCTGAGACCTTATCAGCCCCGCGGTTCCGGACTGAGTGCCTAGAACCGCTATACCAAATTACGATTCATTCTACCAGTTGAAACACCGTTCATCCCAATGCAAATGTATTCAGTCAGTAATATTACAGGCAATTTTGTTCTTGTGAATGTAAGACATGTGTAATACACAACTTAATTTGTCAAGAGCACGTGTAATGACTACTGAGATTACCCATTCCTAATTTTAATATATCTAGCTGTACTGAATCTCTGTGTACTTATAGGGCAGAACAGCAGGACACTGGCCTGGGGGTGCCGTCAGGACAGGGCTAGAGGTTAAGTCATCGCGAGGGGGACTAGTCGCTCGCAAACCATTGTAAAAGCGAGGGCCCTGGGCCATTTATCCACGATCCTTCAGGTGGGCCGGCTGTTTCTCTGTTTGAGAGTATCAGTGTTTCCTCAGACTGACGCCAGTTGGTCTGGAGTGGTCACAGTGCACAGAAGTAAGTAGAGGGGCCTTTCCCGTTGCGAAAGACTGGAAGGCGTGTGCTTAGTCCCCCATCCCTTGGGTATCTACCGCGCCTACGTTTTCTGTGTGTCTACTGTTTTACTCACTACCTCATCTCGCCTTTCTATTCGGGTTGCTTTAATTTGTTAGTTTTTGAGATATTGCCGACAGCATAACGCGGAATTGAACTTTGTTGACGCTCAGACGGGACCAAACGCGTAGAACAATATTCGATAGTACACGATTCACACACATGCCTCGGCATTGTACGGTCACGTTGTAGACATGTGCGTAACTACTTATGCATAATCTCAGCGTCTTCCGAAATCGATAGTCATCATGCAGATATACATTATTGTAGAGTACCGACAAGTTTTGATAAATAACGTAGTTTAGTTTGTCCAGAACAAAAACTGAAAGGTCTGCTTCGTTTTAAAAATTAGGAAAATAGCACGTCTCAGGTGAAGAGGGAGGCACACCTTAGAATACTGAGAGAAAACGAGAAACATGCAAAGAAATCTAGAACTTTGATCTGAGCCCCAACTCCAGTTATTAGATTGTTCAAATGCTTCAAATGACTCTCAGCAGTATGGGACTTAACATCTAAGGTGATCAGTCCCCTAGAACTTAGAACTACTTAAGCGTAACTAACCTAAGGACGTCACACACATCCATGCCCGAAGCAGGTTTCGAACCTGCGACCGTAACGGTCGTGAGGGTCCAGACTGAAGCGCCTAGAACCGCTCGGCCACTATTAGATTGTAAAACCACAGTTTTATTTCAATTTTGTACACTTCTCCCTAGAAGAATGTATTAACATTATACGTTCGCTTCAGTTATTAGACAGCAACGTGTGTGTGTGTGTGTGTGTGTGTGTGAAATCTTATCGGACTTAACTGCTAAGGTCATCAGTCCCTAAGCTTACACACTACTTAACCTAAATTATCCTAAGGACAAACACACACACCCATGCCCGAGGGAGGACTTGAACCTCCGCCGGTACCAGCCGCACAGTCCACGACTGCAGCGCCTCTGACGGCTCCGCTAATCAAATGGTTCAAATGGCTCTGAGCACTATGGGACTTAACATCCATGGTCATCAGTCCCCTAGAACTTAGAACTAATTAAACCTAACTAACCTAAGGACATCACACAACACCCAGTCATCACCAGGCAGAGAAAATCCCTGACCCCGCCGGGAATCGAACCCCGGAAGCCGGGCGCGGGAAGCGAGAGCGCTGCCGCACGACCACGGGCTGCGGACCCCGCTCCGCTAATCACGCGCGGCTAGACAGTAACAAAGTTTACTTTTTTTTCGTTTCCTACACTTTCCCGTAGAATATATTAGAGTCGAAACTATCGTTGTGTCCTACACGCACAGCTCTAGTGTGCGACTGTAAAACAAGTTTTATTTTCCTGTTGTCCATGTCGATTGTTTTTCTGTAAATGTGAGTTAACAGAATGTATGTTTGTTTTATCTGCTGCACTTATACAAAGTGCAGTTCAGGAACCCTGTTAACATTTTGACCGAACGCAGTTATATCGCTCGTGCGTCATTCGGAACAAGCAGTAGCAGAACGTCAACAGTTCACAGTGCTCTCAGCTAGAACGGCAGTTGTAAGGCGAATACGTTATAATCAACAATCGAATACATTCATTAATACAGGAAACGTTGTTTTCTGAAACCAGGCAGCGTAGACTTAAAAAACATACAGTCATCGTCATGAGCTAATGATTCCAGGTGTCTTTTCATATCGTTACGTTTTTGTTTTACTTCCAGCTTCTGTTTGTATCGGCAACATACGAGGAAGAGAAAGAAGCGGCAGCTTCGCACTTCGCATAGCAGGCGGCAATAGCCGCGCATGAGGCGCACAGCTGCCAACCTCGTCGCGAAGACTCTTCAATATACCCCAAGTATTTTCTCGAGAATGGAAACAGACGTGGCCCTCCGTCCACGCTTAAAAACAATTTCGACATGTTCGCTACATTTCACATGCAGCAACCTATGTCCTAAAACTCACCAAACGTAAACTGGCCAGTGACTACATTTTTCATTGCAAACGTTTCAAAACAAGCGCGGTGTTGTACTTTACTTTGGCGTAGCACAGTAACTACGGACTACAGCGAAAGGAAAATAAGCTCTTTATCCAGCTACAATGTGTGGCTATAAAATGGTGTAATAATTATTTCTTTTATCTACAAGTTTTCTCAAAATCGAATGAGGAAGACTGCGTAGCGGAAAACATGCACGAATCTCACGACAATGGTTTTTACTTTTTTACGCAAAAACTAGAAGTTTTACAGAGAAACGAACTACAGAAACGGATGTAGCTTAGCTTCATCTACGTAAAACAATTTTCTAAAGGCAAATCGGATGACATGAAACTTCATTCACTGTGTACCGTGCGATACGTTTTGCGTGGAGCGACCAGCACGTTAGTCGTTGCGGGTAACCTATATGGAAGGGGAAGCCTGACACGTCGCGCGGCCCGAAGCCTCTCTACTTACTACTATGCTCTGTGGGCGTGGTCCGTCAGCCATCTTCCACAATTCCGAGAGGCTGCGATATTTTCTGTAGAGCTTCTCCAAACTGCTATAGATGTCCCACAAAGTGGGCAGAGGCGTCCAGTCGGCATGCGGTAAAAGCGTACGTTCCAGACACTTTGAGAAGATAAGGTCGGGTTTCCACAGGCATGAATTTCTTACACGTGCATCCCCCCATTCCTCTCGCGTAAGCCAGCACACATGATGAAACACGCTACATGCACAGTGTCATGCCAAGTTAGGCCTAAGCTACGAAAGCTGAAAGACGTCCTACTTTCTTGTACGGTGTTGCCTCTCCCACCACCGCTTGCGAGCTTCAGGAAATGCAGATAGGTGGATCTGCTGTCCTTCTGCTATGGACCGTTGGGCGGCACAGATCTAGAGACGTTTGTTTGCGTGCGCAGAAAGTGAACGTCTTGTCAAAATAATGGGCTTAGTCTTTAACTAAAAAATAAGGTTACCCAAGGAACACACTTGATACCATTGAAACGGTAATAGATATATAAAATAATTTCAAATAAAAGTTTTATGAATTTTAATGTGCGTTACAACACTGCACCCAAACTTATAGAAAAAGTCATTTTTTTTAAATCCCCACCACCTCACTATTTCGTTTTCCATTTTGAAATTTTACTAATAGTAAAACGTATATCATCATTAACATAAAATTCAGTCACATATGATGAAGTGGTATTTCAAAGACGCATGGGCTCGTTATCGTGTTTCGTGAGCGAAATGAAAGTGTATTTAGCATTTTTTTGACACGAAATATTCTACCCCTCCTTATTATTGTACAGATTTGCAGTAATGTTAAGGTAATAATTTACAAACAATTTCAAATATAATATAGTTAAATCTGGGAAGGTTACAAGAAAACTAAAAAGTACATTATATGTAAAAAGAAGACACATATACAACACAATATATTTTATACTTCGCAAAACTAAAAGAAAATGTATACACGAGGTGCGGCAATAAAGTAATGAGACTGATGTGAAAAAATGTTGATTACCGTTTCAGTGCTGCCTACTTCAAAGTAGTTCCCTTCCCAACCCAGCATGACAACTGGCACTGAAGTCGAAAAACTTCGGGTGCGTGTACAGCGATATAGAGATATTTGTAGCTTATTTCTGACAAATGCGTCTTTGGAATACCAATTCATCATATTTCATCGAATTTGGTATTAACGATGTAATACTTTTTGCTGTTAGTAACATGACGAAATGAAAAACAGAATAGTGAGGGGTGGGGATTTCAAAAAAATTACTTTTTCGACAAATCTGAGTGCACCATTGTAATGTGTGTTACAAATCACAGAACTTTTATTTGAAGTGTATATATATATATATATATATATATATATATATATATATATATATATATATATATATATATTACCGTTTCAACGGTACTCATGGAGAGATATTGAAGTCAATTTTTATCAAGGAGGTGTTAACCCACTTAACGGCTGTGTGGGCACGAATAATCGAATAATATATTGCTCTACACTGCAACATACTGAAAGACGATTGAAATCGAAGTGTATCCGCCTTGTAAGTGAAGAAATACTTTCAGCACCGGCAGAATGTTCTTAAAAGGTGTGATAGGAAGATCATTCTAGCATTGAGCATCACATCTTTGTAACAGAGTAGTTGAAAGAGGCGAAATGGATTAAAAATTATTGAAACTGCGAGTGTCAACTTGCTGAGGTTCATATTACTGCAGATCAGTCAATACGGTATAGGTTTTTCTTCCATTGGAACGGTAACTTTTCCTTTAGTTCTTGAGCGTAAATATTACAGTGAAATGGGAATTTATATGTGGCCTTGCAGATTTAAAATGACTTTTGCCCCTCATTAAAATTCTAAGTAATGTTTCGCAACAAAATTAAGTACCAAACTGGTAAAATAAACGTATATTTACAGCACCTATGACCTGTCAGATCCTTGACTAACAGTATTCAAAGCTGAACTGTTGAGACAAAAACTTTAATTTCCCATGTACCTTCATTCTATTGTAGATAACATAAAAATTTAGAAATTGTATTCATCGGAGTGAAATGCATATACTGTGGTGATGACAGTTGCCAGATATTTCAATATTACTTATAATTTAAAGCGAGATGTCACAGCATATCGCATACTTGTATTATTTGTTTGTACAGAGTATGAAATATGGCTCAAAAGGATTTCAAAATTGGTTTTACTCATTAGGAAATGAATTTCTAATGGAATGTCGTCCTCGTCAGATAACTCCCTTACTAGAGTATTTGATGTTCCCAAAAAGACCGCTACGAGATGCCCATTTCCATATCCATCATCTGTGCGTCCGTTTTTTCTTCTTCAGTGTTAATATAAGCTCTTCGGTTCAAACATTCGAAACCCTAGTAGGAATGATTTCACTTGTCACCATCTTGAACATCACGTACGTAGCATTTCCAACAAGGCTGAAGATCGCTTCGTAACATGGGAAGAGCAAAACTCCATCGCGTGGACCAGGTTTGGAGCTTGCCGACGCCTCACTAGGGGCTGCTATTAAAAACACAATACACGTGGAGTATTAAAGGGAAAGTAAGGCTGAGTTACGATTGGTCGGCGTTTAAGATTAGCGGAGCTTTGTAATTCGTCGGGAACTTCCAGAGAAAGATCATACTGTTTTACACAATGAGCACGCCATTTGTGGGAGAGGTTTCCCATTGGCAGAGTTTGAGACGTTCACCTAGATTGGTTCACCAGCAATTTTGGCAGCATCGCGAGAGCAGAATCGGTGAGTGAAAATTTTTGGAGACATAAGTGACGGGTCTTCTTTAAAGACACTGCGGACTGAGCCTCCTTCGGAGACATTTGATGGGGAGACAGCAGGAGCCAAAAGCTTATGTGACGTATGCTTAGCAGACCATCACCCGCTGCCACTGCATCTCACCTCGGCATGGTATCACTTGTGAACAATGCGGCGAGCGAGCAACACTCGCGAGGTGACAGGCGCGCCTTCATCTCACTTGATATCAATTGTCACGCTTTGTTCTCCACGTCCTGGCCCTGACTTTGTTGTCGAGGTTTCTTGTCTACCTATCCACCACACATACCAGATCAATGTTTTCATCACGATAAGAACGACCCGACGATTAAACTCAATTAGACTATGCGTGAAACTTTGTTACCAGAGTAATCACCATTGTCGAATGAAGCGACAAGTTTACTCTTAACAGACCCAGTTTTTTATATCCAAAACGTGTTTAGAAGGTTTGAATATCCATCATCAGGTGTATTTAGTTGTTTTACTAGGACATATGTGTGTGTCGTGTTACGGTTTTGGGATAACTTGGCGCACTGTCTAGCGGTGAAACAAAATTCCTGTTTCAGAACATGATTTTGGGGAGGTTTCTGACTAAACCTATATCGAAAGAAACAAACAAAACAAGTAAAATGGAATACCTCCAGTGGTCACAGGCTCCTTCCTCGGTCCTAACACATCACATGTAAGCCGGCCGGAGTGGCCGAGCGGTTCTAGGCGCTACAGTCTGGAATTGCGAGACCGCTACGGTCGCAGGTTCGAATCCTGCCTCGGGTGTGGATGTGTGTGATGTCCTTAGGTTAGTTAGGTTTAAGAAGTTCTAAGTTCTAGGGGACTGATGACCACAGCAGTTAAGTTCCATAGCGCACAGAGCCATTTTTGAACATCACATGTATACTGCGGTATTTTGTACACAAAGATGGTGTTTGGACAGAACTAAGTGCAAAGAACGTATACCGAAACAGGAACATTATCTCAAAATACAAAGACTGTATATTATAATAAAATTATTATTTCGGAATAAGGTTTGTGGGATTGTGGAGATATTTGTTTGAGTTGCTGTGTAACACCCCACCCGTCACTTATCTCGTTTTGGTGTGTGTTCACCCCAGGTAATTGACTAACAGATCAACAGAGAGTGCAAAACTGCCGCAATGTCGGATAACACAAAGAAAGTAATAAGGCCCTGTGGCTCCTGATTGAACTGCGGTGGCAGTGTTGACATCAATTGATTCAGAATTGATCCCTTTTAATTAAAAGGGGTGCACATTGATGTTATATTCAGCTATTGAACACCAGATGCAAATGTTGAACATAAAATTAATTAAGAAAGTGACTTGGGATTTCAAGTACTTGATTGAAAACAGATGCAGTCAATTAGCACAGATTTATTTTTAACTCACGACCTTCAATCATCACATTACATGACTCTCCTAACAGGCAGTGGTAATAAATTGCATTTGGGTGGAGTAAAGCGCGATAAATCAAAAGTAATTCCTATGGACTGACCCAGGTGTAATGTGAGGAGTGAGAAGAATTCTACAATACACGGTCCATGAAACCCTCATGGAAAGTTTGCCGATGTGATCCAACAAATTAATCAGTGGCCAGAGCGGGCGCAATATCACCGAATACAGAGTGAAGAGCGGTGTCGTTGTGCAGACGTCGGCCGACCTCTTGGTGCTGCAAGGCTGCGCTCTTCTATTCACTCCTAGCTATCTTGCTCAGTACATATCTGAACCAAAACTTCCTATCTCCAAGCTCAATCGTTCCATCTACTAAGTCCTAAACTGCAGAGATGCTCACTCTTTCTCAGGCAAGCTGAGTAAAGAACGCCACGTCCAAACTCTAGGCAAGGTCGGAACAGAAGACCTCCACGGAGACTTCTCCCAGTCCGCTCTTCACCTCAGTTTCCCCTCCAGGAAAATCACTTACGCCAATTGCAGCGCAAGTCACGTTAATTATGCGTCGCTTCCCAGTGCTGACCAATGCCTGCTCTGGGAAGTGAACAAATTCCCACAAAATTTCCCTTCCTCTCAACTTCTGCTATTTAGCTCCTCCCAGGCCACCCATCAAAGTTAGTGTCTGCACAAACACCAATTTTTCCGGAATTCTGACTCCGAGGAGAGTACTTAAACTTCTTTGGTCCTACGTTCCCATCGGAGGCCAGCATATTTCATTCTGTTGCTCTTCACCTGACTTACTTCAGACTCTGCAGACCGTGAATTCAGTATGAAGTTTCTATAGTCACGAACACACATATTTTGACCTCTGTTGACTGCGCTGCTTTCTCGCATGTTTCACTAAAAACGGGATGGCGGACATTTATCAACAGGCGTACAAGTTCTCCGTCTGCTTCCCGGCACACCAGCATGGAGTCGGGGTCAACCACCCACTCACTGTCACTCATCTTAAGGCAGTTGGAGGCCACGCCCCATTACCGCTTTCTCAGAGCTTGAGCCACCCTAAGCTGCCTATTGTTGCTCCCCCAGCGGCCATGGTCAATTCTGAGTACTTCCCTGGGATAATCTAGCCTGCAGTAAATTGACACATTTCCACAAAGTTTTCATCTCATGTGAATTACTTTAAAACCATCACCCAACATTAATTATTTCAATACGTCCATACTATACCCTCTACAAGTTGCATTGTGCCTTGTCAGTCATTTTTGTTCAGCCCTACTGTTCGCTCAATGTGAGTTAGGTGATCTTTAATGACTTCATGTAAGGGGCATAGTTCTTGCCATCTTACTGCTGAATACATGAGTTGGAATAAATATTTTGGGTGGTATACTAATCCTTTCCTATCGGGTTTATACAGTTTAAATTTCGTAATCCTTTATATAATCAAGTGACATGTTGTAAACTTTAAGTGCAAAAACGGTGGTAAAATTATAAATAAATACTAATTCTGGCTGGTTTTCAGTGATACGGATGAAAGGGTGGAAGGAAAGGAGAGAGAGAGAGAGAGATAGAGAGAGAGAGAGAGTGAGAGAGAGAGAGAGAGAGTGAGAGAGAGATTGAGATACATCAAGGGAAAGGGAACTTTTCAAGAGAAGGGGATTCTTATGGTTAAACGAGTATCTGTTACATATAATAGCTCAGCATTGGTTAATGCTTTAAAAATATGCAGACAGATTTACAATTTATGCTGGTAGTTGATGTACAAATGGTGTCAAGCTGACAGGGGGCCAACCTGTTGATGTGATGGTATGATTGCAAATGAGGCCATCCCATTGTCCATTTGAGGAATTTCGTAGTAACATAACTAATTATTTTTGGTAAATATGAAGGTGTTTGTGTGTGTGTGTGTACGTTGCAAATCTAATAATGTTACCTGTTGTTGAAAACAGAGATGATACTACTGTAAAAGTTGTCATTTTTGTCACTTAAGATGAACTACTTTCATCTTTGTATACATATTTGGTACTTAGTCAAAAACCTACCAAAACCATGTTCTGAATTGGGTTTTTGTTTCTGCACTAGACAGTGCCACAAGTTACCCCAAAATTGTAACACAAATCACACATATGTCGCACTAACACATGGAAATGCACCTGATGATAGATATTTAAACTTTCGAAATGCGTTGTGGATATAAATAAACAGTGACTGACAATAACAAACTTATTGTTTCGTTCGAAATCAATAATAGTCATGGTAAAACCTAACCTAAAACGTTTGAATTTAATATTAATTTTCACTCTTTTATGAGCCACATGACATGGGCTATAATTACCGTATGGCGGCGAACTTGGTAAATATAATAGCCAACGCCTTAATGCGATACCGATTTACGCTTTTGGCCAGTACGTGCAAATCTGATGCTGTACAACATTTCATCACCTCCAATGCTGATGCTGTACAAACTGCGTAAGCGGCGCTTAATAATAAAATCGACATTATGCCTTTCTCACTTATTTGATCTTTTCTGTCCAGGTCCCGTTCCAGATACATTACACATGGAAATATTTCTAAACGTCATTCTTGCGTCCACACCGCCATGTTTTCACCTGCTGACCACAACTAGAGCTAAGTGTTTTCCAGCGGAAATCGTTTCTGCATTAACCCATTAAATGTCTACCAGGTTACGTACGATAATTATACCCACACTGGATCTCTGTGAGTAGCTGCATTTTAATTATATCCGCTCGGTACCATGGTTGAGAAAATATTAAAAAGGTGGAACGATTTCGTATCAGCACACTTCAAGTATGATATGGAAGTCACAGTCACGCATGACATCTTTCGTACTTTCCCTTCCCTTACTTCCTTTTTGAAGCTATTGAATTTTCATCTCCATAACCATTTTCAAATGAATCATCATTAGTCTTCGGTAATTAGTTACATTTAGTCAGTACGTCTGAATGCTATGCAAAGAACTCGGGTTCAGTTCCCAGTACTGCCAGGGATTTTTCTTCGGTGGGAGGTCTGGTTCGGGATACTCTCAACCTTGCGATGCCATCTTGAAAGCTATTTAAGTGGCAAGCAGAGACTCCAAGGTCTGAGGAACTTAAAACGGTCGAGAGAGCGACGTGCTGGCCCTTGCTACTTCATACCGCACGGTTTAACTCCATATGGCAGAGGATGACACCGTAACCGGTCGGCATCGTGCAATATTCTGTGCCGGATCACAGAGTGATAAATTAGTTAATCAGTCACATCGCATGCTCTAGCACTTGTCAAGAGCATCATATGTGACATTTGACCATACACCGAAAAAAACATCATGTCAATGCGCACTTAAAAGGTAATAGCGGCCCGGCCTGGTTTCACAGAGTATTAGTCAGTATCTACGGTCGTCCGATAGTAGTTATTGAGTGATACTCGTGTGAAACCAAGTCTGGTGTAGTGGTAAAAATTTATATACGCAAAAGTTTCTCGTGATTTAGTCAATCTGTTACAGAAAAACAAGCTTCTTGTCTTGAAAACCCAAGATATTTCGACCGACTGCCGTGTCATCCCCTGTCTTTGGACGTCATGCGGATGCGGTATGGAGGGCCACTGTGGTGAACACACCGCCCTCCCGGCCATTTTTGCGACTTTCAAGACCATGGAGCTTCATATTCAAGTAGCTTCTCGATTGGCATCATAAGTCTGCGTGCACCTCATACTAATTCTCCCACCAAGGGAAAATCCTCGGCAATACAGATGATCGAAACCGTATCCTCCACACGTCTGACATCTGCATTGACCACTCCGCTACGGATGCGCACTCTATTAATGAAAACTTTATCAAAATAACTACAATAGTTCTCAAGATTAGCCTTCACATACAGACAGAAAAACGGGGCATGGAAATTTAATTTCTGACATGTACACGGAGTGGTCCAGAAAATGCAGACACTCTTTGATACTTAATATCTTTGGAACTAAATGACATATCGTTGAAATTTTGTGCGGTAGCGCAGTCAATTGTTTTCTCAACAGTTCTTGGCGCACGTTTTTCGGAAGATGATAGTGCAGTAGTAAATGAAGTAAGATTGTCGTTTGAGCAGCGCAAGACCGTGTTGAAGCGGTACTGGAAGTACGAAAACATGATGGAGATAAACGGCAATGGCGTAATGTGTATGGATCTGAACAACCAACACGTACAACAATTTATCGTATTCGGGATAAATTTTAAGCCGACGTTACTGTTCAGGATGGGCATAAGAAAAGGTATGGCCGACCAATAATATCAGCAACTCCAACTTCCAGCGCTGCCGTGTTGCAACAGTTTACTAGGCCACCTCAGAAATCTGTGAAGCAGGGTGCACGTGAAAGCGAGCTACCCGATCAAGCATACGACGAATTGTGAAGGCTGAGAAGTGGAAAGTGCACGTTCGAAGATCACTGCACGCTTTGAACGAGGGCGACCCGGATCGAAGGGTGGAGTACAACGAGTGGTTTCAGGGCATGCTTCGCGAGGATGAATGGTTTGCAAGGATGATTCTCTGGTCTGACGAGGAGCAAGTCAGACTGAACGGTACTGTAAACCGTCATATCTACTTGTAGTGGGCTCCTGAAAATCTTCACATTCACATGGGGAAACATAT
The DNA here is from genome assembly GCF_023864275.1 of Schistocerca cancellata. NCBI lineage: Eukaryota > Metazoa > Arthropoda > Insecta > Orthoptera > Acrididae > Schistocerca > Schistocerca cancellata. Next base: position 934,015,375 of record NC_064626.1, read on the forward strand.
CAAATCTACCGGGTGTTAATGGCTTGTTCGGTACGTCATCTCGCGATTTGATTGCCCCATTCTTCTTTGAAGGTACCGTATACGGTGCGATGTATCTTCATATGATACAAACATCGATTTTGCATGGCATCCGAAAGGTATTTGGAAGGGAAAGATTTTACCTACAACAAGATAGCGCCCTGTCTCACTACCACAGAAGTGTCAGAGCTTATTTGAATGAAAATCTACATGGACGATGAATAGGTCGAATAGGAGCTGTTGAGTACCCACCACGGGCTCCAGACTTTACACCCCTTGACTTATACCTATGGGGGACCTTGAAAAATGAATTTCATCAACAGAAGCCAGCTACACTGAACGAGCTACGACAGACCATCGAGACGTCCTGTGAGGCTGTCATACCGGCAACATTGTCAACCGTAGATCGGTCAACAGTTCAGCGGCAACGACGATGTATGTTTGCTCATGAGGGCCACTTTGAGCACATAAAATAACACTTCCCCCCGTGCAAGAATTGTAACGGTATGTCTTTTCGTTCCATCAATATTGACTATGAAACAGTGTCCACTTTTTTCTGGAACCCTCTGTAGATGTCAAACCAGCATTAGCTCACATATTAAAGCTAGTCCAGCTCGCTAAATAACACCTGGTTCGGGTATAGACATACACTCATGTGCCAAAACTTCATGATCATGGGCCTCCGCTAGATTCGTTGCTGCCTGGTGGAGCTGCTGACACATGTGGCACATGACGCGGGAAAGAAAGCACGTAAGCTGAGCATACTAGGGAAAACACTGATACAAACGACTTTGACAGTTGGCGTTCTTTAACGGCTCGAAGACTGAGAACGATAATCTCGGAAACGGTGAAGCTGGTCGTCTATTGGTGTCCTATTGTTGTGGCCATCTGCGGAAAGTGGTTGTGCTACGGCCGTGAGCACATAACAGCTCAGAACGTGCAGCTCAGAAGCAAATCCGCGCTGTAAAGTAGCGTAGACGATGATCTGTGGTAGATTTAACGAACAGAGCACAATGCTGATGTAGGCAAAAGTGTTTCGGCGCACACCGCTACGCTCACGTTGTTGAACATGGGTCTCCGCAGCTGGCGAACCCCACGTGTTCCCATATTGACGCAACGACAACTGTGAGTCACGGTTGCGGAGGTACAGTATCATCGAGCTTGGATCGTGAATCAGTGAAAACGTGTCGTCTGGCCAGACGAATCACGTTTCTTGTTAACCAAGTCGACTACCACGTCCGGATATGCCGTCATCCAGTGGAACTGCTGTGTAAAACGTGCACCGCGTTACCGACGCTGACCGGTGGAAGGGGGGGGGGGGAGTGTTTCGCTATGGGGGAAATTTACCTGATATTCCATGGGAGTAATGGTAATAGAAGGCACCATGTCAGCTGTGAATCACGCGAACATTATCGCGGACTACTTGTATCGCTACACGCTGGAGGTTTCTCTGACAGCGATTGAATCTTTGAGCAGGATAGCTGCCTGTGTCACAATGCCGTAATCGTACCACAGTGATTTTGAGGAGCATGGCATTGAACTCACGGCCACCAAATTCGTCCGATCAGTACCGAACAGAACACGTTGTGACCGAGTGGTTCTAGGCACTTCAATCTGGAACCAAGCGCGAACCAAGCGACCGCTACGGTCACAGGTTCGAATCCTGCCTCGGGCATGGATGTGTGTGATGTCCTTAGGTTAGTTAGGCTTAAGTAGTTCTAAGTCCTAGGGGACTGATGACCTCAGACGTTAAGTCCCATAGTGCTCAGAGCCCTTTGAACCATTTTTTTTTTTCGAAATTCTAGACCAAGACTGAATTTAAGTTTTCCCAAATTGAGAAGGTAGCGCTCGCTATGTCTATGGCGTGACAAAGTTTCACCATTATCTGTTTGGTCGGAAGTTTTACCCAGTGACGAGTCACAAGACACTTCAGTCATTGTTCCATCCGCCAAGAGCTGTGCCTTCATGTACAGCTCAGAAGCTGCAACGTTGGGCGTTGTTATTGTCACAGTATCACTGTGAAATATTGTACCAGTCCACCTCGAAGCATCCAAATGGTGACACCCTTTCTCACCTTCCTGTTGGTCCCGATTCTGAATTCGATGCTACTGCTGCATCTTGTCAGACCGATGCGAAGACACTGAACCCCTACAGACTTTTCCACTGCAGTATAGGAAAATTGCGAAGGCCGCAGAAGCAAACCCTTACTGGAACATTTTGTTGCACTACATCCGTACTGCTCGGCCTCGTTCAGTGAAAAACATTCGGAATTCTTTTGTGCGCCGATATTTTGCTCGTTAACATCGGCTCTCCGTCCAGTATGGTGTGATTTTATTGCAAAATGACTTCGGAAATTCACGTGTGCGTTTTGATAATGTGTTGCAAAAACGTATGTTGCGATTACTGAGCCGAGGACATTGGGAAATGTATGCACAAAAACGTTAGCGCGTCGGCATTGTACTCTGTCAGTCATGAATGCCAACATTGAACAGAAGATGCCACAGTGTCGCACTTGTGCTGTAAATCTATCGGCCCCGTCGGAAATGTTTTCAGCTTGGCCAGAGCCTCAATCGCCGTGGCTACTAGCGCTTTTTGACTTTGCTGGCCCTGTCTTACTGTTGTAGACACTTTTAGCAAATATCTGTTTGCAGTAGTACCTTTCAGAGTTGGTCATCTGGTTTGTCCGAAGTGTTGGTTACAGACAACAGACCACAGTTTATGGCTCAGGTCTTTGAACAGTTTTGTACAGCCTATGGTGTCACTCACCCAACCAGTGCTCCAGTACATCCTCAGTCGAACGGAGACGCTGAACGATTTTCACGTACGTTCAAGCAACATATGGCCGAACTAGGTGCCTCCCACACGGAAACGAACGCTTCCGCCCTTCCTCGCAACGTACCGCTCCCAGCCCTGCGACAGTCCGCCGACGGCTCGCTGCTCCAGTCACCGCACCCACTGCAGCGCTCTGCGCCTCCTAACTTCCTCATTTATCGCTTTGCTCCTGATGATTGTATTCTTTTCAGAGTTTTTGGTTGCATCAGGCGCTTGGAGAGAGGAATGATTCTTCGATTTTTGGGCGCTTGTTTGTATTTAACGCGAGGTTCTGCTGGGCTGCCGCGCCGCCATCAGAACCAAATTCTGCTTGTCGATTGCGAGATTCTTACGAAGATTATCTGTCCCCAGATTCGCATCCTAACGATATACTGCGGCCGGCACGGCCACCTCTAGGTGCTTTTTCGGCATTGTCTGTGGAACCGATGGAGTTGGACGCATCGCCTTCGCTGCCGCAGCATCTCAACTTCCCGGCGCTCGTCCCGGCGCCCGCCGTGAACCTCGCCGACCTCGGCGTCGGTCCCAGTTGCGGCTTGTAATATTATTGGATTTCAGATACTTTGCATATGAGACATTTGTCATAAAAGAAATGGACAGCCAACTAGCTGTATTTCGTAAAGAAGCTAAGCATCACAGCGCGAGAGTAAAGGGACGAAATATTTTTTTTAATGTGCACCTATACCAAGACGCGCGTCCAGCGTTTAAATACTCTAAATAAACACTATGGCCCGCTGGGCGCAGATATTTAAAATCATTGCCGCTGCGCTTGACAGCAAGAAGCTCAGAAACAGAAGAAAGAACAATCTATCTTTTGTTAAGAAATATTCTAGAGACTTCATTATCCCTTGTACTTTTGGTCGCTGACATGTTAAGAAGTATTACATAACATTGCTATAAGTTGTATTTTTATTTTGTGTAAAAACTATATGAAACGAAGAACTAACATTTCGGTAACTCGGTTGTGGATACAATGTACTTACGCATACGCAAGGACATTTAATTTTAAGAACGAACGGACTGACAAAGCAGCGATTATTGGATTGCGCCATGTACAAAAGAAACATCAGCTGTAAGTCATGCATTTATAGAGTATTTGTCAATGTCTAGAAGTTTAAAACCAATTTGTTCAAAATATATTAATATTTTACGATGCAGTAATTTTCTTCTTATTCTTTTCCTTCACTAACCAAAAATGATGTTCAAATTGTATATGAGGTTTGCTACAGGTTCGCTCTTTACCGCGGTGTCTCGATTGTATTTGGGAGACCACTAATATGTTCAACTTCCGATCCGTTAATCTTTCTCTTACGAAATTCCACTAATTTGGTTTCATTTTTGTATTCAAATAGGTTCCTTAGGTATTTTCATCAAAGATTCTGATTGCGTGAAGGCAATGCGGGTCAAAAGGTCAATTAAGATAACCTCTTGGCGTAATCAATCCGTGCGTCTCCTGAACACAATCGACAATCGACGCATCAGTGATCAATTAATAATCTCTCTCTCTTTTCAAGTCGTACTAAAAAACGACCACACAGGATAGCCGTAAGTACGCAATCTGGTGTTAGATTGCATTTTGTCAGTAAATATTACCAACCAACAGTTACAGCATCAATATTAGTATTTACTACTATTTCTTATTCAGAATAAGCAAGTTCATAACGCCAGAGGTTCCCGGCTCCTCACGCGAACCAGTTTCCTGCCTCCCCCCTCCCTCCCCCCAGTTGACGTAAGATGGTTCCCTACACGACAACGGAGGGGCATTTGTTTTGGGTGGGTTGGGGGGAGGATGTGTAGCTCTAAAACATCGATTACACACCGACCATTGCAGGGCCACGAAACGGCATCAAGAATGCGCTGACCCGATCGCCAAAGGAATAAGCGGGCAGCACCACACCTCCAGGAAGACAGATTTCAGCGCTCCCTGTCAACGCTGACTTAACAAGCCGCTCATTTCTGTTTGGTCCCAGTTCAGTCGCAGACTTCGAGAGCATCTGTACTAACAGGAAAACGATACTTACCCTGCGTTCTGCGGGTAGTAATAGAGTGTAAATAGGAGAGAAAGGGAGCACAGGAAGCCACCTCATAACGAGGGTTTGTGCTATGATTCTTTCCTTTTTACAACTAAAGTGTTCTATTAATTCGAAAGTGTTATGTACAGATCGTTTTGGATTCCTGCCACCGGCCATCGCAATTTCTCTTCTTTCTTGTTTGCGTCGGTGTTGACTCCCACCAGTAGCCGACCAGCGAAGTTACAGCATTAGAAAATTGCAGCGAAATGCAGGAAGATCTGCAGCGGATAGGCACTTGCAGGGAGTGGCAACTGACCCTTAACATAGACAAATGTAATGTATTACGAATACATAGAAAGAAGGATCCTTTATTGTATCATTATACGTGATGACTGGGTGTTGTGTGATGTCCTTAGGTTAGTTAGGTTTAAGTAGTTCTAAGTTCTAGGGGACTGATGACCATAGCTGTTAAGTCCCATAGTGCTCAGAGCCATTTGAACCATTTTTTTTGTATGATTATATGATAGCGGAACAAACACTGGTAGCAGCTACTTCTGTAAAATATCTGGGAGTATGCGTAGTGAACGATTTCAAGTGCAATGATCACACAAAATTAATTGTTGGTAACGCGGGTGCCAGGTTGAGATTCATTGGGAGAGTCCTTAGAAAATGTAGTCCATCAACAAAGGAGGTGGCTTACAAAACACTCGTTCGACCTATACTTAAGTACTGCTCATCAGTGTGGGATCCGTACCAGGTCGGGTTGACGGAGGAGATAGAAAAGATCCAAAGAAGAGCGGCGCGTTTCGTCACTGGGTTATTTGGTAAGCGTGTTAGCGTTACGGAGATGTTTAGCAAACTCAAGTGGCAGACTCTGCAAGAGAGGCGCTCTGCTTCGCGGTGTAGCTTGCTGTCCACGTTTCGAGAGAGTGCGTTTCTGGATGAGGTATCGAATATATTGCTTCCCCCTACTTATACCTCCCGAGGAGATCACGAATCTAAAATTAGAGAGATTCGAGCGCGCACGGAGGCTTTCCCGCAGTCGTTCTTCCCGCGAACCATACGCGACTGGAACAGGAAAGGGAGGTAATGACAGTGGCATGTAAAGTGCCCTCCGCCACACACCGTTGACTGGATGGCGGAGTATAAATGTTGACGTAGATGTAGAACAATCTGGTCGTATATTTGTTCAGGCAATGTAAAATATATGCCAACAGATTAACAGGCTTTCTTAAAGTACGTTCGAGGTACATCCGGACAAAACTGCATGGCAGATTCTTTATCGTGAAAATGCATTCTCTCCTCTGCGGTTAGTAACCTGCGGAATTATATTGACCAGTACTTCGTTACGCAGGGCAGAATTCTGGCTACAATATTCACTTATTTACATCTACATGATTACTCTGCAATTCACAGTTGACACTTAAGTGCCTGAGAGAGCGTTCATCGAACCACCTTTAAGCCGCTTCTCTGCCGTTCCACTCTCGAACAGTGTGTGAGAAGAACCAACATTTAAACCATTCCGTGCAAGCTCTGATTTCTTTTACTTTGTTATGATGACCATTTGTCACTACGTAGGTGGGCACCAAAAATATACTTGCTTGCTACGAGGAGAAATTTGGTGACTGAAATTTCATGAGAAGGCACCAAAAAACGCATTTATTTTAATGACTGCCATCCCACTTCGTGTATAATATCCGTGGCACTCCCTCCCTTGTTTCGCGATAATAGAAACGAGTTGGTCTTCTTTGAACTTTTTCGATGTCTTCTACATCTACATCTACATCTACATCCATACTCCGCAAGCCACCTGACGGTGTGTGGCGGAGGGTACCCTGAGTACCTCTATCGGTTCTCCCTTCTATTCCAGTCCCGTATTGTTCGTGGAAAGAAGGATTATCTGTATGCTTCTGTGTGGGCTCTAATCTCTCTGATTTTATCCTCATAGTCTCTTCGCGAGATATACGTAGGAGGGAGCAATATACAGCTGGACTCTTCGGTGAAGGTATGTTCAAAAAATGGCTCTGAGCACTATGGGACTCAACTGCTGAGGTCATTAGTCCCCTAGAACTTAGAACTAGTTAAACCTAACTAACCTAAGGACATCACAAACATCCATGCCCGAGGCAGGATTCGAACCTGCGACCGTAGCGGTCTTGCGGTTCTAGGCTGCAGCGCCTTTAACCGCACGGCCACTTCGGCCGGTGAAGGTATGTTCTCGAAACTTTAACAAAAGCCCGTACCGAGCTACTGAGCGTCTCTCCTGTAGAGTCTTCCACTGGAGTTTATCATCTCCGTAACGCTTTCGCGATTACTAAATCATCCTGTAACGAAGCGCGCTGCTCTCCGTTGGATCTTCTCTATCTCTTCTATCAACCCTATCTGGTACGGATCCCACACTGCTGAGCAGTATTCAAGCAGTGGGTGAACAAGCGTACTGTAACCTACTTCCTTTGTTTTCGGATTGCATTTCCTTAGGATTCTTCCAATGAATCTCAGTCTGGCATCTGCTTTACCGACGATCAACTTTATACGATCATTCCATTTTAAATCACTCCTAGTGCGTACTCCCAGATAATTTATGGAATTAACTGCTTCCAGTTGCTGACCTGCTATTTTGTAGCTAAATGATAAGGGATCTATCTTTCTATGTATTCGCAGCACATTACACTTGTCTACATTGAGATTCAATTGCCATTCCCTGCACCATGCGTCAATTCGCTGCAGATCCTCCTGCATTTCAGTACAATTTTCCATTGTTACAACCTCTCGATACACCACAGCAAAAAGCCTCTGTGAACTTCCGATGTAATCCACCAGGTCATTTATGTACACTCCTGGAAATGGAAAAAAGAACACATTGACACCGGTGTGTCAGACCCATCATACTTGCTCCGGACACTGCGAGAGGGCTGTACAAGCAATGATCACACGCACGGCACAGCGGACACACCAGGAACCGCGGTGTTGGCCGTCGAATGGCGCTAGCTGCGCAGCATTTGTGCACTGCCGCCGTCAGTGTCAGCCAGTTTGCCGTGGCATACGGAGCTCCATCGCAGTCTTTAACACTGGTAGCATGCCGCGACAGCGTGGACGTGAACCGTATGTGCAGTTGACGGACTTTGAGCGAGAGCGTATAGTGGGCATGCGGGAGGCCGGGTGGACGTACCGCCGAATTGCTCAACACGTGGGGCGTGAGGTCTCCACAGTACATCGATGTTGTCGCCAGTGGTCGGCGGAAGGTGCACGTGCCCGTCGACCTGGGACCGGACCGCAGCGACGCACGGATGCACGCCAAGACCGTAGGATCCTACGCAGTGCCGTAGGGGACCGCACCGCCACTTCCCAGCAAATTAGGGACACTGTTGCTCCTGGGGTATCGGCGAGGACCATTCGCAACCGTCTCCATGAAGCTGGGCTACGGTCCCGCACACCGTTAGGCCGTCTTCCGCTCACGCCCCAACATCGTGCAGCCCGCCTCCAGTGGTGTCGCGACAGGCGTGAATGGAGGGACGAATGGAGACGTGTCGTCTTCAGCGATGAGAGTCGCTTCTGCCTTGGTGCCAATGATGGTCATATGCGTGTTTGGCGCCGTGCAAGTGAGCGCCACAATCAGGACTGCATACGACCGAGGCACACAGGGCCAACACCCGGCATCATGGTGTGGGGAGCGATCTCCTACACTGGCCGTACACCACTGGTGATCGTCGAGGGGACACTGAATAGTGCACGGTACATCCAAACCGTCATCGAACCCATCGTTCTACCATTCCTAGACCGGCAAGGGAACTTGCTGTTCCAACAGGACAATGCACGTCCGCATGTATCCCGTGCCACCCAACGTGCTCTAGAAGGTGTAAGTCAACTACCCTGGCCAGCAAGATCTCCGGATCTGTCCCCCATTGAGCATGTTTGGGACTGGATGAAGCGTCGTCTCACGCGGTCTGCACGTCCAGCACGAACGCTGGTCCAACTGAGGCGCCAGGTGGAAATGGCATGGCGAGCCGTTCCACAGGACTACATCCAGTATCTCTACGATCGTCTCCATGGGAGAATAGCAGCCTGCATTGCTGCGAAAGGTGGATATACACTGTACTAGTGCCGACATTGTGCATGCTCTGTTGCCTGTGTCTATGTGCCTGTGGTTCTGTCAGTGTGATCATGTGATGTATCTGACCCCAGGAATGTGTCAATTCCTGGGACAATGAATTCACGGTGTTCTTATTTCAATTTCCAGGAGTGTATGTTGTGAACATCAACGGTCCTACGACACTCCCCTGCGGCACACCTGAAATTACTCTTACTTCGGAAGACTTCTCTCCATTGAGAATGACATGCTGCGTTTTGTTATCTAGGAACTCTTCAATCCAATCACACAATTGGTCTGATAGTCCATATGCTCTTACTTTGTTCATTAAACGACTGCGGGGAACTGTATCGAACGCCTTGCGGAAGTCAAGAAACACGGCATCTACCTGGGAACCCGTGTCTATCGCCCTCTGAGTCTCGTGGGCGAATAGCGCGAGCTGGGTTTCACACGACCGTCTTTTTCGAAACCCATGCTGATTCCTACAGAGTAGATTTCTAGTCTCCAGAAAAGTCATTATACTCGAACATAATACGTGTTCCAAAATTCTACAACTGATCGACGTTAGATACAGGGTGTTTCAAAAATGACCGCTATATTTGAAACAGCAATAAAAACTAAACGAGCAGCGATAGAAATACACCATTTGTTGCAATATGCTTGGGACAACAGTACATTTTCAGGCAGACAAACTTTCGAAATTACAGTAGTTACAATTTTCAACTACAGATGGCGCTGCGGTCTGGGAAACTCTATAGTACGATATTTTCCACATATCCACCATGCGTAGCAATAATATGGCGTAGTCTCTGAATGAAATTACCCGAAACCTTTGACAACGTGTCTGGCGGAATGGCTTCACATGCAGATGAGATGTACTGCTTCAGCTGTTCAATTGTTTCAGGATTCTGGCGGTACACCTGGTCTTTCAAGTGTCCCCACAGAAAGAAGTCACAGGGGTTCATGTCTGGCGAATAGGGAGGCCAATCCACGCCGCCTCCTGTATGTTTCGGATAGCCCAAAGCAATCACACGATCATCGAAATATTCATTCAGGAAATTAAAGACGTCGGCCGTGCGATGTGGCCGGGAACCATCTTGCATAAACCACGAGGTGTTCGCAGTGTCGTCTAAGGCAGTTTGTACCGCCACAAATTCACGAAGAATGTCCAGATAGCGTGATGCAGTAATCGTTTCGGATCTGAAAAATGGGACAATGATTCCTTTGGAAGAAATGGCAGCCTAGACCAGTACTTTTTGAGGATGCAGGGACGATGGGACTGCAACATGGGGCTTTTCGGTTCCCCATATGCGCCAGTTCTGTTTATTGACGAAGCCGTCCAGGTAAAAATAAGCTTCGTCAGTAAACCAAATGCTGCCCACATGCATATCGCCGTCATCAATCCTGTGCACTATATCGTTAGCGAATGTCTCTCGTGCAGCAATGGTAGCGGCGCTGAGGGGTTGCCGCGTTTGAATTTTGTATGGATAGAGGTGTAAACTCTGGCGCATGAGACGATACGTGGACGTTGGCGTCATTTGGACCGCAGCTGCAACACGGCGAACGGAAACCCGAGGCCACTGTTGGATCACCTGCTGCACTAGCTGCGCGTTGCCCTCTGTGGTTGCCGTACGCGGTAGCCCTACCTTTCCAGCACGTTCATCTGTCACGTTCCCAGTCCGTTGAAATTTTTCAAACAGATCGCTTTTCGGTCCTTTGGTTACATTAAACCTCCGTTGAAAACTTCGTCTTGTTGCAACAACACTGTGTTCTAGGCGGTGGAATTCCAACACCAGAAAAATCCTCTGTTCTAAGGAATAAACCATGTTGTCTACAGCATACTTGCACGTTGTGAACAGCACACGCTTACAGCAGAAAGACGACGTACAGAATGGCGCACCCACAGACTGCGTTGTCTTCTATATCGTTCACATCACTTGCAGCGCCATCTGTTGTTGAAAATTGTAACTACTGTAATTTCGAAAGTTTGTCCGCCTGAAAATGTACTGTTGTCCCAAGCATATTGCAACAAAAGGTGTATTTCTATCGCTGCTCGTTTAGTTTTTATTGCCGTTTCAAATATACCGGTCATTTTTGAAACACCCTGTATATAGGTCTATAGTTCTGCACATCTGTTCGACGTCCCTTCTTGAAAACGGGGATGACCTCCGCCCTTTTCCAATTCTTTGAAACGCTACGCTCTTCTAGAGACCTACGGTACACCGCTGCAAGAAGGGGAGCAAGTTCCTTCGCGTACTCTGTGTAAAATCGAACTGGTATCCCATCAGGTCCAGCGGCCTTCCCTCTTTTGAGCGATTTTAATTGTTTCTCTATCCCTCTGTCGTCTATTTCGATATCTACCATTTCGTCATCTGTCGATTCTATCTGATGCAGATCCCAGCAGTATCCCAGAAGTGGGAGGATAAGCACACACACACACACACACACACACACACACACACAAATACACAGACATCTCTGAAAGATTCAGAACAACCACCAGGAACACCTTCAACTGTTCCACTGTCAGCCATCTTGTTTCTACACCTTCAACTGTTCCACTGCCCGCCATGTTTGTTTTTACAGATGGTGAACAGTGGAACAGTGACAGTGACAGTGGCAACTCAATATATAGTGTTTGACAGTGATGAAGATGAGGAAAAACAAGATGTAGGTGAAACATTATGTGAAGACATACACACACACACACGCACACACACACACACACACACATATAGAATTAATAAATTTCAGGTATAGAAATAACAATTTTTAAATCGTAATTTTGTCTTAAACAATTTATCTACATTAAGGTGTAAGTGGTTGCAGACGACAAACGGTGGAACAAAACAGTCACTGTAGAAACAACACATCAGAAAAACAATACCGTCTGGTAAAAAGGTATGAATTCATAATTTATGCGTTTTTTTCAAATATGTGTAATTACGATTTAAGAACTAATAGTTACATGTATACACACAGTACAGAACATTATTTATTAAAAATAAAAGCCCATTGAAGATGCTGCAACTGCAGTGAAACATGTTTGGGTTAAAAAACAAAATTGTGTTTTGCTAAAGGCGGACCCTATCCAAAAACATGCGTATTGTAAGAATTCTCTTTAGTATACATGTCACATTTTCTGAGTGTTATGCCAATAAATCGCAGTCATTAGTTTGCTTTCCCCACAACATTATCTATGTGATCGTTTCAATTCAAATCATTCGTAATTGTATTCCCTAAGTATTTAGTTGAGTTTGCAGCATTTATATTTGTGTGATTCATCGTGTAATGTGATTTTTTGTGTAACCGAAGTTTAGTGGATTCCTTTCAGTATTCATGTGTATTACTTCACACTTTTTATTATTTAGAGTCAGCTGCCACTTTTTTCTCCATACAGATATTTTATCTGTCTTGCGCATTTGCAAACCAGTGGATAACTACAAAAGTGTCACTGACTTGGCATTCAGCACTGATCCTGCAGAATGTGCGTTTATGACAACTGATTAGTTTGCTTTTCTTCACAGTGCGATTTGTAGTCATTTATACTGCTATGAGCAGTTTATTGAAATTATTCACTTGCGTTTATCGGTAAGATATCTGCATTGCGTTTGGCTTCTACAGCGACATATGCAGTGACGTCTGAGCACGTTGGCAGTCACTTGCATTAAAAAAAAACTTACCAGTACAATGAGCTAATCAAAATTTCATACAGATACGCTCGTTCGAACGCAAATACTTCCTTTCTGAATATTTATTTTCTGCCATTTACTTGTAACCTGTGATGTAGTTGCTGAGACATATCGTACTTCCACAATATTTACACTTGCATATACCTGAAACAAAATTGATTTTATGTAATTTTAATCTCGCTACAGATATTTTCTAGCTCTAATCGTGTATTTCATGTACTGAGTTCATTAACTGCTGAATTTCTTTGGCAGTCGAAGTAATTTCAGGTAAGTGGAATATTGATAATAAACCTGGTAAAATTGATACAGCCATGGTTCAGCTCCTTTCCACTTACCCCAGATAAGCATTGAGGTTAATCCTTTCTGCGATCGCCATAGGAAACAAGAACGAGATTTAAACTGCTTCTTGTTTCCTCGCTATTTTTTGAAGTAATACAAAAACTTGTGAAACTATTACTTGATGGAAAAAGTGAGCGCGCACTTCGTTATCTGTGCTGATAGATATTCTGCGCGTTGTGGGTACAAATGTTACAGCATGTACACGTGCGATGAACGACAGAACGTGTGAATAACACCTGTATTTATTACATTACCAGTGAACATACCTCAGTAAATTAAGGTGAAACGTGTCTAGAAAAATGAAACTTGTATTTATTCAAAAAATGTTCAAATGTGTGTGAAATCTTATGGGACTTAACTGCTAAGGTCATCAGTCCCTAAGCTTACACACTACTTAACCTAAATTATCCTAAGGATAAACACACACACACCCATGCCCGAGGGAGGACTCGAAGCTCCATCGGGACCAGCCGCATGTATTTATTCACTTACACATACACAAACATAATATAATATAATATTTATAGCGACCGAGAATAGGCTAAGCTACAGCACTGAAGACTATATATGTAGACTGGAGCGACGAATGGAACTGTGTACCAAGACTGGGATTTGAACCCAGTTCTGCTGCTCACGAGGCAGAAGTGCTAACCATTACGGCAGGCAGGACTGTGGCTTTGCGTAACTGCACTTACTACAGTAGCACAGCTTCCGCTTCATTGAAAACCCCTTTCACACCTCATCCCAACTGGCATTCCCGCTAAACTCGAACGGTATTTCAGAATCTTTCCAACTGTATTGGAATGACACCTCGGCATCAAACGAAACGGCGGATTCTGCCTGAAAGCCAAGCATAGGTGCTTTAATCAAATGAAACTATATGGCTGCAGGGTGCCTTTGAAGTCTCAAACATCTCTGGCGTGTACATGGAGACTGAAGCGACGAATGAAAATATGTACCCAAGGACAGGATTCGAGCCTGGGTTTCCTGCTCACTAGGCAGATGCGCTAACCACTACGCAACCCTGGCACAGTGGCTTTGCAGATCTGCAGGTTTGTCCAGTCAGATTGACCTGACTACTTGTCAAAAAACTGAATAACCAACTTTTCCAGTAATGGAAATGCCCTGTGGCTAGGGCCTCCCGTCAGGTAGACCGTTCGCCTGGTGCAAGTCTTTCGAGTTGACACCACTTCGACGACTTGCGTGCCGATGGGAATGAAATGACGATGATAAGGACAACACAACACCGAGTCCCTGGGCGGAGAAAATCTCCGACTCAGCCGGGAATCGAACCCGGGCCGTTAGGTATGACATCCCGTCGCGCTGACAACTCAGCTACTAGGGGCGGACACTTTTGCAGTGTGAGGCGCGCAGAAATGGACTCATTGAGGTTCTGGAAAGCGTCGACAGGATAGTGGAGTCATGCCGACTCCAGTGCAATGGCCATCTACGATTGGTTTCTCGTTTGAGGACCCATGACGCAAACAGCCGAACTGAGGTGGTCCCACAGATTCCCGATTGGGTTTTCGAGGGGGAGTTTGGTGGCCAGGGGAGTGCAGTAAACTCATCCTGGTGCTCTTCAAATCGTGTACATACACTGCGAGCTGTGTAACACGATGCATTGTCCTGCTGGTAGATGCTTGAGGAATATCAAACTGCACGTAGGTGTGGACATGGTCCCCAAGGATAGATGCGTGAATATTTTGGTCCATTATGGTTTCCGGAATGAGATCACCCAAGTAATACTACGTAACATTCCTCAGACCATACAGCTGCCTCCTGCAGCCTGTACCGTTGCAGGGCCGCACACGCTAACGTCCAGGTGTCCGAAGGAGCACAAAACGTGATTCAACTGAAAAGGCCACCTGTAGCCATTCAGTGGACATCCAGTTCCGGTATTGGCTTGTAAATTCTTGCCTTCATCGCCGATGAACAGCAGTCAGCAGGCTTTATGAACCGAGCAGCTGCCGCAGAGGCCCATACGCAGCAACGTCCGCTGACCAGTTTTGGCAAGGTATTGTTCATACCTCTTCGGGTCATCTGGGCGGTCAGTTACTCAACAGCTGCACATCTATTTCTCCATACACATCTCTGCTGTCATTTATTATAGCACCACAGTTGCCTCAGCGCCCGTTTTGGATAGCGTCATTTTGGCATGGCCCTGTATAAGATGAGAACATCAACAAAAGCAAAACGAGGATAATGGAATGTAGTCGAATTAAGTCGGGTGATGCTGAGGGAATTAGATTAGGAAATGAGACGCTTAAAGCAGTAAAGGAGTTTTGCTATATGGGGAGCAAAATAACTGATGATGGTCGAAGTAGACAGGATATAAAATGTAGACTGGCAATGGCAAGGAAAGAGTTTCTGAAGAAGAAAAATTTGATAACATCGAGTATAGATTTAAATGTCAGGAACTCGTTTCTGAAAGTATTTGTATGGAGTGTAGCTATTTATGGAAGTGAAACGTGGACGATAAATAGTTTAGACAAGAAGAGAATAGAAGCTTTCGAAATGTGGTGCTACAGAAGAATGCTGAAGATTAGATGGGTAGATCACATAACTAATGAAGAGGTATTGAACAGAATTGGGGAGAAGAGGAGCTTGTGGCACAACTTGACTAGAAGAAGGGATCGGTTGGTAGGACAAGTTCTGAGACATCGAGGGATCACCAATTTAGTATTGGAGTGCAGCGTGGAGGGTAAAAATCGTAGAGGGAGACGAAGAGATGTATACACTAAGCAGATTCAGAAGGATGTAGGCTGCAGTAGGTACTGGGAGATGAAGAAACTTGCACAGGATAGAGTAGTATGGAGAGCTGCACCAAACTGGTCTCAGGACTGAAGACCACAACAACAACAACTGTATACTTTAACCGCAGTGGCACGGGAACGGTCTACAGACTTAGCAATTTAGGAAATGCTTCCGACCTTGGCCCGAAAGCCAATGATCCTTCGCTTTTGGACATCAAATAAGTCTCTCCTTCTTTACATTACGACAGTGACTGCACTGTCTCCACATCCCCCGACACGTTTTATACACCCTCCTAGGCTAATGCTGCCAGCTGCCGTCTGCGAGTGGTTGTTGCTCATTGACGTCGAACATAGGCTCAAAATGGCTCTGAGCACTATGGCACTAAACATCTGAGGTCATCAGTCCCCTAGAATTTAGAACTTCTTAAACCTAACTAACCCAAGGACAGCACACACATCCATGCCCGAGGCAAGATTCGAACCTGCGATCGTAGCGGTCACGCGGTTCCGGACTGAAGCGCCTAGAACCGCTCGGTCACATGGGCCGGCCGAACATACGCGTCTGTCACATTAAGGTGACTGAATCGGTAGAGTTCACTGCCATTTTCGAGAGCCATAGCTTTGATGCTACCATATTCTCTGAACGTTAAGCATTTGTTTTGAAGACGGGCTGGGGAGTATTGTGATCCCTATGCCCCCACCCCTACCCCTACCCCGTCTCCGCTTACCCCCAGGTGCATCTTCGGCACCGCCTGCGCCTTGGATCTGCGCCTAACAGGAAGAAATGATTCTGAGAGGAGGAGTGCTGACAGCGTGGGAGGGCCACAACGGTGTTCAGTAGTCTTTTTTGGAAGCAATTAAAAACACGGCGTTATACGTCACAGAAAATCTTAACGCTAAAATGTCTGTAGCAGACCTGATGAACCGAGAAACATATTGTTTTATCCTAAACACATCTCTCGCAATTACCACCTTGGACAGTAAGGTAAATCCTCGCTTAACGTTACATCCATGAACAGAATGAAAAAGAGAAACTTTTACTTTCATATCAAATCTGGTTGTGTCTATTATTCCAGTTCCTATGATGTCAAAAATGGTTCAAATGGCTCTTGAGCACTATGGGACTTAATATCTCAGGTCATCAGTCCCCTAGAATTTAGAACTACTTAAACCTAACTAACCTAAAGACAGCGCACACATCCATGCCCGAGGCAGTATTCGAACCTGCGACCTTAGCGGTGGCGCGGCTCCAGACTTAAGCGCCTAGAACCGCTCGGCCACAAAGGCCGGCTCTATGACGTCACATCCAAGCTCTTTTCCTTTTTACGTATGTTGTGTAGGTTTACCTAAACGTGCTTGTGGGATAACACGAGAACGAAGACCGGCACTTCCTCCCGGGACCTGTTGTCAAGTCGTGTTACATAGCGAATCCGTCTGAGAAAACTTGCTGGCAGCAACGGTGGTTGTGCTTCGTCCGCGCAGGATGCGAGACACCCCACCAGCCACTTGCTTTGGTGACCGAACAACGCACCAGCGTGCTACCTGTACGTATCTTGTCGTTCAGCATACAAGTTACACTAGCTGCGACGTAGCCGCAAATATAAACAGTGCTCCAGGTACTGTCAAATATTTTTTATTCCAGTCTGTGATCAAAGACTGGAATAACAAACATTTGATACAAGTTACAGCAGTTTAGTTGTCCACTGTTCACTCCTTCTGAGCGAGAGAAGCGGTGCTGCTCTAAAGAACTGGTGTGTAGGGCGCGATAAGTAAACTCAGAAGACAATTCGGGTGTATGTGAAATCCTCTGTAGAGGACTGATGTTTCCATATGTAGTACGCATCTCTGTCGGAGAATCCTAGTTAAAACGTTCAAAGTAAATAACATTTTGAGTCGTCGTAAGACACGCTCGTACAACAACTTTGGGTGTTTCTATTCAACTGTGCTATGCAAAATCTGTTCAGGCCTTGATCAGCTTAAAAACTATTTACTTTCGTAATCTCATGATTATTGAGAAACGTTTAACTATTCGGTACATAACGAAAAAATTATATAAACAAAAAATTTTAGTGTAATTGTGCCCTGACACGTGGGGCAAACAATATCGCTTGATTATCTTGCTACGTAACAGTAATATAGAGTTACAGGACTTAATTTTGTGAGTGCAATGAAAGCTGTTGTTTTGTTAATTTTTATTTATTCAGCTCGTATCTCATAACATGCACTTTTCGCAGCAGTGATGATATTATCGTGATACTTTTAGCGACTATGATAGGGAACATTGAAACCATTTTGGATTTTTTTTACATTATTATTACAAACAATAATTGAATCTCCATACATACTGTATGATACAGTGCATATGCTAGTAGTAAAAATAAAATATTACGTACAGTAGTCAAGTGACACTTCTTGTCCACAATGAAGCCGGAAAAAGCTTATAAATTACTTATTTACCATATTAGGCAGGTAAGAAATGTTGAGTATACTAACAGCTACAGAATTCTGTTAATTAACAGCTAACGATGAAGTGCAGCGTGAGTCAGGAGGAAAGGTACATCCATTGAGGGGTGATAGCAATAGTGATTCTGAATAAAAAACTTCGTACGGGCAAATGCAATGTTCCGAATGGTTTCCGAGATAGAACACATGTAATATCACTTTTGTACGATTTCTGGAATCGCTCGAAAGCCGCTCCCTCCAGCGGAAACGTGTTGCAGTACAAATTTAGACGACATTCAGTTTCCTACAAAAAAAAAAAATAACCTATTCATATTTCTCTAGGACTTACAGTCTGCGCAAAGACAACGACACACTCTCAATCTAATGGTATCTCAAAGAAAGATTATCTATGACCATGGTGGTAACGAGCACAATCGTGCCACTACAGTCATTGACATGTTTGCCATTTGATTTTTAGAAGTTGACCATGTCATGTGTAAGGA
Organism: Schistocerca cancellata; assembly: GCF_023864275.1. Classification (NCBI taxonomy): domain Eukaryota; kingdom Metazoa; phylum Arthropoda; class Insecta; order Orthoptera; family Acrididae; genus Schistocerca; species Schistocerca cancellata. The sequence continues at coordinate 934,034,050 of NC_064626.1, forward strand.
GGCTGTTTAGGTTTTTATGTAGGTAACGTCACGTAGCGCTCTGTGTGAAAATCACTGACTGTGCTGTGTGCAGTCTGTGGCTGGGTGGCATTGTTGGAATTTGCTATTGTAGTGTTGGGCAATAGGATGTGAACAGCCCGTAGCGTTGGGCAGTTGGAGGTGAGCCGCCTGCAGTTGTGAATGTGGGGAGAGAAATGGCAGAATTTTGAGAGCCTCTGGGCGTGTGTCCGTCTGAAAAAGGAAATTTGTAAGACTGGATGGTATGAACTGATATATATATATATATATATATATATATATATATATATATATATATATATATATATATATATACATTGTTTGTTCTCCATCAAAATCTTTCATTTGCTAACTATGCCTATTAGTAGTTAGGGCCTTCAGTAGTTAAAATCTTTTATTTAGCTGGCAGTATTGGCGCTCGCTGTATTGCAGTAGTTTGAGTAACGAAGATTTTTGTGAGGTAAGTGATTCATGAAAGGTATAGGTTATTGTTAGTCAGGGCCATTAATTGTAGGGATTATTGAAAGTCAGATTGCATTGCACGAAAGAAAATATTGTGTGTCAGTTTAGTGTTGATCAGAATAAGTAGAGAGAAATGTCTGAGTACGTTCAGTTTTGCTCAGCTGTTTGAAAATCAAATAACGTAGAGGTTTTCCAGCACTTCATTTATAAATTTTTTGAAGGGGATTTTTCAGATGTACAGTTTTATCTGAAACATGAACTAAGCGAATTTGATGCGGTTTTTGTTGGGCCAATGACAAGGATCCGCATAAGGGTTACATTTTATCATTTTACATACGGAACTCACATCTCTGTAAGTTGTGTTCGTTGCCACCACGTTCATAAGTAACCTTTATTTGAGATACTATTAGTGGTCACATGGGGCTTCCTCCAGGCTAATATATGGAAGATAAGGTATGTGATTACAGTTTTCTATTGTGATGGATGTACATTGAAAACGCCCAAAGGGGCGAAACTAACTAACAGCAAAAAAACGTGAAACATGTTGTTTATTTGAAAAATGAAAACAACCTACGCAGGACGATGACTTCCCTCGAGAAATTTTCTTCTGCTGTGGAGTAAGTGTACAAAAGAGTATAGAAATAGAACTGTATCATATGTATTTATTTAATCAAATTATATTAAGAAAACAAAAGTCACTTAATTCTGGGCATGTGAGTTAACAGCAAGGTTTGTGAAACAAGAAAATATTTCAGAAGACACGGCGTGAAAAAAGACAAAAATACAAAAAGAGGTCTATTCAGGAGAGCACATTCAAAGGTACAAGCGATAAAGTATTAAATACCATATGCGCAAAAACATATGGACGGGTGAAAATATAAAAATTGCCGACAGCAACTCAAATCGTCACGTGTTAGCTATATGATGTAATGAATAACACATAAATGATTTTGCTTTGTAATGATTTAACGAGAAAGCGTGCAAGCGATAAGGAATGCTTGGGGATTCAGGTAATGGTTGGCTGGATACGACGAGCTATTGCACAAGCCCATAGCACTTACCAAGCGGCCCCAGCTAATAAAAGTACTCAAATATTTTCCGCAGATATTGAAGAAAAGCAGTTCAGGGAAAATGAATCACCTTCTTCAATACATTCAGTTTATCTTATCGCACAGTAACGCGTACACTAAGAACACAGATTTCTTTTTACATACGCCAGTCTAATTTACCAAGTCATTACACCAGTAAATATTCCTACAGAGCGCGCGTTCATTGTCAAATCTGTCAGCAGCTCGTGTGGAGAAACGCTGTAAAACATTTAATCGTTATCTGCAGGTGGATGACGTAGTGATATGCGGCGGACTGATATTCTTCAAGAGAGATATGCTTTTTTCCCTAGCCTAGATTTTTGTTGTCGCCTCTTCCTTGTATTCCGGTGAATAATAACGCACAGACAGCAACATTTAGCAGGTACACATAATCAAAAACTTACACTCTTGATTAGTAATACACGGGCACGAGCAAGCAACCCGAAACTTCCTGTGCGTGGACATTTCCTATGGCGACAGTGAGGAATTCCTGCATAGTCTGCTAACGCTCACAGAACTACACTCAATTTTTTTTAATATTCTCAACATATTATATGTACAAGATGTGCAAGGTTCAGCAAGGATGGTTATTTTTGACTGGGAAATGGGCAGTGCATAATTCCACCTGATGTACGTGTGAATAGGTTTTCTGAATGTGATGTCAGTGCGTTGTTGTAATTGATTTGATTAAGTGCAAAAGGAAAATTAGTATCGCCTTTTGTTTTGTATACCACACAAACCTTGCAGTGGATGGTTCAAGTGGTTCTGAGCACTATGGGACTTAACATCTGAGGTCATCAGCCCCCTAGAACTTAGAACTACTTAAACCTAACTAATTTAAAGACATCACACACATCCATGCCTCAGGCAGAATTCGAACCTGCGACCGTAGCGGTCGCGCGGTTTCGGACTGAAGCGCTTAGAACCGCTCGGTCACAGCGGCCGCCCCTTGCAGTGGAAAACGCCTATCTGTGTACGTGTAGATCTCCACGATACCATTTGCAGTTTTTTACGTGTCTTTTCACCTTCTCAGTATTAAAACAGGGCGGCTTTACTTCAGAATTGCCATGCAGTACTGTACCAGGCAAAATTGCTGGATGTGATAACGAGAAATTATTAGTACAAGGGAGGGAGGCTCAACAACGCAAGAGGGTAAACAATAATAATCTATCCCCTGGGATGCAGTTGGTTTCCCAGGTTGGAGTAATCCTCAATGGTTTATACAGTGTATATTCCGTTCTGATGCAGACTATCTATTCAGACATTTGTAGCTAACACAGTCGACTTGCAGAAAAGATATAACGGTCAAGACGGTAGATAATGCAGTGATTAAGACACTAAAGACGAACTGGAGCGTTCGGTTTACAAAACTTGGTCCGACCACCGTGTCTGAGGATCTCCCTACTTTGCGTAAATTACTACAACCGGAATTCAGAATAGTCACAACAGATACATCATCCTGCTTCAGATGAGCTAACGTCTGTCTCTAATGAACTCGACCTTTACGAGACATTTGAGATCTAACCTTCATACCTCACGTGACGATGACATACTACCTTTTTTGTACGAGGGTGAGTCAAATGAAAACATTAAATATTTTTTTAAAATGTTATTTGTTGTGAAGAAGTGGTACAAAGCTGTATCACGTTTCAGCATAATCTCCCCCACGCTCAATGCAAGTCCTCCAGCACTTACAAAGTGCATAAATTCCTTTAGAAAAAAAAAAAATTCTCTTGGTAGTCCGCGCAACCACTCATGCACCGCGTAACGTACCTATTCATCTGAACGGAACTTCTATTCTCCCATTGCGTCTTTGACTGGTCCAAACATATGAAAATCACTTGAGGCAAGGTCTGGTGAGTATGGTGGATGAAGAAGACACTCTGTGATTGTTGCAACGGTTGTACGGGCAGTGTGGGGCCTTGCATTGTCATCTTACAAAAGGACACCTGCTGACAGCAATCCACGTCGTTTTGATTTGATTGCACGCTGCAGATGATTTTTTAGGAGACCCGTGTATGATGCACTGGTGACAGTGGTCCCTCTAGGCATGTAATGCTCCAAAATGACGCCTTTTTCGTCCCATAAGAGAGTCAGAATAACATTCCCTGCTGATGGTTCTGTTCGAAACTTCTTTGGTTTTGGTGACAGGGAATGGCACCATTCCTTGCTCGCTCTCTTCGTTAGGTATATGTGCATCTGCACTAAGTTGCCACCTACAGGCCATTCTGCACGCTGTTTGTAGCACGCTTACTAACTTACAGGATAACGGCGCGAAATTTCGATTTGTCATTACAAATTTAAGGTTTTCATTTGACTCACCCTCGTATTTAGAGTTGTGCAATATTTATGGCCAATTGTTCCTTCTGGAAACTTTAATGTCGCACAGCATGGCTTAAACGCAGCTAGGCAACACATACTGCGTTATTATGTACCATGATCAAGCGCAGCCTGCGTGGGTGACAACATGATATGAGATAGAACCGCGTTTTCTCATCTCCCATTGGCTGTTCACAGTACGCCCTTACATGGAAACCTTGCCTTTCTCTGATTGGCTGAAAGAGGAGGACAAGCTGGAACAGCTGGACCGGGTTCGTGTCGTCACTTTGGGAGCTGTAACAGAGATAACAAACAATCTGCTTGTCGGAAAATTTATGGTGAGCACAGGTAGCGAGCAGAGTCGTCGTACAGGTGGTTTCGCTTTCGTGGGGGCTGTGTGTTGCGCAAAAAACTGCCGGGTCTTCTGTTGCTTCCGCCTCCCTCGAAGTTTGCGTCGCAGATGTCGGCGACGACCCACAAAACCGCTGAAGCGCCTATGCCTTCTTTCCACGCTATACTGCAATAAGGTGGCAAAACATGTACTGTGCCACTGCCCATCAGCCTTCTTATCAGTACCGTTCTTTTTCCCTTTTCCTGGAGTTTACCCCGTATATTCATGAGTTCGCAGTGTTAATCTGGTTTTGACATTATTTATGGTAGAGCGTGGTCGGATGCCCCTTCTTTCTCCTTCTCTTCCCCACCCCCTCACCCCTGGGACGAAACGTGCGTAGCCTATTTGCCTGCGTGTTCTGCTATTCCACGCGACTATGTAATAACGTTCACGACGTGTTTGAAGATGGTGTAACTGCGGTGGGACATGCGTACCAGCCCAGTATTCACCTAGTCGTCTTCGGGCGTGCCCAAGGGGAGTGTTAGAGGACCAGTCACAACGTACATAAATGACTTAGTAGAAGTTCCACCAGGGTTTTCGCGGACAATGTGGTTGTATACAGAGAAGCAGCAACGCTATAAAATTGCACCGAAAATCAGGAAGACTTTCAGTGGATCGACGATTGGTGCAGGAGAGACAACTGACGTTCAACGTAAACAAGTGTACCGTATTGCGAATACACAAGCAGACAGGCCTTTTATTGTGTGATTAAAAATTGCAGAACAATCATTCGAAGCAGTTACTTCCATAAAATACCTGGGAGACTGCGTACGGAGTGATTTGAAATTGAACTACCATATAAAATTAATCGCGAGTAAGGCAGATAACAAAGTGAGATTCATTGGAAGATTCCTCAAGAAATGTAGTCGATCAACAAACCTTACAAAAAGCTCGTTAGACCAATAGCTTAATACTGCTCGTCAGAATGGGATCTGTACCAGATAAAACTGATAAGGGTAATAGAGAAGATCCAAAGAAGAGCAGCGCGTTTCGTTACAGGTCCATTTAGTAAGCGCGAAAGCGACACGACGATGCTCAACCTATTCCAGTGTCGAATGCTGCAACTAAAGCGTTCTGCATCACGATATGTTCTACTGTTAAAGTTCTTAGAAATGTAAATGAGTACACTGTTTCCTCGCACCTGATAAAACCAGAAAGATTCGAACCCACACGGAGGCTTACCAGCAGCTGCTCTTCCCACGAGCCATACGCCACTGGAACAAGGAAAGGGGGAAGTGTCACTGGTACACAAAGTACCCTCTGCCACACACCGTAAAAGGACTTTCAGTGTATAGATGAAGATGTTGATGTAGATGTGCCGTATGTGGGAAACCGCCTAAAAACCACATGTAGGCTGGCCGCAAGGATCCGATGCGAGGCAGACTTGCATCCCCGAAGCTCTTAAGCGGCCTGCTAACGTGCGCGGCTACAAGGCGGAATCTGCTTATCAGCACTGTACTGCGTAAATCAGAGCCGTAATTTTTATTTACACAGACCCACCTATCATTAGATTCACTGATTTATAACTCAATACTCTTTTAGTGATCACGGCTATACTCCGTTATCGTTAAAATTCACTGTTCGTTTAGTCACTCTTTCTTGCTCTAGAAGCGATCCTCCCAACCGTCGCAGTGAAGTTAATCTTAAATTCCGATTGTGGTTGAAGAAACCATAGCAAGCAGACCTGCGGTAAGGCAAGACGCCAGTGACATATGACGATCGATAATTGCAGGGACGTTGCTACGCAATGAACAGAAAGTCGCATGTGTTCGCTAACAGCCACACGCGTTGCACGACTCGGCCCTGATGCTTTTACGACTTTACACTCGATAGTGCGTCTCCTCACCTTTCGTAAACTGACATCAAAAATGGCGCTGCCGTTGGGTTCAGCTGCTACTTACAAGATCGGCGCATTTCGCGAGCTTGTTGAGGTAAGGTTCACGTTTTCCCCGCAATGTCTTCAAGTGCAGTTATGATGTACCCAATATTTCCGTTACGTGCTGCAGTTGGCAATTTGTTTCACTTTTGTTTCTGTTGTTCGTAGCCAGTCGGGTGATAATATACGGCAGAGAGACCATAATTATTTGTTTCAGCGCAAGATAGGATCTCATTTTGTTTTCGCGCAAGCAGCGATTTTATTACGTTTTATTTTCGTAACGCAAACTAGGAGTTCAATGATTATAGATCTCGCGATTATGGATTTAAGGCTCCTTACTGATTTCCGTAATAATTATTTGGATTGTACGTTTCTCGCGATATTATGGGATTTCTTGATACATTTATTATAGTTCAATGTAGTTGCCTTAATCTCTAGGGCGAGACAATGAAATGGTGCATGAATCACGGATTTATTGCCAAACTGCAGTTGTGCACGAAATGTTCACGGTCTATGACGCGTGTAGGCCGAAAAGACGGAAGTAATGACGCGCTGTTCCAGACTGCAGGAACTAGGTACACCGTAACTACACATTTACTTCGCAACTGATATTTTCATACGCAACTGAATGTCATATTCTTTTATTTCTCCCGCCATTCAGTTAACTGTTGTTCTCCATATTCTCGATATCTCTCATATTTTTTCACTACCATTTTGTTCTCTGTTGTTTTGTGCTTTCCTTATTAATTAATTACGTATATCTTCGCAAACTATATAATGGTTCTAGTATGTAATTTATTTCTTCCTACATTTGTATTGTGATATCACGATATAAATGATCATGGTTATTTTGACAGTTAAAATGGCTAGGTATGTCATTTTCTTTTTCTAAAACAGCTCAGACCACATAATCGATACGTTTTGAGGTCTAGAAATTCATCAGGAATTTAAAACTTGTGTTGCGTTTCTTCAGTTACGTGTTGCAAAGCACATTACCATTTCGAGAGCAATCTGCTCGACACACACAACATTCTTTTGATAATTTGCGTGATTTTGCTTTCCCTTGTGCTAGACGCAAATAAAGAAGTAATTTCGTGCTTCTGGAAGGAAGATTAGTGTTTGACGTCCTGTCGACGACGAAGTTATTAGCGCCAGAGCACGAGCTCGGATGGGGTAAGGATGTAAGGGAAATCGGCCGTGTCTTTTTCTATGGAACCACCCCAGCATTTATCTAAGCTATTTTGGGTTACTCATCGGAAAATTAAAACTGGATGGCCGCATAGTGGCTTGAAACACCCTCCTACCAAAAACGACTCCAGTGTCTTACTACTGCGCCACATCATTCGCTGAATTTTGTGAGTGTTCCAGAAAAAGTGATACTTGCTACTATTGCTCATGGCGTATCTTAATTACTTACGCATGAAATACCGTGCTTAAAACAACTAAAACTGCATAAAAATGATTTTAAAATAGGGAGATGTGTTTGTTCTACAGCCCATCAAGATCATGTATCTACAGGGTGTCAATTATTGAACTGTTTAAAAAAAGAGAAAAAAAACGTAAATTATTTACAAACACACACTTTATTCAACATGTTAATGTCTCTACAGGTATTCGGATCTAGGTTATGACAATTTCGATGTGCCTGCCATCCTTGGCGAAGGTGCGGCGAAGACAAATAGCGAAATTCAGCACGACTTGCTGAAATGTCGGAACATCGATGATGATCCCCTGAACAGCTGTTTTCTGCTTAGCAATGGTTTTGGGATTATTTTTGGACATCTTGTCTTTAATACAGCACCACAAAAAGGAGTCGCATGTGCTCAGATCCGGAGAATATGGCGGCCAATCGCGACGCATGCCAGTAGCCTCTGGATACCCCAGAGACAGAGTGCGGTCCCCAAAGTGCGCCTATAGGACATCAGACACTCTCCTTCTTCGACGGGGTCGAACTCCGTCTTGCATGAACAACGTCTTGTCGAAATCAGGGTCACTTTAGATAATGGGGATGAAATCATCTTCCAAAACCTTCACGTACTGTTCGGTAGTCACCGTGCCACCAAGGAATATCACATCGGTTATTCCGTGACTGGACACTGCACACCACACTGTCACCGTTGAGGGTGAAGAGACTTCTTGATCACGAAATGCGGATTCTCAGTCCCCCGAATGCGCCTATTTTGATTATTGAAGAACCCATCCAACTGAAAGTGGGCTTCGTCGCTAAACCAGACCATACAATACGTACTAATTCCCATCATGCTCCGCGGCCAACCGAGCAGTTTCAACGTCCTAACGCAAAGCGTTCAGAAGTTATGACAATTTTATTTCACAAAGTTCAATAATTGTCACACCGCACAAACACATGCATTACTGTACAATCGATGTTTGAAAGTTGCAGAAGTCGCTGCAGAAACAATATCATGCAACAGAAAGTTCTGCCAGTGTAGTTATGAGAGTAATGGGTGAGGTATTTCTTTTTTTAAATTTGCTAATGGCATTTGGACATTATCCATACAGGCAGCGCCAGACCATAAAAAACCAACAATTATCTGTTACATCCTCTTAGAATGAGCATTAGTAAATGACCTAAATAAATTGACATATTTACTACACTGCAAAAGTGTAAAAGTAGAGGTGGAGACAGCTCATGTCAATTTTAGCGAACTATAGATTACAATGCGCCGTCTCAGTCTGACAAGGATGCGAGAACCATCAACAATAGTCTTATCGTACCAGCACATTAGACCAAAGATAAGTCGTAAATAACATTGTCGAACACTGAAAACGACGCAGACTATTTCGACGCAAACTGAGTTGTCATGAATACAGCAGTTTTTTGAATAAACATTACGAATTATTACGTGTTAGTGTTCTTCTCAATGATCGAAAACTGGCCTCCTGAGACAGCACCCATCGTTTTCGGTTGGCAAACAAAGCGCGATGCGATTCTGCCAGCTATTTGCGTTGGGGAAAACCGGAAACGAAAACAGGGGTGGACGGCGCCAGATGTGAGTGTGTGTCTGTGCGTATGTGTGTGTGGGAGGGAGGGAGCCGGAGGCGTATAGTGTGTGCGCGCACAGGTGTGTTTGTTTGCCTTCCATCGCGAACGCAGGAAGTTGTGGCATCAATTGTGGATTCAGCAAGAAGGCGACCCACCACCAGAACAAAGTAACAATGAAAAGATGCGAATAAGTAAAGAAGGAAGGAAAAAATGTCTCGGTCTACGAACTGATGAAAATTTGAACTGGAAGAAACATTAAAAACTTCTAAAAACAGCAAATCTCAGCAACTTCCGTTTTCGTATAACTGCGTGTTTCGGCAAGACGCAAAGCAACGTCTTAACACTTTTTGCATTTTTCCACTTATTAACGACTTATTTCATAATATTTGGAAGTAGCTCGTAACTTAAAAAGAAAGAAAAATAATACGTGTTGTTCACCCACAGTCATCTTGCAGGGACCTCTTCAAGGAGTTAGGCATCTTAACTCAAACTTTACAATTTATATATTCTCTGGCGATATTCGCGAAAAACATTCCGCCGTAATTTAAAAGGAACAGTGATGTTCATACCTAGAACGATCTAAGAAGAAAAAAAAATAGAGATCGTAATTAACCAGAACTAAAACTCCCAGTGGCTTGGAAAGGTTTTCATGAACCAATATTTGGATAATTTGCCTAATAACATAAAACGACCGTGAGGTAATGTAGCAAGTTTTAAATATTTCAGCACATGTGACATTTCCTTTCTCTTGAGCTGGCTGCCTCTTATTCACTCAACGAACGATGCTACCCAACTATTATCACAGTGTTTTAGTTTCAAAATTCTAAAGTGGCATTGATATTACTTTAACTGCATAGTAAAAATGTTTAGCATTTATGTAAATATTTTGAAACTATTCATATATTTCATTTTGCATTCGTCCACACTAGTTGTAAATGTTATCTGAAATATATTTCTCGTTCTTCATAAGGCTAGAAAGGCTGAAAATCTGGGTACATCTAAAATTTTTAGTTCACTTACAAGAGCTATTGTTGTTCAGTTGAATTATACAGGGTGAACATTAATAAAACCGACAAACTGCAGGAATTGATATGGAGGAAGAAAGATCATATGAACGTGTTGTAACACCTACAACGCCTCTCGGTGTTAATAAACCAAAATAGCTCCCAATTAGCTCCCATGCCCTCGAAATACAAATTCAGAAAATGTCCCAAGCCCCTCCACAAGTAGTAATTTACGAAATAGAAATAAGATACAAATAGAGGGAAATCTATAGTAGAAAAATAATAGAAAAAGAAAAGAATTTTAATCATAAATTTTGGAAGCATGAGAGGGGGAAAAAACGATAGAAATGGTTAAATCATTAGTTATTCTTATATATGAGAAAATCAATATTATAGTCACAGAACGTAGGTCTTGAACACCAAAGATAGCGTTTACTGAAGTATAAATGGACATACAATGCAATTATGACACTCCAGTCTCTATCCTCTAGTCTGTTCGAAGTCAGTTAGGACGTACAGCTTTATTAAACCAGGGCGCAAGAATAAATATTTTACGGAATTAACGATTTTTGGACAGATTCGGACTTTGTATTGTGATAGCGGAAAAGCTTTACTTCACGCGACTGGTAATCATAGTTCGTGACATGTTATGGATATTAAACGGGAACAATCTTTTTATCGAAAGTGACAGAACATTGTTTAGTATCTCTGATATTGACGGGATTCCAGATTAGATACTTATTCAAAGAACCCCTTTGAATGCGATCGTGTGAATGAACTGATTTATTAATAATTATTGTTAAATAAAATAACTTGTTAATTTGAAACTGACTATTCGTCTTGAACTTTACTTCGATTTAGATTCATAAATAATTAGGTTACACGATTTTCACCAAGAATAAACTGCAGACTAGTAACTGAAACAAGTGAACGAGAACCTATTGAAAACACTAGTATTAATTTACTTATGGTTTTTTCCTTCGGAATTGGGAAGACAATACGTGTAGTGACTCACTGGGGTTAATTTAGGAACTAGCCGGGATAAAACAAAACCCCTCAATACCAGTCAATGTATAGATAAATTAACATTCCTATTTCATGCAAGATAGGGAAGTCGGGATAGAAAAAAGGGTCGCTACAGTGCGTCCGGAAATGCATCGTTGCCACGGTAGATGGCGCTAACGAATGTAAGTTCCTCTGACCGCGTGGCGTGTTGCAGGCTGTGTGATCGATGCAGCGTACTGTAAGTAGCAGAATGGTCCGGTATTCATGTTGAAAACAAGCCGAGGTGGTGTTTGTGTACGGCCAAGCAGATGGGTTCGGTCGAGAGGCAGCACGGCTATACCAAAACGAGTACCCTCACAGACACCATCACATCACACGCTAATTCAAGGTACTTTTGGGCTTTTGTGTGATCATGGGTCCTTTCAGACAGACGAACGTGCAGGAAGGTGGTGGACTTTACGTTCCTCACATTTGGAGGACTGGTGTGTAGAGGAAGTAGAGGTGAGCCCTAGTACAAGCTCCAGGCAAGTGGTCCACCAACATGGAGCAAGCCAAAGAACGATTATGTATATTCTGCATGACAACCGCAGCTGCCCTATCGCCTGTATCGAGTGCGAGGATTATCAGCAGCGGATTTCCTTCTACGGGAACGATTTTGTTGATGGTTTTTGCACCAAATCATCGCAATTACGGCACTTATTTCGTCACTCCTCTTTACCGACGAAGCAACCTTGATCAGAAACTGACATCATCGATCTGCGTAATAGTCATCTGTGGGCTACAGACGATCCTCGGAGAATGGCCGAGGCCAGATGGGGAATTCCGACAAAGAAACTGATTGGTCGCTCTCACGTGACGTCAGCAGGCAGACAATAGCCAGGCAGCTTGTTGTATGAAAGCAAGGTTGTGCTTTTTATGTACATCTTTCTTTACACATTTGTAAGAAGCATAAAATGATGTGCATCGCCATACGCTAAATAAAATATATAAATGTGAGAAGTTTCATATAGCGTTTGTCTTCCGTAAATGATTTAAACGCTTTTAAAGCATGTTAAAGAAACAGAGATAAATAAATTGGCCGTAACAAATACATAACTAAACATAATTCCACATATATGCACTAATTCCATTCGGTAAACAAACATACCTGCATCCTGTAATTTTTAAATGTAGTAATCGCCTGTTGCGGATGAAGGGAAGTGAATTTTCAATTTTTACATGGTCGAGATGCTTTCCACATCAAATTCTTCTTTGTTGCGTTCTACTTCCTTGCTTGCGCATGCTTCTCTTTATTCAAATGCCTAATGAAGATACATGTTCTCGTTCTTGCATACAAACTAATAATATCTTCGTGTGCCAGATGAAACTTTGTTTTGATGGCCTATGTCAAATTTTTAACTACTTTGTCACACTTAGGAATGGTATATCCATGAAAACCAGAAAAAACAATTGCAAATTGTTTTACTCCGTTCGCCCAGTCTGTTGTGGGATTTAAAGACCTCTTTGAGGAACAGCAGATATCCAGGAATCAGAATTTGTTCCAGGAACTGAGCACATTTCAGTTCGTAATCTCAAGGATTTCTCATTGGCTCGACGTTTAAATGCAAGGTAGCCTGGCATGTAGTATGCATAGTCAGACGAGAGTCCTCTGCATCACAATTTTTTCCCTCTATTTCGTGAATTGTTTTCACAAATTCTTCTTCCTCTTCCATAATGTGTGCAATGTGACAAATACCTGGACACTGCGATTGACTTGGTTTTCCTCTGTCACTTAAATACGAAGTTCACTGGTAATTAATTTCGTGAATTCGTTATCGTGTGGTGTCCTTAGGTTAGTTAGGTTTAAGTAGTTCTAAGTTCTAGGGGACTGATGACCTCAGATGTTAAGTCCCGTAGTGCTCAGAGCCATTTGAACCACTCGTGATCGTGCGTTTCGGTGTCTGCAGCAGCTTTACTGCTGATTCTGTCATCAGCAACTGCTGCACTGTTTCATAACGGTATGTCGTCTGGATTTCCTGTTAAAACAAGAAGCCGAATTCTGTGCTTGACCTCGACTGCTGAAGGGTTGTTGTAGAAAGCGCCAAGATTTTGAATTCTGGAAAAATAGTTCTCCAGACAGTCTTAATTTAGTTGAGATGTTATGATGTACCTCCCTTTATCTTTTATTTCATATTCAAACCATCCTAGAAGTGATTTGATGGAGATGGTAAACTCGTTTTAAAACGGCAACAAATCCTATTTGTTCCCAAAGCGCTTATCATGGCAAACATCTCGAAACCTTCTTGAAGTGTTATCTTGCCTTGGAAGATTCAGACCGAGCCCACCTTTCCTAGAACATACAACTCAGCTTCAGCGGTGCGATGTGAAAATAAACGAGCAGCCATCCTAACATTTTGTCGCACTCTACCTGTGACACTGATGTGAGGTTCTGATAAGTAGTGTGTGATAATCACGTCATGTGTCTGACTGTCTAGAAGGATCTCAATTAACTTCTTCGTTACTGAAGTTCCAGTCGGTAGAACTACTCCTTCGTCCAAAAGGTGGTTTCTAAGAAGCTTCAGTAAGTGAGGCACATCGTAGAAAACACAGATCTTCCCTTCCTTGTCCGCTGGATTTGTGAAATTCCACACTCTAGATTTTTTTCCTTCCGTATCACACGTTACGGCCACAACATGCAGCTCTGTACGTTCAACATTCATTATTTTATTTTGGAGCAGGTTACTGTTCATTGTCATATCAATATCGTAATAAACTGATTACTTCCAAGATTTACGTAACCCAAGATTCGTCAAAACAAGCACATTGCTTTGAGATCCTAAAATCTTGTCTTCAGTCGCATCATAGCAGATGCGGCCGCCAGTCTTCATTTCGTCAAAACGCAGCACAGTTTTCTTTTCTAACACGGTAAATGTATGAGCCTTTGCTCTCAGAATTCTCAAAAAATTTTCCGAGACGCCTGGATTGCACTTAAAATTTCTAGTCCAATTTTGAAGCGTTGCACGACAGGGCAAAGGAATTTTGTGCTTTCTCAGATACGTATGAGCTTTCCGAGAAAAGGCCGTTAAAGTTAGTACATTGGTGTTATCCTGGGAACTCCATTTATCCCATCTGTTACTTTGTAACACACAGCAAATTTGTCCTGAGTGAAACATTTCGATAACACTCTTTCTACCTTCTTCCTTATCACACTTTCTATCACAGTTGTTCCTAATTTTCTCTTTTTTAACAGTATGCGCCTGACAGTTTTGACCCTTTGCAGAGCTGCATCACGTTCTTGTAAGGTCATTTCTAATACTGCATTTTACTTCTTCAAAACTTCTGTTTTTTTATTCAGTCTTTTGATTTCTTCGTCCTTAGATCTTAAATCGTGATTTCATAGATAGACTTTGTATTTCTTACTCGGTCCACTTTCTTCTTCTTTGGAGACGCAGATTCCAAGGCTCAAACTAATTTCTCTCTCACATCTGTATCTTTACAGCACAGACGTCGCTCACTACAGCCTGCAGGAATAACAAAAAATATGGTTAATTTTTTGATTCATGTTGTCTGTTTTATTAATAATACGCGAGAAATAATAACTACGTATCCACATATAAAATATATGCCGTTTGAGAAGATTTAAGTTAACGAAATAAACGCTGTAATTTGGTTTAATTAGTTCAGCAATAAATGGTAGTGTATTTAGCTTCCTTACCTCATTGGTAGCTTCACTGTTACTTTCAGCTGTACATACACCTCCATCCCAGTTTGGTAAATGCTGTGACGGAATTGCATTTGCTTTCCGCTTCTATGTTATCGGTAAACCAAGGAGCTCGTTCTTTAAATCACGCTCTTAATCTTCCGGAAGAAAATGAACTGAGCAGATTCGTGCATTGTCAACACTGATTTTATCTGGTCACTTTCAACGAGTTACTCACTCCCTTCGTACTGCATTTTTAGGGATTCGATGATATATTTTATCACTAGTTTTACGGCCATAATTGTTACATTTTGCAAATGCACAATTACTCGTATTTTTACTTATCTCTTTAGCTCGCGTTCAATCTTAATAGTACACGCGTTAACAGCACGCTCCCCGCTGTCTGCCGGCTGAGGTCACAGCACGAAAGGCACTGTGGGGAACTTGGCCGCAGACCCGCCTGGAATGGCCTACCTTATAATTGTATGAAGATGGTATCTGTTCTTTCGGACATGTCCGAAAGAACAGTTACCATCGGTGACTATGCAACGCTCTAGAATGAAATGATAATTAAATCAAGACCCTACGCTGTCGACTGGCTTGATATACATCAACGGGGACTGTTAGAAATGTGTGCTCCGACCAGGACTCGAACCCGGGAACTCCTGCTTACATGGCAGGCGCTCTATCTATGTGGGCCACCGAGGGCACAAAGGATAGTGCGACTGCAGGGAATTATCCCTTGCACGCTCCCCGTGAGACCCACATTCCCAGCTTAACGTCCACACACTAAATTCGTAGTGCCCCTGCCCATTACACTCGTTATTAGCGGCAGACAGTCTTACCGAGTCCCGTAAGAGTTCGGGCAATACGTGTGCATCCGCACAGAAGAAGGTCAATGGCCGGTTAGCTTGAACTATATGAAGAGGGTATCTGTTCGGACATGTGAATGAAAATAGGTGTAATAGACCAATTTATTGATGTGTTTATCACCAAAATATGCAATGACCCTAATAGCGTAAATAACTGAACCTAACCGTTTCAGCAATTTCTCATCAATGCACACACCCAGAAATTTTGAGAATTCTACCTTAGCAACAGACTTCCGTTTATAGTCTGTATTTATCAATGATGTTATCCCATTTACTGTACAGAATTGTATAAACTGTGTTTTCTCAAAATTTAGTGAGAGTCCATTTGCAGAGAACAACTTAATAATATTCTGAAAGATTTTATTTGCAATTTCCTCAGCTGATTCTTGCTTTTTGGATGTGATTACTATACTTGTATCATCAGCAAAAAGAACTAACCTTGCATCTATTTGAATATAGAGTGGCAAGTCGTTAATATATATTAAGAACAATAAGGGACCCAAGATTGAACCCTGTGGGACACCATTCTTGAAACCTCCCCAGTTAGAGGACTCTGCTGGTTTTTGTAGATTATCTATACTGTTAATTTCAACCTTCTGCATTCTTCCAGTTATGTATGAATTAAACCATTTGTGCACTGTCCCACTCATACCACAATACTTAAGCTTATCTAGAAGAATTTCATGATTCACACAATCAAAAGCCATTGAGAGATCACAAAATATCACAGTGGGTGACGTTTGGTTATATCTACTTCTTACTCTTACAAGTCAGAACTGGTAATAAGCATGGATTGTAAATGTTTAGCTTCAGACACATCGGAGTCTCAGGTTTTGCATCTTTACATGAGTAACGAAAAAGTATCCAGAATGAGATTTTCACTCTGCAGCGGAGTGTGCGCTGATATGAAACTTCCTGGCAGATTACCATCTGAGATACCCAAGTACGACTCTGGCCCCCTCCTCACAGCTTTACTTCCGCCAGTACCTCGTCTCTACGTTCCAAACTTCACAGAAGCTCTCCTGCGGACCTTGCAGAACTAGCACTCCTGGAAGAAAGGATATTGCGGAGACATGGATTAGCCAAAGGCAAAGGTGCCGAGTTCGAGTCTTGGTCCGGCACACAGTTTTAATCTGTCAGGAAGTTTCAATGAAAAAGTCCTTTAGGCCGTTTGCCTTTTTGTATTTACTTATTTTATTGTCGAACCAATCGTTGCTTTCAGCTGGAATAAATACGTAACTGATCAACTGATTCAAGACTTTACTGCTCATTTGTATGGTTATCTTTTCAATCAGTTGATTATTCTGTATTTGAATCATAATATATTTCATTTTCAAGCCTCATTTCAAGCTTACTATAAGAAGTTCCACCGTTGCTTGTTGAAGCTTATCTGCAATAGAGCAAAAGCATTGTATCATAAGTGATGCTGAGATTAAATTTTAGCTGATTTTCATTCATCCTGTCTTGCAAGTCTTACAGTTCTGGATGTCTCATTATCCTGACGAAATATAACGTGAGCTGTAGCAGTGATGTGGATATCCTTCAATATATGAACATGAGCTGATTTTATCTTATTTCTTAAAGGCTCTTACCAACTATTTAGTTGAGACTCAGTCAAACGTTCTCTAAAAATCTACAAATCCCATGCCGAATGGCATTTCGCACGCCTACTGGTGAACTGCCGAACGGCAATTCGATAGTTTCGTTCATAACTTGCAAGTTGATCATTGTGCTACAGGTACTTCTAAAGACGATTGGTTGCTTTCCGTGATTAAAAATTAATGTTTCTCTCTATTCAGTTGGTGAAAATGTAAGTGGACATCTTGCATGTTATGGAGAGGAGAATGATAGGTCTATGCTTTCTTATGTTTTGATTGTGAAGTAGCCGATGGCAGGAGTTTATCAATTTTGGACAATTTTTGTCTTTCGGAAATAACTTTTGCTCCAGCCTTAGACAACAGTTTATTAACAAATAATCATATTCCGGATCCTGTCCTTTCTTATTTTAAATGCTTTTTTACCTCTCACCTGGCGCTACTTCCAAAATTTCTAATTTTTGTTGTGAACTTTGTGTCCCATCTAATAAAATATCGTTGTTGATGAAAAAGTGGATCTTCCACTATGCCGCGCCAAATTTACCAATTCGTAGTTTTATGCAAGTGCTTTGATGTTGCGCGCTATCTATTTTAATTAACTTTCGTATTTTTATTAATGAATAAGGCTATAATTAGTGCAGAACGTTGACACTAGCAGTGACTGCTGCTGAAATGTACTTGTATCCCTGTGATTTCCAGGACAAAGTTTTCTGCTCCAAGTTTGTCACCATCCAACAAACATGCACTTATTAAGGAATGTTATTGTCCACAAGCCATCGACTCACAAATGCTGCTTTACGACAGCGTTCATTATGCTTACTGATACAAACAGTATCGCCTCCGAACTGTTCCCCTACTGTACGCAGTACACAATACTCTAAAAGGCGTTCATGTACTTCTGCATTTAGCGTTGTCGTAAGATGAATAACGCGACCGAAGCGTAACCCTGCCGTCAGTACATCAGATCTGCCTGGTCTAGGTTTAGCTGTGGTTGTTCCTTCACGTTTCCACTTCACAGTCACATCATCAGCAGTCGATACGGGTAGATTTAGAACGGCTAAAATGTCCCTGCTACTTAGACGACTTTCAGTGACTTGTCGCCTTTCCAGATCAGCTGAGCTCTCCTGACCGGCCCCATCTGTTGTTACTGCTTCCAAACTGACAACACAATAGTACCTGAGCCGGCCGCTGTGGTCGAGCGGTTCTAGGCGATTCAGTCTGGAACCGCGCGACCGCTACGGTCGCATGTTCGAATCCTGCCTTGGGCATGGATGTGTGTGATGTCCTTAATTTAGTTAGGTTTAAGTAGTTCCAAGTTCTAGGGGACTGATGACCTCAGATGTTAAGTCCCATAGTGATCAGAGCCATTTGAACATAATAGTCCCTGCTTTATTTTATACAGACAGGTCCGCCTCTCTTGATATCTAGTGCTCAATTCTGCATTAAATAGGGACGTCCGGACACTTTTGATCAAATAGCGTATTTCAGAACACTACGTACCTATCCAGTGGGCAACGTCCAGATAAATTTAGCCAGGCAACAGACCGAAAAGAAGCTCCATCTGTGAATGGAACTGGAAAAAACGTTGATAAATTTACGATACAAAGTACCCTCCGCCACACACTTTACCGTGATTCGCAGAGTGTAGACACAGATGATAATGGCCTTGGCGTCCACAAGGTGTGTGTGTGTGTGTGTGTGTGAGTGTGTGTGTGTGTGTGTGTGTGTGTGTGTGTGTGTGTGTGGGATGGTGGAGGGAGGGGGGGGGAGCAAGAGGGGGCGCTTGCTTTCTCATCGAATTTATTTATTTATACGTCTGCACACGTTTCTGCACAAGAGTTAAAGAAGTGCGAGCCAGATGCACAATGGATTTCTGCCTAGTATTACATGAGTGAAAGCTGGTTACTCTTGGGAATAAGCGGATATTGTTAACAAGAAACGATATTAAAGAATATGTATATATATTGAGAGGCCAATGTCAAAATACCCAGACTAGAGAACAGGGGTCGACAAGAGGTTCGCGAAGTTACACCACTTATTGCCCGAGATGTCCGTTTCTGAGCCAAAAATATCCTTTTAGAATAAGAGCTACCACAAAATATAATTCCATACGACATAAGCGAATGAAAATAAGCAAAGTAGACTAATTTTAGTGCCGAACGATCACCTACTTCAGATACCGTTCGAACAGTAAAAATATTAAGCAAGCAGTAAAGGAAACAAAAGAAAAATTCGGATTAGGTATTAAAATCGATGGAGAAAAAATAAAAACTTTGAGGTTTGCCGATGACATTGTAATTCTGTCAGAGACAGCAAAGGACCTGGAAGAGCAGCTGAACGGAATGGACATTGTCTTGAAAAGAGGATGTAATATGAACATCAACAAAAGCAAAACGAGGATAATGGAATGTAGTCGAATTAAATCGGGTGATGCTGCGGGAATTAGATTAGGAAATGAGACGCTCAAAGTAGTAAAGGAGTTCTGCTATTTGGAAAGCAAACTAACTGATGATGGTCCAAGTAGAGAGTATATAAAACGTAGACTGGCAATGGCAAGGAAAGCGTTTCTGAAGAAGAGAAATTTGTTAACATCGAGTATAGATTTAAGTGTCAGGAAGTCTTTTCTGAAACTATTTGTATGGAGTGTAGCCTTGTATGGGAGTGAAACGTGGACGATAAATAGTTTAGACAAGAAGAGAATAGCAGCTTTGGAAATGTGGTGGTACAGAAGGATGCTGAAGATTAGATGGGCAGATCACATAACTAATGAGGAGATATTGAATACAATTGGAGAGAAGAGGAGTTTGCGGCACAACTTGACTAGAAGAAGGGATCGGTTGGTAGGGCATATTCTGAGACATCAAGGGATCACCAATTTAGTATTGGGGGCAAGCGTGGAGGGTAAAAATCGTAGAGGGAGACCACGAGATGAATACACTAAACAGATCCAGAAGGATGTAGGTTGCAGTAAGTACTGGGAGATGAAGAAGCTTGCACTGGATAGAGTAGCATGGAGAGCTGCATCAAACCAGTCTCTGGACTGAAGACCACAACAACACAAATCTTTGAACAAGATCCTGAACGTGGGCTTTCCACGATAGTTTACTATGCATCTGAACACCTAGAAATCCGAAATGTTCAGTTTCGCTAATCATATACCCATTCTCTGAAATTTTGTAGAATTGTGTGTTAGAAACTGTGAAAGCTAAGTCTTACTGTGATTTAGCGTTGCTTTATTTTCTAAAAGCCATGAACTTACGTCATAAAGTACAGAGCCAATGTTGCACACAACATCCTTTACTACCAAGCTAGCGCCATCGGTAAACAGAAATATTTTAGAATCACCCGAATACTAGAGGTTATATCATTAATCTTGGTACAAGCTTTACATTCATTACAGAGTTCTCTCGAATTTTTAACGATCTCTGTCTGCGACTTTACTAAACTGCAGATATAATATTACGGACCACGACGAGATAGATTTGCAGCCTTAAGCTCGGTGTATGTCTTGGGTTTTCTTAGTTGTCACAGTTTTCATGGAAAAATTATGCCGATTGCTGGGTGTGGCTGAGGGTTTTGCGCTGTGCTGCACTCGAGATGCAGAACAGAGACGGTCTAACACCCTGGCGCAGGGATTCCGTCGCCGAATCCCAACACACAAACACGGCAGCAGTATAAGCGCCAGTCACCCTTCCCCGATTCCCATAAAACGCCCCCTATGATGCACAACGGAATCGCAACGTAGTTCATCATTCTTCTATAGAAAAAGAAAATCCATGATGGTTTCCTGACTCTTTACTCAGTTTTACCCGGCAGAGCGATTTAGTGCACTCAGAAGAACACAGCCATGCTACAGTGTGAGTCAAAAAAAGAAAACGCTACTTTGCGCTGGAAGAGAGGGAAAAACGTGTACAATTCCGAGGATTCGAGGACTGGCACCTTCTCGAAGTCTACAGGTGCAGCACAGTGCCACATGCAGTCAAAGAGATGCGAATTACGCATTTTTATTCAACATGCTACGCAATCATGTGACAACCTTGAGCTTTCAAAACACATTTTGTTCAACTTTATATTCTCATATAATTAAACCCATGGCATCCAACGAATTATAAAACAAACGTTGAACATGTTACGAGAAAATGATTTATTCATGCTCTCACAAAGTTAAGATGAAACTGAAAAGTAAAATACCACAAAAGGAAAAAAAAATGTCAGAATGATTGAGAACATCGTGCTACATATCAAATAAAATACCACATCCGTTCCGCTGAATTGGAGAACCAGCAATAAACTTTAAAAAAGGCTTATTCAACTTTCATGCCATCTATAACACTTTGTTTGCTATTAAAACTTTACATCTGTTCACATAATAGGTTTAATGCATTACTTCAACGATATCTGTATTTTGGGGCGACTGGTTTATAGCATTGATTTATCCTTATAAATACGACGTTTTCGACGCAATATTGGATGGCTTTTCCTACTGCTGTCGCTGAGGATTGGAGATGACCAGTGTGAAGCTACAGATACTTACGACGACACTAGGTACTTCAACTCGCTGCCGTAAAATGAACTGCGAAATCTACAGCTGTTGCTACTAAGAAATAACAACAGCACGAAAGTTGGAGTATATCTTCGGCATAAAAGCTATTTTTCGACAAGTTTTTCTTACATTTTATGATGCTGAGGAGACGAAAAGTTCAGTTTGAAGATAGTGTCCTACTTTAGAAACGTATGAGGGGCGTTCAATAAGAAATGCAACACTTTTTCTTCTCGGGAAATTTCGGTTGAAAAAATGCCGAATTTTTGTGGGACTTCGTAGAATATACCTACTTCAGCCCCTATAATTTCATGAATTTCTATATGTGGTGGCGCTACACGTAGCCTCCAAAATGGCATGTGTAACGAAGGTGCGTTCCAAGCAGAGAGCTGTCATTGAGATTCTTGTAACGGAGAACCACAGTATCGCAGATATTCATAGGCGCTTGCAGAATGTCTACGGAGACATGGCCGTGAACAAAAGCACGGTGACTCGTTGGGCAAGTCGTCTGTCATAATCGCAACAACGATGTGCAAACCTATCCAACCCCGCGCTTGCCGGCCGACCGCGCACAGCAGTGGCGTATTGGACTTCAGCGCCTTCGTAGCCACAAAAATGCAAACGAAGCAGTACGTGAATGATGGAGAGGTTATTGACGGAACAAGATGCTAGCTCCGACGTCGATTACTTAGTGGTACGGTGCGGGCATACGTGTTCCCAAAAAAGTGGTATAAGAACGTCACATTGAACAGAGTTTATGTTGAAAAATAGCGTCTTGTAGGCCAAAGAGTGCGGAATACTATGGTGTATTGGAATCCTGAAAAAAATCAACCCGCTTTCAGAAAAAAAAACGTGTTGCATTCCTTACTGAACGCCACTCGGGCGCATTGGTTAGCTTTTCCTACTACTGTCGCTGAGGATTCGAGATGACCAGTGTGAAAGTACAGAGTCTTGCAACGATACTTCTGCTGTTAAGAGGAACTGCGAAATCTATCACTCTCGCTACAAATAAATGACAACAGTCAGAAAGTTGGGGTCTGTGCTCATCAAAACAGTTTTTCGACTCATTATGCTTACATTTTTTGATGCTGAGGATACGAGACGTTCAGTTGAAGATAGCCACCTTAGCAACACATGAGATGGTTGTGCGCGCTTCTTTAATATAAACAGCTAAATATACTGTAGCATTCATTCATGTATGAGCAGCAATGTGATAGGATCAAAATGGTGGACACTGGCAATAAATTCTCTATGCAGAGCTTTAAATAGAGGGAATGAGAGTGTCTGTGAACAGTGTTTTTCGTTTCGTCTATTATCGTCTTCTAGCTGTTTCTGTGTACGATTTCTCGGCGGAAATTGCCGGCTAATCCAACATTTGCTTAAGAGAGCGCTGAAAACTGCGTGAGAGCCACGTTCATTGTAGCCCGTGTACTAAACGCACTGTCGTTAATGAACTGCATGGATCCGCTCTGGGTTTGGCTCGCCTTCCAGGCTCGAAAGGTAGTGCGCTGCGTCTTAAGCTATACTACATCTACATCCACATCTACATTTATACTCCGCAAGCCACCCAACGGTTTGTGGCGGAGGGCACTTTACGTGCCATTGTCATTGCCTCCTTTTCCTGTTCCAGTCGCGTTGGTTCGCGGGGAGAACGACTGCCGGAAAGCCTCCGTGCGCGCTCTAATCTCTCTGATTTTACATTCGTTCTCTCCTCTTCTTTGGACCTTCTCTATCTCCTCTGTCAACCCGACCTGGTACGGATCCCGCACTGATAGGCAATGCTCAAGTATAGGTCGAACGAGTGTTTTGTAAGCCACCTCCTTTGTTGATGGACTACATTTTCTAATGACTCTCTCAATGAATCTCAACCTGGCACCCGCCTTACCAACAATTAATTTTATATGATCATTCCACTTCAAATCGTTCCATACGCATACTCCCAGATATTTTACAGAAGTAACTGCTACCAGTGATTGTTCCGCTATCATATAATCATACAATAAAGGATCCTTCTTTCTATGTATTCGCAAAATACATGTTAAGGGCGAGTTGCCACTCCCTGCACCAAGTGCCTATCCGCTGCAGATCTTCCTGCATTTCGCTTCAATTTTCTAATGCTGCAACTTCTCTGTATACTACAGCATCATCCGCGAAAAGACATATGGAAGTTCCGACACTATCTACTAGGTCATTTATATATATATTGTGAAAAGCAATGGTCCCATAACACTCCCCTGTGGCACGCCAGAGGTTACTTTAACGTCTGTAGACGTCTCTCCATTGAGAACAACATGATGTGTTCTGTTTGCTAAAAACTCTTCAATCCAGCCACCCAGCTGGTCTGATATTTCGTAGGCTCTCACTTTGTTTATCAGGCGACAGTGCGGAACTGTATCGAACGCCTTCCGGAAGTCAAGGAAATTGCATCTACCTGGGAGCCTGTATCTAATATTTTCTGGGTCTCATGAACAAATAAAGCGAGTTGGGTCTCACACGATCGCTGTTTCCGGAATCTGTGTTGATTCCTACAGAGTAGATTCTGGGTTTCTAGAAATGACATGATATGCGAGCTAAAAACATGTTCTAAGATTCTACAACAGATCGATGTCAGAGATATAGGTCTATAGTTAGCAGGCCAAGCTGCCAATCCTTGTACCACCCTGAAATCTCATCAACATCTGACCGAATATTCGTTCCGGTTTTTGCCAGATACTATTGACGACATGAGCAGCACTTGTCTCGATACACAGACACAGCTTTAGAAACGGTTGCTCTACGCTTGCAGGAATCGTTAGCGGTAGGATTTCACCGGAACAATTCCCGCCCACTCACCCCCGGTTTTCCTGGTCTTTGTTCGGCGCCTGGGCATCATTTCAGTTGACCCACGTGGTTTACCGCGTTCGGCTGCACTTGGAGTGAATGTTACATTAATATCTTGCTAGGTCTTAAAAATTTTGCCAGATAGTTAAAAGACACGTTACAAAAACCGTGCACAATTGGCCTCAGCTGTGGCAGGTACTTCCACAGCAAACATAAGAGAAAACAATTTAGCACTGAATTCTTTAAATACAAGAACTCAGTATTCATATTAATAGCCTATGAAGAAACATACTTCTATGTGAGAAAAAGCACCCAAAGCTGAAACAGGAAGAAACTACCCTCCAAGAATAATTTGCTTGGAGAAAGAGGAACTACAGTATACTTGACACTTGAGTTTCAGAACTCAGACAGTATGTGTGAAACAAACACCAATGTTCACTATACTTCCAGAAAGCACCAAAAGTACTTTGTTCTTCCGAGATCGATCCAAGCTGTTTTTGCGTGTTATCCACTGAATAGTTTTGCTGAAAAGTTTTAGGGGTGGAAGAAGAGCTAGCACAGCATGAAGGACGTTTTACAGCCGTGAAACATTGCAGCATTTATTTTCTTTAATAACTGCTCTGTGACAAACATACATATCATCATCATTATTTTTTAAAAATGGTTTGAATGACATTTTGAAATTAATAAGTCTTTTGGTTAAAAACAGACAGGACAAAGAATAACGACAGATTATTTTCCTGAGACGTTTGAAACAGCATATAGGACACTAATCACACAGAAACAGCCACAATTTTTATAACCTCGTTTATAATGCGCAGGTATGGCACTGGAAGAATTTACAAGTTAAAATTCACCCATTACCTATGCAAATACTAACGAAATATGTCATATAAGCAAATGTCTTACTGGTTTCATTACGCATTTCTACTTTATGACATTCTTATATTCTTTCATTTTCGTGAGCTACTGTGAGGGCCTACATAAACAAAACGACTTTGACTTATTTCTATATAACGTTGATTTTAGACAACAGAGTTATTATACTGCATCCGTGGCTTTACTACCGACATGACAGATTCAAGACCATTGTTTTCGCATTGTATGTTTGCTCTGCTGTTTCCCTCAAATAAACGTATTATAATAAGTGAATTAGTTAATGAAAATTATTGCCCTTAAGTAAGATCGGTCATTTTTTGTTTTCTATTGCTGGCAATGCTTTCAATACTCTATAAATATTTTTATTTCTTTAAAAATGCACATTCATATTATATTACTATCCAGAAAAATTTCTTATCATTACTGAATTTCATCACTGTGTAAAATGTGTTGGACTGTGACGATAACAGCTTTGATGAAGCTTCCAGTTTGCGGAACTGGCGGCTGTTTAGGGGAAGGCCTTACACTATGGATAGGCGTGGAGGGGGTTGAATGGGCGGGACTTGTTCCGGGTGAAATCCTAACGCTAAGTTTTCCGCGATGTGTTTTGAGGAAAAGGCTCCCTGCAGGAAGAGGATTCTTGGAACTCCCTGTCGGCACCCACTTGCATGCCGAATGCCTCACAGCGTGAAGCTACACACAATTAGCTGCCTCGTGTTCGCTTCAGCTGTCGCTATGGCTCTCCTTCGCCGTATGCTCTAGCAGTGACAGTGATCCACGAGAGAGCGTGGCACAAAGGTTTCCACGAGCGGTCGTCCCCAAAGTTCCATCAGCGGCCCTCCGCGGCGGCCGTTCTGCGGGCAGCGCAGTGCTTTGTGCCAGCGCGGGCTGGCGGACTCCCGCAGAGAGCCGCGTTTCCCACCTGAGGCCATTTCCCGGAATCCGCCCTCACAAGTCTCCGCCACTGCGCCGCGGGCTCCCTTCCTCCCAGAAATAAACAGGCGGAGCCAGCTCGCCAGCTAGATAGGTCCCACTGAGGTTCCCACCAAACAAAACGCCGACCTGCGACCTCATAGCTCGTGCGAGAGGTGGCGTCGTACAGGGTTGCCACTTCACGAACAGCCGCATAGTCGTACCAAGCGAGGGGTAGGGGGGGGGGGGCAGCTGCCCCCCTTAGAACATATTCGCAGTTTTTTACTAGTTTACTATTTTATTTAATAAGAAATGCTGCATGTTTTCTAGGATCGTACAAGTGCGTTCTTGTATTTAAAATGTTTATTAAAAGCAGTTTTTCACTGGTTTACTGTTTTATTTAGTGAGAAGTGCTGTATGTTGTCTCGAGTCCTTGTTTCCTGAGACTAGTATGACCTGCCCCCCCCCCCCCCCCCCCCCTACTTCAGATCCTGGGTATGCCCTTGAACAGCCGCCTTCATTTCAAAAGAAATATGGGCTGTTGCATAACTATATTATTTTGTCCACCTTGCAGCTTGTTGAAATCTGTGGGCGTTATTCAATGAAAGATTGTCAAGGGAACGCACAACCAGCCACAGATAATTTTAAGAAGCTTCATTTTGTTGCTATGACCGGTTTCGGGACATTGTGGCTATCATCAGACGGAGTTGCGTGTTTTAGTACGAGGAGCAGTCATAAAGTTTTAATTACCAACATGAAAAATTAAAGATACGTAATTAATTGTTGGTTTATTAGAAGGTACGTGCCTGTAGTCTCGATACACATTGAAATCTTTGCGTCAAACCAATAATCAATTATGTAATTTTATTTCTTCGAGGTGGTAATTAAAAGTTTATGACTAACCCCGTACAGTGTCAGAATCGTTAGTAGAACGTCTTCTGCTCCTTTACTGCATAAGTATTGAAGAATTTAGCGCCATTTTATGTGTTGTACAATTGCCTTACATAATGTGCATAGCATACGTTAATACGTTAATGTGCACGCAATTGAAAACATGCAAAGTGAATGAGTTATTTACCTTTCATCTGGTGAATAGTGCTTTCTTCCAAGAAATTTGTTTCATTAGGACAAATGCAAATACACAGATTTCATTCACTTTATACATTGAAGAGCCAAAGAAACTGATACATCTGCCTAATATTGTGTACGGCCCCCGCGAGCACGCACTAGTGCTGCACCACTGCGTGACATAGACTCAACTAATGTCTGAAGTAGCGCTGGAGGGAACTGACACCATGAATCCTGCAGGGCTACCCACAAAATCCGTAAGAGTGTGAGGGGATGGAGATCTCTTCTCAGATATGCTCAACGATGTCCATGTCTGGGGAGTTTGGTGGCCAGCGGAAGCGTTTAAACTCAGCAGAGTGTTCCTGGAGACATTCTCTAGCAATTCTGGACGTGTGGGGTGTCACACTATCCTGCTGGAATTGCCAAGGTCCGTCGGAATCCAAATGGGCATGAATGGATGCAGGTGATCAGACAGGATGCGTACGTGTCACCTGTCAGAGTCCTATCTAAACGTATCAAGGGTCCCATACCACTCCGACTGCACAAGCCCCACACCATTACAGAGCCTCCACCAGCTTGAACAGTCCCCTGCCGACATGCAGGGTCCATAGATTCATGATGTTGTCTTCATACCCGTAAACATCCATCCGTTCGATACAATTTGAAACGAGACTCGTCCGACCAGGTAACATGTTTCCAGTCATCAACAGTCCAATGTCGGTGTTGACGAGCCAAGGCGAAGCTTAAAGCTTTGTGTCGTGCAGTCACCAAGGATACACGAGTGAGCCTTCGGATCCGAAAGCCCATTTCGAGATGTTTCGTTAAATGGTTCGCACTCTGACACTTGTTGATGGCCCAGCATCTAAATCTGGAGCAATTTGCGGAAGGGTTGCACTTCTGTCACGTTGAACGATTCTTTTCAGTCGTCGTTCTTGCAGGATCTCTTTCCGGCCACAGAGATGTCGGCGATTTGATGTTTTGCCTGATTTCTGATATTCACGGTACAGGCTCGTACAGGAAGATCTCCACTTCATTGCTACCTCGGAGATGCTGTGTACCATCGCTCGTGCGCCAACTATAACACCACGTTCAAACTCACTTAAATCTTGAGACCTGCTAATGTAGCAGCAGTAACCAATCTAACAACTACGTCAGACAGTTGTTGTCTTAGTTGGCGTTGCCGACTGCAACGTTGTATTCTGCCTCTTTACATATCTCTGTTTTGGAATTCGCATACCTGTACCAGTTTATTTAGCTCTTCGGTGAATATATTTTTTCTACGTCGATGGATCCTATGAAAGCGTCTTGATTTTTCTTAAGCCTTGCTTCTCTTATCAAACTCAACGTCAGAACTGCCCTTACCTTTACTAAATAAAAACTGAGCGGCATATAAAAGGTCCTCAGTCTCCTTTCCATTCTTCTGCATATTTTTGTTCTAACAACTTGCGTGGATCAGTTGTTAAGCTGGTTTTGGGATAATTCTCGCATCAATCTGTGCCTTTGTTACCTTCGGGATAATGTGGATGATATTCTTTAGAAAATCCAGTCGTAGGTCTCCAGTCTCGTAGACCCTACACATTAAGGAATGTTATGAATTTATTCTGTCTTGTTTTTTCGCAATTCTTTCAAAGCTCTGTCAAACTCAGTACTGAGTTACCTACGACTTCCAAGTCGAAAACCATTTCTTCTTCGCCACGTCTGCAACAGACGCCCCACCCCCACCCTCACCCCCCTATCCCTCTCCTCTTAGTTGCCATCAGTGTACTCTCTCCACCCATCCGCTTATTCCTCTGCATTTAACAGTGGATTTCTCATTGCACTCTTAATGCTGACGCCTTTGCATTTGATTTCAACGAAAGCTGTTGTAGCTTCTCTATGTGGTGAATAAGTTCTTCCAACGACTATTTACCTTTCGATTTCTTCACGTTTTTCCTGCAACGATTTCTCTTTAGATTCACTTCACTTCCGATTTACTTCATTCCTAAATGACTTGCATTACTATATTCCTGTCTTTTACTGAAGATTTACGTACGTACTCCTTCTTTCCTCGATTAAAGTATTTATCCTGATAGCCAAGGCTTCTTCACAGTTACCTCCCTTGCACCTACATTTGTCTGTCCAACTTCTGTGATTCAACTTTTTCAGGGAATTCCATTCCTGTTCAGCTGAACTGCATACTGCGGCATTCACTATCATAGTTTCTACAGTTGCAGAGAACTTCAAACCAACATTATCATGTGACATATAAGTTTTCTGAGGTCATAATGTAAAAAAAAAAAACTATTCTGGAGAGACCAATGTTTCGGCCGCGGATATAGTGGCCTTCTTCAGGGTCTACTGGTTACTTGTTACCATAGGCCCAAAAGAAGGCCATTGTAATCATAGCCAAAGCTTTGATTTCTCCAGCACAGTTTTTTGTGTTATAACACGATACCACACTCAGAAAACTTCTGCATCAACTGACTCTGGCAGCGGAAGCCTACGCAATTCTGTCAACATGTGGGGCGGCGGATGGAATTAATTGTTGTTAAATGAACGTAGAATATTATGTAGAAAAGATGCATTCCCCGGACGATTAACCATATGTGGGGCGGCGGGTGGAATTAATTGTTATAAAAATGTTCCTATTATTTATGCAGTCTTTTGCCGTTCTCAACACTGGCTCTCTAACTACAGTATTGGCAACCAGAAAGTGATTAGCAAAACGTGAAGCCTGTAATTAGAATTCCTAGTGCCCACTTCATCTGAGAAATACACTTATAGCTACAGCTTATAGCTGTGAGGAATTAGGAGATTGTCTGGGATTCATAATAAAAAACGATTCTCTATAAAGGGTTCATTATATTCTGAAAGTCACAGATGAAAAAAAAAAAAAAAGGGATCCACACAATCCAACTACCAGAGCGTTCAGAGTCTAATGCGCTGATGCAATTGTAACTGTTCAAATTAAATGTTTAAGTGAATGCTCGCCATAGTTTGGTGATAATGTTCATCAAACGCCACGCTAAATAATGGTAGAATATCTGTCCCGCGACGGCACGTGAAAATACGACACACGCAAACTGAAGATAGATCATTAAAGTCATCCCAGAATTAACACTTCACTCGAAAACGATTTCATGGTTACGCGTATCCCGAGTAACTTATTACGGCATCCGAGGCTGTTTATAGCAATGATACCGACGCGACGCGACTCCCGCGCACAGGTGGTGTGCTATTCAGCGTCTGGAGAGAACTGGGGCCTTTTTTTTCTCGCGTAGCGTTCTTATATATAAAGCCGCGGTGCGGACGGCTAAGGGAACGCCTGATCAATTCCGCTCTCCCGACTAGCCGCTGGGCTAGTAATGCACCACTTTAAGTTATTGAATAAATCATCGCTTCCTTTGCTGATGGCCGATGAAGCTCTCAATTTAAATGTGCATTCAGCACACAGGTAAGTAATCATAATAAAAGTCTGACGTGACTAAGTTCAAATATTTTGGGCGAGAGAATTAATTTAATTACACTACACGCAGTAGACGAGCTCTGAACTTGCCCTTTGGAGATACGCTATTGCTATAGTTTTATAGTTATTCAACTGAAACTTCTCACATCTTTATGATTATAGCGGATCTCCGTTCTACTTAAATTTAAACATCCTAGCCTTATTTATTCGCCTACTTAATCTAGCTTGCTTACTTAATTTCTAAGGCAAAAACCAGAAAATCATGAATTTCAACAAAAATTTTAATTTGTGAGATCCAGAATACTGTTTCTACTAAATTATTATGTAAAAGGAATCTAAATACAAATTTTTAAGTTTCTAGCTCTTTTCTGCTGCGCCAATGATTTTTACAGATAAACGTCCAAATTTCGAAAATGGTTGAAGTTATTGAACTGACATTCAACACATATTGATTTAGTATTACTCCTGACATACTAGAAACGTTTCAGGTTATTTACTTGATTTTTAAAGTAATGCGCAACATTTATGACGCCAGAGCTAATTACAGCGGACTGGCTGGCACACAATGGAAAGACTGATGTGAATTTTATACGGTGTGAGTAGGCTGCTTCCCTACAAACATCATCATTTCTCAATACTTCTGTATCCCACTTTTTTACATCTCTTTTCTTTCCAACGATTGTCTTAAATTTCAGTCTGTTTTTCGCCATTGCTAAATTGTGATCTGAGTCTGATCCTGCATGCGTCTTACAATCCA
This sequence comes from Schistocerca cancellata, assembly GCF_023864275.1. NCBI lineage: Eukaryota > Metazoa > Arthropoda > Insecta > Orthoptera > Acrididae > Schistocerca > Schistocerca cancellata. Next base: position 934,065,784 of record NC_064626.1, read on the forward strand.
GTATCTGATTTCCGAATCACTGCCTCATCTTGATGTAATCTTCCCGTTCCTCGTGGTCCTGTCCATGCATACCTCGTTCTTTTGTGCAACAGTTTATCAGAGTATTTATTAATACTAGAAGAAATTTGTTGCAGAGTTCTACGAGTCCTTCTTCTCTCTCAGTCCTTCTATTGAACCCATATTCTCCCGTATCTCTGTCTTCTATTTCTTCCCCTACTATAGTGCCCACTGTGATTGTAGGTTTACATCTCCCTTTACCCATTCAGTCCCAACATACACTCTCCCTGTTTCGTCATCTTCTGCTTGTGAAATAGGTCATTTACACCTACAGTGTTGTTGAATGCAGGAACATTTCATTTACACAAAGAATTTCTGAATTAATTGTGGCTCATGTTCAAGAACAGTAACTCTCGATAAATATGTAGCTACGATAACAGACAAAAATATTAGGTATTTCAGTAGTACATTGCTGTATTAAGAAACTTTTTAAGATAATCGACTACAACACAAAAGGCAGATACAAATAATAAAACCAACTCTGGTAGTAAATTTCGCCCAGAAGAGGTCCCATATAGACACTTTTCACATTATAGTGAATTTAAATTTCTTATCTTCTGACCAACGTACATTGCTTCCCCTCTCACATGCTTGGTTTCTGCCTCACCGGTTTCACTGCTATCAGTTTCAGGTCTCAGCAACTGTAGGTACCAAGCGTTATATGTTTAGGCCAGTTTTAATTAAATTGCCCCTTCGCAGCTTAAAATGCCCTTTGAATTCGCATAGTAACACCTGTAACAACTATGCGTTATCGTACAGATAGTGAAATGAAATGAAATACAAGGGCGATGCACTTGAGGACAATATTATGGAAATGGAAGAGGATGTAGATGAAGATGAAATGGGAGATACGATACTGCGTGAAGAGTTTGACAGAGCACTGAAAGACCTGAGTCGAAACAAGGCCCCCGGAGTAGACAACATTCCATTGGAACTACTGATGGCCTTGGGAGAGCCCGTCCTGACAAAACTCTACCATCTGCTGAGCAAGATGTATGAAACAGGCGAAATACCCTCAGACTTCAAGAAGAATATAATAATTCCAATCCCAAAGAAAGCAGGTGTTGAAAGATGTGAAAATTACCGAACAATCAGTTTAATAAGCCACAGTTGCAAAGTACTAACACGAATTCTTTACAGACGAATGGAAAAATTAGTAGAAGCCGACCTCGGGGAAGATCAGTTTGGATTCCGTAGCAATACAGGAACACGTGAGGCAATACTGACCTTACGACTTATCTTAGAAGAAAGATTAAGGAAAGGCAAGCCTACGTTTCTAGCATTTGTAGACTTCGAGAAAGCTTTTGACAATGTTGACTGGAATACTCTCTTTCAAATTCTAAAGGTGGCAGGGGTAAAATACAGGGAGCGAAAGGCTATTTACAATTTGTACAGAAACCAGATGGCAGTTATAAGAGTTGAGGGACATGAAAGGGAAGCAGTGGTTGGGAAGGGAGTAAGACAGGGTTGTAGCCTCTCCCCGATGTTATTCAATCTGTATATTGAGCAAGCAGTAAAGGAAACAAAAGAAAAATTTGGAGTAGGTATTAAAATCCATGGAGAAGAAATAAAAACTTTGAGGTTCGCCGATGACATTGTAATTCTGTCAGAGACAGCAAAGGACTTGGAAGAGCAGTTGAACGGAATGGATGGTGTCTTGAAGGGAGGATATAAGATGAACATCAACAAAAGCAAAACGAGGATAATGGAATGTAGTCGAATTAAGTCGGGTGATGCTGAGGGTATTAGATTAGGAAATGAGACACTTAAAGTAGTAAAGGAGTTTTGCTATTTGGGGAGCAAAATAACTGATGATGGACGAAGTAGAGAGGATATAAAATGTAGACTGGCAATGGCAAGGAAAGCGTTTCTGAAGAAGAGAAATTTGTTAACATCGAGTATAGATTTAAGTGTCAGGAAGTCATTTCTGAAAGTATTTGTATGGAGTGTAGCCATGTATGGAAGTGAAACATGGACGGTAAATAGTTTGGACAAGAAGAGAATAGAAGCTTTTGAAATGTGGTGCTACAGAAGAATGCTGAAGATTAGATGGGTAGATCACATAACTAATGAGGAAGTATTGAATAGAGTTGGGGAGAAGAGAAGTTTGTGGCACAACTTGACCAGAAGAAGGGATCGGTTGGTAGGACATGTTCTGAGGCATCAAGGGATCACCAATTTAGTATTGGAGGGCAGCGTGGAGGGTAAAAATCATAGGGGGAGACCAAGAGATGAATACACTAAGCAGATTCAGAAGGATGTAGGTTGCAGTAGGTATTGGGAGATGAAGAAGCTTGCACAGGATAGAGTAGCATGGAGAGCTGCATCAAACCAGTCTCAGGACTGAAGACCACAACAACAACAACAACAAACAGTGAAATGGTCATAGATGGATATTGTCTATTGTCCCAGACAAAAATCAAATATTTTTTTATCTGTTTGTGTATATGTGATTAATGCAAGCACACGTGGCCGAGAAAACACCAAGAAGACGCCACACATCATGACAACGAGATGCGCCACGGCAGAACACAACGTTCCGGAAGCAGTGGCGAGGTATGATCGGGGAGAAACAGTAAGGATTTCCTGACACCCAGCAGCCACCCTCCAATCATTACACATTCTAGTCTATTTTTCTGGTATTTGAGGAAATCTAGTTTGGTTATGATACCAAGTACAGAAATCTAGCGTAGTGCAGTGCTGTGTGATGCGCTCTTGTGTAGAATAGTGCAATTTAGAATCAGAAAATACAAAATTTGTGATGGTCGCAGTGTAGTATAATGTAGCAGATCACTAGAATTTTCATTCTGGGGGGATTAGAGATTAATGTGCCATCGACGAGAGGATTGTTAGAGAAGGAGCAGAATTTGGTGTTGAGGAAGGAGCGGGAGGAAAAACTGCAGTGCCCTTTCAAAAGAACCGGCCCAGTACTTGCCTTAGTCCAATTAGACAAATCGCGGAATACCTTAATCCGGATGGCCAAATCAGTATTTTGGCCAGTGTCCTACTGTATATGAATCCTTGCTCAGTGTGGAGAACAACGTAGGTTCAACGTTTGCAAAAAATGGTTCAAATGGCTCTGAGAACTATGGGACTCAACTGTTGTGGTCATAAGTCCCCTAGAACTTAGAACTACTTAAACCTAACTAACCTAAGGACATCACACACATCCATGCCCGAGGCAGGATTCGAACCTGCGACCGTAGCGGTCGTGCGGTTCCAGACTGTAGCGCCTTTAACCGCTCGGCCACTCCGGCCGGCGCAACGTTTGCAAAACGATATGAAATTGAACGAACACGTAAAGACGGTAACCGGCAAAGCGAATGGTAGACTTCAACTTCGATTTATTGGAAGAATTTTAGGAATGCCGGCCGGAGTGGCCGAGCTGTTCTAGGCGCTACAGTCTGGAAACGCGCGACCGCTACGGTCGCAGGTTCGAATCCTGCCTCGGGCATGGATGTGTGTGATGTCCTTACGTTAGTTAGGTTTAAGTAGTTCTAAGTTCTAGGGGACTGATGACCTCAGATGTTAAGTCCCATAGTGCTCAGAGCCATTTGAACCATTTTAGGAATGTGTAGCCCATCCATCATAAAAAAAGACCGGGTATAGAACACTAGTTCGATCCATTTTTGGGTACTGCTCGAGTGTCTGGAATCCCAACCAAATCGGATTATAGGAAGGCATCGATGAATTCCAGAGGCAGGCTGCTAGATTTGTTCCCTGTAGATTAGATCAATACGGGTGTATTAAAGAGATGGTTCTTGAACTCAAGTGAAAATCCTGGCGGCACGATGTTGTTCTTTCCACGGAACAGTACTGAGAAAATTTAGAGGACCGACCTTTGAAGCTGACCACAGAACGATTCTACTGCGGCCAACATATATTTCGCGGAAGGACAACGAAGATAAATGGCATTAGGGATTTACGGAGACACACGGACAGGTATTTTCCCCCGCACGGTTTGCGAGTGGAACAGGAAAGGAAATCTCTAGCAGCAGTACAAGGTACACTCCGCAAAGCACCTCACCGTGGCTTGCGAGTGCAGATATAAATGTAGAAAGTACAAGATCAGCTCACTGGAAGATTGCTGGTCAAGGAGGCAGAAACTCTGGTTGTTTCCAATAGGCACTACGTACTTCATACGTCCACAAAGCATGTGCACAGGTACACTGTGTCAGTAATTCAATATCCCACAACTACTGAAAACCCGTTTAGGTTACCAGTCACTTAGAATCAACAGAGCAATCGGAGCATTACAAATTGCAAAGGTACGATATCACACCGTACTGTTTCCGAGCATGCAGTAAGACACTGTTCAGTCTTTGTGAAATACTTGTAAGGAAAACATGTGTCCCTAAAGCACTAACAGGGTCTGAAGTAATGCACGCAAGAGTAGCCGGTCTCCTTTTTTTTTTTTCACCAGGTGAGTTTCGTACAGGCCATTTCTGATTGCTGTGACACGACCTTCTTACCTTACACTAACATTCAGCTTTTTGAAGTCGTCACATCACACGTTTTGGCGTCGTCCTGCTCTCGCGACGGTGGTGACACTCTTGACTTGACTCAAGCTAACTTAAATGCCCTCCCACGATCGTAATCCTTTTGATTATGAGCTGTGTTTTCCAGCAAGATTTTCTTGGTGCGTGACGAATATCGTGATACAACTGTTAGAGCTTTCCATTGATCCTCAATGGGTTTCGTAGCCTATGGACTGCCGGAAACAGGTGTCAGCTCCAATAGCACTTTTAGAACAGTGTCCACTATCTTTAAAGCTAACTTCACACCGGACGAATATTAGCGAACGAGCATCAGCAAATGGTCATTCTCTCTTGAGTAAAACGTAGGTGATCGCGTGCAAACAGGATTCGGTCGTGTCCGGTTCACGATCTGATGTGCCTATTCATGAATGAGATTTTCACTCTGCAGCAGAGTGTGCGCTGATATGAAACTTCCTGGCAGATTAAAACTGCGTGTCGGACCGAGACTCTAACTCGGGACCGGGAAGACTGCTGAAGGGCTCATGATCCAACAGGGACGTGACAGATGATAAATTAATTAATTGCTTCCATCAGGAGGGAACGGGGTGAAGAAGTACAAGCTTCTGTATTTCCTTTCACTAAAAAGGAACACCACAATAAATTTCGTTGAGAGGAAAGCTATACAGATATGTATCTATTATGCTCACTAATGCAAAATTAAAAATATGCAAATGACCTGACCATTTCCATGACTTATGTACAAGGTATCAGTAGTTACATCATAGATGTATCTATGTTATTTCAGGCGCTTTTGATATCGATATTGAATGAAAAAAATCGTTTTACCGTCGATCGCGTTATTTCCTCGCGTGTAAAATACGTAGCAGATTTTGTTTAGTAGCGTATGTGGCAGGAATTATGTATATTTTACATCACATTAACCGTACTGTACTGATATTGCCTTCCTTCTACCTACTTTAATTAAATACTTGGGCGTTTCACATGTGTCACTGCAGACATGGAGAGACATCTGGGATACAGCAGCTATCGAAACGCTGAAGAACTGCTAAGTTAACTGACTCCAGTTGCTTATAACCGGAGTGTATATGCTAGTCTTCCTTCAAACTATGTCGCCCGCCGGTGGTTCGAGTCGTGCTCTTAAATATTCCCTTAATACCAATGAGAACCCAGCGTAAAGCGTTTACTGGCGTACGCATAAGGTTAGGAATGGCTGGAGCTACAATTCAACGATAAGAATTTCATGTTTGCGCAAAAGTATGAATCCGTTTTTCTTTTTATGAGCCGTTTTGCCTGCTTTGTCAAAAACAGCGTGCTCACCGCGGAAAGTAATCCTTTCTCTATCCCAAAGATATGCATCGCGGCTATAACTAGCTTCACACCGAATAAAACCCGCGTGCCGATGGCTTTAACTACATAAAACGATAACGAAGCTTTCTTAGCCTTGACACGATATGCTCGCCCTCTCCTGCTCTCTTCCATTGCATCCAGTGCAGGGCATCCGCTTGTTCACAGGTAAAGGCCAACTGTAGCGAATACTACTGTGTGGCTAGCTTTGTTCAAGACGAATATTTAATTTATTTGCCTTTATCCCTGGTCGTTACTGTACCACCTAAGAGTGTGTTGGTTTTATAATTTTGATCGAGTGAATCACCGCAACAAGAGGCCTAAAGAAAATCTCTGAGAAATTTAAGTTACCTATACAAAAATCGTAACTTGGCACTAGATTTAGAATCTGACTGGAATAATAATTATTTAAATAAAAGCCTTATAATGTACCACGTTTTTAAAACTATAAAATAATTTTTCCTAGCCCCATACAGATTCGTAACCTCTTACGAATACTTCTGAAAAATTCTGCTTGTGAAGTTTTAATAGCTAGAAAAATACTTGTAAGATTTAAAATGAAGAACCGGGGCCCATATAATACACAATCGATGCGTTAATAGTCACTTCCTTAGCATTAATTACTGTATATTTCCCACATTTTTCATTTTAAATCTTACAAGTATTTTCGTGGCTATTAAAAAATTCACAAACACAGATTTTCCGGTCTGCTGTATGGGGTTAGGAATCTGTGAGGCAAGGAGAAATTATTTCACACGTTTTAGTTCGTTTTAAAAAACGTGTTATATTACAAAGCTTTTTATTTAAATAATTATTTTCTGCTTCTTATCCTTGTGCATAAGAAATGTTTCAATCGATCTGAAACATTTTGATGACATTACAACAGAGACACGTGGCAAATTTATAAAAAATGGTTGAAATGGCTCTAAGCACTATGGGGCTTAACATCTGAGGTCATCAGTCCCCTAGACTTAGAACTACTTAAAACTAACGAACCTAAGGACATCACACACATCCATGCCCGAGGGAGGATTCGAACCTGCGACCGTAGCAGCAGCGCGGTTCCAGACTGAAGTTCCTAGAACCGCTGGGCAACAACGGCCGGCGGCAAATTTTAGATTTATTTCAGTTTCTCTTCAACTGAGTTAACCAACAAATCGCTTCCTCCCACGTATATCTCGCTAAAAGACCGTAGGGGTAAACATTTCAAATAATCGATTTGCATTGAGACTCACCAGCAGCCGTACTTCCCAAGAAACATCCGCAACTGGAAAAGGAAAACAGGAAAATGCCAGTGGTACACAAAGTACCCACCACCAAACACCAGACAAAAAGGACAGTTAATATTTCATTGTTATCGTGTTCTGAGCTATGTTGACATTTTAAGTCTCTAGCTCATCCTGAAGTTAATTTGACCTCAACTGCAAAATTTGTACCATAAAAACAGACAGAAAAGCAAAGTACTCCCTTCCATATACCAAACAAGCAAAGTGCTCTGTACTCTGGATTTGTTTGGCGGGGGAGATATGGGATGTTTCCACTGTTGGCTTTATTGTTAGCCCTCGGGCTGTTGGAGGTGTGAGAGGTTGCAGCGACACGGTACGAACCACGCAGTCCAGTTCCGGCGGCGCGTCCTGGTTTTATAACGATTTTGTGAAGTGCCACCCAGGTGTAAAAATAATGGCAGACAGAGGGAGGCGGGACGGTCGGCGGCGGGCGACCTGGAAGGCCGCTGGCCCGTGACGGGCGGCCGCCAGCGTCAGTCCGCCGCTCCCAGCGGCTCTGCGTGCCCATCAGCAGGTGTTGCTCGCGCAGGATACAATGGACGACGCGCAGTATCAAATGTTCAAATGGCTCTGAGCACTATGGGACTTAACATCTGAGGTCATCAGTCCCCTAGAACTTAGAACTACTTAAACCTAACTAACCTAAGGACATCACACACATCCACGATCGAGGCAGGATTCGAACCTGCGACCGTAGCGGTGGCGCGGTTCCAGACTGAAGCGCCTAGAACCGCTCGGTCACTGTGGCCGGCACGTACAGTATCAGTTTTTGTCCAGAGAGCTGGGCGAGTTCATTCGTTTGTTCAGAAGTGAAGGGCGACATGCGTCGAAACTTCTTTATCAAAAATTTAACTTAAACTGCCGGGTCAAATTGAATGCAAATGAACCTACTTTCTCTTTATTTATTCTTATCACGTCAACACGACCCACAATATTCTAGCGAAACGCAGTCTGACTGCTCAAAAAAAAAAAAAGAATAACCTGACTTCAAATGAATAATTCAAATGAATGGCCGTGACTGAAAAGAAATCTTAACAATAACCTATACACTACTGGACATTAAAATTGCTACACCAAGAAGAAATGCGGATGATAAACGGGTATTCATTCGACAAATATATTATACTATAGCCGGCCGCGGTGGTCTAGCGGTTCTGGCGCTGCAGTCCGGAACCGCGGGACTGCTACGGTCGCAGGTTCGAATCCTGCCTCGGGCATGGGTGTGTGTGATGTCCTTAGGTTAGTTAGGTTTAAGTAGTTCTAAGTTCTAGGGGACTTATGACCTAAGATGTTGAGTCCCATAGTGCTCAGAGCCATTTTTTATTGTACTATAACTGACATGTGATTACATTTTCACGCAATTTGAGTGCATTCATCCTGAGAAATCAGTACCCAGGACAACCACCTCCGGCCGTAATAATGGCCTTGATGCGTCTGGGCATTGAGTCGAACAGAGCTTGGATGGCGTGTACAGGTACAGCTGCCCATGCAGCTTCAACACGATACCACAGTTCATCAAGAGTAGTGACTGGCGTATTGTGAAAAGCTAGTTGCTCGGCCACCATTGACCAGACGTTTTCAATTGGAGAGAGATCTGGAGAATGTGCTGGCCAGGGCAGCAGCCGAACATTTTCTGTATCCAGAAAGGCCCGCAGAGGACCTGCAACATACGGTCGTGCATTATCCTGCTGAAATGTAGGGTTTCGCAGGAATCGAATGAAGGGTAGAGCCACGGGTCGTAACACATCTGAAATGTAACGTCCACTGTTCAAAGTGTCGTCAACGCGATCGAGAGGTGACTGAGACGTGTAACCAATGGCACCCCATTCCATCACGCCGGGTGATACGCCAGTATGGCGACGATGAATACACGCTTCCAATGTGCATTCATCGCGTTGTCTCCAAACGTGGATGCGACCATCATGATGCTGTAAACAGAACCTGGATTCGTCCGAAAAAATGACGTTTCGCCATTCGTGCACCCAGGTTCGTCGTCGAGTAAGCCATCGCTGGCGCTCCTGTCTGTGATGCAGCATCAGGGGTAACCGCAGCCATGGTCTCCGAGCTCATAGTCCATGCTGCTGCAAATGTCGTCCAACTGTTCGTGCAGATGGTTGTTGTCTTGGAAACGTCCCCATCTGTTGACTCAGGGATCGAGACATGGCTGCACGATCCGTTACAGTCATGCAGATAAGATGCCTGTCATCTTGACTGCTAGTGATACGAGGCCGTTGGGATCCACCACAGCATTCCGTATTACCCTCCGTAACCCACCGATTCCATTTTCTGCTAACAGTCATTTGATCTCGACCACCGCAAGCAGCAATGTCGCAATACGATAACCCGCAAACGCGATAGGTTCAATCTGACCTTTATCAAAGTCGGAAACGTGATGGTACACATTTCTCCTCCTTACACGAGGCATCACAACAACGTTTCACCAGGCAACGCCGGTCAACTGCTGTTTGTGTATGAGAAATCGGTTGGAAACTTTCCTCATGTCAGCACGTTGTAGGTGTCGCCACCGTCGCCAACCTTGTGTGAATGCTCCGAAAAGCTAATCATTTGCATATCACAGCATCTTCTTCCTCTCGGTTAAATTTCGCGTCTGTAGCACGTCATCTTAGTGGTGTAGCAATTTTAATGGCCAGTAGTGTACATTTCATAAAGCACTTACCTCACAAAAATCTTCATTACGCGAACCACTGCAATACAGTGAGCGTCAATGCTGCCAGCTAAATAAAAGATTCTAACTACTAAAGCCACTAACTACTAATAGGCATGTGGTTAGCAAAGGAAAGATAATGTACTTTTTACCTTAATAATGTGACATCAAGTTCGGACACAAACATAAATCGTCATTGACATCAGTACAGAGGTATATAATCATGAATAATATTCACTCTCCAGGTCGAACATACACAGATCGTTAGCCTACGCTAACACTTCAGACCTCTACTCTCCATCAATGCTAACTTCTCACGCCTAAAATCAATCACTGCTGACCGTTCACCTCCAACTGCCCAACAGTACTTCAATCAAGACTAATTTCCAACTGCCCAACTGGTGATAAACTTCCAACAACGAGTCCGACCAGTCACAGAGTCTCTTACAAAGAAAGCGCAGTCAGAGATCCAATGCAAAGCGCTATACAGCGCTGCCAACATGGAAGCAGCGCACTTACAGCGTTTACCACCTTTCGACGGTTGGCGAACACAGAATCGACGCATACACCCTCCAATCTTTCTCAAACAATTTTACGGAAACTATTCGGTAATATTTTTTTTGCATTACTTGTCGCTTTATGTGTCAGGTTCATTACGATGTGCCCATCGTTTCGTTAATAGTCATAGTTATTGGAATGTTTAACTGGAAGTAAGGCACTTCGCGAAATTCGAAAACGTTTGCAATGAAAAATAGGGGTCGCTATAATTTTGCGTCTGGTGCATATTAAATAAAATGTTGCTGCGTATAAAATTTAGCTATCATGTTGAATTTTTCCTTAGTTCTTTGTGGAGGTCTCTACCTGTCACCAATCTCGAGAAAATTGATCTGACGTAGCGCACTCTTCTGTGATCGCACCGCGCCAACGATAAAGCCAGAGTGAAATATCCACAACATTCCTCATATTTCATAAACGGTTTGAGATACCAAAATGAGATTTCGGAAAATGATAGCATGCAAAGAGAAGAGTATTTTTCAGCATGGCTACTTCATTATTTACAGTATTATTCCACTAACTATAGACTTTTCCGAGTAAAGAATGTAATTTGTAAAGGCCATCAATAGTTGGTGAAACGCGAAATGATATGGGTTTTGGAACAACGTAAGTGCCGGTCGTCGTGGCCGAGCGGTTCTAGGCGCTTCAGTCCGGAACCGCACTGCTGCTACGGCCGCATGTTCGAATCCTACCTCGGGCATGGATGTGTGTGATGTCCTTAGGTTAGTTAGGTTTAAGTAGTTCTAAGTTCTAGGTGACTGATGACCTCAGATGTTAAGCCCCATAGTGCTCAGAGCCATTTGAACCATTTTGAAATCTTATGCCATTCTTCCCCACATCGGAGGTTCGAGTCCTCGCTCGGGCGTGGGTGTGTGTGTTGCCCTTAGCGTACGTTAGATTAAGTAGTGTGTAAGCCTAGGGACCGATGACCTCAACAGTTTGGTCCCATAGGAACTTACCAGCACCATTCTTCCTGCAAAACAGTGCCAAGTACAGGTAGCCATGAAGGAGATGGATACCGACCACGCACCCTTCTGTCCAAAGTAGACTACAAAGGCTCAATAATACTAAGACCTGGTGACTGTTGTGGCCAGGGGAGATGCGACAACTCATTCTCGTGCTCAGAAAACCAGTCCTGGAAGATGTGAGCGTGTGAACAGGGGCCCTGTCCTCTAGGAGTACAGCAGCACCATTGAGGAACAAACATTACAGCATGGGATGGACCTGATTACCCAAAATGGTTACACTGTGCTTGGCAGTAATGCGGCCTTGCAGAGTAACCATGGGTGCCATGGAATGCCGCGAATGGCTGCCCAAATCATCTCCGAATCCCCGCCATGTTTCACTCTTGGGACGTAAGCTCGTGCAGTAGTTGGAAACAGCGTGAAACAAGACTCATACGACCAAATAACGTTCTTCAATTGCTCCATAGTCAACTTTGTATGGCTCTGGCACCAAATTTTCCTGTCAGGGACATTTGCATCGCCGATGACCGGTTTTGGAATTCCAGCTCGCACTGGAATTCCCTGGTTGTGTAGCTCGCTTCATGTTTGTTTGTTCCGTATTTTGTGTACATTAATTGACTTGTTCTTGTGTAATGAAGCGTGTTTCGCCCAAGTAAGTAACTGCCCTACTCAGAGGTAGACAAATGTTACAAACTGTGATCGCTGGGGCTGTTCGCACCCGCACTGTTTTTGCTTCCAGTGGCATTTGCCTTAAGCCGTTTGATAATCCGAGACTGTTGTGACGATTAAGAAGCCCGACGCAACATACGTTGTAGCATTTACCATACGTCAAGGGCATAGAATAGCTAGTTGTTTTTCTTGTTTTTGTGGCTGAAAACTCAGTTGCTGGATGGAAGGTATGGTGATTACGTCGTATTCGTATGAGTATATAAAGTAAGTGATTCAATTTTGGACAATTGCAATAGGCGTTAGTCCAATAACTGCTTTTGTTGCTTCCAAAAAATGGTTCAAATGGCTCTAAGCACTATGGGACTTAACATCCGAGGTCATCAGTCCCCTAGACATAGAACTACTAAAAACCTGACTAACCTTAGGACGTTACACACATCCATGCCCGAGGCAGGATTCGAACCTGCGACCGTAGCAGCAGCCTAGAACCTGTCGGGCACAGCGGCCGGAATTTCGTCACGTATTCGTTTAATAAGCGCGAGAGCGTCACGAAGATGCTCGTCCAAAACCAGTGTCAGACACTGTAAAATAAGCGCTGGGCACCACGCAGTGGTCTATAACCAAAGTTCGGAAGGTGTATGTGCAAACAAAGACCAAACAACATCATACTTCGTATCAAGAATATCTCACGAAATGACCTGAAGAGTAACATCAGAGAAATTTGAGCTCATACGGGGAATTACCGAGTGCCATCTTACCCGTGTAACATTAACGATGGAAATGAGCAGAGGGGAAATTATTGTCGTATCTAAAGTACCCTCCACCACATAGCCTTCAGAGATATAGAAATAGATGTAGATGAATGTTAGGGATTTAATTGCCGGCCGGAGTGGCCGTGCGGTTTTGGGCGCTACAGTCCGGTCGCAGGTTCGAATCCTGCCTCGGGCATGGATGTGTGTGATGTCCTTAGGTTAGTTAGGTTTAATTAGTTCTAAGTTCTAGGCGATTGATGACTTCAGAAGTTAAGTCGCATAGTGCTCAGAGCCATTTGAACCATTTAGGGGGCCGGCCGCGGTGGTCTAGCGGTTCTGGCGCTGCAGTCCGGAACCGCGGGACTGCTACGGTCGCAGGTTCGAATCCTGCCTCGGGCATGGGTGTGTGTGATGTCCTTAGGTTAGTTAGGTTTAAGTAGTTCTAAGTTCTAGGGGACTTATGACCTAAGATGTTGAGTCCCATAGTGCTCAGAGCCATTTGAACCATTTTTTGAACCATTTAGGGATTTAATTTATCAAACAGTACAATTCAGAATCAGGTGGCAGGGGCATATAACATATCTTATGCCCCACTCCTATCTGAAAACCTACACAAATACACAGTCTTCATGACGGCTTGAAGTCTGCTAGGGACACTCTCATTGAGGTGTCTGAATGTCAGTGGAGGACTGGAAGCCCATTTTATCTCAAGATGTGAGACCAGAGTCGGCAGTGGTGTTGGACGCGGGAGCCTGGAGCAAAGTCGGCGTTCTAAGTCATCCCAGAGCAGGTGTTCCGTTTGGTTCAGGTCGACACAACCGGCACATCAGTCCACTTCAGGAATGTTATTGTCCACAAACAACTGCCTCACAGATGCTACTTTATGACTGGCTTGATTGCAATGCTGATACAATCATCTTCTCCGAATCGTTCCTCTACTGTGCAAAATGCTGTAAAACGTATTCGTACCCTTCCGCATTTAGCGTCTTCTAAAACATCCTATGGGGACGACACTTTGACCATGAAAAACACCCACCTCTTCTGTATTTCTCCTTGGCACTGTACGTGATGGCTGGTAAAGTTCTCCAGGCATTCGCCAAACCCAAACCCTTCCATCGGACTGCCACAGGGTACAGCTTGATCCATCACTCCAAATTAATCGTTTCCAGCCATTTACTGTGCAGTGGCGTCACTCTTTACGCATCTTCGAGCATTGCTTAGTACTGAGTACAGAAATATGTGGCTTATAAGGAGTTGTTCGACCATTGTAGCCCATTCTTTTTAACTCACTACGAAAAGACATTGCGCTAGCTGGACTGCTAGTAGCACCCTGAAACTCACGAGTGATTTCTTCCGTTGTTTACAGACTATCTTTTACAACCATCGCCCACAGTGCTCGACGGTCGCTGTACACCAGTACAGCATGTCTGCCTGATCTTGGTTTTGCTGCTGTTGTTCCTTCGCGTTTCCAATTCAGATTCACATCACCAAATTCACATCACCAACAGCCGACATGGGCTGCTTTAGAAGGGTTCATATACTCCTGATGGATTTATTATTCGGGTGACACGCATAGACGAGTCCACGTTCGAAGCCACTAAGCTCTCCTTGCCGACCCCATCTGCGGTTACAGCTTCTCTGCTGACAACACAACAACCACCGTCTCCTTTTAAACTGGCCTCTCGTAACATGTAGTGGTCAACTGCATCTCTACATTAATGTGTCCGGAAGCTTCTGATGACAGTGTGTGTTATGAAACGTCCCCTTTGAAAAATTATGAATGACTGTGCTAGTAAACTTCTAGGTTATTTCATACAAAGACAGCTGAATAAAACTCAACGTACTCAAACAGTTTTCTCTTTACTTATTCTGATCATCACTAAAATGACATACAATATTTTTAGCGCAGCGCAATCTGACTTTCAAAAATCCCTAGAAAAGAATGGCCCTTACTAACAATAACCTGTACCTTTCATGAATCACTTACCTCACAAAAATCTTCGTTACTCGAACTACTGCAATACAGCGAGCGCCAATACTGCCAGCTAAATAAAAGATTCTAACTACTGAAGGCACTAACTACTCATAGGCATAGTTAGCAAATGAAAGATTTTGATAGAGAACAAACAATGTATTTGCCTAAACAATGTTCAGAAGTCATCATATATATCTATCTACCAATTCATGACATCCATCTCTACAAATTGCCTTTTTCTGGCGGACATACGTCCAGATCGTCCGCTTATAGTAACCTCTCAAAACTCTGGCATCTCTCTCTCCACATCCACCACTCCTGCCAGCTCACATTCAACTGCCCAACGCTACGCGCTGTTCACATCCAACTGCCCAACACCACACAAGCGAATATTCCAACAATGAGTCCAACCAGCCACAGACTGCACACAACGCAGTCAGTGATTTTCATACAGAGCGCTGCGTGCCGTTACCAACATAAAAACCTAAACAATCTACTTACAGTACCATTAATACGGGAAATACACCCTGATACCACTTTGTTCCTATTTGAACTATTTTAGAATTACTTGCATTTCCTGTGGTCGATATCGGATGTTTTCATGTTGACTGTGCCCCGTTATGCACATTTTTCGCTAGCACGGATTGTACACCGTTGTGTGACCGGCTAGTGCCGGCGCGCTGCGCCAACTCAGCCCGTTATGACAGAGGCCCGTTCCCAGCGGGAGTCCGTTATGGAGCCAGCGCAGCCTGGCAACTGACAGCTCGATTACACTGGCCGCCGTACAGAGGGAGGGGGTAGGGGCGGCTTGAAAATTGTGTTGCCGGTGCCACGACTTGTCAGCAACTTGCCGCTGCTGTCATCCCCCACTGTGCCCCGTCTGCGCTCACTGCTGCACTTAGCTGGGGAAGAGTTCGATTTGAATTGCAGTGATACCCGAATTATTGAAAACGCTTTCTTCAGGCCCACTTAAACTCAGTTTTGGCCTACGTTTCTTGCCCTTCAGATACACCTTCCACACCATTCTACATCTACATTTATACTCCGCAAGCCACCCAACGGTGTATGGCGGAAAGCACTTTATGTGCCACTGTCATTACCTCCCTTTCCTGATCCAGTCGCGTATGGTTCGCGGGAAGACGACTGCCGGAAAGCCTCCGTGTGCGCTCAAATCTCTCTAATTTTACATTCGTGATCTCCTCGGGAGGTATAAGTAGGGGGAAGCAATATATTCGATACCTCATCCAGAAACGCACCCTCTCGAAACCTGGACAGCAAGCTACACCGCGATGTAGACCGTCTCTCTTGCGGAGTCTGCCACTTGAGTTTGCTAAACATCACCTTAACGCTATCACGCTTACCAAATAACCCTGTGACGAAACGCGCCGCTCTTCTTTGGATCTTCTCTACCTCCTCTGACAACCCGACATGGTACAGATCCCACACTGATGAGCAATACTCAAGTATAGGTCGAACGAGTGTTTTGTAAGCCACCTCCTTTGTTGAAGGACTGCATTTTCTAAGGACTCTCCCAATGAAACTCAACCGGGCACCCGCCTTACCAACATTTAATTTTATATGATCACTCCACTTCAAATCGTTCCGTACGCATACTCTCAGATATTTTACAGAAGTAACTGCTACCAGTGTTTGTTCCGCTATCATATAATCATACAACAAAGGATCCTTCTTTCTATGTATTCGCAATACATTACACTTGTCTGTGTTAAGGGTCAGTTGCCACTCCCTGCACCAAGTGCCTATCTGCTGCAGATCTTCCTCCATTTCGCTGCAATTTTCTAATGCTGCAACTTCTCTGTATACTACAGCATCATCCGCGAAAAGCCGCAAAGAACTTCCGACACTATCATCTAGGTCATTTATATATATTGTGAAAAGCAATGGTCCCGTAAAACTCCCCTGTGGCACGCCAGAGGTTGCTTTAACGTCTGTAGACGTCTCTCCATTGAGAACAACATGTTGTGTTCTGTTTGCTAAAAACTCTTTAATCCAGCCACACAGCTGGTCTGATATTCCGTAGGCTCTCACTTTGTTTATCAGGCGACAGTGCGGAACTGTATCCAACGGAGTCAAGGAAATGGCATCTACCTGGGAGCCTGTATCTAATATTTTCTGGGTCTCATGAACAAATAAAGCGAGTTGGGTCTCACACGATCGCTGTTTCCGGAATCTATGTTGACTCCTACAAAGTAGATTCTGGGTTTCCAGAAATGGTATGATACGCGAGCAAACAACATGTTCTAAAATTCTACAACAGATCGGTGTCAGAGATATAGGCCTATAGTTTTGCGCATCTGCTCGACGACCCTTCTTGAAAACTGAAACTACCTGTGCTCTTTTCCAATCATTTGGAACCTTCCGTTTCTTTAGAGACTTGCGGTACATGGCTGTTAGAAGGGGGGCAATTTCTTTCGCGTACTCTTCCGCGCGCCAATCTTTCAGCTATGTCGTGACAGGCGGAAATAACTTCAAGAAATTTCTCTCCAAAGCTAGCATATGACGGGCGTTCAACAAGCAATGTGACACTTTTTCTGAAAGCAGGTTGGTTTTATTCAGGGTTCCAAAACACGATATTATTACCCACTCTTTTGGATGCAAACATAATCGCCGTTCAATGCGACGGCCTTACGCCACCTTACTGTGAGGGCCTCTATGCTCGCATGGTAGACTCTACTGATCCAGTCGGAGCCAACGTCTTTTGTTGCATCAATAACCACCTCGTGATTACGTAGTGCTTCCCGCGAAGTGCATCCTCCATTGGGCCAAACAGATGGATGTCGGAAAGTTCTAGATCCGGACTGTAGGATGGTTGAGGAATAACAGTCCAATGAAGTTTTGTGAGATCCTCTCGGGTGCCCAGACTTCTGTCAATGTCATGTCATGTCATGCAATGTATTGGAGAATGAGAAGAAGGGTAGAACTATACACTTCCGAGTTGATTGTTGCACCATAATCGAGGACATGAAACAGAAAACCCCTTCAGAGTCCGAGAAGATTGGCGCCATGACTTTTCTGGATGAGGGTGTGGCGTTGAACTACTTCTTCGGACTGCCCCCGGCGGAGGTTCGAGTCCTCTCTCGTGTATGGGCGTGTGTGTTGTCCTTAGCGTAAGTTAGATTAAGTAAGCTTAGGGACCGATGACCTCAGCAGTTTGGTCCCCTAGGATCTTACCTCCAATTTCCAGCTTCTTCGGAGGAGAGATGATGTGGCGCCGCTTCAAGGTCTGCCGTTTTGTTTCCAGTTGGAAGGGATGAATCCATGCTTCATGGCCTGTGACGATGTTCGACAAAAATTGCCACTATCAGCCTCTTTATTGTCTTCTGTTCGGCGACAAGGAACCCAGTGGCCACTCACCTTCCAGTACCCCAAATGGTGGACGAGTGTGTCAGCACTTCCAACAGAGACGTCCGGTTGCGCAGCGAGGTGCTTCATTGTGCTCCGTGAATCACCTCAAAAGTGAGTGTCCTCACGTCCCAACATTGCAGTAGTAACAGCTGTGTGCGGCCGGCCAGCACGCTGGATATCGGACAGGTTTGCGCGGCCTTGTTGCGATCATGACAGACTCCTCGCCCACCGACTCTCCGCGCTTCTGTGCAATGCAAGGTAGACATTCTGAAAACGTCGACGCTCTGGTTTTCTGACTAAATAAACTCAGTGAAAGCTCTCTGCTTGGGACACATCTCCGTTACAGACGCCATTTTGAAGGATACATACATTGCTGCCACCTACCGGAACTTCACGAAACTAGAGGGGCAGAAGCGGGAATATTCCACGATGTCCCACAATAAATTCCGCATTTTTTCAGCCGAAACGTGGGCGCACATTGACATCCAAAGATACGCAGTCAGGGCCCAACTCACCCCTGTAAACATGCACATGAAGTAGCGTACAGTGTCACAATAACGTTGACCTGTGAGTGTACCGTGTTCAACGATTTGAAGGTCAGTTCGCCGCTGCAACGTATGCTTTCCCACACCATAAAACCTGGAACACCAACACGATAATATTCGACAATGTTCATGAGAAATTATGGATTCCGACCTCTCGTCCTGAATCACTTCTCAGACTGAATTTGCTCCCATCCGAGAAGAGCACACGATCCCGCTCCTCGTTGGACCAGTCGCTATGCTCTTGGCTTCCATCGCAGACGGTACCGTCGATGTTCAGATGCCAATGGACCACAACGTCTGGTCGTCGGACAAAGAGACCATCCCGTGCAGTCGTCGTGCCACTGTCGAGCATGAGACAGCGTCTTTTGCAATCCTCTTAAAAGTGGTTGGAATAGCACGTTGGTCCCTTCTTGTTCACAGTGTAGTGTGCTGCTGTAGCTTAGCGCAGACGACCACCTTATCTCCTTGGGACAACAGTACCTGTGGTTCGGAACGCTCCCCATGCTCGTGAAACAATGCTGTGAGCAACACCAAACTCCTGGGTTACACGCGTCACACTTCGTCCTTCTTCCAGTATCCCGATGATCCTTACCTGTGTCAGGTTTTCCAGATATTGTCTCTGGGACATGATGTAATGAGGAACATCACCTCAATGCTCTGTAGCTGGCGCTAATTGAACACAGTCTTTTTCCCATTGCTTCAACTGTCTCATGTTGCTACACCAGCCATGTTGACTTCCAAGTTCCTGTACATGACTGTGAAACCTCTGGTAACGTGCTCCCACACTCTCATCCATTTCAAAAATGGTTCAAATGGCTCTGACCACTATGGGACTCAACATCTTAGGTCATAAGTCCCCTAGAACTTAGAACTACTTAAACCTAACTAACCTAAGGACATCACACACACCCATGCCCGAGGCAGGATTCGAACCTGCGACCGTAGCAGTCCCGCGGTTCCGGACTGCAGCGCCAGAACCGCTAGACCACCGCGGCCGGCTTCATCCATTTCCTCTGAGGACTTAAACATTTATATTACTTTATCTGGGTCATCCTTAAATTTTGCCGTGTAATGTACTCTTTATTAATTTATACTTTTCGTTAAATCATATAACAATATTGTCCCTGATGGGTCGTTTGTGAAGATTGCGACTGAAAATTAAAATAAATTACACACATCAAAAAAGTTTTGCATCAGCCCGGTTTCCAGAACTCCTGAGATAGACGTTGACTGTGGATATTATATCACGGACATAGTCCCGTCGACTGTTCAGAGATGTCACTAAACCCGACCAAAGATGTAAACAGCCATGCATGAGCAACGCCTATTATACGGAGGAGTCCGAAAGCCGATCAGTTCCAGTCATTCTACCAGGAACGAGTTACACGGCTCGTGTTGTCCGTAGTTCAACCATGTCTGGATGGACAATACCGCGGGTCGGTTACTTTGTGCCAGGAAGGGCTCTCAGCAAGGGAACTGTCCAGGCGTCTCGGAGTGAACCAAACCGATGTTGTTCGGACTTGTAGGAGATACAGAGAGACAGGAACTGCCGATGACATGCCTCGTTCAGGCCGCCCAAGGGCTACTGCTGCAGTGGATGACCGTTAGCTAAGGATTATGGCTCGGAGGAACCCTGGCAGCAACGCCACCATGTTGAATAATGCTTTTCGTGCAGCCACAGGACGTCGTGTTACGACTCAAACTGTGCGCAATAGGCTGCAAGATGATCAACTTCACTCCCGACGTCCATCTTTGCAATCACTACACCATGCAGCACGGTACAGATGGGCCCAACGACGTGCCGTTTGGACCGCACAGGATTGGGATCACGTTCTCTTCACCGATGAGTGTAGCGTATGTCTTCAACCAATCGTCGGAGACGTGTTTTTAGGCAACCTGGTCAGGCTGAACGCCTTAGGCAGCGAGTGCAGCAAGGTGGAGGTTCCCTGCTGTTTTGGGGTGGCTTATGTGGGGCCAACGTACGCCGCTGATGGTCATAGAAGGCGTCGTAACGGCTGTACGATACTTGAATGCCATCCTCCATCCTGAAACCGTATCGGCAGCATATTGGCGAGGCATTCGTTTTCATGGACGACAATTCGCGCCCCCATCGTGCACATCTTGTGAATGACTTCCTTCAGGATAGCAACATCGCTCGACTAGAGTGGCCAGCATGTTCTCCAGACATGAACCCCATCTAACATGCCTGGGATGGAATGAAAAGGGCTGTTTATGGACGACGTGACCCACCAACCACTCTGAGAGTTCTACGCCGAATCACCGTTGACGAGTGGGACAATCTGGACCAACAGTGCCTTGATGAACTTATGGATAGTATGCCACGACGAATACAGGCATGCACCAATGCAAGAGGACGTGCTATTGGGTATTAGAGGTACCGGTGTGTACAGGAGTCTGGACCACCACCTCTGAAGATCTCGCTGTGTGGTGGTACAACATGCAATGTGTGGTTTTCATGAGCAATAAAATGAGCGGGAATGATGCTTATCTTGATCTCTATTCCAGTTTTCTGCACAGGTTCCGCAACTCTCGGAACCGAGGTGATGCAAAACTTTATTTGGTGTGTATAAATGTAATACTGAGTCAAATATAAAAGAAGCACAGAAGAAAGAATTTCAAATTTCTGTTTTTGTGATTACAGCACAGAGTATGAACACACGAGAAGTGAAAAAATCAAACGCTTTTATCGCACAAACTACACATGTGTTAGGAGACTCAGAAAAAATGTGTTTTTGTTTGTAAATTATCAATTTGTATCCAAAATTTGCGAAGCTATTCTGATTCATAATTGAGCTGGTCACCTCATCACTTCAAACAATGTCGCGACAAATTAGAAAGTAAATTATTTATTAAGACATTCTAGATGCCTTACTAGGGATCAGATTCGTTCGAGGTGCCGTGTGGAAAGTTTTCGTTCTTCCCCTCTTCTAGCAGCAGTGTACCGTAGGTCTCTGGAGAAAGCGAAGTGTTCGTAGTGATTGGAAAAAAAGCACATATCGTGGATATTTCATTCTGGCTTTATCGCTGGAGTGGTGATCACAAATGAGTGTGTTGCGTCAGATCAATTTTCTGAAAACTGCGCCCAAGTTTAAAGAAAAATTCAGTATGTTCACTGAATTTAATTTTTTTTCTTTTTTTGGGGGGTAGGGAGGGGTTATCAGTCTTCTGACTGCTTTAATGCGGCCCGCCACGAATTCCTCTCCTGTGCCAAATCTCTTCATCTCGGAGGTAGCACTTGCTACCTTCGTCCTCAATTATTTGTTGGATGTATTCTATTCCTTGCCTTTCTCTACAGTTTTGCCCTCTACAGCTCCCTCTAGTGCCACTGAAGTCATTCCCTCATGTCTTAACAGATGTCCTATCATCCTGTCCCTTCTTCTTATCAGTGTTTTCCACATATTACTTCCCTCTCCGATTCTGCGCAGGATCTACAGGTTCCTTACCTTATCAGTCCACCTAATTTTCATCATTTGTCTGTAGCACCACATTTAAAATGCTTCGATTCTCTTCTGTTCCGGTTTTCCCGTAGTCCGTGATTCACTACCATACAATACTGTGTACTCCAGACGTACATTCTCAGAAATTTCTTCCTCAAATTAAGGCCTACGTTTGATACTAGTAGACTTCTCTTGGCCAGGAATACCCTTTTTTGCCATTGCTAGTCTGCTTTTGATGTCCTACTTACTCCGTCCGTCATTGGTTTCTTTATTGCCTAGGTAGCAGAATTCGTGAGCACCAAACCTGATGTTAAGTTTCTCGCTGTTCTCATCTCTGCTAATTCTCATTACTTTCGTCTTTCTTCGATTTACTCTCAGTCCATATTCTGTACTCATTAGATTGTTCGTTCCATTCAGCAGATCTTGTAATTCTTCTTCACTTTCACGCAGAATGGCAATGTCATCAGCGGATCGTATCATCGATATCTTTTCAACTCGAATTTTAATTCCACTCCGATACCTTTCTTTTATTTCCATCGATGTACAGATTGAACAGTAGAGATGAAAGACACATCCTTGTCTTACAACCTTTTTAAGCCGAGCACTTCGTTCTTCGTCGTCCACTCTTATTGTTCCGTCTTGGCTCTTTTACATATTATTTATTACCCTTTTCTCCTTAAATTTGATATGCAGCAACGTTTTATGTAATATGCGCCAAACACAAAACCATAGCAACCCCTATTTTACATTGCAAACTTTTTCGAATTTCGCGCATTTTGTTACTTCCACGTAAACATCACAATGACTATGACAATTAACGAAATGATGGTCACAAGATCATGAACCTGACACTTAAAGCTACAAGTAACGCAAAAATGATTTTTTACCGAATAGTTCCTGTAAAATCGTTTGAGAAAACGACAGGGCATGTGCCTCGATCCAGTCATCGCCGACCAGCTGAGAGGTGGCAAACACTGTTGGCCTTCCCTGCTGAAGAAACGAATGAACTCGCCCAGAGCTTTGGATGAAAACTAGTCACTGCACATCGACCACTGACTTTACCACCTCAGTGTTGGTGTGGAGGTTTGTACGTCTCAATTATACACCGAGCTACGCTGACTGGAGCAATGTTCCTGGTAGTGTCACCTGTGGCAGACTGGTCAGTTGGTGAGATTCCAGACTAAGTGTAGTCCCACTGCAGGAATCCTTTCTTGGGAGTATGTGGGTGGCAATCACATGGACCCTTAACAAGGTCTGACATTTCTTCCACTTACTTGTGCCAGGTTTTTTTTCTATCAGCCTCACTTGGCCAACTCTTTTTCTTTTTCGTTTCCAGCGGTATTCAGTTTCGAGGCATCAGGGTGTCTTTCAGTTTCCTTTTCTATCTCTTACGACGAAGAACCCAGTGGTAGTTAGGGGCGACTTAACAGGCCGAAGTGGTGTCTTCAAAGCAACCTCATAGCATTGCTGCCTTGCAGGTAGGCGTTGATTCTTTTAAAGGCTATTGGAAGAGAACCTCGAACAAAAATTACCTGGCCCTCCTGGATGGGGTTTTGCTGTGGGATTGTAACCCGTCCACGTAAAAGGATACACTATCAAAAGTCTCAGATCGAGCCCATGAACAAGGCCGGTTGAAACAGAAAATCACCAGACATGATAAGGACATGAAGAATAGATTAACGAATGTACTTAATGTGGCCACATGGAATTTACATGGACTAGAGTCAAATGAAACTGAACTAAACAGAATTCTCAAATAATATAAAATAAACATCGCCCTGATCACAGAAACAAAGAAGAACTGTAAAGGCACAAAACAGCTGGAAGACTGTGTCATGCTTTACGGTGGAGTGACACATACGACAAGAGCACGTTATGAAGTAGCAATTTTAATGACAAGAAATGGAGGGATAAAGTAAGAGATTATTCTCTAGTAAATGGAAGGTTCTTAACAATAAGATTAAAATTTGGCAGGGAAAATCTAACATTAATAGGAATTTGCGCACCAGAGCAAAGGAAGAAGGAAGAAACAGACCTTTACAGTGATGACCTTCAGAAATATCTAAATAAAGCAATCAATAAGGATCACTTAATTTTAACGGGATATTTAACTGCTAGAACGGGAAAGTGTCAATTCCTAATTTAATACACCCTAACTGGGGCGATACTATAAATCAGAGTGGAGAAAAACTGAGGGGATTCATAACATTTAACGAATTAAAGGTGACAAGCACCTTCTTTCAGAACAAAAACGTTCACAAATTTACATGGTCTGCTCGAGGTTACTGTTCACCGACAAATTATGTAATAATTAATCAGAAGTTAGCTCCAAGAATAATAGATACTCATAATACATAGAGGTGCAAATGTAAATACAGACCACTATCTCTTAAAATTAAAATCCCAGCTATGGCCAAGATGAAAAAAGCAATCAATAAAAAAATAAAGATGAAAACAATTTAAACAAAAGATTTAAGGTACATCTGTTGCAAGAAGAAAGCTTAAGAAATCTGTATCATAGTAGATTCACACAACTGCTCAATGAAATACCAACTAGTGAAGACGTAAATGAAGAATGATCTAATATTAAAAACGCTATAAACCAGATAGCAATTGAAGTGACAGGTGAAAAACGTATGTCCAGTCGTGAAAGAAGTTTAAAAATATGGACCGAAGAGATACAAAAAGCCATAAACAACAAATGGAAAACACATAAGCAACACTTATAAAAGAAATCATTAGAAGCTAAAGAGTAATATCATCAGAAGAGAAAGGGATCAAAAGCGATGGTAGGACTAGCACATAACACATCGTAGAACGCGTTTACAAGCAGAATTAAAAATGATGTCCATGGGAGACAAGCAATAGTACATAGATTAACGAAACAGACCCAATAAAGAAACAGAAATACCGTAAATCTAAATATAATATAAACATCTGACTGAATTACACATTATAAAGAATTATGGTACTGTAAGATGGCAAGAACTATGCCCCTTACATGAAGTCATTAAAGATCACCGAACTCACGTTGAGTGAACAGTAGGGCTGAACAAAAATGACTGACAAGGCACAATGCATCTTGTAGAGGGTATAGTATGGACGTATTGGAATAATTAATGTTGGGTGATAAAGTAATTCACGCGACGTGCAGCTTTGTGGAAACGCGTCGATTTACTATTGGCTAGTTTATCCCAGGGAAGTAATCAGACGTGACCGCAGCCGGGTGGTGGCGCGCAGCTGGAGAGCAGCCAAAGCAAGCGACAATAGGCAGCTTAGGGCGGCTCCAGCTCTGAGAAAGCGGTAACGGGGCGCGGCCTCCAGCTGCCTTAAGATGAGTGACAGTGAGGGGGAGGTTGACCCCATGCTGGTGTACCGGGAAGCAGATGGAGAACTTGTACGCCTGTTGATAAATGTCCGTCGTCCCGTTTTCAGTGAAACATGCAAGAAAGCCGCGCACAGCTACGGTGGAGTGGTCAACAGAGGCCGAAATATGCGTGTTCGTGACTATAGCAACTTCACGCTGACTTCACGGTCAACAGAGTCTGAAGTAAATCACGTGAAGAGCGACAGAATGAAATACACTGGCCTCCAATGGGAACGTAGGACTAAGGAATTTGAAGTACTCTCCTGGGAGTCAGAATTTCGGAAAAATTGGTGTTTCGTGCAGACGCTAACCTTGATGGGTGGCCTGGGAGGAGCTAAAGAGCAAAAGTTAAGAGGAAGGGAAATTTTGTGGGAATTTGTTCACTTCCCAGAGCAGGCATTGGTTGGAGCTGGGAAGTGACGCATAATTAATGCGACTTGCACTGCAATTGGCATAAGTGATTTTGCTGGAGGGGAATCCGAGGCGAAGAGCAGACTGACAGAAGACTCCGTAGTGGTCTTCCGTTCCCAGCTTGCCTATAGTGCGGACGTGGCGTTCTTTACTCAGCTTGCCTGAGAGAGAGTGAGCATCTCTGCAGTTTATGACTTAGCAAACGGAACGATTGAGCTCGGAGATAGAAAGTTTTCGTTCAGCTATGTACTGAGCAAGATAGCTAGGAGTGTATAGACGAGCGCAGCCTTGCAGCACCACGAGGCCGGCCGACGTCCGCACAACGACGCCGCCCCGCCACGCTGAATTCGGTGATATTGCGCCCGCTCCGGCTTGAGTTAGGCCACGAATTAATTTGTTGGATCACGTCGGCAAAGTTTCCACGAGGGTTTCATGGGGCGTGTATTGCAGAATTCTTCTCGCACTTCGCATTACGCCTGGGTCAGTCGATTGGAATTAGTTTTGATTTATCGCGCTTTACTCCACGTAAACGCAATTTATTCCCACTGCCTGTTAGGAGAGTCATGTAATGTGATGATTGAAGGTCGTGAGTTAAAATAAATTTGTGCTAATTGACTGCATCTGTTTTCAGTCAAGTAGTTGAAATCCCAAGTCACTTTCTTAATTAATTTTATGTTCAGCATTTACATCTGGTGTTCAATAGCTGAATATAACATTAATGTGCACCCCTTTTTAATTAGAGGGGATCAATTCTGAATCAATTAATGTCAACGCTGCCACTGCTGTTCAGTCAGGAGTCACAGCGCCTTATTACTTTCTTTGTGTTATCCGATATTGCGGCAGTTTTGCACTCTCTGTTGATCTGTTAGTCAATTAGCTGGGGTGAACACACGCCAAAACCAGATGAATGACGGGTGGGGTGTTACAGTACAACCTAGAGATCAGAGCAGCAGATAACAGAGAACTGCAAGGAACAGACCATATTGAACTGATGGAGCTGAAGGCAGATTAAAAAAATGAAAAACCGAAAATCGCCTGGATTAGAGGGAATAAATATCGAATTGATTAAACATGGAGGAATTCTCTTAAAATTAAGATTGCTACATAACTTTAACATGTTCTGGGTAAAATATGAGATACATGAGGAATGGAAAATAGCAAAGACCATTTCACTGTATAAGGAAGCCGAGAGATGTAATACATCTAACTACAGGGCACAAGTATTCAGAATATTGATTACGAAATATCTACAGAAAAATGATAAATGAAAGACTGTGAAATATTTTTATGAAGGAACAAGCAGGTTTCCGAAAGGGGAGATCACGCATAGACGACGTTTTTGCACTAAAACAGATAATACAAAAGAAATGAGAATTTTATCTGGAAACAAACCTAGCATTTGTGGATCATGAAAAGCATTTGATAGAATTAACAGAGACAAGCTACGGACAATAACGGAAAAGAGAGGAATCCCTAGACGTCTGATCGAAATCACAAAAGGCCTATATATGAACTGATCGAAGTCACAAAAGGCCTGTACATGAACAGCAGGATTAGACTTGACATGGGTAAAGGAGAAATACAAACAATTCAACGAGTAAAACAAGGGTATAGCTTGTCACCAACATTATTCAGTGTCTATCTGGATGACATGGTCAAGGAATGAGTAAGAGATATAACACTGGCATAAATAAATATGGCAACACGGTGTTATTTTCTGATGATCAAGTTTTCATACAAGTCAGCGAAGATAAATTGCAAATGACATAACATAAACTCAATAAATGCAAGCTACAATCTGACTATACCTATAAGTAAAACTAAAGCCATGGCCTCTGTAGGATGTCACACAGTACGAACAACAATAGACCTCAATAACAAACCGTCAGAATAGATAGCTCACTTCAAGTATTTAGGATGTGGCATCAAATGATCAAGATATGGGTATACAGAAAAACTATTACTGCCCAGGGTATATGCTGTATAATAAGAAGAACACTAAGGTGGAAAACAAGGAAAGAGACACAACTGAAATTTTATTAAGTCATGGCAATTCCTGTTTTATTATATGAGACAGGAAATTGGAAACTGAGAAATAAAGACTTAAGGCAGCTAGAAGCATCAGAAATGAAATATCTAAGATCTGTGAAATGGCGCACTAGGGAAGACAAAATCAGAAACTAAGTACCAAGGGAAGAATTAGGCATCTAACCAATAACCCAAAAAGCAAACCAATACAAAGAAAAATTAAGAAAACGTGATGTACTTTGTACGTCACAACAAAGACTTCCTAAACTAGGAATGGATCATAAATCATGGGGCAAGAGACATGTGGGAAGAAGTAGGATGAGATGGTGAGACCGGAACGGCTCTAGGCATAAACTTGGACTGGCAGGAGAAGAAGAGGAAGATGATGATGATGATGAGGGAGCCATATAGACATTCGTTTTTCCCTCGCTCTGTTTGCGAGAGGAACAGGAAAGGAAACAACTGTTAGTTGTGCAAAAGGTATCCTCCGCCATGCACTATACAATGGCTTTCAGAGCATGTTCATAGATGTAGATGTAGACTGTATGTGTCATGTGGGTACGGTGGATCTGCAGGTATGCGAAACAACTGTCGCCAGAGACATATCAGGAGAAATAGGAAAGTGTCTTCGCAACGAAATTGAAAAAAGTGAAGCAAGGAATCGAGGTTTAATGTTACTTCAGGATGTGCGTAAGGTGCTACAGGGAGAATCTTCAAAACAACTTAATGCTTATTCTGCAGGTGGCACATTCTCTTTTCGGTACTGTCCTGTGACTTCGTGTGGAGTAGAGATACCTTTCTCTTCATACAAAAACATTTTAAGTAACAGAAAATTGTGACAAGTGTTTATTGCAATGCAGACAACTCAAATGGCTCTGAGCACTATGGGACTTAACTTCTGAGATCATCAGTCCCCTAGAACTTAGAACTAATTAAACCTAACTAACCTAAGGACATCACACACATCCATCCCCGAGGCAGTATTCGAACCTGCGACCGTAGCGGTCGCGCGGTTCCAGACTGTAGCGCCTAGAGCCGCACGGCTATTCCGGCCGGCGCAATGCAGACAACCAACCCTAAAATAGACAGAGAGAGAAACAGCAATGACTATTAATTTTGTTAGTGCTTCGGTTTAAGAATAAATTTACAATTTTTTTTACTTCATTAAGATTAATAAATATTAGAAAGTTGGAACTGTAAACTCCAGTGTGATTATGTATATGCGGCGTGTATATGTGTGGTTGCCTCATTTTGTGTACGCAAAGGAAATATCTCGCCTATAAAAGAATTAAAATCGGCCATGCAACTGACAACCTATACGAAGAGGAATACATTAGACGAGGTATCTACTGTTGATGGTATTCGACTCCAGCCTAATTCGGAGATCGGTAATGTTGGTTGGTTCAAATGCCTCTGAGCACTATGCAACTTAACTTCTGAGATCATCAGTCGCCTAGAACTTAGAACTAATTAAACCTAACTAACCTAAGGACATCACACACATCCATGCCCGAGGCAGGATTCGATCCTGCGACCGTAGCGGTCGCTCGGTTCCAGATTGCAGCGCCTAGAACCGCACGGCCACTCCGGCCGGCCGGTAATGTTGAATAGATATCCTGCTAAAATGAATACAACTAGATACCGTAAAATTATTTATTTTCGAACAAGGAAAAAATGCAGAAATGTAAATAGACAATACAGAATGTTAAATCCTAATCTTAATCTAGCTCTGAAACTGGGACAACATTCGTGACTTTCCTCAAAATCGCGCCTCCGTTTATTAGTCGGACACACTAAGCTGGCTGATATTGATTATCCCGTGAAACAGAAGACCTCCTCTCTGACTGACACTGGCAGTTACGAGCTCAGAGAACAATCAAACGGAATGCAACACATTTACTGCTACTGTTTTCCTATCTGCCGAGCCGTGGTGCATATATCACCGGTAACTCTGCTTGAAGACGTGATACTGCAGTGTCGATTTTCTCGCTACCGCTGGTCGCCGTGCAGAGGATGTACGTTGCGTACCTGTCAATTCTGCCTACACGAAACTACTTCAGTACAACACAGAACACGATTTGTGTGTACTCATAAGCCAGGAACAGAAACTCAAATATTCGTTCGTAAGGAAAGCATCTCCAAAACGAAAGTAATGTCAGAGGGAAAGAGATATAAGCGGATTGAGTGCCAAATAGGAGGAACAAAGTTAGAACAGGTGGACAGTTTCAAGTACTTAGGATGCATATTCTCACAGGATGGAAACATAGTGAAACAGCTGGAAGCGAGGTGTAGCAAAGCTAATGCAGTGAGCGCTCAGCTACGATCTACTCTCTTCTGCAAGAAGGAAGTTAGTACCAAGACTAAGTTATCTGTGCACCGTTCAATCTTTCGACCAACTTTGTTGTATAGGAACGAAAGCTGGATGGGTTCAGGTTACCTTATCAACAAGGTTGAGGTTACAGATATGAAAGTAGCTAGGATGATTGCAGGTACTAGTAGATGTGAACAATTGCGGGAAGGTGTCCACAATGAAGAAATCAAAGAAAAACTGGGAATGAACTCTATAGATGTAGCAGTCAGGGCGAACAGGCTTAGATGGTGGGGTCATGTTACACGCATGGGAGAAGCAAGGTTACCCAAGAGACTCATGGGTTCAGCAGTAGAGGGTAGGAGGAGTTGGGGTAGAAAAAGGAGAAGGTACCTGGATACGGTTAAGAATGGTTTTGAAGTAATAGGCTTAACATCAGAAGAGGCACCAATGTTAGCACTGAATAGTGGATCATGGAGGAATTTTATAAGGGGGACTATGCTCCAGACTGAACGCTGAAAGCCCTCCAGAGTGGCCGAGCAGTTCGAGGCGCTTCAGTCTGGAACCGCGCGACCGCTACGGTCGTAGGTTCGAATCCTGCCTCGGGCATGGATGTGTGTGATGTCCTTAGGCTAGTTAGGTTTAAGTAGTTCTAAGTTCTAGGGGACTGATGACCACAGCAGTTAAGTCCCATAGCGCTCAGTGCCATTTGAACCATTTTTTTGAACGTTGAAAGGCATAATCAGTCTTAAATGATGATGATGATGATGATGAAGGAAGCAGCTCAATATGCCTCACACGCAAAAAGGAAAGAATCGTCACCACGTACAGAGAACGACTTAACTCGCTCCTGGTGGCGAAATCAACACACTGCAAAACTGCATTCCAGCAATGAGTGTTCCATTCTGTACGAGAAACTGCTCACGCTGGAATCCGTGGTTACAGAAGAAAAGTCATAACGAACCATTTCTTCTTCACAGTCACTGATTGGCGACCAAGTGTACACTTCGATGCCGTTGCCCTACTGAATTCGCAATAAACTGCTGCAAATGTGGAAATAAGAAACCGTTGTGCAATTCCAAATGACATAAAAGTTTATGTTCTTTTAATAATGTAATCACTAATTGTAATAAACGAGATTGAGAAAGTGAATACATTGTATAAAATTTGATATCATATACACTCACTGAATATCGAAAGAATTGTGCAATTACAAATGTCATAAAATTTCGTATTGTACTTTAAGTGATGACAGACTGGTCTTAGCTGGTCTCAGTTCGAAGCGGGACTCATCACTGAAGACAGTTATACTCCAGTCAGTGAAATTCCAGACCGAAGACGTGTCTGGAGACGCCCGGGACACGCGGCGATATTCTACGCCACATTCTGTTGCCCTTCATGGCAGGCCATCCTGGGCTTATATATCAGAAACATAAAACCCTCCCCATCATGGCGAGAGTTTCTGCTGCTTGTCTTCGTGCTTGCCGAACCCTACCTGGACCATCCGGGTCTCCGCATTTCCCCCAGTTGAGAACGTTTGGAGCACCATGGACACGGTCCTCCAACCAGCCCGGGATTTTGACGATCCAACGCGCCAATTAGACAGAATTGGGCACGACATCCCACACGAGAACAGTCAACAACTCTGTCAATCAATGCAAAGCCGAATAACTGCTTGAATAAGGGCCGTAAGTGGACAAACGCGTTATTGACTTGCTTAATTTGTGAAGCTCTTTCTCTTGAATAAATCATCACTTTTTTCTGAAATTGTAATCATTTGTTTGCCTGCATCTGTACATCACATCTGCTGATTTCCATCCTTGTCGGATAAGTCCTTCGTAGTACGCCGTTTTCTTCTTTTTTTGCTCTGTAAGTGTACATAGCTGAAACATAGAAAACACTTCACATCACTAGTAATTCATGTCGGGAATATCCAACGAACATTTAGTCAGTGTATCTCAAAAAGTATAATTATTATAGCAGTTGTATTAAGAATACAAATATTGACTTCTTTCTTTTGGGAAAACAGATGAAAGAAGAGTCCGAAGCAGTCGATGGAATTTCGTTTGTTTTATATAAAAGACGACCGAAAATATAACACTGATATTACAACATCCAGATCGGAGATGTTTTTCATAATAGTCAACCTAATCTATGAAAATTTATAATCTACCGACTTGATATGAGCTCCATCGACCTGAGAGGGACCAAAACCGGTAACACGCGTAGAGTCAGTTACAGTCAGAATTTTATTCAGAATGTATTTTAGTTCAAAGTTAATCAGAGTTATTTCCACTACCGCTGTAGCTGTTGTAATATATCCCGCAATAGAACAATTAACATTCTACGAGAACTTTATTAGATTAACGCGGGCTGTATTAAAGTCGAAATAACGGTGGTCCTCGATTGGTTACAGAGGACATTGCCAGTGCTCACAGACTTCATTGACTGGCGAGAGATAGAAACAAAAATATTGAGGAGTCTTAAATAGCCGACAATCGAAGAAATAAGTCGTACCGTCGCCAGAACATGCTTAGTAAAGTGTAAAAACTAACTGTTAGGGAAGAAGCCACGTGTTTTATTCAGTCCCCTGCAAATCGACCCAGTAGACATTGTACAGATAAAATTATGCAAATAACACCTCACACAGAAGCACACCAGCAGTCATTCGGACCATATTATGTCCGCGAATGGAATCATCCACTTCATAGTGATTCACAGAGTACACGTTTAGATACGAACCAAAAATATCGTCCTTTTTTTAGGGTTCCCTATCTAAATCGGTAAAAACGGAACCATTATAGGATTACTTTGTTGTTCGCCTTTCTGTCTGTCTGCCGGCCTGCTTGTCCGTCTGTTAAAACCATTTTTCTCAATACTGGGTAGACGTATCAATTTGAAATTTGTCACATACTGAAGTCTATTGACATGTATTGATACTTGCAAAGTTACTCATCAAAATCTATATGATACTTCCCATTGACATAGAATCACGAAATTTGTCAAGAAATAAGGTGTCATAGTCCAAATAAAGTACATAGGAAAATCGTTAATTCGTAATTATATCATACGATAGAAAAATCTTTTATCATTTTTTTTCTGAATGTTTGTCTGTTCGTCCGCCTGTGAAGATCCCTTTTTCTCAGGAACAGGTAGCCTATCAAGCTGAAATCTATGTCACATACTAGAGTCAATGATCTATTGGCTATGTAACAAAACAAATGTAAGCTTCTAAGTCAATCCAATGAAAAAATCCGGCCATTTATGCCACATGTTTTGGTTCTTGCAAACTCACTCATTAAAACCTGTAGTCTACTTCCATGATGAAATTTGGCAAGAAGCAAAGTTTCAAAGTGCAAATAGAGGATAAAAAACCGGAAAATTGTTAATGTACAATTATATTGTACGAGAAGCAAACATATTTCTTTTGTCATTTGTTACCCGACTTCAGACTTAAAATTAAGGCATTCATTAAAGTCTCGGAATTCCTGGGACCAATGTCCTGTCAGTATCAACGTCGATAATGGGCAAAAATCGTCGAGATCTCAATTCCCAGAATGAGTGAACTATCTGTGTACATAATTAAGTTTGTACGGAAGCCTGAGAACGCGAATCCTATTAGCCTCCTGACCAATTTTTTATACCTCTATCTCTTCTGTGAACAAATATTTTCTAAATTTCGTTCATCGTATTAGACGATTCAGGAAAGCCAGCAACTGTGTCAGTCATGATTTAAATAATGAAAACTGCACCAGTTACTTATTTTTTAATGCTTAACACAACGCGTTTCCGAAATTTATTTTAATTTTTAAGTGCATTTGTGGCTTATTCAGGTGAACAAATCACAAATGCACTTAAAAATGAGAATGAATTCTCTAAACGTGTTGTGCTAAGCATAGAAATAAGTAACTGGTTGTGGCGCTTCTTCATGTATTGGTTTTTTATATATTATGAAAAGTTGGAGTTAATGTTATCGTGCCTGCTTCTCAACTGGAAAATTACTTACGTCAGTGACTCGGTTGTGGTACTTCTCGCACTTAGTTTGCCCAACACGGTGTTTTTATATTAAAAGACACCACCAACAAATATATTGCTAGATATGAGTGTGATTGTTTTTACTTTTGTGAAAATGCAAGGTTAAGGGATATTGTCGCAATTTCTTTGAAGCGTGGGTAAAAAAAAAATTGCTGACCTAAGTTTCCTAAAATGTGATTCGGTATATTACTGAATAATAATATAATATTGATTACTTTTATTTTTTCAAAGGAAGAACCGCTAATCAAGAGAAATCTCCCACATTAACTTATTTTTCCTTCTAAAAATTAGCGAATAATATAGTATTTATTACGACTCTGGGCCTTTATCATTTAGAACAATGGCGCTGACCTCTGCAGCAATGTTCCCCTATAAAATGTGCATAAAGCTTCGAATCTATCACTTCATGAATATAGGAGCTGGTGCAGACAAACATTAGCAACACTTTTAAGTAATATTTGATTATATTTAAGCTAAATATTACATGAAACCTACACGTTTTTGTGCCTCGTCATAAAATGGCTCGTTACACTACGAAGAAGCAAAATGGAAGAGCGAACGATCTTTTTGCAAAAGAGCAGATATTGTAATTACATTTGCAGATCATATTAATTGATTGCAGAGTCTTTGTTATTTTGCTGAGGTAATATTTATTTCGTTAAGACGTCAGTTCTGGTATATTTGCGAAGTTATTCAATATCATTTTTATCACGTTATGTGGCGTACCGCCACATGGTGCAGTTCTCATTATTTAAATCACTAATATTTTCACTTTTTATTTGGATTTCACATCCTTATTCATTGCGTCTGCTGCGCCCAGCAAGTAATTACTATGCTGTCGCACATAAAAGAGAAAAGATTAGCTCTTGACTGCATTAATGGCAATTGTCTCTCATTAAACGAAACGCGAGAACGAGGGACCAATTGGAGCTTAATCATAGCGCATAACAGGATTACGTATTAAGACTGTGAATTGAGTTAAATTTGCATGAAGCTCCATATTACAGCAGGAAAGATTATTTGTATTGAGAACTTTTCCATGGCTGTCAGTAAACTAGTTGGTACGTAGCTTGTTATCTGTTTAGCTTCTCCGGCGTGGAGAAAATGCAACAGGAATATTAATTAAATATATTGCTTGTTCTGCGAGGAAACAAGTTTGACAAATGTACAAATTTGATAATTATTTAAATTTCATTACTTCTTAGATAAGTCAACATGTTATGTTATTATTAATGCACATGTTTCAGTTATGCTTCAGGTATTATTCGGTGTGCGTATAACATTTTCTAAGCCTTGGGCGCAACTGTTGTAAAATTTGTTTCACATTATTGTTAGATCAAACCTAAAAAAATGTAGTTGTTACGCTTCCAAAGAAAGCAAGAGAAAACCATATGAAAATACCACACAATCAACCTATTGTTACAAAAATGGTTCAAATGGCTCTGAGCAATATAGGACTTAATATCTGAGGTCATCAGTCCCTTAGAACTTAGAACTACTTAAACCTAGCTAACCTAAAGACATCACACACATCCATGTCCGAGGCAGGATTCGAACCTACGACCGTAGCGGTCGCGCGGGTCCAGACTGAACCGCGTAGAACCGCTCGGCCACAACGGCCGGCCCTATTGTTACATCAACATCACCAGACATTACAGGCATCGCCTCGCTCGTGTAGCCATCCTTCTTGGTCCCTGGCCATCTGTACTATTTGCTTGTAGTTGCTGCAGTTCATTCCACTGGTAACACGGCGTAAAATGGATATTCTTGGCCTATCTCTTGATTTTTTTCCCGGATCTGTCTCTGCAGGATATTTTTATGAAGCTGTGGAGCAGCTAGGTCAGTGATCCAGTGATGCAAGTCGAGCGAGTGCAATACTCTTTGTTTTGACACTGAGTGTAAGGAGAAACTAAGATGTACTGATATAAGACGAAAGGGTGAAATGCTTACTGCTTTGACAAAGTAATATGTGGAGAAACTAAAGATGGAAAAAAGGAGATTAGGGTTTAACGTCCCGTCGACATTAAGGTCATTAGAGACAGAGCACAAGTTCGGATTGTTTCAAGAATGGGGAAGGAGATCGGCAGTATCCTTTCGAAGGGGCATCCGCTTGGAGCGCTAAAAACCTAAATCTATATGGGCGAAAGAAGAATGTGAGTCCATCGTGCTGAACACTGTGCAACCTCGCTCCGTGAGAGAAACTGAGAGGTGCAGATATAATACGAATGGGTGCAATGCTCGTTGCTTTGACAAAATAATAAGAATGTTATCCTTGTAGTAGGCCATTTCTCACAAGGAAAACGGCACAGCTATATGAACCAACCGGAAAAATGGGTCGCCAAACCAGGGTATGTCGTATGATTATTTCAATAAAGTAAAGTTTGTGTTGTTGGTGTATTTGATTCTCCAGTAAGTAGTCGAAGTGAAACGTACCAAAAAAAGTGGAAACTTCATATAGTGTAGGCTCAGTTCTTTGTTTACTTTTTGTTTCGTCACGTAAACAATGCAGGTTATATCGTTTTTGTTTCTCCAGAAGTTCTGAGTTAGTATCCGAACTTCAGGCCTAAACTTTGTAAGAAATTTAATATATTAATTGAATAGTCCACAAAGTTATTCTTGTTTTAACTCAGACTAAAGCTAAAATTTGGTTGCCATGAATGAGAAGTGTGTGACTTGCCGTTGGATTGTTAGTTGCGGGGTGTGGTGTGAGGGTTGTTGTAGTTTCCTTCATGTAGGTGACTGTAGCGTCGTGGGAACTGGGGAAATAAACAAGACTCATTGCTTATGTAGGATTTGCTGTAGAGACAGGAAGATAGTGGAACAGGAGGCGAAGATTTCTGCCCTTGAGGTGGAACTAGATAAAGCGAAACAGGATCTGGGAAGGTTAAGGGGGGAGAAGGGAAAAGAGAGGTGGGAAGTGACAACAGGTTATAGTAGAAATAGGAATAGGACGTTCTCAGACAGTGTGGTTGTGAATATGGAAAACAGGTTGGATCTGTTGTCATAGTTGGAAACTGATGAGCCAAAAATAGATGTAGGAGTAGACAGGACACAACAAACTTTCAAAAAGTGTTTGAAAAGTGAGAAGTCAGCAAAAGCTGTGAAGAAGAAGAAAGTTTTGTTGCTAGGTAGTTCACATGGTAGAGATGTTGGCCAACTGTTGCAGGATTAACTAGGGTCAGGTTACCAGATCACAAGCTTTTTTAAACCTAGTGCAAGTCTGGGTCAGGTGATAGAGGGTGTAGGTTCACTTTGTAAAGACTTCACAAAGGAAAACGCCGTGGTAATAGTCGGTGGGACAGGCAACAGCATAAATAGGAACCTTAAATATTCAATTGAGAGTGACCTGGTAAAGACAGTTTCAGCAACGAGATATAATGGTGTTGGGCTCGTATTTGTTGTGAAACGCCAGGA
Organism: Schistocerca cancellata; assembly: GCF_023864275.1. NCBI lineage: Eukaryota > Metazoa > Arthropoda > Insecta > Orthoptera > Acrididae > Schistocerca > Schistocerca cancellata. The sequence goes on from NC_064626.1 coordinate 934,103,483, forward strand.
CTGACCTCTTTTCAACTCTTCTGTCAGGAGAGTTAATTTAGAGGTGCAACGGCTGCTTGAATAAGATATGGGGTCTCATATCGGTGTGGTTCCTGTTGACTTTATCTGCAGGTGGGACTATACTAGGCATTGCCTTCATCTCAACAGGAAAAGGAAGGGAAAACTGTCTGGGCTAACAGCAAATAACTTAAGGGGGGCACTGTCACATGTCGTAAAGTACCAGTGGTTACTAGTGAAGGATCATCAGTGTTTTTAGGGTAGGGAGGGTAGAAACAAAAGATGTTCAGAGACAGGCTGAAAATGGCATTCATATTGATAAAACAAGCAGCAAGAAAGCAAATTTTTATGTACACAATTTAAGCAGACAGCGTCTTATTGATATTAGAAATACTCAAAAATTGGCAGGAAAATTAGGTTCTTCCAATTGTAATTCAGCCAGTACACAAAATCAGTTATCATTATTGCATCAGAATATCCGAGCTTAATGAGTTGCTTATTTGTGTTGAGGAATTAGAGTTGGGCAAACCAGTTGATATAATCTGCCCCTCTGAACATCATGTGACCATTTGTATAGATATGTTAAATGTTACAGGATTCAGGTTAGCTTCTTATTTCTATAGAGAAAATATAGAGAAAGGAGAAGTTGCCATATTTGTCAGAAACTGTTTTGATTTAAAGAGTACTGATATAAATAAATTTTACCCAGAGCAACACTTAATAGCTTGTGCAACAGAAGTAGTATTTCATAATAAGTCTTTTATAATAGTAGGTATATACTGATCACCTTCGGGAAATTTTAACCCCATCTCATAGTAAAAAAACAAGGAAATAGTGGTTGCTGGGGATTTTAATGTTGATTTATTGAAAAGCTCTGTCAGTGAACAATTATTGCAGTCAGTAATACTATCGTTCAATTTAATTCCTACTGTGAACTTTGTTACTAGGATATGTAAATGCTCTGAGACTGCTCTTGGTAATATCTTTGTAGACAAATCTAGGGAAAAAAGTCATATCACAAAACCAATAGTAAATGGGCTATCTGATTATGACATGCAGCATCTTGTGTTAAATGTTGAAACTTTGTCAGGATAAAAAATCTATTAAATCTGAGTACAGGAGGGTAATAAATAAGTAAAAAATTGAGAAATTCAGGAAATCGCTCAAAGACATGAACTATATAGATGTTTATAATATGTCTGACTCAAATGGAAAATATAAAGCAGTCATTAATAAAGTCGCCTCCACTTTTGAAAACTGTTTCACCCTAAAGGTAACTCAGATCACACAGAAGTAAAAAAATTAACTGTGGATTATGCAAGGAATAAAGGTATCATGTAGGATAAAAAGGAGACTATATGTACTATCAAGGGACAGCTCTGATGTTAGAATTGTAATGTATTGCAAAGTCTACTGCAAAATATTGAAGCATGTAATCCAGAAATCGAAGCAGCTTTATTGTGAGAAAAAGATAACTATATCAGGTAACAAAATAAAAACTGTATGAGATATTGTGAAGGCAGAGACAGGTGGGGCCAAAAAGGAAGAGGAATAGATAGCTCTAAAAAGAAATGAGACTTTGGTAACAAGTACATGTAGTGTTGCAAACTTTTTAAACAAGTTCTTCATTTCTGTTGCTGAGAGCTTGGGATTATCAGGTTCAGTGAACAGTGCAATGGAGTATCTGAGACCAGTCTTTAAAAATAACTTCAGTAAATTGGAAATGACACTCACGTCCCCAAAGAATCAGCATCCATCATGAAATCCTTAAAATCTAAGTATTCCAGTGGGGGGTGATAACATATCAACAAAGTTAATCAATGAGTGCTCATGTGAGTTGAGTTCTATCTTAAGTTATTTGTGTAATCAATTTCTGTTGCTGAGAGCTTGGGGTTATCAGGTTCAGTGAACAGTGCAATGGAGTATCTGAGACCAGTCTTTAAAAATAACTTCAGTAAATTGGAAATGACACTCACATCCCCAAGAATTAGCATCCATCATAAAATCCTTAAAATCTAAGTATTCCAGTGGGTATGATAACATATTAACAAAGTTAATCAATGAGTGCTCATGTGAGTTGAGTTCTATCTTAAGTTATTTGTGTAATCAATTTCTTATCAACAGAACATTTCCAGACTGGCTAAAATATGCTGAAGTTAAGCCTATTTACAAGAAGGGGGATAAACAGATACCATCAAACTACCGACCAATTTCCGTTTTGCCGGCTTTCTCGAAAATATTTGAAAAGGTTGTGTTCAAGTGTCTCATTAAGCATCTGACTGAATATATTGTCCAAGTCACAGTTTGGATTTCTTAAGGGTTCTGATAAAGAGAAAGTTGTTTACACTTACAGTGAGAATGTACTTAATTCACTAGATAATAAATTAGAGGATACTGGCGTTTTCTGTGACCTGCCAAATGCCTTTGACTGTGTGAACCACAGCATTCTCTTAAGTAAATTAGAATATTATGGTGTCACAGCAATGCTGTGAAATGGTTTGAGTCTTATCTATCTAACAGGAAACAAAGTGTGTCATTGCAAAATACCTGTGCAGTCTTCAAGTGACTGGGAATTAATAACATGTGGTATTCCTCAAGGTTCCATCTTGGGTCCATTGCTTTTTCTTGTGTACATTAATGACCTCTCATCTGTTACAAGTTTGTTTTGTTTGCAGATGACACAAACATTGCAATAAGTATCAAGTCAAGTACAGATATAGAAAAAGCTGCTAATCAAATTTTCACTGATATTAATAAGTGGTTTAAAGCTAATTCACTGACAGTAAACTTTAAGAAGACCCTTATATGCAGTTCAGAACCTGTAAGAGATTTCCTTCCAGCATGAGTATAACATATAAAGACAAGAAGAAAGAGGTTGACAGTGTTAAACTGCTGGGATTACAACTCAATAATAAATTCAGTTGGGAAGGGCATACCGCAGAATTACTTAAGCACCTAAACAAGTCTGTATTTGCCATGAGAATGATGTCAGATGTAGGAGATATAAATATAAAAAACTTGCATACTCTGCTTACTTTCATTCTGTTATGTCAGATGGGATCATATTCTGGGGCAACTCATCAAACTGAGCAACAGTTTTTAGGGTGCAAAAGCGTGTGATAAGAATCATTTGTGGTGTAAATTTAAAAACATCTTGTAGAAACCTGTTCAAGGAACATTGTATTCTAACCACTGCTTCTTAGTATATTTATTCCTTAAGGAAATTTGTTGCAAGTAATACACTCTATTTCCAGCCAATAGCTGTCAATACATAGTATCAATACTAGGAATATGAAAAATCTACATAAAGGCCTAAAATCAGTTACCTTGGTCAAAAAAGGGGTCTAATATTCAGGAACACACATTTTCAATAAATTGCTTGCAACAATTAATAACATGGTTTCAGACAAAAACACAGTTTAAACAGAGTTTGAAAGACTTTTTGGTAGGCTACTCCTTCTACTCCATCGATGAATGTCTTAACAGACTGTTAAGCCAGGTTAAATAAAAATATCGATTAGATTTCAGTTTTGACAACACTTGGTCAAGATTAGGTATTTTGTGAATGATAAATTCATTAGCACTGCATAAAAGTGTTTCATTCTGATAGCGTGTTAATTCTGTAAATATTAGCTGTTCTACTGCATTGTATTAACCAATTTCGACCATCTCCTGACAAATGATCAGGGTAGTAGGTATTATATTCAAATGTTTTATGCTTTTATGTTATACTTTCTAACATGTTCCACACTCACGAAATCATCTCATTTTTTGGGTCTATGGAACGAATACTGAATCTAATCTAATCTAATCTTTAATCCATGACGAGTTAAGAATCTTGAAATTTAAGTCTAGACTGAGATTAACAGTTATTTATGTGCTCTAACGATTGACATAGATCATAATGATATTAACAGAGAGCGAAAAGCGAAGTACCGTATAACTCATATTAAATAACAAAATGAGGCTAATATAATGGTAGGTACCAAAAACTGTGGAAGATTGTATGGAGCTAACGGAAGAAGACCTGCTTGTCTGGACAGCTCGCGTAATCAGAGGCAATGTTTCATCATGAAGTCAGATATATAACCAAAACTAGCAACACAAGCTGCATGATAAAAAAAGGGAATAAACGAACTACACACAATATGGATCGTTCTACCTCAGTTGAGCTACATCAGTTCCTTAAACAGTGGCAAATATCAAATGGCTCTCTATCCACCCAGAACAGAATGTTCTCCCCATGACAGCCCAGAACAGAATGCCCAGAATCCAAGTTTATTCCTCTCAACTCTTCGCTCTCTAAGAAATCTCTGCTTGGAAGAGATGGTGTTGCCAATATAACGGCGAGAAATGTTGCTAAGTTCATTAAAAAGCAAGGGAAAGTGCACATAACTTCCCTCCTTTCGCGTACAAGACGTACACTTTTAAACACCAAATTGACACTCGACCGAAGCAGTGTCTTCATAGCAGGTCAACCTTACGCACCAAAAACTCTGTCCAGAGTGATGCAGTACTATTGGCTTAGCCGCATATTTGGAGCGAACTGAGCAAACTCTCCCACACTGACGAGGTGGTGCAGTGAGGTCCGAACCTTTGAAGCCGCTAAGAAAAGAAAGGATTTTGCACTCAGTTGTTCCCGTGGAGTGGCATAGCGCAGGCGCCCGGCCGGCTCTCAGTAGCTGTGCCCAAGTAACGTGAACTGCCTATTTTCCTCAAAGTACCCCTGCAGTACGGCCTAATAAGAATCAGCAGCAGTCTTTCTGCCGGCAAAGAAGGCTATAGCGACGCTTCCGTCAGCCCACCGCCCACTGTGGCTAGTGCAGGAATGCCTTCTCCAAGACAGTGCTCCAGTATTTTTATTTTTTATTTTTTTGTATTGAGTCATAAGTCTTCTGACTGGTTTGATGCGGTCCACCACGAATTCCTCCGCTGAGCTAACCTTTTCATCTCAGAATAGCAATAGCAACCCAAGTCCTCACTTATTTGATGTATGTATTCCAATCTCTGTCTTCCTCTACAGTTTTTACCCTCTACAGCTCCCTCTAGTACTATGGAAGCTTTTCCCCGATGTCTTAATAGATGTCCTATCATCCTCTATACTCATTAAATAAATGCGGAATATCCGCAGATAAATGAAATAATATCGTACAGCAATATGAGTCAGCAACGTCACATTGTGAAAGTAACGTCACACCCTTGTGTCGAATCACGTGCCCGATTAATTTAGTTTTTTCTTCTCTGTATCATGTTACTCAGTGTCTCTTTAATTTCTCTAATTATTTGTTCATTGTGGCCATGGCAGACTACACCACCCCTAGATTCCGATTCTGGAGTTTCTGCGTTTAGTGCCAGACAGGAGCAGGGATTTCCCCTGGATCCAGTCCTTTTAGCAAGGTCCCACATCCACTCAGCCTGCCATCACATGAGTACAGGGGATCTTTCCAGGGGGTAAAAGGTTGCTGGGGCGATGATCCCACCAACCCACCTCCCTCTCCTTGTGACGAAATACTGCACTCAGCCTACAGCCAAGCCAGTTGCTTGGTCACAAACTGTGTGTGCCACAGACTTTATACTTACCTTTTATTTGGTCATTGGTTTTCCTTTCATTCTAAGATGTTTTGTGGCTCTTTTCTATATAAACATTCCTATAGCTTCTAATTTTTTTCTCTTCTCCTTTCCACTGAGTCCAACCAAAGCCTAAAAAGTTCCAAATAACCGTGTTTCTGTATTGTAAGTGTAAATAAACTACTATCAATTCTGAATGCTTTTTTAATCTTTGCAATTCTTTTAATGTCATTATACTTCATCTGTCATCTGAGAGGGTGCTTTCCATGTATCAGAATTCATTTGTGAGTACTAAGAATTAATGCATTAAGATAGGAATTCTTAGTAATCTCCGTCGGTTCGCAGCCGGGTCCTAAAATCAACATGACTCGGTATTTCCGTGATCCACCTATCCGCCATCTTCAGGACAACGTTGCTGCTGAGTCCAGCTGAAAACTGATTCCTAGGTTGCAAATCGTCGTCCTATGCAGGCTTTTGTACCGGGCTCAGCGCATGCACCACCTACCATAGTTGCTGTCCCGAAGAGTGGGCAAGTCCCTACACTATCTCGCATCAAAACACAGTGTTCCTTCAGTGCAACAACTGTGGTGGGTTCAAATGGCTCTGAGCACTATGGGACTTAACTACTGAGGTCATCACTCCCCTAGAACTTAGAACTAATTAAACCTAACTAACCTAAGGACATCACACACATCCATGCAAGCGGCAGGATTCGAACCTGCGACCGTAGCGGTCGCGCGGTTCCAGACTGTAGCGCCTAGAACCGCCCGGCCACCCTAGCCGGCAACTGTGGTGGGTGTCGCATGCGCCGTGTACGGTACGGAGGCCTATATACACTCCTGGAAATTGAAATAAGAACACCGTGAATTCATTGTCCCAGGAAGGGGAAACTTTATTGACACATTCCTGGGGTCAGATACATCACATGATCACACTAACAGAACCACAGGCACATAGACACAGGCAACAGAGCATGCACAATGTCGGCACTAGTACAGTGTATATCCACCTTTCGCAGAAATGCAGGCTGCTATTCTCCCATGGAGACGATCGTAGAGATGCTGGATGTAGTCCTGTGGAACGGCTTGCCATGCCATTTCCACCTGGAGCCTCAGTTGGACCAGCGTTCGTGCTGGACGTGCAGACCGCGTGAGACGACGCTTCATCCAGTCCCAAACATGCTCAATGGGGGACAGATCCGGAGATCTTGCTGGCCAGGGTAGTTGACTTACACCTTCTAGAGCACGTTGGGTGGCACGGGATACATGCGGACGTGCATTGTCCTGTTGGAACAGCAAGTTCCCTTGCCGGTCTAGGAATGGTAGAACGATGGGTTCGATGACGGTTTGGATGTACCGTGCACTATTCAGTGTCCCCTCGACGATCACCAGTGGTGTACGGCCAGTGTAGGAGATCGCTACCCACACCATGATGCCGGGTGTTGGCCCTGTGTGCCTCGGTCGTATGCAGTCCTGATTGTGGCGCTCACCTGCACGGCGCCAAACACGCATACGACCATCATTGGCACCAAGGCAGAAGCGACTCTCATCGCTGAAGACGACACGTCTCCATTCGTCCCTCCATTCACGCCTGTCGCGACACCACTGGAGGCGGGCTGCACGATGTTGGGGCGTGAGCGGAAGACGGCCTAACGGTGTGCGGGACCGTAGCCCAGCTTCATGGAGACGGTTGCGAATGGTCCTCGCCGATACCCCAGGAGCAACAGTGTCCCTAATTTGCTGGGAAGTGGCGGTGCGGTCCCCTACGGCACTGCGTAGGATCCTACGGTCTTGGCGTGCATCCGTGCGTCGCTGCGGTCCGGTCCCAGGTCGACGGGCACGTGCACCTTCCGCCGACCACTGGCGACAACATCGATGTACTGTGGAGACCTCACGCCCCACGTGTTGAGCAATTCGGCGGTACGTCCACCCGGCCTCCCGCATACCCACTATACGCCCTCGCTCAAAGTCCGTCAACTGCACATACGGTTCACGTCCACGCTGTCGCGGCATGCTACCAGTGTTAAAGACTGCGATGGAGCTCCGTATGCCACGGCAAACTGGCTGACACTGACGGCGGCGGTGCACAAATGCTGCGCAGCTAGCGCCATTCGACGGCCAACACCGCGGTTCCTGGTGTGTCCGCTGTGCCGTGCGTGTGATCATTGCTTGTACAGCCCTCTCGCAGTGTCCGGAGCAAGTATGGTGGGTCTGACACACCGGTGTCAATGTGTTCTTCTTTCCATTTCCAGGAGTGTAGAACGATTATTTGCAGCCTTGGAATCAGTTTTCAGTGGGACTCAGCAGCAGCTGAAGATGGTGGACACGTGGATCGGCAAAATGCCAAGTCATGCTGATTTTAAGACCCAGCAATAAACCTGAGGAGATTACCAGCAATAGTCATTTACTTGCGTTCGCGTTATTTCCTATCTTAAAGTTTGCCCTTCATCGAGAAATGGAAGGGAAAAGTAAAAGCAGATTAGGAGGAGGCCAGTTTCGTTTTAAGGGAAGCAGGGACACACGAGAATCAATTTTACCACAGAGGTTAATAACATAGGGAATATCTGAAAGAAACAAGGAGGTATACATTACATTCAAAGACCTGCAAAAAGATTTTGACAATCTGGAGTGGAACAGAATGTTTTGCGTTCTTAGTGTTTCAGCGACAGGGATAGCAGGGTAATCCATTCTTTCTGCGACGCAGCCTGTAGTAGTCAGCACTGGCAGGATGTTTTAAGAGGCCAAACCGGGAGAGGTGTGATCCAGGTATAGTGCTCGCTGTCACCACTGATCTCCACAATGGAGTTGTTTGTGACCGACAGAAAATTAGCTTGTCACGATTTACTAATGGTATAGCGGTCGTTACTGAAAATGAACGGGGTTACAACTGGATGCTTAATTAAATGGGACGTGTGCTGCCTGATAGCTATAATACGATGGCGTGCTGAGAAGTAATGGCCCCGAATTTTTATGTCATACATATTACTCGGTCGATTTTTCCGCTGCGCTGAGACAAGCTGCAGCCCCCTGCCATCGGAAAGCTCCGAATTGTACTGTGTAACACGACCGTGATTAATGTCATTATGTTGCTTCCTGAGAAAACTAAAAGCACGAATTCGATGAGCTCTTCCATACTTGGAGCACCCTCATCTTCAGCATGATGCCAGACCACACACGATCGCTGCAACATCTGCAATAACTCGACGCCTTGGTTCGCTGTCATCGAGCATTCCCCAAGTCCCGACATGGCCCCATCCAATTTTTATCTGTTTCTAAAACTTAAAGAACGTTTTCGAGTACTTCGCTTTGATGGTGGTGAAACCGTGCAAGCAGAGATGAGGTTGTGGCTCCGTCAACAAAGTGAAACATTCTACAGTGATGGTATCAACAAACTAGTTTCTCGTTGGGAGGAATCTTTTGTCATTGTGGTGACGATCTGGAAACATCGATAAAAAAATTTTTTTACCATCCGATCGCCATAAATTGTTAATAATATTTTGTCTTTTTCGACACCACGTATGAGATATGACAACAATTATTTTGTCTCTGATTTCCGTCACTGTTTGGCAGCTATATCTGCGAACATGAATTTCTAAAAGATTAGCAGTTGTTAAATGACAAAAGAGAGATTTTCGTACATTTTTCTTTAACAATTTCTCAGCACTGCAGATGTTATCTTTGAACATGCACTCCGTACAGTGTAATGTGATTGTGGTTAACACTGCATATGTAGCAGCAATATTTTATTAAACTATGCTTTCATGAAATATCGACTAAATGCATAAGTCAGAGCTTCCCGGAAAAGCTTCTACCTTATCTGACGAATAAACGACAGATAATCTCTGACACTGTCTGCGTCTCCTCTGAGTGGTAGACAAATGAAAATCCAGAGAGTAGAAGTGCAAATGGCTGCCTCATTAAAAATCGTACGGAACACAGTACTTGAAATAAATCGTAAGGAAAATGTAACTTCTATCCTGGAAGTGTTGACATGAAACTGACGTGTTACGCCGGCCAAGCGGTTCTAGGCGCTACAGTCTGGAACTGCGCGACCGCTACGATCGCCGGTTCGAATCCTGCCTCGGGCATGGATGTGTGTGATGTCCTTAGGTTAGTTAGGTTTAAGTAGTTCTAAGTTCTATGGGACTGATGACCTCAGAAGTTAAGTCCCATAGAGCTCAGAGCCATTTGAACCATTTTTTGACGTGTTACGACGGGCTGGTTGGTTTAACGTCTAATTTGGCCAAGGAACTTCAGAAGAAGCGGAGGAATCTCGTAAGCAAAATTGTTAGCAGGAGCACCACCACAGGATGTGTAACTAGGCTGTTTACGTTTTTATGTTGGTAACTCCACGTAACGCTCTGTATGAAAATCTGTGCTGTGTGAAGTCTGTGGCTGGTTTGCATTGTTGGAATATTCGCTACTGTAGTGTTGGGCAGTTGGATGTGAACAGCGCGTAGTGTTGGGCAGTTAGAGGTGAGCCGCCAGCAGTGGTGAGTGTGGGGAGAGAGATGGCAGAATTTTGACAGCGGACGATCTGGACGTGTGTTCTTCAGAAAAAGGAAATTTGTAAGACTGGATGTCATGAACTGATATATATATTATGACTTTTGAACACTATCAAGGTAAATATATTGTTTGTTCTCTACCAAAATCTTTCATTTGCTAACTATGCCTATCAGTAGTTAGTGCCTTCAGTAGTTAGAATATTTTATCTAGCTGACAGCATTGGCGCTCGTTGTATTGCGGTAGTAACGAAGATTTTTGTGAGGTAAGTGATTCATGAAAGGTATAGGTTATTGTTAGTCAGGGCCATTCTTTTGTAGGGATTATTGAAAGTCAGATTCCGTTGCGCTAAAAAAAATATCGTGTGTCAGTTTAGTGATAATCAGAATAAGTAAAGAGAAAAATGTCTGAGTACGTTCAGTTTTGCTTAGCTGTTTGAAAATCAAATAACGTAAGAGGTTTACCAGCACAGTTATTCTTAATTTTTCTAAGGGGATGATGTTTCAGATAGAAAAATGTCGCGTGGACTGATGTGTCGTTGTTACGCGATGATGTCAATGTAAGAGTATGTCTAAGTCGAATGTATCCCGGTCGCCAACACGGCATCTTGTTAACAGCTGGAGGAGGTATTTTCGTGAAGGGAATTTTTATGTGAGATGGGGCGGGGGCATTGTCTCTCTCTAATAAATCACGTGGGTCCCTACTGTCCAATAACGCGTTTATACACCTAAGCATCCAATAAGTGATCTGTCACTTCAACAAGACAATTCATATTCCCACTGTCCTGAAGTTGTGTGAGAATTATTTGAGAGGATAACGTGCTCCCCACGCCCCTCTAATCACATGCCTGCAATCCCACTGAGCACTTAGGCGACGCCATGGAGAGAGTTGAGCGTTCCTTAGTCAATATTTGTGAGTTTGCTGGAAGTGGTCGAACACTCTTAATTCGGTGGCTTCCCATCGCTTTCCATGTCTCGTGGAGGCCTTGCTAAGATGGCGTCCCTGTCATCTTTGGGATGTATAAGGGAGCTACATGGCAAATAGGTATCTAATCCATTCGCTCACGTGCGTAGTTTTCTATTTGAAATACCGATACGATATGATACTCCTCGTGCGTTTTTGTCCAGCTACAAATTTAGAATAATCATGTATAAGGTAGTATATTTAACTCACGAAAAAGAAGTAAGAAAGCAAAATCCAAGCATAATCCAAAATCTAGTACTGTACTCAAACATAAGTCGGGAAGTAGCATGTCACCAATGAATCTAGCTGAAATTAACATTTTACGTCAGCATATCAGGCAATATTAGCATGAGCTCATTTATATAAACAGCAAAGGGGACAAACCGAAATTGCTTACCAATTGCGACGTCAGCAGCCCACTGTAACCGAATCGAAGAAAAATACCCTATATCGAAACGGAACATCATCTGGAGGAACGTAAAGAACGTTAGCCTCATGTTGGCCGCGAAACATAAATGGTACACCACTGTCAATGACAAATTACCAATCAATGCAAAAAAAAACCAAATTACATCTTAGTCAGACTGACGACTGCATTATACGGAGAAATACTCATATACTAGTCCACGCAGGTGATAATCGGTGTCTCCTCCATGGGAAACTGGCAGCGATCGACAAAACAATCCTTGCAAATGTAGATGACTGAATTGATACACCTGGAAAGAGCCACAATTACCAGAACAAAGAGCAACGTTGCAATCTGGTTGCTTGCGCGTACTGTAACATCTACAGCGTGTGATGGGTGTAAGTGCAGATTAGTGACTGAGTACTGTGTACTGAAGAACATTACATCAGTATTTAGGCCTTTAGGTTGCGTAGTACACGTGGCAAGAGCAAACCGTTAGTGTTTATTTTTCCTTGGGCATCAGGTCAGATATTGAAGTGTGGACGCAGAACCGTTAGTATACACTACTGGCCATTAAAATTGCTACACCACGAAGATGACGTGCTTCGGACGTGAAATTTAGCCGACAGGAAGAAGATGCTGTGATATGCCAATGATTAGCTTTTCAGAGCATTCACACAAGGTTGGCGCCGGTGGCGACACCTACAACGTGCTGACATGAGGAAAGTGTCCAACCGATTTCTCATACACAAACAGCAGTTGACCGGCGTTACCTGGTGAAACGTTGTTGTGATGCCTCGTGTAAGGAGGAGAAATGAGTACCATCACGTTTCCGACTTTGATAAAGGTCGGATTGTAGCCTATTGCGATTGCGGTTTATCGTATCGCGACATTGCTGCTCGCGTTGGTCGAGATCCAATGCCTGTTAGCACAATATTGAATCGGTGGGTTCAGGAAGGTAATACGGAACGCCGTGCTGGATCCCGACGGCCTCGTATCACTAGCAGTCGAGATGACAGGCATCTTATCCACATGGCTGTAACGAATCGTGCAGCCACGTCTCGATCCCTGAGTCAACAGATGGGGACGTTTGCAACACAACAACCATTTGCACGAACAGTTCGACGACGTCTGCAACAGCATGGACTATCAGCTCGGAGACCACGGTTGCGGTTACCCTTGACGCTGCATCACAGACAGGAGAGTCTGCGATGGCTTACTCAACGACGAACCTGGGTGCACAAATGGCAAAACGTCGTTTTTTCGGATGAATCCAGGTTATGTTTACAGCATCATGATGGTCGCATCATTGTTTGGCGACATTGCGGTGAACGCACATTGGAAGCGTGTATTCGTCATCGCCGTACTGGCGTATCACCCGGCGTGATGGTGTAGGGTGCCATTGGTTACACGTCTCTGTCACCTCTTGTTCGCATTGACGGCACTTTTAACAGTGTTACGACCCGTGGATCTACCCTTCATTCGATTCCTGCGAAACCCTACATTTCAGCAGGATAATGCACGACCGCATGTTGCAGGTCCTGTACGGGACTTCCTTCATATAGAAAATGTTCCACTGCTGCCCTGGCCAGCACATTCTCCAGATCTCTCACCAATTGAAAACGTCTGATCAATGATGGCCGAGCCACTGGCTCGTCACAATACGCCAGTCACTACTCTTGATGAACTATGGTATCGTGTTGAAGCTGCATGGGCAGCTGTACCTGTACACGCCATCCAAGCTCTGTTTGACTCAGTGTCCAGGCGTATGAAGGCCGTTATTACGGCCAGATGTGGTGGTTCTGGGTACTGATTTCTCAGGATCTGTGCACTCAAATTGCGTGAAAATGTAATCACATGTCAGTTCTAGTATAATATATTTTTCCAATGAATACTCGTTTGTCATCTGCATTTCTACTTGGTGTAGCAATTTTAATGGCCAGTAGTGTATATTGACAGGTGCAATCCACTCAGTGGAGCAGTTACTAACACACAAAAGAAATCAGGTGGTAACTATGTGACTGTAGATACAGAGAAAAAACTACAAACACACTGATATGTGTACATATCAAGGTACCACAGGTTAAAATCTCTGCACTTATACCCATTACGCCCTAAGTAATACATCGCTATACAGCAACGTTCCACGACCGTTTATCATACGTTAAAAACGAACACTGGGAAGTCACAACATATGCCAAATATATGGAAAGCTTCAGGAAGAAGAAGAAGATGGTGATGTTAGTGTTGGCAGTGATAACACTGTAGCTCTAACCTATAAAAGAAAGAAATGCTGATTACTGTGATAAGAAATCATGAAACTTTTATAATGTGAGGGTAAGAAGGATAATTTTGACTGCTAACTGATATGAATATGTCTGCATTATAACGAAGGGAAAAAAGCGTATTTCCAAATTTGTGCAAAATACGAGCAATCGCTGCTGTCTTCATTACTCTGCATTTAATCAGTGACGTTTGATATACATAACATACGAGTGTGAAGTAGTTGACTATAGTGCGTTACAGTTTTCATTTATAGAGCTGCTTGAGACAGTGTTTTCAATGTCAAGTTATAACAGTGTATTAAACCGAGATTTGAACCGTGCTACAAGCCATTTGCCTGTACGGCACACAGTTTTCACTTTGCACAAACATTCATATTCATGAGTGATTTAGCATGAATCGCCCCAACTCTCAAGTTTTGGCGCCCTTCAAATACTTCAACGTCATGCACTCCGCCTCGCTTTCTGTCTTCGCTTACCATCCATGGCCTGCGTCCTGTACCAGCTGATACAATTCCCACACTTCCCCCAACAACTCTTGCACCTTCGCCATTCCTATTTTTCCGCGTAAACGACTTACCACATCCCACTGTATTTCCTCTTCCTTGAGAAGTCTAGCCTGCTGTCACCGCTTCCTTTCATTTCCTCACTCTCCTAGTTCGTCCACTTAATACCACGAAGTCATTCCTTGGATATATCTATCCTACGAGCTGTAGCCTACCTACGTCTATCATTTTCATAGGAACTGTCAAATGCGTTCTTTCTCTGAATAACTGCAATGCTGTTCACCTCCTAACACCTATTCTCGTCTCATGACTCTACTCAGTACTCATATGACACTCTCTCCAAGCACATCTGCATCCAAATTCCTAACCTAGAAAATGTTACAAGGAGCCTACAGCACCATCATCCTCAAAGATGCCAAGATAACACATCACCAGTTTATCAAGAATGAGATACTCGTTTTTTCTTCTATGTGTATTTTATGTATGCAGTTGTTTTAATCACATGTTGAAGAATGGTAAGTTGGCCACTGCGAGCTCTCTCTCCCACTACGTGTGGGGCGTGGCGTGGTGTGTAGGAGGGAGCGTTGGAAAGGGGAGCGGCGAGGGTTGTAAATACTCGTAGATAACTGTCAAAACATTAGCCCTCTAACAATAATCCTCTTCCTTGAGAAGTCTAGCCTGCTGTCACCTCTTCCTTTCATCTCCTCACTCTCCTAGTTCGTCCACTTTATACCTCGAAGTCATTCCTGGGATCTATCTCTCCTACCAGCTGTTGCCTGTCTATGTCTACCATTTTCATATGAACTGTCAAATGCATCCTTTCTCTGAATAACAGCAATCCTGTTCACCTCCTAACACCTATTCTGCCATGCAAAGTAATCTTCACTTCACACAGCGATGAAGGATTATCAGTTGGAAAGACTTCTTTTGAAAGCGACAAGGTTCAAAAAGCAGTGATAAGTGATTAAAAGGGCAAAGGGAACAGTTCTATGTCGATGGACTAAAATGCTGGAACACGCATCTAAAAAACGCGAAGTCTTTTGTGGTGGTAGTAAAGACATGTTCTAACAAATCAGGAAGTTAGTATCTATTTCTTTCAGTGAGTTTGAAAGGTGGCTGTTACAGTGCAACTTTCATACTTCAGTCTGCTGTTTTTCACATTTCTACTATATCGCGTATCGTACTTGTAGTCACAGGGTTACTGACAAATGCTGATCTGTACCAAGTATCAACAAAACAGCTTGATTACTTGTGGGGTGGTCTGCGAGATGTGCGGGAGGAAAGCTTTGGAATCTGCGTGAAGAAACCAATCAGATCGCTGCCTGTCACGCTAGGCATGCTGGGCTTGAGTTTTGAATAGAATACTCTTATTGTTCCTCTGCTTAGAGGAGGTACGTGTTTTGGTGTCGAATGCCGCGCGTTGCTGTACGCTGGTCGGTGAAGTGGTGGGTTGTTGCTAGGCTGCGTGCAAAAAATGCACGCGTGGTATATGATCTTGTTTAAGTATCAAGACGAATGAGTGATTCACGCATAACTATTTTCTTGATTTGCACCGCGCATTTGGTATGACTTGAACTAGTGTATCATTTGTGGCTATCACCTCTTTGCGTCTTGGAGAGGCGAGTTCATTTTAAGATTCGGTACAGAATCTGCTTGCTGTTAATTAATTCAAATGGTAATACTTCGCGATTTATGTTGGATCATACTTCGTTCAGTTCTCTTGTACCTTGGGAACTTGTGATCCACGTGTTGTCCAGGTACAAATAATACCTGTATGGTTGTGACTTACTCGAAGCACCCGGATAGCCGTGCGTCTTAAAGTGTCACTTCCAGGACGGGGAGATGAGCCTGCCCCGAATCAAAGCCTCCCAGTGGATTAACTACGACGTTGGGTGTGCCCGGATGTGGTTTCTAGGTGATTTCGCACATCCCATTAGGTGAATACCACACTGGTCCCGAAGTCCCGCCTAAGTTACACGATTCACCAACATTTAGAAAAATTTCTTTAGCATGAATAACACTACACGCAGACACATGTACCGTCCCGGGAGGGGGAAAGGGGGTGGGGTGGGGTGGCGGAGTAACGGGATGGCAACAGGAAGGGAATCCGGCCACCCCTTAAATTAACCACTCCAATCCGTTAATAACCACGCCTGTCCTGCGTCGAAGCAGGACAAACGTGCAAGAAAAATAAGACTGTTGTGACTTATTAAATTTGCTGAGATCGCTCACTTTAATTCATTTTCAAACAGCCTTTACAATCATCCTTCTTGTCCTGCACTTTCATATTCGAACGATTTAGGCTGATTTGTATTCAACAGTTGGTACACATCACTTGATCTGAAGAGGTTTTGCTTGGCTACCTCCAGTGACTTTCTCACTGCAATTTCCGCCAACAACAGTAGTAATCGTAACGAATATTATTCCTTACATTTCCGTGCATGCCTTTCAGCAAACAGGGTAGGTTATGGAGCTGATGCAGAAAGCAGAGACCCGTTGCTTGTACTCAGGAACCGTGCTTATCTGATACCTCATGTTTTGTACATAATTATAAAAAACGGGGAGAAGATTCCCACAGCACTGCAAATAGCTGTAAGTCACCTAACCATTAATATTGTGCTGTATCTCGTATCATTGTTCATGCTTACTTAAATTAAGTTCTCTTGTGGTATGTCCATTATAAACTATTGCATTCAAAAAGGATGCGTTTATTCTCTATATACCAGTAAGCATGGTGTCTGTTCTTGTGATTATATCCGATAGAACAGACCCCACTGTCTTTGATACAGCAGCAGCAGATATCAATATGTCAGGGAGGTACCGACGTCAGAAATAATTCAATGGCGACAATTGAAAATATATGCCGGATCGGGACTCGAAACCAGATCTCCCACTTTTCGCGAGCAGTCGCCTTACCCACTTCTGCTATCCAAGCACACTTTCTGTCCTACCCAAACTCTCAACTTCTTGCACACTTACAATTACCTCATAGCTCCCAGCGTTTCTTGTACTCCGGCAAGAGGCTCGGACCCTATTGCACATTCGCACTGAGGATAGTATGGCAGTCAAGGTCACTGATGTTCTATACCTGTATAGTGTATGTGGCGTTTGTTCTGTTGGCATGTCTTACAGAACAGATACCATACACAAAGGTATAGAATAAGTCCCTACTTGTTGAGAGCAACAATTTATAGTGGGCGTAGCAAGAAAACTGAAATTAAGTAAACATGAACATTCATACCAGATTAATCACAGGCATAAGAGCTCGGTGGCTCAAAGCTATTTGCAGGGCACTACTTTGTAGTATGCCATAAGTGAATGTCACAATATATATAAATGACCTAGTAGATAGTGTCGGAAGTTCCATGCGGCTTTTCGCGGATGATGCTGTAGTATACATTAGAAAATTGCAGCGAAATACAGGAAGATCTGCAGCGGATAGGCACTTGGTGCAGGGAATGGCAACTGACCCTTCCACTCCGTCTTCAGACCACGAGTGGCCGACCGGGACCATCCGACCGCCGTGTCATCGTCAATGGAGGATGCGGATAGGAGGGCCATGGGGTCACCACACCGCTCTCCCGGTCGTTATGATGGTATTCTTGACCGAAGCCGCTACTATCCGGTCGAGTAGCTCCTCAATTGGCATCACGAGGCTGAGTGCACCCCGAAAAATGGCAACAGCGCATGGCGGCCTGGATGGCCATCCATCCAAGTGCCGACCACGCCCGACAGCGCTTAACTTCGGTGATCTCACGGAACCGGTGTATCCACTGCGGCAAGGCCGTTGCCCAACTGACCCTTAATATAAACAAAAGTAATGTATTGCGAATACATAGAAAGAAGGAACCTTTATTGTTTGATTATATGATAGCGGAACAATCAAATGGTTCAAATGGCTCTGAGCACTATGGGACTTAACATCTATGGTCATCAGTCCCCTAGAACTTAGAACTACTTAAACCTAACTAACCTAAGGACATCACACAACACCCAGTCATCACGAGGCAGCGAAAATCCCTGACCCCGCCGGGAATCGAACCCGGGAACCCGGGCGTGGGCGGAACAATCACTGGTAGCAGTTACTTCTGTAAAAGATCTGGGAGTATGCGTAGTGAACGATATGAAGTGGAATGATCATATAAAATTAGTTGTTGGGAAGGCGGCTACCAGCTTGAGATTCATTGGGAGAGTCCTTAGAAAATGTAGTCCATCAACAAAGGAGATGGCTTACAAAACAGTCGTTCGACCTATACTTGACCATTGCTCATCAGTGTGGGATCCGTACCAGGTCGTATTGACAGAGGAAATAGAAAAGATCCAAAGAAGAGCTGCGCGTTTCGTGACAGGGTTAATTGGTATGCGTGATAGCGTTACGGAGATGTTTAGTGGCAGACTCTGCAAGAGAGGCGCTCTGCATTGCGGTGTAGCTTGCTGTCCAGGTTTCGAGAGGGTGCGTTTCTGGATGAGGTATCTAATATATTGCTTCCCCCTACTTATACCTCCCGAGGAGATCACGAATGTAAAATTAGAGAGATCCGAGCGCGCACTGAGGCTTTCCGGCAGTCGTTCTTCCCGCGAACCATACGCGACTGGAACAGGAAAGGGAAGTAATGACAGTGGCACGTAAAGTGCCCTCCGCTACACACCGTTGGGTGGCTTGCTGAGTATAAATGTAGATGTAGATGTAGAAGTTCAGAATTTTGCTCGGATGGAAAGCATTCTCGGATAGCTGAAGTGTTTAAGGCGACCTAAGTGGAAAATCCATGTTCGAGTCGCGATCCGGCACAAGTTTCTCACTTTCGCCTCTGAATTACACTCCTGGAAATGGAAAAAAGAACACATTGACACCGGTGTGTCAGACCCACCATACTTGCTCCGGACACTGCGAGAGGGCTGTACAAGCAATGATCACAAGCACGGCACAGCGGACACACCAGGAACCGCGGTGTTGGCCGTCGAATGACGCTAGCTGCGCAGCATTTGTGCACCGCCGCCGTCAGTGTCAGCCAGTTTGCCGTGGCATACGGAGCTCCATCGCAGTCTTTAACACTGGTAGCATGCCGCGACAGCGTGGACGTGAACCGTATGTGCAGTTGACCAACTTTGAGCGAGTCCGTATAGTGGGCATGCGGGAGGCCGGGTGGACGTACCGCCGAATTGCTCAACACGTGGGGCGTGAGGTCTCCACAGTACATCGATGTTGTCGCCAGTGGTCGGCGGAAGGTGCACGTGCCCGTCGACCTGGGACCGGACCGCAGCGACGCACGGATGCACGCCAAGACCGTAGGATCCTACGCAGTGCCGTAGGGGACCGCTCCGCCACTTCCCAGCAAATTAGGGACACTGTTGCTCCTGGGGTATCGGCGAGGACCATTCGCAACCGTCTCCATGAAGCTGGGCTACGGTCCCGCACACCGTTAGGCCGTCTTCCGCTCACGCCCCAACATCGTGCAGCCCGCCTCCAGTGGTGTCGCGACAGGCGTGAATGGAGGGACGAATGGAGACGTGTCGTCTTCAGCGATGAGAGTCGCTTCTGCCTTGGTGCCAATGATGGTCGTATGCGTGTTTGGCGCCGTGCAGGTGAGCGCCACAATCAGGACCGCATACGACCGAGGCACACAGGGCCAACACCCGGCATCATGGTGTGGGGAGCGATCTCCTACACTGGCCGTACACCACTGGTGATCGTCGAGGGGACACTGAATAGTGCACGGTACATCCAAACCGTCAGCGAACCCATCGTTCTACTATTCCTAGACCGGCAAGAGAACTTGCTGTTCCAACAGGACAATGCACGTCCGCATGTATCCCGTGCCACCCAATGTGCTCTAGAAGGTGTAAGTCAACTACCCTGGCCAGCAAGATCTCCGGATCTGTCCCCCATTGAGCATGTTTGGGACTGGATGAAGCGTCGTCTCACGCGGTCTGCACGTCCAGCACGAACGCTGGTCCAACTGAGGCGCCAGGTGGAAATGGCATGGCAAGCCGTTCCACAGGACTACATCCAGCATCTCTACGATCGTCTCCATGGGAGAATAGCAGCCTGCATTGCTGAGAAAGGTGGATATACACTGTACTAGTGCCGACATTGTGCATGCTCTGTTGCCTGTGTCTATGTGCCTGTGGTTCTGTCAGTGTGATCATGTGATGTATCTGACCCCAGGAATGTGTCAATAAAGTTTCCCCTTCCTGGGACAATGAATTCACGGTGTTCTTATTTCAATTTCCAGGAGTGTATTACAGTGCCCAATTGCCGGTGACGTCGATACCTCCCTGAGATATTATTTGTTTGTTGCCTAGGTAATTTTCTGTGACGAACAGAGCAGGTTTCACATCGTGTCTTTAGTATAGCACCGACAGCACACCTGCTGACAGCATTGTATGTCGGCCGATCCCCGCCGTCGCGGATGCTGACCGGGGCGCACGCCGTTAATCTGTGCTGGGGGAGGCTGGCCGCGCTGATAGCTAATTAATGGAAGTGGGCGCTGCCCGGAGCGTAGCCAGCCCTTTGTTCTGACCGCCCAGCCCTGCCCCTGTTTCTGCGTCGTTCTGCCGCCTGTTCATTAGCAGAAGACCAGCTTACGGGAGGCACTGTCCCCGTAGCGGAGGTTGGCCATCTTGTCAGTGCCAAAAACATGTAGTCTGCCTTCCCGCCCTATGTCTATGAATAGTACCAATATCATGAGCGTGATAATCCAGGCGAAACATTAGTAATTAAACTTGAGATACCACGGTGGCAGACATGCGGCATAATGTGCTACACGGAAGTGTCTCCAGGCGCAGATTTGGCTTCGGTTATTTCTCCTTGCTGTGTCTTTACGCAGCCGAATATAGCCTACAGAGACCGAAGTATAATGAAAGGTACTGAATCTCTCAGCAAGGATAACTTTCATCATCAGGGTGATTGAGAAACCAACACTGACTGTTTTATCAGCAAAGAGGAATGTATCAGCGCTAAATAAATGTAAGGAAATTCGGAACTATGTAGACATAACTTTTGTTTCGTATGGCGAAATGCGGTTCACTTTCAAAGCGGATAACGTAAAAAATTTCCTTAGTTAGTTACGTGTTCCATTGATCAATAGCACGGAAAAAGCGTTATGATGTGGAACGTGTCAATTGCACAAGAAATGCGCACAGGAAACAAGTTTTTTTTTTTACATTATAATTTTATACCTAAATATTTCTATTATCTATCCCATTTCCTTAAATAGCACAAAATGCAAATATTATATCTCCAGATTTATTTACTCATATTCAAGAATTCATCTATGGTATAGAAGGACTTGTCAAGGAGATATGACTTCAATTTGTTTTTGAAACTATTACTGCTGTCTGTCAGGCATTTTATTTCATCTGGTAATTTATCAAAAAGTTTTATAGCAGCATATTTTGCCCCTTTCTGTGCCAAAGATAGGTTAAGTAAAGGATAGTGTAGGCCTTTCTTTTTTCTGGTATTGTATTCATGGATGTCGCTGTTGATTTTAAACTGGTCCATGTTGTTGAGAAATAATTTCATTACTGAGTAAATGTACTGTGAAGCAATTGTAAGAATTCCTAACCTTTTAAACAGATGCCTACAAGATGTACCCCACACACACATTATTCTAACTGCTTTCTTTTGAGCAGTGAATACCTTTTGCCTAAGTGTTGAGCTGCCAACAACGGAAGGAATAAAACAATACTGTATTCCAACTGTGGAGTCAATTACACTATCTGATCACTAGTGTCCGGACACCTATTAGTGGTCATGAATATGGGCTGTGTGCACCCTTCGCCATTATGACGCCTCGATCTCTGCTGGGTATACTGGTAGTCTGTGGAGCAGTGGCAGCCCATAATTACTGAAGAGCCGAAACCAGAGAAGATAGACTGACGTTGGGCGTTGGCGTTTCGAGCGAAGTCAACGCCTTAATTAATCCCAAAGGTGTTCCATTGGGTTCAGGCTGGGAGTCTGAGCAAGCTAGACCTTTTCAACAACGTTATTGTCCACAAACCTTGCCTCATTTAGTACAAAGGAAGTATCACAAGAACATGGGAAAACCAGCAAAACTTACAGAACTATCTTATGTTAATTAATTATTATTTCTTATTTTTCCTTTATTTGGCAAGGAGTCAATTTTAGTTTCTACAAGAAGACATTTTAAATCATCAGAAGATTACTTGTCATCTACCTGAAGATAAATATCACTTGTCATACTAACGTGGCACTATCCTTTCAGTTACTGAAAAGGGTAAGAAAAAACTTCTGTTTCACAACTATCTAGGAGAACACTATTTTGTGAACAATAGCAGGGTACTGCTTGAAATTTTGAGGCTCCTGTCTCTACAATTATAAATACCAACATTCTATATTTATGTGCGAGACTATTATAACTTTCAACAAGAATATTTCAAGATTTGAAAAGTAACCAGCCCATCGTTTAATTTATCCTGTGGTTCAGTGATGGAAATGGAACAGTTTACTACAAGGAAAAGAATTCTTCATATAAAGTACTGTTTGAACATAAAACTACTGGATACAGTGGAAAAATAATTTTGGTGAAGTTACTTAATTCTTATGAAATGTTAACTGTATTTGCATTCAGCACATAATTATATGTCCACATATAAAGAAAATTTGCTTATAAAGTAAACTTATGGTGGAGTTTGCACATTTAACTATTGGATACAGAACAAAAATATTGTACGGTGGCTATGATTTCGCAACTTACAAGCACTCACCTACATACTTTGCCACCAAAATTAGGTATCATTTGATAGGTTGTACATCGTACATATGAGTATTTAAAGAAGTCTGACATGGTTACATACGCCATGTAAATAAATGTTAACACTTTTGCATGGAAGATGACGGAGTGTCTTTATTATCAATATGGCGTAATGAATGACTGCGAACTCAAGCCCTGGGTGGGAGGCCCACACAGGTGCGTTGTTGTTGTTGTTGTTGTTGTTGTGCTCTACAGTCCTGAGACTGGTTTGATGCAGCTCTCCATGCTACTCTATCCTGTGCAAGCTTCTTCATCTCCCAGTACCTACTGCAACCTACATCCTTCTGAATCTGCTTAGTGTATTCATCTCTTGGTCTCCCCCTACGATTTTTACCCTCCACGCTGCCCTCCAATACTAAATTGGTGATCCCTTGATGCCTCAGAACATGTCCTACCAAACGATCCCTTCTTCTGGTCAAGTTGTGCCACAAACTCCTCTTCTCCCCAATCCTATTCAGTACCTCTTCATTAGTTATGTGATCTACCCATCTAATCTTCAGCATTCTTCTGTAGCACCACATTTCGAAAGCTTCTATTCTCTTCTTGTCCAAACTATTTATCGTCCATGTTTCACTTCCATACATGGCTACACTCCATACAAATACTTTCAGAAATGACTTCCTGACACTTAAATCTATACTCGATGTTAACAAATTTCTCTTCTTCAGAAACGCTTTCCTTGCCATTGCCAGTCTGCATTTTATATCCTCTCTACTTCGACCATCATCAGTTATTTTGCTCCCCAAATAACAAAACTCCTTTACTACTTTAAGTGTCTCATTTCCTAATCTAATGCCCTCAATATCACCCGACTTAATTCGACTACATTCCATTATCCTCGTTTTGCTTTTGTTGATGTTCATCTTATATCCTCCCTTCAAGACACCATCCATTCCGTTCAACTGCTCTTCCAAGTCCTTTGCTGTCTCTGACAGAATTACAATGTCATCGGCGAACCTCAAAGTTTTTATTTCTTCTCCATGGATTTTAATACCTACTCCGAATTTTTCTTTTGTTCCCTTTACTGCTTGCTCAATATACAGATTGAATAACATCGGTGAGAGGCTACAACCCTGTCTTACTCCCTTCCCAACCACTGCTTCCCTTTCATGTCCCTCGACTCTTATAACTGCCATCTGGTTTCTGTACAAATTGTAAATAGCCTTTCGCTCCCTGTATTTTACTCCTGCCACCTTTAGAATTTGAAAGAGAGTATTCCAGTCAACATTGTCAAAAGCTTTCTCTAAGTTTACAAATGCTAGAAATGTAGGTTTGCCATTCCTTAATCTTTCTTCTAAGATAACTCGTAAGGTCAGTATTGCCTCACGTGTTCCATTATTTCTACGGAATCCAAACTGATCTTCCCCGAGGTCGGCTTCTACTAGTTTTTCTATTCGTCTGTAAAGAATTCGTGTTAGTATTTTGCAGCTGTGGCTTATTAAACTGATTGTTCGGTAATTCTCATATCTGTCAACACCTGCTTTCTTTGGGATTGGAATTATTATATTCTTCTTGAAGTCTGACGGAATTTCGCTTGTCTCATACATTTTTCACACCAGATGGTAGAGTTTTGTCAGGACTGGCTCTCCCAAGGCCGTCAGTAGTTCTAATGGAACGTTGTCTACTCCCGGGGCCTTGTTTCTACTTAGGTTTTTCAGTGCTCTGTCACTCTTCACGCAGTATCTTATCTCCCATTTCATTTTCATCTACATCCTCTTCCATTTCCGTAAGAGTGCCCTTAAGAACATCGCCCTTGTATAGACCCTCTATATACTCCTTCCACCTTTCTGCTTTCCCTTCTTTGCTTAGAACTGGGTTTCCATCTGAGCTCTTGATGTTCATACAAGTGGTTCTCTTATCTCCAAAGGTCTCTTTAATTTTCCTGTAGGCAGTATCTATCTTACCCCTAGTGAGATGAGCCTCTACATCCCTACATTTGTCCTCTAGGCATCCCTGCTTAGCCATTTTGCACTTCCTGTCGATCTCATTTTTGAGACGTTTGTATTCCTTTTTGCCTGCTTCATTTACTGCATTTTTATATTTTCTCCTTTCATCAATTAAATTCAATATTTCTTCTGTTACCCAAGGATTTCTACTAGCCCTCGTCTTTTTACCCACTTGATCCTCTGCTGCCTTCACTACTTCATCCCTCAAAGCTACCCATTCTTCTTCTACTGTATTTCTTTCCCCCATTCCTGTCAATTGTTCCCTGATGCTCTCCCTGAAACTCTGTACAACCTCTGGTTCTTTCAGTTTATCCAGGTCCCATCTCCTTAAATTCCCACCTTTTTGCAGTTTCTTCAGTTTTAATCTACAGGTCATAACCAATAGATTGTGGTCAGAGTCCACATCTGCCCCTGGAAATGTCTTACAATTTAAAACCTGGTTCCTAAATCTCTGTCTTAGCATTATATAATCTATCTGATACCTTTTAGTATCTTCAGGGTTCTTCCATGTATACAACCTTCTATCATGATTCTTAATCGTTGCGTTGGGCCTGCTTAAACACAGGGAGTAGCAAGATGGACGTTGGGGCACCTGAGCGCTGGAGCACAATAGAGTCGCGGCCAGCCGGTGTTGTAGCAAGACTGGAAGGATAACCGGGAACTCTGCAAATCTTGGACTGGACGCAGCTGAGAGGAACGAGGAAACGTAACCTCGGAAATCATGCAGGCTGGGTTATTTCCAAGGATTTTTACTGTGAAGCGTACCATTGCACGAGTATAGGTATTCCCTCGCGAACTTTCTGCGCTGGACGACAAAAGACTAAAATATGGTTGGTCGGCATTCGGGAGAATCTGTAGAGAGCGAGATTATTCTGGGGTTTCGAGAATATGGATTCGCCTTCTGCAGTTATGAGGGAGATGAGCCGAGTCTTACTGGGAAGCCAGCGGTGGAGAGGAAGAGGTCTTCGGTTTTGAGCGCCCATGTTTGACGGTCGCTCAGTATCAGCTTTGTTGGTATAGGCAGACTTGTTGTCTTTGCTCTCAGGAGAGTTGATAGTTAGAAGGATTTGGCACTGTACTGTTGCGAACTTATACGATTCTGAACTTCGCCTCTGGGTTGGAAGTCGTCGTTGAGTGTGCAGCATTCAGTGATTGAGAGCACTTCTGCCTATACTTACGTTGAGACGTTATTTGAACTCCGTCCTTGTGGCTGGGAGTTCGCGTTTATCGTCTGTAGAACACAGAGAGGAGAAGACAATATTAGAGTATATTAATCAGAGGGCCGCCTTCTGCCGTTTAGTGTTTGAAAGAGTTTTATTTTGTGGCTGGTGTTCTTCCATCGTCACATGTGTGTACGAGAACCATCATTCCGACGAACCGGACGCAGTACATATGGTGGCTTATTAGGGCTATAAAGCTAAACAGCTGTAATCACGCTATTTTATTTCCACTGAGGTTGCACACGACTGTAGATCATCTTTGAAAGTAGCATCTTCTAGTGTTTGGTACATAGATGATGTCAGTCATTTCCCGTTATTTATGTTAGATCGTGTGGGCAGAGTTGGGCAATTGATCAGCAATTTTTAGTCAGGAAATTTAGACAATTGCAGTATAAGAGGTTGTTTTTTTAACCTACAGTAAGTGTATAATGAGAAACAACGTTTATCATTAATTTATTTGAGGTTGTAATTTATATGTTAAAGAGCATTAAGAGATCCTAATATCTGCTACAGGGGGTAGTTAGACAGGGCCAAATCATGTTTTAGCGTTCAATATTTTCCGTTGCGCATATACACTTTACACACGCCTGGAGTAGCGCTTGGAATATGTCCTTCGTGAATCTAGCACCTATTCTTTAAAAATGTTAATTGTGTGCTTATTCATGTATGAATGAATTAAAATGTTCATATGTAATAAAAAAACAAATGGCTTTATGAGAGGGTGCACCGTTATACTGATACTAACAATCATCGTCTACGAATTGTTGCTCTACTGTACGCAGCGCACAATGCTGTAAAATATGTTCACGGCCTTCGTCATCCAGCCTTTTCTCAAGCGCAATCACGCGACCACACACTAACCATGAAACACACCCCCATGCCGTAACACCACCGCCTGTTTACTTCACTATTGGCACTCAATGTAGCAGGTAATGCTCCCCAGGCATTCGCCAAACCCAAATCTTTCTACCGCATTGCCACAGAGTGTAGCGTGATTCATCACCCCAGAGCTCCCATTTCCAGTCACCCACTGTTCATTCGCATCACTCTTTACACATTCCCGAGCCTAGTATTGACTAGCTTAGCAGGTATGGTAGTAGCTCGAAGACTTCTTAAGTAACAAAACCCAGTAACTTATCCTCGACAACGAGTGGTCATCAGAAACGAGGGTTTCATCAGGTATGCTCCAGCGAAATGTGATGGGACCGCTGTTATTTTCCATATACATAAATGATCTGGCAGACAGAGGTTAAGAAGTCTGCGGCTGTTTGTTGATAATCCTGACATGTAGTTGTGACTGTCGTCGTTGAATCACTGTAGGAGAATACAGGATGACTTACACAATATTTCTAGTTGAGATTAATGGCAGCTAGCTTTAATTGCAGAAAAATGTAAGTTAATGCAGATGAGTAGGAAAAGCAAACCCATAATATTCGACTTTAGCATTACTAATGTACTGCTTGACACAGTGCATGGGGGCTTAATTAAATTTTTAAGAAAATAATTTTACTGTCTGTCCGGTTACGTTGTCTCGAAAACGGTGGGCGCTGACTAGTATTTGTACGCAATCTGACTGCATAGAATAACAACAAAGAATGAAAGAAAATTTTCGTTAACACAATTAATTAATTAAGTCCCCAGCAACTATAAAACCTACGAAACCAAAACACAAGTGTAATTGTTCTGTGTGTGGGAGTGTGATTAAACGTACACATCTGGCACGGTTCTTCTTCAACAAGACAAGAAATTTTAAATACCATTTATACTGAAGTAATTTAAAAAAATAGAAATACTATAAGTACGCAAGAAAACCAGAATTACACTCTAATACAAGAACACGAGCCAGATGCTTTGTTGACTGAACCTGTAATGACGCATTATTCAAGACATTGAAATGATGAAAAGAAAAGCGAGTTTGTTACCTTCATATATATTGATGAAAAGCACTCTAATCACTACAATATCTCCATTAGAACAACATCTGCTGTCTAGCCCATCAAACAACTGCATAAAACATGGAACAAGCACTCCCTACTACAACATCTCCACACCGACTCGCTACTACCACATCTCAACAAGCACTCTCCACCACGACCTCTCGACAAGCACTGCTCTCCGCTACTTCTCAATAATCACTGCCAGTGGAGGCGGCGGAACAAAACTCTCTGGCGCGGTCTCTGGCGCTGTGGCTCAGTGTAGCCACCTTTCAACAGTCACATCGATTAAATATTTAGACGTATCGTTGCAAAGCAGTATGAAATGGAATGATCACGTAATGATTGTAGTATGGCAGGCGAATGGTCGACTTCGGTTTATTGGAAGAATTTTAGGAAAATGTGGGTCATTTATACTGGAGGCCGCATATAGGACACTAGTGCGACCCATTATTGACTACTGTTCGATTGTTTGGTATCTGCACCAGGTCAGATTAAAAGAAGACATCGAAAAAATTTCGAGGCGCGATGCTTGATTTGTTACCGGCAGGTTTGAACAACACGCAAGTACTACGGAGACGTTTCGGGAACTCAGATGGGAGTCACTGGATGGAAGGCGACGTTCTTTTGGAGGAACACTACTGAGAAAAGTTAGGGAACCGACATTTGAGGCTGGCTGCAGAACGATTATAACGCACATTTCGGCTTATGAGGAGCTGCTCGGTCATTGCAAGCCATTCTCTTTAACTGATCACGTACATTCACTATGCTAGCTCGACTTGTGGTAGCACTTTCGAACTCGCGAAAGATTCCTTCCGCTGATATCATGCGATCTTTCAGAACCACCCTCTGCTATGTTCGACGGTCCCTGTCCTTCAGTACTTGAGGCCTCCCTTGGTTTGGCTATGGTTGTTCCTTCGCATTGCCACTTCACCATCAGATCACCAAAAGTCGACTTTGGCAGCTTTAGAACAGATGAATGGCCCAGATGGATTTGTTACTCAAGTGACATCCAATGACTGATCCGCATTCAAAGATCCTGAGCTCTTCTGATCGAACCATTGCGCTGTAACTGTTTCTATACTAACAACACAATAGTCCCAAACTCTTTCCCAACTGTCGGGTCGGTCTCATGTGGCAACTAGTGGTCAATTATGCATTACAGAGAGGTTTCCGGATACTTTTTGATCAGATAGTATACAGTGAATGTAATCGTTACGAAGTGAATATCGCCTCTTCGAAGAGAAAAGTAGCAATTTAACAGCATTACACGCCATGCAGTTTACAGAAATAGTGGTTTGCATAATACTTCTACGTAATTCTCTAGCTGTAAGAGCTTAACTGAGGCCACGCGTCTGTTCTGACCTTGGATTCCTCAGAAGTTCTCTTTTGGCCCTCGTGATTGACACTTGTTAAGTTTCTGGACATGGTCCAGTGATTTCTACGTAGTGAATTACGATTTTCGCAGCAAGGGCAGAGAGGCTATGGGCAGCAGTCTAGCTTTTCTCGGACTATTTGACCCGTAAATTACGCTTCTTGCAAGCCAGAAACTGGTAATACAGCTCTGAAATAATTAATGCCAAGCCACTGCTACCAAACAGTTTGTGACAAATGTCAATTTAATTTTTTTTTGTCTCATTGTATGTTTGTTGTTTACTTCATCCAATGACGAATGTACTGCAGTGAGTGATTAACGCAGCATCAGCCGCTTCCCCGATGCTTAGAAGTTGAATCGAATGAGAGGAAACTAACCAGTTCTAAGAGGTTTGCAAAGAATAGATACAGGACATTAAAAAGTGCCGAATATTTTGATAGGTGTTTCTAGGCTACTCATCAAAGCAAGAAGAAAAACTCCTCCCGAACAGGCTATGAAGTCCCAACGGTACCGACCGGCCGCCGTGTCGTCCTCGGCCCACAGGCGTCGCTGGATGCGGATATGGAGGGGCATGTGGCCGGTACACCGCTCTCCCGGCCGTGTGTGTTTCCGAGACCGGAGCCATTACTTCTCAATCAAGTAGCTCCTCAGTTTGCCTCACAAGGGCTGAGTGCATCCCGCTAGCACAGAGTAACATATCTTTGTCTGTGCCGCTTGCCAACAGCAGTCGTCAGACCGGATGGTCACCCATTCAAGTGCTAGCCTTGTCCGACAGCGGTTAACTTCGGTGATCTGACGGGAACCGGTGTTACCATTGCGGCAAGGCTGCTGGCAAAGCAAGATAAAGAAGTCCAATAAGTATGGGTACGGAATCACATACTTTCTTACATCTCAACATTTGTTGATAGGAAAGACTGAAACACTTTAGGTTGCAGATATCAGTACAATTGTTACATTAATGGTCTGTGAATAGGGCCAACAGATTGGTATGATCTCGTTCCGTTTCACAGTACCCTGGGCACAGATTTTAAGTATTGGCTAGTCTGCAGCCACAATTGGGCTATACTGTTGTTTCAGTCGTGTTAATATGTGTTATTGTACGGCAAATTACACATACTAGTGAGCCTGGGTGTTATAAAGTTGTTACTTTGCCTCTCTATTTGCGTCGTCGTGGCACTCCTTGAGTACGGTGGCAAAACTGCGTTCACAATACACGCACATCCTAATACAAAACACTGACGTATATGAAATCGTTAACAAGGATAATAATCTTCGCTGTGGTTATTAAAACACGCCACGTCTTTCCATTGTTTCGTGGAGAATACGTGCAATACGCACTTACGATATGTACGTACTGCTATCAAGATGTACGAACTGCTGTCAACGGATAGCTTAGCAACTGCTCAGTCAAGGTGATGTCCGAAGACATTCTTCGACGATTCATGGTTCAAATGGTTCAAATGGCTCTGAGCACTGTGCGACTTAACTTCTGAGGTCATCAGTCGCCTAGAACTTAGAACTAATTAAACCTAACTAACCTAAGGACATCACACGCATCCATGCCGGAGGCAGGATTCGAACCTGCGACCGTAGCGGTCGCTCGGCTCCAGACTGTAGCGCCAAGAACCGCACGGCCACTCCGGCCGGCCGACGATTCATGATTTCTCCGTCGAGCAACCATTACAATGCGCCCCATAGCGTTGGCTCTATATACAGTTGCAATTCTTACCGCAAGCTATCGAGCGGTATGCTGCAAAAACAAAGGAACAAACCATAGGAACTGTATAAACCGAAAAATATTTTTTCATACAAAATCTCATAACACAAAAGCTAAGACTACTTACGTAACCTACAGCACATTGTAGGTGGCATTAATATTCCCTGACATTCGGGGAGACCACCAGACAAATTAAAAACAATTCATCTACAACTAAAATTCACATTAATTAAACAAAGATTCTTAATGGTAATATACGGTCAGTGATGCAAGTATTGCATGTAACAGATAACCGCATGGCCGTGAACTCCTAGAAGTAGCGAAAATTGTCAACAATTTAAGAAATGAGACATGAGCTGGAGAAACAGAAAAACTAATTAACGGAAGATTCCTGGATAGTGTCACTAAGATGTTCGAAGGTTTTACAAAATAAATGAAATATGGAGTATGTCACTCTGATGATCCCCGAGGTTTCTCTAATTTCCGTCTCTCCTTCCGTCTCTCAACATGCAACATACTGTTCCTCTGTTTTTGCCGTATGTCATAGCACAATGGTCTGTCTACTAGAAAAATTGCTATACAGGCCGAAAATGCATGAAAACAATGGCCCTAGATGAGAATGTTGTTATTTAGGAGCAGACTGTGAAAAACAGTGGTAGAAATCAGCTAAAAAGTTATTCCATTTCAATTTTTGTGTATGGCAGACATTTTACTCTTGTAATAAAGAGTAACGTGCTTTCAGATACTCAGGTGAGCGATTCGTTCTGAGCAGAGAGGGAGAATACATTGCGATGTCGTCATTTCACTGTGCCTCGCTCCCACATTGGTCCCACACCATGTGGAGCAAGCAGGTGTATCAGATTGAAAATCATCACTAAAATGGACACTCTACAGTCCTATAGAATACAAGAAAATGACCGGTCATAATGACTCTGTATACTGCACCGTCACATAATACTTTTCCTTTTGCTACTGCCCACCTCTCAACCTCCAACATACATATATGCACACTACTCTGATAGAAACCGTAGCCATCTTGTCACCACAGAATTTAGCACTAGCTCACTTTGTACTCGTTAGATGTAGTGGAAGACCCACAAACTGTGCTGGTAAGCCCTTATCGACTCAGTAGCGGGTGAGCTATTAGCACCTCTCCACAAACGCTGTGTTTAAAAACACTCTGAAAGCTCTCTGTGGGACGTTTGATGATGGTGACAACTGAAGTAGATTCCGCAATGCATCAGAGCAGCCGTCGGGTTACGGGTTGTCCCGCCCGTTACAATGCAAACTGGCAGACACTACAGTCTGCCACACCCCTGCGTTCGCCACCGCCACTAGGCGTAGTTTTAATACCTCGGTAAGCAGCGAATTTGTTCCGCCCGGTTGTGTCCGCAGAGGATCCGCTATTGGGAATTCGCCGCTAGCATTCCACTCCGCTGATTAGAGTTAGCGCTGCGACCTGCATATTGTTAGCGCGGCGTTCCAGCAAACAGGGGGAGCGTCGAGGGGCTGCTTCACCCCTTTGTGCAGGGGGAGTGCCGGTCCGCGGCCGCGGGCAGTCGTGACAACCGGCTAATCACATATCGCCCTACCCCCGGCCGCCCCGAGCGCTCGGCCGGAACAGCTACCCCGCGCTTACAGCAGCGCCGCAAATGCAATCAGCTTACTGTATGCCTACTGCTAGGGTCCAGTTCGCTCCACCCATTCCGCTGCCTGCTGTGTCCAGATCCTGTTATTTCATAATAGTCTAGGAATGGTGCTGCATATGGTACCGGGTGATCAAAAAGTCAGTATAAATTTGAAAACTGAATAAATCACGGAATAATGTAGAGAGAGAGGTACAAATTGACACACATTCTTGGAATGACGTGGGGTTTTATTAGGACCAAAAAAAGTTCAAAAAACTTCCGACAGATGGCGCTTCATCTGATCACAGAACAGCAATAATTAACACAACAAAGTAAGACAAAGCAAAGATGATGTTCTTTACAGGAAACGCTCAATATGTCCACCATCATTCCTCAACAATAGCTGTAGTCGAGGAATAATGGTGTGATCAGCACTGTGAAGCATGTCTGGAGTTCTGGTGAGGCATTGGCGTCGGATTTTGTCTTTCAGCATTCCTCGAGATGTCGGTCGACCACCATACACCTGCGACTTTAGGCAAAGCCAATAATCGCACGGACTGAGGTCTGGGGACCTGGGAGGCCAAGCAAGACGAAAGTGGCGGCTGAGCACACGATCATCACCAAACGACGCGCGCAAGAGATCTTTCACGCGTCTAGCAATATGGGCTGGAGCGCCATCCTGCATAAACATCGTACGTTCCAGCAGGTGTTTATCAGCCAGGCTGGGGATGATGCGATTCTGTAACATATCGGCGTACCTCTCACTCGTCACGGTAGCACTTACAAAACCAGAATCACGCATTTCCTCGAAGAAAAAAGGCCCGATAACGGTAGATGTGGTAAATCCAACCCACACCGTGACTTTCTCGTCGTGCCATGGAGTTTCCACGACAGTTCTACGATTTTCGGTAGCCCAAATTCTGCAGTTGTGGGCGTTGACAGACCCTCGGAGCGTGAAATGCGCTTCGTCGGTCCACAACACGTTACTCAACCAATCGTCATCTTCCGCCATCTTTTGAAACGCCTACACCGCAAATGCCATCCGCTTCACTAAATAACCAGGTAACAGTTCATGATGCCGATGGATTTTGTACGGTTAGCATCGGAGGGTAGGCCTCAGTGCCAACCAAACAGTAATGTATGGAATGCCGGTGCGGCGTGCGACTGCACGAGTGCTGACTTCCCCGTGCATAGACGAGCCCGCTACAGTCTCCATTTCTTCCCGAACTGTCTCAGCAGCATTACGCCTTGTGCTCGGTCGGTCACTACGGGGTCTATCGTCTAAACAACCTGTGGCTTCGAACTTCGAAATCATTCTCGCCACAGCTGCATTTGTCAACGGACTTTTACCCGTTAGAATCCCCTTCCTATGGCGATAGGATCGCAACGCTGAACTAGCACATTCCCATTCTGATAATACAGCATCACTATAAGCGCCTTTTCAGGTAACGTCAACATGCTGCGACTGCTGGCCCATTTGATTCTCTCTCTCATTACAGTTCCTTTTATACACGATTATCATGTGCAGGTACTGACGTTTTGCTGTCCAGCGCCATCTGTCGGACATTTTCTGAACTTTGTTTTTTTTTGGTTTGTCATTCCAAGCATGTGTGTCAATTTGTACCTCTCTATCTACATTATTCCGTGGTTTATTAAGTTTTCAAATTTATACTGACTTTTTGATCACCCAGTATTACCGAAATGGCGTTCAAGGATTTACTCGGTACTACTGCGAAGTCATTGTGAATCGGCATTTGTCACGCAATGAACATCATTGTTGTTTCCATTTCGGCAATCACACATTCCAACTTTTTAAAGTCAATACCAACTGCACGAACTGCGACAAATAACTTATAACATTCCACCATTTCCTAAACCGAGCGAGGTTCTGGAGGACGACGGTTCAGATCCGCGTCTGACCACAGAGATTTCGGTTTTCCGTGATTTCCCTACATCGCTTAGGTAAATATGGGGATGGTTCTTTTGAAAGGACACGGCCGAATTCGTTGCCAATTTTTGGAACTCCTCGAGTTTGTGCTCCATCTCTAATAAACTCGATGTCGACACTACGTAAAACCCAAATCTGCCTTCCTTCTTTCGTTTCAAAAACACGCATAAGTGATTGTAGTAAGTTCAATGAACAACCGGAAAACATCTAAAATCATTTCAGGACAATGTTTCATTTTTATAAAAAGAGACAAGAGAGAAAACTGTAATGATTAGTAACAAGTTAGTGGCACATACCAGACGGAAATTTCATTATTTTCTACCTGTTTTACAGATTTAACTAGATCTGATTATGAGAAAATTATGGAGCTGAGGAAGTAAAAACTGAAGGAAATAGTTTTATGTTGTATATTTGCACTCCATTTCCTATTTGCTTCCGTTCTTCCCCCCCAATTTACGTTTAGCACACTTTTATTTTGCGGTTATTCATTCACTTTTTTTTTATTTTTATGCACATCCTCTCTTCTTGAGATCGCCTTTCCATGCCTCACCTTCTTTAGTTGTCCGCCCCCGGTAGCTGCATGGTCAGCGTGACGGATTGTCAATCCTCCGGGCCCGGGTTCCATTCCCGGCTGCGTCGGGGAATTTTCTCCGCCCAGGGACTGGGTGTTGTGCTGTCCTCATCATCATCCTATCATCCTCATCGACTGCAGGTCGTCGAAGTGGCGTCAAATTGAAAGATCGGCATCCGACGAACAGCCTGCCCGACGGGGGGCCCTAGCCATACGATTAAATTAAAAAACCTTGTTTAGTTAACAGTTTTCATCATTATTCTTCAACTGAGGGGACATAGTCGTGGCATAGCAATATGCACGTATACAGATGGCAGTAGTATAGCGTACACAAGGTATAAAAGGTCAGTTCATTGGAGGGGCTATCATTTGTACTCGGTGATTCACGTGAAAAGGGTGCCGACGTGACTATGGCCGCACGATGGGAATTAACAGACTTTGAACGCGGAATGGTAGTTATAGCTACATACATGGGGCATTCCCTTTCGGAAATCTTTAGGGAATTCAATATTCCGAGATCTAAAGTGTTAAGGGTGTGCCGAGAATCACATATTTCAGGCGCGACCTCTCACCACGTACAATGCAGTGGCCGATGGCCTTCACTTAACGACCGAGAGCAGCGGCGTTTGTGTAGAATTGTCAGTGCTTACAGACAAGCAACACTGAATGAAATAACCGCAGAAATCAATGTGGGGCGTATGACGAAAGTAGCCGTTAGGACAGTGTGGCGAAATTTGGCGTTAATGGGCTACAGCAGCAGACGACCGACACGAGTGCTTTTGTTGACATCACGACATCGCCTGCAGCGCCTCTCCTAGCCTTGTGACCATATCGGTTGGACCGTAGACGACTGGAAAACCGTGTCGTGTTCAAATGAGTCCCGATTTCAGTTGGTATGAGCTGAGGCAGGGTCCCCTAAGGAAGCCATGGACCTAAGTTGTCAGCAAGGCACTGTGCAAACTGGCGGTGGCTCCATAATGGTGCGGGCTTTGTTTACTTGGTGTAACTGACCGATCATTGACTGGAAATGGTTCTGTTCGGCTCCTTGGAGACCATTTGCAGCCATTCATGGACTTCATATTCCCAAATAACGATGTCATGTCACTGGGCCACAAAAGTCTGCGACTGGTTCGAAAAATATTCTGGACAATTTAAGCGAATCATTTGACCACCCAGATCGCTCGACATGAACCAATCGAACATTTATGAAATATAATAGAGTGGTCAATTCGTGCAGAAAATCCTGCACCGGCAACGCTTTGGCGATTACGGACAGCTACAGAGGCAGCATGGCTTAATGTTTCTGCAGGAGACTTTCAACGACTTGTTGAGTCGACGCTACGTCGGACAAAGGGTGGTCCGAGACGATATTACGAGTTATCCCATGACTTTTGTCACCTCAGTGTTAGCCGATGGTTGTTGGCTGTGTTTAATGTCTTTTACTTTCTACCAAGATTACTTCATTTACAGGTCTGATTATATTTTTTTATCTTCGTATTAATCAGCTATATAAGGATACATCCAACATTGTCTGACTGGCTCATTCATACCATTTATTGTTTCTGCCACGAGTGTGTGCTGTCTCTTATCACCTAGTTTGTGCGCGCTGGCCTTTCGGGTCGGTACCTTGCTCCCGCATGCTCAGTGTTTTCCACCGGCTATCGCCTGTGTCTGTTCCGACTACTGTGTTTCTCATTCTGGTAGGTTCCTTAAGCGTCTGTTTCTCTATCCCTATTTTCCCCCACCTTAACTTTATTGGCTGTTAATGCCCAATTTTAGTTCAAGTTTCCTATTTCATCGTGGTTTTTGTCTGATCTATTTTTCGTTCTGCATATCACCATACGCTACTTCCACGCGAGTCCACTCCGCATTATGTCGCTCCGCCGACGATGAGTTTACCTAATTAGGCTCCCGTTTCATTAATCACCTTCATTTTAATTCTGAATTTTCAAACTGTGAATTTCAGACCTTATCAGCACCTTCGGCGGTTTCTATTGTAGGATCCCTCGCTATTTGGGTGGTCGACTCTATCGTTTTACCGATTTTATTAGTGACTACCGTTCCTTCGACGGATGTTTTATTTTCATTCGACTGAAGTGTTGGGTGGACAGTTTGATTCCGGTCTAGATTTTATAAGAATTGATTGTGAGTACTCTTATTCGTTATTAGTACAGCCTCTTTTTTAACTTGGGGTATAGACAATAAATATTGTTTATTTTTTCCCTTATTTTTCTACTTAAATTTGTACCTGAGGATACGTCTACAGGCTGCGAAAGCGGTCGTTTCAGTAGAGGATCATTTAACATCTGTTGTGGTTCTTCATGTATCAACATGTATTTCCACAGCAGTGGCTGCAAGGAGTATAAACTGCTTTGTAGCAACAAATGCCGTAGTACTAATTGCCGGCTAGCCAAGTGTTCCAGTTGCCGACTGGTTCACATCCGAAGTGAGCACTGTTTACAGATATTCGTACCTTGTCACTGATTTATCATCTCTGGACAGTACTAGACGTTCTCTCGTTTTATAATTCCTCACGGAATGGCATTTTCTTAAATATAATACGAGAGTCTACAGCTACCTCACGAGGTTTCTACGTGCCTGTGGTTTGAATTGTTATCATTATGTGGCAAAAATTTGTGCTCAAACGTAGTCCTTTAGTGCACGGAAATTCGTGACACTGTTACGTACACTAGAGACTCCCCAGAGCGGATGCTTGTTTCTCGTGGGAACAATCCGTCCCCAACCTCCTCTGCAGCTGCCACCCTGCAGATCAGGTAAAGCCCCTTACAACTTGCCGTGGTGGGAAACAGACCTCCGTATAGCCAGAGCTGTTCAGTACTACTGTGAGAAATATTCACGCGAAATCGTGAGAAAAGTGATAAGAAGATGTATACAACTGCCGTTTGCTCATAAAGGAACAAAGTATTCTGCTGGTTGTTCTGTATTGAATTTTTATACAATTGTTACTGATGGTATATTCCGGTGAACTTGTGAAACGCTATATTA
The DNA here is from genome assembly GCF_023864275.1 of Schistocerca cancellata. Classification (NCBI taxonomy): domain Eukaryota; kingdom Metazoa; phylum Arthropoda; class Insecta; order Orthoptera; family Acrididae; genus Schistocerca; species Schistocerca cancellata. The sequence goes on from NC_064626.1 coordinate 934,141,829, forward strand.
GTACTAAGACTAGACGATGTGATACGAAAGACAGACACAACAGATCCATCGACAGATAGGAGTTATTTGATATTTCTTTTTGTGTGGATTTCGAGTTGCAGAAACCACTCGTAAGGACTCGCTGCACATCATCGTTTCCGCAGTTGATTCTGTGTCAGGATTCCCGACCTGAAGTCGTAATACTTTAATTTTTTACAATCACAAACACGTATCATCTGAAAGTATGAGGCATCTTCATTGGGCTCTAGAATGAAGTGATGTACGAATGTATATTACATCATATAGGTTCCTTTTTTCACGATTTGTAAATTTATTTCATTTTAACTTTGTGGCCAGATGCCAAATGCTTTGGCAGTTAACGTGATGGAGGGAAGTTGTGCGCGCTATCTATGTGTGAGTCCTGTGCGTTGTATTTCAACTGTTTGTGTATCGTATGTTCCGAGACGGAGGCTGGGGATCGTCCCCGCTTTTGCCTAAACAAACATGGGACAGTGCCCTGTAAACTGTACCCAGTGAAATTTGCGCCAGTGAAATTTGTCGAGCAAAGATCAACTAATTTCCCCTGACCAAACTCCGCCACCTGCCCGGCACGTAGTAGAGCCGAGGGCTCGGACACAGTGTACTGATGAAGAGGACTGCAGATGCATGAACAAGAACTGTAACTCCAGAGTCTTTACCATAGGATGGAGCGTAATTTGTTTTTTGTTTTCTGTCAGATGCAGTCACCAAATTTTTACTTATCACCGTATCCTCAAGAGTTATTACAGAAATCTTTAGCGAATTACAAACGTGGGATTTAAAAATCGTATCTCTTCTGCATGACAATGCATACTTTAAAATAGCCCGTATAATGTGCGAGGAAAGTAAGGTTCGATCGGTCGCGGAATGGAAGCCACATGGAAAATCCGAGGGAGCTTTGCACAGATGTGTTTGACGGTGTCTTTAGCATCCCTGTCGATTGCGTCACGTCGCTCTTTTCAGTTCTGAGCGCACTGTGAGTACATGAAGATGCCAGAAAATGGTGTCTCTCGCCAAGTATGAGGGCCTGGCGAGAGATTTCGCCTGATGACATGCAGCCCACATAATATAACTGTTATGCGTTTCCTTCTTCATGACAATTCTCGGTCGCACACTGAAAGGGCAATGAAAATCCTCCTGCAGCGTTTTCGATGGGAAGCCGTAAGCCCGTAAGTGGCTCCCCCTGAGTTTCATCTCTGCTTTCATGAAATGCTGGCTATGATGACAATATTTTGGCACAGACAAGAAGCTGTAGATCAGCGTAGAGAATCGGTAGAATGCACAGGCGGCTGTCTTCTATGACGAGGGTACTGGAAAGCTGGTATAATCATACGATAAGTGTCAAAGACGGAGAGACGCCTATATACGAGGCGTGTTTCTTAAGTAAGGTCCGTTTGAACATAAGCATACAACGAAAGGTTATTTCAAAAAGCTAAATTTATTTTCAGAAAGTACATACTTCATTCTATTTTTCGACATGGATACCAAGTTTGTTGAAACATCTATCATACCTCTCAACCAATTTTAAAATATCCTCTTCATAAAATCTTGCCGCCTGCTCCGATAACCAAGAGTTTACTGCCGTTTTTACGTCGTCGTCATCATTGTAACTGTTGCCACTGAGGTGTTGTTTGAGGTGGAGGAACAGATGGTAATGGCTCGGTGCAAGATCAGGACTGTAGGGTGGGTGGTCTAAGACTTCCCAGCCAAAACTGTCCAATAAATCGCGGGTCTGACCTTCAGTGTGAGGTCTTGCATTGTCATGGACAAGGACAATTCCCTTTGTCAGCATGTCGCATCTTTCGTTTTGAATCGCTCTGTGTAGCTTTCTCAGGGTTTAGCAATATGCTTCCGCATTGATAGTGGTTCCTCGTTGCATGAAGTCGACCAACAAAACACCATGCCTATCCCTAAACACCGACACCATGATTTTGCGCTGGAACAGAGTGTGTTTGGCCCTCACCTTTACAGGCGAGGGTGTATGTCTCTGATCCATGGCTCTGTTACTTCGATTCGGGCGTGATATGCGAAACCCATGTTTCGTCTCCAGTTACGATCTGACTCAAGAAGCCGTCACCTTCTTCGTGATAACGAGTCAAGAACTTCATCGCACACTCAAATCTTTGGTTTTGGTGGCCCTCTGGTAGGGGTTTTGGGACCCAACGGGAGCGCAGTTTCCTAAACTTTAGGTGTTCGTTCAGAAACAATGTTGTAAAGCACTGATCTCGACGCGTCAGGAAATTCGTTTGAGACCTGTTATTGTGAAGCGCCTATTCTCACGAATCCTCACTTCAAATGCAGCCACCAAATCGTCTGTAATCAAAGAAGGGTGACCGGAGCGGTTCTCTTCACTGACCTTGTCACGGCCATCTTTGAATTCTCGTATCCACTTACGCACTTTGCTTTCACTCATTACAGTACCACAGTACACTTTGCAAATGTGTGGATGAATTTCTGCAGCAGACAGGTTCCTTGCTGACAAAAACCGTATCACTGAGCGAACCTCACACGCGGCGGGCGAGTTGATAGTCTTAAACATTTTCAAAGCACAGAACAGAACCGTACAGGTTATCTACAGAGCTGAAACTGAGCAGAGTTGTTCCCGAGGCATGCCGATACACGACGTACGCCCTCGCTGCGGTATGCGCGCGAACTACTAGTGTCTACAACAAAACGGACCTTACTTAAAAAACACGCCTCCTAGATAAGTAGGTGGAAGGTGTCGCAAACGGTTGCAGATAAAACGCTTTTGATTTTCACAGTGGTTTCTATTTCGTGACTGATTGGACCTTACTTTCTGAATAGCCCTCGTAGTAATGCGGTACATAGTAGTGGCCAATATGTATTTAAGTATGAGTAATATAAAAATTTGTACAAACGAACAAGTAAAACTGTATGTTAATGTGAAAGAAACACAATTTAAATGTCAGAGATTAATATTTTATCAAATTTCAGTTCCGTCGAGATCATCTGGGAGACTACGGCTAGTCCCGGTTCAGCATCCGATCTTCAGAATCCATTGCGGCACCTTCACCCAATTCCTCGTCGTGGAACAAAAAAATGGTTCAAATGGCTCTGAGCACTATGCGACCTAACTTCTGAGGTCATCAGTCGCCTAGAACTTAGAACTAATTAAACCTAACTAACCTAAGGACATCACACACATCCATGCCCGAGGCAGGATTCGAACCTGCGACCGTAGCGGTCGCTCGGTTCCAGACTGTAGCGCCTAGAACCGCTCGGTCACTCCGGCCGGCTCGTCGTGGAACATATCTTCGATCTTTTCCTCACCATCGTCGAGCCCAATTTCTGGGAAGTTCTCGCAAGATAAGCTACAATATTATTTGCTCGTCGAGGAGCAGTTCAGTCCACATTTACGACATCCACGTACTGCTGTGCGTCCTCTTTTGCATGCGCAAGAAATCACCTACAGCAGGGCGTGTGGTGCTGCATCTTCCGTCATCGTCACGGGACACAAGCCTGATAAGTTTTTCTTCCAGCCTCACTGGCCTGAATCAGTTTTCTTCCCAAGCCAAGGCTATATCTGATGGTAGGATCGCATTGAGTACCACCTTGCTGCGTCCGATGCTGGCGGTACCTTTCATGTTTGAAAGATTTTTCTCGGGGTAGATTTTACAAAAAGCTCGTACCTGAGCTCGTCCAAAGCCATGCAGTTGGAATTCCCATACAGTACCAATATCAGCTCTTCTCCTGCCTGTGTTATTACGTCTTGAAAGACTGAGTGTTTCACAAATTCAGCAGCTTGCACTTTGAGCTGTGGCTGTTGCCCCATAAGGTTTAGTAATTTCAGTTTTCCGTGGCCAAACCAAGAGCAAGTTGTATTACATCCTGAAAAGGCATGGTTGAAAAGGGCAAATGCAGGATAGAAATTGAAAGAATTACTGGTGTACCACACTCCCGCTGATTTCCCTCTTCACGGTTTATGGAAGTACAAGTTCTCCTTGTTGTTGTCGTTTCTCGACCCGTTAGGAGAACAAGCACGCTAATGTGCTCGCTCACGATTGCCACTCTGACAGACTCAGCAACTTGGGAAATAGCTGTTTCCACGATTAATGAATCCGCATTTTCTTCTGCCTATACCATTTCTATAACTCCGTTCTTAAATTTCCTCATGAGCATCAAGATCAAGTGGTTCTTGTTCTGATTTGTGAGAAACTTCTCCTGTGCGACAGTAGCACATGTATCTTCATCGAAAATGATATCTGATACTCAACCTAGTGTTTTTAAAAAACGAAATCCTTCAGAAGACTTTGTTCCCCGTTCCGAAGCATCACTTGGGCAAACCAAAATTCAGAAGTTGAACGCCTTCTTTGCCGATCAATGTTCTTGTCAGACTGCACAACTGTGTAGGGAGTGACTGCCATGATTCCTCCCATGGAATGGAAAGTACACTACTGGCCATCAAAATTGCTACACCACAAAGATGATGTGCTACAGACGCGAAATTTAACCGACAGGAAGAAGATGCTATGATATGCAAATGATTAGCTTTTCAGAGCATTCACACAAGGTTGGCGCCGGTGGCGACACCTATAACGTGCTGACATGGGGAAAGATTCCATCCGATTTCTCAAACACAAACAGCAGTTGACCGGCGTTGCCTGGTGAAACGTTGTTGTGATGCCTCGTGTAAGGAGGAGAAATGCGTACCATCACGTTTCCGACTTTGATAAAGGTCGGATTGTAGCCTATCGCGATTGCGGTTTATCGTATCGCGACATTGCTGCTCGCTTTGGTCGAGATCCAATTACTGTTAGCAGAATATGGAATCAGTGGCTTCAGGAGGGTGATACGGAACGCCGTGCTGGATCCCAACGGCCTCGTATCACTAGCAGTCGAGATGACAGGCATCTTATTCGCATGGCTGTAACGGATCGTGCAGCCACGTCTCGATCCCTGAGTCAACAGATGGGGACGTTTCCAAGACAAAAACCATCTGCACGAACAGTTCGATGACGTTTGCAGCAGCATGAACTATCAGCTCGGAGACTATGGCTGCGGTTACCCTTGACGCTGCATCACGGACAGGAGCGCCTGCGATGGTGTACCCATTGACGAGCCTGGGTGCACGAATGGCAAATCGTCGTTTTTCCGGATGAATCCAGGTTCTGTTTACAGCATCATGATGGTCGCATCAGTGTCTGGCGACATAGCGGTGAACGCACATTGGAAGCGTGTATTCTTCATCGCCATACTGGCATATCACCTGGCGTGATGGCATGGGGTGCGATTGGTTACACGTCTCGGTCACTTCTTGTTCGCAATGATGGCACTTTGAACAGTGGACGTTACATTTCAGCTGTGTTACGATCCGTTTCTCTACCCTTCATTCGATCCCTGCGAAACCCTACATTTCAGCAGGATAATGCACGACCGCATGTTGCAGGTCCTGTACGGGCCTGTCTGGGTACAGAAAATGTTCGACTACTGCCCTGGCCAGCACATTCTCCAGATCTCTCACCAACTGAAAACGTCTGGTCAATGGTGGCCGAGCAAATGGTTCGTCACAATACGCCAGTCACTACTCTTGATGAACTGTGGTATAGTGTTGAAGCTGCATGGGCAGCTGTACCTGTACACGCCATCCAAGCTCTGTTTGACTCAATGCCCAGGCGTTATCAAGGCCGTTATTACGGCCAGAGGTGATTGTTCTGGGTACTGTTTTCTCAGGATCTATGGACCCAAACAGCGTGAAAATGTAATCACATGTCAATTCTAGTATAATATATTTGTCCAATGAATACCCGTTTATCATCTGCATTTCTTCTTGGTGTAGCAATTTTAATGGCCAGTAGTGTATTCAACACGTCAAGCCTTCAGATGTTAAAATAAGCTTTATCAGATATGAGCTGGATGAATCCTTCTTTAAGAACCTTCAACATCGAAGCGGGTTTCTAGTTTTTTAATATAGAATCCTTTTTTGGTTACTTTAGGATGCTCACGCCGTGCAACCGAGGACGTCTCAGATGGAGAAGTTTCCATTTATGGAGCTGCGGATCCAGTTGCACTAAGAGCGCCAACAAAAAGTCTTGATCTGAATCTTATGCACATGAAAGTACTCAGTCCAATCAATAGTGAAAACAGGAATGACCGTGGCCTTACTGCAGAAATCACTGAAGGGTAGCGTATCTGCAAACGCAGGTTTGCCAATACTACCATATTAGTGCGCGGACAGAGATTGTTGACGCTTTTATGTAAAAGGACTTAAATTCCTTCGGTGTTTGTGACCATTGTAATTCATAACAATGCGTTACTGCTTATTTTATAATTTACCATGCATAAAATGTTTTACTACCTTGCAAGATTGTACTTCTATGTATCTTTAATTACGATGGTGTAAATCGCGCTTTTACATGCGCGCTGAGAAGTTGGCTCTTCACGCCACGTAATGTAAACACTTGCATCTTCTGTCCACTTAAAAATAATGTAACCAGCTTGTACAAAAAAGAATCACACTATTTGTTCCCATCACATGACACAGATCACATGATGCAAATTGGGATGTCTTTACGAAACACTTTGACGATCGTTTCACTTATGTGTATGTCAGTGGCTGCTTACACGCAGTGTGATTTGGTCATCTGTTTTATTCCTCACCATCTCAAGAGAATAAATCATGCTAATTGCCAGTAAATTCGCCTATTACACAAATGTTCTCTCATTTCCTTTTGACAATTTTTTTATAACGGGTGCGGTAGCATTCGTAGTAGGATATTAAAAGCGCACCATCAGGCAGTAACTGTAATTTATTTATTACCTCTTATGTCAATTAATAGTTAAAGGTATGCCATTTACTAATGTGTAAGTCATTGTCCATTGCGTGGATTACTTTTTGAATACCACTCCTGTCAAATGATGCCCCCTCTGCACAACACATTCATCTAGACGGCGTTGGAAGCTTTGCATAACTCGGCGTAACGTATTCCCTGGGACATTGCCGACTGCAGTTCTGATGCGATCCTTCAACTCAGGAATGGTGGCACAACGTGTTCGGAACACTTCCTGCTTCAGGTAGCCCCAAAGGAAAAAGTCTGCACACGAAAGGCCATATGAGCGAGGCGGCCAGGAAATGTCACCAAAACGGGAAATTACTCTACCGGCAAATGTCTGTCGCAAGAGATCCATGCACATTCTGGCCACCATTCCTTAGTTGAAGGACCGCATCAGAACTGCAGTCGGCAATGTCCCAGGGAATACGTTACGCCGAGTTATGGAAAGCTTCCAACGCCGTCTAGATGAATGTGTTGTGCAGAGGGGGCATCATTTGACAGGAGTGGTATTCAAAAAGTAATCCACGCAATGGACGATGACTTACTCATTAGTAAATGGCATACCTTTAACTATTAATTGACATAAGAGGTAATGAATAAATTACACTTACTGCCTGATGGTGTGTTTTTAATATCCTACTATGAACGCTGCCGCACCCTGTATAACCGAAGATACACATTTTGACGATAACTTGTGTTCTATTCAAGTATGATGATTTTTGATACCCAAGTAAGAGAACAAATAATGCAGCTCATACAGTAATTCACCTGTTTGCCCTGCTATTTTTCTGTTACTTGTATTTTTATTGTGCTGTAATCTGCTGCAGTTGTGACATTTGAAAATTGATTAGAGCCAAAATCTAGATAGTGAAATAAAAGGTTATACAGTCAAATGGCCGTTATATCTTTCAAAAAAACTTCTTTGAGGAATCTCTCCCCTTCACAGTCACGAGCGGAAGTGGAACCGAAATCACCTGGAGAGACGCTCTTGCGGTCCAGGCAGCTGGTGTGAGAGACGTAGAGACTCCACTTAAGATTTTGTATTGTGAAGATGTTAAAATTCTAAGGTTAGCGCGTTTTCAAAATGTTTAATCGGTTTTCTATTAGTGAATATGTTGCTATTGATGTTCCAAAGTTCAGATACTTTGAAGAACTTTTTGTCCACTCGCGTGATTTCTTTGCGTAGAGGACTGTTGGAGCAACGTGTACCGACTATAAAAAGGTAAAGGACCTGCTACAATCCATTTCTCAGTTTCTAGAATTAACTATCGTGATTCAAAGCGCTTCATGCAAATTCGCAATTTGTAGCTATTTTTCTCTAGCTGAATTTAAAAATTCTGATTCCACATTCCTTTTTACCGTTGATTAGAAACCTATATCACGGCGCAAACTATTTTGTATGAGATACAGACCATTAGAGAAGGCTTTGCTTATTCTAATCACACGTTTCTCGCGAGATGCTATACCGTCCGTATGAGGATTTTAATTGATTTTCTTGGTGTTAGTGCATTGACGTTCAATCAGGAGTCCCTCGGACAATCCGCCGGGTTCCACAATGTAGAATAACATCCTCTTTCGTAGTAGTTACTTAATCATATCAAAAAGTAACAGATGAGGTAATAATTTCTATAAACTTAGAACTTTGCTTCAGGCGTGTGGTGCCGCCCCTCTGTCGACGTGTTGTAGCACTGCATGACGTCGCTTCTTAATAGGATGTTATGCTGAAAGATTTTATGAATGGGTGTCAAAATGGTTCCAATGGCTCCAAGCACTATGGGACGTAACATCTGAGGCCATCAGTCTCCCAGACTTAGAACTACTTAAACCTGACTGACCTAAGGACATCAAACACATCCATGCCCGAGGCAGGATTCGAACCTGCGACCGTAGCAGCCGCGTGGTTCCGAATCGAGGCGCCTAGAACTGCTCGACCACAGCGGCCGGCCCCGAAGGGGTGCACCATTCTGGCATAGGTTCCTCGTCCCAGAACTCTAGCAGTGCTCGTAGAATTCTCGCTGTTTGTCCACAGAAACCACAATTTTAATGACAGTATGTTACTCAGTATGTTATAGACACGAAGCCCACGCCTACTACAGCAGTACAAGTTTATATGCCAACTAGCTCTGCAGATGATGAAGAAATTGATGAAATGTATGAAGAAATAAAAGAAATTATTCAGGTAGTGAAGGGAGACGAAAATTTAATAGTCATGGGTGACTGGAATTCGAGAGTAGGAAAAGGGGGAGAAGGAAACATAGTAGGTGAATATGGATTGGAGGTAAGAAATGAAAGAGGAAGCCGTCTGGTAGAATTTTGCACAGAGCATAACTTAATCATAGCTACCACTTGGTTCAAGTATCATAAAAGAAGGTTGTATAGAAGAAGCCTGGAGATACTAGAAGGTATCAGATAGATTATATAATGGTAAGACAGAGATTTAGAAACCAGGTTTTAAATTGTAAGACATTTCCAGGGGCAGTTGTGGACTTTGACCACAATCTATTGGTTATGAACTGTAGACTAAAACTGAAGAAACCGCAAAAAGGTGGGAGTTTAAGGAGATGGGATCTGGATAAACTGACTAAACCAGAGGTTGTACAGAGTTCAGGGAGAGCATAAGGAAACAATTGACAGGAATGGAGGAAAGAAATACAGTTGAAGAAGAATGGGTAGCTCTGAGAGATGAAATAGTGAAGGCAGCAGAAGATCAAGTAGGTAAAAAGGCGAGGGCTAGTAGAAATCCTTGGGTAACAGAAGAAATACTGAATTTAATTGATCAAAGGAGAAAAAATAAAAATGCAGTAAATGAAGCAGGCAAAAAGGAATACAAAGGTCTCAAAAATGAGATCGACAGGAAGTGCAAAATGGCTAAGCAGGGAAGGCTAGAAGACAAATGTAAGGACGTAGAGGCTTATCTCACTAGAGGTAAGATAGATACTGCCTACAGGAAAATTAAAGACACCTTTGGAGAAAAGAGAACCACTTGTATGAATATCAAGAGCTCAGATGGAAACGCAGTTCTAAGCAAAGAAGGGAAAGCAGAAAGGCGGAAGGAGTATATAGAGGGTCTACATAAGGGTGATGTACTTGAGGACAATATTATGGAAATGGAAGAGAATATAGATGAAGATGAAATGGGAGATACGATACTGCGTGAAGAGTTTGATAGCGCATTGAAAGACCTGAGTCGAAACAAGGCCCCGAGAGTAGACAACATTCCATTAGAACTACTGACGGCCTTGAGAGAGCCAGTCCTGACAAAACTCTACCATCTGGTGAGCAAGATGTATGAGACCGGCGAAATACCGTCAGTTTTGAAGAAGAATATAATAATTTCAATCCCAAAGAAAGCAGGTTTTGACAGATGTGAAAATTACCGAACTATCAGTTTAATAAGTCACAGCTGCAAAATACTAACACGAATTCTTTATAGACGAATGGGAAAACTGGTAGAAGCCGACCTCGGGGAAGATCAGTTTGGATTCCGTAGAAATATTGGAACACGCGAGGCAATACTGACGTTACGACTTATCTTAGAAGAAAGATTAAGGAAAGGCAAACCACCGTTTCTAGCATTTCTAGACTTAGAGAAAGGTTTTTACCATGTTGACCACAACACTCTCTGTCAAATTCTAAAGGTGGCAGGGGTAAAATACAGGGAGCGAAAGGCTATTTACAATTTGTACAGAAACCATATCTCAGTTATAAGAGTCGAGGGGCATGAAAGGGAAGCAGTGGTTGGTAAGGCGTGAGACAGGGTTGTAGCCTCTCCCCGATGTTATTCAATCTGTATATTGAGCAAGCACTAAAGGAAACAAACGAAAATTTCGGAGTAGGTATTAAAATCCATGGAGAAGAAATAAAAACTTTGAGATTCGCCGATAACATTGTAATTCTGTCAGAGACAACGAAGGACTTGGAAGAGCAGTTGAACGGAGTGGACAGTGTCTTGAAAGGAGGATGTAAGACGAACATTAACAAACGCAAAACGAGGATATTGGAATGTAGTCGAATTAAGTCTGGTGATGCTGAGGGAATTAGATTAGGAAATGAGACGCTTAAAGTAGTAAAGGAGTTTTGCTATTTGGGGAGCAAAATAACTGATGATGGTCGAAGTAGAGAGGATATAAAATGTAGACTGGCAATGGCAAGGAAAGCGTTTCTGAAGAAGAGAAATTTGTTAACATCGAGTATTTGTATGGAGTGTAGGCCTGTATGGAAGTGAAACATGGACGATAAATAGTTTGGACAAGAAGAGAATAGAAGCTTTCGAAATGTAGTGCTACAGAAGAATGCTGAATATTAGATGGGTAGATCACATAACTAATGAGGAGGCACTGAATAGAATTGGGGAGAAGAGGAGTTTGTGGCACAACTTGACAAGAAGAAGGGACCGGTTGGTAGGACATGTTCTGAGGCATCAAGGGATCACAAATTAACATTGGAGGGCAGCATGGAAGGTAAAAATCGTAGAGGGAGACCAAGAGATGATTACACTAAGCAGATTCAGAAGGATGTAGGTTGCAGTAAGTACTGGGAGATGAAGAAAGTTGCACAGGATAGAGTGCTATGGACAGCTGCATCAAACCAGTCTCAGGACTGAAGACCACAACAACAACAACAACATACTGGAAAACTATTTGGATGTGGAAGCCATGTGTTTTCCGTTGCAGAGCCTTGAACAAACTAACATCCACAACAGGTGCTGCCAGTAGCTCTCCCTTTCATGTTTTGGTGACGAGATTGTCATTCAAATGCAGTTTCAGTGTGTCCTCTCTTACTTATTAATGGTAGTGTGTTCTGCCTGACGACCCACTAGTCTATAGTTATAGTTTTCTCTACAGTACAGCTTATACCTAATCTTCCCTCCGATGACGTTGCTGATAGGTACGAACCACAGATAGGTTGTAATTTGTCGACACTAGAAATGTGTTCTCGGAGAGGCTCAGGTGGATCCCAGTGCGATCATGGGTTTCCTTACTTGGAAGACGGGAGACTGTGAATCTCGTTAGGCCAAGTGCGCCTCCCTGGGGTGTTGAACAACTTTCGCATATGCCAAACTGTGGAGTGCTCTGCTGCCATTGTTTGGAAACCGCGGCGCCGGTCTGCGTGGAGGACACTGAATGCCACATACACTTCACCAACCCCTGGAGATAATATGAGAGCGACATTTTTCCTGTTCTGCTCCAGCATCAAAGGTCCAGACATTGAGGTGCAGCTCAGCTATCGTGGGAGCGTAGGTTCTGTTTCGCTCTAAAAATTTCGGTTTACCCAGTGAGAGTGCGTCATACCACCAGGTTCATGGCGTGTATAGACTGAAGAGTCAAATAACACTGCTTCAGTCCAGTGCCAAAGTCATCATGGGGACAGATAAAATGCTATGTTACACAGGGCCTGTTGCAAATCTTTCAATTGAACGCCAGTTTGGCAACTTGCGTGTCCTTAAAACCAATGGCACCCAGTTTTCTTCAGAAGGTTATCCATTCAAGTACCAGCCGGGCCCAAACGTTGCTTAACTTTAATGATCGGGCGGGAACTGCTGTTACCAACGTGACAGGGCCGTTGGCTTCGTACTGGCAAAATGTGGAAATTGTATGCAAAATCTGGGAAGTTTGCTGTTCTTCCCGATTTTTCGTAAATTTTATTGCATTTCTCATCCGTCACATTGGGAATGGCTTGGGGTCGTCCCCTCCACTTTGAATTTTTGAAAGGTTGGAAGTTGGGCAGGAGGTAGGAACTTTTTGGGCATTTGGGGACAACGGTAGAGCAGTCGGGAGGCATTCGGGGACGGACTGCGGCAGAGTCGGGAGCTGAGCGCAATCTGGGGTTGCTCGGCGCACTTTGCTGAGCTTGAGTAGATAAAAGTTTTGGCTGTCTACGGTAGCACGAGCCATAATCTGAGCAACTTGTGATGCTGATTTAATTCGAATTTGTATTTTGTTTTTATAAACTCATATCCTTGAGCTGCACAGATAAGGATATCTTGTTGCTTCATTCTCCATGCAGTCTTCCTCTCATTTGGTGCTTCCCAGAGTGTTTGCATCACTTTTTGTTAACTCAGTTAATTTTGTTTGTTTGATAATTTTTGATTAACCAATGTACAACTTAAGAGTAAGTAGAATTCTGTAAAAGACAAGACTTAACTTCCATTTCAAGATCTTAAAATTGACCAACAACTTTCCCGCTTCGGTGACCCATCAAAAAATAAATGTCACCGTCAATATAATGCCAGGTTGTGCTTTGCCGCGTCAGCATTGTCCTTGCATACAGTGGCCAAGTACAAGCATTATGTACCTGTTACTTTGAGAAAACGATGAGCATTGCATACGCTGGCCTCATATGGCAGGACCCTGCTCCATAGCACCTAGAAGACGAAGAAACTTCCACTGTACTTAGCTTCTCCTCCCACTCCTAGCATTGCATACGTTCGTCCTTTATATATAGACTTCAAAACAGGAAAACCATTTTCTGTAGAATTGTAATTCTGCTTGTCATTGTCATTATTGCCAAGTGGAAGATATATGAGCGTTAATAATTGTTTAGTAAGTTAAATGTGTTTTAAAAGGGACGGAGTACGCGTCTTAAAATAACTTAATAACAATAAAATAAAAGATACAAAGGGTAACAATTTTTCGTGTTAGGACAGAGTGTGAATCACGAAAGAAGGAAAAGTAGGACTTAAACGTTAAAACTTATAGAATCTAGAAAAATAGTAGAACCCAGCCTGAAATCCACTATCAAACTGGCCAATGTAGCAGACGAACGATCAGTTACCAGTCGTGCGAATTCGACTCCACTATGGCTCACAGCTCTCTCAAGCCACCAGAGCACTATACGAACAGGTTAAAGTTTTACTTAATAAATTTGTGCAGGTAATTTATATGTATCTATCATCTCGCAGTTCTGTACCAGCAAACATCAAGTTAGATCTTCTTGCTTGATGTGACAGTTAATACGTGTTGCTACACATAACGTCCACTTGCTACGACTTAACTCTCTTAATAGGCCGCTGCTTCTGGGCATTGCACTAACTGTGGAACAGTTTACTCCGTATGACTAGCTATTACGCATGGGAAGTCGAATAAGTCGGCTGTGGTTTATGGTTTGGCTGCTGAAGAGGCTAAACTATTTCTGGCTGTTTTGTGGGGCGGGCACGAACTCAGCAGCTCAGAAAAAGTTCAGAAAAGGTCCACTAACCCCCTACCCGAGTCCCACAACTTTCCATTCAGGCAGAACAGCGCGTTAATATATCTGAGGAAACGAGTCCTCTGCACTTTAGATGGCAAAAAGCGTGTGGGAAGGTTTTTATTCTCGTTTCAATTCTTTGTTTGAATCGTGTCACCCTGAGACTAATGGGTTTGTTAGTAACTTGAGAAGAACAAGACTCTTATTTTGGTTAATTTGGTGTCGGTTGTGGTTTCGTACCAAAAACAGACGAGATAACCCAAACTGTGCAATGACAAAATGTTGATATGAATTTACTGAATTGTTTTTCCTACCACACTTAAAAGTTATGGCAAGCTCTGACGCGTCTGCTGAAGCAAGATTACAAAAATGAATGACGATTTGACTTTCAATAGAAATTGAAATTAATCTCTGCAAAGAAAACTGTTTCAATTAACTAGAGCAAAAGTACATTGTTGATGGCGGATGCATCTTTGTTAGTGGCCAAATTCACGCGTAGAAAAATGCTACAAAGTTTAAAAAAGACTACATCTTCTAATATCACCATCAGTTTTGCAGTGCGGTATCTGTTATTTACAGGCGAAACGGAATCATTGCTTGGAGACTGCAGCCAGATCATTTAAGGTCGCGCTTGCATACGGGTTTGCAAAACCCTTCGTGATGATCGACAATCAATCTGAGGGACGATGCAGCAAGTTGCAAATGAATAAATGCCAGAATACTAACTGTATTCAGCCATTGCGTCTCTATGCCACGATCCGTTAAGCTCGTATTAGTCACTGACTGTAGCAACAAAGCATTAAAAACATTTCATGCATCATACATCTATAAGTAGAACTGTTAAAATGAGAAGTCATGAGACTTAACTAATTTACATTAGTTTAATTTCAAAAGGTTCTGGAGCTAATACATAACACTTGCATCACCTTTGTCTACACAAAAGAAAGGTTATTTAATGATGCGCAAGAAAAGTAACTATAGTGCGTACTTTTAGTATAAAGGCTAACAAGAGAGAGAGATCCGATCAGGTACGCTCTTTACTTACTTTTTAATCTAAAAATGTATTAAAATCGATTGCAAACAGCCAGTCTGACTGCCGCTACGTCTTTTAAATACTATTTATGAAATTACAATTACATTTCACAAAACTAATTTACGTAAGTTATTTAGATTGGAGGTTATTTATAGTAAATGAATAGATAAGTGCACATTTTTGTGCTTGGCGTCACTTTTGCGACGTTAAATTTACACGAAATTATATGGGTCTGTCCATGTAATGCTTCAGCTCAAAAATATTATCTCAATAAAAGTACTTGCAGTTGAAGCTCGTTATTATATCTTTCTTTCCGTTGCGGGTATTTAAGTTTATAGTTAACCTTTTTTTAAAATGTTATAATAAAAAGGTACGACTACTCTTTAGCTTAAAATTGCTGTGCTCCTAAAACACAGCCTATTGACATAAGAGGTCTACTGCTCGTTTAGAAGTTCGTGTAATGCCAATAAGCACCATTTCTACTTCGAGAAGTTGTCGCTGTTTCATTTTTTTGGTCTTGTCACACCATCTGCACTGAGTCTTCTTAACTTAGTATAAATAATAAACAATGTGGGTTATCAAACAAGTACAGCTGAACTTTTGAGGGCTGTTTTTTGCGCAACATTCTTGGATAAAAACTCAAACTTTTAGCGACTTGCTCTGCCGTCAACGTCAGGACACAACTTTTGTACGAACAGGCCGTGTTATACTTTCTTATGAAGTTTGCAAAATTGTATCATGGAGATGCCATAAAGTCATGGAACATCCATATACGGCCTGAGACTAAGTCGGTGTTTAATGATGTCGGAACATTAGTAGCAATGCTGATTCCATTAGATGCTGGATAACTCGGCTTGCTCTTCTGAAGCCCTTCCGCATCGAACGCCCCATTCCATGCGCCACGAATGGTATATCCTTTCTCAAAACAGAAACATTTGTTCGTGTACAGGTGGAATTATGTACATAAATTTGAGGATATTCTCTACAAAGACGTATAACTTAACAACACATTTTACTCCTTTCGTTACATTCCGTCTTGTATAGTACAGATGATGTTTGTGCACACTTTATCACCTGCAATTAATAAAGGTTTTGGTTTGGACGTAAATTATCAGGTTTTTCAAAAACCCTCAGGATAGGTGAAAACGATATTATGTCTCAGAAAGGAATTCCCGGATTTTTTACGTGATGAGGCCCTGTTACTACAGACAGTGGCCAGCCACAATAGGAAATAGCATCCCATAAGAAATTGAGGTAAGAAATATTTTGAGAACGGTGCCATTAACATAACGTTAAACTTTAGATACGGAACGCTAACTCGAATTTGATAAGATTCAGACAGGAAATCGACTGTAGCAGTTTCATAAGAACCATCGATATAATGTGCGAGGTGCCGGGGCTAGCAGTGTATTTAACACTAAATTCTTCAAGAATCTTCATATATAAATGATGCTCTAAGCCCCCCCCCCCCCATTCTAACTCCGGCTTATGCTGTTGCTCATGGATTAAAAAGACACGCGAACTGACCGTAATCGACCCTGCAAGTGGAGTAGAAAAGAGTTTGGCACCTGCAATAATTTAATTTGATAAATAAGTTAAATAAAGGAAAGTTTCATTAACGTAGTGAGAAATGAAAGGGTTGCTCAACCGATTAACAGAATGAAAGTTCTGTCCAAAATAACAATATGATTTATTATGACTAAACTCAAAATAATAAACAAAACACATGAAACATTTACAATACATCAAATTGGCTCAAATTGGATACTCAAATAAATGCTGTGAAGGTGAAGTTGTCCCTAAACTAGATTGTGACATTTATGACGAAATGGTATGCGGAGCCAATTCCTTGCAACTCAAATCTTAGGAGAAAAACACAGCCAACGCAACATTAATTGCTGCTATAGTAGTGAGAACTCAGACAAAGAACACCCAAGACAGAACAAAGTTAGAAAAAAGACGAACAAGCGCGCTCTGCTGAGCTCTGATTATCACCTAGGAAAATCCCTAATCTGCCGGTGCTGCGAACATACATTACCAAGCTGTCTTCTTAACTGGAAGAACACGATCTGGCGTAGCGGAGGCGATGGCTGGTTGTTTCGAAGTCCCGTCGTGGTGATGATAATGCGCGAGTATAGCCCGAAACAAAGTGTCCTGGTGTGGTTGTTCCAGACTAAAGACTTCCTATCAATACAAATGCGTCTCTGAGGGAGACGAAGAACGCTCGCCACACAATCACTGACGGTACAGTGATTGATTTTAACAAGCGAAGTCACACAGTAACTCCGATACCGTCAACTTTAGCCAAAACTGCTCAAGATAGACAACATAGTCCGTTTGTACGCAGAACGCTCAATTACCAACTGTACTCGGAAAGATACGTTAAAGTCGAAACTTCAGCAACTTCGTCAAACAGTTACAATTAAATAAAAGTATACTAGACAGCCAACGGAAGGCAGGCTGTCCAGAGCAGCGAGTGCTCAGTCTTGTAACCTACTCCGACCGAAAGGCGAGAGCCAACCCCTACAAGAGCACCCGTAAGAACCGAACACAGAACATTCCCGCCCCCACGACAGTGGCCGTGGTTAAATGTTCCAATCAGCAACTCGAAAACTGGCGGAAAATTCCACTCTATTGCCGAAGCACTACCATTCTACCAATGGAGATTCTTGGCGCCAATTTCTACGCTGATTTTGCTACGGAACGGAGCTATGCCCTGAGCAAGCCAATCACAGTTACGATTTTGCAGAAAACGCGGGAATTTGCCAGCCAAGACTGCCTGGGAACACAAGTCATTCCCACGCCTCGCTGGTAGCCCGCCAGAAAGTGTTTTCGCTAAGTTTCTGCGAAGTAACGGAATCTCTAGCCCAGCCACTCATTCAGGTCCCTGCGGGCGTGTCTCTGCCGCTCTTCTGACAATGTCGGCGTCTGGAAAGCATTCACTCGACTCCCTCACACCCATTGGCTTAACCCTTCCAAGATCAGCAGAGCCCGCCTGTCACCAGACGACCCGGGTTATGAGAGATGCTGCGTGGGAAGTCCACGTGTGAAGTAATAGCGACTTTTCACCGCATGCAATTAGAGAGGAAGATCGAATTACTCAGACTAAGATAGAAAATGAGAGGGTGCTCATGCCACCTCTCAAACGATTTACGAAACGTATGGAAAACCTAAATATGGGCAACCAGATGGGTAGCTGAAACTTGCGGTTCGCCATGACAAGTCTAGAGTTGAAACGCTGCATCACCTCGTTCCATAATTGCCACAAGTATGCCCCATAGAATAATTCATTTACTGTGCCCTCGTTTTCTAATATCAAAAGAAGAATACAGGAACACACAGCGAATAAAGTTATTTCCAGGAGTTCGTAGCTTCTAGGTTGTAACTCTACTGCAGTGAGACCATCAGTCAGACGTAAAAATGCGAACCTGTTGTAATCCTCGTTTACCTGGCCTCTATGCCTTAAGGTCCATTCCATTGACAATATTACAAGTAGTGCTCGAAGACACAATGCAAATGAACATTATGGATGAAGGCACACCGAATGCAGATGCTGTCTGTTCTCAACCACGTCGAAATTCAGTGTTGTTTAGTCATCAGTACAGAGACTGGGTTGTTGCAGTTCTCCATGCTACTCTATCCTGTGCAACCTTCTTCATCTCCGAGTAACTACTACAACTTCGATCCTTCTGAATCTGCTTGATCTCCCTCTACGATTTTCACTCTCCACGTTTCCTCCAATACTAAATTGGTGATCCCTTGATGCCTCAGAACGTGTCCCCCCCCCCCCCTATTCTAACTCCAACTTTTGCTGTTGCTCACACGTAAACTGACTGTAATAGACCCTACAAGTGGAGTAGAAAAGAGTTTGGCACCTGCAATAACTTAATTTGATAAATAAGTTAAATAAAGGAAAGTTTCATTAACGTAGTCTAGTTGTACCACAAATTCCTCTTCTCCCCAATTCTATTCAGTACCTCCTCATTAGTTACGTGATCTACCCATTTAATCTTCAGTATTCTTCTGTAGCACCACGATTCGAAAGTTCCATTCTCTTCTTGTCTAAACTATTTATCGTCCATGTTTCACTTCCATACATGGATACACTTGTAACACCATATCTCTAATAGTCTACTGATTTATTTTGCTTTTGTTTTATTTAATGTTACATCGTTGAGCTTCTGTAAATGTGTTTGTTTGAATGGATAACACAAAATTGTATACTCCTTTCTTTGTAAGAACTTTGAAGTCTTGGCTTGATTCTATGCAATGTAGTGTATCTGTCATTTAAATACTTTGTCCAATTTGGAGGGAAAAAAAACTTACTGTATATAATTGTAATTCCTGTGTGAATAATTTTTGGTAGAAATGTGAATATGTGCAAATGTTCTGTTTCATTTAATGTGTTTGGTTGCTGTTATGTAAACTGCTGATCCTCACTTAGGGTTCTTAGTTATTCTGTATGTAAAAGTTGTTGTGGTTCCCCTCAGGAACGGAACTGTGTAGCGCGCGCAAATTGTGGTTGGACTAAGTAGAAAAGGTGGAACTGAGAGTCAGTCGGGGACGAGCTACCAAACTGTGCACTGCCATGTAAAAGTTGTATATTGTGCTGGTTCCGAGAGAGACTTTTTCTGCCACTTTCTAATGCCTCGGATGGAATTATTTTGGAATTGGTATCAATCATCGCCACCAAGGAAGGACAGAGTCCAGCAATTCTGCCTGCAAATCCACCTACCAACATGCAGTTGCCACCACACTGTAACGGAATACTATAATGATGTACACTGAAGGATCAGCTTATTGGATGTATTAGTGAGCTCAAATATAAGGTAACTTATAATTGAATTCATGTACCTACCTTGATTTTTTCCCTATCGCAACACCTCTCAGGTTCCTCTCCATTTGAACTAAGATTACTGAGTGTCCTAGTTTGTGGAAAAAATGAAAGCCTCCCAGTGATGGAAAAAGTCCAATTTAAAGTTTTTTTGGAGAGTCAAAGTCACCTATTTAATAATTTACTTGAAAGTAGAAGACTGTGGTAATAAAGACAATTTGCTGTTTCTTTTAAAAATTAAAAGTTCTTAAAACTGAGGCATATAAAGTTTTGCTTAGTTAATGATCATAGTGTTGTCTGTAGTAAAATTTAATAGGTGAGTCAGTTTCTTGTAAATTTGTCAACATTGTGTCTCACTGCAGCAAAAGTCGTGAATTGTAGTTGTGAAAAGTTATATTTGCTTGCTAAGCACTTGTTTCTTTCGGGTTTTGAAAGTGCATATTAATAGTGTAATAAGATCCACTGGTTAACCTTTACCACTATTTATGAAAACAATAATTTCTTTATTCAAAAGACAGTGAGAAGTAACCTGTTAGTGAATTCCAACTAACTTTCATTTTAAATAGTAAAGTATTTAACTGAGAGAGTCTTAACCTGTGACCAGTTCATAATTTTGTAGTGAACAACATTTATAATTCTATATCAATTAGGAAAGTGTTTGAAAAATAATACTTCACCTATGTCCAATTTATGATTCTGCAGTGAATATTAATAGTAATGTTATAAAGACCATTTAGTTTGAATACGCCCTGAAAGTAATAGTGTGTTTCGTTATCTGTTATATTAACGCAAAAATTTGTTCTGCTCTGCTAGCTTCCAATCTTAACCGTGAACGTATGCACGTGTCAGAGTTCGTTGCACTCGCGTGTGGCAAAATAAAGGTTGTGTTTGTCCGTTAAGGTTACTCATACTTAATTTCTTGAACAAGAATGTCAATCATCCTCTTGCCTAATTAGGCTAGCGACCGTTTTCCTTGTTCTTTGAACAGTGTAGGTAGGAAAAATATTTTTTGTTACTGTTCGAATATTTTCGTAATTCTGACTTTTATTTCCGATAAGCCACTTCCGTTAGGTACAACGCGATCAATATAACAAAATTCCTCTCAGAGGGTAACACTGCTCTGTTGCGTTATGCCATAATTGCTTTAACAAGATAGTTTTTTTTTTTTTTCACAACCTGCCTCCAACTTTACGGTTATGGTATAGCAGTAGCAGACGGTAGTGTTATACACTCCAGAAAAATATTTTCAGAAAGGACTTGCTGACACTTAAATCTATACTCGATGTTAACAAATTTCTCTTCTTCAGAAACGCTTTCCTCGCCATAGCCAGTCTACATCTTATATCCTTTCTACTTCGACCGTCATCAGTTACTTTACTTCCCAGATAGCAAAAGCTCATCTGCTACTTTAAGCCTCTCATTTCCTAATGTAATTCCCTCAGCGTCGACTGATTTAATTCGACTACATTCCGTTATCCTCCTTTTGTTGTTGATGATGCTTATCATATATCCTCCTTTTAAGACACTGTATATTCCGTTCAAGTGCTATTCTAGGTCCTTTGCTGTCTCTGACAGAATTACAATGTCGTCGGCAAACCTCATAGTTTTTATTTTTTCTCCATGGATTTTAATTCCTACTCCAAATTTTTCTTTTCTTTTCTTTAGTGCTTACTCAGTATATAGATTGAATAACATCGGGGATAGGCTACAATCCTGTCTCACTCCCTTCTCAGTCACTGCTTCTCTTTCGTGCCCCGCGACTCTTATAACTGCCATTTGGTTTCTGTATACATTGTAAATAGACTTTCGCTCCCTGTATTTTACCCCTGCCACAATCAGAATCTGAAAGAGAGTATTCCAGTCAACAATGTCAAATACTTTCTCTAAGTCTACAAATGCTACAAACGTAGGTTTGCTTTTCCTTATCTTGTCTTCTAGGATAAGTCTTAGGGTCAGTATTGCCTCACGAGTTCCAACATTTTTTCGAAATCCAAACTGATCTTCTCCGAGTTCGGTTCTAACAGTTTTTCCATTCGTCTGCAAGGAACTCGTGTCAGTATTCGATCCTGACTGATGAAACCGATACCTCTGTCAAATTCTTCACGCAGTATCATATCTCCCATTTCATCTTCATCTACGTCCTCTTCCATTTCCATAATATTGTCCTCAAGTACATCGCCTTTGTATAGACCCCCTATATACTCCTTACACCTTTCTGCTTTCCCTTCTTTGCCTAGAAGTGGTTTTTCATCTGAGCTTTTGATATTCATACAGGGCCTGCCAGAGTGGCCGAGTGGTTCAAGGCGCTACAGTCTGGAACCGCGCGATCGCTACGGCGGTCGCAGGTTCGAATCCTACCTCAGGCATGAATGTGTGTGATTACCTTAGGTTAGTTAGGTTTAAGTAGTTCTAAGTTCTAGGGGACTGATGACCTCAAAAGTTATGTCCCATAGTGCTCAGAGCCATTTGAACCATTTTTTTTTATTCATACAGGTGGTTCTTTTTTCTCCAAAGGTCTCTTTAATTTTCCTATAGTCAGTATCTACCTTACCACTAGTGATATATACTTCTACACCCTTACTTTTCTCCTTTAGCCATCCCTGCTTAGCCATTTCGCAATACCTGTCGATCTCATTATTGAGACGTTTGTATTCATTTTCTCCTGCTTCAGTTACTACATTTTTATATTTTCTCCTTTCATCAATTAAATTCAATATCTCTTCAGTCACCCAAGGATTTCTACTAGCCCTCGTCTTTTTACCTACTTGATCTTCTGCCGCCTTCACTATTTCATCTCTCAAAGCTACTCATTCTTCTTCTATTGTATTTCTTTCCCATGTTCTTGTAAATCGTCCCCTAAAGGACTCTCTGAAACCCTCTACAATCTCTGGTTCTTTCAGTTTCTCCAGGTCCCATCATCGTAAATTCCTACCTTTTTCCAGTTTCTTCAGTTTTATTCTACAATTCAAAATTCAGAGTCCACATCTACCCCTGGAAATGTCTTACAATTTAAAACCTGGTGCCTAAATCTCTGTCTTACCATTATACAATCTATCTGAAACCTTCCAGTGTCTCCACGCCTCTTCCACGTATACAATATTCTTTCATAATTAATAAACCAAGTCTTAGCTGAGATTAAGTTGTGATCTGTGCAGAGCTCTACCAAGCGGCTTCCTCTTTCATTCCTTATTCCCAGTCCATATTCACCTACTACTTTTCCTTCTCTTTCTTTTCCTACTATCGAATTCCAGTCCCCCATAACTATCAAAATTTCGTCTCCCTTAACTACGTGAATAATTACTTTCAGCGCTTCATACATTTCTTCAATCTCTTCATCATGTGCAGAACTAGTTGGAATATAAACTTGTACTACTGTGGTTGGTGTGGGTTTCGTGTCTATCATGGCTACAATAATGCGTTCACTATGCTGTAAGTAGTAGCTTATCTGCGTTTCTATTTTTTATTCCTTACTAAACCTACTCCTGCATTACTCATATTTTATTTTCTATTTATAACCCTGTATTCACCTGACCAGAAGTCTGGTTTCTCCTGTCACCGAACTTCACTAATTCCCACGATGTCTAACTGTAATCTATCCGTTTCCCGTTTTGAATATTCTAACTTACCTGCCCCATTAAGGGATCTGACATTCCACGCACCGACCCGTAGAACGCGTTTTCTTTCTCCTGAAAACAACGTCCTCCTGAGTAGTCCCTGCCCGGAGATCCGAATGGGGGACAATTTTACCTCCGGAATATTTTACCCAAGAGGACGTCATCATCATTTAACCACACAGCTAAGCTGCATACCCGCGGGAAAAATTACGGCTGTAGTTTCTCCTTGCTTTCAGCCGTTCGCAGCACCAGCACAGGAAGGCCGTTTTGGTTGATGTTACAAGGCCAGATCAGTCAGTCATCCAGACTGTTTGTAACAATAATGTACCTATAATAATGTTTTTCTTTATGAATTTAGATAAATTTTTCTTTCTGAATTTATGTAAAATAATGTAAATAATGTTGTGGATTTTTTTTCCTTTTCGTGTCATGTTAAAGAAACTGTAAACAATTTTTGAAATGAGTGTTATTATTTGTGTTAGATTTCAAGCAATTTGATAACCAAAGGAAAGTGTATTTAATGTTAAAACTATTGTATGATGTGAAAATTGTAATTTAAACACTTGGTCCATACGTAGATAATGCATTAGAATATGTGTAGTAGAAAACCTGTGGTGAATACCCTACCTGTAGGGGGGCGGGAAAAGGTGGATGCAGGCGAGCGCGGGAAAACGCACACTGGCGCGGTTCGGCACAACGGGCTCAGTCTTACAGTCGGAGTTGGGCATCGGTCAGAGGAACATGTACTGTACCGAGGAGGCTATCTAGGAAAAGTGGATTCCATTGAGCCTCGGATGGGCCGATTCCGACGACTATTTGGCAGGGCTATTTCCTCAGGCACAAAATTGGAAAGATTGCGACGCTAAGAAGAAGGAAAGTGCCGATACTGTGAGAGCCTTAGCCGTGCTTATATGTGTGCTGTGCTGCCCGCTATCTCGCTGCCCGACACCCGCCGCAACGACGTGCACAGGTCAAACATTTATTTCATCTTTAGAAGTGTATCTGTGTGGACCAGTGTTGAAACTGTTCTAACTGTTCAATAATAACGTGACTTTTACCAGAATTGCCTTAGCCATCACTTATCCTTATCGTTGACCTAGACAGGGTCCTTACCACATATTGTGCAACCCGAGTATCCTGAATTGAAAGTTTACAGTTAGTACTAAATTATCTGCAGACCAATTTATGATATAAAGACGTTTAAAGTTAGGAGTGCAAATGTAAATGTTAGAAAAGAACAACAGTGTGGTTAAATTGAAAGATAAATTTTGAATGGAGCTAGCAATGTTATTTAATTGATTTGTGACTGAAATAATGATAACTAAGTAATTCAAAATAAGACAAAAGAATAGTTCTTCACAGATTGATAACTTTGAGTGTTAAATTAACTTCAGGACTTACTAGTTGCAGTATAATGACCATAACAGTTTCAGCCCCCCCCCCTTTCTCTTGCCCATTCTTGCACATTTTGAAGTGTACTGATCAGATTTGAACCGCAAAAATTAATTTCTATATTAAACCTAAGTGTATTAGTGTTTTTTTTTTAATTTTAATAGTGACATTGTATGTGTGTTTTCAAAATTGCTGATTCTAGGGTAATCTATGCCCGATTTCAGTCTGATCAATATACCAAGTGCAGCTCGTAGTAATCATTGCTGTGTGGTGTTATGCAATTTCAGCTCGTACAAATTAGTACAAAAGAAGAAAACCTTAGTTCAGTAGATTCTTTCTGGTTCTAAATTTTGCTATAAAACGCAACATTACTACGTGTCATTATGCTTGTACATGCAACCACTTGTACAAGGAAAAACTCACTCAATGCCTAATTAGGCTGGCGACCGTATTATTTATCATTGGTAGTATCTACTGTGTGTACTTCTTGTCCATGCAAACGCGTAATTATACTTTACATTTGCTTGACGCATCGCTGTAGTTACTGACTGAATATAAGTCCGAATTGCTTCCATTAGGTACATGCGGTCAACTTATGTACTAAATCCTTGTTTACAAGGTGAAGCCCGTGAACTTATTACAGTACAGGCTTTATTGAGCTAACGCACGTCCGACAGGGCGGAAGAGTTACAAGTGGCTTCCCGGTGACAGGACATCCAGTTGTTGTCGGTTATAAACTAACGTAAAGACCGAACAGTGGATGTTCAGTGGCACGAACAGTAATAAAGTTTAGCAAAGTAAACTGCAGTGTGAGTCAAGTATAATAGTGGTGTAATTGGCATTTAATATGGACAGGAACGGGGACAGGATAGATGTGCCAAGCGAAATGGAGAATGCGGCTAGTAGTAGCAGGAGTTTACGCGGCCAGATAACAGATGGCGTTAGCGAAAGACAATTGGCGTACATACAGTACCATGAACACGTCAACGAACAGATTGAAATGTCGCGATCGCCTCGAACACAGCAAGGGACAAAACAGGAAGTAAAGGGTGACTTTGTAGATGATAGTGGGTACGTGAACGAATCCACTGACATATTTGATTCACCACAGATAAAGAAAGAACCGAAAGAAACTTTTGAAGTAGGATCGGAAAACACAAATTCCGTGGAACAAAACAGAGTAAAAATTTTAAGCATGAACGACTTATTTGAACAATTAACCAAACAAATTGCAGGGCAGAATGAGCAACTTCAAAAACAAGTCGGCAATCAGGTTGATCAGCTTAAAACACACGTTGATGAGCAGCTCAAAACGCAGGGCCATCAGCTCAAAACACAAAATGAGCAGCTCAAAACACATGTTGATGAGCAGCTCAAAACACAAAACGAGCAGCTAAAAACCCAAAGTGATCAAATTAAAGCACAGGTCAAAGATCAAGGAATTAGAATTAGTAAACAAATAGAGCAGGTAGAACAAAAAGTGGGAAATTTAAGTTCTGTGGTAAATAATATGAAATTTGAAATTGACACCATTAACAAAAATATGGATACTATGCAGGAGGAAATTGGTAACATTAACAGTAGATTCGATGTTGAAATTCTCAACATCCAAGAGAAAGTAGAACCTCTGGTTGAAACTAAGGTAGACGAAAAAGTTTTTGGTCTTAAAACTGAGATCGTAAACGAATGTCAACACGGAATATCTCAGTTGAAAAAGGTAGTTGTAGACACTGAAAAAGAATTAGATAAAAAAGTAACCGGATGTGTTCAAAATTGTGAACAAAATACTACGAAAATTCAAGGCAGAATTTTCGATCTAGAGAGCAAAATTAAAGATAGGCCTGGTGTTGTCTGTAATGGCACACCGATTACGAAGCTATTAGAAGGCGAGGAACGCTTTGATCCCGCAAAGAAACATAACGGGTGGCATGCGTTAGACTTTATCAAAAATTGCGAGAGAATATTTCCTGAGCACTTGTCTGAACAGGAAAAGATAAACGTTGTAATTAGCCCCTTAGCAGGTGACGCTAAGCGCTGGGGAATAAATTTAAATACCGAACGAATGACGTTCGAAGAATTCAGGCAAAGATTTACAGAAGAATATTGGTCTGAGCAAAAGCAGGACCATTTATGGCGCGAATTTATCATGGCCAAACAGCATGATAACAGGGGCAGGAATTCTTTGAAAGATTTCTGCGAGTATTGGTACCGAAAATTGACACATTTAAGAGGATTCAGAAATTATCTGGGAGCTATATAAAAAGCTTCCAGAAGATTCAAAGAGGTATGTAGGAAGCAATCATCGCAGCTTCCAAGCATTTCTCGAAAGAGTCGAAGACGAAGATCATTGGCGCGAAAGTCGTGCCAATTATCAAAATTTTGGTAACCGTAATAACCGAAACCATGACGAAAGAAATGACGGCGATGGATTTCGCGTCAATATGATACAGAGAGGAAGAGGCAGAGGAAGAGGCAGAGGAAGTTATCCAGGTCGCGGTCGAGAGTACACCGCGCAAAACAATAACGACGCGGGAAACTAATTTCCGCGAACGTTGCGGGCCAAACGGAAGCGGACAATACATACCGGCCCCGATTTAAGAAAAGATACCGGACCAACCGCAATGTAATGAGACAGGTTAGAGACAGGCGTGAAACGACGCAACGTGTTGTGGCGAGACAAGCGTCAGGTGCGAGCCAGCATGAGTCATATCGGCCGCACAGCATACTCCAGGTTAACGGGCGAGTGGAGCATCAGAGGGCAACGGCCCAGCCTAGCGGAACATCTGTTCAGAGAGAAGCCGCTAGCAATACGGCAGCAGTAGGTGCGAACGTAGCCGTAAAAGATAATGAAAATTTTACGAGTGATAATTCCGTGGCAAAGGAAACAATAGATGAGACTGTGAATACACAGAGAGGTGCGGTTAGCAGTGTTTGCAATGAGGAAAAGGGCGATAATGAAGTAGCAGAAGTAACTGATTGGCGTGTGCAGATCGACGATCTGTACAAGGGCCTAAAGCAATGTGAGTGGGAGGATTTTAAGAAGGAGTATGAAGCGAAGAAATTAGTTAATAGAAAGGGAAATGATAGGGGCGTCAATAAAGTGACGTGGCCCAAATTTGAAGAGGGGAGAATAAATAGCGCCGCGCAAAGTACGCGTGCTGCCTATAAGAGAGAGGTTAATGATAGGAAGGATTTGGAGGATGAAATCCTCAGCATTGATGAAGAAATAACTTCTGCTAACAGTCCGCCAATAGTACAAGCTGCTACCGAGAGGCACCGTGGAGAAGGGGCAGATAATTACCTGAAAGTAATTAAAGTCCACGAGGATTACACTGAATATGAAGTTACAGTAGAGGTAAATAAAGCTGATGATGAGGCCGTTTCGCAAAAAGAGGAGATTGAATTAAAATCTAAGCCTGATGACAATACCGAGGAGGAACTTAGTGCCTGTCTCAGAAAAGCCTTTATGTTAGAACCTGATAGCGATCCGGAATGGTCGGATTCCGACGATAGTTCAGAAGATGAAAGATACGCTAATATAGACAAAATTGAATATACTAACTTTCCCTGTTGTGCAAAAGTAGCGTACTTAAATGAATCTGGTGTTGAGGAAGAGAGTAGTGATGACTCTAGTGAAAATGAATTTTTCGGGGTAAAAGAAAGTGAATATACTTTTACTGAAAGAGGGTATGAGAAAATCAGTGAAAATAAAGGGGATGTATTGTACCTAACGATGACGAAGTGTCAAAACAAAATCCAGACGTTGAGACCGAACAAAGAAAGAAAAAACCACCGGACGACTCAGGGTTTATCTCGCAAAGAGTTCAGGTAATTAATGACTTTGAACTCCCGGAACCAAAGAAACCGCCAGATATATGTGAAGTGAATGTTAAAAGCATATCTTGGGACGATGTTATCGTCGACCCGGATTTGCTCAAGGAAGACCACGTTAATGAAAAACATTCGACGGTTAAACAAACAATAATACCAGTTGAAATTTATAACATGAAATT
This sequence comes from Schistocerca cancellata, assembly GCF_023864275.1. Taxonomy (NCBI): domain Eukaryota; kingdom Metazoa; phylum Arthropoda; class Insecta; order Orthoptera; family Acrididae; genus Schistocerca; species Schistocerca cancellata. The sequence continues at coordinate 934,170,709 of NC_064626.1, forward strand.
ACAGGTACTTCTTGATACTGGGTCTCAGATAAGTGCAATTTCCCAATCGTTTTTCGAACATATTTGTGATAAGCCTGGGCTAGTAATTATGTCAGTAACAGGTGTAAAAATTGTTGGGGCTACTGGCAAGGCTAGGAAGCCGGTAAAGAACCAGATTTTGGTTGAATTTAGTATAAAAGGACAAAACTTTGAACACGACTTTTTGGTTGTGCCCGACTTGAGTACTGAAATGATTTTGGGGATAGATTGGTTGGATAAGGAAAAGGTTATTATTGATTGTAGCCAGGGAGTGATCAAAATTAATAGTACATTTAGGAATTTGGAATTAAATTTTGAGGGAATTGGGAAAGTGTTTGATTCAGAAATTGATTCTTTGTTGTTGGAGATTGACCAAGGGAATGATGGGTTGACAAACAAGTACGAGGTGTACCATGTCCAGAAATTATTAAATGAGAGTGACAAGCAGGGGCATGAATTTAAGGGAATGGTGGAAAATTTAGAGGGAATATCTCCCGAACAGAAAGCAGAATTGCTTGAAATTTTAGATAGTAACAGCCCCGTATTTTCGGACAAACCTGGCCTAGTTAAGAATTTTGAATACCAGATTGAAACAATAGAGCATAAACCTTTCTTCATAAGACCGTTTTCGATACCCATATCAAAGAGGCAGGCTGTTCAAGTGGAAATAGATAAGATGATAGAGTGGGGGGTAATCGAACGAAGTAACAGCGAGTATAATAGTCCCCTTATCATAGTGAACAAAAGGGATGGGGGAGTGAGAGTAGTTATCGACGCTAGGACTTTGAACAAAATTGTAAAAAAGGAAATAGATAGACCTGAGAATTTGGACGAAATGCTCCAAAAATTTTATAACGTAAAATATTTAACCAGTCTGGATATGACCGCCGGGTACTGGCAAATCCCGTTGAGTAAAGAATCCCGTAAATATACCGCTTTTCTATTCGCTGGGAAATGCTATCAGTATAAAGTAGTGCCATTTGGACTTAGCACATCTGTGGCAGTATTTATTAGGGCACTGGACTTTGTGTTAGGTAGAGAACTGAGTTCCCGGTTAACCATTTATGTAGACGATTTACTGATTGCTACAGGAACATGGCAGGAGCATTGCGAATTATTACAGAAAGTTTTTGTTGCTCTACAAGCAGGGGGCATGACACTTAAATGGAAGAAGTGTGAATTTGTGAAATCGGAAATAAAGTTTCTGGGGCACATTATTACTACAAACGGTATTGGCAAGGATCCGGAGAAGTTAAGTGCAATATCGGGATGTCCAGCTCCTAGAAATAGAAAACAGTTGAAAGCCTTTCTAGGTTTGTGTGGGTTCTGTAGAAAGTTTGTCAAGGGCCAAGTTTTTAATAGTCCTCATTTGAATAATTTACTTAAGAAAAATGGTGCTTTTGTGTGGACTGAAGCATGCATGAGAGATTTTGATAACTTAAAAAGGGAACTTTTGAATGACAATATTTTGCATCACCCCATACTGTCAAAACCTTTCCATATGAGTACTGACAGCAGTGCTTATGGAATTGGCATAGAAGTGTTCCAAGAAATCTGTGAGGGCAAAGAAATCAAACACCGGATTATCGCATTTGCCAGTAGAACCCTAACAAAATACGAGAGAAACTACACTATTTCGGAAAAGGAAGCTTTGGCCATTATATGGGGGCTAAAGAAATTTAGAAATTATCTGTGGGGCCATAAGCTCATTATACATACCGACCACAAAGCTTTGACTTTTCTTAAAGATTGCCGTTTACTTAATGGTAGGCTGACTCGTTGGGCTTTGTACCTGCAACAATTTGATTATGATATTTGCTATGTTAAAGGTACTGAGAATTATGTGGCAGATGCCTTATCTCGAATGCCCAATGGTATGAGTGAAGTGCCCAATGAAAATGGGGAAGAGGGTACTTTTCAGATACGGTATATGAAAGAGATTTCAGGAAATAGGAAAATTGAGCAGATATGTAAAAATATGAGGTACCATCAGAATGAGGATTCAACCTGGAAATCAGTGAAAGTAAATTTTGACAGTGTGCAGTACCCTCAAATTAAGAAATATTACAACATTTATAAAGGCATTTTATATAGGAGGAAAGATTTAGTTACTGAGGAATGGAGGGTATGTTGGCCAAACCAGTTTGATACTGATGTCATAGATTATTTTCATTTGGCATTGGGGCATAGTGGGCCGAAAAAATGTTTGGATAAACTGAATAATGTAGTAGTGATTACCGGCAGTGTAAGTAAGAAGGTAAAGGAACGAATTAAGTCATGTGATGTCTGTCAAAAGACCAAAGTACCGAACAAAACTAGTAGGGGACCAATGCAAAGTACATTGCCTGAAGACACCCTAGACTTATTATCGGTAGATTTATATGGTCCCCTCCCAAAGACTTCGGGAAATTGTGCATATGTTTTGGTGATTTTGGAAGTATTTTCTAAATTTGTGAAACTATACCCCTTGAAAAAAGCCACAGCAAAAGCTGTATTTAGTAGGATGGTCGAATACTTCAGGACCATCGGGAAACCCAAGGCAGTACTATCGGACAATGGACCCCAGTTCATATCCAAAATTTGGAAAGAGGGAATGGAGAAAAATGGTGTGGAGGTTAAATATATTGCAGCCTACCATCCTGCAAGCAATCCGGTTGAAAGGTATATGCGCGAAGTCGGGAGATTGTGTAGAACATACTGCAGTCACAATCATAGAGCCTGGGGCAGATTCATATCGGATTTTGAGAATGTCATGAACACTTTACATCATGAAACTACAGGATTCCCACCAGAAGAAATTTTGTTAGGTAAAAGTAGTAAAAGTTTAATTGACGAAAAATTAGAGTTTCCACCTTGTACAAGGTTGGGATTGAATCAAAAGAAAGAATTGGTAATAAAAAGGGCAAAGCAAAAAGTCGAATCTAGATCTAGAAGACACGATAAAAATCTAAAAGTTTCAAAATTTAAAATTGGAGATTATGTTCTTCTAAAAACCCACGAAAAATCTAGTGAACTAAACCATGAGATTTCAAAATTTAAATATATTTATAATGGACCATATATAATACAGAACATTCCACACAACAATGCTTACTACCTAATCTACCCAAAATCCAAAAGACCTTTAGGAGTAAGAAATATTGTGGATCTGAAACTGTATGTTCCCAGAAACGAGTAATTGTGCTGTATCTTATGCTGAACCCAAGTTATTTCAAATGTAACTAATCTTTGTAAGTGTCTGTATAATCTTGAAAGTGTGCTAACATAGTTATGTGAGTTTCAGATTACCAATTGTACTGTAACTGTAAAAATGTATGGAGGAAAGGAATGAAAAGAAAGGATAAATGCTATCAGCCCGATAAAAGATGGAACTGTCAAAAATGAAAATGGGCAGTGTATGAACCATAAAATGAAGGACTGCCAAATACCAATGAGGGTAGATAAATAGTCGATGGAAAATAGTAAATGTAATCCAGAGGATGTGACAATATGAAGTGAAATGGACTGCCCAAATCCACATAATAGGCAGCAAATATGTGTAGATAATTTTCTGAAAATTTTGTGTGTGTGTTTTGTTTAATAAGTTAAGAAATGGACTGCTATTCAAAGCAAGCAGCGACAAATTATCTTATAGTGTATACGAAATATGCATTTGTTTTTGTAGTTAAATGTTTGCATTCCAGAATTTTAAATTATTTCTTTAAGAAATTTGGGAAAAAATGATTAAATTGCTATTTTAGTAATGTTAGAATGGGAAGTTGGACGGTGCAAAAGGCACTTAAAGTAAATAACGAGAAATTGGTCTTGATATGTTAAAATAGTGTGAACCTATATACAGTGAGTGGAAGGAAATAGGTAGTGTAAATCTTCTTGAACATTTACATAAAGATTCAGAACAAGTGTATAATTGTTAAATTTAGTGTTCCCATAAAATTTAGACTTAAGAAAATTTTCTGGAAACACGGGCATGTGTAACAATAATGTACCTATAATAATGTTTTTCTTTATGAATTTAGATAAATTTTTCTTTCTGAATTTATGTAAAATAATGTAAATAATGTTGTGGATTTTTTTTCCTTTTCGTGTCATGTTAAAGAAACTGTAAACAATTTTTGAAATGAGTGTTATTATTTATGTTAGATTTCAAGCAATTTGATAACCAAAGGAAAGTGTATTTAATGTTAAAACTATTGTATGATGTGAAAATTGTAATTTAAACACTTGGTCCATACGTAGATAATGCATTAGAATATGTGTAGTAGAAAACCTGTGGTGAATACCCTACCTGTAGGGGGGCGGGAAAAGGTGGATGCAGGCGAGCGCGGGAAAACGCACACTGGCGCGGTTCGGCACAACGGGCTCAGTCTTACAGTCGGAGTTGGGCATCGGTCAGAGGAACATGTACTGTACCGAGGAGGCTATCTAGGAAAAGTGGATTCCATTGAGCCTCGGATGGGCCGATTCCGACGACTATTTGGCAGGGCTATTTCCTCAGGCACAAAATTGGAAAGATTACGACGCTAAGAAGAAGGAAAGTGCCGATACTGTGAGAGCCTTAGCCGTGCTTATATGTGTGCTGTGCTGCCCGCTATCTCGCTGCCCGACACCCGCCGCAACGACGTGCACAGGTCAAACATTTATTTCATCTTTAGAAGTGTATCTGTGTGGACCAGTGTTGAAACTGTTCTAACTGTTCAATAATAACGTGACTTTTACCAGAATTGCCTTAGCCATCACTTATCCTTATCGTTGACCTAGACAGGGTCCTTACCACATATTGTGCAACCCGAGTATCCTGAATTGAAAGTTTACAGTTAGTACTAAATTATCTGCAGACCAATTTATGATATAAAGACGTTTAAAGTTAGGAGTGCAAATGTAAATGTTAGAAAAGAACAACAGTGTGGTTAAATTGAAAGATAAATTTTGAATGGAGCTAGCAATGTTATTTAATTGATTTGTGACTGAAATAATGATAACTAAGTAATTCAAAATAAGACAAAAGAATAGTTCTTCACAGATTGATAACTTTGAGTGTTAAATTAACTTCAGGACTTACTAGTTGCAGTATAATGACCATAACAGTTTCAGCCCCCCCCCCTTTCTCTTGCCCATTCTTGCACATTTTGAAGTGTACTGATCAGATTTGAACCGCAAAAATTAATTTCTATATTAAACCTAAGTGTATTAGTGTTTTTTTTTAATTTTAATAGTGACATTGTATGTGTGTTTTCAAAATTGCTGATTCTAGGGTAATCTATGCCCGATTTCAGTCTGATCAATATACCAAGTGCAGCTCGTAGTAATCATTGCTGTGTGGTGTTATGCAATTTCAGCTCGTACAAATTAGTACAAAAGAAGAAAACCTTAGTTCAGTAGATTCTTTCTGGTTCTAAATTTTGCTATAAAACGCAACATTACTACGTGTCATTATGCTTGTACATGCAACCACTTGTACAAGGAAAAACTCACTCAATGCCTAATTAGGCTGGCGACCGTATTATTTATCATTGGTAGAATCTACTGTGTGTACTTCTTGTCCATGCAAACGCGTAATTATACTTTACATTTGCTTGACGCATCGCTGTAGTTACTGACTGAATATAAGTCCGAATTGCTTCCATTAGGTACATGCGGTCAACTTATGTACTAAATCCTTGTTTACAAGGTGAAGCCCGTGAACTTATTACAGTACAGGCTTTATTGAGCTAACGCACGTCCGACAGGGCGGAAGAGTTATATGTTGCCCCGGCAACTACTGAAAAGGTTCCTGCCACTTTTCAGGAACCACACGTTCATCTGGCCTCTCGACAGACACCCCTCCGTTGCGGTTGCATCTATGGTATGGCTATTTGTATCGCTGTGGCACGGAAGCTTCCCCACCAACGGTAAGGTCCATGGTTCATCTGGGGGAGGGGGGGCGGCGAGATATAGTACTGAGAGTCAAATACCGACGAGTTATTTCCGTTGATAGCTTGGTACAAGACCACCTTTACGTTTATGAACTGAATTTGCAACACTGTCATGGCAGACTGATAGTAGGGTCCAGAATAAACAACGATTGGCGTGCAGACGTTCATGTCATTTGAAACGGTTCTTTGACGGCTGGAAGGTGTAAAGAGCAGATCGTCTGACATTTTGTTTTACAGTGTACTGTTGCCACTGCAGGTTATGACTGTCTTTACAGCGTGGAGAGAACAGGCGACGTGCTAGGGCAGTTGAATGCAACTGAACATGTCAGGCCATATACAGAGCTGGACATTGTCCTTCTTCAAGAGTAGCAAAACATTACTCAACATCATATCAATAACACTCTTCAATTTATGATATGTAGTAGTCAATCTTGGTGGGCAGTGGTAACAAGAAAACTTCAGGAATCTTAGTTGACGCAGAGTAGTCTGTTTAAAGTATTAACCCTATACAGAAAACGTCCCCTCCTGTTTACAAGAAATAGAACAGAGAAAAACAGCTGCAGGTGTGAACACCATTGTAGTTTATACTGTCTTACATCCGGTACGTGATTTCTTCGCCCAAGAGTAACTGTAATAAGAAATATGAAAGCGAAGTGTGAAAGCTTTACTTCGCAACAAGCGCATTACAAGAAACGTTCCTCCTCGCGTTTTTCGAAAAAAATCTCCTCACAAATTGACAGAATCAGCAACGATGAGCATACAGACTTTCATGTCATTTGAAACGGTTCCTTGACTGCTGGAAGGTGTAAGGAGGAAATACTTTGAATGGAGTTGAAATCAGTTTATAGTACTTAAAATACGAATAATGATAAAATTAGCCACGTCCGAAATAAATGACGATCACTAACATTATTTCCATCTCTTTTACTAGCTCACTTATTTTGTGAACAGTGAAAATCTGTTTCGTTTGTATCTGCGCTTTATCTGATTAATTTGGGACATAGTGCGGTGGTGAAAAGATGTTCTGCAGTATACTGTCTAAAAACTTTACCGAAGTTAAAAGTACCAACAATGTCAAATCCGATAAGAGAACGTCGCTTCAGTCAAGAAATATGCGATATTCATTTAAAATATAAAGATGCTATTATATTCCGTCATTACCTATATGTGTGAGAGAAGACACCTTACGGATTTGCCCACAATCAGTGTAGAGTAAACATTTCTGTGCCTAAAGCAGGAAGCATTTTAGAAAATATGAATTCTATTGTACATATTGGAGATAGGTTATGCGCGATAGCCTGAATCCAGCGCAGGTCGAATTGCTTGATTCTTCACAGAGATTCATTCCTCTCTCGTTTTACGGTTTGCAAAACACGTAGCACCCTCAAACCAGTGTAAACTGGGTGTGTGTATAGGCGCTCCAAGGAGCTCGTATTCTACCGTATCTTGTTCGTATCTGCCCGAAACCAGACTGAGGCGAACGCTTCGACTGTGTAAGCAGAGTAACTGTAAGAATATCCCGATCCGACTTTCGTCGGACTTGGAACTACATCTAGTCGCCCAGTTCCAATTTGAACTCGAAAATTCCAGTCTTCCCCGGCACATTATAGAGTACAGTACATGGGCTCGCTGTTACAGAAGCTACGGAACAATTATAGGGCTCTGTGATGTTGGTGCCTTTCTTCATCGAGAAATACGAATATGTTTCGCTAGTTTCTCCACAAATTAGATGTTTGTAAGCATCAAGTCAGGGATGTACACAGATATTCCGTTATTTAAAACACTCCATATTAAACATCCCATGTTCATCATTTGATAATTATGCATCCGAATGCTGTTCTACACATTTTGTAATATTTTGAATAGAGCTGAAATTGGTTGATAGTACTTAAAATATGAATTATGATAAAATTAATTACGTCCGAAGTAAATGACCATAACTAACCGTAATTCAATCTATCTTTTCAGCTCACTTATTCTGTGAACAGTGGAAGGGCGTAGCGTTCCAAAGGATTGGAAAAGGGCACAGGTCATCCCCGTTTCCAAGAAGGGACGTCGAACAGATGTGCAGAACTATAGACCTATATCTCTAACGTCTATCAGTTGTAGAATTTTGGAACACATATTATGTTCGAGTATAATGACTTTTCTGGAGACTAGAAGTCTACTCTGTAGGAATCAGCATGGGTTTCGAAAAAGACGATCATGAGAAACCCAGCTCGCGCTATTCGTCCACGAGACTCAGAGGGCCATAGACACGGGTTCTCAGGTAGATGCCGTGTTTCTTGACTTCCGCAAGGCGTTCGATACAGTTCGCCACAGTCGTTTAATGAACAAAGTAAGAGCATATGGACTATCAGACCAACTGTGTGATTGGATTGAAGAGTTCCTAGATAACAGAACGCAGCATGTCATTCTCAATGGAGAGAAGTCTTCCGAAGTAAGAGTGATTTCAGGTGTGCCGCAGGGGAGTGTCGTAGGACCGTTGCTATTCACAATATACATAAATGACCTTGTGGATAACATTGGAAGTTCACTGAGGCTTTTTGCGGATGATGCTGTGGTATATCGAGAGGTTGTAACAATGGAAAATTGTACTGAAATGCAGGAGGATCTGCGGCGAATTGACGCATGGTGCAGGGAATGGCAATTGAATCTCAATGTAGACAAGTGTAATGTGCTGCGAATACATAGAAAGAAAGATCCCTTATCTTTTAGCTACAATATAGCAGGTCAGGAAATGGAAGCAGTTAATTCCACAAATTATCTGGGAGTACGCATTAGGAGTGATTTAAAATGGAATGATGATATAAAGTTGATCATCGGTTCATTGGAAGAATCCTAAGGAAATGCAATCCGAAAACAAAGGAAGTAGTTTACAGTACGGTTGTTCGTCCACTGCTTGAATACTGCTCAGCAGTGTGGGATCCGTACCAGATAGGGCTGATAGAAGAGATAGAGAAGATCCAACGGAGAGCAGCGCGCCTCGTTACAGGTTCATTTAGTAATCGCGAAAGCGTTACAGAGATGATACATAAACTCCTGTGGAAGACTCTGCAGGAGAGACGCTCAGTAGATCGGTACGGGCTTTTGTTGAAGTTTCGAAAACATACCTTCACCGAGGAGTCAAGCAGTATATTGCTCCCGCCTACGTATATCTCGCGAAGAGATCATGAGGATAAAATCAGAGATATTAGAGCCCACACAGAGGCATACCGACAATCCTTCTTTCCACGAACAATACGAGACTGGAATAGAAGGGAGAACCGATAGAGATACTCAGGGTACCCTCCGCCATACACCGTCAGGTGGCTTGCGGAGTATAGATAAAGATAGATGTAGAAGTCTGTTTGCCTATGCATCTGCGCTTTATCTGATGAATTTCGGAGATAGTGCGTTGGTTAAAAGATGTTATCACAACACCATCTTCCACGTACAAAACAAGAATGAAATCGATAGGTAACACATTCTATAGAAGCCGATGTTCAGCTGCATACTAGTGAAAACACTGATTTTCAGACAACAGGAAAAATAATAGAAAAAACAGGAAAACTTTCTAAAACAGGGAGCAATCGTGACAAAAGATGGGTATGTTGTCATCACTGTGGTGCTTGTTGTAACTGGAGGTGATCGCAGGAAGGATTATGTTGTTTACAGTTCCCCTCGCAAAAACACAGTGGAGTTGAGAGGAGCTTTATGAGAAGAGTTGCATGCAGCTGCCTGCTTTGGCGCTCATAGCTATCAGCTCGTGCTAGTCACAGACGATACCGTACGGATGTTACTTACCCTGCAAAAAGGTAACACATCTATTTAGCCCATTCCAGGATGTAGCAACTTCACGAACAACTATCCTGTGCATGGAACTGTGTTTTCACAGTCAGGGAATTTTACGTTTTTTCCATTACGACTACTTTTCACCTTTGTCGGCACCCTAACTGTTCGCTTTGTCTTACATGAGGCAATTTCTTGTGGAAATCAGTTTGGTTACTAAATTATTCGCTGAATGAGTATATTTACTGCAGCGAAAGCAATAATAATTGCTAAGTTGTTGAGGACCGTTCTTGGTCGGACAGGTGGCGATATTGAAGAAAACTGCGACAGTTGTTCTACTGCTGAATTACTGAGTCACTAGAAAGGGGTCGCCTAGACGAACTGAAGTTAAGAACTACGGAACGAGATGGATATTCCACGTGGTGACTGAATTCTGCCACACCGGTCATGTAACGAAAGCGCTCGCCTCTCATTAGTCAGATCTCAAACGCTAGCTCTCCTTACCGGCCTAGGAGTGCTCGAACGATTGCTATGCGTGGACGTGAATTCTGTGGAACTGGGAAAACGCAACTTCATTCAAAACTAAGTGTGAAAAAAATGTACCAGCGAATCACAGAAACAAAAATTTTTAAAAACGTTCTAAGTGTGTGCACAACCTAATTACTTACAATACGTGTGTTTGATGATGCTGATTAAAGCGAAGTCAGTATCAGTTCGTAAATCCTGCATCATCTGCATCCCCAAATAGATTGGTTTTCAGATTTCATCCATTGCAATTGAAAACTAAAGCTTACTCATCGGTCGTTGGATACACTTTCTATTAACTACCTATAGTCAGCGTAAGGGGTTGATAGGAGGGTTTGCTAATTAAGATGTACGAGTTTGTTGCGGCTAAGATAACAACATTGAACAGCTCAGAGGTAACAAGATATTTAAAAAAAGAGTAAAGATAAACCTACCGTATTTTTAACTGAAACTAAACTTCTTTGGATAGTAAAGAAGAAAAATTCGATGTGGTTTGCTGAAGGCCACAACAACAAACTAGTCAAGTGCTACTCATCAAACACACTTCAAATTAGTGTTAGAAACCTTCAGATATGAATTAGTACATACTCAATTCCCGTCACAAACATAATGAAATATTACTAATCATTTTTTACATCATACCAGCAACATCTATAACAAGGTTTCACAGTCTTGGAGAAGTGTGATGCCACGCCTCCAAGGAATTTCGATATGACATTTACACTGAAGTATCAAGTAGAAACAAGCAAAAGATGTGAACAAAGGTAAGCCTGAAATACGAAAAGTAATTAGCTACCACGCATCTAAATTTGAGTATTCATATTATATAATTTCACGGGGCGACAGAGAAATGATGATAGCATAAAATCGTTCTTCTCATGTAAGGGGGTTGGCCCCTCCCGCCTCCACAATTTTTGTGACTTAAGAAGTATTGGCACCGTTTAGTTACTAATTATCAGCAAGATAGCGATTTCTGTTAAAACGGGGACTTTGTAAAAAGAAGCTCACTTTCACGCACAGGGTGAAATTAGTGGTAAAAATTCGCCAGTACGAAGTGGCCGTGCGGTTAAAGGCGCTGCAGTCTGGAACCGCAAGACCGCTACGGTCGCAGGTTCGAAACCTGCCTCGTGCATGGATGTTTGTGATGTCCTTAGGTTAGTTAGGTTTAACTAGTTCTAAGTTCTAGGGGACTAATGACCTCAGAAGTTGAGTCCCATAGTGCTCAGAGCCATTTGAACCATTTCGCCAGTACCTAACAACTTAACATCATAGAGTCGTTGCTTCAGGACATACTGCAAAAAGACACAGTTAGATCACGGAAATGAATTCAACTTTCGTTCGCTGACTGTTTCTCTGTAGATATGTGTCTTTAAATAGGATGCGGAGAGAACAGCCACGCTCACTTTTCGGCTGGACGGGCGTTACCGCGATCGGTATAATCTGTAGCCAAATCACACGAAATTACAGTGCGGTATCGACCACGCTGGTAGAAGTGCGTAGGGCGTCTCAGGAGGAACTGTGAATATTCAGAAACGATTATTCGACGCAAGAAGGTTCATTAAACATGGGCTCTAAAATGCGTACCACAAGACCTATGAGCACTCCTTCATATTCGATACTGTGAAACAAATCTCCTCTATTGGAAGCTCTCTGCTTCCCATATTTTGAGGGGTGGTAGAACGGACAAACACAAGAAGAAAAGACCAGTAAACACTGTCTCTAAAGTGTATACCGTATTCGTGTTTGATGATTTATGCTCGCTTTGCCACCTTCTCAGTGGTATTATTATTGAATTAGTCTGTACCTCTGCAGACTATACATCCCTTTCTTTTTTAAGTCTAAACACGGGGACTATTCGGAAAGTAATGTCCGCTAAGTAGCGAAATGGAAACGCCAGTGAAAATCCGATGGAGATTTGCACAGAAGTGTTTGACAGTGTCTCTAATATGCCTGTCGATCTGAACACGTCGTTCTTTCAGCTCTGAGCAAACAATAACCTCTTAAAGATGCCTAGAACACTAGCGTCTCCCACCAAGTATGCATGCCTACTAAGAGGTTTCGCCCGATTTCATGAAATCCCACATAATGTACCTGTCATGCATTTCACTCTTCATGATAATTCTCGGTCGCACACTGCAGGGGCAATGAGGATGCGCTTGCAGCGTTTTTGAAGGGAAGTCTTTGATCACCCAGTAGACAGCCCAGACTTGGCTCCCTCTGATGTTATTCTCTGCTCCCACGAACCTCTGGCTTTGAACAAATTTCGCCACAGGCAACGTACTGCAGACCAGCATAGAGAAGTGGCGTAAGGCACAGGCCGCTGTCTTCTATGACGAAGTTAATGAAAAGTTGGTACAATGGTACGACAAATGTATAAGTTGAAGCGGCAACTATCTAGAGAAGTAGCTCGGATATTTAGCAAACTGTTGGAAATAAAGCAATTTTTTATTTTCACTGTGGTTTTCATTTCGCGAGCGATCGGATCTTACTTTCTGAATAGCCCTCGTACAATTCTCCTTTGACTGGTTTTTATGTATATTCCCTACCGTCTTACGATTTTACATATTTTGCTGGTCATATCTGGTTGTGCACAAAAACTGGCCATATCTTCACCCTGCCAATAGGAAAACAAATCTAATGTTTTGGTATCCCGGTCCTGACCGGTAGTTTTCGTGTCGGTTCTAGTTAGCAGTTACTTTAATTGACATTCCATTTGATCAAAGGGGCATCTTTTACAAATTTAAACGTCGTAACTACTATTTTGTGTCGCTGCTAACCAGTGAGACTACGATAATGCTGTTTCTATTAAGTCCAAGTTACTAGTATCCGTACTTCGTGAACTAGGATGTAAGACACTACGTCCATCACGCAACGTTACAGTTTGTAGTACTGTTTTGTTTTCTGGCTTGCTGCTTGTATCAGCAGTGCCTTTTACTCGCCTTCACAGTGGGGTCATTAACTTAGCTTCAACAGCACAACTTGCTTTAGACATCCTATATTAATGAACTGTGCACACTTCCTCGAAAAAATACTGTACCAGTAAACACGTTTACGTGTTCAATTAGTAGCAAGTCGAGTCTTGGTGAATGACTCAGCACGCGAAAGCCACCAGGGTAGTGCAGTGGATAAAACACTGGAGTCGCATGCTGGAGGAGCGGCGTTCAAATTCCCATCTGCCCTCCATGACTTAGGTCTATTATGATTCTTTCGAGTCACTTCTGGTTGCTTCCTTCCACAGGCTGCATCCGTTTTCCTGATTCACCCTTGGCCATCGAACCTAAAGCTTCCTTTCTAACGTCATCAGAATCCGTGGTTGGTTAATCCTTAATATTCCTTCCTGCCTTCAGCGTTAAAACTTAGAAATCGTATTGGTTGTGCCGTCCAAATTCGGGCTGGAAGTAGTGCCTCCATTAAGGGGCAGTAAGGAGGACGAAATCTGCGTGGAGCACATGAACTTTAAAACCAGCACCGACGAGCCAGTGTACATTATTTAAGTGACTGTTCACACATTTTCACGAACTGCTGTGTTAGCTCATCCTCTTCTTCTCAGTCATAACACACTACCAGTTGTAACAGACAAATACATACAACTGAATTTATACAATTCTCAGATGGCCTACATATCTGGGATACCGTGTCCACGAGAACATCATATGACCACGGAAATAACATAATGTTATATTTAGAATCATAAAGATCTTGTATCTCGCGAAGCGTGAAAAAATGAAATAACGTCAGAGGAACGTAAAGTACAGAGTAAATTAAGAGAATAACTCATCAAGTGTGACATTATCTAATGCTGTCCCTTATCGCTTGATATTTCACAACACTCCTCGAAGATATATTTTAACAGCAGAAAGGCATACTAAATATGGAGACAGTAGCGCGGAAAGGCTTTATTTTGTTATAATCGGAAACACATTTATACAACTGCTGCGACTGTGGGCACTTCCATAAATAAGTTACAGTGTTGTGTATTATGATTTTTGAGTACACCAGATGTAGCAGGTATGAAGATACGAAGAGTAAAATATCAAGAAATGAAGTACGGCGACGAATAAAATAGACATGTCATCAAAAGCGTATTGATATATAAACTGAAAAGGAATGAAGTGCCTTTTGAAAAGACCTTTCTACAGACCTCGTCAGATGTTACAAATTCTACGAAATACGGTAGGTAACCAGAAAATCAGTTATGGAAAGTACTGTGCGGCAGGTGACCGGCCGTAGTTAAACACCATCTTTTACAACCATATTTCCTCACTAATCGTTACCTGATCAGAATTCTTTCACAAAAGTTTTCTTTCTTCCTGAATCTGTCTCCAACCACAAGGATGATTTGACACCGCCAAGTTTTCCGAGTACTATTCCACATAGAACCTGTGGGTCCCCCTGTAACCGACTAGGTGACTCCGTCATGCGGAGTCATACAGCTTTAAGCGCTTCAGTCCGGAACCGCGCTGCTGCTACGGTCGCAAGTTCGAATCCTGCCTCGGGCATGGATGTGTGTGATGTCCTTAAGTTAGTTTGGTTTAAGTAGTTCTAAGTCTAGGGGACTGATAACCTCAGATGTTAAGTCCCATAGTGCTCAGAGCCATTTGAACCATTTGAAGACCTACAGTTATAACGTGGTCTTCGCACAACACTGAAACTTGGTATTTTAACGTAATACAAATCATTGTGAGAAATGATACCGTGGGTTAAATTACGTCACGGCGGCCGCTCCACCTCTGCTCCACTAACAGCTGTAATTCACTCTATAACACTACAACCGGCTTTACGTAACTTGTGTAATCAAATACCAAGTTTGGTTTATTACGTACCCTGCCCCAACAGAACAAATAGTCCTGTCACGGAAATGCCACGAAAAACACTACCGTCTGCTACTTTTATACCATAACATTAAAGTGGGAAGCAGATCGAAAAATGGAACTATTTTGTTAGATTAACCATGGTATAAAGCAACAGAGCAGTGTTATCCTCTGAGCGGAATTTTGTTTGTGTTGACCATGAAATATCTAACGGAGGTAGCTTATCGGAAGTGAAAGTCAGAATTACGTAAATATTTAAACAGTAACAAACAATATTTTACCTATTTACACTGTTCAAAGAATAAAGAAGATGATCGCCAGCCTAATTAGGCAAGAGAATGATGGACATTCTTGTTCAAGAAAATAGGTATGAGTATCTTTAACGGGCAAACACAACCTTTACTTTGCCACACGCAAGTGCAATGAATTCTGGCACTTGAATACAGTATGTTCACGTTAAGGTTGGAGCTACCAGATCAGAACGAACTTTTTGCATAAATATAACAGATAACAAAACGCACTATTACCTTGATGACTTAGTCAAACAGAATGGTCTCCATAACGTTACTATTAATATTCACTGTAGAAACGTAAATCGGACATAGGTTTAATATTACTTTTCAAACAAATTCCTATCTAACACGAAATATGAATATGGTCCACAGCAAAATTAGTTACTGTGCATAGATTAAGTCTTTCACTACTAAACGCTTTTCTACTTAGAATGAACATTAAATGGGATTCACTAACATTAATTCTCACTATCTTTTGAATAAAGAAATTATTGTTTTCATAGATAGTGGTCGTTCTATTAATCGTTATCTAGCATGAGCACGATAGACAAACTGTTGATCCTGTTACACCATTAATATGCACTTTTAATACACAAGGGGATCCCAATATTGTACAGAATTTCACTTGAATAGCAAGAGTAATTGAAACTTGCTATAAGTAAGTAACTTTGTGCGTTTGAACTACTTTCAGAGGAAGGAGGCCCTTAATCTTGACCACTGTAGCAGAGCATACTAAACACACTTTCAATACACTAGAGAAACAAGTACTTAACAAGCATGAACATATAACTCTCAACAGTTGCAGTTCTGAACTTTTACTTCAGTGAAACACAAATTTGAGATATTCGTAAGACCCTTTCAACAAACAATATTAAATTTAGCACACTCTATTGCCATATTAATTTTAATATGCTTTCAATAAAGGACACTCGGTAATCACTTTAGTTCAAACGGCGAGGAACCTGATAGGTGTTATGATAAGGAAAAAATCAAGGTTTGGTACATAAATTCATTTATAAATTATCTTATATCTGAGTACACAATAACATCCTATGAGCTGATCCTTCACTGTACATTAGAGTAGTGTTCCATTACAGTGATTGCGCGATGTGGTGGCAATTGCATGTTGGCAGGTGGATTCGCAGGTAGAACTGCTGCAGTCTGTCATTTCTTGGTGGTGACAATAGATACCAATTCCAGAATAGTTCCAGCTCTTTATCCATTCATCCGAGGCATTGGAAAGCGTCCGGAAAAACCTCTCTCGGAACCAGCACAATACACAACTTTTACATGAGCAGTTCATAGTTTGGTAGCTCGTCCCCGACTGACTCTGTGTTCCACCTTTTTTACCCACGCCAACCACATTTTGCGCGCGCTACTAAGTTCCGTTCCCGAGGGGAACCACACTACCTTTTACATACGAAATAACTAAGAACCCTAAATGAAGGCCAGCAGTTTACATAACAGCAACCAAACATATTAAATAAAACAGAACATTTCTACAAAAAAATTATTTAATTTTAAAGAAAACCAAAGAGATTACATGACAAAGTCAAAACATATAATTTGTCGTATTATGCATATTACAGAGATTACATTTCCTACACTCTAAAAGACATCAAAGTTTTTAACAGAAAAGAATAAACACTCTCATGGTATCGATTCAATCCAACAGTATTTACAGAAACTTTACGGTATAACACTAAACAAAACAGAAGGCAAAATAAATCAGTAGAGCATTAGAGTTATGGTGTTACAACTCCTCCGTTTTATTAAGCCAACTCGCGTATTTTAGGCTATCTAAATTGTAGCAGTCAGTCGAAGTTGATGGCAACAGCATGGTGGGCAAACATAGAGGCAGCTCGAGAAAGTATCTCCTGACATGCGCCCTGTCCAGAACTCCAATAAATCTGATCATAAGGCACAACAAAATACGGCCGCCAGTGTGATGGGACAAAATGAAGTTCACTCTGATTTAATGACACTCGATTTATTATGATTTAAAAACAAGTAAAGTTATCCATGCGAGCTCAGTCACAGTCACTCTGCATCCGCATTAATTGATTTAAGGTCGTTTTAATTGAATTTGCCGTTACTATTAAGTTTTTTTGTGGTCCATTTTAATTTAAGAACCATTGGCTGACTTTCTAAATAATGTCAGTTCTACGAATTAATAACTTTTATGCCCTCGCGGTCCTTTCTTTTTGAAGGCTCCGGCGGGATTCTAAATATTCCACAATCTCTCTCCTGTTATTGAAATGGTATAACGTCACAAATATTGATCTTTCCACAAAACTAAATCATTTTTAAGTTCGATCGTGCGGAGCGCGAGTACGCGGCATCTGCCCGGCAGACTTCGACTAATTCACTTATCCGCCAAACCGAACGGTGGGCGCCAAGCTGCGCCTTCCTAGTGCAGTGAGGCTTCCCCAACAGCGGCGCTAACCAGCTAGACCAAGGACACGCAAAGGTAGATTTGATCTGTCTGGAACAGGATCGATGTTTGTACGCTTACACAACTCGCCTAGCTTTTATACCTGAAGAGAACCGAAACTCTGTAATGAGAGGTAACTCTGTAAAGGGCAGGTTCTTAAACAGCCACTTGGTCTACATCTACATCTACATTTATACTCCACAAGCCACCCAAAGGTGTGTGGCGGAGGGCACTTTAGGTGCCACTGTCATTACCTCCCTTTCCTGTTTCATTCGCGTATGGTCCGCGGGAAGAACGACTGCGGGAAAGTTTCCGTGCGCGCTCAAATCTCTCTAATTATACATTCGTGATCTCCTCGGGAGGTATAAGTAAGGGAAAGCAATATATTCGACACCTCGTCCAGAAACGCATCCTCTCGAAATCTGCACAGCAAGCTACACCGCGATGCAGAGCGCCTCTCTTGCAGAGTCTGCCACTTGAGTTTGCTAAACATCTCCGTAACGCTTACCAAATAACCCTGTGACGAAACGCGCCGCTCTTCTTTGGATCTTCTCTATCGCCTCTGTCGACCCGACCTGGTACGGATCCCACACTGATGAGCAATACTCAAGTATAGGTCGAACGAGTGTTTTGTAAGCCCCCTCCTTTGTTGATGAACTACATTTTGTAAGGACTCTCCCAATGAATCTCAATCTGGCACCCGCCTTACCAACAATTAATTTTATATGATCATTCCACTTCAAAACGTTCCGTACCCATACCTCCAGATATTTTACAGAAGTAACTGCTACCAGTGTTTGTTCTGCTATCATATAATCATACAATAAAGGATCCGTCTTTCTATATATTCGTAATACATTACATTTGTCTATGTTAAGGGTCAGTTGCCACTCCCTGCACCAAGTGCCTATCCGTTGCTGATCTTCCTGCATTTCGCTGCAATTTTCCAATGCTGCAACTTCTCTGTATACTACAGCATCATCCACGAAAAGCAGCATGGAATTTCTACTAGGTCCTTTATACATATATTGTGAAAAGCAATGGTCCCACAACACTCCCCTGTGGCACGCCAGAGGTTGCTTTAACGCCTGTAGACGTCTCTCCATTGAGAACAACCTGCTGTGTTCTGTTTGCTAAAAACTCTTCAATCCAGCCTCACAGCTGGTCAGATATTCCGTAGGCTCTTACTTTGTGTATCAGGCGACAGTGCGGAACTGTATCGAACGCCTTCCGGAAGTCAAGGAAAATGGCGTCTACCTGGGAGCCTGTATCTAATATTTTCTGGGTCTCATGAACAAATAAAGCGAGTTGGGT
This sequence comes from Schistocerca cancellata, assembly GCF_023864275.1. NCBI lineage: Eukaryota > Metazoa > Arthropoda > Insecta > Orthoptera > Acrididae > Schistocerca > Schistocerca cancellata. Next base: position 934,189,787 of record NC_064626.1, read on the forward strand.
CTCTCACGATCGCTGTTTCCAGGCCTCCATGTTGATTCCCACACAGTAGATTCTGGGTTTCCAGAAATGACATGGTACGCGAGCAAAAAATATGTTCTACAATTCTACAACATTGGAATAGAGAGAAAAAGTACAAAAATGATCGCTGTACGCAGCACTAATATACTTTATGTATTCGCTATGAAGGAAGACATTAACGGGTTGAGTGTGAATCAATGTACAAAAGTTTTGATGTTCCATGAGAGTGAGTTGTTAATCAAAACACTACGCTGTATGACGATCAGTAAAAGGCAACGCAAAGTTGTATTCAACCAAACAACAAGGGAATGAAAATAAGCTGAAATAAAATCGTAGAATTCTCGTAATATCTGCTGCTGCACAAGTGAAATTCTAACAATAGGTACTACCAAAGCCATCATGATGGGTGAAAACTGGAATCCAACTTTTAAACCCTTAAAGTGCAGATTACAAATTTAGATCGCTTAGAAACACCTCCAGTGAATGATAAACGTTGAAAAGTAGGAGAACCGGCCATGAATTGGAAAGTGAAAACGACAGAGGAACAGCAGAGTTTCATTTGCGTGCTGAGGTTGCGATGCGAAAAGTGAAAGGGCTGGAGAGAATTGGAATTCTGCAGCTGGGCTTTTCACCTGTTTCCATTTCACCGCGAATATCACGCGTTATTTACACAATGTATAGGCTGTGCAATTCAAATGAATGCTCTAATAATTACGCTACCGCTGTATGCTGTGCTAGCAGTCGTAAGTTCACATACGTGATGACCACTGCTCGTCGGCACACTCAAATGCTAGTGGCACGCTAAAGAGGGGTAATTTATTTTACTGCCACCTGTCGTACGTCTCTGAAGTTTATTACTACTGTACTTATACTGCCGCAGCTAGTGGAGTGTTTAGCGACAGTTTCTTACGTCGTAACTCGTTATTACTGAAGCGAAAACAAACAGCACGCAAGGTGAAAGGCCTACCTCAGTTTGTTATCCACATTTCTGTCTTTCAGTAGTGCTTAATTGTAAATATTTTCCGAGAATTCTGTAAACCTAAGAGTAAAATTTGGCATCAGCGTAAAGTCTTTTGGCATGTTCATCCTCTAGTATCTCAAACTTTGCTAAGAGTTTCTCCCACGCAGTAATATAACTGCGGTAACTGGCGCTCAGAGCAATCTTCTGCTTTGAGCTGTCACCTGTTAATAAACGTATCTGCTTGCGAAATCTTAGATCGCGTATATGACTGAACTGAGCTCATTTTTCAGAAAGAGTTCGTTACGTAGTTCTTAACGGGAAAATTTTGTCAAAGTTGGAAACAGTATTAGTTTTGCACTGTAAATATAGTAAATGTTTCAGGAAGTGGTATTGTAGACTATTTCGAATAAAACAGTCATACAATGTGTCCAGGTTTATTGATTACGAAGATGGACTTAAAGCTGTTGAAACGTCACCCAAACAAATATTCATAGAAGTTAAGCAAAGGCAAATGATTCAGTTGAAGTTTATAAATTCCACTTCACATTATAATGTAAAATATCTCGCGGAGTATAATTAATTCTGTCAACCCAACGAGGAGTTATTGAAATAGTTCAAAATAATTCTCACTGTGAAATCTAAAAGTCTGATTAGTAATAATCAGTATGAAATATCAAAATAATTCAATCTTAGAAAAGGTCTTTGCATAAAGCCTGAGACTAATCATGGGTGTAGATATAATTTTTTTGTACGAGGGTTATTCGGGAATTAAGGAACGATCTGTCGTGAAATGGAAACAACAGTGAAAATCCGATGAAGTTTTGCACATGTGTATTGGACAGTGTCTTTAGTACGCCTGTCGATCGCGCTACGTCGTTCTTTTTAGTTCAGAGCACACAGGGAGCACAAAGATACCTAGAACAATAGTGTCTCCAGCCAAGTACGAGGGCCTGGTGAGAAATTTCGCCTGAAGCTATGCAGCCAACGTTACATAGCTGTCGTGCGTTTTCTTCTTCAAGACAATTCTCAGCCGCATTCTGCAGGGGCAATGAAGATGCTCCTGCATCGTTTTCAATTGATTATGTTTGATTACCCACAATACAGCCAGTTGTTGTGTCCCTCTGAGCTTCATCTCTGCTCACATGAATCGCTGGCTATGAAGACAACATTTTGGCACAGACAACGAGCTGTAGGCCAGCGTAGAGAATTGGTGGAAAGCACTGGCGGCTGCCATCTACAACGAGGGTATTGGAAAGTTGGTACCGCGCTACGACAAACGTCTAAGTCGGATCGGCGACTATGGAGATAAGTAGCTGGAAGTTGTAGCTAACTGTTGTAAATAAAACAGTTTTGATTTACACTGTGGTTTACATTTCGCGACCTATCGTTCCTTACTTTCTGAATAGCCCACGTATTAATAGCACACGCTGATTTAAGTTAACAGCATTATTCCATTTAGCAATACTATAAGTTTGGTAACGTTTGTTTTACTACTTTCTGAACAATCTGGTAGTCTGCTCTGCAGTGGGGCAGCAACTAACTTCAGAAACTGGTATCTATAAAGAAGTCGTCAATGATCTCCACAGATCACTCGGAATCCGTCTGTGTGCAAGTACGGCTATACCTATGAAATGTAGATGACAGATGTCCAGCATGTGAATATAAAAAATTCCGTAAAAAGATAATAGCATATACAGAAGGAAATGTGACCGTGACTGCAGGTTCTTACTATTCATCCATTCTGCATCATAGTGCACACTTTATCAGACACGGTAGAATATCGTAATGACTAATCTGTATTCATTGAAATAAAACCACCTTTAAACAGTAATCAGACTATATTCTGGAATGAGCGGCATACTTTCCTATACAAATCGACTTGATTCTGAGCACTATTCATAACCCAATCAGTTCGACTCGTGTGTTTACTTTTTCTTTATAGAATTCACCTCTCTGTCACCCGCACAGGCAGAAATCTAAAGGGGTACGAGGTCTTGGTGGATCAGGAACGTGTCCATCTCTGCCATTCCATTTCGGTGGAATGTTGTGTCACCTGGCAACTAGAATGTGTGCGGACCCCGTTATCCTGGAAGGATACTCTTTTTTGTTCCCAAAGGAACCTCTTGCAATAATGCTGTTAACCCTTTGAGTCCCAAAAACATCAGAAATTAATTTTAAATTTCTCACAGCATTGATCTTTATCGTCATAATAAGTAACGAATACAAGAAGAAATTGGCAAAAAGTTACAAACAATTTTTTAAGGAGGTGGCTTCACTTTAGAATATAATGTTGTAAAACTTTTCGAAAATTAACTTTGATTATCACAGCAAGCAACGAATACAAGAATAAATTGGGAAAAAATAAACAATCAATTGTTTTAAAGTTATATTTTCACTTTGGAACCACTGGGACACAGAGTTTTCAAACACACGTCATTTTATAAGTATGCAGGGTGGCTATAACTAAACTTTCGCTGCTTGAAAGGGCCCTCTTGAAAAAGGACTGATCGTAGGACAATGAAACTTTGAGGAAACATTTGTAAAAACATGCGGAAGAGAAATAAGGAAAAAACCATTGAAAGAAACACCTTTTAATTTTCACATGCAAGGGTAACATTTGTTAACTAAGTACCATGTTTACGTTCCAGATTACAAAAGTTGCTCGACGTGACGACCATCTGCATCCACGACACTCTGGAACAGCACTGCGTGTTTCTCTATCGCTGCCCGAAATAGTGGTGGATCATGGAATGCTCGGCTGTCGTGACACAGCTCGTCCGCTACTTAAAGATCTCACTTTACGTCGAACACTCTCAGCCATAGCAACAGTAACTTCTTCACCAATTTGTGGCGCAAATGGCTGTCGGACTCTCCCAGGGGCAGTTCCCACATCGCCAGTTAATTCGACCTTCCGAATCAAGTTTTCAACCACGGTGCGGAAGGAGGAACTCCCCGCATTTCTTCACTGCATCGATACTCGCTTGGAGCAACATCACTATTGCTGTTATTTTGATAAAACAGTTGTACGAGTAAAGCCCAGCTCATCTTGTCCAGGCCCATGTTGACTGTGTGCAATCAGAATGCAAACTGTCGCCGTAGCACTACGGCGCCTAACGACAAATCATGACACACTACTAACAACGCAAATCCTGCACCGCACTGTCTGAACATCATTACTGTTGTAAGTAGGCTGTTTAGGTTTTTATGTTGGTAACGCCACGTAGCGCTCTGTATGAAAATCACTGACTGTGCTGTGTGCAGTCTGTGGCTCTTTGGCATTGTTGGAATATTCGCTATTGTAGTGTTGAGCAGTTGAATGTGAACAGGGCGTAGCGTAGCGTAGTTGGAGGTGAGCCGCCAGCAGTGGTGGATGTGGAGAGAGAGATGCCACAGTTTTGAGAGGTCACTATAAGCGGACAATCTGGACGTGTGTCCGCTACAAAAAGAAAATTTGTAGAGATGGATGTCATATATATTATGACTTTTGAACATTGTTAAGGTAAATACATTGTTTGTTCTCTATCAAAATCTTTCATTTGCTAACTATGCCTATCTGTAGTTAGTGTCTTCAGTAGTTAGAATCTTTTATTTAGCTGTCAGTATTGGTGCTCACTGTATTGCAATAGTTCGAGCAAACAAGATTTTTGTGAGGTAAGTGATTCGTGAAAGGTATAGGTTCTTGTTAGTCAGGGCCATTCTTTTGTAGGGATTATTGAAAGTCAGATTGTGTTGCGCTAAAAATATTGTGTGTCAGTTTAGTGATGATCAGAATAAGTAAAGAGAGAAATGTATGAGTACGTTCAGTTTTGCTCAGCTGTTTGAAAATCCAATAATGTAAGAGGTTTCCCAGCACTGTCACTTTTCAATTTTTCTAAGGGGACGTTACACTATAAATTCGGGTACCAGTGAGGCAAATAGCTTACCGTCCACACTGGCTCAAATAGCGAAATTTTGATTACAACGACACACTGATTAAAAGCAATTTCTCATTTTTTATAGACGCAATTCCACATCTCGAAACATCCATGAACTCATAATGGATAAAAGAAATTATAGTCCTGGATAACAAGCAACAATGGGCCGTACATTTATTAAATTTATGTAGAAATTACATACTGATCCAGTGGTTTCATTTAGAAACCACTTTTAACAACAGATATTCAAAATCAAATTCACCATATAGTAACTTTAGGCATACTTACTTTCACTGTCAATAATCTTCTCAATATGATCAGTATTAAAAAATAAAAATAAAAAAATAAAATAAAAAAAACATGTCACAATCTTCTACAATCACGTAGCACACTCTCTGCGCCGACTGCTGCTTTGGACACTGTAAGTGACTGGTGCAATGCAGTACATTCGTAGAAGTACCACAGTGTACCGCCAGATTTCTCTGTCTTGCAGCAGTATCGGTGGTTTCATGCGAAAGGCACGGATACTTTTTTTAAAAAGAAAGAAGACCTAATAAAATGGTGATTTCATGCGGAAACCACTGGTCCTCAGTGGGTTAAGCGGCGACTCCGCACCACTTTGCTCCCACTGTAACTAACCACACTGTCAGTGCTGTACTATCGAACGCAATGTCAATTTTTTTAGGCACTTACACTTTAATTTCTGTTTATTAGCCGACCTATCCGTGGTTCTGGCAGATACAGCATAGTGTCGCGTCCCGGCACAGCCTCACTATACCAGAATGCAGCAAGTGCGAACTGCGTAGCGCAATCGGTACGTTAACGACAATGGGTTAGTTATAAATTGCTGTCAACCTTTATATCGGAAGTGAGAGGAAGAGAATCTCCTTGGTTTGTAGCAAATAAGTTTCCTGAAAATTGGTTATAGAATTGCAATAGGCAGCAAAGATTGGTTAGTTTCTATCAAGCTTATTCTCACATATACTTATGTGAGGTGTTGGAGCATAAACCCCTTATTAAGATTCAGTCTATTTATTCGGACTTGCTACTTCAAAGCTAATTGCCGGTACATATAAGGAACAAGTACAAAGCAATCACTTGTTCTTGGTTAGCACTGAAATCTCTCTAAGTAATTGAGACAAAGACTGACAGCCTCTGTCCTGAGTGTCCACCAGAGTCTATCACCGTCTTCTCGTAGTTGAAGTCTTTATCAGCTGTATCGGCCCCACTGGCGTGTCGCTACGGAATCTCCAAACTGCTGGCACTGGCTCTGAATCTGCATCTGAATCTCTGCCCCTAGCTATTCCGCTGCCTGGCCTTTTATTTCGTTTCTCATATACTTGGGTGCACACGAGTTAATTTGTTTCACGCGACCCTTTCATTTCTAAGTGGTCGGGTTGCACAAGAATGCCTATGGTTCCACACGACACTCTCGTTTCTAATTGGTCAGCTTGCTCAAGAATGCCTTCGGTTCCACACGACACTTTCGTTTCTAGGTGTACACAACTTAATTTGGTTCCACACGAATCTTTTCCGCACGTAACTGACACTCTTTCTTGCTGTATTGTCTCCCTGGTGTTTGCGTCTTCCATTGCGCAAGTTTGATTCATGCTGCTTCCTCTGGCAGGAAATCAAACACTAAGTTTCTTGATGAACAAGCCATACTTGGCAGCCTCCGCCGCTTATCTTGTCCCTACGTCCTGGTGGACTATTTCTTAATGTCGGCTGCCTGTTTGTCTATGGAGCCTGGACTTTTATTATGGTCACAAAAGCAAGAATAAAAATTAAAATTTTCTACAGTCACAACAATAGGCTGCAGAAAGCTTTGAACTCTTCCCCGCAGTAGCGATATGGTGAAGGGGATTTAATTTTCGACTGTGGGCAACCGTTTTCCTGGGAACTGTTACTGAACGGCCACTTTAAAAAGTGTTGTGTCTTTGTAATTGCTCACTTTACCTTTCCACCAGCTTTGATGCTTTTTAACTTTCGTCCCCGGTTCACAGTAACCATACATTGTCGTTTTACATATATATTAATCCCCGCTCGGTTTCTGTGTGTCAACTATCTGCAAGACAGAAGGAGCGCTTTCCCTAGAAAACGGCGCATTTTATGCCATGTTTAGGGCACTTATGACCTCAGGTCCTCTGTATCCCAAAGCCTCAACAAAAAACCACAATCACTCTCGTATACAACTCCCCCCAAAGAGTTCCGAGACTGATTTCATTCTTGGCGTATATACGATGCCAGAGCAGTAACTATGGCGACAGCTTGAACTAACAGCAGTAAAGAACAGATGTGCAGGTCCCCATTCAGTTGTGATTAGGCAGTGCTAAGGAGTGGACGTGCGAGCCTAGTGTGTCAATGTTGAGTCACAAACCGCAGCGGAGCAACATCTCTAAATGAAGTGTCCAACAAACTCTCCTGATTGTTTCGAAGAAGTGAAAAATGTGTGCAAAGTTTGTCCTGCACAGGTTCACTCCCGCACAATAGCAAACAACTCACGGGCCCCCATGATGAGGAGGCTTAGTATTATCAATGGAAATAGAAATGAGCGTTTGGTGTCATTGGCCGGGATGCCCCTTATGGAGCAGATCCGGCCGCCTTGGTGCAGGTCTTATTACATTTGATGCCACATTGGGCGACCTGCGCACCGGATGGGGATGAAATGATGATGGAGACAACACAACACCCAGTCCCTGAGCAGAGAAAATCCCCGACCCAGCCGGGAATCGAACCAAGGACCCTTAGGACGGCAGTCCGTCACGCTGACCATTCGGCTGTCGGGGCGGACAGCATTATCAGTACGTACCTACTAAGAAACAACATCGTGCAAAAATTCTCATGAGGGGTCAACGCTTTGACGCCACAACCGATGTTCAAGCCAATGTGACGTGCAAGTTGAATAACGCTCAAAGGACTCTTCTGCCAGTTTCACATTGTTGTACGATCGTTCTGATAGTTGCACTCAAGTCGGGGGAGACTATGTACAACACCTGAAGCGTTAAAACCACCATGTGGAAGTTTCTCTTTTCTTTATTGTTCAGTTACGTTACTTCTTGGACTGACATGGTAGCTGTCTTTCCACGATGCTCTTGTGATTGCACCAAATTATCCATTTGTCGTCAGCTGAGTATGTGATGGGACGCAGCCTGACCACTCAAGCGGGATTCATCTGTGAACTGCACATTCTCCCGTTCATTTAGTGCGTCTTCGCACTGCTGAAAGCAGCACAAGCACCACACTTTCAGAATTGTGTGTGCTTAACATATACTCATAAAACTGGAACTCCTGAGACTAACTTGGAAGGATGGCAGTTCGTTCCCGTAGTTCTTACAAAATCGCTCAAGACAAATATCGAATGGTATCTATGGAAAAGACACGACCGATTTCCTTCGCTGCCTTTTCCTAATCTGAGTTTGTGCTCAGCCTCTAGTGACATAATATTCCTTTTGCAATTCCTGAAGCAGCCACAAGGTATTCAAACAATTATATTGTAAACTTCTTTGGATTGTGTCACGTAGTCATGGCTCCTTATTCGCACGAAATAGTCAATGTTATATACAGGGGATCTCAAGTTCATTCCATGTATTTAAATTTCCACAAATTCTGACACCGTTTCTCAGAAGTAGCTCCGAATCAAATTGCGTGCCTATGCATTGTTGTCTCAGTTGTGCGACTGGATTCATGATTTGCTGTGCTCACATTTCGTAGTTATTGACGGGAAGGGATCTAGTGAAACCCATATGATAACTGCGATACCCCGTGGAAGTATTACAGAATCTCTGCTGTTCTTACCATCTTAGTTTGCAGATGATGCTTTTATTTACCATCTAGTAAAGTCATCAGAAGATCAAAACAAATTGCGAAATAATTTAGAAAAAAATGTTTCATGGAGTGAAAAGTGCAGCTAAACCCAAACAACAAAATGTATGAGTGCCACATGAGCACTAAAAAAAAAATAAAAAAATATATCCGTTAAATTTCGGTTACATGATAAAGCATACAAATTTAAAGGTTTCCAGTTTATTTAAATATCTAGCTGTCACAGTCATGAATAACTTAAATTGGAATCATCCCAAAGTAAAAGTTATGAGGAAGAGGCACCAAAGATACTTTTTTTGGTAGAACACTCAGAAGACGCAAAAAATTTACTAAATAGTCTGTCTACCATACTCTTATACGTCCTTTTTTGTAGTGCTGCTGTGCAGTTTGGAATTCTTGCCAGACGGAGTTGCAGGAGGGAAGCGAAAACGTTCAAAGAAGGGCAGCTCGTATTGTATTATCGCTAAATATGGGAACCTCTCCGGGGGACACCACCTTGACGAAGCACTGTCCATGCGGATGGAGAGGCTTGTATATCTGAGTGAAGCTGAGGGTTGTGCGGAAGGTAGAGGACCTACTGCCAGAAACGCCTCACCTGATGGATCAGACTATGAGTGTCCCAAAACGTCCCATCTTCTCTATCCACTCCTAGTCCTTACCCAATTCCCTTTCCCAACCCATGGTGTGATGTGATCCGTGCGTGGCACATGGGAAGATGTGTCGCAAAAGGAGCCTCAGGGATACTGGGTGCCCTCCCTGAGTAAGTAGCCTTACAGCACGCAGGGTATTCGTGGTGTGGACCATGTAGATCCCCAAATCTCGTGGGACCAATATGGACAAGACTAAAGAAAATAAATTAAAACAAACTGAGGAACAAACTGAGATCTCAGACACCCAAACATCGGGGTCAGGACCGGTGATTGGCGTTCCCACTACTGAATCAGGGTCTAGACCTGAGCCAGACGTGGGAACTGTAGCCGAGAAGCTGGACTATATCAAGATGAAAGCCTTGTCTGGGACCCAGAGCAGAAAACTACTCAGGGAACATAGAAAAAAGGAAGGGAAAGAATGGCTTCTTAAAGACAAGAAAGACCCCCAAGAAAAAACTGTCTCAGGTTGAAGGGGATATGCAGACCCCCACAACATCGGAGACAGGTAGCAAGAGGATAAGGAAGAAATCTACGACTCCCTCCTCCCTGGATAAGCGATCCCAGAAAAAACCGAGACAAGAAATAGGGAAACAGAACTATAGTACTTCAGTCTCGGTTTTTAAGATGGCAGTTATGCAGGAAGGCTATCCACTGGTAGCCATCAACTCGCAACAGGAGGAACTTGTACAGATGGCCATCTTTGAAAAGACTGATGGGGGGGGGGGGACTCTGGTCCAGGACCCAACTTCAGGAGGATATATCTAGATAGTGGTGCTGTCATTTTTGTCTGTGAGATGGTGCACACGGTGGAATGGCTTAAGGACAAGGTACCCATGATATCCCCGTGGGAAGATGCGAAGCTGCTGGTCAAGATGGCAGCGGAGCTTCTTAAGACCGCAAAGGTATCAATATGGGTACCAAAGATCCTTAAGGATATCTCCCCTAAGACTCTGCTCGAGAAAATAGGGGCCCAGAACCCAAAAGTCTCCACAGAAGACTGGAGAGTAATCAACCCAAAGGTTGTACCGGAAGGACGAATCCTGGTGGTGGAGGTCAGAGGGAAGTCTCTGAAGGCGACGCGAGAGCAAGACCTGAAATTGTTTTTATGGTTCTCGCAGGTCACCGTCAGGATTATTAAAGACCTCAAACGCAATGATGGCAGCAAGACGGAGACTGGAGGTGCTACAGATTAATCTGCAGCACAGTAAAGGGGCCTCTGCTGCCCTGAGTCGCTGCCTGGGGAGGCAGGAAGTGTATGTGTCTCTGATACAAGAACCCTACTTATATAAAGGGGTTGTATCGGGCCTCGGTGGCACTGGAGGTAAACTTGATTTGTGTTAGAAATCTAAGAAACTCCAGAACATGGATCTACCTAAGAAATGGAATTTCTTTCAGGCCAATGATGGATTTCTGCTCCAGGGACCTAGTGACCATTAGAATGCAGCAATGTGAGGAAGGTATCACGAGGGAAATTGTTTTGGCCTCAGCATACCTTCCTCAAGAAGACAGATCTCCTTCTTTGGAGGTGAGGAGACTGGTAGAGGCTTGCCATCGGCAAGGTGACCAACTGTTGGTGGGATGTGGCGCTAATGCCCAAAACCTAGTGTGGGGCAGCAAGGACACCAACAGCAAAGGTGAGTACCTTATTGAATTTCTTTTAGCTAACTACCTGGAGGTCCTGAATAGGGACAATGAACCTACATTCAGGAATAGCAGAAGGGAAGAAGTAATTGACATAACCTATGGTTCCATGATGATGGGGAGCTATGTCAAACAATGGCATGTGGCGTTAGAGCCATCCTCATCAGACCATTAAATTCAAGGTTGAAATGGGACTCAGACAGACCATGATATATAGGAATCCCAGGAAAACAGACTGGAAGACATACAGGAGGGACCTTCACTTAGGCTTATCAGAAATTAAAACCTCAGTAAGGAATCCAGTAGAGTTTGAGGAAGTATTAGAGGCTCTGCCATAGTGACCTCATATCAGGACAAATGCACAATCAACAAGTGCTAAAATAGGAGTGTGTCTTGGTGGAATAATAACTTGGAAACGCAAAGAAAACAGGTATAAAGACTGTTTAATCTTGCGAGATGTAAAGGACAATGGGCAAAATACCGTGAGGCCCTTGTCAACTACAACCTTGCAATCAGACGAGCAAAGGAGGCGTCTTGGAAGACAGTCTTTGAGGAAGTGGAGAGCACAGCTGTTCAAGCCAGACTTCACAGAATCCTCACTAGAGTACCGACCAATCTAGGAGGTACGTTGAGGAAGGAGGATGGGGAATATACAAAGACAGCACATGAGACACTGGAACTGCTCCTCAAAACTCACTTTCCTCAATATTCTCTGCCAGGCAACACAGACCAGAATGTGATCCCAGAGAGACAATGGTTTTCAGGCACTCGAAGAGAGGACTGGGCATCAGCCACGAGTGTGTGGACTTTAATAAAATCCAATGGGTGGTGGGAACATTCCAACTGTTCAAGTCACCTGGCCTAGATGGAATCTTCCCAGCTCTCCTGCAACACGCAGGAGAGAATCTTATAAGAGTCCTACGCAGGTTATTCAGGGTTAGCCTAGCATTAGGAATCATTCCCAATGCTTGGGGGGCAGTGAAGTTTGTCTTAATTCCAAAGCCAGGGAGAATTGATCATACCAAGGCCAGGGATATGATACCAATCAGTCTGCCCTCCTTCATTCTCAAAACATTGGAAAAACTGGTTAATGTATACATTGGGGAGAGGAGGCTATTTAGGGCCCCTCTACATTCAAACCAATACGCATATAAACCAAGTAAATCACGTGAGACCATCAACTCGTTGGGAGGGTGGAGAAAGCGCTTCACTTCCAAGAAATAGCCCTCTGCGTGTTCCTGGTTATCAAGGGGTCCTTCAGTAACACGACCTTCGATTCCATGGTAAGGGCAGCAGAGGTGCATGTCCTAGGGACCACTATATGTAGGTGGACCAGGGCCATGCTTAGGGGAAGGAAGGTAGAGGCTACCATGATGAATGAAAAGATGGTAATTAATACCACTGGAGGTTGCCCACAAGAGGAGTTCTGTCACCTTTATTGTGGAGTCTAGTGGTGAACGAACTCATTGAGGAACTAAATTCCAGACAATGCTTCTGCCAAGGATACACAGATGACCTTGTCATAGTAATACTTGGCAAATTTACTGACACAGTCAGAAATATGGCACAAGGAGGATTGGACATGTGTATTAAACAGGATCTAAGGGTTAATCCTAAGAAGACTGTTGTGGTGCTGTTCACCAAGAGGCATATCCAACACTGAAGTTGGAATCTAAAGCTCTTCTATGAAACTCTACCTGTGAAGGGGATAGTGAAATATCTAGGGGTGAACTTAGATGAGAAACTAACAAGGACCCCTCACATTAAGAGCATCGCTCCAAGGCGAAAAGTACTCTAGTGAGTACCAGAAAGGCTTGTGGTAAAAACTGGGGCCTAAGCCCCAGAGGTATGCATTGCACATACACCATGGTGGTTAGACCTAGGATTTCCTATGGGGCTGTAGTATGGTCTAAGAAGGTAGAACAATGGGTTGCAGCTAAGGAGCTTGCTAAGGTGCAGAGACTGACCTGCTTAGCCATAACAGGCGGAATTAGCAGCACACCAACCGCTGGGATGGAAGCCATGCTGGACATGCCTCCACTACACATTTGGGTGAGGATGGAGCAGCAGATGGAGCATACAGACTTAAAACTGGTAAAAACTGGATCTCATCGGGATATTCAGAATCAAACACTAAGATCATGAGTGAGGTAAACATAGGAATGGCTGGGGAAATGCCAGTCGACTATATAATAACTCCCAACTGCTTCAACAAGCGTTACAATATAATAATTGGAAGCAAGGAGCAGTGGGAGAAAATCATTTTGACACCGTACGGGGGATTTTGTTTGGTTCACCGATGGGTCGAAATCAGACCAAGACGTTGGGGCAGGTATGTACAGGGTTCAGCTAACACTGGAGGGCATCATCTCTCTAGGAAAACTGGCCTCGGTATTCCAAGCTGAAATTACTGCAAACAGGGCATGTGTGGAGGAGAATGTGGGTAGGTGCTACAAGGACCGTAGCATCTACATCTATTCGGACAGCCAGGAAGCCCTGAAATCACTGGCAGCTCCTGTAACGAGATCTAAGATTGTTGCAGAATGCCACACAGCTCTGGTGGAACTAGGGGGACGAATAGGGTAAACCTAGTGTGGGTCCCTGGCCACTCAGGGATCTGTGGCAATGAACAAGACGACAGATTGCCAGGATGGGGCCAACGACTCCATTTATTGGACTGGAACCTGTCCTGACAATCACCAAGGCTATGGTCAACTATGGAACTGGCTTAGGAAACTGCACGTATAGTATTGGACCAAGGTCCTTAAATAAAAGTACGGTACGGTAATGATGCCCAAGCCATGCTTTAAAGAAGCTCTGTAATGCTGGGATTGAATAGGAGAGAGATCAGACTCGTGACTGGACTGATGACCGACCATGGGAATTTCAAAAAACACCTGCACACAATGGGTATAACGGAAGAAGACCCTAAACGTAGGATCTGTGATGCTACTGAAGAGACTGCGTCACACCTAATCCTCGAATGCATGGCATTGGAGAGCAAGAGATACAGAATCTTCGGGACAACTAGACCTGAAGAAATTTTGTCTAAAAAAACTGGTAAAGGAACTCCTTGAACTATTTAAGGGCATTGGTTGGATTTACTAGACATACAGGGAGTAATACTGCACAATAAACTCGGTTTCGGTGCAGGCGGTGGTGGATTAGACCTAAGCTGTATTAGCTTCCCTGTTAAAATAAAATAAAATCAAATACGGGAGAGAGTGTCACGGATATAATAAGCGTTTTGAGATGAGAGTCACTAAAACAAAGATGTTATTTTCGTTATGGTGAGATCTTTTTGCGAACTTTCAATCACCAACTCTGTCATCCCAAAGCGAAATTATTTTGTTGACTCTCAGTTACATACGGATAAATGACTGTCGCTATAAGTTAAGAGAAATCGGATCTCTCGCAGAAAGATTTAGATGTTAATTTTCCCTACGTGTTATTAGAGAGCGGATAGGTCTAGGAATAGTCTGAAAGTGGTGCTCTGAACCATGTATCAAGTACCCTATTCTGACTTACAAAGTAGTCATATAGACGTAGATCTAGATGCAGAAGTTAACACAAGTTAGTAGTCCTGTTGTGGAGTTTTATCGATCTTCCAGTGGCTTACGCAGAACATTATATGTGTCTTGACAAGACACTTTGCGACATATGTAATGTTTCTGAGGATGCAGACTGAGTCTGACCTACTTCAAGATGCCAGGTAACGCAACCATACAAAATACGAACTAAAACTGCGTCTTTGTTGCATTAAAAACAGGATAATTTATTAATCGGGCACTGTGGGAAGGAATAGTTTTTGTTGCATTACGTTATAAACTTGACTAGGAGACTTCATTCTGCTTGCAAAGAAAGTGATGTCATGGTTGACACATCGTGGGTCAATGGCACTGATAATGTTTGCATTATAGTTAACGTGTTTATTTGGAAGATAGGTTGCTGTTCTCCTGTAGAGATATGCGGAAAAATGCTTATGATAATTTATAAAGATGGCACACCTGTTCCCTTGCCATTTCCTTCTTCACTAGATTATGTTTAGCGTGTTGGTTCTGGTGTATATGCGCGTGGAAAGGGGCCACATTCCGCACGGTTTTTCTGTCAGTGGCAGACAACTAACAGGTTGTCGATTCTGAATTCACTCCAATTTGTCCATATCACAATAGTTGATCCAAATGCCACTTAAACAGCCAGTTTTTGGTACGCTTGTCATCCCGCAGGGTTAAACTGATTCCTATCATCACGACCCACAAGCGATCCCACCAGCCGACGTCTACGCGACGTCGCAGAGAAACAGACCGTAAATGACAGTAACATCTCCAAACAATCTAAGAGGTCTGCTCACATAGTCGTTTATATAGATTAGGAACAGCAAAGGGTCTATAACACTTCCTTAGAATACCCCAGAAATCATTTCTTTTCAACTCTATGACATTCCGTCAACTACTTCGAACTGTGGCATTTCTGAGAGAAAATCACGAATCCAGTTGCACAACTGCGTCAATACCCCACAGACACGCTACTTCATTAGAAGCTGCTTTTGAGGAATGGTGTTAATAGCGTTCTGGAAATCTAGAAATATTTAAGCAATTTGAGATCCTCTGTCGACGGCACTCATTACTTCGTGTGAATAAAGAGCTAGTTGCGTTTTACAAGAACGATATTTTCTAAATTGTGTGTAATTCAGTGGATTACTTCTATTTTGTATACTGCTGTGACTTGTGCAGCTTTATATTCCTTTGGTATGGATCTTTCATCCAGTGAGCCGTTTCTCGTAACTGCTAAATACAAATCAGTTACGTCAGCATACCCCGAAAGGAAATTAAGTGGTGTAAAATCTTGAGCGCAAGCCTTGCTTTTACTGGCTACCTCGGTGTCATCTAATTCTGTATTACTCATGTTGGCGGCTGTTCTTGATTCGAACACTTGAATATTTATTGCATCATCTTTGGTGAACTAATTTCGGAAAACCGTGGTTAATAACTCAGGGTTAGTGAAGGTGTTGATTGTGTCTTGCTATTGGTATATATCACATACGATAAAAATCTCTTTAGATTTCCCTCCAACTTTCAAGACAGAGTTTCGTTCAATAGCTATGAAACGGCTCTCGCACAGAAGTCTGGCTAAATTTCGAGCTTCTGTAAAACGTCGCCAGCCTCGGGTATTTTGAGTTCTTTAAGATCTGGAATGAATTTTTCGTTGCTTCTGCAACAGTGTTCTGACCAATTTTGTGTACTGTGGGGGATTTGTTCGGTCTCTTAGTAATTTATTTTGTATGAATTTCTCAATTGGTTTCAATAATATTTCTTTGAATTTAAGCTACATCTCGTTTGCGCTTTCATAGTTAGCGTGGAAGGAATGGAGACAGTTTCCTAGGAAGTCGTCAAGCGTGTTTTGATATACTATCTTAAAAATGTATATTTATTGTCTATTTTTGGTGTATTTGGATGTTACGATATTCAGTGTCGCTACAACGACGTTTTGGTCATAAATTCCTGTATGCCTAATGATGCTCTCTATTTACTGGGGATTATTAATTGCTAAGGGGTCAAGTATGTTATCGCAAAAAATCACACTTCGAATGGGTTCATGATCATATTAGTTTGAGTGGTTGGGTGGTACCGGCCGAAAACTTCATGAGTTTACTAAACCACAAGTAAGTACACGTCGCATTAACCCTCGCATTACCAAACTATGGACGGCGGGAGGGGGCGGCGGTGGGGGGCCCAACTTTTGAAAATACAGCAGTCTAGAGAGCTACTAAATTTTGAAGAAATTACTGTGCTTAATTAATTCTTCTACCAGATTATACAAATGTTCATGTGTTTTAGTTAAACGTAAGCAAAAAATTTAAATCTTAGTTGTAGACGTGACTTTTCACAATGCATGTGATATTCGATTTTTTCTCGTTTAGGCACCTACTTACACTTCAATAATTCTTTAAGAAGTTTACTGTTAGTAAACGTCTAGAATAATTAACGGAATTAGTATTTTAATTTTTTTGTTTTTGGCTTTGCTCATGAAGAACTCACCCCCTTCTTGGTAGGTCGCGTTACTAATAGTGCGTTGGTTTTGCTAGCAGATATTTTCAGGTTGTGGACCCTACTTACACAGCCACATCTCTACAAAAATTTATCTGTTAACGTAAGTTAACAACTGGTAATACACATTACGGAAAATGCGTTGGTATTTCTAGGGTTAAACCCGATATAGCCTGACGCATTGATCATTAAATTGTGTTAAAGAGAACTGTCGAATATTTTAAGAGGTGGTAATATTCACTAAAAAAATGTTCAAATGTGTGTGAAATCTTATGGGATTTAACTGCTAAGGTCATCAGTCCCTAAGCTTACACACTACTCAACCTAAATTATCCTAAGGACAAACACACACACTCATGCCCGAGGGAGGACTCGAACCACAAGAAAACACATCCACACAAGAACCCCCCGAACCCCAAGCCCAGAGGCGGAATAAACGTACACGCAAACACAGAGCGGGGAACACGAAATCACCACAACAGGCCACGCAGCAACAACAGAACAGCAACACACAGGAAAACAGTCAACAAGACACCGAGACTGTAACTCACACTACCATCCCCCTCACCACAGAAGTAACTCAGGCGCCACAACCTCTACCACGAAACACAAATGCCGCCCCAAACAACACACCAATACCTGCACAAGCGGCCGCTAACACCACAACAGCACCTCAGGCTGCCACACCTAACACCAACACATCACCTGGGGGAATACTGGAAACACTATTCCCCCGACACACGACCATTGAAATCCTTACCAAGGTGCTGATGGCCGTCACTACACTTATCACCCAGCTCATGAGCGCCGAACCCGGGCAATACTGGGCTGTCATACACACTGCCATCACAACACTCTTTCACACTCTTACATGAATAATACGCCACACCCGGCCCATAACGCAGACACACACACACTATCACGGATCCTGTTCTGGAATGCAGACTCGATCCACAACAAAAGGGCAGAATTTGCCGCGTTCATGGAGCGCAAGGGAATCCTTGTTGCGCTACTGAGCGAGACTAAACTCAAACCGCACAAACAATTAAACTTTCCTGGCTACTGTGTCTATCGTACCGACCGACCGGGCGGCGCCGTGGCAGGTGGAACTGCAATCGTCATACACAAAGCCATTGAGCACACAAACATAGAGCTCCCTGAACTGGAAAAAATCGAGGCTACGGCCGTCAGAGTCAAGTTCAACGGAGCCTACACCACACTGATATCGGTATACAACAGCCCTGTAGGCATTTCAACACGCGATATCAGCACACTACTCAACATTTCACCGCGAGTAATAGTCGCTGGAGATCTGAACGCAAAACACCCAGAATGGAATTCACGCATACGAAATCCCAACGGCAAAAAACTGTACGAACATTCACTTGGCAGAAACTACATCATACTAGCGCCGACTGAACCGACGCACATTCCCTATCAGAGGGGACACAGGCCAGACGTGATAGACATGGCCCTCATCAAGGGCATTACATCGACACTCAACGTTTCCGTTGAAAACGATCTGCCCTCAAACCACCAACCTGTAATACTATACATTGAGGAAACACTGCAGCACATGGAACAACGTAAGATGTTGGACTACGGGCGTGCGGATTGGACAAGGTTCAAGCAAACGCTCGATAGCCACATCCCACCTATACACGAAATTAATGAAACAGCACAAATCGACGAGGCAGTAGAAACCCTCACTAACGCCGTCCAGGACGCAATGGCAGGCACCATACCTGATCGCACCTCACAACAACATAGTGCGGCCCTGCCCCAGGAAATCCTGGGCCTAATCTCGATGAGGAATCGCCTCAGGAGACAATGGCAGCGCACCAGGCGTCAGTACTTCAAACGGCACATTAACAGACTACAGGGCATCATACACGATAAAATACAAACACATAGAACACAACAGTGGAACCACACACTCGAAGGGCTGGACACCACACGACCTGGAGTGTGGCAACTAGCCCGACACTTCACCAGGGAGAAAATATACACGCCAACACTTCAAGGGCCCGACGGACCTGCATACTCAGCGGAAGAGAAAGCAGAACTAATGGCCCGAACACTCGCAGCGTCATTCACGCCGAACCTGGTACCATCAGATCCAGCGTTCACACTTGCTACTGACCAAGAGGTTACACGCATTCTAGCCCAACCATCGCGCGACGACATTCGACATGCTAGCACAGCCGAAGTCTCCTGGGCCATAATGCATTCCGCTGCTAGGAAAGCCCCTGGTCATGATGGCATTCAAAACCGTGTCCTCCAGGAGTTCACGGATAAAGCAACTGAATACCTAACACACATAACGAATGCCATACTAAAACACCAACACTTCCCCGCCTTTTGGAAGACGGCCAAGGTCCTGATGTTCAGGAAGCCGGGGAAAGACCACAGCCTCCCACAAAATTACCGACCCATCAGCCTTCTGAGCTCGCTCAGTAAGATTGTTGAGAAGGTGATTCTCAAACGCATCACTAGGCACTGCATAACAAATGACATCCTGAGACCGGAGCAATTCGGCTTCAGAAATCACCACTCCACAACACAACAACTCCTACGGGTCGTTGAACACATAACACATGGCTTCAACATAAACAAAGCAGTGTTCCTGGACATCGAAAAGGCTTTCGACCGTCTATGGCACAACGGCCTCATCCGCAAACTCAGCGACGCGGGATTCCCCGACGGGCTGCTGCGTCTAATACACTCATACCTCACAGACAGGAGTTTCAACACTGACGTGCAGGGAAAACAGTCAACACGACATGGTATACACGCGGGAGTACCCCAGGGAAGCATCCTAGGGCCCCTACTGTTTAACCTCTACATAAACGATCTCCCAACCACACACAACACAATGATGGCAATCTACGCGGATGACACAGCCATCATTGCGCAAGATTGGAAACCATCAAATATTACGTCACGCCTACAGACTGCACTCAGAGTGGCTGAGCCTTGGTTGGAGAAATGGCGTGTTAGAGTAAACGTCGACAAGTGCGAAGCCGTTCTGTTCACGAGAAGACCGAAGCAACTGCGCAAACACCGCTACTGCAGACCAATAACTCTACATGCACGCCCAATACGTTTCCGCGAGAAAGTCAAATACCTCGGTGTCTGGCTGGACCGGAAATTACTCTGGGGGGACCACATACAACACATGACCAACCGAGCTAGCGCGAGGCTCAAACAGCTTTATCCTATGCTCAACAGGCGTAGCACACTGAACAGAAGGGTGTCGAGGTCCATGTACATGACACTTATCCGACCCCTGATGACGTACGCAGCTCCCGTCTGGGGATACGCTGCGCCTACACGCCTGCGCCGTCTGCAGCTCATACAAAACAAGGTACTCAAAATCATAAGCAATGCTCCACGATACACACGCATCGCGGACCTTCACCGGGAATACCGACTTGAGACTCTCACGGAGGTAATGCACAAACTCACCACAAGACTATACAGAAACTCCAGACATTCGCAGAACCCGTTTATTCTGAATCTGGGGAACTACGACCACAACCATAGATGGAAACATAAAAGACCAAAAGACATACTTGCAAGGACATAACATCTATGGCCAAGCTTACGCAAACATAACGGCACAGGCGAGCCCCTGTTAATCAGACGCATTTACTGGATATCCAGCTGAAATACACTGCCGAATAACTGGCACCATACAGGGAAGCCGTACCGTACACTGCATGCAAACAAGCTCCACACATCCCCCACACAGTGAGATGATCTATGGCCGATCTCCCACTACTGTATAACGATATTGATTGTTCTAGGGAAGTAGCAGCCGCAGCAACTGGGACACATCGCCATCACCTGTCACGGTAATGATGCATGATACCTATACTAACAAATCCAACCTTGCATGAACTATCGCAGCTAGTAAGCCACTACTGCTCTTACTACCCATCCCACTGTCGCAGAGGTTTTTTTCCCACGGCACGAGCCATGGCACTTTTTTCCCTCTGCTCTTCAAATCGCTACCCTCACTCGCGTTTCGTCCACTATCTATCACCTGATGGACCGTGTTAATGCGTAGCCTTACCCAGACGCACGGACAACATCACAGCCCAGCATCCTGTGATCCACCCACTAGATAACTAACATGTTTACGGAGGTGACAGTAGAACTTTTGGTTTGGTCACCACGTTGGTGCGGGCGTGGAGGGGCCCCATCTCTATCCGCCGGGACCAGCCGCACAGTCCATGATTGCAGCGCCTTAGACCGCTCGGCTAATCCTGGGCGGCAATATTCACTAACACAAAAACCAAGTCCAATAAACATTGTCTGGAAGCACATACTTTCTGAGATGTGAAGTCTTGTTGACAGGAGTGGCTGAAAGACGTTGCTCGTATATATAAGGTCAGTCGTTGCATAGGTACTCCATCAACATGAGCAGTGATTTGAAATCTTTCTGAATCACAGTGCTCTAGGCACACATTAGCCTGAGAACCATGTGGTCTGTAGTCCATAGTAGTGTATGTTATTGTTCAGTAAAATACTCGCAACTTTGAATATGTATCGCGTTGTCTTACCTACTTACACAGATGACTTCACATTTTCGTTGATGCTTCAGTACATTTTCTTTTCAACTTTGCACCACTTATCAGCAACGGAAGTGACCAGCGAGGCCATTCCATCTACACTTACAATTATCCCCGTGGCAGAGTACGACTTGTTAAGCTGCTGGTTGATTTTCCCCGTTTCTTATGGACAAAGGTTCTATAGCACAGCAAAAGGTGAACAGCAGAAGGCCACCCATTCCTGAGGTGGACGAACAGGCGAGGCATTTAATGGACGAAACTCCTGAAAAGAATGTACGACGGTTGGGAGCAGCGAAGTGTGTGAATCATTCTGTTGTCTAGGCGGAGCTTCTTGCACAATATCTGCACTTCTCACAATGCTCGACTTCTTACACCGAAACAGTGACGGGTGCATTGATGTGGATGGACTTTGCGTTGAGTACCTACTACGAACGAGAGTCGTGAATGGATGTCCAGATCTGAGAAAGTATGCGTTTCTGGACCACTATTCGTTGGACCTGTTTTTCTTCTTTGAAGAGGGCAATAAACCACTCAAAATATTCGGAACTTTTTTTCAACCGTTTACATCTGTTCATTTTCTTCCCGATGCCGGCTGGAGGAGACACCGCTGCCTGCGAGCTGCCGCTGCCGCTGCCGCTGCCTCTTACACACAAGCCGCGCTCGAGTTATTCCGGTTGCGCCCCAGTAGGAGGCCGTGGTGACGACACGCCTCCCGCGCAGAGACCCCTGACAGAGGCGCGCTCCTCCAGAAGAATCCTTCCTGTAACACCTGAGGCGTGCCAGCCAAACACTGCACTCATTCCACTGTCCGATCTGGAACCACTGGTCACTAACTGGAAATACTCTCCGTTTCCTCAGCAGTGTACACTGACGATGATGATGATGATGGGCTCCCATACTACTTGACAGAGCGTAAGGCACGATGCGGGAGACCCGCACCGCCGTACTAGGCCATGTCCTAGCGGAGGTGGTTTGCCATTGCCTCATTGCCTTCCTCCGACCGTAATGGGGATGAATGATGATGAGGAGGACGACACACAACACCCAGTCATCTCGAGGCAGGTGAAAATCCCTGACCCCGCCGGGAATCGAACCCGGGACCCCGTGCTCCGGAAGCGAGAACGCTACCGCGGGACCACGAGCGTAATCTATCTGATCAAAAGTATCCCGACATGCGTGTGTATGCGCAGTTGATTAGTAGATGTAGTGAGGGGCGGTAACAGCAGAACGTGTCTATCAGTAGAGCTCAATGACGGTGAACCTGGACTAATCACTGGATGTCACCCGAGTAACAAATCCGTCAGAGACATTTCAACCCTTCTAAAGCCGCTCTAGTGGACGTTTGGTGATGTCACTCTGAAATGGAAACACGAAGGAATAACTTCACCTAAACCAAGACCAGGCAGACATCATGTGCTGACGGAGTGGGACCGCCGAGAATTGCGGATGGTGGTTATAAAAAAATGACGTGAAGTCAGCGGAAGGGCTCATTTGTGAAATCCAAAGTACGTGTGGAGATTAAAGAAGTGGAGTAGAGCGGTCGAACAGCTCCCCGTAACCCACACGTATCTGTACTCAGTGCTACGCGACACTTGAGGTGGTGTAGAGAGTAAAACCACAGGACAGTGGATGACTGGAAACGAGTGATTTGAAGCGATGTCCTTTGGCATTCCGGTGGAAGTGTTTGGACTTGGCAAATCCCCGGAAAATGTTACGTACCATGATGTGTAGATCCAACTGTGAAACACGGAGGAGGTGATGTTACAGTTGTAAAGTACGTATGTAGAACTGTAAACGGATCCTAGCCTAGGCTCGATATACGTTACGTACCAAGAGTAATGGAAATGTGCGCAATTTCTGGTTAAGCCACCTCACAAGGACAATTATAAATTTAAGAATTACAGGGTCGCCACAAGCCCAAGCTCTTCCTAACAATTAAGAAAAGACCGAACTGGAAATTATCAGTTCAATTGAATTAAGAATTTAATTATAACAATGCAGTTTAAGACACTAACAAGATGAACAGCTTTGTATGTCGTATATCAATGAGCTTCTTTAATTACATTGAGTTTTTCTCCCATTTTTGCTCATCACAAGCAAGCAGATTAACTTAAAAAAATCAGGGAATAGAAAATTAATTTGAACAATGACATCAATGAGAAACATAAAGGACGCAGAGTTTATCTTTTACGTAGCACATTTATTTCATTACGGTTAAAGCAGGCTCAGACATGGTAATTGGATGTCTCTATAGGCCCCCTGGCTCAGCAGCTGTTGTGGCTGAGCACCTGAAGGATAATTTGGAAAATATTTCGAGTAGATTTCCCCACCATGTTATAGTTCTGGGTGGAGATTTTAATTTGCCGGATATAGACTGGGAGACTCAGACGTTCATAACGGGTGGCAGGGACAAAGAATCCAGTGAAATTTTTTTAAGTGCTTTATCTGAAAACTACAGAGAACCGACCCGTGGCGATAACATATTAGACCTTCTGGTGACAAACAGACCCGAACTATTTGAACAAGTTAATGCAGAACAGGGAATCAGCGATCATAAAGCGGTTACGGCATCGATGATTTCAGCCGTAAATAGGAATATTAAAAAGGGTAGCAAGATTTTTCTGTTTAGAAAAAGTGACAAAAAGCAGATTTCAGAGTCCCTGACGGCTCAACACAAAAGTTTTGTCTCAAGTACAGATAGTGTTGAGGATCAGTGGACAAAGTTCAAAACCGTCGTACATAATGCGTTAGATGAGTATGTGCCAAGCAAGACCGTAAGAGATGGAAAAGAGCCACCGTGGTACAACAACCGAGTTAGAAAACTGCTGCGGAAGCAAAGGGAACTTCACAGCAATCATAAACATAGCCAAAGCCTTGCAGACAAACAAAAATTACGCGAAGCGAAATGTAGTGTGAGGAGGGCTATGCGAGAGGCGTTCAATGAATTTGAAAGTAAAGTTCTATGTACTGACTTGGCAGAAAATCCTAAGAAATTTTGGTCTTATGTCAAAACGGTAGGTGGATCAAAACAAAATGTCCAGACACTCTGTGACCGAGATGGTACTGAAACAGAGGATGACGGACTAAAGGCCGAAATACTAAATGTCTTTTTCCATAGTTGTCTCACAGAGGAAGATTGCACTGTAGTTCCTTCTCTAGATTGTCGCACAGATGACAAAATGGTAGATATCGAAATAGACGACAGAGGGATAGAGAAACAATTAAAATTGCTCAAAAGAGGAAAGGCCTCTGGACCTGATGAGATACCAGTTCAATTTTACACAGAGTACGCGAAGGAACTTGCCCCCCTTCTTGCAGCGGTGTACCGTAGGTCTCTAGAAGAGCGTAGCGTTCCAAAGGATTGGAAAAGGGCACAGGTCATCCCCGTTTTCAAGAAGGGACGTCGAACAGATGTACAGAACCATAGACCTATATCTCTAACGTCGATCAGTTGTAGAATTTTGGAACACGTATTGTGTTCGAGTATAATGACTTTTCTGGAGACTAGAAATCTACTCTGTAGGAATCAGCATGGGTTTCGAAAAAGACGGTCATGTGAAACCCAGCTCGCGCTATTCGTCCACGAGACTCAGAGGGCCATAGACACGGGTTCACAGGTAGATGCCGTGTTTCTTGACTTCCGCAAGGCGTTCGATACAGGTCCCCACAGTCGTTTAATGAACAAAGTAAGAGCATATGGACTATCAGACCAATTGTGTGATTGGATTGAGGAGTTCCTAGATAACAGGACGCAGCATGTCATTCTCAATGGAGAGAAGTCCTCCGAAGTAAGAGTGATTTCAGGTGTGCCGCAGGGGAGTGTCATAGGACCGTTGCTATTCACAATATACATAAATGACCTGGTGGATGACATCGGAAGTTCACTGAGGCCTTTTGCAGATGATGCTGTGGTGTATCGAGAGGTTGTAACAATGGAAAATTGTACTGAAATGCAGGAGGATCTGCAACGAATTGACGCATGGTGCAGGGAATGGCAATTGAATCTCAATGTAGACAAGTGTAACGTGCTGCGAAAACACAGAAAGATAGATCCTTTATCATTTAGCTACAAACTAGCATGTCAGCAACTGGAAGCAGTTAATACCATAAATTATCTGGGAGTACGCATTAGGAGTGATTTAAAATGGAATGATCATATAACGTTGAGCGTCGGTAAAGCAGATGCCAGACTGAGATTCATTGGAAGAATCCTAAGGAAATGCAATCCGAAAACAAAGGAAGTAGGTTACAGTACGCTTGTTCGCCCACTGCTTGAATACTGCTCAGCAGTGTGGGATCCGTACCAGATAGGGTTGATAGAAGATATAGAGAAGATCCAACGGAGAGCAGCGCGCTTCGTTACAGGATCATTCAGTAATCGCGAAAGCGTTACGGAGATGATAGATAAACTCCAGTGGAAGATTCTGCAGGAGAGACGCTCAGTAGCTCGGTACGGGCTTTTGTCAAAGTTTCGAGAACATACCTTCACCGAAGAGTCAAGCAGTATATTGCTCCCTCCTACGTATATCTCGCGAAGAGACCATGAGGATAAAATCAGAGAGATTAGAGCCCACACAGAGGCATACCGACAATCCTTCTTCCCACGAACAATACGAGACTGGAATAGAAGGGAGAACCAATAGAGGTACTCAAGGTACCCTCCGCCACACACCGTCAGGTGGCTTGTGGAGTATGGATGTAGATGTAGATGTAGATTTAGAACCATGGACCTTGCCGTTGGTGGGGAGGCTTGCGTGCCTCAGCAATACAGATGGCCGTACCGTAGGTGCAACCACAACGGAGGGGTATCTGTTGAGAGGCCAGACAAACGTGTGGTTCCTGAAGAGGGGCAGCAGCCTTTTCAGTAGTTGCAGGGGAAACGGTCTGGATGATTGACTGACCTGGCCTTGCAACATTAACCAAAACGGCCTTGCTGTGCTGGTACTGCGAACGGCTGAAAGCAAGGGGAAACTACGGCCGTAATTTTTCTTGAGAGCATGCAGCTTTACTGTATGGATAAATGATGATGGCGTCCTCTTGGGTAAAATATTCCGGAGGTAAAATTGTCCCCCATTCGGAACTCCGGGCGGGGACTACTCAAGAGGACGTCGTTATCAGGAAAAAGAAAACTGACGTTCTACGGATCGGAGCGTGGAATGTCAGATCCCTTAACCGGGCAGGTAGATTAGAAAATTTAAAAAGGGAAATGGATAGGTTAAAGTTAGATATAGTGGGAATTAGTGAAATTCGGTGGCGGGAGGAACAAGACTTTTGGTCAGGTGAATACAGGGTTATAAACACAAAATCAAATAGGGGTAATGCAGGAGTAGGTTTAATAATGAATAAAAAAATAGGAGTGCGGGTAAGCTACTACAAACAGCATAGTGATCGCATTATTGTGGCCAAGATAGACACGAAACCCACGCCTACTACAGTAGTACAAGTTTATATGTCAACTACTTTGCAGATGAATGTATAATGAGATAAAAGAAATTATTCAGGTAGTGAAGGGAGACGAAAATTTAATAGTCATGGGTGACTGGAATTCGAGAGTAGGAAAAGGGAGAGAAGGAAACATAGTAGGTGAATATGGATTGGGGCTAAGAAATGAAGGAGGAAGCCGCTTGGTAGAGTTTTGCACAGAGCATAACTTAATCATAGCTAACACTTGGTTCAAGAATCATAAAAGAATCCTGGAGATACTAGAAGGTATCAGACAGATTATATTATGGTAAGACATAGATTTAGGAACCAGATTTTAAATTGTAAGACATTTCCAGGGGCAGATGTGGACTTTGACCACAATCTATTTGTAATGAAATGTAGATCAAAATTGAAGAAACTGCAAAAAGGTGGGAATTTAAGGAGATGGGACCTGGATAAACTGAAAGAATCAGAGATTGTACAGAGTTTCAGGGAGAGCATAAGGGAACAATTGACAGGAATGGGGGAAAGAAATACAGTAGAAGAAGAATGGGTAGCTCTGAGGGATGAAGTAGTGAAGGCAGCAGAGGATCAAGTAGGTAAAAAGACGAGGGCTAGTAGAACTCCTTGGGTAACAGAAGAAATACTGAGCTTAATTGACGAAAGGAGAAAATATAAAAATGCAGTAAATGAAGCAAGCAAAAAGGAACACAAACGTCTTAAAAATGAGATCGACAGAAGGCGCATAATGGCTAAGTAGGGATGGCTAGCGGACAAACGCAAGAATGTAGAGGCATATATCACTAGGGGTAAGATAGATACTGCCTACAGGAAAATTAAAGAGACCTTTGGAGAAAAGAGAACCACTTGTATGAATATCAAGAGCTCAGACGGAAACCCAGTTCTAAGCAAAGAAGGGAAAGCAGAAAGGTGGAAGGAGTATATAGAGGGTCTATACAAGGGCGATGTACTTGAGGACAATATTATTGAAATGGAAGAGGATGTAGATGAAGATGAAATGGGAGATATGATACTGCGTGAAGAGTTTGACAGAGCACTGAAAGACCTGAGTCGAAACAAGGCCCCGGGAGTAGACAACATTCCATTGGAACTACTGACGGCCTAGGGAGAGCCAGACCTGACAAAACTCTACCATCTAGTGAGCAAGATGTATGAGACAGGCGAAATACCCTCAGACTTCAAGAAGAATATAATAATTCCAATTCCAAAGAAAGCAGGTCTTGACAGATGTGAAAATTACCGAACTATCAGTTTAATAAGTCACAGCTGCAAAATACTAACACGAATTCTTTACAGGCGAATGGAAAAACTGGTAGAAGCCGACCTCGGGGAAGATCAGTTTGGATTCCGTAGAAATATTGGAACACGTGAGGCAATACTGACCTTACGACTTATCTTAGAAGAAAGATTAAGTAAAGGCAAACCTACGTTTCTAGCATTTGGAGACTTAGAGAAAGCTTTTGACAATGTTGACTGGAATACTCTCTTTCAAATTCTAAAGGTGGCAGGGAGCGAAAGGCTATTTACAATTTGTACAGAAACCAGATGGCAGTTATAAGAGTCGAGGGGCATGAATGGGAAGCAGTGGTTGGGAAGGGAGTGAGACATGGTTGTAGCCTCACCCCGATGTTATTCAATCTGTATATTGAGCAAGCAGTAAAGGAAACAAAAGAAAAATTCGGAGTAGGTATTAAAATCCATGGAGAAGAAATAAAAACTTTGAGGTCCGCCGATGACATTGTAATTCTATCAGAGACAGCAAAGGACTTGGAAGAGCAGCTGAACGGAATGGACAGTGTATTGAAAGGAGGATATAAGATGAACATCAACAAAAGCAATACGAGAATAATGGAATGTAGTCGAATTAAGTCGGGTGATGCTGAGGGAATTAGATTAGGAAATGAGACACTTAAAGTAGCAAAGGAGTTTTGCTATTTGGGGAGCAAAATAACTGATGATGGTCGAAGTAGAGAGGATATAAAATGTAGACTGGCAATGGCAAGGAAAGCGTTTCTGAAGAAGAGAAATTTGTTAACATCGCGTATTGATTTAAGTGTCAGGAAGTCGTTTCTGAAAGTATTTGTATGGAGTGTAGCCATGTTTGGAAGTGAAACATGAATAAACATGACTGGTGCCTGAAAGAAAAGTTTAACTAAATACTTCGCCAAAAATGGTAGAATAGCGCAATTAAAAAGGAAAAAACACACAAAAGGAAAGTGGAACACAGTAATTCAATCATTCCATCTACATACCCACGACAGAAATTGTTCAGAGAGATACCTATCACCATTATGCTCATGCACTGGCTTGGAAAGAGGTTTATCAGATTCGCAAGGTTTGCATAGTAGATGTACGACATGGAATCCGCGCCTGCCGCCTACGAACGGCCGAACTTCAGCTCTTGGCAAACTTAATTACGAATTCACTGTTCAGAAATCATTAAACTAGGCACAAATGTAAGAAATTTTAATACTGCAATAGCAGAATGATTTTGCCGTCACGAAATAAAATGAACTCGGCAAGGCAGAAACCCTCTCTAGGAGCTACGAACTGTACTCACCAACCACTAGCTGCAGAGTGTCTTTTATCCACCGGGCTTCGCCTGACTACCGGTGCAACGGAAGCTACCAGAGGGATAGGCTTCCACCACCAACCTGACAAACAAACCAACCTCAGACTAAAAGGGGTAAACCTCTCTGTCCAGGTACTGGGATCCTAAGCTGGTCATCCTGTGCTACCCTCCAAACGAGAAGCAAACATCGCCTGCTCCTAGCAGACAACAACGAACTCAGCGACCCCACAAAAGAAACCCGAAACCACTCGTAAAACCACTCATTCAGTCACATTTACGCACACATAGAGTAGGGTGAAGGGAAAAACCTAATGAATACAGGTCATAAACTCAAAAAAATCAAACATAATAACATTTAATAAGCCTTACTTTGATTACTCAGTCTTTCTGGGAGAGTTAATAAATTAAACCGCAATCAGGCGGTGGACAGAATACGATGCACAGAATACAATGTGACAAGCGTCTATGAAACGACTCCACAGAAACGTTTCACAGTATGGAGTGTGTTTCGCGGCTAGATTTTTATCTTCTTGTTCCATCCAAGAAAGCGGAACGATATGAACTGATCTTACAGCGTTGTTTACTGCGTGCGGTAGAGCAAGAGTATCAGCGTGGCAGTGCACTCTGTTATAAAGCAGCATCTGTTTGTGTACAATAACACTCCTGAAACTAATTTCGCTCCAGACCCCAGGATCCAGTGTCACAGCTAACACTGGTTTCGACTCTTGACGAACGGTGGACTGCCATTCCTTCGTAATTAATCAGACACCTCACTCAGAGTGTCCCCGGAGAGCTGAAGTCGTCATAAGGGTGAAGGGTGGACACACCCGTATTAAATGCCCACCAATAGGAGTTCAGGCACTTTTCATCATATAGTGTACATCGAAACCATCTACACTTTTCCCGTACATGTACCCTTCTTGCCTACATGTCACAGCCACGCAGAGTTCAACGCATAAACGTCTCTAAGACTCATAGCGCAGAGGACGACTGCTCTGAATTGATATAAGCTGGTAGAATGAGTGGGTGAGTATACAAGAAATGATTACTGTATTTAAGACTGTAGAATGACGGCGTAAAATCAAGCTCAGCAGTGTCTCCTCTTTTACGAGCACAGTCACTTCTTACGCTGAGCTTCCATCGAAATCCCTAAACCCATGTGAAAGCAAACTTCTAAGTGCTTCATCGATGTTAAAAGACAAAAAGCTAAGGAAGACAGAATTAGTGTAAGGAGGATTGTGCCTGCAGCGTTTAATTAATTCGAAAGTAAATTTCTGTCTACCAGCCTGACAAAATATTCGAAAAACTTTTGACCTTACATCGTCTACTCAGACTCTCAGTGAAGATAATGTTATAGAAATGGAGGAGTACGGAGACAAGGCCCAAATACTCGTAATAATCTCTTTTCCGAATAACAATATTTTTCTGAAACTGTTTCACTGGGCCGGCCGGAGTAGCCGAGCGGTTCTAAGTTCTAGGCGCTTCAGTCTGGAACCGCGCGACCGCTACAGTCCCAGGTTCGAATCCTGCCTCGGGCATGGATGTGTGTGATGTCGTTAGGTTAGTTAGGTTCAAGTAGTTCTAAGTTATAGGGGACTGATGACCTCAGATGTTAAGTCCCATAGTGCTCAGAGCCATTTGAACCATTTGTTTCACTGGGGAAGACAGTTGTGCGAACGCCGAATTAGTGTCCGCAGGATAAAAAATGATATAAAACCACTTGATAAGACCAGAGGATGTGATGAGATCCTATACGATTCTACATAGAGTATGCAAAAGAACCTGCACGTCTTCTAGCTGGAGTTTGCCGCGGGTCACTGGAAGAGGAATGCATTCCCCGTGAGTGGGAAAAAGTGCAGGACATTCCCATTTCCAACAAAGGTCGACGAACAGACACACACAAGGATAGGCGTACATCTCTGACATGACATGAGTCTGTTGTAGAATTTTAGAACACGTTTTTTGCTTGCCTGTTACGATCTTTCTGCGGGTTGTAAATCTCTATAGGTATCAAGTGGATTTCTCGTAAAATCCAACTGTCTCCTTTCATCCACGAGTTCCAGATGGCAATAGATAGCGGTGCCTAGGTTTATGACGTACGCCTTGACTTTCGGAAAGTGTTCGACGTAGTCCGGCAGTGTCAACTAATGAACAAATTACGAACTTGCATAATATTAGACCAGCCTTGTGACTGGACTGGAAAGTTGATCCAAGCAGGTCATAGCAAGTCGTTCTTAACGGAAAGAAATCTTAAAACATAAAAATTACTTAGGGCGTATACTACAGAAGTGATACAGGAGCAGTACTATTATTACTCGTCAGTATGATACCCGTACTAGATAAGGCTGATGGAGGAAATATGGTTCAAATAGCTCTGAGCACTATGGGACTTAACAGCTGAGGTCATCAGTCCCCTAGAACTTAGAACTAATTAAACCTAACTAACCTAACGACACCACACACATCCATGGCCGAGGCAGGACTCGAACCTGCGACCATAGCGGTCTCGCGGTTCCAGACTGAAGCGCCTAGAACCGCTCGGCCACCAGCGGCCGGCATGGAGGAAATAGATAAGGTCCAAAGAAGAGCAGGTCATTTCGTTATAGGTTCACGTAGTAATCACGAAAGCTTCGAATCTCGTACAGTTCCAGTGGAAGAAGCTACAAGAGAGGCTTTGTGCATCACGCTGTGATTTAACGTGAAACTCACAGAACGTTCGTTCTTGGAAGAGTCAACCAATAAATTGCTTTCTGCTGCGTAAAAGTCACGAAAACACCACGAACGTTGTAACCTTCCCGTATAAAATATAAATGACAATTTTTTTCTTAATATCTTACCTCATGAAAACATAAATTTTGATGTAAGCAGCGCTACGCCATGGTCCTGTGAAATCGATCTGAATCTGTCAGTGAGAAATAAACTGAAAAATTCTTACCTCATGATGGTGTCGCCGGACAAAGCTGCCTATATAGCCGCTCGTAAATGGCACAGCGTACTGCACTCCTGGCCTATCTACTAATAGTGGACAACATTTGTCTGAGATCTGAATTATTAGAAAAACAGACTTTGTTTATTGACATAGCTGCACAGCTGTTCGTCTGATTACTAAAGAACACATGACTATGTACTGAGAAAATTTCTGAAATATTTAAATTTAAATAAATGACTGGATCGGGACTGCCAGTGACTTAAGGCAAAATTATTCCTTCCTTTTTTTGTTGAGTGTTGACGATTACATTCTGAAAATCTTTTACATTATTGCTAAAGATCTGCAATCCATTGTATGAAAAATTGAATATTACAAATCTGGGTCAACAGGTACTGACGAATCACAAAAAGTTGAAACAAATTCATATTAACATCTCAGACAAGTGACTTAACGTCGCGCATGCCAATAAAAATAATAAAATAAGGCTATGAACTGCGCTGTACCAGCGACAGACTACAACTGCTCTGTAGCAGCGAGCGACTGTAACTGCTCTGTAACAGCGAGCGATTGGACAACTGCCGAGATTGCTCTGACCTGCGACTCTATTGCAGCAAAGATATTTTCTGCCGCAGGCGGCGCGTAAGCAATACATCGAAAATATCTTTGCTCCAGCAGGGTGGTGAACCCATTACAAGGTAAAAATTAGAGAGATTCGAGCCACGCGGAGGCTTACCAGCAGTCGTTCTTTCCGGCCAACATGGCGACTAGAACAGAAAACTGGAAAAGAGATAGTGGTGTACAAAGTACCCTCCACCACTCACTACAAGCTGGATTGCGGTGATGTAGATGTAAATACGTTATTTGTGAATGTGGGTGAGCTCTTACAACACAGAATTTGCGACGGGCCGTACAACTTTGTACACAGTGCTCGCTCTGTTCTGGAACAACGTAATGTTTGCGGACTTGTCAGCGTCGAAGATTCGCGGCTCTCTGCTGCGGGTCTGGGCTCCAGCTGTTCAGAAACCACATACACCTGCGAGAGCAATGTGCATGTTGAGCAACACGCAACTATTATGGAGTTGCTTCGGGAAGTCAGATAGGAATCGCTGGGGGGAAGGCGATGTTCTTTTCGAGGAGCACTGTTGAAAAAATTTGGGGAACCAGAACCTGAGGCAGACTACAGAAAGATTCTGTTGCTGCCAACGTACTTTTCGAGTAAGGACCACGAAGATATGATTAGAGGCATTAGTGCTCATACGGAGGCATAAAGATAATCGTTTCTCCATCGCTCTGTTTGGGAGTGTAACACTGAAGTAGTGACATAGGGTACCCTCCGCCACGCACCATTTGGTTCCTTCAGGAGTATGTATGTAGATGCAGATATATATGAATTCCAAACTCCTTGATATTTCGACCTACACGGGTACAGGAAAACGTATTGTTTTGTAAAATCCATTTGCAACAGGTTGAGCAGAGTGATTTGCAATTACGTTTTGCAGTAATTGCAGGCTTAGTAGTTTAGTTGACGATTGCATTTGGACAGGCCTCGGTACTTTCTTTGTTACTTATGACAGCGTCTGCTCTTATTATGCAAGCCTAGTGATAATATCTACAAAACACTTAATAATGATTTTGTGTTCGAAATTGGCCTATTGTAATGAGAAAAAAAAAAGAAAAAGAAGTTTTATCCAAATAACAGACGATTTCATTGTAATCACGTAATATTTTAATCATTTTCCATTGTACTATCTGAGGAGTCATCAGTACATCGGCGGATGTACTGTTTACAATCAACGAGTGGGTATTTTTATTTTTGTCTCTGATGGACGGTCGAACGGTTTCCATAAGTTTCGGGTAAAACTCGATATGAATTAAGATACACCTATCGAAAAGATTTTGAGCGTCAGGTAGGAATTTTAATATTTTCAACATTTCGCGGCCCTGTCAGCAACTGTATAAATATTAATTTTAGATTAACAACAGCCTCAGTTGTAATGTTTACCTAGCTTTACCTAGGTTTCAGTTGGGATAACCCAACCTTCTTCAGAATAAAAGGAACTACGATTTGCCCATAATGGACAACGTCAAAAACTAGAAGCTGTAATATAGTAATACATTGTCATATTGCAATAACTTATCTGGAAAACAGCCTCGACCCCACTTCGCGACGGCAGTACGGCAGCAACGGATGTTGTACTGGAACTCAACTCTGCTCTATAGATATGAGACACCTGAGAGACAAAATTGCTGTTGAAGGCTGTGGTTACCTTTAGGCATAGTGTCTTTAAATAATCAAAACGTTCTGGCTCTCAGATTCGAATTCAACCATTGCTTAAATTTTGAATTAAAACCATCAGTAATGGCGGCCGA
Organism: Schistocerca cancellata; assembly: GCF_023864275.1. Taxonomy (NCBI): domain Eukaryota; kingdom Metazoa; phylum Arthropoda; class Insecta; order Orthoptera; family Acrididae; genus Schistocerca; species Schistocerca cancellata. The sequence goes on from NC_064626.1 coordinate 934,224,733, forward strand.
AGACTTCCGGCAGAAGAAGTGACCCTCGTTTTTCCATTGGCTTTGTCAAAGAGAGCGGTGGAGTGGACAGAGGTTCAGGGCACTATTTTCCCCTTGATGTGGAAAACTACCCCTAAAAGGCGGAAGAATAAGCAATGATAAACTGCACGATGCTGGAGAGGGCATTAAAGATGCGTCATGTGTATATACAGGACGCATAACCTGTAGTAGAAAAAGTGTCACGATGATTTTTCCATTGGCAGAAGGTTTCGGATTAATCCTCCATTCGGATCTTCGGGAGGGGACTACCAAACTGGAAGTGAACATTAGAAAAACATGGATTAAACAATTATGGGATAATATTTTATGACTGGGTGTATACAATGTCAGAAATTTGAAATGTGGTAGGAAAGTAGATAATCTGAAAAGAGAGATGCAAAGGCTCAATCTGGATATAGTGAGTATCAGTGATGTGAAATGGAAAGAAGATAAGATTTCTGGTTAGACGAGTTTAGGGTAATATCACTAGCAGCAGAAAATGTCACAATGGGGGTAGGATTCGCTGTGAATAGGAAAGTAGCTCAGGGAGTGAGTTACTGTGAACAGTTCAGTGACAGGGTTGTTCTCATCAGATTCGACAGCAGACGAACGGCGATAACCATAGTTGAGGCATACACGCCAACGTCGCAAGCAGCAGGTGAAGAGATAGAGAAAGTATATGGGTAATTCAGTATGTAAAGAGAAATGAAAATATAATAATCATGGGAGATTGGAACGCTGTTGTAGTGGAAAGAACAAAAGAAGGGGTTACGGAAGAAAATGAGATTGGCAATAGGAATGAGAGAGGAAGAAGAATAATTGAATCCTCCAACAAATTTCAGACGGTAATAATGAATACCCTATTCAAGAATCACAAGACGAGGAGATATGCTCGAAAGAAACTGAAGCCGCGGGAATGTTCTAGCTGGATTGCATCATGATGTTGGATTGCGAGGAGCACCCAGATGCAGATACAGACTCAGACCACACTTTAGTAATGAGGAAGAGTAGAATGAAATATAAGAGAATCGTCTACAGTAACCAATGTGGAAGGAAGTGGGAGACTGAAGCAGTGGGGAATGGCGAGACGCGTTTGAAGTTCGCTAAGGATGTGGATACTGCGATGAGGAACAACAGAGTGGCAGCTCAGCTGAAGAGAAGTTGACATCTCTAAAAAGGGCGATCACAAATGTTGGACAGGCAAACGTATGTACAAGGAAGGTAACTGCGAAGAAACCTTGGTAACAGATGAAGTACTTCAACTGATTGACGATAGAAGATAGTACAAAAATGTTCAGGGAAGGACAGGAATACAGCAATATAGATCCCTTAGTGATGAAATAAATTTTAAATTTAGGACAACCAAGGTGAAATACCTGCAGGTTAGATCAGCATATAAAAAGTCAAAACAACCTTAGGTTAAATAAAAAGCAAGGGTGATAACATTACGAGTGCAGTGGGAATTCCACTGCTAAACGCAAAAAAGAGAGCTGGTACGTTGAAAGAGTACACTGAAAGTCTCTACGAAGGGGAAGACTTGCATGATGACGTGTTAGAAGAGTAAATCGGAGTCGATAGAGATGACATAAGGGATCCAGTATTATTCAGATTTCAAAACAGCTGTGGTAGATTTGAGATCAAATAAGGCAGAAGGGATAGATAACATTCCATCGGAATCAATCTTGTGACCTTCCAGTGCTGATGAGTTATATCGTTTGTATGGGATCAGCGCAGTAATATGGAGTAATGGGTGTCTTGACGGAATGGCATAAAAGAGTAGTCTTGTTTGGACGTGGGGGTGATCAATTTTTTGTACTGTCCTTGTAATTGTACACTATAAGCACCGTACGAGAACAAATTTGTCATTTAAAGCTAATGAAGTTCGATGTCCTCATAGTCTGTTAGTTCCATTCTTTCAGATGTTTTCACTACAATTGTAGGTATTTAACTGTTGTTTGTTGTTGAGATAAAGACAGACGAGCAAAAGGAAATCTCTTTGTTGGAGGGTTTAATGAGAGAATAAATGGCTTGAGAAGAGTTTGTGATGGTTCTGTTGACATGCTTTGAGGCGTGGGAAACGCTCTGTGAGCCATCACCCCCCCGCCCCGGAGAGGCGTGTGGGGGCGGGCTGAGAGCAAGAGGGGGCGGTTAACGCGTGGGTACCGTCTGGACCGGTTTCCGGCCTGGAGTTGACCTTGCCCAGCTGTGCCTCACTGCCGTCGACTGCACTTCCGTCGTATGCTCCAGAAGTCGCATCTAATCACATATGACCAATCTAGACCAATGGCTCCCAACTTGGGCGTAATTACAATGAAATTTTATGGGGGTAAAAACTAAACGATTCTATTCTGTTTCAGTCGGGAAACTAAATTACTTTCAAAAGATCATTACATTAACACAATTTTGTAAGACTCTAATAATGATTACATATGTTATCAGTAATTATTTTTTCTCAATTAGTATAATTAATTCGACGGAGGTTACAGGTTCCTCACATAGTCCACCCACTAAACGCGTATGTTGTCCTTTGTCCCGTATATCACTGATGATAAAACACTGATGATAAAAGACAGACTTATACGTAACAGACGCTAATACCTCAAGAAAATATCTTTTCCAAGTTGTAAATAGTACCTGCAATAGCCCAGAAATTGCTTCATCACACGCTTTCGAAACAGATAAATGAATAAATTGATAGGACAACACAGCAGTAACTACATAGGGGCTACTATAGTGTTGTACACAGTATTATTACTACTACTACTACTATTAATACTGTGGTCAGCATTACAGCCTGAAGTCTTCCAGTTTCTGTCAGCTCAGAAGTAAGGAGTGCAGCAATCAAGTGAACAGTAAATATAGTGCACATATTGTAACTTGGTTGATTTTAAACGAAGTTGCAGTGTGCAGGTCAAGCAAGTGCCTCAATGGAAAGGAATAATGCAGGGGAAGTATGTTTTGTAACAGGTGTCCACCCTCATTGTGGATAGCTATCTTTCTTATCTGAGAAGAACTAGTGGATAGCACTTGCGATGCACCACGAATTCCTTCGTCATTTCACTCTAACACTCACTCACACACAACATCATTCATCCTTCATCATTTTAAAAGACAAGTGTTCCAAGAGACGTCTTTCATTCTACAGTTTGATGATGATGAGTCCCATACTTCTTTACAGAGCGTAGGGGAGCGACGCGGGAGACCCGCGCCGCCTTACTAGGCAAGGTCCTAGTGGAGGTGGTTTGCCATTGCCTTCCTCCGACCGTAATGGGGTTGAATGATGTAGTTATGTGCTAAACTTGGTGATAATGTGGGGGAGGTGGGGGGGGGGGGGGAAGATTCTAGACACTGTACACTGGTTTTAGGCATCTTGAAGTGACTCGTTTCCAGTGATAGACAACGTGCTACTAATGAAACTCCCACTAAGTATCGACAATGATAATATTCCTTAACGATTGCCAGGTGGGCTGTAGATAGACGTTCGAGGAACAAAGTAAAGGTAGGCGCCGGGAAACGAATGTCTTTCGACAAAAGTGATCCAAATTGTAGGGGCATGTGTGCAAAAAGAGCTTGCAAAATGGTTTACACTGTACGTTTTATGAATAAAAGCCGGTCGACTGTTTGTATTTCGGGTTTCAGATTTTTATTTCCAACATGTATTTCCGACCGGAAGCTCCATCATCAGGCTTTTGAACATTCACAGGGACGCTTGCCGTCTTGCACTGCTGGAATAGTCGTACTGACAAATGTTATGTTGTTATAGAAGTGTAAAAGCACGTGACCTCTAGTTCAAACCAACTACAGCGCCATATAATATCTGCATGTGATGTGAGACTGGTTCACACATGGCCCGTGGCGAAATTCCTCGAGACAGATTTTTGTTCTATACCTATCGTGAAGACTGTAAGATGAAACATTGTAAATACTTCCGCTATGCGAACGAATTTATTCTACTCTGTAGATATGAGACTTGGAGAAACAAAATTGCTCTCAAAGACTATAGTTATCTTACTACTACGAGAAGTTACATAAATCATATGGAAAACGATAAAGTGTGATTATACAAATTTTTTTTTTATATTCGAAAGAACATAAGACTGCAGAATGTGCCAGCTGCAACGAATAGGATGCTTTAAGCCAAAACCCCTCGAAAATATGGCACTCATCGTAATAAAAACTCAATGGATTTATTGCTGGGTAAGATCAGACTGCGATGTTATGAAGCGAGAAACTTCTGAAGATTCGATTGAAATGATACGCCACAAAACGCTTCATAGACATATACCACGGGTTGTCAGTCTTATTTAATGTTGTCTTATGTTTCTTCAAAAAACAATTCGAAAAACCGTAAAAACACTATCAACTTTTTCATCATACACTCCTGGAAATTGAAATAAGAACACCGTGAATTCATTGTCCCAGGAAGGGGAAACTTTATTGACACATTCCTGGGGTCAGATACATCACATGATCACACTGACAGAACTACAGGCACATAGACACAGGCAACAGAGCATGCACAATGTCGGCACTACTACAGTGTATATCCACCTTTCGCAGCAATGCAGGCTGCTATTCTCCCATGGAGACGATCGTAGAGATGCTGGATGTAGTCCTGTGGAACGGCTTGCCATGCCATTTCCACCTGGCGCCTCAGTTAGACCAGCGTTCGTGCTGGACGTGCAGACCGCGTGAGACGACGCTTCATCCAGTCCCAAACATGCTCAATGGGGGACAGATCCGGAGATCTTGCTGGCCAGGGTAGTTGACTTACACCTTCTAGAGCACGTTGGGTGGCACGGGATACATGCGGACGTGCATTGTCCTGTTGGAACAGCAAGTTCCCTTGCCGGTCTAGGAATGGTAGAACGATGGGCTCGATGACGGTTTGGATGTACCGTGCACTATTCAGTGTCCCCTCGACGATCACCAGTGGTGTACGGCCAGTGTAGGAGATCGCTCCCCACACCATGATGCCGGGTGTTGGCCCTGTGTGCCTCGGTCGTATGCAGTCCTGATTGTGGCGCTCACCTGCACGGCGCCAAACACGCATACGACCATCATTGGCACCAAGGCAGAAGCGACTCTCATCGCTGAAGACGACACGTCTCCATTCGTCCCTCCATTCACGCCTGTCGCGACACCACTGGAGGCGGGCTGCACGATGTTCGGGCGTGAGCGGAAGACGGCCTAACGGTGTGCGGGACCGTAGCCCCGTAGCCCAGCTTCATGGAGACGGTTGCGAATGGTCCTCGGCGATACCCCAGGAGCAACAGTGTCCCTAATTTGCTGGGAAGTGGCGGTGCGGTCCCCTACGGCACTGAGTAGGATCCTACGGTCTTGGCGTGCATCCGTGCGCCGCTGCGGTCCGGTCCCAGATCGACGGGCACGTGCACCTTCCGCCGACCACTGGCGACAACATCGATGTACTGTGGAGACCTCACGCCCCACGTGTTGAGCAATTCGGCGGTACGTCCACCCGGCCTCCCGCATGCCCACTATACGCCCTCGCTCAAAGTCCGTCAACTGCACATACGGTTCACGTCCACGCTGTCGCGGTATGCTAGCAGTGTTAAAGACTGCGATGGAGCTCCGTATGCCACGGCAAACTGGCTGACACTGACGGCGGCGGTGCACAAATGCTGCGCAGCTAGCGCCATTCGACGGCCAACACCGCGGTTGCTGGTGTGTCCGCTGTGCCGTGCGTGTGATCATTGCTTGTACAGCCCTCTCGCAGTGTCCGGAGCAAGTATGGTGGGTCTGACACACCGGTGTCAATGTGTTCTTTTTTCCATTTCCAGGAGTGTATTTTTATGACGAAGCTGTCACATATCGCTGAGCGATGTTTGACTATTTTTCTGTTCATTTCCTGGCTATTTTTGAGGAGAATACAAAGCTTTCTAAATCAGGAAGTAAGCTTCAGATTAACTTAAAGAAACTAGCAGGCCAAGGTGTTCGCCCCTTAGTCTGTCTTGACCACAAGAGATCAGTCACAGAGGCTACACTGCAATTTGCAGAAGCAATTGTGATAGGCACTTGCCCATCGCTTTGGCGGCGAATGCGGTTTCCTAATCTAAAGGCCACTATTCCTCTGCCAGTCCCTATTGTATAACTGCGCGTGACGAATTCACTTCCCTGCACGCTCTTCAAAGAATGGGTCAACACGGCGCCACTGGTCATCGTGAGAAAATTCGTCGCCTTTCCCTCCAAATCTTGTTATCCAATTCATTGAGTTTTGCAATCGACCTATGAGTGGTACATGGCTAGCAGCCGATACCAACCGATGCGTCAATCAGACGCATTCTGCGAGGATGGGAAATTTCTTCGGGATTTCCCAGTATGTAGGTGCATAAAGCGAAATTCTCGCTGGTCAGTTTGATAATGGCTGGGTGTCTCCCCCTCCCAAGAAGAGTTTTTCAAAAAGGTCAGGAGTTAGGTTTAGAGGAAAATATTTGTGGGGAAGCCGTCTGGGCCATTCGCGTTCCAGAGGTCGGCGGGTGCAGCATTTTTCTTTCAGTCTTCAGCCTTTCTTTCAGTCTTTAGCCTCTGCTGACTGGCTAATTCTAACGCACGTCTCCCGAATTTGAGTAAGTCTCATATATCGCATTGGCGCTAATCACTTTCTGAGCAGCTCACAATTTGCGAAATTTGCTACACACCTTGAGTTGAGTGATTAATTGTGTCATTTCGTGACTCATGGACTCGTTTACTTTGCATTTGCGACCTGCACAGATTAGGAAACCTTGTAGCATTTCCAAAGCAGCCTTCCAAGTAACACCCACAGTGTTAGCGGCACGTTCATGGTACAACTGAGCTTCTAAAATGCTTTGTGTTTCAATATTTTACACGACTTTCTGCCCGTTGCGTTGGAGCAACTTCTCAGTCATCATTACGAGACTTAATTTTCATTTATTTGGAAGGTTATTCTCCATCATTTTCATGTGGTATACGTCAAGATTTTGAGTGAATAAATGACTTATTAAATTCAGACTTTATTTGAATCTCAGGATCAAACTACTGTCTTACAATTCATCTGGGTATACAACCCTCTGAAAACGATTATAACTCGTGCGTTCCTGACTTGTGTTCTTGCTGTTCCATGGCCAAGCAGATGGCAACACATTTCGTTAAATATTAAATATGAGAGCATTTTAATCTGCAGCTATGATTTACGAACATTGTACTGAGTCCGCAGCTCGTGGTCGTGCGGTAGCGTTCTCGCTTCCCACGCCCGGTTCAAATGGCTCTGAGCACTATGGGACTTAACAGCTGTGGTCATCAGTCCCCTAGAACTTAGAACTACCTAAACCAAACTAACCTAACGACATCTCACACATCCATGCACAAGGCAGGATTCGAACCTGCGACCGTAGCAGTCGCGCGGTTCCGGACTGCGCGCCTAGAACCGCGAGACGACCGCGGCCGGCTCCCACGCCCGGGTTCCCGGGTTCGATTTCCGGCGGGGTCAGGGATTTTCTCTGCCTCGTGATGACTGGGTGTTGTGTGATGTTGGTTGGGTGGTTGGTTGATTTGAGGAAGGAGACCAGACAGCGTGGTCATCGGTCTCATCGGATTAGGGAAGGATGGGGAATGAAGTCGGCCGTGCCCTTTCAGAGGAACCATCCCGGCATTGGCCTGGAGTGATTTAGGGAAATCACGGAAAACCTAAATCAGGATGGCCGGACGCGGGATTGAACCGTGGTCCTCCCGAATGCGAGTCCAGTGTCTAACCACTGCGCCACCTCGCTCGGTGTGTGATGTCCTTAGGTTAGTTAGGTTTAAGTAGTTCTAAGTTCTAGGGGACTGATGACCATAGATGTTAAGTCCCATAGTTCTCAGAGCCATTTGAACCATTTGAACCATTGTACTGAGCTCGTATTAGATGTGCTGGAGGATGATTAAAGACAAAACAAAGTAAAGACAGGACAAAAAAAGATCACATTTCAATTTACATCATTTCTTGCAGCGGTAAATAATTATATTCTGCAAGATAGTGTTGTTTGTATATGTAATAGAACTTTGTAAACAAGTACCTTTGGTCGGATCAGCGTTTATGTTCAATATTTCATCTTACGCTTGTAACTATATGTTGTTTGTTGTTGTGGTCTTCAGTCCAAAGACTGGTTTGATGCAGCTTTCCATGCTACTCTATCCTGTGCAAGCCTCTTAATCTGAGAATAACTACTGCAACCTACATCCTTCTGAATCTCTTGGTCTCTCTCTACGATTTTTACCCCTCAAATTTCCCTCCAATATTAAATTGGTGATCCCCTGATATCTTAGAATCTTTTATAGAAACCGATTCGGTCTTTTAGTTAAGTTGTACCATAAATGTATTGTCTCCCCAATTCTATTCAGTACTGTTTCATTAGTTACGCGATCTACCCATCTGATCTTCAGCATTCTTCCGTAGTACCGCATTTCAAACGCTTCTGTTCTCTTCTTGTCTAAACACTTTATCGTCCACGTTTCGCTTCCGTACATAGCTACAGTCCATCCGAATACCTTCAGAAAAGACTTCCTGACACTTGATTCTATATTCGATGTTAACAAATCTCTCTTCGTCAGAAATGCTTTCCTTTCCATTGTCAGTCTACATTTTATATCCTCTCTACTTCGCTCATGCTCAGTTACTTTGCTGCCCAAACAAAAAGCCAATCTGCTATACTACAATACGTATAAAAAGCAAACACTAAAGAGGAATTTCTCCATGGAGCACCGGCTAAGAAGTGTACCGTAATATACAGGTATTTTATTGTGGGTGGTTTGCTTTTGCTTGAGGTCATGTGCTTTTACATTCATATAACAGCATAACGTCTGTGAATGTATTTGCTTCGGAAGCCTCATGTGATTCCTGAAAGCCGCGCGGGATTAGCCGAGCGGTCTCAGGCGCTGCAGTCATGGACTGTGCGGCTCGTCCCGGCGGAGGTTCGAGTCCTCCCTCGGGCATGGGTGTGTTGTTTGTCCTTGGGATAATTTAGGTTAAGTAGTGTGTAAGCTTAGGGACTGGTGACCTTAGCAATTAAGTCCCATAACATTTCACACACATTTCAACATTTTTGATTCCTGAAAACTCTCATGATGGAGCCTCATCTCCGAAATGCGTTTCTGAAATAAGATTCCAAAAACCGCAATACAGACAGTCGACGAACTTTTATACTGTATTTTACGGGCTATAAGACGCATTTTTTCTTCGAAAAATTGCCTCCAAAATTCAGGTGCGTGCTGTACTCGAAATTAATATAAAAATATCCAGTGTTTGATTTAAGATTCTCTACATTCTTAAAAATGGGTATACATTCGATGCCACGGGAACCTATCTCTATCTGGCAACATTGGATTCAACTAGCAGCAGCAAAACACCGATGCGACGAAAATGAGTTGCGGGGATTCACAAGCTTGCTAACATTGTTTTCCGCCCGTCCCGCCATCACAAACCCTGAACACTGCCCAGCCTGTCATGCGTCATTGCAGTTTATGCCGCCACTGAACTTGAATTGAAAGTGACTCGTTTTATCGGTAACAGTATAATATTTTCCGTAGTACTTAGTCTCGCAATGGAAAAAAAATAAAGGTGTTCACTTGATGCAGGCTATAAATTGAAAGTAATAACATATGCAGAAGAACATGGAAACAGAGCAGCTGAGTGGCATTACGGCCCTCCACCAAATGGGAAAAAAAACATTCGCCACTGGCGGGCTAGTAAAAAAACTGACAAAAATAAGGAAAACTAAATGTGCAAATAGAGGACTGAATGAAGAATGTCCAAAATTAGAAGATGATGTATTGAAATGGGTTTAAGGGCGCCGTCAAACTGGCACTGGAATTATTAGAAAAATGATTCAGATACATGCTCGTAAGCCAGCACTACAGTGGAACTTCAGAGACTTAAAGGTTGGAGTTGGTTGGCGCTGCAGGTTTATGAAGCGTAATTGACTTAGCATACGGGCCAAAACCAAAATATCTCTGAAAATGCCACAAGAGTATGAAGAGAAAATATTATCTTTCCATCGCATTATTGCTCAACATCGAAAGAAAACCAGTGTGGAACTAAGCCAACTAGCGAATGTGGGCATAACTCAGACATTTGATGTGCCGAGTAACTCACCTGTTGCCATGAAAGATGTTAAAACTGTAACTGTTGAAACAAGTGGACATGAAAAGATGCGCTACGCTGTTGTCCTTCCACGTTACGGTGAAGGTATTAAACTCAATGCAATGATCATTCCCGAGCGCAAAACAATGCTAAAACCTTCTGAAATGCCGTCAGGTGTTATTGTTCACGTACGTGACAAGAGTTGGATGGACGAGGCTGGTATGAATTTATGGATGAACGCATTCTGGGAAAGAAGGAAAAGGGCTTTATTGAAGAAGAGTTCTCTTCTTGTGCTAGGTCAGTTTAGTAGTCATTTCAAAAATTCTGTGACAGAGAAATTGAGACAGGGAAATACAGAGCTTGCTGTTATTCTGGGAGGACTTACTTCACATTTTCAACCTCTTGATGTCTCGATACATAACCCATTTAAGGATAACGTAAGAGAGAAATGGAACAAATCGATGATGGGCGAAACCCAACATGAATTCAACCCGAAAGGAGCTATAAAACGACCTATAATCAATGAAGTGTGTCAGTGGATAAAACAGTCGTGGTATAGAATAAGAGAAGACATTATTGTTAAATCTTTCAAGAAGCGCGACGTAAGTAACGCTCTCGATGGCAGTGAAGACCATCTTATTCATGACAAGGATAACGGTGACGACGAAGAGGAAGACGAAGAAGAAATTTCAGATTACGATTTTCAGGGATTTTAAAGGTCAGTTCGATTTTGTAAGCTAAGGAGTTTTTTAGTCTGGATTTGCGATCTAATAATACAAATGGTAAAAATGTATTTCCTTTAAATTTGGCTAAAAACTGAAGGTGCGTCTTGTAGTCTGTAGCATCTTACAGTCCGTAAAATACTGTACACATTCTTCACTGCTTGTGTGTGCTACGTCAAATCAAAATTATTCTCCTTTGCGAGAATGGAGATGTATGAGGCATTAAAAACTGCTGATATACCAGTCTCCTTTGCTCATAACAGTACATATTCAATAAAATTACAACAAACCGATAGAAATGAAATAATTAGTTTTTAATGAGGCAAAGGAAACGCTTAGTAGTGGATGTAGCACAACGGATTATTAAAAGTCTTGAAAGAAGTTATAGAACGAAGTAATGAGTATTAATTACCGCTTTGTCTGGGATTCACAGATTTTGAGGAGTCATTTAACAAAGCTGTAATGAAATCTGTCCTAACTGCGCACAAGAGACAAGGCATTGATTCACCGTGTGTTAGTATATCGGACAATATACTGTGAGATGACGTAAGTCGTACCTCCCTTTGCAAGGCGTGATGATGCAACCCGACGTGGCATGGGCTCAACTAGTCGCTGAAGTCTCTTGCAGAACTACTGAGCCCTGCTCCCTCTATAGCCGTCCACAACATTGAAAGTGTTACCGGTGCTGGATGTTATACTCGAACTGACCTCTCGATTATGTAATATCAGTGTTCTATGGGATTCATGTCGGGCAATGTGGGTGGCAAAATCATTCGCTCAAACTGTCCAGAATGTTCTTCAAACCAATCGTGAACAGTTGTGGCCTGGTGACATAACATCGTTGTTTTGGTACATGAAGTCCATGAATAGCGGCAAATGGTCTAAAAGTAGCCGAACAGAACCATTTCCAGTCAATGATCAGTTCAGTTAGACCAAGGACCTAATCCATTCCGTGTGAACACAGCCCACACCATTATGGAGCCAGAATCAGCTTGCACTCGAAACTCAAAAAATGGTTCAAATGGCTCTGAGCACTATGGGACTTAACATCTATGGTCATCAGTCCCCTAGAACTCAGAACCACTTAAACCTAACTAACCTAAGGACATCACACACATCCATGCCCGAGGCAGGATTCGAACCTGCGACCGTAGCAGTCTCGCGGCTCCGGACTAAGCGCCTAGAGACTCGAAACTCAACTGACCAAGCCACGGTTTCCCAGTCGTCTACGGTCTAACCGATACGGTCACGAGGCCAGGAAAGGCACCGCAGTCGATGTCGTGCTATTAGCCATTAACGTAAAATTTCACCGCACTGCAATAACGGATACGCGCGTGTACATCCCACATCGATTTCTGCTGTTACTTCACGCAGTGTTGCTTGTCTAGCAGCACTGGCAAACCTACAGAGAATGCGCTGCTTTCGGTCGTTAAGTGAAGACTGTCGACAAACGCGTTGTCTGCGGTGAGAGGTAATGCCTGAAATTTGGTATTCTCGGGACACTCTCGACGCTGTTGATCTCGGAATAGTACATTCCCTAACGATTTCCGAAATCGAATGTCCCATGCTTCTAGCTCCGACTACCATTCCTCATTCAAAGTATGTTAATTCCCGTCGTGCGGTCATAGTCACCTCGGACACGTTTTCATGTTAGACACTTGAGTACAAAAGACAGCTCCGCAAATGTACTGCCCCTTTATACCTTGTGTCCACGATACTACCGTCATCTGTATATGTGCATATCGCTATCCCATTAGTTACGTCACCTCAGTGTATAAGCCAGTGTTGTAAATTTCATTACACTTCATCTACATCTACATCTACATGGTTACTCTGCAATTCACACTGAAGTCCGTGACAGAAGGTTCATCGAACCATTTTCATACTACTTCTCTACCATTCCACTCTCGAATGGCGCGTGGGAAAAAGGAACACTTAAATCTTTCCGTTGGAGCTCTGATTTCTCTTATTTTATTATGATGATCATTTCTCCCTACGTAGGTCGGTGTCAACAAAATATTTTCGCATTCGGAAGAGAAAGTTGGCGATTGGAATTTCGTAAATAGATCTCACCACAAAGAAGACCGTCTTTGTTTCAGTGACTGCTACCCCCAACTCGCGCATCTTATCAGTGACCCTCTCACCCCTATTGCGCGATAACACGAAACGAGCTGCCCTTCTTTGCACTTTTTCGATGTCCTCCGTCAATCCTACGTGGTAAGGATCCCACACCGCGCAGTAATAATCCAGCAGAGGACGGACAAGTGTAATGTAGGCTGTCTCTTTAGTGGGCTTGTCGCATCTTCTAAGTGTTCTGCCAACGAAGCGCACTCTTTGTTTCGCCTTCCGCACAATATTATCTATGTGGTCTTTCCAATTTAAGTTGCTCGTAATTTTAATTCCTAGGTATTTAGTCGAATTGACAGCCCTTAGGTTTTCGCGATTTATCGTATACCCAAAATTTATCGGATTTCTTTTAGTGCCCATGTGGATGACCTCGCACTTTTCTTTGTTTAGTGCCAATTGTCATTTTTCGCACCATACAGAAATTCTCTCTAGATCATTTTGTAATTGGAGTTGACCGTCTGATGATTTTACTAGACGGTAAATTACAGCGTCGTCTGCAAACAATCGAAAGGGGCCCCACAGATTATCACCTAGATCATTTATGTAAATCAGGAACAGCAGAGGGCTTTTGACACTACCTTGCGGAACGCCAAATATCACTTCTGTTCTACTCGATGATTTGCAATCTATCACTAAGAATTGTGACCTATCTGAGACGAAATCACGAATCCAGTCACACAACTGAGACGATATTCCATATGCACGCAATTTGATTAATAGTCGCTTGTGAGAAACGGTATCAAAAGCCTTCTGGAAATCTAGGAATATGGAATCGATCTGAGATCCCTTGTCGACAGCACCCGTTACTTCATGGGAATAAAGTACTAGCTGTGTTGCACAAGAAGGATATTTTCTGAATCCGTGTTGGTTATGTATCAATAAGTCATTTTCTTCAAGGTGATTCATAATGTTCGAATACAAATATGATCCAACATCTTACTGCAAATTGAGGTCAGTGATATGGGTCCGTAATTCAATGGGTTCCTCCTATTCCCTTTCTTGAAAATTGATGTGACCTGTGCTACTTTCCCGTCTTTAGTAACAGACCTTTCGTCAAGTGGTCGGTTGTATATGATTGTTAAATAAGGCGCTATTGTGTCTGCATACTCTGAAACGAACCTGATTGGTATACCATCTGGACCGTAAGACTTGCCTTTCTTAAGTGAGGATAATGAAAAATTCAGAACTGGAGGAGCAGTCAGGAAAAGAAACTGCGTATCACCAAAACAACTCTTAGCAACCAGACATTAATTTTTCGATTTGATGATTTGGGAAAATGAAGAAGGAATGGGTGTGAATGGGGCGGAGCTGAACCACCTCCGTTTAGCTAATAACACCGTATTGTTTGCCTCTGGTGCAGACAGACTTCAGCGGCGAATGGAAAAATTTAGAAGAGACCACTTGAAAGTAGGACTCAAAATAAGTTATTATGAGGTAAAAATATAGCGTGCTTCAAAAAGATTGATCCGATTTCAACATGAGAAAAGAGTGATCCTGTGGCAAATTTCAGCTTCTGAATGAAACTCGAAGTTTACATAGGAGCCTGCTGTAAGTTGCCGGTTGATGTGGTTGTAGGAAAGGTCTCCCTGATGCAGTTAGCTCCCTCCCTCGTTCATCCGCAGGTCTGAAAACACGCCGAAAAATTCATTTTTCGGTAGGACGAAGCACCACCCCATAACAGCCTGCATGTAAGGCATTTCATAGCACTGACCTGTCTCAACGATGGACCGGCCGCATAGGGCGTACAGAAATCGCATTGCACCACTCGCCTTCAAGATCGAGTGACCTCACATATTCCTTTTTTATCACTGTAGGATAAAATGAAGCTGTATGAAAGATAAATGGAAACTCTGATCCAAAAGGTAATTGTAAAAATTACCGTAAGTTTGTGTGTGCGAGGAGGAGTCAACTGAAAAGCTAAATATTTTTTAAAATTTTTTCATTAAACTGAAGTGGTGCATAGGTGCATCATTTTTCGGCTTAGTCTCCCTGTCGTTCAACACACATCCTCCAGCATTCTTCTGGTCGCTTGCCCAGCCACTCGTGCTCCACCTGCCGCACCTCTTCATCGCAACAGAATTTCTTTCCTCGCACCGCCTCTCTGAATGGTTCCGACACGTGGTAACCACTCCGTGCTAGGTCTGGTGAGTACGGCGGATGTGGCAGATAATCGAAGTACAGGTCATAGATGGTTACAAATGTTGCACAGGCAGTATGAGGCCGAGCAAAAAATGGTTCAAATGGCTCTGAGCACTATGGTACTTAACCTCTGAGGTCATCAGTCCCCTAGGACTTAGAACTACTTAAACCTAACTAACCTAAGGACATCACACACACCCGTGCCCGAGGCAGGATTCGAACCTGCGATCGTAGCGGTCGCGCGGTTCCAGACTGTAGCGCCTAGAACCGCTCGGCCACCCCAAGAGGCCGAGCATTTTCATGTTGGAAAGTGGCACCTGTAGCCAAAAGTCCACGTTGCTTTGGTCTTATTGCAGGCTGAAGATGATTTTTTTAACGTATTGGAATATGACGCACTGATGATGGTATTTTTCCCGAGTGGTGTAGTGTTCCAAGACATAGCCTCCTTCGTCCGAAAATGGTCATGAAAATCTTCCCTGCAGATGGCTTACTGGGTTTCGGTGATGAGGAATAGCCCCCCTTGCTTCCTCTGTTTGTTTCTGGTTGGTGGTAGTGTACCCAGGTTTCGTCTTCTGTAACAGCTTACGTGAACAAGCCATAACTTTTTGCTTCAAAGCGCTGCAAAAGTTTTTTTACAGACGTCAAAGCGTCACTCTTTTCTTTCTGGACAGAGCTACTGTGGGACTCATCTTGTAGACACTTCGCGATACTTAAGCACTTCATGAATGATGTGACGTACTAGGTCATGACTAATGTTCAGATTTGTGGCTATTACATCCACCGCCACGCAGCGATTTTCCATCGTAGTAGCTTCAACTGCTGCAGTAAATTCTGTTGTCACCACGCGGTGTGCCTGATCTGCGTGCTGGCGTCTGCCACAAAAGTTACGCCATTTTCAAGTTTTCTACTCCACTTACACGCTTGCTGCACTGACAGACGTATAGGTATTGGACCTTCACTCGCAGATGAATAGATTTCAATACATTTCGTACCTTCAATGTTCGGAAAACGTTTGCCAGAACGCTGTTCTTCCTTGATGTATGTCGCAAACGGGGCAGCCGTTTTGAACTGGCATTACAGCCGCGTTTCGTTTGTCTGTAGTATGCTGCCTTTGTAGGGCATTCCTGTCACCACTGGTAACAAACTATCAATTTAAAGAGCAATAGCGCGAAATGTTGATTTTTAATTACTCTTTTAAGGTTTTCATTTGACTACACCCTCGTACTACATGTATGTAAAAGATATGCTCTCAAAACTTTCTAATCCTGTGCGTAAGTGAAAATTTGCCTTAAGTTTTATCTGTCTTCTTGTAGATGGTGTGGTGTTATGAAAACGAATGAATCGTTTTGATACAGCCCATAATTAAACTGTGCAAATTAACTACGAAGTTTTACAGATAGTTGAAGACTTTCATTATTTATGGCGATTGAAGACAATAACTGGAATATACAAGAAATGTAATAAACAGAAAGGCAAAAACGGCGTACATTGCTTCTGGTAACCTAAATAGGACTTTCAGAACTAAACTTCCAATGACTCTGAAGGGGAAAGTTTACAGTTTGTGTGTGTAGCTACTTCTGACTTACGGTAAAGAGATATACGCTTTTAAAGCGAAGACTATCCAAAACCTGACGTTGGCTGCCTGAGCAATGCAGCGTGACAGAACTTGCCGATCGGTCTTCTGTACATCCTCCAGCAATCCATCCAGGCTAAGGCCCCTCACCGATGAACGGGAGTGAAGGTGTTTCAAGTATTCAGTACGCCATTTCTTACGAGGGTGAATTACATTTCCTTAAGGTTCTACCAATGAATTTCAGCCAGCTACCCGCTTTTCGTGCTGTATCTTTGACGTGGCCGTTCCACTGTAAGACGTCTTGTCGGTCACTTTTACGTATTTTGAAATTTTTACTGTTTGTCGTCAGTAGCGTAATCGAACAGTAGTGGATCTCTTTCCATATTTACGCGCAAGATAGGCTTATGGTTAACTAGTTAGTTCCCACTATTTTTTGACCACTGTGAGACGTAAAATGGAAATAATTTGTTCGGAAAATCTCTTGAAAGATGGAATACCTATTCTTCTTCATTGTTTGTCCCTTCAATGTACAGTCTGCTAATGATGGTCAATCATCGATCTGTAATTTTGGAATAACATTATTTTTATGTTGCAGCCAGGCGCAGTCCGTTTGAAGCTGCCAATTAGGTAAGAGAGGAACCTCGTGGATTCTGTAAATGTTTTCTTCTTCGTATATTCGTACTTAAAGTGTTTTTGTTTTGTATTTCCTATGCGGAAATGGGAAACGAGTGTGGTATTTGCCTAGACGAACGTGAAAAGTCGCCAGACAGCTACCCTTACCTCGACCAGTTTACCAACGCTGCCGGCTTTAATTCTGTGCTTGGGTTCGATGCATGTATAGATACCCCCTCTGTTTCACAAGCTAGGAGTTAAGCTGTACCTCACGTCTTGTGAGAGTAGCTCACAGTAGTGTATTTAATTGATCATCAACAACTGTGTCGTGGTAAACGCTTAAAACATCCCTTGAAGTGGAAACAATGATAATTAAGATCTGTCGAATAATATACACATTGTGTCATGAATTTTAAAATGATGTAAATACTGAGAATCTTAAGGAAGTGACAGTCAGTAATGCCAGCACACACACAAACTCTGCACCTGGCACTTCACAGCTGCCTCCGGTCGAAAGACGCAGATATAAACGTTCGAATACGTAAAGATCTATGTATCAAGACAGGTATAAGGAATTTTCATTATACGAAGAATTGTTCATAATACGAAATAACAAGAAAAACAAGGAGGCCTTGACTATGATGACGACAAAATCAGATAGCGCCATGTGAAGCATACAGCGTTATGGCTAGTCTGATGTTGTCAAGAATCGCTGCAGCCAGTGCTGCTGATGAGTCCATTAGTGGGTTAACTGGGAGTAACGCGTTACGACGTTAAGATCCTCAAAAGCTGGCCGCCAAGCTCGACCGTTGGTACTCAAAGACTGCACTGGTGAAGGCAGAGGCGAAAGCCAACCTAACCGTAATATTTCGTATCTGTGTATCACACCACGTCATGAACTAGGCTGTACCCAACCGCTGCAGGTCCTATAAGAAAATCTCCATTCAATAAAAAAAAAATTGGATAACTGTGAGAGGGACTCGCACACCAAGGGTCCCGTACGAACTTAATTATGTATACAAAAATTTCCCCTGTCCAGGAATCGAGAATTTCGACGATTTTTGCCTGTTATCGATATTGATACTGTCAATGTGCAAGATATGTGACAAATGTGACGGTATTTTTGGATTGCATCGACGTAGGATCTTAAATGTTTTACACTGCAGAGGAACCGTAGACTTAGTATGTGACATAAATTTCCACTCGAAACGTCTTCTCCTTCCTGGGAAGACAGTCGGATAAAAGTTAAAAAAACAAAATTTTTTAATCTGCTATAATTACAAATTAACAGTTTCCGGATTTTTTCCTATACTTGTACTTTGGAACCTTGCTTTCTATGAAATTTCTCAATCTACGTCAATGGGAAGTACCCTAAAGGGTTTGATGAGTGAGTTTGCGAGCATCAAAATTTGTGACGTATTTGGCCATATCTTGTGACTGCATTGAGGTAGAAGCTCAATCTTTTTACACTGCTAAGAGACCGTAGACGTCAGTACGTGACATAAATGTCAACTTGATACGTCTACCCCTTCCTGAGAAAAAGGCTTTTTAACGGTCGGGAAGACAAACAGACAGACAGACAGACGGACGGAAAACGAAGTGCTCCTATCAAGGTTCTGCTTTTACCGATTGGGGAGCGGAGCCCTAAAAATGTTAAAGGCACTTGCAATGACGTTTCTGAGTAACACAGTTCGCAGAAAGACAGAGACCCTACTAAGAGTCACTACCGGATAGCCGGCCGGAGTGGCCGAGCGGTTCTAGGCACTTCAGTCTGGAACCGCGCGACCGCTACGGTCGCAGGTTCGAATCCTGCCTCGGGCATGGATGTGTGTGATGTCCTTAGGTTAGTTAGGTTTAAGTAGTTCTAAGTTCTAGGGGACTGATGACCTCCGCTGTTAAGTCCCATAGTGCTCAGAGCCATTTTGAGTCTACCGGATAAGTAGAATTAATCGACGATATTCGGTACAATGTAAGGTGTGAGACAGATTGACAATCCAATCCCAACACTCTGATAACATCTATCCGGGGACCCCTCAGTTTTTGTGTTTTCTTATTTCTTAATAAACTGAGGAGCTGGTATCCTGAAACTTACGGAGCCAGACTGAGCAACATAAGCAGTTGTTGGAGGACCGCACCTAGAGCAGAGAACTGGATACGGAATATGTTTCTCTTGGAAGTATCTTTCTCCAACGCGTCCATGAATCAGTCGTACACTGTTCGTCCGAAAAATCCCGTCACTGATTTTATTCCTGCAGTATTAGCGATGCAGCGCAGTAACTACGGTGGCAGCTAGAGCTCACAACTGTAAACAACAGATGTGCATTCGACCAGTCAGTCGCGAGTAGGCGGTGTCAACTAGTGGATGTGTGAACTCAGTGTGACAACTATAATGTGTCAGAAATCGCAGTGGGGTAACATCACTAAATAAGACATTCTGCAGAATGTTTTGAAGGAGAGAAGAGTATATGCAAAGTTTGTTCTTCACACCTCAACTCCCAAACAAACACATGGTCGCGTAGCACCCTGCCGTGCCTTGATTGAAGTTCAAAAGGCAGACAATTCTTTTCTGGAAAAAATCATCACGGGTTACGAGACTTGGTGTCATCGATATGAATGTACCACAAAACAACAAAGTACAGAAATTTCCCATGAACTACCAACGCTTTGACGACCTAAATGACGTTCAAGCCAATGAGACACGCGAGTTGCCCAAAATCCCGAAGAAGGACTTTTCTGAGTGTTTTACATGCTTGTGGGAACTTTCTGTGCATTGCACTTAAGTGGGGTGGGGAGACGATATTGAGCACCTGAGTCGTTAAAGATTTTTTATTCATCCGGGCTCGAAACGTTTTGGACTAATGGAGGGGGTGAGGGAAGGAGGGGCGGGTTATGTTACATATCCATCGAGGTGAGGTTGTAAATTGCGTCATTTCCTCTTTTACTCATATCGCATAACCTTTCCTGTCAATGGAGTCACAGTTCAGTCTGTCTGACCTAGGTACAAGGAACGGACGATGCGAGTTTGCTGTCAAAATGATTTAAATGGGATAATAAGTAGATCTCATGGAATCGTTCAAGACTTTCCAGCTACATACCAGAATGAGAGGTGGGGAATATATAGACATCTCAAAAACTGAATTTCTTCCGATAATATGAATGTAGCATCATGGACGAAAATCGTTTAATGTAGGGTTTTGGTCTTCTGTTAATGAAAGAACAGGCGCGCCGTTACGTTCTGTTGGTTCACAGCTGCAAGAAGTAATAAGAGAACTGTGTTCGATACAAACTAATTAAAGTGGTTGAATGTTACGACACTTCCTGGTTACGTCATTTGAAGCTTCCTTGTTTAAATCATTTGATATGATTGATCTTCGTGTGCAGAAATGTGACATTACTGTACATAGGTCACCACGCGGTTTTATACGTGGTAGTTCGAGCAGGAGTGGTGTATGTACAGATGAGACTGCTGTAGTTTCGTCGATGAGTAACACGGCTCCACACCTCAAATCAATCTGATCTTCTGAAACAACGAAGAGGTCGCCTAATATGCACACAAATATAGTCGTAAGTTTCTGACGTCACTCTGTTGCAGAGTTTTGGAAAACGTTTCATATTCAGGCACGTGTCCCTACTGGAGACCGAAAATCTCCTTTGTAGAAATCAACACTGGTTCTGCAAACAACGCTCGTGCTCTACAAGACCCAGAAGATTCCGATGCCTAGGTTGGTGCCATACTCCTTTACTTCAAGAGTGCATTCGATACATTTCTCACCGTCGCTTCGTGAACCAAGTATGAGAGCACTGTCAGTGTGATTGGACCGATGAGTTCCTAGCACACAGAACGCAGGAAGTCATTCTCGACGAAAAGAAACCTTCAGACGTAAGACCAATTTCGAGCTTACCACAAGGAAGTGTTACAGGAGCACTATTGTTCGTAATACATTTGAACGACGTGTAGTTAACGTTGGAAGATCGAGGAGGCTGTCTGCAGGTGTTGCTGTGGTACATAGAGAAGTCGTAAAGCCGAAATCTGTTACGAAATACTAGAAGCCTTTCAGATGATCGACATTTATTGCAGAAATTGACTTTTGAGCCATTACATAAGTAAAGATGGCTCTAAGCACTATGGGACTTAACATCTGAGGTCATCAGTCCCATAGACTTAGAACTACGTAAACCTAGCTAACCTAAAGGCGTCAAACAAATCCATGCCCGAGGCAGGATTCGAACCTGCGACCGCAGCAGCAGCGCGGTTTCTGAGTTCCTAGAACCGCTCAGTCACCGCGGCTGGCACATAAGTAAAGGTAACGTATTGCGATTAAGAAGATGAGAAGACTCGATACTAGATTACTGCACGATTGGCGAACAATTACTAGTAGAAAAAACATCCATTACATATCAGGAATTATCGAGCGATATAAAGTAGAACGATAATATAAAATTAATCATAGGAAAAGCAGATGCCAGACTGGAATTCATTAGAAGAATTTTCAGGAACTGTAGTGCACTCACGGAAGAGGTTGCTTAAAAAACCTCGTTTTGCCTTTAGTTGAGTGTTGCTCGGTAGCCTGGGAATAAAATCACATCGGAATAAATTCAGACTTTGCGGTCGTCAATGAGCACGAGAAAACGTCAATAAACACTTTTAAAAATACACCAGGCAATCTATAAAATAACGAACTACACCAGAAAGTTTTACAAACGAAAACCTCATCAAATTTTACGGATGTCCATAAGTCGTTTTAAACATAAAAACAACATGAAAAACACATTTCGCAGGCAAATAAAAACCAAGCATAGTTCAGGACAGGTCAACTACAGCAATGGTGACCGTCACAGAAGGTTATATGCCACTGTCTTGTCGGGATATGTAGTTTAAAGGTCATCGAAACACACGTCGTTGTGCTTATTGCTGAGACCGTGACCCCATGAACCAAGCATCTCCATCCTGCACGGTTGCCAGCTTCTGTTAGAACCCAATGAGGAAGCTGAGATCTTCTTTATCTGCTCCATGCACCTCTTCGCTGCTCTTCCCCTCGATCTTCCCTTCCATGATTATTTTTTCCTAGTTTTTCTCCATCTCTCCCTACAATATGGCAAAAGGACTGGAGAATATTTGGCTGATATGAAGAAAGGCGCCTGGAGACTTTTATTTAGTCATCTTGCAGTTCGCTTTATGCGCAGCATCCTGCGCCAGCACCAAAGCTCAAATTCATTAATACGCCGCTTGTCTCTGGCCTTAAGGACCCACGTTTCGCAACCATAAAAGAAGACGGAGTACTCCATTGTTTCAATAAGCTGGACTTTTTGTGTTCGTTCTTGCTCTGTTCCGAGTGTTCTTGGTGAGCTTCTTCATAGCCGCTCGCCCTAGCGTGATCCGTCTTCTTATATCATCTACACAACTTTTCGTGTCGCAAATGGTTGACCCAAGATAGATGAAAGAATGCAAGACTTCCGGTTCCTTCAATCGACATGCGACTTGAACCTGTGCTTCTCGATCAGTTATTGTGAGTTTGGACTTTCTGATAATGATGTCATATCCATGTGATATGCTAATGTCCTTTATTCTTCGTAGTAGCTCAGCAATCCATCTTCGCTGCTGCCTGAAAGCACGAAGTTATTAGCAAATCGGAGGTTTTTAATAGCTCTACCATCAGTTGAGATGCCTTTAGACCAGCCATCAAGAGGATTTCTAATGAAGTACCTGCACTTTTTTTCAGAGCTGCGAGGTGATTATTGTATAGACTTCTCCTCTAAGTTGTCAAGTGTGGGTGGGCACCAAACTCTGCAAGCACCAGTCACAACTTTTCCCAGGCAATATTGCTGTGCGGCAGATGACATACTGCATAAATTTAAAATTATTTCTGATTTCTGTTGGCAGTCACAGAGTACCCATAATGCAAAAAAGGATAAAATACATATATAATCGAAACAACAAGAAACTCTGATGTCAATGTATTCCTAATCTACATAAAATTTACATGAATACATTTCAGAAACAATAAAAAAATCTGCTGAGGATGCCATAGCTGTGGAGAAATAAGTTTGGAGATTAAAAAAGACAAAAACTTCTGTTCTTGCTAGAGGGCGTACCCTCTTTCATTCATTATTATTTTCTGCAAGCACGGGAACAGAACTTGAAATTCCACTGTGAATACGCATCTTCCTTGCTTATAGACGACGCAAGTAGTAAGCCACGGCTCCGTTGTAAACCTGTAGGACCCAAAGCCCATCCGCTGTTCGATCGCACGGCTGTTCACCGTTCGCAGTCACAAAATTGTGAATGGACGGCAAGGAAACTACTTGCTGTGCGCCCTGTGTCAGTGTGGCTGCTTACGACTGACGTGCAGCACTTTGGGGGCAGGCTGTGTCTGGAAGTCACGTGAGCGGCGTTGATGCTCCTCTGTGTGTGTGTGTGGTGACCTTGGCGCCGCACCAGGCTGGGCCGACGCGCTCCAGAATGCGCCTCCCTCGCGTCGTCCACAGAGAAGCCAGCACGTGGCTGCGCTGTACCACTTCACACCGAGATTACTGAAACTACCCAGTCCACCACTAAGGAATACAGCACGCGAACGTAGTGCTATCGTGCAGTCTTCAACGTCCAACTTCGCATCTACATTACCAATGTTCCTTCTACAATTTTCTTAACCCTAGATTACTAAAACCTCTTAAAATTTCCAATCGCAGTTTGTATCTCTCCACGGTTCCCGACAATCTGGACTCATGTAGACACATGTTCTTGAATATCTTCGTAGGGAATATTGTTGTTAACAATGGCAGAGTTCTTATTTGATCCATTATAAATGGTTCTGAAAGCCTGCGATTGTGAAAACAATAGGTTTGTTTATATACAGCGTGTTACAAAAAGGTACGGCCAAACTTTCAGGAAACATTCCTCACACACAAATAAAGAAAAGATGTTATGTGGACATGTGTCCGGAAACGCTTAATTTCTATGTTAGAGCTCATTTTAGTTTCGTCAGTATGTACTGTACTTCCTCGACTCACCGCCAGTTGGCCCAATTGAAGGAAGGTAATGTTGACTTTGGTGCTTGTGTTGACATGCGACTTATTGCTCTACAGTACAAGCATCAAGCACATCAGCACGTAGCATCTCAGGTTAGTGTTCATCACGAACGTGGTTTTGCAGTCGGTGCAATGTTTACAAATGCGGAGTTGGCAGATGCCCATTTGATGTATGGATTAGCACGGGGCAATAGCCGTGGCGCGGTACATTTGTATCGAGACAGATTTTCAGAACGAAGGTGTCCCGACAGGAAGACGTTCGAAGCAATTGATCGTCGTCTTAGGGAACACGGAACATTCCAGCCTATGACTCGCGACTGGGGAAGACCTAGAACGACGAGGACACCTGCAATGGGCGAGGCAATTCTTCGTGCAGTTACGATAACCCTAATGTCAGCGTCAGAGAAGTTGCTGCTGTACAAGGTAACCTTGATCACGTCACTGTATGGAGAGTGCTACGGGAGAACCAGTTGTTTCCGTAACATGTACAGCGTGTGCTGGCACTATCAGCAGCTGATTGGCCTCCACGGGTACACTTCTGCGAATGGTTCATCCAACAATGTGTCAATCCTCATTTCAGTGCAAATGTTCTCTTTATGGATGAGGCTTCATTCCAACGTGATCAAATTGTAAATTTTCACAATCAACATGTGTGGGCTGACGAGAACCCGCACGCAATTGTGCAATCACGTCATCAACACAGATTTTCTGTGAACGTTTGGGCAGGCGTTGTTGGTGATGTCTCGATTGGGCCCCATGTTCTTCCACCTACGCTCAATGGAGCACGTTATCATGATTTCATACGGAATATTCTACCTATGCTGCTAGAACATGTGCCTTTAAAGGTACGACACAACATGTGGTTCATGCACGATGGAGCTCCTGCACATTTCAGTCGAAGTGTTCGTACGCTTCTCAACAACAGATTCGGTGACCGATGGACTGGTAGAGGCGGACCAATTCCATGGCCTCCACGCTCTCCTGACCTCAACCCTCTTGACTTTCACTTATGGGGGCATTTGAAAGCTCTTGTCTACGCAGCCCCGGTACCAAATGTAGAGACTCTTCGTGCTCGTATTGTGGACGGCTGTGATACAATACGCCATCCTCCAGGGCTGCATCAGCGCATCAGGGATTCCATGCGACGGAGGGTGGATGCATGTATCCTCGCTAACGGAGGTCATTTTGAACATTTCCTGTAACAAAGTGTTTGAAGTCACGCTGGTACGTTCTGTTGCTGTGTGTTTCCATTCCATGATTAATGTGATTTGAAGAGAAGTAATAAAATGAGCTCTAACATGGAAAGTAAGCGTTTCCGGACACATGTCCACATAACATATTTTCTTTCTTTGTGTGTGAGGAATGTGTCCTGAAAGTTTGGCCGTACCTTTTTGTAACACCCTGTATAAGTATGAAGATAAAATATTAAACGGAAAACTTGAAAGCGAATCAGTGAATTTCTTCATATGTTTCGATAGTATACTCAAATATAAATAGTAACACATAGAAATAAGCATAATTGTAAAATAGACATAAGTCAATTATGATCCAAATTGTATAGGTAAATAACCACTGTACAAAAGCATATCATACTCTGTGGAAGACCTGTAATGTCATCTCTGTTTACTACTTCTAAGAACATCTGTGTCACTGTTTTGTTTATGTAAAATGTTTTCGATGTTTAAAAGTGTACAACAAGTTGCATGTGATGTTTAGTGTGTGTGAGACTTTGCACAAATGGACCATAAGGAAACAGTAAGTACTTATTGTTCTAAATTTGGCCGCTAACTTCACAAAAAGATCGACAATTGACTGAAAATCGCGTATTTTCTTATATATTGCAGTAAAGTCAACAAAATGGAGCAGAATCTCTCACATCGACAACATCACATAGGAATGACATAACAAAAACAAAAAACGCACTTGAAAATGTGAATCATTACCCTAAACGGGTCGTGTCAAAAATAAAATAAATAAAATCGTGACTGGCAGCAGATGAGTTATTTATATACAATGGCTGAATTAATTATTGTCTGACTCCAGCGGTTTGCTGACACTGCTGCTCTCGTTGTAAATATTGCGAATGTTTATTAATGGTGTTCCTGTTTTCTAATGGTCGGCATTTATCTTAGTGTGGCATCACAGGTGAAATATTAAGCAAAGCTAGAAGAGTGTTAGTTTACGTCACATTGGCCCTCTTTAGAGCTAATCTCGTCTTCTGTTACTGAAATTGGCCCAATATGGATGATGCTGAGTCTGAATTTGACACCAACATACTGGATGATTTGTTTACGAAACTTCACTTGAACAGCAGCAGCAGAACCTACAACGACCTGAAGAGAGAAAAGAATGACCATTTTGTCCTTCTCGCAAATGAAGACTGATGACATTTTGTGACCAATGTTCAAGAACAATCTGTGAGGAAAACTGAGCAAGGCCTTGCTTAGATTGTAAGAACAGTGTCCAAATCATAAGATTCTGCTCGTTTTGTGCGTAGAATACCGTAATCTTGGAGTTATAATAATTGTGATAACTTGCAGCTACAGCTTACATAAATTATGACTTTTTCCAGCAAAATTTTGAGCAGTAAAATTTCCATTGTAGGATACAAAACAAGATTTTTGTACTTCTTTTGTATGTTACATAAAATTGGAAGTCAAATAATTGTAATTAATTAGTACATAAGCTATAAATTACGACTTCTCGCGAATAAAATTTGGCGTAGTAAAATTTACGATGGTTCAGTAGCAATGTTACATTCCCCCCACCCCTCTCCCCTGTAGTGCTCTAAGGTTAAGGATTACACGCTACTTGCCGCGTTACCATCAAGTAGTTATTGCTCGGGTACCGTATGTTGGAAGCGAGACGAAAAAAAAAAATGTAACTAGTTAAATGATTCGTCCGAAATATTGACCGGTAAATTATGGAACAAAATGGTACGAAATGAACAAGACGAGATAATTATCTCGAGAAAATTTTGTTAATAGCCTATCATTACTGAGGTGATAAAAGTAACGTGACACGCCTCTCATCATGTCTGCAGTAAAAATTACATGTCAAATATATACGAGACATGTTTTTTAAGTAAGTACCGTTTTGAAACTAAAAACAGACGTGCTAAGATATCTGAATAATTTTATTTTTACATGAAAGCCTGTACCTTAAACTACTTTTCTACATAATTTCCGTCAATATTGAGGCACTTGCCATAACGTTGTACCAGTTTTTGAATACCCTCCTCATAGAAGTCTGCCGCCTGACTTGTTAACCACTGCATCACCAGTGTTTTGACTCCGTCATCGTCTTGAAGACGCTGACCGCCCAGGTGTTTCTTCAAGTGCAGGAACAGATGGTAGTCACTGGGCGCAAGATCGGGGCTGTACGGAGGATGATCTAGAGTTTCCCATCGAAAAGATGTGATGAGATCTTTGGTCTGATTCGCCACATGCGGACGGGCATTGTCTTGCAGCAAAACGATGCCCTTGCTAAACTTGCCACGTCTTTTGTTCTGAACTTATCGGCGCAGATTGTGTAATGTCTTACAGTAAGCTGCTGCATTGTTTGTCTCATTACGGGGCATAAATTGCTCGAGCAATACTTCTTTTCTGTCCCAAAAAACTGTGCACATGACTTTTCCGGGCAGAAGTTGTCTGCTTGAAATTCACTTTTCTGTGTGAATCTGAATGCCGCCATTCCATGGACTGTTGCTTTGATTCTGGTGTGACATAGGCCACCCATGTTTCGTCTTGAAGAAACACCTGGGCGGTCAGCGTCTTCAAGACGATGACAAAGTCAAAACAGTGGTGATGCAGTGATTAACAAGTCAGGCAGCAGACTACTATGAGGAGGGTATTCAGAAACTGGTACAACGTTATGACAAGTGCCTCAATATTGACGGAAATTATGTAGAAAAGCAGATTAAAGTACAGGCTTTCATGTAAAAATAAAATTATTGAGATATCTTAGCACGTCTTTTTTTTAATTTCAAAACGGTACTTACTTAAAAAAAAACACGCCTCGTAAATGAGAGTAAAGCGCTTGGCAGAGAATGTTTTCCATCGTACAGCGCATTCCTTCCCATTCACGAATAAACAGAATCGGCATCGCAGCATAGGTGCCTCTTGCGAGTCGTATACTGTAATTTCAGACTCCTGTGAATAATGCTGATAGATTCCCCTCTGAAAAATTCATGGAATTTTCTGAGGAGATCATTAGGCGTCTCTCTGCTACTGCTTATAGCTGATATTCTTCGCCATTTCTCTTACACTCTCTCGCCAGTCACACGATCTTCTCATTTTTTGTACGCCCTCAGTGTTCAGTCCCATATTATGCGATATTTTATCCATGTATGTGGGATTCATAAAAAGTCTCTTTCGTTGAAGTACTGCTACTTCCCAGTATCGTAGCAACGAAATGAAACTTGCTATTTGATTTACCTACCCTACCTCCTCAACTAATGTAATACCCAAAAGCTATATGGCGTGGCTGGTTCCTGTTGAGATTTACTTGCTTGTATTCCTAGGCTAGTCTGTTCTACATTTCATAACTTCCACATCTATTCATGGTGACAAAAGTCATGGGATACTCCTAATACCGTGTCTAACCTCCTTTTGCCCAGCGTCGTGCAGTAACTCTACGTGGCATGGACTCAACAGGTCGTTGGAAGTGCCCTCCAGAAATATTGAGCCATGCTGCCTCTATAGCCGTCCATAACTGCGAAAGTGTTGCCGGTGCAGGAGTTTGTGCACTAACTGACCTCTCAGGAGTTTGTGTACTAACTGACCTCTCGGCTATGTTCCATAAATGTTCGACGGGGTCTGGCGATCTGGAGGGCCAAATCATTCGCTCGAATTGTCCAGAATGTTCTTCAAACCAGTCTCGAACAGTTGTGGCCTGGCGACATGGCGCATTGTCACCCATACAAATTCCATCGTAGTTTGGAAGCATTAAGTCCACGAATAGCGGAAAATGGTCTACAAGTAGCCGAAAATAACCATTTCCAGTCAATGATCGGTTCAGTTTGATCGGATAACCCAGTCAGTTCCAAATAAACAAAGCTCACACCATTATGGAGCCTCCATCAGCTTGCACAGTGCTTTATCAAGCTTGGGTCCACGGCTTCGTGCGTTCAAATGGTTCAAATGGCTCTGAGCACTATGCGACTTAACTTCTGAGGTCATCAGTCGCCTAGAACTTAGAACTAATTAAACCTAACTAACCTAAGGACATCACACACATCCATGCCCGAGGCAGGAGTCGAACCTGCGACCGTAGCTGTCCCGCGGTTCCGGACTGAGCGCCTAGAACCGCTAGACCACAACGGCCGGCGGCTTCGTGGGGTCTGCGCCAAATTCGAACCCTTGCCAACTGACATCGGGACCCATGTGATCAGGCTACGGTTTTCCAGTCGTCTAGGGTCCAACAGATATGGTCACGAGCCCAGGAGAGGCGCTGCAGGCGATGCCGTGCAGCTAGGAAAGGTATTGCACAGGCCGTCTGTTTCCGTATCACACAAACGGCCAATATTGTAGCACTGTCCTAAAGAAAACGTACTTCCCATATTGATTTCTGTAGTTATTTCACGCCGTGTTGCTTTTCTATTTGACAATGACTATGCTGCGCAAATGGTTCTGCTCTCGGTCGTTAAGAGAAGGCAGTCGGCCAGTGCGTTGTCTGTGGTAACAAGTAATGCCTGAAATTTGGTATTCTCGGTACACTCTTGACACTACCGATCTCGGAATATTGAATTACCCAACGAATTCCGAATTCAAATGTCCCATGCGTTGGTCTCCAGTTACTATTCCCAGTTCAAAGTCTATTAACTGTCGTCGTGGTGCCATAATCTCGTTGGACACCCTTCCACTAAATCACATGGATACAAATGGTTGCCTCGCCAATGCTCTGCCCTTTAATAGCTTGTTTACGTGGTACTACTGCCTTCTGTGTATGTGCATATCTCTATCCCAACACTTTCTTCAACCCAGTGTACGAACTTTATTTCCCCTATGGTTCTTCCCTAAGACACAACAAAAATTACTTCTCTGTTTGTGTATGACTCTCTGTCAAGGGAAAAGTGCTAGGGTCGGTCAAGAAATACTTAATACTGTTGCACTTCCAGCTGGATAACTTAGATGAACGTATTTTCTTTCACAGACGTCGGTGTGACACTCAGTCGAAAGTTTACCAGGTCTGTGGCCACCAACTGTCTCCCTCTATCCGTTACACTTAGTATATCTTGTAGCGAGAACGGCAGTCGCATTTGGAATGGTAGGTATCTGCGAAAACCATGTTTGTTGCACAACGAATATCGTTTCATTACAGTTACGTCATTATGTTTCAACGTACAGTATGTTCTAGAAATCTGATAGATACAGAAAGGAGTGATTCTGGTCGGTGTGTCTGTGTGTATGTTTGTTTAATCTGTTCTCTCTCCCAGTCACTGGGGCCTTGAAGAATTCAAATCATTCCAGTTACCTCTAAACAACATCACTATGTATGTAAAATACTCATCTTTGTAATGTCAAAGTAATCGAATAGTGCAATATCCCCTGATTTTGCAATACGTAGGAGTGTTAGGAAACAGCTTTTTTGTTTGTTAAGATCAATTTTTAGGTTTCTGTATCTGAATCGGTAAAAACGAAACACTTATAGGATCCGCCGGACGTTGTGGCCGAGCGCTTCTAGGCGCTTCAGTCCAGAACCGCGCTGCTGCTACGGTCGCAGGTTCGAATCCTGCATCGGACATGGATGTGTTTGATGTCCTTAGGTTAGTTAGGTTTAAGTAGTTCTAAGTCTAGGGGACTGATGACCTCCGATGTTAAGTCCCCTAGTGCTTAGAGCCACTTATAGGATCACTTTGTTGCCCATCTATTAAGACCCCTTTTTCTCATTAACGGCTAGAGGTACGAAGTTGAAATTTATGCCAAATACTTAGGTCCTTGGTCGCTTGGCGGTGCACAAAATTTAAGCTTCTAAAAGATGCGGCCATTTATGTCACAAAATTTTATTCCCCCATCTCACTCATCAAAATTTATGTATGAACTATCTATACACATAGTTAAGTTTGCAATTGTCCGGTTCTTATGCAGCTGATAACCTTAATGCGTGACCAAACTCATAAGAGGTTCTGCCCTAGACTTTTGCTTTGTAGTTATTGAAGTCTTCTCGCATTATCCTAAGGTCACTCAGGTGTCTTTCGATTAGATTTAATTTATCTGAGTCATATGTTTCTTCCATTATCAAACTAAACGAACAATGGAACGAAGCAATTTAGATTTATAAAAATCAAAAATGCTCTGACAGGAAAAGAGAACCAAACCGTTTACGTCTACATCCATGTCTATGTTACTACTCTGCAATTCACACTCAAGTTAAAATTAGAGAGCAGCCTCAAGTCGCAAGTAACTTTTCTTCATTTTGAGATGTTTCACTCTACCAATGTGTGGATCGTCAGAACTGAGGAAATACAATGTGTTACACCACCATACAATAAAATAATTTCGCAAATTCAGCAGATTGTATCGTGGTAACTTACATCACGTAGTCAAGGGCAACACGTTACAAATATCGGCCAGTGTATAGCGCCGCCGTTATACATACAACACAGTAACAACAACGTAGGAAATGATAGATTGCTACTTACCGTAAAGAAGACTCGTTAAGCTGCAGACAGGTATAGTTAAAGGAGACTTGCATAGAGCTTTTGGCCACAACCTTCATCAGCAAAAGAGAAACACGCACCATTCATACACACAAGCCAGCACATCTCATGCACACATGACCGCCAGATCCAGCATCTCGGGCCCGAATGAGTTGGCCGTCACAAGTGCATGAGATGTGCTTGCTTCTGTGTATGAATGGTGCGTGTTTCTCTTTTGCTGATAAAGGTTGTGGCCAAAAGCTCTGTGTGAATCACTTTTAATTGTGCCTGACTGCAGCTTAACGTGTCATCTTTACGGTAAGTAGCAATCTAGCTTTTCCTACGTTGTCGATATTCCTACCTGGAGTTTCCAGTCTTTGATGTCTTTGATGAAATAGAGTAAGTTGCTTGCCTACAGTTAACGTAAACTCTGTCAGGTTTATTCTAAGATTAAACAGGAAGACATTTATTTCTTGTTGAGCGAGTCAAAGTCCTATCGATATGCGCTTTGGTTGAAACTATTTCATGAAGTTTAATGTAGTACAAAGTAATACAAAAAACAATATATCACTAAACTACGGAAAATATCCGCCACCACACTTAAGTGTTTGCTAGGCGTTTGATCACATAAATCTTTTCGTGAAAGCTCTGATTTCTTTTGTTCTGTTATGTAGGTGGGAAGCAATAAAAGCAATTTTCGCGTTTGGAGGGGAAATTTGATGACTGAAATTTCGTTAAAATATTTCGGTGCGACGAAAAATGCCTTTGTTTTAATGACAGCCACCCATGATTAATGTGTCATAGTTGTGGCGCTCTCTTTCCTGTTTCGCGATAATAGAAAAGGAAAAAGATAGAAAAGGAAAAAGATTTAATTTATCTGAGTCATATGTTTCTTCCATTATCAAACTAAACGAACAATGGAACGAAGCAATTTAGATTTATAAAAATCAAAAATGCTCTGACAGGAAAAGAGAACCAAACCGTTTACGTCTACATCCATGTCTATGTTACTACTCTGCAATTCACACTCAAGTTAAAATTAGAGAGCAGCGTTTTTTTCGATGTCCTCCGTCAGTCCATCTGGTAAGGATGCCACTCCAAAAGAAGACGGACAGGCGTGGTGTAGGCAGTACATTTTTGCATCTTCAAACTATTTCACTAAAAAAACGCAGAGTAAAATGCTGGTTCAGTCACAAGTATTTCGAATCACGTATTTCAGCCCACATTGTTGGACAGACAACCTCTACACGAAACCATGATGAGCCAACGACATCGTCAATTATGACTACAGCAGACAAGGGATCGATGAAAACGTGTCGCTTTATGGAATGAATCGCGTTGCTTGATGCAGGTCGATGGTTGTGTCCGTATAAGCTGTCATGCTGGCGAACAGTTACTCGAAATGTGCGACGTGACATAGACGCCAACCCGTGGGGTCAGTATTATACAATGGGGTACAGTCACCTGGGTTGCTGTAGGATACGTGGTAGTGATCGAAAGCATAAAGACAGCTGTGGGCCATGTGTCCATTATTGCTGGCCACCAGCATCCTTTCAGCATTGCGAAGGCGATAGTACTTTCCAGCAGGACGACTGTCAGTGAGTCAAGTTCAGAAACGTGTTACAATGGTTTGGGGAGCAAGACAGGGAACTCACGTATGTGTTTTCGCCAACAAATTCGCCTTATCTGAACACAACGTAACACGTCTGGGATGCTATTAGGCGCCAGCTCCACACCCACAAACCAACGCCATGCAAGTTAAGGAATTACCCAACCTGTGCTTGACAACTGGGACCACATACTTCCGGAAAACCGTTAAGGACTTTTCGAATCCGTGACACATAGAATCGCTGTTGTACTGCGTTGCAAAGGTGGTTCAACACGCTATGCTGTCATTGCAGCTCCGTACTTAATAATCACATAGAAGCGCTCGCTCGACGAAAGATTCGTGCATAATGATGGGAAGTTGCACTAATCACGCCAGTACTGAAGACAAGAAGTAGGAGCCATATCACTGACGTCGATTTGTAGTAGGATTTTGTAACACATACTGTGTTCGAACATTAAGAATTGTCTCGGGCGAAACGATCTACTGACATACAGTTAGCGCGGGTTCAGAAAATATCGTACCAGTAAAACACAATCAGCTCTTTATTGTCACGAAGTAACGAGCGCTATCGAAAGGGGATCTCAAACTGATTTCATGCTTCTCCACATTCCTTCCTCACAATCGCTTTCTAATCTCAATGCGTCTCTGTAAAGTATCGTCACAGTTGTGCGACTGGGTTCGTAATTTCCTGTCAGAAAGGTCACAGTTCGTAGTAATTGACGGGAAGTCGTCGAGAGAAACAGAAGTGATTTGCGTTCCCCTAAGCAAGAGTTAGGCGCCCTTTGAGGTTCCTCATCTACATAAACGGCTTAGGAGACAATCTGAGCAGTCGTTTTAAATTGTTCACAGATGACGCTGTCATTTAACGTCTAATAAAGGCGCCCTCTGCTGTCCCTCATCTTCGTAAACGGCTTAGGAGACAATCTGGGCAGACGGCTTATATTGTTTACAGATAACGCTGTCATTTACCATTGAGTAAAGTCATCAGAATATCGAAAACAATTCCAAAATGGTTTTGACAAGATATTTGTATGGTGTAAAAACTGGTAATTGACCGTAAATAAAGAAAAGTGTGAGGTCATCCACACCAGTACTAAAAGAAATTTCGTTTACACATTAAATCAATCAAAGCTAAAAGCTGTCAGTTCAACTAAATACCTAGAAATTACAAATACGAACAAATTAAATTGGAACGATCACATAGACCGCCGCCCGCGCAAAAGCATTGCTGTGCAATATGGGACCCTCAACGGACACGATTGACAAAGGAGAATGAAAAAGTTCAGGGAAGGGCAAGACGTCTTGTATTATCTCTAAACAAGAGGGAGAGAGTCACGGATATGATACGCGAGTTGGGGTGGCAATCATTAAAACAAAGACGTTTTTCATTGCGGCGACATCTTTCCCCGAAATTTAAGTCT
This sequence comes from Schistocerca cancellata, assembly GCF_023864275.1. Taxonomy (NCBI): domain Eukaryota; kingdom Metazoa; phylum Arthropoda; class Insecta; order Orthoptera; family Acrididae; genus Schistocerca; species Schistocerca cancellata. The sequence goes on from NC_064626.1 coordinate 934,259,715, forward strand.
CCAAAGTTCTCTTTCGAATGGGAAAATATTTCTTTGACATCCATCTACGTGGGGAGAAATGATCGTTGTAATGAATAACAACATCAGACGTCGCGTGGAAAGATTTCAGAGTTCGTTTTCCCCACGCATTGTTAGGCAGCGGAACGGCAGAGAAATAGTATGAAAGTGTTTCGATGAACCCTCTGCCAGGAACTCATGTGTGAACTGCAGATCAGTTATGCAGATGTAAGCGTATGAAACATATGGTTATGTTTTGCCTCGTCGTTGTAATATAACACCTGTAATCTCCAAGCAGGCTGTTTCACCACTCATTTGTTTCGTACTTTATTATTCGAACGTTTCCTGAAGTCAAGGAAACTTGCTCCACTCGGAGGCGAGGGATGCGGGTCTCCCTCTGCAGCCACGCGGAGTGGCCGCGTGGTTTGAGGCGCCATGTCACGGACTGCGCGGCCCCTCCCGCCGGAAGTTCGAGTCCTCCCTCCGGCATGGATGTGTGTGTTGTTCTTAGAATAAGTTAGTTTAAGTAGTGTGTAAGTCTAGGGACCGATGACCTAATCAGTTTGGTCCCTTATAAATTCACACACATTTGAACATTTTTCTCCCTCTGCAAAACACAGGATTCATCTTATGATCGAAGGCTGGGATAAAAATCAAATTATGCCATTTACTTTAACTGTTATTTTCTCAAATCATTTAAAGAGTATACTGTGCATTTCCCTAGCCCTCTTTTCTTTTCCTTAAGTGATTTATGTTCTACAGGGTGTTACAAAAAGGTACGGCCAAACTTTCAGGAAACATTCCTCACACACAAATAAAGAAAAGATGTTATGTGACATGTGTCCGGAAACGCTTAATTTCCATGTTAGAGCTCATTTTAGATTCGTCAGTATGTACTGTACTTCCTCGATTCACCGCCAGTTGGCCCAATTGAAGGAAGGTAATGTTGACTTCGCTGCTTGTGTTGACATGCGACTCATTGCTCTACAGTACTAGCATCAAGCACATCAGTACGTAGCATCAACAGGTTAGCGTTCATCACGAACGTGGTTTTGCAGTCAGTGCAATGTTTACAAATGCAGAGTTGGCAGATGCCCATTTGATGTATGTATTAGCACGGGGCAATAGCCGTGACGCGGTACGTTTGTATCGAGACGGATTTCCAGAACGAAGGTGTCCCGACAGGAAGACGTTCGAAGCAATTGATCGGCGTCTTAGGGAGCACGGAACATTCTAGCCTATGACTCGCGACTGGGGAAGACCTAGAACGACGAGGACACCTGCAATGGACGAGGCAATTCTTCGTGCAGTTGACGATAACCCTAATGTCAGCGTAAGAGAAGTTGCTGCTGTACAAGGTAACGTTGACCACGTCACCGTATGGAGAGTGCTACGGGAGAACCAGTTGTTTCCGTAACGTGTACAGCGTGTACAGGCACTATCAGCAGCTGACTGGCCTCCACGGGTATACTTCTGCGAATGGTTCATCCAACAATGTGTCAATCCTCATTTCAGTGCAAAAGTTCTCTTTACGGATGAGGCTTCATTCCAACGTGATCAAATAGTAAATTTTCACAATCAACAAGTGTGGGCTGACGAGAATCCGCACGCAATTGTGCAATCACGTCATCAACACAGATTTTCTGTGAACGTTTGGGCAGGCATTGTTGGTGATGTCTCGATTGGGCCCCGTGTTCTTCCACCTACGCTCAATGGAGCACGTTTTCATGATTTCATACGGGATACTCTACCTGTGCTGCTAGAACAAGTGCCTTTACAAGTACGACACAACATGTGGTTCATGCACGATGGAGCTCCTGCACATTTCAGTTGAAGTGTTCGTACGCTTCTCAACAACAGATTCGGTGACCGATGGATTGGTAGAGGCGGACCAATTCCATGGCCTCCACGCTCTCCTGACCTCAACCCTCTTGACTTTCATTTATGGGGGCATTTGAAAACTCTGGTCTACGTAACCCCGGTACCAAATTGTTATTGTGGACGGCTGTGATACAATACGCCATTCTCCAGGGCTGCATCAGTGCATCAGGTATTCTATGCGACGGAGGGTGTATGCATGTATCCTCGCTAACGGAGGACATTTTGAACATTTTTTGCAACAAAGTGTTTGAAGTCACGCTGGTACGTTCTGTTGCTGTGTGCTTCCATTCCATGATTAATGTGATTTGAAGAGAAGTAATAAAATGAGCTTTAACATGGAAAGTAAGCGTTTCCGGACACATGTCCACATAACATATTTTCTTTCTTTGTGTGTAAGGAATGTTTCCTGAAAGTTTGACCGTGCCTTTTTGTAGCACCCTGTATATCTAATGAAATCGTTATAGGTGGCTCCTTTAACACTCCACAACGCTGTTATTCAGTCATCCCGTTTGAAGACGAAACGCTACATATTAAATTTTTGAAAGAGTGTTCTTGTCTCTGTACGGCATTGCAAGGATTTTTTTGAAAAAACAGGTGCTCTTGGCAGTTCCTTTGAACAACAGTTTTGTTTTTGTAGCCCATGATCAAGACATCGTAGCGCTTGGCTGCCCAGTTTCAAGTGGCTAATAAAAGGGGGATGGGGAATGAAGCCGCACCTATGAGCCTGACTCTGGTGCGAAGGGGGGGGGGGGGGAGAGGGGAAGGGAAGGCTGGGCACACCTTCTATCACTAAGCCAATTATTAATGTACACCAAAACTGTTTTTGTGGCCGTAAGTCTTCAGATTGATTTGAGGAGGCCCATTACAACTTCCTATCGCGTGCCAATCTCTTCACTTCAGTGTAGCACTTGCATCCAACATCCTCAATTATTTGTTGGATATATTCCAATCTCTGTCTTCACTCGCAGTTTTTACCGTCTCACGTTCACTGTAGTACCATGGAAGTTATTGCCTGATGTCCCAACACAGGTCCCATCACCTTGTCCCTTTTTCATGTCAGAGTCCTCCATGTATTCCTTTCTCCGGCGCTTCTGCGGAAAATCTTCTCATTCCCTACCTGATCAGTCTTCCTAATTTTTAACCTGCTTCTGCAGCATAAAATTTCAAACGCTTCGATTCCCTTCTTGCCCGGTTTTCCCAAAGTCGTTTACTCACTTCTATACAATGTTGTGCTCCAAACGTACTTTCTTGACAATTTATTCCACAAATGAAGTTCTCTGTCTGATATTAACAAACTTCTTTTGGTCCGGAGTATCCCCTTCGCCTTTTCTAGTCTGCTTTTTATGTCCTCCGAGATTCGTCCATCACGCGTTGTGTAACTTCCAACAAGGTAGTAGAATTCCTTTTCTTCAATTACTTCTTGGTCCCTAGTTTTGATGTTGCGTTTTTCGCTAATCTCATTTCTGCTGCTCCTGATTACTTTCATCTCTGTCTGATCGATCCTCATTCCCTATTTTGTACTCGTTATATTGTTTATTCCATTCAACATGTCCTGAAATCCTTCTTCACTTTCTCTGACGACTACAATGTCATCAACAAATCTTATCAGTGGTATTTCTTTTACCATGAATTTTAATGCCACCTTAAACCTTCCTTTTATTTCTGACATTGCTTCTTCAAGTTGAAACAGGAGTGGTGAAAGACTGCATATGTATCTCACATTCTTTTCAAACGGAGCACTTCGTTCTTGGTCTTCTATTCTTATCGTCCTCTCTTGGTTTTTGTATACTATACTGTATATTAACCGTCGTTCCCTAAAGCTTACTCCTATTTCCCTGAGAATTTCAAACATCTTTTACCATTTTACATTGTCGAATGTTGTTTCCAGCTATTCAGATTTTTTTGAAGTGTCGCTTCCATTATAAAGTGCAACGTCAGGTACGCCTCTGTAGCACCTAGCCCGTTTTTAAAGGTAAACTCATGGACTTGTAACAGATTCCCAATTTTCTTTTACACCCTCCTCGATATAATTTATATCAGCAATTCTGATGCATGAGCTATTAAGCTGACTGCACAATAGTCGTCGTACTAATCTGTCCTTGCTGTCTTCGAGATTGTGTCGACGATATTTTTCTGAGAATCTTACGGTATGGATTGCCAAGTGACACCCGCCACAACGGGACCATGCAATCGTTCCATTCAAAAGCAGTCACCAGACGCGTTAAGACATTTATCCCACTGGGAGACGAGACTATCAATTCCAGTTTCGTAGAACGCGGTCGGCCGCTGACCGATCTACAACTGCACCTACTCTTGCACTTCCTCATCCGACAGAAAACGACATCCATGCATGTCTTTCTGCACGTCGCCAAACGTATAGACAATCACACGGTGAAAGATCTGTGCTGTGCGGAGGAGGTTGAAGTGTTTCCCAACCAAATCGCTGAAAAGTAGAAGAGGTTAACTAGTCCGACAGAATTCTGACAGCCTAAGACCAAGCGACAAAACAAATTGAAACATCCCACATACCCCATGCAAAAGAAATCCAAAGCTTTTCATACAAGTTCTGGTGGAGTCATAACGACCCTCTTACCCCACTGCAGAGGTTCTCTGCTAGTCGAGTTCCTTGAGCGTGGAACCACAATCAGTGCGCAGCGCTTTGAAGACACTTTGCAGAAATTGTGACGGGCCATAAAATCAAAACGTCCAGGAATACTGTCGAACGGAATCTCCAAGCTCATAAATGTTAGAAACCAATTTTAACTGTGGTGTCGTTGCCACTTACTTCAACGATTTTTGAAATTCCAAAGAAATATTATCTACAGGGTGATCCATCTGAAGTTTCGGATGAGATTCTCTCGAAAACTATACCTCGGGTAAAAATAGTGGGTAAGACAAGTTCATAATCTCAAAGGGGGACATCAAATGATACTACATGTGACCCCCAGCCTCCGCCCACTTGCGTGGGATGGGGGGGGGGCAACTTTGAAGCCTTAAATTGAAACCCCCATTTTTTATTGCAGATTCGTATTCTCAATAAAAAAGTAATCAAGTTTTGTCTGAAACATTTTTTTAAACCATCGACAGATGGCGCTGAAATCGAGAAACATTAAAATTGGAGAAGAACACCGATTTACTTTGAATGATCCGAGAAAGACGCATCAAATCGATCAAAATGTGCACCAATTCTTTCATTACGTCAAATTAAGATAGTTTTTTACTAAATGTATCCTACCCGCCACAGTTTTTGATGGAGGGAAGCGGAATGGTATTAAAATTTCGTTAGGGCACTCTTCACAATTAAACTACTCACCCGATTGTGGCGCTACCGTGGCCAGACTGCGAACTATGGCTCAGTATAAAGGTCGGTGCAATGCGATCAGACGTCACTTCACTTTCAGTTTGTGAACCGTAAACAGCAACTGACGAAAGTAAATTATTCTTTAGCGAAACATGGCTTACTGTCCTCCTACAGATGTTGATATGAAGTTAATTTTAGGTGAATTCCATAACAATTACGCTGAAGCTGCGCAATTCTATGCGGATCGTTTCCCAAACAGACGACATCCAAGCGAAAACATTATTCAAAATTGCACTCAACGAGCTCGAAATGGATACGTGCACCATCCACCTCGTCATCGCGAATACAATGAAAATGACGCTGTTAACCATATCGTTCTCGCCTGTGTTCAACTGGATCCCGAAATTAGTAGTCGTGCGATTCAGAGACAAACTGGAATACGGAAATCAACTGTTTTGAGGATTTCGGAGGTACGTAAATATCATGCGTTCGGCATTAACGCCGAAAGATATGCAAATACGCGTGCATTTCTGAAAATGGGCCTTGGAAATGATAAGAGGTGACAATGGTCTTTTTAGATACGTTATGTTCACCGATGAAGCCACAATCAAAGACAGTGGCGAATTAAATCATCATGATTGTCATTATTGATCCCCTGTCAATCCACACTGGCACAGACCCACTGACAATCAACACAAATGGTCGTCAATGGTCTGGTGTGGAATTTTAAACGGTTACTTGATAGGACCGTATTTTTTGAGCGAAATGATACTGGGGAATCTTATTTACAACTTCTCAGTGATAATTTGTTGGAGCTAATGGATGGTGTTGATTTAGAAACTAGGCAACGAATGTGGTTCCAACAGGACAGAGCAACTCCCCATTATGCTAAAAATGTGCGGAACTTTTTAAATTTACGGTACCCTGGTCGGTGGATAGGATGTGGCGGACCAATTCAGTGGCCTCAACATTCACCAGACCTAACATCTCCTGATTTTTTTGTTGTAGGATTATTTAAAAAATATTGTTTATGAAAGACAGCGCACATTCCGAAACGATGTGGAGCAACGCATTCGAAGAACATGTGCAGCTATACCACAGAATGTGGTATTGCTGACTTTCATTGGAGAGGGTGTTGTATGCGTGACAATAAGTGAAGATGAAGCAAAATTTGTTTCGTATAAGTCCTCATACACAATAATACCCCGATAAATACTTTAGCTAGTCAAGGTGAAATCAGCATCATCTGCAGACGCACCCCAGCGGCAGGTAGGTCAGGGGCTGCTCTGCTGCCGCCATAGCTCTGAGCTTGTTTTCTCGTCCGTAGCGGGGGCCGCCACCCGATACCCCCAGCCAAGACAACACCTGTCCACGCTTTGTGCTTCGGCCCAGGTAGGGAGCTCTCACAACATTGCACAACATGCGCAATCTACCGGAAGTCGTAAAGCTGAAACACATATTTAATCAGAAACAGGTGGACAAATTATGGTGGTGAGGAATGGGCCAAAGTATCATGGAAGGCCCCAAATTAAGTGCGTGCGGTAAAAATTGTCCCTCAGAGGACGTGAAAATAAAAGTTAGAGAAGAATGTCCATTCTGAAAATGACACATAGGCTTTCCCCAAGCCATTCTCCACGATGTCGTTTCCCCCAGGTTAGCTAGTCCAAGTAGGCAAGCACGAAAGCCTCTATTGAGTTGGCAAAGCACGACAGAAATGTTTTCTAACTGTAACTGTATCAGGATGTATGAGATTCTTTCCACAGCATTATACTTTGTGAATTTATCGCATCATAATACATGAAAGTTGAATCTATCTACAGGGGCTTATATGAGTTACGACTATTGATTTCTTGCTCTTCTCTTTCGATTCTATTGTGTGTATAAATATAGGATCACAAACTGCTCATTTGTGTGAGAGTAAATGTAATTCTCCACCATTTTTAAGAATGAGTGAAGCTTATTATCTGTGCTTTAATTTAACATTTGGTACAAAAATAACTAGCACCACGACTTTCTTTAAAAAAAAGCCAAAGTTGGTAAAACAAAAATCTAGGGTTCCCATTTGAAGACATGTACAGTAGTTTTCACTTCCGTAAGTTTTCAGCGTCTTATCTTGGTATGGTCTCTGAACTAGGTCAACTGAAATTCATTAGAATTAGTTATAACTCACAAGTGCGTACTGTTTTTACCCGAAACTTCAGATGGACTACCCTGTATACCCCCATAGCTTTTTCCAACGCTGACTTTAATACTGGATCACCTATATATTTCATGTCGACTCCCTTCTTCTCTTCTATCACGTCACTGGACAGGTCCCCCTTTGATACCAGATGTAGGTGTCAACTAATTGCTCGAAGGTATATGATAGCAATCTTTTCTCTCTGCAGCCGGCCGGTGTGACCGAGCGGTTCTAGGTGCTACAGTCTGGGAGAGCGCGACCGCTACGGTCACAGGTTCGAATCCTGCCTCGGGCATGGGTGTGTGTGATGTCCTTAGGTTAGTTAGGTTTAAGTAGTTCTAAGTTCTAGGAGACAGATGACCTCAGTAGTTAAGTCCCATAATGCTCAGAGGCATTTCTCTCTGCAAGAATAGTAAAATAGAACAAAAGAGTCGTATTGAATCGTTGGCATTCCCAGAGTCCGTGAGTCACTGTGAAGAGGTTTGGAATTTGATCCAGTACCACGAGGTTTTTTTTTTTTCTATTGGGTTTCACAACAACCAAATTCCGTGCATGAGATAAACCATTTCTTCTCGCACGTAAGCTGATTTGTTCTTGAGTAAGTTAGTCTATTATCTTCACTCACTAGCTAGTTAAGGTTTTGCCGGCGTTTTCAAACGATATATACAAAGCATACAACGTTATCGTTTGTTGTTGTGGTCTTCAGTCCGAAGACTGGTTCCATGCAGTGCTACTCTATCCTGTGCAAAGCCGCCTCCTTATCTGTAAGTAACTACTGCAAGCTACATCCTTCTGAAGCTCCTTGCTGTATTCACCTCTTGGTCTCCCTCTACGGTTCCCCCCCCCCCCTCTCCCCTCCCCCCCGCACTATTCCCTCCTGTAAGAAATTGGTCCTCCCTTGATGTCTCAGAATATATCCTGTGTAACAAATTTCTTTCCTCCCCAATTCTATATTCAGTACTTCATCAGTCACGTGATCTACCCATATAATCTTCAGCATTCTCCTGTAGCACCACATTCCAAATGCTTCTATTCTCTTCTTGTCCAAACTGTTTATCATCCACGTTTCACTTCCATACAAATACTTTCAGAAAATATTTCCTAAGACTTAAATCTACATTCGATGTTAACAAATTTCTCTTCTTCAGAAACGTTTTTCTTGCCATTGACAGTCTACGTTTTATATCGTCTCTACTTCGGCCATCATCAGTTATTTTCCTGCCCAAATCGCAAAACTCATCTACTACTTTAAGTGTCTCGTTTCCTATTCCGATTCCCTCAGTATCACTTGATTTAACTCGACTAAGTTCCACTATACTCGTTTTGCTTTTTTCGATGCTCATCTTATCTCTCCTTTCAAGACCCTGTCCGTTCCTTTTAACTGCTCTTCCAAATCATTTGCTGACTTTGATAGAATTACAGTGTCATCAACAAACCTCAAAGTTTTTGTTTCTTCTCCCTCTAATTTAACTCCTACTTCAAATTTTTCTTTTGTTTTTCCTTACTGCTTGTTCAGCGTACAGATTGAATGACATTCGGATGGGCTACAACACTGTCTCACTATTTTCTAAACCACTACTTTCCTTTGATACTCCTCGATTCTTATAACTGGGTCTGGTTTTTGTACAGGTTGTAAATAGCCTTTCGCTCCCTCAGAGTTTCAAGGAGAGTACTTCAGTCAACATTGTCAAAAGATTTCTCCAAATCTACAAATGTTATAAACGTGTGTTTGCCTTTCCTTAACCTATCTTCTATGAGACGTTGTAGGGTCAGCATCGCCTCGCGTGTTTCTACATTTCTCCGTAATCGAAACTGGTTTTCCCCGAAGTCGGCTTCTACCAGTTTTTCCATTCTTCTGTGAAGAATTCGCGTTAGACTTATTGAACAAATAGTTCGGTAATATTCACAACGGTCATCACCTGCTTTTTTTGGGATTGGAATTATTGTATTCTTTTTGAAATGTGACAGTCGTTCGTCTGTTTCAAACATGTTGCTCACGTGATGCAAGAGTTTTTGTCATGGCTGGCTCTCCCAAGGCTATCAGTAGTTCTAACGGAATGTTGTCTCCTCCCAGGGCCGTGTTTCGACTTAGATCTTTCAGTGCTCTGTCAAATTCTTCACATAGTGTCATATCTTCCATCTCACCTTCATCTACGTCCTCTTCCATTTCCATAATACTGCCCTCAAGTACATCTCCATTATATAGGCCATCCTTCATCTTTCCCTTCTTTGCTTAGGACTTGTTTTTCATCTGAGCTCTTGATATTCATACAGGTGATTCCGGTTTCTCTAAAGGACTCTAATTTTCCTGTAGGAGGTATATATCTTTCTGCTAATGATATATGCTTCTGAATCTTTACATTTGTCCTCCAGCCATTCCTGTCAGTCAGGTTCATGCTATATCTTGTGCAGCAACATGTAACGCCGGAAATGCATATCCTTCTATTTCCATCTATTGTACTATAGATTTTTTCTTATTTTGTTACCTGAAGATATTACATTTCTGTGCCTTTATACATTGTAATTGTTTTACTATTATATATATATATATATATATATATATATATATATATATATATATATATATATATATATGCATTTATGTCGTTGTATAGTTGCTTTGTTTTGTAAATACTATTTGTATTTTAAAGCTGGTCTTGCCTAGGGAAAACTATGCTATCGAACGAATACATCGACAGGTCGTGTGGAGAACCAAAGGGTTTAGGATCTTTGTAGTGTTAACTCTGCCGCGTGGAGCGCGGGCAGAGCAGAGAGAGTCTGGGGAGTAGGGCGGTGGAGCAGGTGTGTTGTGCGACGCTCCCGCGAGTTGCCGCGCTTTCAGGGTTTGGCAGCATGTAATTGCGCTCGACTTGCGATGTTAGTGTATGGCACTGTATGGCACACCTCAGCTTTTCAAACTGTTTCAAAATTACAGCAACGTAGCATGAACGTTTGTTGCTCATTGTCCGGAATGAACCCGAGTGTCGTTGAAATTCAAACGCCAGCATTAAAGTAATATCATTCGATTTCACTGCATTAATTTCAAAGTTCAGTTAAGGTATTGATAGCTGGCTACAATATTTAGATTACACAAGCACAAATTAAGAGTGCGAGTTTTGTTACCATATTTTAGCTTACCTGTGACTGCAGCTCAGCTTGGTACGTACTAAATTTTACTTTTGTTAATTGTTCAGAATCATTTAATTCAGGTTCAAAGTTAAATCTCTTATTTCTAAATTGCGTAGATTCAAGTAGTCTTTGAAATGATTGTTGAGGTAGCCCAAGACTAACCTTATTTTATTGAATTTCGTAGTACTTCAGAAACAAAGTGCACTATTAATTTCAGTCACTAAATTAACTTTCAATTTTCCGGTTTTATTAATTCTTTTGCTAAATTAAGTCAGAGTGTAGCGAAATTTATTACTTCTGACAAACATTCAGTTTTCACACAACACGTGACAACCTTCAATTGCCACGCTTTTAGTGCTGAGTAATGTGCATTAATCTTTCATTTTCAGTTATTATAGTAGTTGTCCATAGGACTGGCGACCGTAATTTTCCCCAAATCTGAAATACCTAATTAACGCCAATTAATTGTTAACATAACGACCGCACATTTACTTTCTTTATTAATTTTACCCTTTTCTCAAAATTAATTTCCACCAATTTCATTTGCATATTTCCTTTCATTTAGATGTAACCCTTTCCTCCCTCTTTACCGACAAATTAACTTCGGTGACGATTGCTTTTTCCCAAATTTCCATTAGGTGCACGCGGTTTAATTTTTCACTGTCATTAAGGTCGATAAGTGAGGGGGAGGTTACAAACACCCTATCACAGTAGCATCGATGTGTTGCCTGAGTTGTCCCAGTGTTCTCGACAGTGAGCGTACGTAAACACGATCTGTTACGTAGCCCCGAAGAATAAGTCATAGGGAGCTAGGCCAGACGATCTGGGGTGCCAGGGGAACAGAGCCACGACATCTTCACCTCTACGCCCAGTCCAGCGATGCGGAAGTTCGTTTAGGTAGCGACGAACATCGATGCTTCAGTGCGGGAGTGCTGCACCTTGACGGAAGATGAAATTCTAGGTATCAGCAGTAGGTTCTGGAAACAGCCACAACTGCATCATTCTAAGTAAGAAGTACCTTCACAATTTTCTCGTAGAAGAAAAAACGCTCATGCAGCTTAGTCTGTGACGACGCACAAAAACATTAACTTTGGAGAGCTTCTTTCAGTCGCCACAATTTCATGATGATTTTCAGCACCCCACACTCTCTCACTGTGGCGTTTAAACTTTCCACATAAAGCGAAGGTTGCTTCGTCGTTGAATATCAGCCTGGAGGCGAAATGATCATCCTCAAGTACTTAACGCATTGTCACGCTAAATTAAAGATTCCAGCTATTACCCTCCGAATTTAATTGTTGCACGATCTGTAGACGGTACAGTTTAAAATTTTGCCGCCGAGGGAAAATCTTCCACGTAGTTTAGTGCAGTATTCCAATTCGTGTCTTGCGCGAATCGTTGATTTTTTTGTATTACTACGAAACTTTCGCTCACCCTTTACACGGTTCAATCCGGTACAATTGGTCGACCGGTAATTTTCTCTATCCCTAAATTAACGATACCAACACACAGTGCTCTGTTTACAGTGTGGTTCTTTTTCAAAATTCCTTCTGAATATACGATGCACTGTTGTAACAGAAACATCTCGTATAGTGCAACACACAAAAACTCTTTTCTCGCTTTGTCGCCATTTTGATAAGGCACTACACTCGTAACGCCAGGTGGTTGGAACAATGCGAACACCGTGCGTTTACGGTTCTATTCATGCATCAGCCATATTTGCACCTGTAACACTTTTGAAAATATAGGAGTCTGAAAACGAATGGATCATTTATAGTAGACCTGTACACACAGCACAGTAGTGAAAAAAAATGGTTCAAATGGCTCTGAGCACTATGGGACTTAACCTCTGAGGTCATCAGTCCCATAGAACTTAAAACTACTTAAACCTAACTAACCTAAGGACATCACACACATCCATGCCCGAGGCAGGATTCGAACCTACGACCGTAGCGGTCGCGCAGTTCCAGACTGTAGCGCCTAGAACCGCTCGGCCACTCAGGCCAGCAGCATAGTATTGAATTGCCACTGAGAATAACCATCCTAAAGCATGCTATGCGTTGGTGTATGAATATTAGAAAATGACGCATGCACGTCATATGCGCAAGTACTGCCACAAGTTTTACTTATTTTAATGACGACACAATTGTGGGCGCTTCAGGTATTGCTAGAATTATGTGTTTTACACGAGGTGGCCATTGGATCTGTTTAGGTACTATGTGAAATTGGCCACAAGGTTTAACTAGCTGGTAGTGAAAAAATAGTAGACTTTAAGCAATGCATATGAACAACAAATGGTGTTATGTTTTCCAAGATTAATCCAAAAAATTGACGCATAGTCTGGTAATCAGTAACGTAAGGCACCACCTGTTCTCCCCTTAGTGGCCAAATTCTGCCACACGCGTACGTCTCAGAAAAGCATCATCGCGCAAATGTGCATTAGCAACGTCTGCTACAGGAGCGGATACAGTATAGTATAATTACAGGCAGTCAAACAGTCACGGAACTGAACATCGCTAGTATCGCTGGCATATGTAACAGCATCACACTGCATTCTGTCATCTTCTTCCTCCTTCTCAGCAACATGGCTATGAAAACTGTTCTACAATGCGTAGCACACAAGGTATACACATCTGAAAAAGAGAGGTTACAGTTAACTTGCAGCATCGTGTAGGAACCGAAAGTTACAGTCGATTTCCACATTATCGACATCTGCAGTATTTATCAGCAGATGGCTTTAGTTCCATGCAGTATGTTGTCAGTCTTCACAACAGGTGGGTTCCTCTCATTCTGCGGTCTGAGTGACCTGCTCATTCTCTCTCTCTCTCTCCTCAGGGAGCAGTAACTAGCAAGTCGGAAAGCTAGGTACCATTTTCTATCAATTTTAAACGTGAAAGCTTAGTTTACCAAAAGTACTGATAGCCATTTATACACTTCTCTTTACTTCGTTTGCTGTCCATTCAGCTGCTGTCACCAAATCCTGAATTTTTCACTCTTCTGGTGAAGCGCAGAGTGCTTAAAATTAAACTTATAAGTGTTCAGAGTCCTGCAGTGCGGGCTGCATACATCTCAGGATGCTGAAACATCGTACGTGTGTTCATTAATCGGTGTGCTCGCGGAGCATTCTGAAAAAAAAAAAAAAATAGTTCCACTTTCGGCCAGGAGATGAAAATGTGGCGCTATAAGCAGCCAGTCTGAAATGTTTCCTCTTTTGACATCATCATGCTGTTTTTGCCGCTTCGCGACACATCTTGATATCTTTTCTGAAGTGACTGTTGGTGTAAAGGGTTAACCCCCACAAACTAGGCTGACGTTTTCCATACGATATGCAGTGGTGTTGAGGGGAAAATCCTGCACTAATAGTAAAGTTGTTTTATCAGAACGGCAGCAATAGTAGCACTGCATTGTGGGAATATCGCAGACAGAAACTTCTGCAAAGACGCCTCATATCAACAATTGGGTTAAACAACGTACCAAAAAATTTGAAGAAATGGGTGAATTACATGCTGCAGCACAGAGACGGAGGTGGCAAGGTTCCATGACAGTTGCTGATGAAGTTGTAACTATGGTCGACCGTGCAGCATACGCCTCAAGTTATGCAGCCAGTGCTAGAATTGTTCCTCAGGAATTATCTCTCTCTTGGTCAACTATTCAAAAGATTTTGCGGCACATTTTACACTGGCATCCCTACAAAATTCAGAACTACAACGCCGTGACTTTTCCCTTCGTCTTTTGGCACGCATGGAAACAGATGACATGTAGCCGGAGAATATTTTTTGGATGGATAAGGCATATTTTACTCTACATGGTGCCACGAATGCACAGAACTGTCGCATATGTCTTACTACTCCGCCACATGTTGTGCAGGAACATCCGCAGAAGTCAGCTTATGTGACTGTGTGCTAAGGTTTCAGAAGCTCCTTCATTCTCGGTCCGTTTTACTTCGAGGAAATGACACCTCGGGGGCATATTAGGTGTACAGAGACGTGACATCTGCACGTTATAAGGATCTCCTTGTACAACACATCATTCCAGCTCTTCAAGAATACAACTGTGTCAACACCACTGTTTTCATGCAAGATGAGTGACACCACATGTGCTTGCCAGCTGAAAGATTTACTTCGAGGAACCTTTGGTAACGGCCCAACCACCTCTAGGCGATTTCAAGATCCACCGTTCTAAATACATATGACTTTCATTTGTGGGGATATCTGAAAGATCGTGTCTAACAATAATGTTTTCTGATTCTTTCTGATCTGAAGGATACCATACGACGACATATTGCTGTTTACACTGGATATGCTGCGAGCAACTGTCGAGCACGCCGTCTTACAGATCCAACATATTGCTGCGTAGGGAGACCACACTGAACACGTGTTGTAACTTGTGATCATATCCTAATAAACGTGCCAGAACCACCATTACCATTTGTTCGATCGTTCCTCTCTTTTTCCTGCACCCACACCACATTCTGACCGCTTACAGATCCATATTTTCACCAGGTGGCAGAAAATGAAACTTTTAATCTTTCAGCATGCTCCGCGAGCACAAAGTGTCGAAGTTATCGGCGTCAGCGCCTGTAAATGTATGTACAGGGTGGTCCATTGATTGTGACCGGGCCAAATATCTCACGAAATAAGCATCAAACGAAAAAACTACAAAGAACGAAACTCGTCTAGCTTGAAGGGGGAAACCAGATGGCGCTATGGTTGGCCCGCTAGATGGCGCTGCCATAGGTCAAACGGATATCAACTGCGTTTTTTTTTTAAATAGGAACCCCCATTTTTTATTACATATTCGTGTAGTACGTAAAGAAATATGAATGTTTTAGTTGGACCACTTTTTTCGCTTTGTGATAGATGACGCTGTAATAGTCACAAACGTATAAATAAGTACGTGATACCACGTAACATTCCGCCAGTGCCGACGGTATTTACTTCGTGATACATTACCCGTGTTGAAATGGAAAGTTTACCAATTGCAGAAAAGGTCGATATCGTGTTGATGAATGGCTGTTTTGGTCAAAATGCCCAACGAGCGTGTTCTATGTATGCTGCTCGGCGTCCTGGACGACATCATCCAAGTGTCCGGACCGTTCGCCGGATAGTTACGTTATTTAAGGAAACAGGAAGTGCTGAGCCACATGTGCAACGTCAACCACAACCTGCATCAAATGATGATGCCCAAATAGGTGTTTTAGCTGCTGTCGTGGCTAAACCGCACATCAGTAACAGACAAATAGCGCGAGAATCGGAAATCTCAAAAACGTCGGTATTGAGAATGCTACATCAACATCGATTGCACCTGTACCATATTTCTATGCACCAGGAATTGTATGGCGACGACTTTGAACGTCGTGTACAGTTCTGCCACTGGGCACAAGAGAAATTACGGGACGATGACAGATTTTTTACACGCGTTGCGAAGCGTCATTCACCAACAGCGGTAACGTAAACAGGCATAATATGCACTACTGGGCAACGGAATATCCACGATGGCAGCGACAAGTGGAACATCAGCGACCTTGGCGGGTTAATGTATGGTGCGGCATTATGGGAGAAAGGATAATTGGCCCCCATTTTATCGATGGCAATCTAAATGGTGCAATATGTGCTGATTTCCTACGTCTAATGTTCTACCGATGTTACTACAAGATGTTTCACTGCTTGACAGAATTTCGATGTACTTCCAACATGATGGATGTCCGGCACATAGCTCGTGTGCGGTTGAAGCGGTATTGAATAGCATATTTCATGACAGGTGGATCGGTCGTCGAAGCACCACACCATGGCCCGCACGTTCACCGGATCTGACGTTCCCAGATTTCTTTCTGTGGGGAAAGTTGAGATATATTTGCTATCCTGATCCACCGACAACGCCTGACAACATGCGTCAGCGCATTGTCAATGCATGTGCGAACATTACGGAAGGCGAACTACTCGCTGTTGAGACGAATGTCGCTACACGTATTTCCAAATGCACTGAGGTTGACGGACATCATTTTGAGCATTTATTGCATTAATGTAGTATTTACAGGTAATAACGCTGTAACAGCATGCGTTCTCAGAAATGATAAGTTCACAAAGCTACATGTATCACATTGGAACAACAGAAATAAAATGTTCAAACGTACCTACGTTCTGTATTTAATTTAAAAAGCCTGCCTGTTACCAACTGTTTCTTCTAAAATTGTGAGCCATATGTTTGTGAATATTACAGTGCTATCTATCACAAAACGAAAAAAGTGGTCCAACGAAAACATTCATATTTCTTTACGTATTACACGAATACGTAATAAAAATGGGAGTGCCTATTTTAAAAAACGCGGTTCATATTTGTCTGACCTTTGGCAGCGCCATCTAGCGGGCCAACCATAGCGCCATGTGGTTTCCCCCTTCAAGCAAGACAAGTTTCGTTCTTTGTAGTTTTTTTGATTGAAACTTATTTCGTGAGACATTTGGCCCGATCATGATCAATGGACCACCCTGTATATAGAGGGTGAGTCCGCGATGACGTTACATACGTTCTAGGATGATGGAGAAGGAAAATGCATCGGTTTGAGGTAAGGGTGCCTGTACTGGAAACGAACCAGTCGAGGGTTATAAGCGAAAACCTTTCTGATACCACAGATAGTGAAATATATGTAAGGGTTCTGTTTTTGCTAAGACTGAAAGGTAGGAAACTTTCAGAGGTGATAGTATGGACTAAGAGAAGGAAAAAATGTGCAGTAAACACGGAGCCCTAAAGTACATACCCCAAGGACTATGAGCACCTGCTCGATACAGATGTATTTCACAGTAGCGAAGATAAACAAGTGCTCATAGCTCCTCACTATACATGTTAGAACCCAGGTCTACCGGACATTTTTTTCCTTTTCCGGTCCATACTACCACCTCTGAAAGTTGCCTGAATAAATTATTATTAACAACCAGCACATGTGTTCCACTGTCAGAGGTATCAGTTATAGCTGTCGACTCGCTCGTTTCCAGCACAGGAGCCCTTACCTAAAATGATACATTTATCCTTCTCCACCATCCTAGAAAGCTTGTAACTTCGTCACGAAGTTACATTTATAGGCGCCGACGCCTATAACTTTGACGCTCTGTAGCATCGCTGGATGTCGTTTAGTAAATGGCTCAAATTCAAATGGCTCCAACCATTATGGGACTTAACAAAAAAATGGTTCAGATGGCTCTGAGCACTATGGGACTTAACATCTATGGTCATCAGTCCCCTAGAACTTAGAACTACTTAAACCTAACTAAGTGTGCTCCCTGCCGCCGTTGGATAAGCAGCTGCAGCAGCAAGTCGTATACTCCTAGCTCACTCATTTGTTACATAGTTTAATTCTTAATTTATTTGCGTGTTTTTGGTACTTGCATTGTTAAATTCATAAATTTCGGGCGTATTATAGTATTTGAGAGTTGTAGCATCGCGTTTTAGTACCTGAATAGTGTAAATTCGCGTAGTCGTCTGTCTTATGTTTTTGTTTTGAACGGCCAGTGTCGGTTGGTCACAGTCAGTGTGCTCCCTGCCGCCGTTGGATAAGCAGCTGCAGCAGCAAGTCGTATACTCCTAGCTCACTCATTTGTTACATAGTTTAATTCTTAATTTATTTGCGTGTTTTTGGTACTTGCATTGTTAAATTCATAAATTTCGGGCGTATTATAGTATTTGAGAGTTGTAGCATCGCGTTTTAGTACCTGAATAGTGTAAATTCGCGTAGTCGTCTGTCTTATGTTTTTGTTTTGAACGGCCAGTGTCGGTTGGTCACAGTCAGTGTGCTCCCTGCCGCCGTTGGATAAGCAGCTGCAGCAGCAAGTCGTATACTCCTAGCTCACTCATTTGTTACATAGTTTAATTCTTAATTTATTTGCGTGTTTTTGGTACTTGCATTGTTAAATTCATAAATTTCGGGCGTATTATAGTATTTGAGAGTTGTAGCATCGCGTTTTAGTACCTGAATAGTGTAAATTCGCGTAGTCTCCTTCCGCCACCGAGCAGTGTGTCAGCAGTGCACAAGTTACTGCATTTACTAGGCAATCTCGTATTTTAATAACCGTTTAAATTTTGTGTCGATTTGTTTGCGCTCTGTGTAGATTAGTTCAGACGTTCTTTGCACAAGTTTTTAGCATGGATAGGGACTGCAACTGCTGTGTTCGGATGCAGGCTGAGTTGGCATCCCTTCGCTCCCAGCTTCAGGCAGTGTTGACTTCGGTCACACAGCTTGAGGCTGTTGCCAATGGGCATCACTGTGGGGGTCCGGATGGGGGTTTGTCGGGGACGGCCAGCTCGTCCCATGCATCCCCCGATCGGGCTACGACTGTGGTTGCCCGGGATACTGCCCGCATTGAGGCTGATCCCTTACCTGTGGTAGAGTGGGAGGTCGTCTCAAGGTGTGGCAGGGGGCGAAAGACATTCCGGAGGGCTGAACGGAAGGCCTCTCCAGTTTGTCTGACGAACCGGTTTCAGGCTCTGTCTCTGGCTGATACTCAGGCTGATACTGATCTTCGGCCTGACATGGCTGCCTGTCCTGTTCCAGAGGTCGCCCCTCAGTCTGCAAGATCCGGGCGGTCGCAGAGGGTGGGCTTACTGGTAGTTGGGAGCTCCAACGTCAGGCGCGTAATGGGGCCCCTTAGGGATATGGCAGCAAGGGAGGGGAAGAAGACCAAAGTGCACTCCGTGTGCATACCGGGGGGAGTCATTCCAGATGTGGAAAGGGTCCTTCCGGATGCCATGAAGGGTACAGGGTGCACCCATCTGCAGGTGGTCGCTCATGTCGGCACCAATGATGTGTGTCGCTATGGATCGGAGGAAATCCTCTCTGGCTTCCGGCGGCTATCTGATTTGGTGAAGACTGCCAGTCTCGCTAGCGGGATGAAAGCAGAGCTCACCATCTGCAGCATCGTCGACAGGACTGACTGCGGACCTTTGGTACAGAGCCGAGTGGAGGGTCTGAATCAGAGGCTGAGACGGTTCTGCGACCTTGTGGGCTGCAGATTCCTCGACTTGCGCCATAGGGTGGTGGGGTTTCGGGTTCCGCTGGATAGGTCAGGAGTCCACTACACGCAACAAGCGGCTACACGGGTAGCAGGGGTTGTGTGGCGTGGGCTGGGCGGTTTTTTAGGTTAGATGGCCTCGGGCAAGTACAGAAAGGGCAACAGCCTCAACGGGTGCGGGGCAAAGTCAGAACATGCGGGGACCAAGCAGCAATCGGTATTGTAATTGTAAACTGTCGAAGCTGCGTTGGTAAAGTACCGGAACTTCAAGCGCTGATAGAAAGCACTGAAGCTGAAATCGTTATAGGTACAGAAAGCTGGCTGAAGCCAGAGATAAATTCTGCCGAAATTTTTACAAAGGTACAGACGGTGTTTAGAGAGGATAGATTGCATGCAACCGGTGGTGGAGTGTTCGTCGCTGTTAGTAGTAGTTTATCCTGTAGTGAAGTAGAAGTGGATAGTTCCTGTGAATTATTATGGGTGGAGGTTACACTCAACAACCGAGCTAGGTTAATAATTGGCTCCTTTTACCGACCCCCCGACTCAGCAGCATTAGTGGCAGAACAACTGAGAGAAAATTTGGAATACATTTCACATAAATTTTCTCAGCATGTTATGGTCTTAGGTGGAGATTTCAATTTACCAGATATAGACTGGGACACTCAGATGTTTAGGACGGGTGGTAGGGACAGAGCATCGAGTGACATTATACTGAGTGCACTATCCGAAAATTACCTCGAGCAATTAAACAGAGAACCGACTCGTGGAGATAACATCTTGGACCTACTGGTAACAAACAGACCCGAACTTTTCGACTCTGTAAGTGCAGAACAGGGAATCAGTGATCATAAGGCCGTTGCAGCATCCCTGAATTTGGAAGTTAATAGGAATATAAAAAAAGGGCGGAAGGTTTATCTGTTTAGCAAGAGTAATAGAAGGCAGATTTCAGACTACCTAACAGATCAAAACGAAAATTTCTGTTCCGACACTGACAATGTTGAGTGTTTATGGAAAAAGTTCAAGGCAATCGTAAAATGCGTTTTAGACAGGTACGTGCCGAGTAAAACTGTGAGGGACGGGAAAAACCCACCGTGGTACAACAACAAAGTTAGGAAACTACTGCGAAAGCAAAGAGAGCTTCACTGCAAGTTTAAACGCAGCCAAAACCTCTCAGACAAACAGAAGCTAAACGATATCAAAGTTAGCGTAAGGAGGGCTATGCGTGAAGCGTTCGGTGAATTCGAAAGCAAAATTCTATGTACCGACTTGACAGAAAATCCTAGGAAGTTCTGGTCTTACGTTAAATCAGTAAGTGGCTCGAAACAGCATATCCAGACACTCCGGGATGATGATGGCATTGAAACAGAGGATGACAAGCGTAAAGCTGAAATACTAAACACCTTTTTCCAAAGCTGTTTCACAGAGGAAGACCGCACTGCAGTTCCTTCTCTAAATCCTCGCACAAACGAAAAAATGGCTGACATCGAAATAAATGTCCAAGGAATAGAAAAGCAACTGGAATCACTCAACAGAGGAAAGTCCACTGGACCTGACGGGATACCAATTCGATTCTACACAGAGTACGCGAAAGAACTTGCCCCCCTTCTAACAGCCGTGTACCGCAAGTCTCTAGAGGAACGGAAGGTTCCAAATGATTGGAAAAGAGCACAGGTAGTCCCAGTCTTCAAGAAAGGTCGTCGAGCAGATGCGCAAAACTATAGACCTATATCTCTGACGTCGATCTGTTGTAGAATTTTAGAACATGTTTTTTGCTCAAATATCATGTCGTTTTTGGAAACTCAGAATGTACTATGTAGGAATCAACATGGATTCCGGAAACAGCGATCGTGTGAGACCCAACTCGCTTTATTTGTTCATGAGACCCAGAAAATATTAGATACAGGCTCCCAGGTAGATGCTATTTTTCTTGACTTCCGGAAGGCGTTCGATACAGTTCCGCACTGTCGCCTGATAAACAAAGTAAGAGCCTACGGAATATCAGACCAGCTGTGTGGCTGGATTGAAGAGTTTTTAGCAAACAGAACGCAGCATGTTGTTATCAACGGAGAGACGTCTACAGACGTTAAAGTAACCTCTGGTGTGCCACAGGGGAGTGTTATGGGACCATTGCTTTTCACAATATATATAAATGACCTAGTAGATAGTGTCGGAAGTTCCATGCGGCTTTTCGCGGATGATGCTGTAGTATACAGAGAAGTTGCAGCATTAGAAAATTGTAGCGAAATGCAGGAAGATCTGCAGCGGATAGGCACTTGGTGCAGGGAGTGGCAACTGACCCTTAACATAGACAAATGTAATGTATTGCGAATACATAGAAAGAAGGATCCTTTATTGTATGATTATATGATAGCGGAACAAACACTGGTAGCAGTTACTTCTGTAAAATATCTGGGAGTATGCGTGCGGAACGATTCGAAGTGGAATGATCATATAGAATTAATTGTTGGTAAGGCGGGTACCAGGTTGAGATTCATTGGGAGAGTCCTTAGAAAATGTAGTCCATCAACAAAGGAGGTGGCTTACAAAACACTCGTTCGACCTATACTTGAGTATTGCTCATCAGTGTGGGATCCGTACCAGATCGGGTTGACGGAGGAGATAGAGAAGATTCAAAGAAGAGCGGCGCGTTTCGTCACAGGGTTATTTGGTAACCGTGATAGCGTTACGGAGATGTTTAACAAACTCAAGTGGCGGACTCTGCAAGAGAGGCGCTCTGCTTCGCGGTGTAGCTTGCTCGCCAGGTTTCGAGAGGGTGCGTTTCTGGATGAGGTATCGAATATATTGCTTCCCCCTACTTATACCTCCCGAGGAGATCACGAATGTAAAATTAGAGAGATTAGAGCGCGCACAGAGGCTTTCAGACAGTCGTTCTTCCCGCGAACCATACGCGACTGGAACAGGAAAGGGAGGTAATGACAGTGGCACGTAAAGTGCCCTCCGCCACACACCGTTGGGTGGCTTGCGGAGTAGAAATGTAGATGTAGATGTAGAACCTAAGGACATCACACAACACCCAGTCATTACGAGGCAGAGAAAATCCCTGACCCGGGACTTAACATCTGAGGTCTTCAGTCCTCTAGACTTAGAACTACTTAAACCTAACTAACCTAAGGACATCACACACAGCCATGCCCGAGGCAGGATTCGAACCTGCGACCGTAGCAGCAGCGCGGTTCCGGACTGAAGCACCTAGACCCGCTCGGGCTCAGCAGCCGGCTTAGGGAATGTGTTCCTATTCAAAATATTATGTACCCACTCTCCTCTATGAGTTCTACAACTCTGTAACGGGAATTTTCGAACACTTGTATATGCAGACTGAAGCGACGAATGAAAAGTTGTACCAAGGCCGGGATTCGAACCTGCTCACTAGGCAGATGTGCTAACCACTAACCCACACTGGCACAGGAACTACCTTAGCACATCTCGCTCCTCAATCCAAATTCCTATTCACGCATAAGTCCGCTTGGTATTCCTCCTAAATTCTAACAGCGTTTAAGAGGCTCTCCAACTGTATTGGAATAACACCTCAGGAGCGAATGAAATGAAGAATCGTGGCTGTAAACCAGGTATAGGTGCTTCAATCAAATTAAACTCAATGGGTCCAGAGATCTTTTGAAGACTCAAACATCTACGATGTATATATGCAAATTGAAAACGGCGAATGAAAGTTTGTACCGAGGCGCTAGGGTGGTGTAGTGTTTAGCGCCTCTGCATAGTGAGCAGGAGTTGCAGATTCGAATCCTGGCCTTGGTACAGATTTTCATTCGTCGCTTCAGTCCGCATATATATATATATATATATATATATATATATATATATATATATATATATATATATATATAATCATCAGTGCAAGACACATAGGTGACAGCATTTGTATTATCAAATGACGAACCGGTTTCATGGTGCACTTTACACAGTTGCAGGTTGCCTATCTAACGACTTCCACGGGTAGGAAAAACTTCGTTTTCAATATTTCATACAATTATTGACCGAAAAGAAAAATTTAAAATGCTACTATAATCTACGCATTAACAGGTGTGATCGCATGTTACAGGTTTAACACAGTAAGACAAGTATTACAGTTAGAAATTAAGTACATATCTTGAGGCAGTATACTCGCGGCCTACAAATTGCCTGGTCTATATTCATCCAGTATTTGAGAATGAGACCACTTATCTTACACGCTTAACGTCTGATATATAACTCGTTTGTAAAGTAGTCAGGCAGTGAGAGCTTACACAAGAGATAGTGTTTCCGGGATGAAGTATGTCTACGCAGTATCTTCATTATCGCAAGGACAGTGTTCCCACACGCATTAACCGCAGCACTGGACGGCGACAAGCGGTGCACGTAACGCCACCTCCGCCGCTCCACAACAATCGAACGAGTCAGAACGCTGTCGACTTCTATGTGGGGCGTCGGGGAGGCATTTCTGCTAAGACTGTACGGCATATATTTCAGAGACTTAGTGTACTTTGTCTCTGTTGTTATTTACTGAGACCTTACCTATTGTTGTTGATGAAACATAATTTCTACGTGTCATAAGTTTGTTTTGTTTCTTTCAAACTCTCAGTGTTTTTCATCGTTTATCTTATCAAAAGTTGATAGTAGCTTCTCACTTCCTCTTGGAAATATTTTAGGATGTTACGTACACCCAAGAAACAAGCTGAAAATCATTTCATTGTACACGAAACGTATCATAATCTTCCTCTTTTGCTTCCTAAATGATAAATGCAGCACGGATTTTAAAGACCTGAAAACAGCGAAATATACAAACATTTTTGACCTAAAACTTACATAAATATGTCTTTGAAAAATAATATATGACTTTATGTCTGTTTAATTACCATTTTTATCATTTTTTGTAGTGTACCAAGTAATAAAAAATTCACTTCTGAACAAACTGTAGGTGTAGTACTTACTTACTGGAAATTAACTATCACTTTCTTTTGAAACGTCTGGATGCGGCTTTCGATGGGAAGTGTTTGATTGCTCACAACAGAGCCTGTAATTGACTCTCCATGAGTTCCATCTCTACTCAAACGAACAGCTAGCTATGAAGACAACTTTCTGGCACAGACAACAAGCTGTAGACCAGCGTAGAGAATTGGCAGGAAGCACAGGTGGCTTTCTTCTATGACGAGAGTATTGGAAAGTTGGTACAGTGCTACGATAAATGTCTAAAAAGGAGCGTCGACTATGTAGAGAAGTAGCTGGAAGGTGTAGCTAACTGTTGCAAATAAAACATTTTTGATTTTCACAGTGGTTTCCACTTCGCGACCGATCGGGCCTTATGTTTCGAATAGGCCTCGTAATTCTTTCTCAATGCAAATTCCTTTGTCTGAAATATGGGTTCTTCAGCTTCTCAAATGGGATGTTGCAAGGCACTATCAACGCACAGAAGTCCTTGAAGAATGGTTGCACTGGACAGTCTGCTCAAATAACAGCGTTCGTCTGTTTTCACTTTCAGCACTTCTCTTCACACAGTTGCTGTGTGTGGAGGTATTACAATGTTGTTTCACATTCAAGCGCTTTTCTGCATTAATATTAACTTCACATAGTTCCACTTCAGTGTTGAAGAACTTCATCCCAAAATCACGTAGAAAACCTGGCAACTTCATATGTTTGAGTACTTTACTTTCGGCCTCATGCACCAGCCAAACTTTATACTCTAACTGAACAGTGTGGGTATGTGTACTATTTTTACTGCGTCGAAAGTCGCCCTTGTTGGCTTCGAAAGCGTATTGTCGGCCCCGTACAACAATGTATTACGTCAGAGAACCGAAAGTGTGTTACGGTGCTTATCTTCTAAAGTACTGATAAAAAAGGCTTTTTTGTAACTGTATTTATTTGTGATAATGTCACCTGAAACAACATAACGCGAGCAATATTTTCATGTTTCTGTTCTTGTGTCTTTAAAGATACAACAAATATAAGCATTTTTTGGCAAGAGTTGGTCGAAATATGACCTATTATGGCAAAAGTTGGCCGAAACCAGATCTACCGAAGAGACTGCCTACACTACGCTTTTCCGTCTTCTTTTGGAGTACTGCTGCACGATGTGGGATCCTTACCAGACAGGATTAACCGAGTAGATCGAGAAAGTTAAAAGAAGAACAGCACGTTTTGTATTATCGAGAAATAAGGGAGAGAGTGTCACGGACACGGTACAGGGTTTGGGATGGGCATCGTTGAAACAAATGCGTTTCTCGTTGCGGTGGGATGTTCTCAAGAAATTTCAATCACCAACGTTCTCCGCCGAATGTGAAAATATTTTGTTGACGCCGACCTACATCGGAGAAACGATCATTATAACAAAATATGGGAAATTAGACCTCCCACGGAAAGATGTAGGTGTTCGTTCTTTTCCGAGCGCTGTTCGAGAGTGGAATAATAGAGAATTGCTATGCAGGTGGTTCGATGAACCCTCTGCTAGGCACTTCAGTGTGACTTGCAAAGTATCCATGTAGATGTAGATCTAGATGAAATATGACTTATTATTTAAAAGAGTGTAAATATGACTATGAGCAATAAAAACACATTTGTCTATACTGCAGTTCCTGGATTCGTGCATAAATTGTTGTAGATTTCATCCTACAGCTCAGGAAAAGATATGGCTTGTCATTCAAATTCGGGCCATAATGATGAGCTTCGTACTATGGACCTTCAACCAGTGTGATACACCACACGCTTATATGTGTTCGGACAGTTATGAAAACAGCCACAGCTTCCAAGAACTACCCTACTAGATTAAAAAACGTTTCTAAATCTGTTATACCATCCATTCGCGTACTGGGTTCTCTGTTGTGCTCTCTCTAGCAGCTGGTCGGAAGCTCGGCAGATACCATTGCTATTATACAGGTACGCGAGTCAATGCACAGGTAAGCACGCCTTACATAGCTCAGTCTCAGTATCTCAACACGCGTGGCCAATGTACGCGCACCAGGTGGCGGTTCTCCGTGATATTAGCTGACGGTCATAATAATGTGCCTGGTCTGCACATCACGCCGCAGTTACCGGTCGATTAACTTTAGAAATGATTGGTCGGACACAGACAATAGCAGCCGTGTTTGGCAGCCGGGGACGTGCCTACCTCGTGCTCCCCCTAATATCACTGAACACCTCTTCCCCTCAATCCCCCCCAGCCGTTCCCTTTCCTGTGTCGACACGGCATCCTGTGCGTAACGGTAAAAGAGCTCGCATCGATTCCTCGACGCCGGCGGGTACGCCCCGTCATCGCGGCTGCCAACCGCAGCGTGAAAAATGATACACGGAGGCGTGTTGCCGCCGCACGTGCTGGCCATTCACACCGCCACAATAGGCCCCCAGGTAATGACTCAGGCGAGAGCTCCTGCGTCTCCGGGTAAAACAGCACGACTCAGCCGCTCTGTGACACAACAGCGTTACCTGCAGACAGCTTCACTAGTAAATCGTATATACACCCAAAAATTACTTAAAGCGGTGGAAAATGTTGTGAAGGAAATACAGTAGTTACCATAAAACAAGAAATTATTCCGAAATTTGTGACAAAATATGCATCGAAACTTCTAGTACCGAGACTCCGTGGTCGATGCATGAAGTTATTCACTAAAGTTTCGTCCACATCTCCAAGACCACATTCAGAGATGAAAACCAGCAACTGTCAGAAGATATTTCTCGGCAAATACGAGGATTGTTCAGAAAGTAAGTTCCGATCGGTCTCGAAATGGAAACCACTGGGAAAATCCGGTAAAGCTTTGCACAGATGTGTTCTACATCTACATCTACACGCATACTCCGTAATCCACCATCCGGTGCGTGGCGGAGGGTACCTCGTACCACGACTAGCATCTTCCCTCCCTGTTCCACTCCCAAACAGAACGAGGGAAAAATGACTGCTTATATGCGTCTGTACGAGCATCAATCTCTCTTATCTTATCTTTGTGGTATTTCCGCGAAATGTAAGTTGGCGGCAGTAAAATTGTACTGCAGTCAGCCTCAAATGCTGGTTCGGAAATGTAAGTTGGCGGCAGTAAAATTGTACTGCAGTCAGCCTCAAATGCTGGTTCTCTAAATTTCCTCAGTAGCGATTCACGAAAAGAACGCCTCCTTTCCTCTAGAGACTCCCACCCGAGTTCCTGAAGCATTTCCGTAACACTCGCGTGATGATCAAACCTACCAGTAACAAATCTAGCAACCCGCCTCTGAATTGCTTCTATGTCCTCCCTCAATCCGACCTGATAGGGATCCCAAACGCTCGAGCAGTACTCGAGAATAGGTCGCACCAGCGTTCTATAAGCGGTCTCCTTTACAGATGAACCACATCTTCCCAAAATTCTACCAATGAACCGAAGACGACTATCCGGCTTCCGCACAACTGCCATTACATGCTTGTCCCACTTCATATCGCTCTGCAATGTTACTCCCAAATATTTAATCGACGTGACTGTGTCAAGCGCCACACTACTAACGGAATATTCAAATATTACAGAATTATTTTTCCTATTCATCTGCATTAATTTACATTTATCTATATTTAGAGTTAGCTGCCATTCTTTACACCAATCAAAAATCCTGTCCAAGTCATCTTGTATCCTCCTACAGTCACTCAACGACGACACCTTCCCGTACACCACAGTATCATCAGCAAACAGCCGCACATTGCTATCCACCCAATCCAAAAGATCATTTATGTAGATAGAAAACAACAGCGGACCTACCACACTTCCCTGGGGCGCTCCAGATGATACCCTCACCTCCGATGAAAACTCACCATCGAGGACAACGTACTGTGTTTTATTACCTAAGAAGTCTTCGAGCCACTCACATATTTGGGAACCAATCCCATATGCTCGTACCTTAGTTACGAGTCTGCAGTGGGGCACCGAGTCAAACGCTTTCCGGAAGTCAAGTAATATGGCATCCGACTGATACCTTTCATCCATGGTTCACAAGATATCATGTGAAAAAAGGGCGAGTAGCGTTTCGCAGGAGCGATGCTTTCCAAAGCCGTGCTGATGCATGGACAGCAACTTCTCTGTCTCAAGGAAATTCATTATATTCGAACTGAGAATATGTTCGAGAATCCTGCAACAAAGCGAAGGATATTGGTCTGTAATTTGGAGGATCCGTCCTTCTACCCTTCTTATATACAGGCGTCACCTGCGCTTTTTCCAGTCGCTCAGGACTTTACATTGGGCAAGAGATTCGCGATAAATGCAAGCTAAGTAAGGAGCCAATGCAGTAGAGTACTCTCTGTAAAACCGAACTGGAATCCCATCAGGCCCTGGCGATTTATTTATTTATTTTTCGGCAGTGTCACGTCGCTCTGTTCAGTTTTGAGTGAACAGTGAGCACGTAAAGATGTGTAGGGAATGGCGTCTGCCGCCAAGTATGAGGGCCTGGTTAGAGATGTCGCCTGTGTCATGCAGCCCACATAACACAACTGTCGAGCAGTTCCTTCTTCATGCCAATTCCCGGCCGCACACTGCAGGGGCAATGGAGACGCTCCTGCAGCGTTTCCGATGAGACGTGTTTGATCACCCACAGTACAGTCAGTAATTGGCTCCCCCTGAGTCTCATCTCTGCTCACAAGAACCGCTGGCTATGAAGACAAAATTTTTCCACAGACAACGAGCTGCAGACCAGTGCAGATAACTGGTCGAAAGCCACATTTCTATGACGAGGATATTGGAAATTGATAAAACACTACGACAACACTCTAAGGTGGAGCGGCGACTATTTAGAGGAGTAGGTGGAAGGTGTACCTAACTGTTGCAAATAAAACGTTTCTGGTTTTCACTTTGGTTTCCATTTCGTGACCGATCGGAACTTACTTTCTGGACAATCCCCGTATAGTAACTTTGTTCAGACATTGTGTTACTACAACCTACTTGATGTCAACTACAACTTTCAAAAACAAATTGATTTTCATGGACGTCTCTCTTAATGCAGCTGTATGCAACTTGCAAATGGACATCTTTGAATAACAGACACTTTAGTAAACTAAAGTCCAGCTAAGATTTACCACTAATTGGGTGATAGTTTCATTGTATCGAGCCATGGAGAAGATAGGCTGAATGTCTTTCTAGTACACTTCTTGACGAAAAAGGAAGGCACCAAGAGGTGGAAGAGGAAACACGGGTTGAGAAGGTGAGTCTTGTTATTTCAGTGATTACCCAGCCGAGCGACATTTACAAAGAACTTCAGAGTTAAGCCCAGCTATCAGTATGAAGCTTAACAGCAGCTGGCATGGATGAATGCACTGGTCAGGTGGCTTGCGGAGTATGGATGTAGATGTAGATGTAGATTCGATTCGGAAGAGTGTCCTAAAGCCGTTGTATTCTCTCCGTAGCCATGCTTATACACATCTGTTGTAACTGGTCCTTGGCATCCTTAATATTGGCACTGAACGGATTTGATGACCCAGCTGGTAGACACAGATTCTACCGTGGACAGATCTGGGTATCTTGCACGCCGCTGGGATTACCTCAACACCATTACCGTATATCACATAGACAGTACATAGAGATATATGCCATGTGTGGATAAGAACTGTCCTATTGAAAAATGGCGACAAAATATTGTCAGAGGAGAGATAACACATGAGGATGCAGGATGTTCTCATACTGTTTACCGTCAGGGTTCCCTCAATCACTACCAGCGGTGACCTGAACCCAAACACAGTGGCTCCCCCACACCTTAACGCCAGGAGTAACATCCGCTGTGTCTCTTTAGAGAAGAGAGTTGGGAGAACTAGATATCTTGTCAGAACAAACCTATACTCTCCGACGATGGTCATCTAAGTCAGCGGAAGAAAGTGATTCATCGCTGAACACATTGCGATGCTATTCATCAGCAGTCCATGGTTTCCGGTCGCGGCACCACTCCAGAAGGATGTTTTTGTTCTGGTGCCAACGGTAGCTTGCGCATGGAACGACAGTTTCATAGTCCGGCTGTTGGTAGTCTCCGACCAATGATGTGGGTGGCACAGAATGTTGCAGAGAGCCCATTACTCGGTATCGGATGGCAGATGTTCAAAAAAATGTTCAAATGTGTGTGAATTCCTAAGGAACCAAACTGCTGAGTTCATCGGTGCCTAGACTTACACACTATTTAAACTAACTCAGACTACCTTATGTTAACAACAACACACACAACCATGTCCGAGGGAGGACTCGAACTTCCGGCGGGAGAGGCTGCGCAATTCGTGACATGGCGCCTCAAACGGGGCGGCCAGTCTGCGAGACAGCAGATGCAGACGTGAAGGGGTTACGGCATGATTTCATAAAAAATACGGCGATTCTTCCTTGCGATGATCAGACATGGTCGACTGGAACCTTTATGATGAGAATACCCGCCCTTACGTTTCCATGGAGTCCAACAAGGAACCACTGTCATGTCCGAATGCTCCAAAAATCTGGATTCGACCATACTTCCAAATGGAGACCCACAATGAGGCCCCTTTCAGACTGTGCTACCTCACAAGTCTACGTAGCATCTCCATTTTCTTTACAGTGATCGCTCAATATCTGACACTGTTCACGCCTCTTGTATGTCCACCTACGCCTTGTAACAATACTAAGTACAGACACCAATAATGCGCTCTGGTGGCCGTTCTGTTACAGAGCATTGCAACTCTAATCATTTACATACCTGCTGATGTTGCGTACGTGCACGAAGTTACATTGACGTCTGATCATATCTTACAACTGGTACAATCAAACCTACATCTGCATTCTATCACCTTAGTTAAATACCACCTTTATCTCTGCGGCGGGAACGTGCACTTGTACAGGAGTGCAAAAAAACTGTAGAAAAATCACCTTCCTGTTCACGCAGACTTTCCAACCATTAGCAAAGAAAGGTTTCACCTTCGTCATCGTCCCCTGGTATGGCAAGTACGTTACTTGAAAACGGCTTCTGTATTAATGCGTGCTGGAGAGACAGATGGCAGATTAATGCTGCTACGGAACAACTAAAACTGCCGTGCTTATCGACCAAACTATCTGGCTTTGAATTGCCCACAAGATCTGGTCGGCCCTTAACCGAATAAGAACCAACATTGGTAGGTGTGACAACTCCTTATACGAGTGGAAGAAAGTACCTTCCCCACGTTGTGACTGTGGCCCTGAAAACCAGACCATGTCATTCAAGAATGTCCTCTGAGGTCTTTCCCTGGCGATCCAACAGAGTTCCTGGTGGTGACGGACGGATCAATAGACTGCATTGCTGACCTGTATATTAGCTTGTAATTTGAGACAACTGTAAAACTCTTTGGTGATGTAGCCTTACTCCAAATAATAAATAAATGAATAAAACATTCAGGCAATGTGTATCTCAATAAAATGGAGCGAGAGAGAGGAAAAAAGAGAGAACAATGGGCTGCTCAATTTTCTGGGTGCATCAGTACTTAAATTTAGGAAAGGAACTTCGAGACATAAGGTACATACAAAAGTAACACATTCAGATCGATACGGTGCAAAAGGAAATGAACCATCATGCACAACAGAAGGTAAGTCTAATAAAAACCAGGTGTAAAGGCAAATAAAATTTGTAGCTATATTACCCGTAAGGGAAATTTTTAATTTCTTACAATCACCTTTTATGTAAAGCAGTTACCCTAGTAAGAAAGCGGAACAAGAGGTACGACCATCGAGAATATTTCCGAAACTAATGAAGAACAACAGCCGTCAGCGGGAGCTCTTTACAAACAAGATTATTGAAATATTTGGTGAAACATGGAGCTGAAACGAGTGTTAGGCCCACAAAGAAAATACCGTAGGTTAAGTCTTTAATGTTGTAAAAAGACGTGCGTAATTCAAGGGCGACGGTTGGTGTCTCTAAATGTCCGTGCCGTTTCGGCTAAGGACACTAAAACAGAAAAAAAAATACGACGCACCACGAAGGAGGTTACGCAAATCAGTTCCAAATTGATATTGATACAGGTATCGACGGAAAATGTAAAATTGTAAACTTTGGCGGCCGATGAATGAATGTGTGATGCTACAGAGCAATTTCACCGCGCATCAGGCACGGATAGTAAACAGGGGATATGTCGATACCAGGGCATAAAGTCTTTGGGAATTTCATTCGCCTCGCAGACAGGCGCGTGAACAAATACGCAGATTTCAGCATTTAAGAGAGGACTTGTAGTTGGGCTCAAAGAATCCTGCTGCAGTAATGGGCGAATCGCTCGACATTTGAATAGGAACGATGCCAGTACTGGACAAATTGGCAGAAACAGCCGAACCATGCCCGAACACAGCGTCAAGAAGGAATCCGCCGACCTAGACAGACGACGAAACGTGAAGAGCGAGCAGTAGTAAGAGAGGCACTCAGACACGTGTATTCATCATTATCTTCTGTCCAACCAATGCTACCTTCAGAATTTCAAAGGGTGAATTCCAGTCTGCATTGACATAAGCTTTCTCCAAGTCTATAAATACTGTTAACGTAGGTTTGCCTTTCCGTAATACATCTTCTAAGCAGATTCAGAAGAATGTAGGTTGCTGTAGGTACTGGGAGATGAAGAAGCTTGTACAGGATAGAGTAGCATGGAGAGCTGCATCAAACCAGTCGCTGGACTGAAGACCACAACAACAACAAGGGAAATGGTAGGCTCAGTTTTGCCTTGCGTGTATCAACATTTCTCTGGAGTCAGATCTTCCCAGAGGTTGGCTTTTACCAGTTTTTCCATTCTGCTGCACGGTGTGGGATCTTTACCAGATACGACTGACGGAGTACATCGAAAAAGTTTAAAGAAAGGCAGCACGTTTTGTATTATCGCGAAATATGGGAGAGAGCGTCACAGGAATGATACAGGATTTAGGCTGGACATCATTAAAAGAAAGCCGTTTTCCGTTGCGACGGAATCTTCTCACGAAATTCCAATCACCAACTTTCTCCTTCGAATGCGAAAATATTTTGTTGACACCGACCTACATAGGGCGGAACGATCACCACGGTAAAATAAGGGAAATCAGAGCTCGTACGGAAAGATATAGGTGTTCATTTTTTCCGCGCGCTATACGAGATTGGAATAATAGAGAATTGTGAAGGTGGTTCAATGAACCCTCTGCCAGGCACTTGAATGTGATTTGCAGAGTATCCATGTAGATGTAGATGTAGATGTAGATGCTGTAAAGAATTCGTGTTAATATTTTGCTACCATCATTTATGAAACCGATAGTTCGGTAATACATCTGTCAGCACCTGCTTTCTTTGGAACTGGAATTGTTATATTCTTCTTGAAGTCTGAGGGTATTTTGCCTGTCTCATACATGTCGCTCACTAGGTGGAAGAATTTTGTCACGGCTGGCTCTCCCAAGGCTATTCAGTAGTTCAGAAGGAATGTCATCTATTCACAGGGATTTGTTTTGGCTCAGGTCTTTCAGTGTTGGTCAAATTCCTCTCGCAGTATCACATCTCCCACCTCATCTTCATTTACGTCCCCTTCCATTTCTATAACATTGCCTTCAAACTCATCTCCCTTGTATAGACCCTGTATATACTCCTTCAACCTTTCTGCTTTCCCTTCTTTGCGTAGGACTGGTTTTCCGTCTGAGCTCTTGACATTCATACAGTTGCTTTCCTTTTCTCCAAAGACCTCTATAATTTTCTTGTAGACGGTATCTACCTTTCCCTAGTGAAATATGCTTCCAAATCCTTACATTATCCTGTCCTGTTTAGCTATTTTGCTATTGCTGTCAGTAATTCAATATCTCCTGTGTTATCTAAGGATTTCTACTAGGCCTTGTGACCCTCTGCTGCCTTCACTATTTCATCTCTTAAAGCTACTCGTTCGTCTTTTATTGTATTTCTTTGCCTTGTTCTTGTCAACGGTTGCCTAATGCTCACTGTGAAACTCTCAATAACCTCTGATTTTTTCAGCTTATCCAGGTCCCATCTTCTTAACTACCGACCTTTTTGCAATTTCTTCAGTTTTAATCTACAGTTCATAACCAACAAATTGTGGTCAGAGTCCACATCTGTCCCTGGAAACGTCTAAAATTTAAAATTTGGTTCCGAAATATCTGTGTTACCACTATACAATCAGTCTGAAACCTTCCAGTGTTTCACGGTCCCTTCCATGTGTACAACCTTCTTTTATGACTGCTCAACAAAACGTTAGTGATGATTAAATTATGCTCTGTGCAAAATTCTACGAAGCGGCTTCCTCTTTCATTCCTTACCCCCATTCCACGTTCACCTACTACTTTTCCTTCTGTTCCTTTTCCTACCCTCGAATTCTATTGCCCCATCAAAATTAAATGTTCGTCTCCCTAAACTATCTGAATAGTTTCTTTTATCTCATCGTATATTTCTTCAATCTCTTCATCATCTGCGGAGCTAGTCGGCATACAAACTAGTACTATTGTGGTAAGTCTTGGCTTTGTACCTATCTTGGCTGCAATAATGCATTCACAACGCTGTTCATAGTAGCTTACTCGCATTCCTGTTTTCTTATTCTTGATTAACTTACCTTCGCATTACCACTATTTGATTTTGTATCTATAAGACCACATTCGTTTGAGCAGAAGTCATGTTCCTTCTGACACCGAATTTCATTAATTTCCACTATATCTAACTTGAGCCTAATCGTTTCCCTTTTTTAAATTTTCTAACGTACCTGCCTGATTAAAGGATCTAACGTTTTGGTTGATATTACAAGGCCAGATCAGTCAATCATCCCGACTGTTGCCCCTGCAACCACCGAAAAGGCTTCTTCCCGTCTTCAGGAACAACACGTTTGTCTGGCCTCTCAACAGATACTCCTCCGTTGTGGTTGCACCTATGGTGCGGCTATCTGTACCGACGAGACACGCAAGTCGCCCCAAAAACGGCAACGCCTACGATCCATATAAGAAGATAGTTCTCTGGTGGGTTATTGGCGTAGATATAAATGTTGTTAACTAGGTTATTGGCATAGATATAAATCGATTTGAAGCCTAGTTTACATTGGACACAACCAATATAGTAGGATTATCTATGGATTGAGCATAGCGTACTGCCCACGTCGCCAACATCTACCTGAAATTCCTCACTTAGATTTTGAGCTAATACGGAAGCTTAAAATTCTACATTAAATTTTTCTCCTTTCAATGGTAAATAATTGTTGCGGCTACAGATGTAAATCGAAAAAGATCAAAAGTAGAGAAGTTTTCAGAGGTAAGTAACACAGAAGTCGAATAATGGCTATCGACCTAGTAACAGACACTTCACTTGTTGAAGAATATCTAGATTCTAAGCAATAAATAGTTAATATCTTAGGACAGATTTATGTGACTTTGGGGCCATTTACATAGAAAATAAGTGCTTGTAAATCTGGTAGTGTAGGAAGGAGCTGACAGTCAATCCGTTTCATGTATACATTTTCCGAGCAGTTCTCCCTTGCAGATAATTTTTTGCATGGCAGTTTCATTCATTACCTGCAAATTATATGTATATCCAAACCATCTTGATTACTTGAGGAGCCACAGTAGGAAACCTTCCTTACTGTAGTATCTACGGCGTAGAATATACGTATCTGCAGTTAAAAACTTAGTTTCTATCACGATGACAGAGGATTGAATGCATGGCAAGATAAAGTAAAAACGGAAAATTTAGCCCCAAAAAAAAATTCCGAAGCGAAATAAATGACTAATTTGGAGCATCGCATTGTTCCGAATTCTTCACTTTCACTTCGTCGCACTACGAAGCCGTTTCGTAAGGCAGCTACAGAATAATTTAGTAAAACAGAGATTCAGCACTATTTTGTTCGTAATCCCGGATTCACTCTGTGAACGGGGAGCTGCATAACAGTTGTAGCATTCATTTTATGAAGCTCTTATCTGCTTCCTGGAAGTAGATGCATTTCCCTCGTTTCTACAAACAGATAACATCGCTGAGAACACGCCCAGTTCAATGTAGCAACCATATATTGCTGAAGAAACCTGTGTTATCAACCAGAGAAACCGACACGCTTCGGGTGATTTCCTCTGTTATGCAAAGGCTGACGTGTCAGGTAAAATTCCGTGCAATACAGTTAGACATCAGCTACGATATTTTGCGCTGGAATTTTTGAATACGAGTATATGGCTTTCGGTTGCACGAATGAATTAGCCATAGATAAACATCTCTCCTTACACTGCTTGCTAAAGAGGAGTAGCAGTTATTCTCTTTACATTACCAAAGAAAACTGAAACAACTTCCCACTACACTATAATGGAGAAACCAACCAGATGGTCACCAGCAGATTCGGGGAGGCGCGCCGGTCCGGGAAAGAAACCACCCGACGGATAACAATGGCTCGTGTGCCAGCCAGCCTGGATGTAGTTTTTAGGAGCATTTTCATGTGGGTTAACAATAAATACAGACATGTGAGCTACACAAATTCTCACCAGTGAGGGGGAGGTTGGGCAAGAGGATTAGAGGGGGAGTTGTGAGGGGGTAGGGGTCAAGGGGAGGGATAGGAGATTTCTCGATTGGAAACCAAGAGGTCGCGGAATCGGATACCGATCGGGCAAGACCTTAGATTTTTCAGTCTGCGTTTCAACCTAGCCTTCACCTCTCAACGGCGCGAGGAATCACCGGAAATGATACGTGATTCGGGTTTCACGTTACAGTGTAGGTCCCCGTTCACTAGGTGGACGACTCGAGTAGGTTGGAGACAGGCGAGTCACCGAAGTGGCGTCTGACTGAAAGCATAGCACCAGGCCAGTGAGCCACGCGGAATTTATTTCTTTACTACCACAAAACCAACAACTAAAAGCCCTGTAGCTATGTAACTACTATCAGGAAGATTCCGAGATCCGATGGGTGGCTGCATAACGTTTAATGGGGGTAGACGTATAATTCAAACATATTATAAAAATGTACATGTGTTTGTGTTCTGTATGTATGTGTGTGTGTGTGTGTGTGTGTGTGTGTGTGTGTGTGTGTGTGTGTTCCACATTTCCTCGTAAACCACTGTATCGATTTCAGCTAAACTTGATACACATATCCCTCATGTCAGGCAACAACGCTGTGGGGGGGGATAACAACCACATACCTATCATAGTTCGGGATATGTGACTTCATAATCAACGATATTCGTGAAAAACACAAATGTATCGTTGTGCAACATATAGTTCAAGACATCTAACGTCAAAAACACTGAGATACGTCAAAAAGCAGTGAGTTCTGATGCATTTATTCTTTGCTACTAAGATACCTGTACAGTCGAATAAAATAAAAGGAAATTCTTCACAGCTGGCACCGCTTTCTACAGCTTTCAACTTTGACGTGGAAACGGCTGTAGGCGAAAACAAAAGCGGTCTATTAAGCTATGATGATGCGTTGCCACACAGATGTTTACAAAATCGCGTCATAGACACTCGAAGCTTCACCAGTGCCGGAAAAGGGGACGAACCAACTTCAATTAGACAACGTGATCTTGAGTGTTTTTTTGAGATTGCCACGGTATAGTGCAAAAAGATTTTATTCATAAGGAGCGAACCATCACTGAAACAATCCATTCAAATCTTCTGATGAGGTTACGAGAGGTTGTCTAGACGAAACAGAATGGAAAGCTGTCCAAGGAGGTTTTTTGTTTCAGGACAACGCTCCAGCTCACTCTTCAAATGATGTAGCCATCGATGCTGTTTCTTTGGGTTCTCAAGTTTTGTCTCACTCACCGTCTTCTACTGATTTTGCACCCAATGAATTCTTCCTCTTCCCTCTAATGGAGAAACCATTGCATGTTACGCATTTCCAGAATAATGACGACGTGATTTTTTGAGGTGGGGCGTTGGTTTCCGCCAAGTTCTACATCGTTGGGAAAAAGTTATTGTTCTGAAGGTGAACACGTAGAGAAGGGCTAACACCTAGTTTCATGGCCGAGGTAATTGTCAAAACTATATAATAATATCTCTGGTGTGCGGGGAGACCCATCAAGTACGTGTCACTGAACACTTGTGACATGAGAGATCGTTTGCTGTGGGGACGCCAAACTGCACAATGTTGGACTGCATGTCAGTGGGAGTCAGTTCTAGTCGCAGTGGAGACTACGTCCTTCATCTTCATCTTCTCTTCAGGTATTATGCAGGAATTACCGGTTACGGTACCCATCTCTGTCGCGGTCTTCCTCTGTTTCTTCTACCATGGCACTTATAATTTCTTGCTTTTAAGGGAAATCTCTCACTCTCTATTCTTTGTAGATGTTCATTCCATTTTCTTCTGTAATCTGGCTAAAGATTAGCAGTTCTTCTCTAATATCTTGATTTCTTAGCCTGCCTCTTCTTGTGCAACCTTTAACACCATTAAGGAATTTCATTTCTTGTGCCTGAATCCGGATTTCTTGCTTCTTGGTCTCACTTCCATAGGGCAGTGTGGGAACTGCAACAGTTTTGTAAAATTTAATTTGAGTGTCCTTCCTGGTTTTGGTTTTTAGGTTCCTGTTGATTGTTCCACATACCCGACTGAATTTATGAAGCTTAATTTCAATATGTCTGCTGTAGCCATATGTCATTTCACATCCGAGGTAACTGAAATGGTTTACTTGCTTTAAAATCTTCTGATCTATCACTATTTTGGTTCTGATTTGTTCTTTCCACATCAAGGCTATTGTCTTAGTTTTTCCTTTTGAAATTTCCATGTTCAATTTTGCACTTATTTGTTTTAGCAAGTAGATTCCTTTCTGAATGTCATCATCCTTATCAGCTAGGATCACTGCATCATCAGCATATAGTAAATAATTTAAAAGAATGTTCCTATCTAGGTAGATGTGTTTCTGAAATTATGATTTCCATATATGTATTATTTCATTAATGTATATGTTGAACAAAGTTGGAGAGATGAGAGATGGAGATGATTCAGACTACAAAATTATAGCAACACGGTTTGAGGTGGTAAGAGTGTCCCATCGACGACGCTATTATTAGAGACGGGTCGCAAGCTCGGACTAGGCAGCGTTAGGGAAGGAATTCGACAATTTTCTTTAAATGAACCATCCTGGCATTCACCCTGAGCTATTTTGGGTAATAACGGAAAAACTAAATTGAACCGTTGTACCCCAGAATACGAGTGCACTGTATCACCACTACGCCATCTCGCTTCCTAAAACAGGCTCGAGGTATATCTTCGAATGACACAGCGCTGTAGAACAGTGACTACACATGACTATTGGTATAGCAGTGGTGACGTTTGTAAATACTCGTATACGAGTATCTTCGTCAGCGCAGCGTAATACAACAGCTGTATAGTTAGTCGGCTCAGCGACTCATGTACACCATTATTGCATGTGTCTCGTGCATAGTTAACACGCAGTCATACAAAATTCTGTTAACTGGACCACTCTTCAGTTTTTATTCTGTTGTGTAACAATGTTGAAGTTTATGATCCTTTAAATGTTAAATTCCTGGTTTCATTTGTGCAATGGCATTTAATTTTTGTATCGTCTAATCTGACTGCAAGCGGAAATGTTAGTGAAAGATATTTGATCATGATCAATGACAAGTATGCTATGGTCCATCTTCTACACTTGAAAGTTACTGGTTTTGAGTTGTAAATTTTTATTTTTCTCTCTGTTTATCGGAATCGGCTCTTAAAATATAAAATATTTGCTCACCTCCCAGCTCAGCCGTCGTCGATTCCTTCACTGCTACAGTTGAACTACGTTGTTTGGCGGTGCTACCCTGGGGTGTGTCGATCTGCGTGGCACGCGATAATCACTTGAACAGACCTCACGGGTTAACGGTAACAAAGCGACGAAACAGGAACCTTTCACGTAGTCGTTAGAGGTGCACTGGACAATTTCTTTTCGTTACGATGCGTTTACAATCAAACGGCTACATCAAAAGGGGCACTGAGTTCGGGGGCAAATGTAGATTTTCATTTACGTTTGAAAAAGTTTAATCATCTATGCATTAACAACGTGAGGTGACATCACAGGTCTCCGAGAATATGGTCAGCTTACAACAGCAAGTGAGCATTGTATCCAATATTACGACGACCCTCGACCACACACCACGCATCTCATGGACGACTACCTCAAACGGGGAAAATTTCAAGCGTTGCTGTATCTAGCTCCGTACACCGACCCGAATATAACTTGAAATAACTGAGATGCGTGAAGGAGGCATGCCTACTGAAATTCACAGCTACCAGCGCGGCTTTTGATGACAGATGGTATCCACTTCATGTAGGACTGATCAACATCATCACTGACAGCTTGGGCCATGTAGTGTAGAATTCTTCTCGCACTTCGCATTATGCCTGGGTCAGTCGATAGGAGTTAGTTTTGATTTATCGCGCTTTACTCCACGCAAACGCAATTTATTACCACTGCCTGTTAGGAGAGTCACGTAATGTGATGACTGAAGGTCGTGAGTTAAAATAAATCTGTGCTAATCGACTGCATCTGTTTTCAATCAAGTAGTTGAAATCCCAAGTCACTTTCTTAATTAATTTTATGTTCAACATTTGCATCTGGTGTTCAATAGCTGAATATAACATCAATATGCACCCCTTTTTAATTAAAAGGGATCAATTCTGAATCAATTAATGTCAACACTGCCACCGCAGTTCAATCAGGAGTCACAGGGCCTTATTACTTTCTTTGCGTTATCCGACATTACGGCAGTTTTGCACTCTCTGTTGATCTGTTAGTCAATTAACTGGGGTGAACACACACCACAACCAGATAAGTGACAGGTGGGCTGTTACAATGTGTGTGTGTTGTGTTACGATTCTGGGGGAACTTGTGGCGCTGTCTAGTGGAGAAACTAAGCGCTGTTTCAGAACATGGTTTTGAGGGGTTTTTTTACTAAAAAGTAAACGTACATCTAACAGTGAAAATAAAACAAGTAAAATGGAATATCTCCAGTGGTGACACATTCC
This sequence comes from Schistocerca cancellata, assembly GCF_023864275.1. Classification (NCBI taxonomy): domain Eukaryota; kingdom Metazoa; phylum Arthropoda; class Insecta; order Orthoptera; family Acrididae; genus Schistocerca; species Schistocerca cancellata. The sequence continues at coordinate 934,301,059 of NC_064626.1, forward strand.
TTGCTCCGTCGTAACTCATCACCCGTAAACTGTCATAGTTTGTAAACGAAGATGGTGTCTGGAAACCATTACATGCAAAGATCATATAGCAAAAGAGAAAACCACGTCCTAAAATAGTGTTTCGTTTCTCCACTATATAGTAGCACAAGTTCCCCCAAAGTCGTACCATAAAACACACATATGTAATACTAACAAATGTAAATCCACCTGATGAAGAAGGTTTAATCTTTCGAAACGCGTCATGGACGTAAATAAACAGTGACTGGTAACAGCAAACTTGTTGTTTCATTCGATATGATTAACAGTTAAGGTAAAACCTAACGTAAAATGATCACATTTAAACTTTGATGTTTGGAAACTGCATTGTAGAGACAACAAAGGACTTGGAAGAAGAGTTAAACGGAATGAATAGTGCCTTGAGAGGGGGAAATAAGAAGAACACCGACAAAAGCAAAACAAGTATAATGAAATGTAGTCGAATTAAATAGGGTGATGATGAGGGAATTAGATTAGGAAACGAGACGCTTAAAATAGTAGATGAATTTCGCTATTTGGGCAGCAAAATAACTGGTGATGACCGAAGTAGAGAGGATATAAAATGTAGGCTGGCAACGACAAGAAAAGCGTTTCTGAGCAAGATTTTTTTTTTAAATCGACTATAGATTTAAATGTCAGGAAGTATTTTCTGAAAGTATTTGTGTGGAATGTAGCCGTATGTGAAAGTGAAACCTGGATGATAAACAGTTTAGAGAAAAAGAGAATAGAAGATTTCGAAATTTGGTGCTGTAGTAGCAAACTGTAGATTAGATGGTGTTTCTTTGTTTATTTATTTGCAACTGGCTCCGTTATAATATACAGCATGTGTATGTATTCTCTCTCCACCCCCCCCCCCTCTCTCTCTCTCTGTGTGTGTGTGTGTGTGTGTGTGTGTGTGTGTGTGTGTGTGTGTGCGTGTGTGTGCGTGTTTGTGTGTGGATTGGAGTGTAATGTTTGTGTTGTATGATGTTTCTCATGAGAGAAGGGAGAGGGTGAAACCCTGTGCCGGCACATAGCTTACTCCTCGCGAATAGCACCAAGGGGGTCGCCAAGTTTAACGTCCACACTCGATGTACGGATCACGATCAACAGTGTCACTTGTCCTCATTTCATGAGATACTGAGGAGAGGTTTCGTATTGAACCGAGGACACTGACGCAAACTTAGGTAATCAGGAACTTTACACCACCACCCCTCCTCCCCTTGGCGGCCAAATACTGGCAGTGAAAATTTTTCCACTACCAGGATACGTAGCGGCTAACCCTCAGGTCGACCACCACCGCACAAGCGTGTGTTAACGACACCTTATTTTTTTTGGGGGGGGGGGGAGATAAGGATCGGGCATCGGGCAGGAATGTCCGCCATCGCCATCTAAATGGTACATTCCTGGCATTTGCTTAGAGAGACGAAGGAAGCCAGAGAAACCTCAGTCAAGGAAAGTGGATCCAGGTCCTCCCGAATGCCAGGCCGGAACGTTACCACTCAGCCTCTAGGCTCGATTGACCTCGGCCTTGGAGGCGAGTTAGACTGGATGGGTAGATCACGTTTTTAGTGAAGATGTGCTGAATAGAATTGGGAAGAGAAATTTGTGGCACAACCTGACTAGAAGAAGAGATCAGTTGATAGGATACATTCTGAGACATCAAGGGATCACCAATTTACTGCTGGAGAGAAGTATAGGGGGTAAAAAATGGTAGAGTGAGGCTGACAAATGATCACAGTAAGCAGATTGTAGCTAGCATGAAGTTGGCTGGGGCGGTCGTGTGGAGCGATGGCGGAGCCTGAGCTTTGTAGTATAAGGTAAAAGCAGCCTCACGCGTATGTAGTATTGTAATATCAAGTCCCATGTAAATGTTTTAAAAAATCTCTTAATAATAATCTTTCTTACAAAAATTAATTTTAACAATCATTCATCTCAATTTAAAGAACTTACTAATTTCTCCAATCCATGGTCATCCCGATTATTGTAAAGAAAAATCAGTTGTTTTTTTTTTACACATGACAAATCTATCGGCCAGCATTGCACTGAGCTGTGCCAGAAAAATTTCTTATAGGAGCAGATATATGCGCGTTATCTGGCGACCTTATTGAGGTAAGAATTTTCAATTTATTCAGAATGATCTTTCAGGGCCATGACGCAGCGCTGCTGACGTCCAAAATTCACCAATTTAAATTCACAGTCATTATTGAAAGGTTATAAGTGAGCGACAATTTCATTGAGAAGTTAGTCACATTGTATTATTGGTAGGTTACAAAATTTTACTGTTGGGAGGTTACACTGTATGTGAATGATATAAATAATTATATTTTTTTACTGCTGGGAGGTTTCGGAACTTTTCTGTTGGGAGGTTACAAGATTCAGAAAAATGTAGGCTGCAGTAGTTATTTGGAGATGAAGAGGCTTTCACAGGATAGAGTAGCATGGAGACTTGGATCAAACCAGTCTTCAGACTGCAGATCACAAAAACAATATGGACACAGTCTGGACAGATGATGTGAACTGATTTAACATATGACCAAAACTTCTTATGGTTTTTTGTCAAGTTCTATAGTAATTGAATATCATCCATCATGCTAAGTTACTCTGACAGCGATGAGAATCTGTGGACTGTGGCTGTCAGGGGGCGTGCTTAGATAGCCCGATAGTTGAGACACCAGGTGGAGAAGAGCAGGAGATTCAGATCCCACTCCTGATCGAGCGGAAGATTTCAGTTGCCACGACGTATGTACATTTCATTACTCAGCATTTGCCACGAGACCCTCTGCCAATCTTGCTTGCACATTCGCCAGTAGAAGTTAAAAAGTGTACGACTGGGCGCCAGTAATTACACTACTGGTCATTGAAATTGCTGCACCATGAAGATGACGTGCTACAGACGCGAAACTTAACCGACAGGAAGAAGATACTGTGATATGCAAATGACTAGCTTTTCAGAGCATTCACACAATGTTGGCCCCGGTGGCGACACCTACAACGTACTCACATGAGGAAAGTTTCCAACCGATTCCTCATACACAAACAACAGTTGACCGGCGTTGCCTGGTGAAACATTGTTGTGATGCCCCGTTTAAGGAGGAGAAATGCGTACCATAACGTATCCGACTTTGATAAAGGTTGGATTGTAGCGTATCGCGACTGCGGTTTATCGTACAGCGACACTGCTGCTCGCGTTGGTCGAGATCCAATGACTGTTAGCAGAATATGGAATCGGTGGATTCAGGAGGGTAATACGGAACACCGTGCTGGATCCCAATGGCCTCGTATCACTAGCAGTGGAGATGACAGGCATCTTATCCGCATGACTGTAACGGATCGTGCAGCAACATCACGATCCCCGAGTCAGCAGATGGGGACGTTTGCAAGACAACAACCATCTGCACGAACAGTTCTACGACGTTTGCAGCAGCAGGGACTATCAGGTCGGAGACTATGGCTGCGGTTACCCTTGACGCTCCATCACAAGGAGCGCCTGCGATGGTGTACTCAACGACGAACCTGGGTGCACGAATGGCAAAACGTCATTTTTTCGGATGAATCCAGGTTCTGTTTACAGCATCATGATGGTCGCAGCCGTGTTTGGCGACATCACGGTGAACGCACATTGGAAGCGTGTATTCGTCATCGCCATACTGGCGTATCACCCGGCTTGATAGTATGGGGTGCCGTTGGTTGGACGTCTCGGTCACCTCTTTTTCGCATTGACTGCACTTTGAACAGTGGACGTTACATTTCAGATGTGTTACGAACCGTGGCTCTACCCTTCATTCGATCCCTGCGAAACTCTACATTTCAGCAGGATAATGCACGACCGCATCTTGCAGGTCTTGTACGGACCTTTCTGAATACAGAAAATGTTCAACTGCTGCCCTGGCCAGCACATTCTCCAATTGAAAACGTCTGGTCAATGTTGGCTGAGCAACTGGCTCGTCACAATACGCCAGTCACTACTCGTGATGAACTGTGGTACTGTGTTGAAGCTGCATGGGCAGCTGTAGCTGTACACGCCATCCAAGCTCTGTTTGACTCATTGCCCAGGCGTATCAACGACGTCATTACGGCCAGAGGTCGTTGTTCTGGGTACTGATTTCTCAGGATCCATGCACCCAAATTGCGTGAAAATGTAATCGCATGTCAGTTCTAGTATAATATATTTGTCCAATGAATACCCGTTTATCATCTGCATTTCTTCTTGGTGTAGCAATTTTAATGGGCAGTAGTGTACATTGCGTGTTCGGCCGCACTTGTCGTCGACGTGGCCGGCTCCGAGAGGCACCTTCATGCGGCCTCCTTTGTCTTGCGGAGCGGCCGCCCACCAGCCGGCACGCACTCACGCACTGCGTTGCGTGCGCCATCGCTGTGCCCTCGCGTAAGCCGCCGCCCTTGGTAGCTGCGTAACCCGAGCCGCGGGGCAGCCGGCAGCAGCATCTCTGCGGCTCGCGGACACATCTCGGCGCTCGCGGACTCTGCGCCGCCCGGCGCGGCCGTTACGGACCGTTAGCGGCTCTCCGGCGCGCCGTTCAAACTGGCCGCGCAGGGCCGGCCGGCCAACCGGCGGCCGCGCCAGCGAAGGACGCGCGTTCGAATCCGCGCTGCACCCAGGCGCGGGTGGCCGCCAAGGACGCTCGTTGCTGGCTCCGCGGCGCCGCTTTCGCTGGCGCTTCTCCTCGCTTCATTAAAACGGCGACGGGCTCACTGGGAAATTCTTTCGTAAACTAAAGAACATTTGCTGGTGTCAAACACTATGACGCATGTAATTCTGCAGGCGCTGCAACGCTTGTTCGGAGCTAACTTCTGCACAGAGAGATTTTTACGGAGCCTCTTAGCTGGGAATAGTGTTGCCAGGTGTCCGGGTTTAGCCGGACGTGTCCGTCTTTCTACTGTTGTGTGCGGCCAAATATACAGGAGGATGTTTTTTTTTCCCCCTGTGGTGCCACCGCCAGACACCACACTTGCTAGGTGGTAGCCTTTAAACCGGCCGCGGTCCGTTAGTATACGTCGGACACGCGTGTCGCCACTATCAGTGATTGCAGACCGAGCGCCGCCACACGGCAGGTCTAGTCTAGAAAGACTCCCTAGCACTCGCCCCAGTTGTACAACCGACTCTGCTAGCGATGGTTCACTGTCTACATACGCTCTCATTTGCAGAGACGACAATTTAGCATAGCCTTCAGCTACGTCATTTGCTACGACCTAGCAAGGCGCCATATCAGTTACTATAAGTACTATCTTCAAGAATGTATTCTGAACAGATAACGTTGTCGCTCTTGTACAAGAGCGACGTTCATCATTAATGGATTAAAGTTAAGTATCAAACTAATTATGTCCGCTTTCTGAATTCTCATTCCTTGTCATGTTCCAGACATCGCGTCAGTATAGTTCTTCCCTCCTCACGCCAGCCTGCGTGAGCTAAAACGCGTGCATTTCGGCCACCACTCGTAACACTGTGTTGGCTCTTCTGCTAACACAGAACCCCCACCGTGTACAAATTCTAGGGATTGATCGATGACAGGATACGGAACAGGAAACGTCTAATGAAGTTACGTCCGGAAATGGATGGTTTCCATGCTAGAGACCATTTATTCAGTCATGCATTGTTACAGGGACTGCGTTCTGATACGCGCTGTACCATGCAACCACAGTTACAGTATCTGCTGAAAATGATTTCCTTGTGGCTCAGTGTCTCACACGCTCGTGTCGACCAGGCTGCATCCGAACAGTGTCAGAGGCAGAGTGAATACGCCGCTCCAGCGTCTCCACATTTGGAATGGCCATTGCATACACGACACTTTTGAGATGACCCCATAACCAGAAATTGCACGGGTTGCGATTCGGTGAACAAGCACGCCATGCAACTGGACCCCCTCGCCCGCTACATCGACCAGGGAAGACACGATTGAGATGCGTCCGGACGTTAACGGCGAAGTGGGTTGGAGCACCGTCAGGTGGCAGCCATATAAGCCTTCGAATCATCAAGGGCACGCCTTCCAGGAGGGGAGGCAAAGTCATCGGCAAGAAACGCTGGTAGTACCAACCTGTTAGGGAATGTGGAAGGAAGACTGGCCCAAAAATACGGTCGCCAGTTATTCCGGTCCACACATTCCGGCTGCACCCGATGCTGACGTTTCGCTGTCACCATACGATTGGGGTTGTGCACGCTATCCCACAGATTACTGTTGTGAAAGTTGAAGATACCTCTATGCATAAACGTGGCCTTATCTGTGAATAGGATGAATGACACAAATCCCGGAATCGTGATTGCTGGTGAACAACCCTGTGACAGAACTGCTCTCAATGTCGAAAGTCTGTCGATAGTAAGTCCTGCACAAGCTGTAAGTGATAAGGCAAGTAACAATTGTCATGAAAAATGTTCCGCACGGTGGTCTGGCTTATCCTGTATTGGCAGGCGAACTGCCTGGTACTGACACGCCACTCGCCTTCCACACTGTTAATCACAGTTTCCTCCAAACCTGATGTCCGAACTTTTCGGGTTCGTCCTGCATTATTTCCTTCTTCCTGAAACGACCCTGTCTCAGACAAACGGCGAATCACTATTGCAAACATTGAATGCTGTGGTTTTTGTCGGCGGGGATAGCTCTCCTGAGCCGGCCGGAGTGGCCGTGCGGTTCTAGGCGCTATAGTCTGGAACCTCCCGACCGCTACGGTCGCACGTTCGAATCCTGCCTCGGGCATGTATGTGTGTGATGGCCTAAGGTTAGTTATGTTTAAGTAGTTCTAAGTTCTAGGGGGTTAATGTCCTCAGAAGTTAAGTCCCATAGTGCTCAGAGCCATTTGAACCATTTAAACCAAGCTCTCCTGAAACAACCTTGCTGTCCGTCGCCCATTGCCATTTGCCTTTCCGTAAGTAAAAACCATGTCGGCAAGCTCTCTCGATTCCAATACGAAACTATTGTGTACAACGCTGTATCACATCCACTACGGTGTGAGTCAGCAAGGGAAGTGAATCGAACTCAACATTGCCAATTATCACGGCAGGAGAGAGCGCTAGGTCATGACGTGTGAGGAACAGTACCACTCTCTAGGAGGAAACCGTGCGTACCGTGACTGTGACTGCACGTTACAGCGTGTATTAGACCGCAGTCTCTGAAACAAAGTATAATTGAATAATGGTCTCTACCATGGAAAACATGCATTTCCGCACATGAGTTCACTAGACCTTTTTTGTTCCCTATACTCTCATTAATCAGTCCCTAGAGTTTTTACACGGTGGACATGTCACCCTATATACATGTCCGGCCTATCCGGCTTTTGTTAGATTTTTTGGCGATGAAGTAGAGAACGCACAACTATGTGCCATTCCAACTCATGCGAGGAATGAGCATAAGGAGGAATTAGGGTTCAAATGGCTCTGAGCACTATGGGACTCAACATCTGAGGTCATCTGTCCCCTAGAACTTAGAACTACTTAAACCTAACTAACCTAAGGACATCACACATATCCATGCCCGAGGCAGGATTCGAACCTACGACCGTAGCAGTCGCGCGGTTCTAGAATGAAGCGCCTAGAACCGCTAGGCCACACCGGCCCGCCAGGAATTAGGGGATATACCAGTAGGATCAACAGAGTCATTCTTATTAACGTTTATAAATCCCGAAGCGACGTAGATGACACTGAGGTAAGTAACTTAATACAAGACACATGGGGCCACAAATGTTGGGAAACACCCCAAAAGTGAATGGCAAATATTTAACATGTGATGTCACCAGATAACGTATCTGTCGCACATGCAGTCTTTGGGCTTATCGAGCCCACCCTCGACGGTGGATGGAGCGGGGGTGAGGGTCGCAGTGCTACACTCGGCTCTGCTAGGCTACACTTTTCGTTCTTACGTCCTTTGACGTGATACGGTAGTGCTCGCGGTATTGGCAATACGAGACTACGAGGAACCGGTTTACGTTTAACGAGTTTGCACACATGCATCTCTGTTATGGTGCTGCTAATTCCAATGTGCTTGCAGCTAGATGTATTTACGCAGAACGTTTCCCACAGTATCTTTTACCTTCTCACATATCGTTTGCTCCCGTGGATCGCCGCCTGCATGAAACAGGGCACTGTGCTTAGGAGAAGGCAAAAACTGCATTGGGGCAATGTAACACAGTGGTCGGTGAGACATTATGTGTTCTGAAATTATGGTTAATTACCAGAGAAGATCTAACGTATGAAACGATTTGTACTTTGTTGCTATTTGTCTTATGGGTTTTTATGTTAACGGTTGAAAAGTATGTTTTGCAAATACTTACAGTAACTTGAAACCTTGCTTTTGTTTCGAGTGTTTAAACATAAATATCATTACAACTTTTCTATTCGTACTGTGTTTCACGATGTTCCCATAGAGTGGGATGTTTATTTTCCCATCGCATGAGATGTTTATTTTCCCATCGCGTGGGATGTTTATCACTAATTTCAACATTCCAGGGTCTCGCACGTGACGGTAGTGTTGGGCCTTCCCTGCGTGTAAGAGAACAAATGGAGAAATCTGCGAGAGTACAACAGGACCCAGGAATGAGTATATGTCAAATCACGGGCCAACTGGGTGTGTTTCGCAGTCAACAGTATAGCGTGTGTGGGACGGAGAGGGCCTGAAAACATACCACGAGGCTAAAGCACACATGTTCTATGCAGGGGACTATGCACCTCGTACTGAATTTTGTGAATGGTTTCGTGCGCGACAGCAACAGCCCCTGATTTTACTTCCGTAGTTATGTGTACCACCGAAGCGACATTTAGTCAAGAAGGAATCTTCAACAATAAAAATAACGTTTATCTGTCCGATGCTAACCTACAAGAAATATAGACGCGTGGCCCTCAAGAAGAAATTTAAAATTAATGTGTAGTTGGGAATTTTATGCAACCATATAATAGGACCGTACATTTTTCCTGATAGTGTAAAAGGTTATAATTATTTAGTTTTTCGAGGGAGGTTCTACCCTGAGCTAAAGTCCCGCATGTAGACCGGGAGTCACGCAGACGTGAGCACTTGACTTTGGTTGGGATGGTCAGGTGCGACAGAGCGATAAGCTTAACCGCTGCACCTGCCATGAGGTATGTCACATATTGACGTCACATGTTCAACACCTGTCATCCTCCTTTGGGGGTATATCCTGACGTTTCCAACCATATGCATCTTATATTAAATTACTTGTCTCGGCGTTATATAAGTTGCTTTGAGAGTTTTTAAACGTTGAAGAACCATCCCATAGATACACACCATTCATTGCTATTCTGAAAAAAGTTAAGGATAGGTGACAGTAAATTCCTTCATGAGTGATAAAACTTCACTAAACTCGTGACAGAAAGTCGATATTGGCTTTAAAAAACTTTTTTCTCGCGAAAAGTGGACATCTACTATAATGAAGCTTCCTGGCAGATTAAAACTGTGTGCCCGACCGTGTCTCGAACTCGGGACCTTTGCCTTTCGCGGGCAAGTGCTCTACCATCTTTTTTTTATTTTTTAAAATTTTTTTTATCTGCTCGGCGCGGACGTTAAAAGACACCCGTTTCAGTTCGTTTTTGATCCATTAACTCAGTTTTTTTATTACAAAAGGTAAGTAACCCTCTGACCGAACACGCTGAGCAACCTTGCCGGCGTCCATCTGAGCTACCGAAGCACGACTCACGCCCGGTCCTCACAGCTCAGATGGTAGAGCACTTGCCCGCGAAAGGCAAAGGTCCCGAGTGCGAGACTCGGTCGGGCACACAGTTTTAATCTGCCAGGAAGTTTCATATCAGCGCACACTCCGCTGCAGAGTGAAAATCTCATTCCGATCTATTGTAATGTTGTTGCATTAATTTGTTCTGAAAGCGGCGCTGATATTCAAGACCATAAAAGTGGGTTAAAAGCTCTGAGCTATCTGAGGAAGTTAACCTTGCATTACTGCGCAACTGTTTCACCAGGTATCCAGTCTAGCTTACCAAATTCCCAACCAGACTAACATTAATTATAATCTTTTAGTACTCATCTTACGATAACCGGTGATATATATATAAAAAGACAATTTAAATAAAAAGAAATTAATCAGTTTATATTTGGACATTTATTTTAACTTTGATCATTGTTCCGTTAAAATTTCAGCATATCAAACTTGATTCATAACTAAACTGGTGCCTTATTTAGGAATGTGAAAATGTGAATTTGTAATCTTACGGAACACATCAAATAGGAAGCCAAGATTGGGAGACTACATACAACACTGCATTCATAAAATAACACACGAAGAACGTTGAGACATACCCAATAGGAAATTAACCACAACCAACAGATTCAATTTTCACCCAAAGAAGTTACGTTCGTAGCGCAATCCTGTCCATCATGAAATCACCACACACTGGTATACTAAATTCGTACTAACTCTCTGTGAAATCTTCCCAAAAAGAATAGCTGAGGGCTACTTTGATGCTTACACCACATGCTTTACGCTGTCAACTTGGTTTACACAAAGAGTGTAGCTCCACAATAATTTTGATAATTAAAATAAATTACATCGAAACGCAATTTACAAAAGAAAAACCTCAAACTGGTTACTATCGTCTTACTATTAACCTGATGGATCAAACAATTGTATAAGCACGTGGTACTGGTCTCACAAAGTACACCCCACGTGGATTGAACATAAAGAAAAGTTGCTATTGAAAAATATTGTCAAGACGAGACGTTATAATCTCACGCACATTCGCATTTAAGATTGATGATCTTAGTTAGAGTTACTGATCAACACGTGGTTCCACTTTACTCACAAAGTAGTGACAAAGCAACTACCGGAAGATATTCTGAACTTCACACTCGAATTACACTGCGTTGCAATTTAAGATAACATTAGATATTTTAGAGCTAAACCTGAAATGAAGGTGATTAAATTTTCAGTTAGGCTGAACTTAAGAAATCCATTGTCCTACGGACTTAACAGACACGCGCTTAGCCGGATATTTTACCACTTCAGACACTCGCCGCGGACAGACTGACCCCGGCCCCTACCGAATGTGCTTAACACATACAAACGAGAGTGACCAGAGAGGCAGCTTCCTATACCAACATGACAAGGAACGGACAGGACCATACTAAGAATAGAAACCTCTCTGCTTTTAGAAAGTGTAGCTACCTGTTCCGACGTTGGTCCTACTGTTCTCTAGCAGACAGGCTTGTCTGCTACCAGCAAGCATGCAACTAGAAATACATCTGCTCATTCATCCTCTCACACAGAAGGGAAGGGGGATGACAGTATCTTATCATATACAGTATATAAAAGAAAGCGGATGTAGTTTCCATATGAGACTGTGTGACATGAATTACATATAAACTGTGTTTTAAAGTGTAGTAGTGTGACAGATCGTTCTTGTTTATGTGTAAAAGTAACACGTTTCACTGCTCAGTCTCCTCCCAGATAGTCAGAAACACCACAGTAAATTTATAAGAGGAATTTATGCCGTAAATGACAACAGATTTAAGAAATTAACATGAAAGGAATCCAACAGAGACCTTACACTACTTTCAAATAACCTAATAATTAAGAATTTAATTCACAATTATTGAAATTTTCGGAATATTACTTTGCAATTTCAGCCATAATGCCAACGTCGAATGGATGTTCTCTCTCACCAACGCCCAGGGGCCAAAGAAACACAATAAACTGCCAACAGACGCAATCACAAAGATGAAGTTGCTGTCGTGCAGTTTAAAATTATACTATAAAGAGTTCCACGAAATGATTTTTAAGAGAAACAGCGTTCTTGATAATGTTGGTTCTGTGGTGTCACCGCCAGACACCACACTTGCTAGGTGGTAGCCTTTAAATCGGCCGCGGTCCGTTAGTATACGTCGGACCCGCGTGTCGCCACTATCAGTGATTGCAGACCGAGCCCCGCAGGTCTAGTCTAGAGAGACTCCCTACCACTCGCCCCAGTTGCACAGCCGACTTTGCTAGCGATGATTCACTGTCTACATACGCAGAGACGACAGTTTCGCATTGCCTTCAGCTACGTCATATGCTACGACCTAGCAAGGCGCCATATTCAGTTACTATAAGTACTGTCTTCAAGAATGTATTCTGAACAGATACTATTGTGACTCATGTACCGTCAAGAGCGACGTTCATCATTAATGGATTAAAGTTAAGTATCAAACTAATTATGTCCGCTTTCTGAATTCTCATTCCTTGTCATGTTCCAGACCTCACGTCAGTATGGTTCTTCCCTCCTCACGCCAGCCTGCGTGAGCTAAAACGCGTGCACTTCGGCCTCCACTCGTAACAGTGTGTTGGCTCTTCTGGTCGTAACACTGTGTTGGCTCTTCTGCTAACGCAAAATGTTCACCTTTGGTTGGCTCAGTATTAATATTTAACTACAGCTTATTGTTCTTTTTTTATAAATCTAATAGGAATTACCAAATTTATTGAATATCTTTTCAGTTTAGGTCTAAGAGGAACAGATAATTGTTTATTTGTTTCACGAAAAAATGTTAGTCTTTTCTGTCATAAGGCTATCTTAGGAAGAAGACTTAGCAATTAAAAAGACTGAGCGCTTAGCTACAGTCGTAATTGTTAATTATAATGCTGTCTGCTGAATTTTTCTTATTTTAAGCACTTTTAAGATACATCTCGCAAAAACGGAGTAACTGACAATTAATAAATCACTGAAAATACCTGACTCTCTTTATATTTAAAATATATAGCCGGGCTTTCAGCACAAAATGTCCGGCTAAATATAACGCAGAGTACTGCTTTCCTATTTTTGGACCTGGCAAACCCTGCTGCGAAGCCAGCCGATGTGAAAGCAAAAATCCTCATTGACTGACTTACTGATACGTAGCTGGAATGCGACAGTTTGGTTGTAAGTAGGCGAAGCCAGGGAAGGTGAAAGCAAAAAACCACCAGAAGTGTCTTCGTCTCCATAGAAATGTCAAAACGTTCCATCTTTGCAGAAGAAGTCTCACGCATCATAAATGTCGCAGGTTCAAGTCTTCAAGAAAGCGTTGTCATTGAAGGTAAATTATTCTAGGATGCCAGACTGTGTCATGTTCATCTTCAGATTTCTTCTTACAGAACCGAAGTTTTAAGCTCATCACATTGTTTGCAGATGACACTGTCATTTACCGCCTAGTAAAGCGATCAGAAGATAAAAAACAATTCCAAAGAGATTTAGACAAGATGCCTGTTTGATGCGAAAGGGGGAAATTTAAAGTGACCGAATGTCCCGATTTGGTCAGGACATTTTGGACTCCTGTCTCCTTGTCCCCATCGAGTTCTGCCGGGACGCCACAATGTTCTGGTTTTTAGAAATCAATCGAACTTCTCCTTCATGTTACGCTTTGGTGTAACTATAACATTTTATTTTCCTAAAAAGTATCCCTACATTATTTCAATATCTCATCCCTAATCTAATATACCATGACACACTGTATTATGAAATGCGTTCACACGACCTACTTGATGACGTGTTCAAGTCAGAAATCTTCAATAATATTTGTGCTGAGGTTAGTATTGCTGAGCTCAATTTGCTTAGCGGTAGCCCTAATGCTTTCTCGTGTACTTCCTTAGAATGAGTATCGTAGGACATTTCATGTGGTAGAGTTCAAGGTAGAGAGACAGCTTGTTACAGTTTTAGAGCCTGGAGAAGCACTTCATGACTTAAGAATGAATACGACAGAAAACCTAAAAACCAGATTCTCGCCGCACGCTATAAGAAGTGCTTTAAGCAAACTTGAATTTGAGTGGGATATAAACGTAACTAAGTTCATTGAAACCGTGTGTGAATTGTATGACAGCAGACTACAAATGTGTTCTTTTGTAGTACACGCCCGGGTTCCCGGGTTCGATTCCCGGCGGGGTCAGGGATTTTCTCTGCCTCGTGATGACTGGGCGTTGTGTGGTGTCCTTAGGTTAGTTAGGTTTAAGTAGTTCTAAGTTCTAGGGGACTGATGACCATAGATGTTAAGTCCCATAGCGCTCAGAGCCATTTGAACCATTTTTTTTTTTTTTTTTTTTGCAGTATGTACCTGCATGGGATGAGATACAAAACTGACACGAGTCTCCTACAAATGCGTTAACAAACTGATGAATTAACGTTAGTGACTTGTTCCTACAGCGTGTTAATACGCATAATTTTGTCACATCCCAGCAAATAGAGAAATGGAGCATAGAAAAATCTTTCATCGACGTGCACTGGGTACAAATGTTCCAGCACTTCACATTCAAACATATATCTTACGAAAATATTTCTAACATTGTGGGGTTTGTGTTACGTTTTTCCGCTACAAATGCAGAAGTCGTGTGTGTATTTTCTTTGACGAATAAGATACTGACATTAAACTCAAAAGAAGTAGATACTTTGAAAGCTATAATGATGGTTAAAGTTGATTTGAACTATCATTGTTCGGAATTCTATGACTTCTTAAAGGGAAGCAAATATCCGCTAAGTCAAGTTCATTCATCGCGGGTATATGATGGCAAAAATAACGGAGTGTCAAAAGTTCTGTGTGGTTACCTAAGCAACTGTTGTGTCCTGTTTATTAACTTTTAAGATATAAGTGTATTGCACAATGACTATCTACATCTACATGACTACTCTGCAAATCACACACAAGTGCCTGGCAGAGGATTCTTCGGATCACCTTCAGACTAAAATCTTTCTGTATGAGCTGTGATTTCTCTTGTATTATTGTGATGATCATTTCTTCCTATGTGGACTGGTGACAATAAAATATATTTACGTTCAGAGGAGGAAGTTGGTGACTGAAATTTCGTGAAAAAATCTCGCCGTAACGAGAAGCGCCTTTGTTTGAATGATTACCATTCCGACTCGTGCATCATATCCGTGACGCTTTCTCCCCCATTTCGCGAGAATACGAAACGAGCTGGCTTCTTTGAACTTTCCCGGTATCCTCCGTCAATCCTATCTGGTAATCGAAAACCTTTTTTGTACTATTAACGATAAGTATTACAAGCAAACACATGATACAAATATAAGTTTACATAAACCAAGAGGTGTAAGCACAAAGAGTGTCTAATTTCGTGCAATTTGCATCATTGATCAGCCGTAGTAGATACAATCGTTTTCAGATTCTACGGCCTACATGGGTCCATGTTATGCCTGACATGTGTTTAAGTACTCCATCTCCGTGGCGTATGTACCGAAATTGGCAGACAGTGAAGAGTAAATTAACTGGTTGTCAGTTCCAAAGGAAGATGTTGTCCTCGCAAAAGTTCGGGACGACCGTGCTCGTGAAATGTGAGGAACATTCAGTGCTAGTCTTCCTGATCTCAAACAGGAGAGGTTTAGGGAGGCACAGCAAAGAATTACTCGTAGTTTTTGCCCTGCAGAAATCTGAATATTCCTCTTACGTTTCCGGTATCCTACCACTGAGCTCGACTGATCGCCCCTGATCTGCTGACGGACAGATGTTTTTACGTCACGGCACCTTGTTGGGAAATATCTTTGGTAAGGCATTATTATTAACTGCTGCAGTATTTTCATGGTCACCTGCTTGATGTCTTATTGTCGCGCATTTAGGACAGTTAGCCAGTGCGCTGGAAACCTCTGTTTGAGGTTACCACGAGGTCATCCCCATCCCAAACCGCCGCACCTACCGTTACCTGTCCCGGCCACATGGAGGCGTGCGCTTTCTTTTCTCTTATTATTATTTTTTGTATATCAGGCGTTTATACTTTGATGAATAAAGATATACGTGTTTCGGAAAATAGGAAATAGGAAAGTATAATATTTTTCTAAGATGCGGAAAAAAGAGGATAGGACAGGCTAAAACATACGAAGGACATTCACTAAGTAATGCAACACATTTTTTTTTTTCTGAAAGCCGGTTGATTTTATTCAGGATTCCGATACACTATGTTATTCCCCACTCGTTTGGCTACAAAACCATATTTACTAACATAATCTCCGTTCAATGCGACGGCCTTACGCCACATTAATGGTAGAGCCTATGTGCCCGCATGGTACCACAGTACCGGTCGAGCCGGCGCCAACATCTTGCTACACCACTAACCTCCCCATCATCCACATACTGCTTTCTGCGGGGTTCATCCTTCATTATGCCAAACAGATGGAAGTCGGAAGGAGCGATATCGGCACTGCAGGCTGGATGAGGAGATCTTGCGTTTTCATGGAGAAGGAAAAGTTCGTTTGCCTTTTTGCGACGACGAACACGCTGAAGTCGGTTCTTCAATTTTCTGAGGGTACCAATAGTACACTTCAGAGTTGGTCGTTGCAGCTTGATGGATGACATCAAACAGAATAGCCCCTTCAGAGTCCAAGAAGACCTTCGCCATGATTTTACCGGCCGAGGGAGCGGCTCTGAACTTTTTCTTCGGAAGTTTGGTGGCGCGGTGCTATTCCATGGATTGCCGTTTTGTTTCTGCTTCGAAGTGATGTGACGATGTTCGATTAAAAATTGTCACGATCACCCTCGTAACTCGGAAACAATTCCGCACAGATGTTTTTTTTTTCTTTATTGTTATTTTTAAACCTGTTTACAGGCAGGCCAGCAGCAGCATACTACGCCGCTCTTTGGCCTCAGAGAAACACAAAATACACTCCTGGAAATGGAAAAAAGGACACATTGACACCGGTGTGTCAGACCCACCATACTTGCTCCGGACACTGCGAGAGCGCTGTACAAGCAATGATCACACGCACGGCACAGCGGACACACCAGGAACCGCGGTGTTGGCCGTCGAATGGCGCTAACTGCGCAGCATTTGTGCACCGCCGCCGTCAGTGTCAGCCAGTTTGCCGTAGCATACGGAGCTCCATCGCAGTCTTTAACACTGGTAGCATGCCGCGACAGCGTGGACGTGAACCGTATGTGCAGTTGACGGACTTTGAGCGAGGGCGTAAAGTGGGCATGCGGGAGGCCGGGTGGACGTACCGCCGAATTGCTCAACACGTGGGGCGTGAGGTCTCCACAGTACATCGATGTTGTCGCCAGTGGTCGGCGGAAGGTGCACGTGCCCGTCGACCTGGGACCGGACCGCAGCGACGCACGGATGCACGCAAAGACCGTAGGATCCAACGCAGTGCCGTAGGGGACCGCACCGCCACTTCCCAGCAAATTAGGGACACTGTTGCTCCTGGGGTATCGGCGAGGACCATTCGCAACCGTCTCCATGACGCTGGGCTACGGTCCCGCACACCGTTAGGCCGTCTTCCGCTCACGCCCCAACATCGTGCAGCCCGCCTCCAGTGGTGTCGCGACAGGCGTGAATGGAGGGACGAATGGAGACGTGTCGTCTTCAGCGATGAGAGTCGCTTCTGCCTTGGTGCCAATGATGGTCGTATGCGTGTTTGGCGCCTTGCAGGTGAGCGCCACAATCAGGACTGCATACGACCGAGGCACACAGGGCCAACACCCGGCATCATGGTGTGGGGAGCGATCTCCTACACTGGCCGTACACCACTGGTGATCGTCGAGGGGACACTGAATAGTGCACGGTACATCCAAACCGTCATCGAACCCATCGTTCTACCATTCCTAGACCGGCAAGGGAACTTGCTGTTCCAACAGGACAATGCACGTCCGCATGTATCCCGTGCCACCCAACGTGCTCTAGAAGGTGTAAGTCAACTACCCTGGCCAGCAAGATCTCCGGATCTGTCCCCCATTGAGCATGTTTGGGACTGGATGAAGCGTCGTCACACGCGGTCTGCACGTCCAGCACGAACGCTGGTCCAACTGAGGCGCCAGGTGGAAATGGCATGGCAAGCCGTTCCACAGGACTACATCCAGCATCTCTACGATCGTCTCCATGGGAGAATAGCAGCCTGCATTGCTGCGAAAGGTGGATATACATTGTACTAGTGCCGACATTGTGCATGCTCTGTTGCCTGTGTCTATGTGCCTGTGGTTCTGTCAGTGTGATCATGTGATGTATCTGACCCCAGGAATCTGTCAATAAAGTTTCCCCTTCCTGGGACAATGAATTCACGGTGTTCTTATTTCAATTTCCAGGAGTGTAGACAAATGAAGACAATGTGAGATAAAAATATGGTGGGCATATAAACGGAGACAAACACTTTTTAAAATACATGGAGCCGTTCACGGGCGTAGAGTCCAAGAGAAAATTTGTTCAGACACTTGGACACATACATAGACGAAAATTGTCACACGTGAACGTAGGTGCACAAAACGAATAACACTGAACCACTTAAGCTCAAAACGACGGCACACACAGAAACACAAGGCGTTGATCTCCAGCACGCGAAAGTTCACTAACCGTGTACGAGTCTGGTGACCTGCCAAGAGAGGAGGAGGGGGGTGGGAGAGGGAGAGGGAGAGGGGAGAGCAGATGCCATGGGCAGGGGAGATAGGGGGAAGGGAGGAAGGGAGGGGGGAAGCCTGGGGGAAGAGGGGTGGAGGAAGGGTTGGGGGAAAAGGAAAGAGAAGGGAGGGAGGGTGCCAAAAGGAAAGGACACAGGAAAGGGGGGGACGATCATAGTTGATAGGAGGGGTAGATGGAGGAGAGGAGGACATCGTCAGGGAGGGGGAGCTGGCGGAAGCCACCTTGGAAGAGGGTAAGGAGGGTGGAGAGATGGAGACCGGGTGGGACGTGGGTATACAGGCGCGGCAGTGGGCGGGGGTGGGAGAGGATGGGTGAGACAAGTGGGTGAGGAGGATCGAGTTTGCAGGAGGTGTACAGGATGCGTATCCTTTCAAGGAAAAGGAGGAGGTGGGGGAACGGAATGAGATCGTACAGGATCCGCGTGGGGGAGGGGAGACGGATGCGATAGGCGAGGCGGAGAGCATGGCGTTCAAGGATTTGAAGGGATTTATAAAAGGTAGGGGGGGGGGGGTGGAGATCCAGGCCGGATGGGCGTAACAAAGGATAGGGTGGATGAGGGATTTATAGGTGTGGAGGATGGTGGAGGGGTCCAGACCCCACATACGGCCGGAAAGGAGCTTGAGGAGACGGAGTCAGGAGCGTGCCTTGGCTTGGATTGTCCGGAGATGTGGGGTCCAGGAGAGGCGACGGTCGAGGGTGACGCCAAGGTACTTGAGGGTGGGGGTGAGGGCGATAGGACGGCCATAGACGGTGAGATAGAAATCAAGGAGGTGGAAGGAAGTGGTGGTTTTGCCTACAATGGTGGCCTGGGTTTTTGAGGGATTGACCTTGAGCAACCACTGGTTGCACCAAGCGGTGAACACCGCACAGATGGTCCTTCGTTCCTCTTTATGGCCTAAGGACGGCGAGGAACGCTACGGGTACACATCTTTCGGTACCCCAACTGGTGGACGAATGTGTCAGAACTACCGACAAAGACGTCCTGCTGTGGAGTGAGGTGTTTGTGATCCGTCTATCACCTCGAAAGAGAGTGTCCGTACGTTCCAGCATTGCAAGAGTCACAGGTGCATGCGGCCGGCAGGCACGCGGGAGATCGGATAGTTATGCGTGACCTTGTTGCGGTGATGACAGACGCCTCGCCCAACGACTAACCGCGTTTTTGTTTACTGCCAAGTTTCCGTAGACATCTGGAAGCCGCTATGAATATCTGCGATGCTCTGGTTTTCCGCCAAAAGAAATGCAAATACAAGTCGCTGCTTGAACACACCTCCATTACAGACACCATTTTGAAGGATTCGTGTGGCGCCGCCACCTATCGGAACTTCATGAAACTATAGGGGCTGAAGCAGGAATATTCCACGATGTCCCGCAACAAATCGCGCATTTTTTCAACTGACATTGGGGGGGAAAAAAGGTGTTGCTTTATTTATTGTACGCCCCTCTTACAATAGAGTTTTTCCCCGCCACCTTGACGGCTAGAGTTAAAAACCTCGGAATATATAGTCGAGCCATTGAGGCCCCGTCGCCTTTAATCTTCATATGTAACTCTGTTTATCCCAATTTCAAAATGGCTCTGAGCACTGTGGGACATAACATCTGAGGTCATCAGTCCCCTAGAACTTAGAACTACTTAAACCTAACTACCTAAGGACATCACACACACATCCATACCCGAGGTAGGATTAGATCCTGCGACCGTAGCATTAGCGCGGTTCCTGATTGAAGCTCCTAGAACCGCTCGGCCACCCAGCCTGGCTTTATCCCAAGTGTTGTAGCCTACCAGTATTGGTGTGTATAGTTGTAATATGTGCCATGTTACATGAATTATGCTTACAATTATCAAGATCTAAATCTGAATATACATGTACTCGTATGTACAGGATTATGGTGACACCCTGGTAGAATCTAGGATGCATGTCTATTTACAGGTTTATAGTGACAATTGGGTATGTTAAGTAGTCACTGTCTATACCTAGATTATATGTATTTACTTAAAATTTATTTGCTGATCAATAAATGTCTTACAATAAGTGTGTGTTCGACGCTTACTCGTTCATCGACGTTGTATCATCTATCCGGTGGTACCTGCCTTAGTGCTGTATATTTTGTTGTCCATGTTATGGTCTTCTTTTCAGGCATTCAGTATGCAGTGCTGCAGAGGTTATGTAGGCTAGCGTAATTACTCGTAGTCTGTTCCACGAGTCTCCATTGCGCTCTATGTTGTCTTGTGTTAGTGAGTTTCTGAGTTGCCTTGTGTGTCCAAGATTATTGCACATGTGCTGCATACAGATCAGGACGATGTGCTGTGGGGTTGTGCTGTTTGAATCATTCCTCTGTGTCACCTTGTGTAACTGCGTGGAATAATGGCCATGTTCTCTTAGAAAATGAACCCTGTCACCGCTCTGAGTGACGTAGTCCATTTTCAGCTTCTCCTGTGTAATGACAAATATGTTGTTAATAAGGTGACGTTTGTCTCTAACCTCCACTTCTTAATGCCAGGTTTTCACTCACACATCCTTGTGAATTGGTACTCCAGTGACATTCTGTATTCCACCAGGCCTGTCCATTTTCAACCAGTGTAATGCTATGTGACATCGATCGGCTATATTCCTGACACCTAGAGGTCGAAAACTACCGTACGCTACTGTAGACTACAACGAGTGAGTGTAGACTCCGTTAGTTTTCGTAGTAGCTTTGGTCAGTTGAGGTAGTACCTGCTTTACCTACATGTTAGGTCTGTTGCATACGTATGGGGCGTTGCTTCATCCTGACATAATGCTTTAGAATCAAATGCCCTTTGCGGTAATGCTCATCCTGACAATTGACTAGCATCAAAAGAGAAAACCCAGTTACATTTAGTATCAGAAGTGTTACAGTTCTTGTTGTGGGTTGGCAGGAGAGCCAACACCTGGTATGAGAGGAAGCCGAAAGGCACGCGTTTTAGCTCACGCAGGCTGGCGTGAGGTCTGGAACAGGACAAGGAAATTAGACTTCAGAAAAACGGACGTAGCTGGTGGAATACTTAACTTTACTCCATTAATGATGAGCGTCGTTCTTGACGGTACATGATCACAGTATCAATAGTAAGTGGTACCGGCGCCTTGCTAGGTCGTAGCAAATGACGTAGCTGAAGGCTATGCTAACTATCGTCTCGGCAAATGAGAGCGTATTTTGTCAGTGAACCATCGCTAACAAGTCAGTTGTACAACTGGCGCGAGTGCTAGGAAGTCTCTCTAGACCTGCCGTGTGGCGGCGCTCGGTCTGCAATCACTGATAGTGGCGACACGCGGGTCCGACGTATGCTAACGGACCGCGGCCGATTTAAAGGCTACCACCTAGCAATTGAGGTGTCTGGCGGTGACACCACAGTTCTACTGAGTACAAAACAGTGTGTGTGTGTGTGTGTGTGTGTGTGTGTGTGTGTGTGTGTGCGTGCGTGTGTTTGTGTATACCAAAACTAATTGCTTTGATTACATAAAAGCGCAAGAGTTACACGATCAATTAATTTGTTTTACTTATAAAATACAACTTATACCCTGGAAGGACATAAAACGCATAATGGACTAACATTGAATAGTGAGTGGCTCTAATTAAATGAAAAACAAACAAAAAAAACAAAGAGAAATCGTCGGCACCGAGTTTCCCCCTTGCACATTTATTTATGATTCTTCCGCTACCAGTGCTACCAGTACTACCGCTAATCCTGCCATTTATTCCGTCATTTATGTAGTATACCAAAGCTACAGAAGCATAGTTTGGCCAGAGCGCATCTCTACTATTACTGATTACCTAGCTCCCACTCCAGTGGTATCAGACGCCCATCAGTCATAGCAGCACGCCTGACAGCTCTTCTGTTCGGTGTTGAGTCTCAGACGCTGTTTCCGAACGATTGCAGCAAAGCTTAGTACTGATTCGAAGAGTGCACAGTGATATGTTCGTACCCATGAGGCTGGTAGTCAGTAATTGGCTGAGTTCATTCGTTGCTGGTAAGGACTGCTGGGTAATAAGGGGCAGGAGCGCCGGAGTGGCGTGGTTTGTGGGAGACGTGCTCCCACTTGAGAGGCCGACATCGCGTGGGCGTCGCATTATGCGGCCGGCGGCGGCAGACAATGGGAGATTTATGGGAGCCTTGAGGGGGCACTCGGAGCCGGTCCAGACTGCGGCCGCCTCCTCCTGCGGCGCCGCCCCCGCGACCACCTCGCAGCCCGATGCTCAGTTTACTGGTTTACTGGCCACCAACAGCTACAGACCTACAGATATACGAAAACTAGCGGGAAAATGCTCTTATCGGAGACCAAAATGTGCGTAAGTCACAGCTGCAAAATACTAACGCGAATTCTTTACACACGAATGGAAACACTGGTAGAAGCCGACCTCGGGGAATATCAGTTTGGATTCCGTGGAAATGTTGGAACACGGGGGAAATGTTGGAACACGTGAGGCAATACTGACCCTACGACTTATCTTAGAAGAAAGATTAAGGAAAGGCAAACCCACGTTTCTAGCATTTGCAGACTTATAGAAAGCTTTTGACAGTGTTGACTGGACTACTCTCTTTCAAATTCTTAAGGTGGCTGGGGTAAAATACATGGAGCGAAAGGCTATTTACAATTTGTACAGAAACCAGGGGCAATGCAGGAGTAGGTTTAATAATGAATAAAAAAATAGGAGTGCGGGTTAGCTACTACAAACAGCATAGTGAACGCATTATTGTGGCCAAGATAGACACAAAGCCCATGCCAACTACAGTAGTACAAGTTTATATGCCAACTACCTCTGCAGATGATGAAGAAATAGATGAAATGTATGACGACATAAAAGAAATTATTCAGGTAGTGAAGGGAGACGAAAATTTAATAGTCATGGGTGACTGGAATTCGTCAGTAGGAAAAGGGAGAGAAGGAAACAGAGTAGGTGAATATGGATTGGGGGGAAGGAATGAAAGAGGAAGCCGCCTTGTAGAATTTTGCACAGAGCATAACTTAATCATAGCCAACACTTGGTTCAAGAATCATAAAAGAAGGTTGTATACCTGGAAGAATCCTGGAGATACTAAAAGGTATCAGATAGATTATATAATGGTAAGACAGAGATTTAGGAACCAGGTTTTAAATTGTAAGACATTTCCTGGGGCAGATGTGGATTCTGACCACAACCTATTGGTTATGAACTGCAGATTGAAACTGAAGAAACTGCAAAAAGGTGGGAATTTAAGGAGATGGGACCTGGATAAACTGAAAGAACCAGAAGTTGTAGAGAGTTTCAGGGAGAGCATAAGGGAACAATTGACAGGAATGGGGGAAAGAAATACAGTAGAAGAAGAATGGGTAGCTCTGAGGGATGAAGTAGTGAAGGCAGCAGAGGACCAAGTAGGTAAAAAGACGAGGGCTAATAGAAATCCTTGGGTAACAGAAGAAATATTGAATTTAATTGATGAAAGGAGAAAATATAAAAATGCAGTAAATGAAGCAGGCAAAAAGGAATACAAACGTCTCAAAAATGAGATCGACAGGAAGTGCAAAATGGCTAAGCAGAGATGGCTAGAGGACAAATGTAAGGATGTAGAGGCTTGTCTCACTAGGGGTAAGATAGATACTGCCTACAGGAAAATTAAAGAGACATTTGGAGAGAAGAGAACCACTTGTATGAATATCAAGAGCTCAGATGGCAACCCAGTTCTAAGCAAAGAAGGGAAGGCAGAAAGGTGGAAGGAGTATATAGAGGGTTTATACAAGGGCGATGTACTCGAGGACAATATTATGGAAATGGAAGAGGATGTAGATGAAGACGAAATGGGGGATAAGATACTGCGTGAAGAGTTTGACAGAGCACTGAAAGACCTGAGTCGAAACAAGGCCCCGGGAGTAGACAACATTCCATTTGAACTACTGATGGCCTCGGGAGAGCCAGTCATGACAAAACTCTACCATCTGGTGAGCACGATGTATGAGACAGGCGAAATACCCTCAGACTTCAAGAAGAATATAATAATTCCAATCCCAAAGAAAGCAGGTGTTGACAGATGTGAAAATTACCGAACTATCAGTTTAATAAGTCACAGCTGCAAAATACTAACGCGAATTCTTTACAGACGAATGGAAAAGATCAGTTTGGATTCCGTAGAAATGTTGGAACACGTGAGGCAATACTGACCTTACGACTTATCTTAGAAGAAGGATTAAGAAAAGGCAAACCTACGTTTCTAGCATTTGTAGACTTAGAGAAAGCTTTTGACAATGTTAACTGGAATACTCTCTTTCAAATTCTGAAGGTGGCAGGGGTAAAATACAGGGAGCGAAAGGCTATTTATAGTTTGTACAGAAACCAGATGGCAGTTATAAGTATCGAGGGGCATGAAAGGGAAGCAGTGGTTGGGAAAGGAGTTAGACAGGGTTGTAGCCTCTCCCCGATGTTATTCAATCTGTATATTGAGCAAGCAGTAAAGGAAACAAAAGAAAAATTCGGAGTAGGTATTAAAATTCATGGAGAAGAAGTAAAAACTTTGAGGTTCGCCGATGACATTGTAATTCTGTCAGAGACAGCAAAGGACTTGGAAGAGCAGTTGAACGGAATGGACAGTGTCTTGAAAGGAGGATACAAGATGAACATCAACAAAAGCAAAACGAGGATAATGGAATGTAGTCAAATTAAGTCGGGTGATGCTGAGGGAATTAGATTAGGAAATGAGACACTTAAAGTAGTAAAGGAGTTTTGCTATTTAGGGAGTAAAATAACCGATGATGGTCGAAGTAGAGAGGATATAAAATGTAGACTGGCAATGGCAAGGAAAGCGTTTCTCAAGAAGAGGAATTTGTTAACATCGAGTATAGATTTAAGTGTCAGGAAGTCGTTTCTGAAAGTATTTGTATGGCGTGTAGCCATGTATGGAAGTGAAACATGGACGATAACTAGTTTGGACAAGAAGAGAATAGAAGCTTTCTAAATGTGGTGCTACAGAAGAATGCTGAAGATAAGGTGGGTAGATCACGTAACTAATGAGGAGGTATTGAATAGGATTGGGGAGAAGAGAAGTTTGTGGCACAACTTGACTAGAAGAAGGGATCGGTTGGTAGGACATGTTTTGAGGCATCAAGGGATCACAAATTTAGCATTGGAGGGCAGTGTGGAGGGTAAAAATCGTAGGGGGAGACCAAGAGATGAATACACTAAGCAGATTCAGAAGGATGTAGGTTGCAGTAGATACTGGGAGATGAAGAAGCTTGCACAGGATAGAGTAGCATGGAGAGCTGCATCAAACCAGTCTCAGGACTGAAGACCACAACAACAACAACAACACAGAAACCAGATGGCAGTTATAAGAGTCGAGGGGCATGAAAGGGAAGCAGTGGTTGGGAAGGGAGTGAGACAGGGTTGTAGCCTCTCCCTGATGCTGTTCAATCTGTATATTGAGCAAGCAGTAAAGGAAACAAAAGAAAAGTTCGGAGTAGGTATTAAAATCCATGGAGAAGAAAGAAAGACTGAGTTTCGCCGATGACATTTTAATTCTGTCAGAGACAGCAAAGGACTTGGAAGAGCAGTTGAACGGAATGGACAGTGTCTTGAAAGGAGGGTATAAGACGAACATCAACAAAAGCAAAACGAGGATTATGGAATGTGGTCGAATTAAGTCGGGTGATGCTGAGGGAATTAGATTAGGAAATGAGACACTTAAAGCAGTAAAGGAGTTTTGCTATTTGGGGAGCAAAATAAATGGTGATGGTCGAAGTAGAGAGGATATAAAATGTAGGCTGAAAGTACTTGTATGGAGTGTAGCCATGTATGGAAGTGAAACATGGACGATAAATAGTTTAGACGAGAAGAGAATAGAAGCTTTCGAAATGTGGTGCTACAAAAGAATGCCGAAGATAAGATGGGTAGATCACATAACTAATGAGGAGGTATTGAATAGAATTGGGGAGAAAAGGAGTTTGTGGCACAACTTGACAAGAAGAAGGGACCAGTTGGTAGGACATGTTCTGAGGCATCAATGGATCACCAATTTAGTACTGGAGGGCAGCGTGGAGGGTAAAAATCGTAGAGGGAGACCAACAGGTGAATACACTAAGCAGATACAGAAGGATGTAGGCTGCAGTAGGTTCTGGGAGATGAAGAAACTTGCACAGGATAGAGTAGCATGGAGAGCTGCATCAAACCAGTCTCAGGACTGAAGACCACAACACCAACGTACTCCTGTTTAAAAGACTCTGACTGACAAGAGCGGTACCAGCTACCTCGTTCAGCTTTCCTCAGTACCTTTAAAAATTTTGGCTTGCGAACATAATTGAGTCCTTTTTAACATTCAAATCGCCACTCACTCCCACAAGCTCCCCTAACTATAACTCGCAGACACTCACTGGTCCATCGCTGTATGTGGCTCTTACACGTCCACTCCCACTTGCCCATTCTCACTCACTCACTGAGTCCAACTTACTACCATTATCTCTCTGTGTCTCTCGAACTATCACTGTTTCCAGCGCCAGCCGCAATCTCTTTCGTCCTGTCCTACTACTACAGTCTCCTCAGCCCCTATCTCTTTGTTGCTCTCTCTTAATGCTACTACCTCATTCCTTGCTTCCTACTGTAGCTGTCTCTTGTCACTGTCACTTATCTCTCTCATCCCTGTTGTCATTCTCACAGACTCTGTCTCTCATTATCACTAACTCTCAACCACATCCACTTTATCATTCTCTTTATTCCTTTCCTACTGACATTGTGCCGGCCGCTGTGGCTGAGCGGTTCTATGCACTTCAGTCCGAGACCGCGCTGCTGTTACGGTCGCAGGTTCGAATCCTGCCTCGGGCATGGATGTG
The DNA here is from genome assembly GCF_023864275.1 of Schistocerca cancellata. Taxonomy (NCBI): domain Eukaryota; kingdom Metazoa; phylum Arthropoda; class Insecta; order Orthoptera; family Acrididae; genus Schistocerca; species Schistocerca cancellata. The sequence goes on from NC_064626.1 coordinate 934,328,211, forward strand.
TGTTGAAACGTCTCCTTAGAAAAATTATACATGACTGTGCTTAAACTGACACACAATATTTTTTTTAGCGCAACGCAATCTGACTTTCGGTAATCCCTACAAAAGAATGGCCCTGACTAACATTAACCTATACCTTTCACAAATCACTTACCTCACAAAAATCTTCGTTACTCGAACTACTGCAATACAGCGAGCGCCACTACTGCCAGCTAAATAAAAGATTCAAACTACTGAAGGCACTAACTACTGATAGGCATAGTTAGCAAATGAAAGATTTTGATAGAGAACAAACAATGTATTTACCTTAATAGTGTTCAAAAGTCGTAATATATATAGCACTTCATGACATCCATTCTTACAAATGTACTGTTTCTGGTGGACACGCGTCCAGATCATCCGCTCTCAAAATTCCGCCATTTCTCTCCCCACATCCACCACTGCTGGCAGCTCACCGCCAACTGCGCAACGCTACGCGCTGTTAACATCCAGCTGCCCAACACTACAATAACCAACAACAATGCAAACCAGCCACGGACTGCACACAGCACAGCCAATGATTTTGATACAGAGCGCTACGTGGCGTTACCAATAAAAAAAACCTACACAGCCTACTTACAGTGTGGTGTCCTTAGGTTAGTTCGGTTTAAGTATTTCTAAGTTCTAGGGGACTGATGACCTCAGATGTTAAGTCCCAAAGTGCTTAGAGCCAAGATAAAGGCTGACATTGCCTCCTCCACTCTTTCCCAAGCAGTCTGCCACTGTCAACTATGTTCCACTGTCACTGTGTCCCACTGCCGTTGTCTTCCTCGTTCTTCTGTGCCGTAACCACTGTCTACCGTTTTCCAATATTCATTATTTTTCCCTCTCTTTCCCACTGCCGCTGTCTCCTTCTCTCCCAGCATAAAAAAGCGGGCATATGTTCGCAAGTCAAAAACTTTGGGAAAATTTTTTAAGCTGCTGAGGAAGATAGAAAGAGCCAGCTGGTGCCTCACTTATAAATCAGAATCTTCTAAACAACAGGAAGATATTCGCATTCTTTGCACTCCGTTAGGACATTTTTCCGCTAGTTTCCTTTTTTTTCTCTGCTGCAGCGGAACATGTCACTCATATGAAAAGAAATGTATTGCTCAGTAAAATTGTGAATTTGAAATATCGCAAAACTAATTTTGCACATCAGATCGGATTTTACGTGCAAAATGTTTTTGCTTGTGCTTCAGTACAACAACATATGGTTCTCAGGACCCTTCTAACCATAACGGAGACACTTTATAGCATTTTTCTTCATGCTGATCACTTTATGAACTACATTTATTTCTCATACCGACTTTTACATACGTGTTTTACATGTACAGTTAGGGTAACTTTGAATCCCTGTATCTCTAGAACGGTAAATTTATCACGAAAATTTTCAAGACTGTTCGAGATCAGGATCTTAGGACTACATTGTAAAAATCTCAGTCATTTGCAGTGCATAGCAGACTTGGAATCCGTTGCTCGCTTTTGGTATGGAAAAGTGGTAAAAAAGGCTTTTTTCGTGTTTTCTTAATGAGCTTCCCGTGAACTGATGGTAGCTCCATAAACCACTAAGGCCCAAATTACACTACTGGCCATTAAAATTTGCTACACCACGAAGATGACGTGCTACAGACGTGAAATTTAACCGAGAGGAAGAAGATACTGTGATATGCAAATGATTAGCTTTTCAGAGTATTCATCCAAGGTTGGCGGCGGTGGCGACACCTACAACGTGCTGACATGATGAAAGATTCCAACCGATTTCTCATACACAAACAGCAGTTGACCGGCGTTGCCTGGTGAAACGTTGTTGTGATGCCTCGTGTAAGGAGCAGAAATGCGTACCATCACGTTTCCGACTTTGATAAAGGTCGGATTGTAGCCTATCGCAATTGTGGTCGTATCGCGACATTGCTGCTCGCGTTGGTCGAGATCCAATGACTGTTAGCAGAATATGGAATCGGTGGGTTCAGGAGGGTAATACGGAACGCCGTGCTGGATCCCAACGGCCTTGTATCACTAGCCGTCGAGATGACACGCATCTTATCCGCATGGCTGTAACGGATCGTGCAGCCACGTCTCGATCCCTGAGTCAACAGATGGAGACGTTTGCAAGACAACAACCATCTGCACGAACAGTTCGACGACGTTTGCATCAGCACGGACTATCAGCTCGGAGACCTTTGCTGTGGTTACCCTTGACGCTGCATCACAGCCAGGAGCGCCTGCGATGGTGTACTCAACGACGAACCTGGGTGCACGAATGGCAAAACGTCATTTTTTCGGATGAATCCAGGTTCTGTTTACAGCATCATCATGGTCGCATCCGTGTTTGGCGACATCGCGGTGAACGCACATTGGAAGCGTGTATTCGTCATCGCCATACTGGCGTTTCACCCGGCGTGATGGTATGGGGTGCCATTGGTTACAAGTCTCGGTCACGTCTTGTTCGCATTGACGGCAATTTGAACAGTGGACGTTACATTTCAGATGTGTTACGACCCGTGGCTCTAGCCTTCATTCGATCCCTGCGAAACCCTACATTTCAGCAGGGTAATGCACGACCGCATGTTGCAGGTCCTGTACAGGCCTTTCTGGATACAGAAAATGTTCGACTGCTGCCCTGGCCAGCACATTCTCCAGATCTCTCACCAACTGAAAACGTCTGGTCACTGGTGGCCGAGCAACTGGCTCGTCACAATACCCCAGTCACTACTCTCGATGAACTGTGGTATCGTGTTGAAGCTGCATGGGCAGCTGTACCTGAACACGCCATCCAAGCTCTGTTTGACTCAATACCCAGGCGTATCAAGGCCGCTATTAGGGCCAGAGGTGGTTGTCCTGGTTACTGATTTCTCAGGATCTATGCACCCAAATTGCGTGAAAATGTAATCACATATCAGTTCTAGTATAATAATTTGTCCAATGAATACCCGTTTATCATCTGCATTTCTTCTTGGTGTAGCAATTTTAATGGCCAGTAGTGTATCCTACATAAGATGAAGACAGGACCATCTGATTTGCTCCATTTGCTTAAGCAGGAGGAAATCTGTAACATTCGCACTTTGATCGTGGACTGTAGGATAGTGACACTAGGACGATCCTCCTGTACAAACGATCCCTAGCCCGAGCGCTACTCAAAACACTTGATCCTAATAGAATCCGAGGTATGAGCCACGGAGCAATGCCGTTTTTATGCGCGGCGTTCTGAGACATATTGGTAAGCACGTAACTGCATACGCAGCGGCTACGGCCAGCAAAATTTGCACCCGTGCATGAATCTATGAAGTTTGTGTCCAGTATTACTTGAAACTACCTGCTCACTAAGCCACGCCCTACCACGCAGTGGGGTGCAGCGTCGCCCTGGCGTAGTCGCGTCGACGCCGCCGTGCTATTTACCATCAGCGTAACCACCATGCTCCTCAAAGGACAGGGCCACCAGTGCCTGACATAACGTTCTACGATGTCACTTTCTACATACGCATACTGCAGTGGTTCTAGTTGTTTTAACGTTGAAATCCTGTTTTTCTTTTTTTAGTATTAACGTGTCCGGATAGCCGTGCGTAGTGAAGCGACGCTTACGGGACGTGGGTACGCCGACCGCGGAACGAATTCCCTGGCGGATTAACGACGACTGTCGGTGTGCTGTCCAGTTCGGACGTGGTTGTCTGGCAGTTTCCCACAGCCAACTGGTCCACTAGGTGATTCGCAAACATTTAGACGATTCACAAACATTAAGAAAAACCAAAAAACTTTTGCTCAGTTTACGTGAATAACACTACACGCAGTCAGCTAGGTTGCACATATTCCAACCCGGGTGGTAACAGGGTAGCGGCAGGAAGGTCATCCGGCTAGCCCTTAAATTAAGGAACACGATTTCGGGACCCAAACATTGTGGAAAGAGACTGATATTGGGGAGGGTCCCTAATGATATGGGCAGGATTTATGTTGAAATAATCTTTTCATCACTCGCAAACAGCGATAAACCGAGCGAATCAATGCGACACTCGGGCCTCCTACCGGGACGCCAGTTAGTCAGAGGATCCAAAGATAGCACAACGCCGCCACGGCTCAAACATGGCATGTGTGGAAACAGTACGCTTAGTTCACACAGCTACCGCCTAAACAACTTTGTCATCTTCAACTACATGTATGGAGTTCGCTACAGTGTTGTGAGATCTCAAAGGTTGGTGAGCAAATCGCTGAAACAAATATATTGTTAACCCGAAGGATTACAATTTTCGGCAACTGAAGAGTAGAGCGAGACTGAATTAGAATGATTCAAAGCGGTTGATAGAATAATAAGTCAAATGTAAAACTCGTCTCATATTCATCACGCCATTTCGTTTGACGTTACTTTCCTGTCACGAAAGATTTTAAAATAAAACTGTATATTGAAAAAACGTGCAACTGATTTTGATACCAAATGTAGCAGAGATATTGATACAACAGAGATAGTGAAACGACTGCTTTCAAATTCCAAATGGAAGACCTGCATATTTTGAAGATTTTCAAGGTATTGATTGAGAAATGCTTATCCAAACATCGCAACAGCTGTGACGGTATTATCATATTACCAGCGACTGCAACATCTTGTGAATGGAGTTTCAGTAAATGAAAGATGATACAAAGCTATTTAAGTTCAAATACTTCAAATTTAGCTGTCTTGCCAACAAAATATGACACATCAGTTAAATTTACTTCCATGACATAATCAGTTAATTTGTTTCGCTCAAAGCAAGAAAATGTGAAATAAAATTATAATAACACAATGTAATGTATCCTTTCATGTGTCCAAGCTTTACAAATGTATCTATGAAAGATAGTCTTTGCAGCTGGTCTGTTATACAAATTATTGATGAACTCGCGCTATGGAAAATTATGTCTCAATAAATCGATACATTACAAATACAATCACAGACTATTTTTTATAAATAATATTTGTTCAGGATATAAGTGGCAGATAATATGTTTCTGTAAGATTATCTTATAATACAACTCAAACCAATCTATAAAATGTTCCTGTATCATGCAAAGTAAGTAGCTTTCTCCTTACACGAACCTTTCCAAATCTGATTACAAAATTTGCGAAAACAACAGAGAAGGGGAGAGCGGGGGCACAGCTTTGGTTAGCACTTCTGTCAGGGCCGCAGGGTCACCTCGATAAGGCTCTGCTGTCGTTTCAAAGGAAACTGCAAGCAAACATAAAGAAAACTTGATAGCAATTTTGCATCCATGAGAAGGCCATGCATGAAGACTACAATAATTTGTACAGTCAGATACTTGTCGAAGATCTATCAGAAAACCATAAATATTTATGTCATATGTAAAGTCAATGCATGGGTCCAACGCTTCCATTCATTATCTTTTTTAAAAGGAACTGGGTGTGACGTTGAAGACAGTGGATCAAATGTGGAAATATTAACCCTAATCATCGGGCCTCGGAGGCCCTTGCGTGGTGTTTGATATTTTCTCTATTAGTAACTATACATTTTATTTTAATGAAATTTTATGATATTTCTTAACTTGTCAAGACAAAAATTTACCCATGGCTTTGTGTTAAAGTGTCGGTGCTCTTTTCCTCCCATAGAGCCTCGCAGGCCCGTGCTGTTAGAAGCAATGTTTCAACAAGCAGATGTCTGTCTGCGCAGCGTCTGTTACGTCATTTCCCATTGTTGACACACGTTGTTACTCTTTCAGTGTTCAACAGCCCTCCTTATGCGTGTACTAAGCACATGTATATTTTAGTGCATTATTTCATAATAGTTGTCTGTTCTACAAACTTAAAATGTTACGGAGAAGAGGACTATCAGATGTGGAGATAAGCGAATAGTTGGAGCAGTTTTCTGATTCTGAAAACACACCTAGTGAATGTGAATCTTCCAATGATGACGATACTGAGGTAGATGTCGCTGAAAACTCAGAACTACACGAAGATGATAATCATGACGAATCCCTTTACGAAGATTGAGAAGAACAATTTAAAGCAAATTCTGCTGACTTTGATTTGTTGTTTTCTCGTAATGAATGTGATCTACAGTCCTCAAGCTGGAATTTATGGTAGGCGGAGTAAAAAGGATGTACTGAAAAAAGACCAAACACTTACAAGTTATTCGATTAGGAACTGTGATAATGAAGAATCTTCCAGAATGAAATTTTCACTCTGAAGTTGAGCGAATTTTTCATTCTGGAAACATCTCCCAGGCTGTGGCTAAGCCACGTCTCCGCAACATCCTTCTTCCAGGAGTGCTACTTCTGCAAGGTTCGCAGGAGAGATTCTGTGAAGTTTGGAAGGTAGAAGATGAGGTACTGGTGGAATTAAAGCTGTGGAGGCGGGTCCTGAGTCGTGCATGGATAGAGACTTCCCTGCGAAAGGCAAAGATCCCGTGTTCGAGTGTCGATCCGCCACTCAATTTTAATCTGCCAGGAAGTTTCATGAAGAATCTTGTTTTATGTTGTTCTCTTGTGTACTCCTCATAGACAAAGTGTGTATGAAGAGCAACAAGGAAGGTCGAATAGTTTGCGAGGAATGGGTGGATATAGATATGCATGAAACGAAAAAGTTTCTTGGTGTTCTGATCCTGACTGGAGTTTACAAGACAAGAAATGAAGATATCAGTCAGCTCTAAAGTGTTGAGAATGGCCGAGTAGTGTTCAATGAAATTACGTGTCGCATCCGCTTCCATGCCATTCTGAAGATGTTGAGCTTTGACAACGCAGCAGCCCGACGAGAAAAAAGGTCAGGTGACAAACTGGAACCAACCAGAGAAGTTTGTGATATGTGGGAAATTACCCTTAGGAATGACTATGTTCCAGGATGGTGCATGACCATGAATGAACAGCCGATCACATTTCGAGGTCGCTGACCGTTTCGACAATACATCCCACAAAAACCAGATAGGTAAGGAATGAAGTTGTGGGCAATTTGTGACAGTGCGACGAGCTACTGCTGGAAGATGAAAGTGTTTTTGGAGAAGGAGGAAGAAATCAGAGCCGCGAGACTTGACTGAACTTGAAAAGTCTGGACGTAATTTCATCTGTGATAATTTTTTTACATCTCTAGATTTAGCTCATTAATTTTTGTCAGAAGATCTGACACTAGTCGATACTATACGAAAAACAAAGGTGATCTGCCTGCCGATTTTATTACACCTAAACGAGGTGAAGTGTACTCTACATTCATTGGTTTTCAATCGATTTGATGATAGCCTCTTCTGCTCCTAAGAAAAACAAAGCTGTGATCGTGCTTAGCTCTTTTCATGACCAACCAATGGTGTCATCATCACAAGTAAAGAAGTCTAAAGTTGTAATGACATACAATGCCACTAAGGACGGCGTGCATACCGAGGAGCAGAAGACACAATGCTACAATGCTACAGAGTGAACAGAAAAATTAGGCTCTGGCCATTGGTGGCTTTCTTCAACATGATCGATGTATGTGTAATGAATGCATACATAATTTGGATGATGTTGGCTACCAATAAAAAAATGAGACGTCGGACTTCCATCTTCAACTTGCGAAAGCACCTAGCAGGGGTAAAGAGGTTATTGAATTCATTAGTAGCACCGGCTACAGAAAGGAGAGTGAAACCATCAGCTAAGAAAATGTGCGTTCTGTATAGAGAAGAAAGATAGAAAAAGTCAAATTACGTGTTATAAGTGTACCAAACCTGTATGGTTGGAACATTCTGCTGTTGGCTGTACACCCTGTTGAAATTTGCAATAGGAATAAAATACATCAGTTAAAGTACAAAAATTGTCTTTTTGAAATGTAGGTTTTAAATAAATAACATTATTTTGATGGCATTTATACCTCAAAAGTCGTTCACATCATAAGTAGTCAAAATATTGTCGCTTTATGTCAGTTTAAAAAACACCGGCCTGAGAGGCCCAACTAGTAAGCAACGCTATACATATTTCCCGGTAAGCAGACGGTTAAATTCCCTACTTCAAAATGTAACATTGTTTGGCCGACACACCGTGTCACAAATGAGCGATAAAGATATTAGCACCCCCGTGCATTGAACAAAAGAAAATAATACTACGCATACTACTCTGAGTGGTGGCTGGTAAATCTCAACTTCCAATATTCAGTTATACTATTTTCTGTATTGCCATTATTGCGCGAACTTGTTATCGCAGGATTATTGTAAAGATGATTCTGTACGTAGCATTGACTACAAACACTGGTTACCTTTGTAGGTTTTCTCTGCGGGTTCTAAGGGAAGTATGCTCTGCAGATCAGGATGTACGGGCCAATGGACGCGCTGCCCGCTCAATAAGTATGCTGGGACCAGCTAGCTTCATTGAAATACGTTATTTTGGTGTCCGCTGTAGCGAGGTCGAGAGGTGCTTTGGTGCTGAATGCGAACGGTTGCCGGATTGCTGTTTGATTCAAATGGTTCAAATGGCTCTGAGCATTATGGGACTTAACAAAAATGTGTGTGAAATCTAGTGGGACTTAACTGCTAAGGTCATCAGTCCCTAAGCTTACACACTACTTAACCTAAATTATCCTAAGGACAAACACACACACCCATGCCCGAGGGAGGACTCGAACCTCCGCCGGGACCAGCCTTACAGTCCATGACAGCAGCGCCTGAGACCGCTCGGCTAATCCCGCGCGGCGGGCCTTAACATCTGAGGTCATCAGTCCCCTAGAACTTAGAACTACTTAAACCTAACTAACCTAAGGACATTACATACATCCATACCCGATGCTGGATTCGAAACTACGACCGTAGTGGTCGCGCGATTCCAGACTGAAGCGCCTAGAACCGCTCGGCCACAACGGCCGGCTGCTGTTTGGTGAGATGGTTGCATGTACTATGGTTGTGCGTAGGTAGTACATATCTGCGACACTATTTCGTTAATCATTTGTGACGCACTTTCATTTAATTGTTAAATTTTCATTAATTATCGTTTAGAAATTGCTGGAAATAGCGCGAGTGGACTTGCGTTCCACGTGTCGTTAGTGACTTTTTGTTATTTTTGTGGGGATAATAGCTACGACGCTTGGTACACAGTCTGCTTAATGTCAATTAATCCGAAGAGAATTATAGTCAGTTTAATTACTTCTCCCATCAGTTTAGCTTCCTAAATGGCTCTTGCCGTGTAATGAAACTGTTTATGTGATGATTACGTATTTGAACTTCACCTACCACATGCCGTTTGTGCACTAAGAAGACATATATTTCTCTGCGCACTTGCTTTCTCAAGTCAATTATATGAAGTGGTATCTAAATATTCTCTCTCATTTTAATTTCTCTGGTCACTTATTACTTATTTAAGCGCATTACCGTGACCGATACTCTGCAGCTAAACGCAAAGTGTGACGTTAGTAATTGATACATTCCCGATTTTCTTAAGACATTTCACATAAAAGATGGCGCCCGCCATTCTGGATGTTACATGTGTCGTTTTGTCCACGAATTTTCACCAAATGAGGTACGTCGTGGCGTTGCTTAACTTGCAGAGCGGCGCACTTGCTTCCACAGGAGTGTATGTGCTCGATACGTCATATTTGACTGGTATAATTACAGACTGGAAATCTTATTCTAATTGCACAGTAACTAGCTATAAGCCAAGTTGCTAAAACACGTTCACTCATCTGGGACACTACAGATGATTTTTTATACTCACGTTCGATTCAATTTTGCTATACCTGCTATTAACCGTTGTTCCTGAAGTAAGTGTTAACTGATCAGGTAACTTGTCTTTATCAAACTGTTGTCTCATTAGGTTCCTAAATTGAAACCATGGTTCAAAATTTTGCACAAGAACGGGTATAGCTTTCCAAATTAGGACATACTGAGGTTTGTATGTGTGTGTGAATGTATTAAACTGGGGACCTAAAAATGACGGAGAGGCTTCGTCCCGCCGTAGCCCTCAGTGGTTCACAACCCCACAATTGGCCATAGCAGTTCACCCACCCACCGCCGCCCCACGCCGAACCCGGGGTTATTGTGCGGTTCGGCCTCGAGTGGACACCCTGGGAACGTCTCATACCAGACGAGTGTAACCCGAAATGTTTACGTGGTAGAATAATTATGGTGTTCGCGTACGTGGAAACGATGTTTGCGCAGTAATCGCCGACACAGTGTAATTGAGGCGGAATTAGGGGAAGCAGCCCGCATTCGCCGAGGCAGATGGAAAACCGCCTAAAAACCATCCATAGGCTGGCCGGCACACCGGACCTCGACACTAATCCGCCAGGCGGATTCGTGCCGACGACCGGACCCCCTTCCCGCCCGGGAAGCAGCGCGTTAAACCGCGCGGTTAGCCAGGCGGGCTGTGCTGATGTTTACTTCCACCAGCAGTTCAACTCTAAACCAAGCAGGACACTTAAAAATCAAAGCGAACAAAGTGATGGGATCCGACAGAAGCTAAAGCTGCATCTACATCTGTAGGCCGGTGTGCAGTGGATGGTACTTCGAGTAGCAGTGTCACTTCGGCCTTTTCTTGTTCCAGTCGCTTATGGTTCGCGGGAAGAGTGGTTTCAGGTAAGCCTCCGTGTGGGCTCGAATCTCTCTAATTTTATTTCCGTGGTCTTTGAGCGAGATGTAAGTAGGAGGCAGCAATACTCTGACTGACTCTTCTGGGAGCACACATTCTCGGAACTTTACCAGCACACCACACTGTGATGTAGGGCGCCTCTCTTGCAGCGACTGCCACTGGAGTTGCCTGAGCATCTCCGTGACGCTTTCGCACTTACTAAGGGAACCTGTAACGAAATGTGCTACTCTTCTTTGGCTCTTCTATATTCCCTCTATCAATCAAAGCTGGTATGGATCCAAGACTGGCGATCTTTGGCGATCTTTGAGCGAGATGTAAGTAGGAGGCAGCAATACTCTGACTGACTCTTCTGGGAGCACACATTCTCGGAACTTTACCAGCACACCACACTGTGATGTAGGGCGCCTCTCTTGCAGCGACTGCCACTGGAGTTGCCTGAGCATCTCCGTGACGCTTTCGCACTTACTAAGGGAACCTGTAACGAAATGTGCTACTCTTCTTTGGCTCTTCTATATTCCCTCTATCAATCAAAGCTGGTATGGATCCAAGACTGGCGATCATTACTAAAGTATTGGCTGAACGAGCGTTTCGTAAGTTACTCCCTTTGCTAATGCACTACATTCTCAGTCTGGCATCTGCCTTCTGCCTTACCCGCGATTAATTTGATGTGGACGTTCCGCTTCAAATCGCTCCGTACGCTTACTCATAGATATTTTATGATGGGCCAGCTTCCAGTGATCTCCAATGGTGTAATCATAAAATGACTGGTCTTTCTGCTATTTATGTGCAATATTTGTTTATATTCAGGGTCAATTGCCGCTTCCTGCACCAAGTGTCGATGCTCTACAGGTTTCCCTGCATTCTGCCACGGTTTCATGGCGTTGCAACTTCTATGTACGAGTGTACAACAGCATTATCCGCTAAAAGCCTCATGGAAGTTCCGACGTTATCTACTAGGTCATTGATACACAGGGTGTCAAAAAACGATACCGATGAACTTAAAGGGGCTACAGAGCGTATCTTGAGAATCAAATTGCGGAAAGGAACGTATGTTCGGAAACGTCATCCAACAATGCAACAGAGTCGAAGTTATAGGCGTCGGCGCCTGCCGCCAGGTCAGCCCTTCGTCAGCAAACATTACTTGGTACGCTGTAGACGGAAGGTGTTGGTATGTTGTTTGTTCCTCCGTGATCGCGACTGATTGCCACGGTCGCCAGCGGAGCAGATGGTGCTAGCTGCTCCATAGACAGGTCTCGTCCTCTCTTGCGCCGGTCGATGACGCTTTTCGACGTGGGTTTCTGTTTCATGATGCTACTCCAGGCGGGTGTAAAAATGAATGTGCGTAACGGAAAATAATAAACGCTAAAATGATGATTTGGTCCTGTCTGATTACCCCATAAAGCAGATCTTAGGAACTCTTAATGCTCTTTTTAACATATAAATTACAATCTAAACATAAATTAATGATGAAGGCAACTAATACTACTAAATGATAAACGTTGTTGTTCAATATATATTTATTATATATTAAGATTAACCCTTTAAGTACAACTGCCTATATTTCTTAACTAAAATTGTTAATCAATTGACCAACTCTGCCCCTTATTGTGACTGTGTGGTCTAATATCACTACCACGAAATGACTCACATCATCTACGTTCCAAACACTAGAAGGTACTACTTTCAAAGATGATGGCTCTGAGCACTATGGGACTTAACATCTATGGTCATCAGTCCCCTAGAACTTCGAACTACTTAAACCTAACTAACCTAAGGACAGCACACAACACCCAGTCATCACGAGGCGGAGAAAATCCCTGACCCCGCCGGGAATCGAACCCGGGAACCCGGGCGTGGGAAGCGAGAACGCTACCGCACGACCACGAGCTGCGGACAAAGATGATCTATGGTGGTGTGGAACCTCAGTGTAAATAAACTAACGTGTTCACAGCTGTTTAGCTTTGTAGCCCTAATAAGCCGAAACAATTTGCGATATCACCGTATGTACTGCGTCCGGTGCGTCGAAATGATGGTTCTCGTACTCACCTGCAACGATGTAAGAACTCCAGCCACAAATAAACTCTTTCAAACACTAGGACGGCAGAAGGTGGTCCTCTGACTAATATATTCTAATACTGTCTTCTCCTCTCTGTGTTCTACAGACGAGAAACGCGAACTCCCAGCCACAAGGATGGAGTTCAGATAATGTCTCAACGTAAGTATAGGCAGAAGAAGTCCACTCAATTACTGAACGCTGCGTACTCAACGACGACTTCCAAGCCGGAGGTGAAGTCCAGTATCGTATAAGTTCGCACCAGTAAAGTGCCTAACAGTTCTAACTATAAACGCTCCTAAGTGAAAAGACAGCAAGTCCGTCTGCACCAAAAAAGCTGATATCGAGCGACCGTCACAAACGGGCGCTCACAACGAAAGACCTCGTCTCTCCACTGCTGGCTTCGCAGCAAGGCTCAGCTCCCCACCCTTGTAATTCCGAAAACGAATCATATTCCCGAAACCACGGAATATTCTCCTTCTCCACAGATTCTTCCGAACGCCGACCAACCATATTTTAGTCTTTTGTCGTCCAGCGCGGAAAGTTTGCGAGGAAAAACCTATAGCCGTACAATGGTACGCTTCTGAGTAAAAATCCTTGGAAATAACCAAGTCTGCGTGGCTTCCGAAGTGCCGCTTCTTCGTTCCTCTCACCTACGTCCCAGATTTGCAGAGTTCCCGGTTATCCTTCTGGTCCTGCTACAATAGCGTCCGGCTGTCACCCTATTGTGCTCCAGAGCTCAGATTGTAAGACGTGTGTATTTCTATTGTCTATTGTCAAACCACAAATTATGAAAGATGTTTATATTTTATTAATATGATTAAGTAGGAATAATTAATATTTGTCATGTTGGAAATAATTGTGGTAGCAGGGAATGTCTGCACCAAAGTATTGTTGGCAAGAGAGACCGCAAATTGATATAATTTTAAAAAGGGCGGGAGAGACCGCGTATGGATACATTTTAAGAAAAGAGCGGGAAAGACCACGCATTGATGCATTTTGTAATGGTAGCAGGGATTGTCTGCACCAGAAAGCATTGTTGGCAGGAGAGACCGCACTTTAGCGTTCGTAGGAAGTCAGTTGTAAGCGAGATGTGAAGCGAGTCGGTAGCAGGTCTGAAGCGGGAGGTTGAGAGGAGCGGTGTGCCTGCCAGCCACCAGCTATGATTTACAAGAGATTATAAACGGATGTACAGAGACATCAGTTAACTATTATCATAAGAGGAACTAATATTATTGCATTATTTTTTTGAGAAATTCAAGACTACTGAAGGTATGTTTGCGCAATGCTAGTTGTAAGATTATTGTAAAAAGTAAGTCTCATTTGAACGTTTGTAAAATCATTTCATTCATAATATAATTAATTTTTGCCAGCAATATTGTATTACTGATTATAATCCATCCCAAAAACCATCAACGTAAAACGTTGCAAAATTTTATTGTTGTCAAGAAAAAGTTTAACTATGAATTACGTAACGTGAGTAAAATTAATTAAAGAATAACGTCAGCTTTGCTATTAAAGAATAACGTCAGCTTTAGTAATAAATACAGCCACTTATTATGACAGCCCACCAGCAGCTAATAGAGTATAGTAAAACAGAGTAAGTATATTCATGTCGCAGTTCGATGTAGCAGTCAGATCCAGTAACAGCAACAAAGGTAATGAACAGTTTTGGGTTTTTGCAGGTAACGACTGAGGGCCACAACGACGACACATTCTATGTTTCGTCGAAATAATCAGAAAATAACTTTTAATAAGCAGCATTTAAATTTGTATGCGAAGATTCAGAAAGAGAATTAATTTCAAGGGGAAGATTTCATTTCTTATTATTAAGCAAGAAGTAGAAATCCAAAGGGAAGATTTCATAGGATATTGTAAAAGGGAAGGTTGAGTAACAAATGAGATATAGAGGAGACGGTTATAGCGTAACAAAAGAGATATAGAGGAGACGGGAAGGTTTCAAGGTGCCACAACTTCCGTCTAGCTACTTCCTGTTTTTAAGCAGGACCAACACCAGTGAGGCCCTTCCACCCAGAGCTTGTGTTCTGCCTGATGTTTCATCTCCACTGGTGTTCCAACCTCTACTAGTATAGGTAATCATTCATTACGCTGTTCTGATGACAATAAAGACAATCCGCCACCTTTCATGCAATAAGCGTTAAGAATTATTTACAAGGCTTACATGACTATGTCAGTCTCCGTTAAATATTCATATATACGATGTACAACCTATCAAATGATACCTAATTGTGGTTGTAGTTATGGGCAAAGTATGTGAATAAGTGCTTGTAAGGTGCGAAATTATAGCCACCTTACACTATCCGCAGTTTATTTTTCTCATGGAACCTTCTAAGTCTCTGCCGGTCGGGATGGCCGAGCGGTTCTAGGCGCTACAGTCTGGAACCGCGCGACCGCTGCGGTCGCAGGTTCGAATCCTGCCCCAGGCATGGATGTGTGTGATGTCCTTAGGTTAGTTAGGTTTAAGTAGTTCTAAGTTCTAGGGGACTGATGACCTCAGAAGTTAAGTCCCATAGTGCTCAGAGCCATTTGAACCATTTTTTTAAGTCTCCCATGTTTTTTGATACACACGGGAAAAATTAACTGCAAATGGAAACCCGTGCCCAAAACCGTCATCCACCAAAGCAACAGAGCTCAGTAGCGAGCTCTGTCTTCTCCACTGGCGATCGTGGCGACCAGTCGAGATCACTGGATAACATACAACATTACGAGACGTTCTGCCTATGGTCCGTCAGCGTAAAAACTAACGTTTGCTGCAGAAGGAACGACCTACTGCCGGGCGCCGGCGGCTGTAACTTCGACGCTCTGTAGCGTCGTTGCGTGACGTTTCTGGAAACGAGTTCCTATCCACAACTTGTTCCTCAAGACATCCTTCACAACGCGTCAAAGTTTGTTGGTGTCGTTTTGTAACGCCATGTATTTTGTAAAAAGTAATGTTCCTATAACACACCATTGGGGCACATCCAAAGTTGCTTTTACTTCTGAAGTCTTCTGTCCTTTCAGAATGTGTTCTGTTTGCTAGAAAGTTTTAGATCCAATCACACACTGAAGAATTAGCTGCGTTCCTAGCCCATATCTTCGGAGAACCGTCCCACGTGACAGGGAAAGAGAGCAAATCACACCTGTTTAGAAAAATGGCGAAATACTGAGTTCACAGAATCCCACGCAAATATCGCTGAAGTCCCTCAGTTGAAGGATCTTAGAGCACATTTTAAGTGCAAAGACTGACGTTCCTCGGGGTGAAAAAGGGTCTTTCAGAAAAACAGTACGGATTCCGGATAACCACTAGTAAAACACATCTTGCTTTATTCGTACAAAACAGGTATCAAACAGTAGAGGCAGCTGTGCAGATAGACCCCGCTTTTCTAAATTTCCGAAAGTCATTCCAGACGATACTACATGGCTGATTTCTAAGCGAAATACGATCATTCTGAATACCTTCTGGGATATGCTATTAGCTCGATGAACTCCTGACTAACAGTACCCAATACGAAATACTGGACGATTAACGTTACATAGAAACTAAAGCACCCCCGTATGTGCCCCAAGAAAGCGTAATGGGGCTTCTAATGTTCTCAGTATCGACAAACGATTTATCAGATAGCTTCAGCGGCAAGGAAATTCTTCTTCTTTTTCTTTCTTTCACGTGCGCTTTTTTACCACAGCGGTGCAAGGTCGGCGTGGTTATTAACGGATTTACCACGGTTAATTTAAGGAATGGCCTGATGACTTTCCTGTCTCCAACCCGTTACCGCCCGGGAAGTAATATGTGTATCGCAACTGACTGCATGTACTGTTATTATTTGAATGTGAGCGACAGTTGCGTAACGGAGGCAGGAATTGAGTACCAGACAGGTATTCACCTAGTGGGATGTGGGGAACCGCCTAAAAACCATGTCTAGGCTGGTCAATATACCGGCTCTCGTCCTAATGCGTGGGGCGAATACCATCCGGGGTCATCGCACCTCACTCCCCGTCACGACTATGCCGGCAGGTTAAGCGGCGAGGGATTTGTTGTCCATAAATATAAACAAATGTCTGTAACAAAGAGACAAAATCCGATATTATCCGGTTACAAGGATAGTTGTTCACATATTGAGCTCGTGATATCATATAAATATTTAGAGATAATACAAAGAAAAGATATGAAGTGGGACAGTCACTTCCCATCAGTATTAGGGAAGACGAATCAGATTGATTTGTTCCAAGGTTTCTCGGAAAATGTAGTGAATCTGTAGGGCAAAATCTACAATACAGGGATGACCAAAAAGGAAGGAACTGATTTCAAATATTTATTGCTTCCAAACTACAAAAGATAGAAACACAATTCCAAAGTTCCTGGAAAGAGGAAAGTTCTAATTTTTATGCATTCAATGAGAGCACCATATGAAACGGTGACCCAATTCCTGCCACACATGACGCGGCTGGTCTCTCGTTATCGAATTCACAGCTTCAACAAAGCGAGGCCGCAGACGGTCAAGAGTGCCAGGCATAGGGAGGATAAAAACGCGGTCTTTTACGTAACCTGACAAATAAGTCACAATGAGTGAGGTCTGGAGACCTGGTAGGCCACCGGCGATGAAATCCATCTTTTGCTCCTCCTAGTCCAATCGAACGTCCTGGAATGGTAATTCAGGTAATGTTGGACATGCTTAGAGAAATGAAGCGAGGCACCATTTTGCATGAAGATGAACTCATCCGAATCATTTTCAAGTTGAGGAAATAAGCAATTCTGAAGCATGTCTCGATAGGTCAGAGCTGTCACAGTTTTCTCCATGAAGAAGAAAGCAACAACGCCAATGTTGCCGTGATTGGGACGTCTACCCCGACTGTTCAAATATTAAACTCTTGTTTGTCCAGCAACGTTGGAATTATGCTGCTACCTTTCGTAATTTGGAAGATACAAATGTTTTAAGTCTGTTCCATGTCTTATTCCAGTTTTTAGAGTCGTAATCAAGTAGTCACGCCAACGGTCATTAAATCAGAGATGCGCTGTTAGGGCGTAACAAGTCATGGTAGCCCATACGGAAGTGCAACAGAAACGCTCGGGGATCTTAAATAGGAATCGTCGGAAGAAAGAGGTCGTACTTTCGCAAAACACTGATGGACAGATTTAGAGAACCTGTACGCGAAGTAGACAGTGCAACTATTACGCTGCCACCATCGCGTACGTCACGTAGACAATAAGATAAGAGAGATTATGGTGCGCACAGAGACATACTTACAGACGTTTCTCCTTCCTCACTCTCCAAACAGATCAGAAAATAGGTTCTAAGCAACTCCGCCATGCACTGTGTAGTGGCTTGCGAACTATACGTGAAAATGTAGCAGTAAAAAGAAAAAAACTGGTTTTAGAAGTGAATAGAGAGCAACCCACCAGTTTAAGGTACTGATAGGAAGAATTAGTGTGAATTACCACTTTCCTGACGCCTAGAAAGCTTCTCAGTTCAACAGCGTTGCGAAAAATAGGCCTTGATTTTACCAGTGTCCTAATATCGAAGAACATGTACTTCAGTGTTCAACTCGCATTAGGAATTAGTACAGTGGCAAATTCGGATCTGATTAAGGAATCAGCAACGAGATTATATATCATCAAAACTATTCTCAATAGCCCTAGTGAAAGTTTGGCAGGTCCGTGAACTGGGTAAATGAAGAAACAATGCGGATTAATGAAACATATCACGAACCAACCACGTTTTGTTGGTGATGTTTAATTTCTTAACGCTAATGGAGGCAGACCTCAGCATCAAATGAAACAGCTTAATACAGGAAGTCTGAAAGTAGGCTTAAAAATCAGTTACGGCCCAAAAGACGTTTAGGTAACACACCAAAAGAGATTTTTAGTCAAAAAGCGAGTCGTCAGGGCAATATGTGGCGTTAATTCACGAATGTCAGTTGTTTCTTATTATACATTTATTGTAGATTAAAAAACAACCCTTTACATTACAATTATCTGTATTTCCTGACTAAAAATTGCTGATCAATTGCCCAACTCTGCCCCCTTTTATGGCACATAAGTAACGCGAAATGACTGACATCATCTACGTACCGAACACTAGAAGACACTACTTTCAAAGATGATCTACGGTGGTGTGGAACCTCAGTGGAAATAAACTAGCGTGATCACAGCTGTTTAGCTTTATAGCCATAATAAGCCGAAGCAATTAGCAATATCACCGTATGTACTGCGTACGGTTCGTCGGAGTGATGGTTCTCGTACAAGACTGCGACGATGGAAGAACTCCAGCCACGAAATAAAATTCTTTCAAACACTAGGACGGCAGAAGGCGGTCCCCTGACTAATACATTCTAATACTGTCTTCTCCTCTCTGTGTTCTACAGACCAGAAAAGCGAACTCTCAGCCACAAGGACGAAGTTCAAATAACGCCTCAACGTAATTATAGGCAAGAGAAGTGCTCTCAATCACTGAACGCTGCGCACTCAACAACGGCTTCAAACCCGGAGGCGAAGCCCTGAATCGTATAGGTTCGCAACAGTACAGCGCCTAACTGTTCTAACTATAAACTCTCCTGAGAGCAAAGACAGCAAGTCCGTCTGTACCAACAAAGCTGATACTGGGTGACTGTCACACCGGATGCTCACAACGGAAGACCTCTTCTCTCCAGCGCTGGCTTCCCAGCAATGTTCGGCTCCCCACCACTGTAATTCCGAAAACGAAACATATTTCCGAAACCACGGAAGATTCTCCCTCTCTACAGATTCTTCCGAAGGCCGACCAACCATATTTCAGTCTTTTGTCGTCCAGCGCGGAAAGTTTGCGAGGAAAAACCTATAATCGTATTATGGTACGCTACTGAGTAAAAACCCTTGGAAATAACCCAGCCTGCGTAGTTTGCGAAGTGCCGCTTCTTCGTTCTTCTCACCTGCGTCCAAGATTTTCAGCGTTCGGAAGTACTATGCGGTTATCCTTCCGGCCCCTACTACAATAGTGGCCGGCCGTCACCCTATTGTGCTCCAGAGCTCAGGTGCCACGACGTCTGTTTAGCTACTTCCTGTGTTTAACCAGGACCAACGCCTGTGCGGGTCTTCCACCCAGAGCATGAATTCTGCCTGCCGTTTCATCTCCACTGGTGTTCCAACCTCTATACTAGTATAGGCAATCATTAATTACACCGTTTTTATAATAAAGACACTCCGTCACCTTTCATGCACTAAGCGTTAACAATTATTTACAAGACGTACGTGACAATGTCAGTCTCCTTCATATATTCATATATACGATGTACAACCTATCACATGATACTTAATTGTGGTTTTAGATCACGGCAAAGTATGTGGATTCAACGAAAATGCTCCTCTCAATATATAGTATTACTCCAAGAAGAACGAAAAGCTTCTCTGGAGATCGAACACGGAGTCACTTTTTGTAGACGTACAGCATAAAGTGAATCGGTAGGTGCTTCAATGCTTTCTTTCAAAAGATTCTGGTGTGTAGTGACAGTTTCTGGCATCGTGTATCGTAGATATAGGTGTCTTATGAAATAATAAATTTAAAAAACACGTACAAGGACACAACAAAGAAATCTCATTTGAATGAATCAAAGGGACAAGTGATATTAAGAACCACTTATGAATTAAATAGGCTGCTATCGTCCCCAGTGTAATGGTCACGCAGTGAGAATGATTAAACCTTAATGTTTACAGAAAACTGAAAGGAAAGGCATCAGGGGTGTACCAAAAAATATTTCGTGGAAATAGTGAAGAGATGAGTTCCTACAAGGGAAGAAGTCGAGAAGCAACATATATACATGGAGAGATGGTGATCTCTTATGAATCTGGAGCTTGAAAATGATTATGGAGCTGACGATGACTGACGACTGGGAGAAAAGTGTACAGACAAACAGTTCTGTCATCATAAAAATGGAAGTTGGATTTTACCATATGGAGCACAGGAGGCAGAACAAATTGAATTTACCCTGTCTGATGGAAAGATCCAAAAAATCTACTTAAATTATTTAGTTAGGGAACCGATGAGAGAATCATAACTATGCATCTTTGTTGAAAAATCCTTATCAGCATTCTGCTAAAACGATTGAGGAAAATCATGGGAAAACTGAAGCAAGATTGTCTGAAAGTGGTTTTGCACTGTTCCGCAGACGAGTCCCTAAGGGCTGTGATGTTGACCCATGACAGAAAACAAAGGGGACTAAAAATAAAAACAACAAAATTCACAATAAGAAAGAAAGAAGGTCTCTGTAATTGGCTACATCGTTGCTGTGGCTGCCAGATTGTTAATGGCATTGTGATGGTAATTTATTATTTATATACACATATTTCTATAGATTAGAGGAGACGCAGCAAAATCTTGGGAATGTTGCACTAAACTTCGACTTACACTTAAGCGGCTCTGTGATTCGCTTTCGTTATAACAAGCAACTCCTTGTTTACGATTACAATGGGCGCTGATGCTATTGGAGTGGACAGCCAAATCAGAAGAATGGTGTCGAGGCGTCATTCATAGATCGAAGTGCGCAGTGGGGTCATTGGCGAATCGGAGTTACGGCAACTTAGAGAGGCAGCCAGATGAATACATGTGCATCTGTAAACTGCCTTGCAGTCATGTTCCACATCGCAAATGGTGCGAGGAAAAAAAAGACATTTCGAAAGACTTTGTATGCTCGCATTTGTTTTCTTCGTGAACGCTGGCAGCAGTTTCTAACGACATGTATATCGAGAGGTTGTGACAATGGAAAATTGTACTGAAATGCAGGAGGATCTGCAGCGAATTGGCGTATGGTGCAGGGAATGGCAATTGAATCTCAATGTAGATAAGTGTAATGTGCTGCGAATACATAGAAAGAAAGATCCTTTATCATTTAGCTACAATATAGCAGGTCAGCAACTGGAAGCAGTTAATACCATAAATTATCTGGGAGTACGCATTAGGAGTGATTTTAAATGGAATGATCATATAAAGTTGATCGTCGGTAAAGCAGATGCCAGACTGAGATTCATTGGAAGAATCCTAAGGAAATGCAATCCGAAAGCAAAGGAAGTAGGTTACAGTACACTTGTTCGCCCACTGCTTGAATATTGCTCAGCAGTGTGGGATCCATACCAGATAGGGTTGATAGAAGAAATAGAGAAGATCCAATGGACAGCAGCGCGCTTCGTTACAGAGTCATTTAGTAATCGGGAAAGCGTTACGGAGATGATAGATAAACTCCAGTGGAAGACTCTGCAGGAGAGACGCTCAGTAGCTCGGTACGGGCTTTTGTTGAAGTTTCGAGAACATACCTTCTCCGAGGAGTCAAACAGTATATTGCTCCCTCCTACGTATATCTCGCGAAGAGACCATGAGGATAAAATCAGAGAGATTAGAGCCCACACAGAGGCATACCGACAATCTTTCTTTCCACGAACAATAGGAGACTGGAATAGAGAGGAGAACCGATGGAGGTACTCAAGGTAGCCTCTGCCACACATCGTCAGGTGGCTTGCGGAGTTATGGATGTAGATGTAGATGTAGATGTTCGGCCACAGAAGGTTAAACAGCGGAAGGCCCAAGGCAACACTGCGCTCCGATGACGGCTATTTGCTGTTGCTCGCTAGGACGGGCCGCGTCGTGATCCACCCCGAACCCCGGTCCGACGTCAGCTGCAGCTGCCCGTACGGTGATACTACCGAATACTGTGTGCAGAGGGCTTCATGAATGCGGTGTGTACGCAAAGCGCCCAGCCACCTGTGCAAGGCTCACCGCTCATCACAGGACACAGAGTTTGCAGTAGCACGCCAATATTTGCAGTAAACTGCGGGTCAACAGAGGGCCGTCCTCTTCCCGGATGAGTTTCAATGTAGTTTCCGTAGTGGTGGCATCAGCCATGTTTTGATATGGTGCCAATAGAAAGTCATTATTGTTCAACCATGTTTATCGAATGGATGTCTTCAGGCGGGACATTATTAGTTAGTTTCATGCAGCATGGATTATTTGGCACGTTAAAGTGTAATGATGTGAAAAGAGTCATTTCGCATTCATGACGCAAATTAATTTTTTTTAAACATGCAAATGTGAGTTAGTAATTCCTACCCACCTCCTTTTACGCGCATTAATGTTATAGAAATCCTTCTACGAAATGGAGTCGTTAAAGAGAAACTTTCTCAGTTTATTTTTAAAAATTTTTTTCTGTCTTTCAGACAGTTTGTACGACTGGGTAAATAATCGAAAGTTGTTTTTTTTTGCATCATTGTGCACCCATTTTGACGCTAAAGACAACCTTAATCTGGAGTAATAAATCTCATTTTTCTATCTGATATTGTAATTATGTACATCATAGTTCCTTTTGAGCTGTAAACAAACATCACGAGGAAATAAATATACTGTGAAGCAGTAGTCAGAATTGCCCACCTCCTTAAACAGATGTCTACAAGACGATCGTGAGGGCGCACAAGATATTATTCTTACAGCACGTTTTCGAGCAATGCAAACTTTCTTTCCTGAAGATGAGTTACCCCAGAGAATTCTTGTATGACTTGTTGCCTTATTGAATGAAATTATGCAAAAATGTGCCAACTTACTTATTTGTCTCGCCGTAAGATTTACAATGGTTATAAGTGCACACGTGGCTGAACTCAGTTGTTTTAGGAGTTCCGAAATGTGCTTTTTCCAGTTTAAATTCTCCTCCGCATGTACACCTAAGAATTTTGAAGTTTCCACCCTATTCATTATTTCCTTACCATGTGCTACACTTATCATTGGTGCAGTACCTCTAGATGTGTAGAACTGAATATGTTGTCTTTTTAAAACTGAGGGTGAGACCATTCCCAGAAAACCAGTCAATGATACTTTTTCAGAACATTGTTTACAATTTCCACTGTTTTTGTATACATGCTTGGACTGATTACAATATAGTGTCATCTGCAAAAATAACTAATTCTGCTTGTCATATATTAGACCCAAGATCGTTTACATATATAAGGAACAACAGTTCAGCCTTTGGGAACTCCGTACGTGATTTCTCCCCAATCTGTATTACGCCCCCATACTATATTGATTGACTTGCTAAGTACAACTTTCTGTATTCTTTTGATTAGATATGACATTATCCAGTGGTTCTCTGTACCCTCAATCCCACGAAAGTTCAATTTATCTAGGAGAATACTGTGATTCACGTAGTCAAATGTCTTAGATCGCAGAAAATGCCAACAGGCCCCATTTTACTGTTTAATTGTTGTACGGTTTGGTGAGTGAACATGTAAGAGGCATTATAAGTAGAGCAACTCCTCTGAAACCCAAACCGTAAACTGCTGAGGGTATGATTGTTGCTGAGGTGACATACTATTATAGAATACATTACCGTCTCAAAAATTTTGATGTCAGTAGTGAAACAGGTCGGTAGTTACTGACATCTCTCTTATCACCTTTCTCAAAGGTCCACTCTGACATCACCGACTGCTAACCAAGCGTTATAGGACATCTAATGTTGTCGAACAAATTAACGAATAATCAGATCGGATCAACAGCATTAACAGACTGTTCGATGTTGACTTTCTTATATACAGGAAAGTATAATTATTGGACGACTGTAAGGAAATGCGGCAGGAGTTGCACAAAGTGTCTTGTTGGTGTAAGGAAACGTAGCTCTAAACCCGAACGAATTTCAGGTTGGGCCTACAACAAAGAGAAACAACCCGACAGTATGCGATCACAAGATTATCAACGAACATCTGTAATACATTACATCTTTTAAATGTCCAAGAGATATGCAAACCAGCGAACATGTAAAATCAGTGAGGCGTAGTGCCGTATACCGATCCTGCCTTGGAGGCGGTTAAGTGGGAGATGTGTCTCAGAGCTGGATAGTGACAGATGGTGACGCGAGACTGGACGCGCACGTACTTTATGTATCAGCCGATAGAGGACAATATTGGATAGGGGACTCATTTAGTTTAGATTGTGCCTACTAGAGTGCACTAAAGTAATTGAATGTTTTTCATAAACTGTTCTGGTATTTTCATTAAGTGTTATTGTGTCTTTTTGTGTACGTAAAATGTTATAAATGTGTTTTAGCAGTACGAATGATGCGTGAATGTGGTTTAAGGTTAATTTGAAGATAATTGTTTAACGAGTTATGTAGTGAGATTTAGTGTGGGATCATTTCGAAGAATTATGGAAGTAGACAAAGGGGATTTTTGTAGAATAGATTTGTAAAGTAAGTTTATGGTAAAGGGAAAGTTAATTCAGGTATAAAGAACAATAGTAAATAACTTTATGCATAAACAAAACTTCAGCATATTAGATAATTACGTCGGTGAAAAGTGCAGTCGTTAGGTTTACTATTTTGCGATTGGTTATTGATGAAAAGCGCGGACTGACGCGGGAGAATGTTGTTTTGCTATTGGCTGTTGAGTAAACTGACCAATGGTAAAGCAATATTCTTCGCGCGCCTTTCTCTGCTGGTAGAGAAGACAGAGTATTCTAGAGAAGAGTCGGAGCCTAGCCATGAAACAGTTCGGACGTGTGAAGTAGTAGTTCCGATGGAAATGATAAGTTTCCGGATCTAGCAGTGTTTCTTCTTCTTCATGTGCCGTCTCCTCTAAGAAGGTTGGCTGTCATCATGGCAATTTCTGATCTTGATTTGGCTGATCTAAGGAGTTCTGACGTTGAGCAGTTGTACCAATTTTTTAAATTGTCAATCCAGGATGTCCGTCTTCTACCCCTCGTTCTCCTCCCACAAATTTTCCCTTCTAGTATTATTTGCAATATTTTGTAATTTACTCCCCTAATAACATGGCCTAAATATTGTAGCTTCCTTACTTTAATAGTTTTAATTAATTCTTTTTCCTTTCCCATTCTTCTTAGGACATCTTGATTAGTAATCCTCGACACCCAACTAATTCTAAGTATTCTTCTATATGCCCACATTTCAAAAGCTTCTAAACTGTTCATGTCCTTCTTTTTCAATGTCCACGCTTCCATTCCGTATAGTAATTTTGAGAATACATAGCATCTTAGCAACCTCATTTTTGTGTTTAAACAAATGTCTCTCGAACAGAATGCATTTTTCATCTTATTAAAGATACTTCTGGCCTGTCCTATTCTCGATTTAATTTCTTCTGAGCTTTCAATCTCCTCATTTACAATTGTTCCGAGATATTTAAATTTACGTACTTGATCGACTCTTTCCCTATTGATTGTAAGATTTTCTTGTTGGTGTGTTTTAGATATCACCATGAACTTAGTCTTGCTTACGTTAAGAGTCAAGCCAAATAATACATCATACATCAAAAATGTGGTATAGTGATGGCATAATTACTCCGATGGGTATGTAGAAATTTCGGAATCTTTAAGTGAATTTTGTGGCGAGAAAAGCCATATATTCCGCGTGGCGTATTGAGCAGGTCGGTGGCTAAAAACTGTGACTGCGTTAGGTACTGACAGACTTGATATTTGGCGAGCATTCTCAATCAAAAACAATCCGTATTTTTGTAGCTATTACGTTTTCGGGAAATGCAACACCATAAACTTGCTAACGTGAGTGAAAGGGATTGTGGGTGACTGTGTGAAGACTAGCAGGGGCTTGGCAGTGATACTGTTCACC
The DNA here is from genome assembly GCF_023864275.1 of Schistocerca cancellata. Lineage (NCBI taxonomy): Eukaryota > Metazoa > Arthropoda > Insecta > Orthoptera > Acrididae > Schistocerca > Schistocerca cancellata. The sequence goes on from NC_064626.1 coordinate 934,354,372, forward strand.
TAAGTTTCAGAATATATTAATTAAGGAAAAAATTTCCAACCTTTCATTTCGTGTGAAAACTTTCTCCCGAAACGTAGAATTAGTGACTTTAATTGCAGCCTGGTTCACGTCGAAGTACAGTAGGTTTCGCTCGGCTTCCCTACTGATGATATGCTGAGACAATGTTCACAGGTAGGTGCAAGTTCCCTCGCAAAGGGACGGAAAGAACCGCGCCGCCGCATCAGTATTAAGGAATGTGAATGGGAGTCCGCAGCTCGTGGTTGTGCGGTAGCGTTCTCGCTTCCCGCGCCCGGGTTCCCGGGTTCGATTCCCGGCGGGGCCAGGGATTTTCTCTGCCTCGTGATGACTGGGTGTAGTGTGATGCCCTTAGGTTAGCTAGGTTTAAGTAGTTCTAAGTTATAGGGGACTTATGACCACAGCAGTTGAGTCCCATAGTGCTCAGAGCCATTTGAACCATTTGTCGGACTGATTCTGGGAAAATGCGGTGCGTCTGTACAATAAATAGAATACAAGACTCTAGCGGCACCAATTCTAGAGTTTTGATACAGTGTTTGGAGTCCTTATCATGAAGGCTCCAGAACAGACATCGAATTCAGTGAGAAGTTGGTCTGACGGAAAACATCAAAGCAAGACAGAGGGGCTCAACATGTATCGGAATAAGCTGGTATAGCGTATTCAAAAGTTAAACAGTGATGTCCTGGGAACTTAAACTGATTTCTTTGGACAATATGGAATGTTGTTCTTACGAGACCAAGTTAAATAAATTTAGAGAAACTGTGTTCGAAAGAGACACTGTGAGAAGCCTCCAGTCATCATTGAATACCTCCTTCAGAGAATAAGGTACGATCGATGAGGGCGCATGCCCAAGGCGCGAATAAAAAGGACAAAAAATATGTAATACTGGTACACAGTACTCTCCACTATGTACTGTATAGCGCAACGTAGATGTAGATGTGTGGACGGTGGCATTTGTTCAGTTTAGCTGGTATACCTCAGCGTTTTTCTACATGAAACAGTGACTTCAAGCCTATACAAATGCACCTTTTTACATTGGTTAGTATGTGATCATTTCATCCTACAAGGACGCGGCTTTCTACCACACGTGGGGCAGACGAATATCTTCAGCGCGAGAGACGTTTGCTAGATGTATAATCCTTAATCCCACAAAGCTCGTCTGAGATGTTCTCGGAAGGCGTGTAGCTACTCCCAATGCTAATCCCCAGACCTGGTCCATAGTGAGGGATGTTAGCAAGATGATTTTCACTCATTTAATCTGCAGTTCACAAGCACCATCTCGAATAATATAATGATCTTCATCTTAACCTCTTTTCATTTCACTATACTTTCTGTTCGACTGATCTTCAAAGTCCTTTACCGTCTACGACAGAATTACATGGTCATCGGCAACATTAAAGATTTTATTTCTTCTTCCGGAACTTTAAATCCTTTCCATAATTTTTACTTCATTGCCATCATAGCTTGCTCAGTGTAAAGACTGAATAATGTAGGGACGGGCTACAAAAGTCTCTTCTTTCTCAGTTACTGCTTCACCTTGATATAGTTTGATTCTTACAACTGCAATCTACGCTCCTGTACAACTTATTGATAACCTTTCTCTCCCTGTATTTGATCCTCACTACCTTTAGAATTTCAGAGTGGCCATTCCAGTCAACAATGTCAAAAACTTTCTCATATCTACTAACGTTATAAACGTAGCTTTAATTTTCTCCAGCCTGCCTTATAACATAAAACATACAAGATTGGTACTGTCTCGGGTGTTCATACATTTCTCCGAAACTAATTGAATTCCCCCAAGGTCAGCTTCTACCATTTCTTTCATTCTTCCGTAAATCATTCGTATCAACAATATGCAGCCATGAGTTATTAAGCTGATGGTTCGGTAACAATCACTCCTGTCAGTACATGCCTTCTATGGATTCGGAATTATGACATACTTCATAAGTCTGAGAATATTTCGCCTCCCTCTCGTGTCTTGCATATCAGATGGAATAGTTTTGTCATGGTATGTTCTCCTAATGGCCTCAATAACTCTGAGTGAATGTCGTCTACTCCACGGACATTGTCTCAACCTAGGCCTTTCAGTCCCCTTTCAAAAATCTTCTCGCACTATCGTATTTCCCATCTTGTCTTTTTTTTCAATTTTTTCCTCTCTTCAGTCAGATTAAGTATGTCGTTTGTTATCCAAGCATTTCTTCTGAGACTTCTCTCTTCCTTATTTGATACTCTGCTGTCTTTCATATTCCCGTTCGTCTTCTAACGTATTCCTCCTCCTTTTTCAGTCAACCGTTGCCTAGCGTTCCTTTTGAATCTCTCAAGAAACTCTTGGATATTCAATAGATCCAGGTTACATATCCGTAAGATCCTGAGTTTCAACAATCTGTTCAGTTTTAGTCTGCAGTTCGTAGATAGTTAACGTGTCATACTGGACTAACATACCTGGGAACGTTATTGAAAACCACGTCCATTGATCCAGATTTAGGTCTTCCATAACTTCCCTATTCCCCAGCTCATTGGAACAGCGCAGCTTTCATTTGCTCAACACATAGAGTCTGCCAGTTGTCTAAAACTGCCCTAGGTGCCAGAACATTAACTTCGCAACTAAAAGCAGATTTGAGATTTTTCTCTTAGTCACACTCCGCTTCACATCACTAGAAGAGTAACAATTATAAGCTAGAGAGTAGTATCACATTTTTGTTGTTTTTGTTATGATCTTTAGTCTCTGATGACTAGTTTGATGCAGCTCTCCATGCTATTCTACCTCGTGCAAGCCTCTACATGTCTGCACAAGCCTTTCCATTTCTGCATAATCTATATTTGTTTCAAAGTGCCCACTGTATACAAACTTGGTCACTCTCTACAATCCCCCCCCCCTCCCCAACACTCCCTTGCCATTACCAAACTGGCAATTCTTTGATGCTTCAGCATGCGTCCTATGAACCGATGCCTTCTTGTAATCTAACGGTACCAAAAATTTATTTTTCCCCATTTCAATAACCTTCAGCATTGTTCTGTAGTACCAGATTTCAAAACCCTCTATTCTCTTCTTCTCTGATTTGTGTACTGTCCACGTTTCACTTTCGTACAAGGCTATACTAGCAACAAATACCTTAATAAAATATTCCTGACACTTAAAATTGTATTAGATGTTAGCAGATTCATCTTCTTCTGGAACGTTTGTCTCTCTATCCCATACTGCATTTTATATCCCCTCTACTTTCGCTTTCAGAGATTATGCTGTCCAAATACCAACCTTACTTACTACTTTTAGTGTCTTATTTCCTCATCTAATTCTCCCAGGATCGCATGATTTAATTCCATTAGCCTCATTTCACTTACGTTGATATTTATCTTATAATCTTTTCAAGACACCACCCGTTCTGTTCGACTGCTCTTTCATGTCCTGTGCTCTCTCTGATAGAATTACAATGTTTTTGTTTCTTCTCCCTGAATTTCACCTCCTTTGAGTCCCAAGTTTCTTCTTGGTTTTCTTTACAGTCTGCTCAGTATACAGATCGAATAACATAGGGGACAGGGTACAACCCTATCTTATTCCTTTTCAACTTCTGCTTCTCTTCGTGTCCTTCACCTCTTACAACTGTAGGGCGGTTTCCGTGCAAGTTATAAATAACCTTTTGCTACCTGTATTTTGTCCGTGCTGTCTTCAACTTACCGAAAGCTTTTTGTAAATCTAAAAATGCTATAAAAGTAGGTTTGCCTTTCTTTAATTTATCATCTGTCACAAGTCTTAGGGTCAGTATCGCTTCGCGTGTTCCGACATTTCTCCGAAACCCAAACTTATCTTCCCCAAGGTCGGTTTCTAATAGAAACTAATACCCATGGTTTCACCTTTAATCAGTTCATTTCCCTTTTTAAGTTCTCTAACCTATCTACCCTATTATTCGACGCTTCGATCTGTAGAATGGAAGTTTTGTTTTTCCTGATCACGGCATCCTCCTGAGTAGTTCCCACGCGGAGATCCGACTGGGCGACTGTTTTATCTCCGGAACATTTTACTCAAGAGGATGCAGTCATCATTGAGTCGTACAGTAGAACTACATGCCCTCACTTTCAGCACCAGCGTAGCAAGGCCATGGTGGCTAATGTTACAGAGCTACATCAGTCTACCTTACAGCCACAGTCAGATATCACATGTCAGACTGGCCTCTCCACATACACCCTTCCCTGGTGATTGCAACCCACCCCGTCAAGGTCCACGATTAAATAGAAGACAGAAAGATGGCGGAGAAGTGTTGATAAGAAAGAAATTATGCATTCACGAGTTTCAGTTGCAAATACTTTTATCCGGAAGACAGGTTTGTAGGAACAATATTTCAGCTTGAATGAGATTTTCACTCTGCAGCGGAGTGTGCGCTGATATGAAACTTCCTGGGTGTGTGCTGGAACAAGATCCAACTGTTGCTTTTCACGGGCAAGTGTCCTACCATCTGAGCTACCCAGTCACACAGTTTTGATCTGCCAGGAAGTTTCATGTCAGAACACACTCCGACGCAGAGGGAAAATCTCATTCTGGAAACATTCCTCAGGCTGTGGCTAAGCCATGTCTCCCCAATATCGTTTCTTCCAGGAGTGCTAGTTCTGCAAGGTTTGCAGGAGAGCTTCTGTGAAGTTTGGAAGGTAGGAGACGAGGTACTGGCAGAAGTAAAACTGTGAGGATGGGTCGTGAGTCACGCTTGGGCATCTTTAGATGGTAGAGCACTTGCCCGCGAAAGACAAAAGGTACCGAGTTCGAGTCTCGGTCCGGCACTCAGTTTTAATCTCCCAGGAAGTTTTCAATATTTAAGCTTAGTTAGAAACACATTTCAGTAAGCGAAAAGGTTCATTTCAGTATTTTGTCACTCCAGAATGCTGTTCTGAATGAATATTAGTCTATCTACATCTACATACATACTCCGCAATCCACCATACGGTGAGTGTTGGAGGGTACCTTGTACCACAACTAGCATCTTCTCTCCCTGTCCCACTCCCAAACAGAACGAGGGAAAAATGACTGCCTATATGCCTCTGTACAAGCCCTAATCTCTCTTATCTTATCTTTGTGGTCTTTCCGCGAAATGTAAGTTGGTGGCAGTGAAATTGTGCTGCAGTCAGCCTCAAATGCTGGTTCTCTAAATTTCCTCAGTAGCGATTCACGAAAAGAACGCCTCCTTTCCTCCAGAGTTCCCATCCTAGTTTCTGAAGCTTTTCCGTAACACTCCCGTGATGATCAAACCTACCAGTAACAAATCTAGCAGCCCGCCTCTGAATTGTTTCTATGTCCTCCCTCAATTCGATCTGATAGGGATCCCAGACGCTCGAGCAGTACTCAAGAATAGGTCGTATTAGTGTTTTATAAGCTGTCTCCTTTACAGATGAACCACATCTTCCCAAAATTCTACCAATGAACCGAAGACGACCATCCGGCTTCCCCACAACTACCATTACATGCTTGTACCACTTCATATCGCTCTGCAATGTTACGCCCAAATACTTAATCGACGTGACTGTGTCAAGCGCCACACTACTAATGCAGTATTCAAACATTACGGGATTCTTTTTCCTATTCATTTGCATTAATTTTCATTTATCTACATTTAGAGTTAGCTGCCATTCTTTAAACCAATTACAAATCCTGTCCAAGTCATCTTGTCTCCTCCTACAGTCACTCAACGACGACACCTTCCCGTACACCACAGCATCATCAACAAACAGCCGCACATTGCTATCCACCCTATCCAAAAGATCATTTATGTAGATAGAAAACAACAGCGGATCTACCACACTTCCCTAGGGCATTCCAGATGATACCCTCATCTCTGATGAACACTCACCATCGAGGACAACGTACTGGGTTCTATTACTTAAGAAGTCTTCGAGGCACTCACATATTTGGGAACCAATCCCATATGCTCGTACCTTAGTTAGGAGTCTGCAGTGGGGCACCGAGTCAAACGCTTTCCGGAAGTCAAGGAATATGGCAACCGCCTGATACCCTTCATCCATGGTTCGCAAGACATCATGTAAAAAAAGGGCGAGTTGCGTTTCGCGGGAGCGATGCTTTCTAAAGCCGTGCTGATGCATGGACAGCAACTTCTCCGTCTCAAGGAAATTCATTATATTCGAACTGAGAATATGTTCTAGAATCCTGCAACAAACCGATGTTAAGGATATTGGTCTGTAATTTTGAGGATCCGTCCCTCTACCCTTCTTATATACAGGCGTCACCTGCGCTTTTTTCCAGTTTCTCAGGACTTTACGTTGGGCAAGAGATTCGGGATAAATGCAAGCTAAGTAAGGAGCCAATACAGTAGAGTACTCTCTGTAAAACCGAATTGGAATCCAATCTGGACCTGGCGATTTATTTATTTTCAACCAATTCAGCTGCTTGACAACCCCAGGGATGTCTATTACTATGTCCTCCATACGGGAATCTGTACGAGACTCAAAACGGCGGTATGTTGGTACGATCCTCCTGCGTGAAAGATTTCTCAAATGCTAAATTTAAAATTTCAGCTTTCGTTTTGCTGTCTTCCGTTGCCAGGCCAGACTGATCAGTGAATGACTGGATGGAAGCCTTCAACCCGCTTACTGATTTTACGTAAGACCAGAATTTCCTTGGGTTTTCAGCAAGATCTTTTGCTAAGATATGACGGTGGTAGTGGTTGTATGCTTCGCGCATCGCTCTTTTTACAGCAGCACGAATCTCTACTAACTTTTGCCTGTCGTCATTCTCCTGATCTTTCTTGTACCGCAAGTGCAACTGTCTTTGCTTCCTGAGCATTCTCCGAATTGCGCTGTTAAACCACGGAGGGTCTTTTCCGTCCGTTTCTTTGGTACCTTTTCAGGTTCTGGTACGGAATCAAAGAAGACGCTACGTAGCCGAATGAAAGAGTTCGTTTGTACTATTCGCAAGTCACTACCAAAAATTTAAGTACTAGGGTGATCCAACTGAAACAAGACACGTATTTACTTTTTCTAAAGTCCGGAGGACTCATCTCCTCAAATATATGCACAAATTCTTCTATCTGGAGGGTAAGATGCGGCTACATGATCTACTCATCTAATATTGAAAATGCTTCTGTAAAGCCACATTTCAAAAGCTTGTATTCTCTTCTTGTCCGAACTGTCTATCGTTCCACGTTTCTCTTCCATACAACCCCACACTCTAGTCAAATACCTTCTGAAAAATTTCGTGAGAGTTCTAACAATTAAATCTATGTTCGATGTTAATAAATTTCTCGTCTTCGGAAAAGCTTTTCTTGCCATGCCGGTCTGCATTTTATGTCCTCTTTACTTCGACCACTGTCAGTTATTTTACTGCCCAGATAGCAAAACTCGTCTACTGCTTTTAGCGTCTCTTTTCCTAATCTAATTCCCTCAGCATCGCCTGAATTAATTCGACTACATTCCATTACCTTGTTTCGATTTTGTTAATGTTCATGCCGTAAACTCTTTTTCAAGACCCAGTCCATTCCGTTCTACTCCTATTCCAAGACCTTTGCTGTCTCTCACAGAATTACGAAGTCATCGCAAACCTCTTAAGTTTTTATTTCTTCTCCCTGAATTTTAATTCCTTCTCCAAATTTTTCTTTGTAATCCTTTCCAGTGTTCTCAATGTACTGATTGAATAATATCAGGGATAGGCAACAACCCTGTCGTCGTATTCCCTTTTCAACCACTGCTCGTTCCCCTTTCATGCACCTCGGTTCTTGTAGCTGCCGACTGATTTCTGTGCAAGTTAAAAACCCTGCCATCTTCAGAATTCCTAAACTTTTATTCCAATCGACATTGTCAAAAATTTACTGCAAATCTACAAAACATCTATAAACGTAGGTTTGTCTTTCCTATCTCCTAGGATTCTTACTTTACTTCCCGTGTCCGAAGGAGAATATCTAAACTCTCTTTCTCAAAACTCTGTTGGTTTAATGGCCTTGACATTGCTTAAAGTAGATCTTTAGTTGTGCAAACAAACTCTATTTTTGGGCTCATGAGCAAATGTTCAGTCGTCTGTGATTCTATGTATTCGTACTGGTCATGTTCAGAGTGGTCCGCCCCTGGTAGTTGATTGGTCAGCACGACGGAACGCCATACCTAACGGCCCGGGTTCGATTCGCGGCTGGGTCGGAGATTTTCTGCGCTTAGGGACTGGGTATGGTGTTGTCCTAATCGTAATCATTTCATCCCCATCGACACGCAAGTCGCCGAAGTAGCGTCAACTCGGAAGACCTGCACCAGGCCAACCGTCTACCCGACGGGAGGCCCTAGTCACAAGGCATTTACACTTTGCATCTTCAGAGTAGCTCCACTGAACCATGTTTACTTCGCATTTTGCGACTTCTGTTCTTAATCTATTCAGTGCTCTTGATGTACTATACTGTAGTTGCTACCTTTTGGTGATTTCCTCTTTGGGGCGCAGGTTTGTATTTTGCAGACAGGTTAGCCATTAAGATACGCGTCAGGTCTCAGGTCAGCTTCCTAGTAGTACCGTCTGCTGGATAAAGCTCTTCCCTGAATTAAGACACATTGGATCTGTTTGGTGGTTGTACAAGTGTCGTGTGTTGGTTTGTTGCCATTTCTTCTCTAATTCACTGACTTGTTTGCGTCTGATATTTGGTTGTGCTATGGCTACAAATGGGAGAATTCTGAGGACAAGTGGCTCAGACATCCGGTGACAGTCCTGACAGTTTAACTTAAAGGCACGTTAGTTGCTTGGAGTGGTAAGAACGCCTCCCATACGGGTGCCGCATATTCTCAGGTTGCAAAACAGTCCCATTGCTGATGATCGAAGAACTTCAGGCTGGCGATTCCCATGGTGAACCAGTCAGTTCACGTATTAATTATGTCCCTTGCACACATTTTTCCTTTTAAATCAGGGCAGCGTTTTTTAAACGAGAGTATACGGTCTAGGCTGACTCCCAAGTATTTTGATTTGGCGCAGTGCTATAGCCTACCACTCTCCATTCTGTTTCCAACTGTCTTGAGGCTTCTCGGTTACTTAAGTGAAATGCGCATAGTTTCGTTTTTCTTGCGTTAGGTCGCAGGTGATTTTTTTCAAAGCACTTCCCCGGGGCATCCAATGCCTCTGTCAGTTTTCTTTCCACCTCTTCAAATGTTCTTCCTTGAGCAATAATGTTAGTGTCGTCTGCTTACATAAATATCTTTATTTCCAGCTGAGGTGGCTGGTCATTTGTGTACATTTTGTACCGAACAGGAGAAAGAACGGTGGTAGGCCATCCTGTTCGTTAATCCATCTACTTTTCTTCCCTCAGAGCATTACGTAGAAACACCAACTCTGCAGCACGCCTCTTAACTCGGAAGTCAGTCAAATGTCCTTTCTAATTTCATAGATTTTCGTGAAGGGTCGTCAGTGGATTACTGTATTATATACAGCAAAAAATTCACGAAGACAGCAGCAATTATTAAATTCCTTTCAAAGCCGTCTTGAATGTGTTGAATCAGATTTAATATTTGGCTGTGGAATGCTTTCTCTGCTCTGAAACCTGCTTGTTCAATGATAAATTATGTATCGATTTTAGTTGCTATTCTTTACAGAAACATTCTTTCAAATAACTGGTATAGATGGTTGTTGTTGTTGTTGTTGTTGTTGTAGTCTTCAGTCCAGAAACTGGTTTGATGCAGCTCTCCATGCTACTCTACCCTGTGCAAGCTTCTTCATTCCCAGTACCTACTGCAACCTACATCCTTCTGAATCTGCTTAGTGTATTCATCTCTTGGTATCCCCCTACGATTTTTACCCTCCACGCTGCCCTCCAATACTAAATTGGTGATCCCTTTGTGATGGATAATTTACGATCGCGCACGCAGAAGAGCGCTGCGCCAGCGACCGATTTTATAAATAATTTTGTTCTTTTTTTTTACTTTTGCGTAGTTTTTTTGTTTTTAAGAACTAATGGGGGTCTCTCTCTCTTGTCTTGATACGAAAGACGTGTATTTTTCCGCGATGTGTTGAATGTGCTTTTGGTGAAAATTAAAATTACATTACAAAGCGATGTTGTTTCAACAGTTAATGAGAAGAAGATAAAATAAAAGGTAACACTACAATTGGCGACCGTGACAGGACGTGCAATCTTCGGATTTGATACAAGTGCAGTTTGGATTTGATACAAGTGCAGTTATTATAAATTTTGGACATTTTATCTAATTTTAACCACTTAATAGCATCAGAAAATGAATTTGGACTAAGTCTCATTCATTTCAATTGTAATGTTACGTGCATGAAATTTACAACAATATTGTTTTCCCTGTTATTAATTTGTGTTAATTTTCATTTTCATGTTGAGGAAATTAATTTGGTAAAAAAAAGGGAAAAGGATAACGTTCCATAAAATAATTTGCACGGACGCGAAAGAAAAATTTTGGATCGAAAACTATATATTTGACGCTACATTTGCAACATAAGACTGAAAAAAAAGGTGAGTACAGCAATTTACATTTTTTCCAGTTTCAAACAGCCATCTGTACTTCCTTTATTCCGATCCATTTATTTCGAAATTATTTTTTTCAAATTGTAGTTAAAATTGATTTACTACTATTATTGCAAATGATAAGTGAAGAGCATATTCACAGTCATTTATTTGTGAGAGGGAAATTTCAGTGCCAATTTAATAATTCAATTTCTAATTAGAAATCATATAGAAATATCCATTTCCATAAGAGAAATTTCAAATTTCAACATATCATATTTAAAAAATTTCTTTTTTGCCATTGGAAAATTTTATTTGCAATTAATTATGAAAATCGCAAGATGGACGCTAGACGCGTAGAAATTGTTTCCGCGGACGAGCTTAGTGAAAGTGACACATTGCAAAACATGTCCGACAGTCAAATGAATATTGAACTTAATAGGGAGGATGTTCAAGACATAATTTTACCGGATCGATTAAGACAACAACCCCTATATTTAAACAGATATACAGGCGAATGGAGAGTGAGTACTACGCGACAAAACGTGACATTGACAACGTCAACTTCAGAATCAGACACGAAAAAATGACAAAACTAAGACACAGGACTCTGACATGCTCAACCAGATTCTGAAGTTACTTGGTGACCAAAACAGAAAATTTGACACTTTAGACAAAAGATTTGACGCTTTAGACGAGAAAAATGACAATTTAAAACGTGACATTGGGAAATTTGACACTAAATTCGATGAACTGACACGGGACATAAAACAAATTTTTGAAAAACAATCGAGACAAATTGCCGACTTGACAGAAACCACCAGTAGTCTTGGAAGGAAATTTACTGACTTATCAGACAAGGTTACGAGACAAGAAAAGGTATTTGTGGAATTCAGTGACGAGACAAAAACTGACTTACAACGATGTAATGAGAAATTGTTAACAGTAGTTTTTGAACAACAGAAAACCAGTACCCAAGTTGACGAATTACGACAGTCACACAATTCCGTAAAAACAAACCAAGAACACTTAGACCTGACGATTACAGACCTTTCAGACAGATTAAATAATGTAACATTGGAGCAGAAATCCTTACAGAAAAAGTTAGAAAAGCTTGAAGACAGAGCAGATGTAGCATCTTTAAAGAATGACACAACTCTAGCAGAAAAACTTGTACATGAATGCAAATTATGTGATGATTATTTAGATGAAAAGTTTGAGACAATGACACAGATCATTTTAGATAAGACAAAGGAACAAGTAAAGGGAGAAACAGATAATATTCAGAAAGAGGTACGTAAACTTAAAGAGAATGTAATACCAAGTTCGTCAGTGATACCAAAACCCATAACAGACAACCAAAACATAAATGAGAATCATAATAATGCTAGACCCAGCACACAGCCGAAAATAGAATTACCAATGAGTGATACAAATCCCAATGAACCATTTTCAATGCTACCAAAAGATCAAAATTACTATCAGACATCACCACATACTATGCACAGTTTGACACAAAATACAGGACCCATAATATCATCGGGAGTAGATGATGAAACATTAGTACGACATGGATACTTTCAGACATTTTCATGTGATGAGAAAGACAAAGTGCATCCGATTGTTTTCATCCGCTCTTTTGATGGTATTTTCCCGAGACATTGGTCAGAAGCCGACAAAATTCGATATGTTACAAATTTGTTACGTGGAAGAGCAGCTAAGTGGGGAGCAGCAATTAAAAGACGATGTTTAACATTTGAACAGTTTGAACAAGCATTTCTTGAGGAATTCTGGTCGATCACAGAACAGCAAAGTTTAAAACGAGAAGTATACAATCCAGAAATTTACAACCCGAAGAAAGAGACTTTACGACAATACTTTGAACGCTACCTAGACAAAACATTATATTGGACAAAACCAGCAGATTTACCAGACGTAATTAGAACACTTAAAAGCCACTTACCCTTTCCTTACCGTGATAAATTAATAGGAGTGTCCGAGGACAACATAAAGAATTTGTTCAGTTATGTTGATGAGATAGATGTTGTTTACAGAGATGAGATCAGGAATTTCAATCAATTGTATCCGATCCATCCAAGCAATTTGCGTACGCACAACAGAAATGACAGAGGCTATTGGAATCCGCCTCCGACACCACAACAAAACACTCAAAGAAACAATTCACACTACACTGGGTCAAATCCATTCAATATTAGGAGAAACAACTCGCAGCATTGGCAAGGAAACAGTAATTGTTACTATAATGGTTATCCGAACAGTAATTACAATCAGAACAATAACAGTTATATTCAAAATAACAACAACAGAAGAAGGAACAGAAATTATACAGATCAAAGAAGAGAGGATAACAGGTACCATCCAGGATATTTTCAGAGAAACAACATCCAACAACATCCAAACATGTATTGCAGGAATAACAGTAATGACAACACCAGTTACAGTCATGGGCGAAATAATGTATGGGGAAATCACAATGGACAACCGCCACGACACATGCAATACAGCAACCCTCAATTTGTACCTAACGGAACTCCCAATGCGACGCGGGGTAATGTCAACAACCAAACAGCTGATACTTGGGTGACGCGCGACAGAAATGTAAATATTATTGAGTTGGACAATGAACCCAACCCGCAGCAACAACCGAATTTGCCGGAAAACGAACGACGACCTAGCTAAGCGCTCGAGTTACGGTCAATAGGGAGCAGAGCGCAACGGAACCGACGATTTGTTTTCTCCGATATGATGGCAGTAAGAAAATAGAAAAAGAATTATATCAGGATGTAGATTTTAATAGTACCAGTAAAACAAAGAAGATTATTCAGGCTATAACACGAGTTATGATTGGTAGTTATGAAGTGGAAGTAATGTTAGATACAGGAGCAGCAGCAAGTGTCATTTCAATGTCCTTATATAATGAACTCAAACAAATAATGAAAATACAAACGTTGCCAGTACAGAATTGTCACATTATAAGTGCCACCGGTAACAAATCAAAGAATGTGAAATTTCAAGTGCTAATTAACTTCACATTTTCAAATATACCACTCAATTACAGTTTTCTGGTAGTAGACAAATTAGTTATGCACTGCATATTAGGAATTGACTTTTTGAATGAATATCAAGCAATCATAGATTTAGGAAAAGGGAAATGTCATTCAACCGTAAACCAACAACAACTGACAATAGAGTTAACACAGGGTAAAAACTTAAACAGTAAACAAGGTAAAATTGAACAGTTACATTTTGTGTATCCACCAGCAATAAACATATGTGATTTAACTTTTAATGAAGCTGTATCTCAGGAATTGAACCTAATGATTTATATGAGAAATGCACAGAATCTGAATATCTGACGAAGGAACAACAACTTGAATTACTTGAAGTTTTGCAGCAATTTGCTGAGGTATTTGTGGAGAAACCTGGAATTATTAGAGGCTATACTTATGAGATGGATGTTAAACCACACAAAACATACTGTAGAACATATTATAATATTCCTTGGTCAAAGAAACCCGCAGTTTTGAAAGAGATTGAAAAAATGCAAGCTTGGGGTATCATTGAAAGGTCACATTCACCATATTGCAGTCCGATCCTAGCAGTTAATAAAGAGGATGGTAGTGTAAGGTTAGTGCTGGATGCACGAGAAATTAACAAAGTTATAATCCCAATCAACACACGACCTATTAATTTGGAAGAACAACTTTTAAAAAGTCATAATGTACAGTATTTAACCAATATCGACCTCCGCTCATCATTTTGGCAGGTGAACCTCCATAAAAACACTCGTAAATACACTGCATTTCTATGTGAGGGACGTAGTTATCAATTTTGTGTTCTACCCTTTGGTCTACGAGTGAGTGCTGGAGTATTTATCGAAGCCTTAGATGCTGTTCTTGGACCACAATTGTTATCGCAGATCACAGTTTATGTTGACGACATTGTCATTGCAACCACTACTTGGGAAGAACATGTAAATCTTTTGAAGCAACTTCTGACTAAATTTTCTGACGCAGGTGTCACTATCAATTTATCAAAGACGAAATTAGGGAGGAGAGAAATCAAATTCCTTGGTCACATCATATCAGCTGAAGGCATTTATCCAGACTCAAGAAAAATTGATGCAATAAAGAATTTTCCATCCCCACAGAATCGTAAACAACTCAAAGCCTTTCTTGGTCTATCTTCATTCTTCAGGAAATTTGTACCCTACCACCTTCTTAACAGTCCACATCTTCTATCTTTACTCAAAAGAAATAATATTTGGAAATGGACAGAGTTCTGTCAGACAGATTTTGAAGCGATTAAGGATGCTTTAGTTAATGCACCATTCTTATGTCATCCTGACATGATGTCAGACTTTTGCCTAGTAACAGATGCAAGTTCCTATGGCCTCGGAGCATTTTTATTCCAAATTCATGTAGAAGATGAACAAACAGTCATCAAACCTATAAGTTTTGCTAGCCGCACGCTCACTCAATGCGAAAAGTCATATTCAGTGACCGAGCGCGAAACACTTGCCATAGTATGGGCGTTTCGCAAGTTTCGCTACTTTCTATGGGGAAAACGTACTAAGCTTTATACTGATCATCAAGCTCTTTCTTTCCTGCTATCATGTAAGTTATTACATCCACGTCTTGCACGCTGGTGTGCATCACTAAAAGAATATGATTTTGATATTATATATATAAAAGGATAATCCAACATAATAGCCGATGCTCTATCTCGTTTGCCACAAGGCCTACAAGAATTTTCAGATGTGACAGAACAAACATCAGATTTTAAAATTTTACTCATGTATGACGATACATTTGCACCTTACTACAAAAACATGTGCAGGAAGTTAGCCATATTGCAGGACAATGATCCCAGGTGGATCCAGATAAAGAATAAATTACGTGCAGGAACGGACCCACATCTTGAAAAATATTACACGTTACACAAAGAAGTATTATTTCACCAACGAAACCCTGAATTACAGCATTGGTGTGTTTGCTTACCTGAAGCTCATGTTGATGATTTTATTTTATTTACACACAGAACTTGGGGACACTATGGTGTAACCAAATGTACAGATAAGATTATACAATATTGCTATTTTCCAAATTTAAGGCGAAGAGTATTGAGTAATATTAGGAAATGCATCATATGTCAGAAAGCCAAATATTCTAATCGCACAAGCATGAATGAATTGCACCCAATCATACCTAACAGGCCATTACAGCTAATTTCTTTAGATATTGCAGGACCCTATCCACAAGCACGTGGAGGAATGAAATACATCCTTGCTGTGTTAGATGTTTTCACAAAGTATTTAAAATTATATGCTTTACGTTCAGTTTCTACCACTGCTATTACCAGACGTCTATTAACAGATTATTTTGTAAGAATAGGAAAACCTGAAGTTATGATCACGGATAATGCAGCATATTTTACCAGTTTAAAATGGAAGACATTTATTGAAGAACAGAATGTTAAACATATTTTAATTTCAAGATTTCATGCAGCAAGGAACCCAGTAGAAAGAACATTTCGAGAATTTGGACAGTTTATGAGAACACACACACCAGAGAAGCACACAAAATGGGTAGAACACCTAGCACCATTTGAACAAATAGTGAACAATTTAACTCACATTTCTACTGGATACACACCAACTGAATTAATTATGGATAAAACAGAAAGAAATGAATGGACAGACCCTCTACCTAAATTTACAGCAACAACAAATCATGTTAGTTTAGGAGAAAAGGTAATACAAGCTTACACAACATTATGTGACAAAGCTAAGGAAAGAAAGCAGAAATATGACAGAGGTGTCAGGAAAGCACAAACATTTCAAGTTGATGAGTTAGTTTTACTAAGAACACATCCTAAACCCACAAAACTGAAACATTTAAACAGGAAATGGCAGATCTTATACTCTGGACCATACCGGATTGCAAATATTCCACACCCTGGCTGTTATTCATTAGAATATCCATTAACACATAAACCCAGAGGTCTACAGCCACACAGACATTTGAAAAGATACATACAGTAAAATGTTAGCTACTGAGGAGAAGATAATTAATATGATATACAGTTATGATGAGCCTACATTTAAATTATACAGATACTTACAATCTAATGAATGCAGGTAAGTCTAGAAAGCAATGTGAACCATCCAATAGCTAATAAGATATTTGGTTATAAGAGGAGTTGCTATTGAGGCATATACACATTAGAGGAGGCATATACACATTAGAGGAGGCAGAGAACTGAACAGAATTATTTTCTTTAGGAGGCATGTGATAATAGTAATGTTGATATGAGTGATGTGAGTGACTGAATGAGATGAGTGAATGTAATTTTAGTTTAATAAGAGGATAAATAGTAATATGGAGAGAGGTAAATGGAATATAAGATGAGAAAAGGGTATTATTATTGTTGTTGTTGTTGTTGTTGAAGTAAAAAGTAAGTGGTGATGAATAAGAGGAATATATATATTATATATATATATATATATATATATATATATATATATAATATATATATATATATATATATATATATATAATGCTGAGGAATAAGTATATGTTATTTTGTGAAGAATGAATAATGGGTAGGTGAGAATGTTATGAGTAATTGAGAATATGTTGAGAGGAGAGAAACTAGAGTTGAACGCTATATCACATGTACTCATGGAATACAGCATGAAAGTAGTGGAAAGAATATTATTTATTGAAAGATTGGTATGCCTGAGATAATAACTTATGTGGTGTCTTATATATTCTTATAACTAAAGGTGAAAGGATAGATTTATGTGGAAAGAATTATTTACAGCAGCCACTGTTGGAAATATACCAGAAGATTTAAATCTATAACACTTTAACACTAATCTAATGGGAACTTGTAATGAAATTTTTGGAGTTATGTAGACTTGACACTTCAGATTGGAAGAATTATTTAAGAGAACATATTTAGCAGTCATCTAATGACATAATTAAAGCTCATCTACTGAACTGAACTGATGCACCATTAAATAGAAAGGAGAATAAGGAGAAAACAAAACGTCAGTCCTCTGTTGCGGCTCATACTCTCATCCCTTCCTTAGAAAAATTTATACATGTTGATGAAATATTGGACATTATATAATTCGTGATTATCTGACAGTATGGAGAGACATACACAAATATTTATTTATGAATAGAATTTTACAGGTACCACAAGGTAACTACAGAATGGATATACAGCATGGAACGCAGCAGCAATTATCTAAGAAGATTTATTTATTTATTAAGTAAAACATTTATTTATATTGCTTGACACTCATGAAAGGAAGGAGATGAACTACACAAACTTTATAGGAACATGATTGACTTGAACTAGATATATATATATACACTTACCACACTGATGTACATACTTGTAGGATCCTAAGATATTTAGAGGGGCACCACTCTTAGAAACGGTAATAGAGGGGTACCACTCTTAGAAACAGCAATAGTGGGGACACCACACTTAGAAACGGTATTAGGTATAGGAACTTTTACGTTATATTAAGTTAACATGTATTTTATTTATCATATTTTATTTGGTGTAGTCCACTGTAGGAGATGACTTTACCAGTATTTATGAAGTAGTTAGCAACCATTCCATGAACCTCTCCTCCTACAGAGGGCTGTCTTGAAGCTTGAAATATGTGTAAATTTTATTCCAGGGTGCAGGATGAATTTTAAGTTGAATATTCTAGCGAGTTGCCACAATTATCTTCAAATGTTGCAAGTGTAACGAAAAAAATATATGTATAAAAAAAATGAGCTAACAAAATGTATATTTCAATCTGAATGTAATATAATTCACATGTCAGCACAATGATATTGAATGTAACGTAAAAAAAATTGACTAAATTTTCATTTAATTCTGTATATGTACTATATGACAACAATGTAACTCATGTAATGATTAATTGTAAATATCGGAGCGTGGAATGTCAGATCACTTAATCGGGCAGGTAGGGTTAGAAAATTTAAAAAGGGAGATGGATAGGTTAAAGTTAGATATAGTGGGAATTAGTGAAGTTCGGTGGCAGGAGGAACAAGACTTTTGGTCAGGTGATTACAGGGTTATAAATACAAAATCAAATAGGGGTAATGCAGGAGTAGGTTTAATAATGAATAAAAAAATAGGAGTGCGGGTTAGCTACTACAAACAGCATAGTGAATGCATTATTGTGGCCAAGATAGACACAAAGCCCACGCCTACTACAGTAGTACAAGTTTATATGCCAACTAGCTCTGCAGATGATGAAGAAATAGATGAAATGTATGACGAGATAAAAGAAATTATTCAGGTAGTGAAGGGAGACGAAAATTTAATAGTCATGGGTGACTGGAATTCGTCAGTAGGAAAAGGGAGAGAAGGAAACATAGTAGGTGAATATGGATTGGGGGGAAGGAATGAAAGAGGAAGCCGCCTTGTAGAATTTTGCACAGAGCATAACTTAATCATAGCTAACACTTGGTTCAAGAATCATGAAAGGAGGCTGTATACATGGAAGAAGCCTGGAGATACTGACAGGTTTCAGATAGATTATATAATGGTAAGACAGAGATTTAGGAACCAGGTATTAAATTGTAAGACATTTCCTGGGGCAGATGTAGATTCTGACCACAATCTATTGGTTATGAACTGCAGATTGAAACTGAAGAAACTGCAAAAAGGTGGGAATTTAAGGAGATGGGACCTGGATAAACTGAAAGAACCAGAGGTTGTAGAGAGTTTCAGGGAGAGAATTAGGGAACAATTGACAGGAATGGGGGAAAGAAATACAGTAGAAGAAGAATGGGTAGCTCTGAGGGATGTAGTGGTGAAGGCAGCAGACGATCAAGTAGGTAAAAAGACGCGGGCTAATAGAAATCCTTGGGTAACAGAAGAAATATTGAATTTAATTGATGAAAGGAGAAAATATAAAAATGCAGTAAATGAAGCAGGCAAAAAGGAATACAAACGTCTCAAAAATGAAATCGACAGGAAGTGCAAAATGGCTAAGCAGGGATGGCTAGAGGACAAATGTAAGGATGTAGAGGCTTGTCTCACTAGGGGTAAGATAGATACTGCCTACAGGAAAATTAAAGAGACCTTTGGAGAGAAGAGAACCACTTGTATGAATATCAAGAGCTCAGATGGCAACCCAGTTCTAAGCAAAGAAGGGAAAGCAGAAAGGTGGAAGGAGTATATAGAGGGTTTATACAAGGGCGATGTACTTGAGGACAATATTATGGAAATGGAAGAGGATGTAGATGAAGATGAAATGGGAGATAAGATACTGCGTGAAGAGTTTGACAGAGCACTGAAAGACCTGAGTCAAAACAAGGCCCCGGGAGTAGACAACATTCCATTAGAACTACTGATGGCCTCAGGAGAGTCAGTAATGACAAAACTCCACCATCTGGTGAGCAAGATGTATGAGACAGGCGAAATACCCTCAGACTTTAAGAAGAATATAATAATTCCAATCCCAAAGAAAGCAGGTGTTGACAGATGTGAAAGTTACCGAACTATCAGTTTAATAAGTCACAGTTGCAAAAATACTAACGCGAATTCTTTACAGACGAATGGAAAAACTGGTAGAAGCCGACCTCGGGGAGGATCAGTTTGGATTCCGTAGAAATGTTGGAACACGTGAGGCAATACTGACCTTACGACTTATCTTGGAAGAAAGATTAAGAAAAGGCAAACCTACGTTTCTAGCATTTGTAGACTTAGAGAAAGCTTTTGACAATGTTGACTGGAATACTCTCTTTCAAATTCTGAAGGTGTCAGGGGTAAAATACAGGGAGCGAAAGGCTATTTACAATTTGTACAGAAACCAGATGGCAGTTATAAGAGTCGAGGGGCATGAAAGGGAAGCAGTGGTTGGGAAAGGAGTGAGACAGGGTTGTAGCCTCTCCCCGATGTTATTCAATCTGTATATTGAGCAAGCAGTAAAGGAAACAAAAGAAAAATGCGGAGTAGGTATTAAAATTCATGGAGAAGAAGTAAAAACTTTGAGGTTCGCCGATGACATTGTAATTCTGTCAGAGACAGCAAAGGACTTGGAAGAGCAGTTGAACGGAATGGACAGTGTCTGGAAAGGAGGATATAAGATGAACATCAACAAAAGCAAAACGAGGATAATGGAATGTAGTCAAATTAAGTCGGGTGATGCTGAGGGAATTAGATTAGGAAATGAGACACTTAAAGTAGTAAAGGAGTTTTGCTATTTAGGGAGTAAAATAACCGATGATGGTCGAAGTAGAGAGGATATAAAATGTAGACTGGCAATGGCAAGGAAAGCGTTTCTCAAGAAGAGAAATTTGTTAACATCGAATTTAGATTTAGGTGTCAGGAAGTCGTTTCTGAAAGTATTTGTATGGAGTGTAGCCATGTATGGAAGTGAGACATGGACGATAACTAGTTTGGACAAGAAGAGAATAGAAGCTTTCGAAATGTGGTGCTACAGAAGAATGCTGAAGATAAGGTGGGTAGATCACGTAACTAATGAGGAGGTATTGAATAGGATTGGGGAGAAGAGAAGTTTGTGGCACAACTCGACTAGAAGAAGGGATCGGTTGGTAGGACATGTTCTGAGGCATCGAGGGATCACAAATTTAGCATTGGAGGGCAGCGTGGAGGGTAAAAATCGTAGAGGGAGACCAAGAGATCAATACACTAAGCAGGTTCAGAAGGATGTAGGTTGCAGTAGGTACTGGGAGATGAAGAAGCTTGCACAGGATAGAGTGGCATGGAGAGCTGCATCAAACCAGTCTCAGGACTGAAGACCACAACAACAACAATTTGTATATTCATGTACTTATTATATCGAGAAATGTATTTTAAGGAGATGTTAATGAACTGCAAAGGACTTGTGCATGTAGCACATGATTCATATAAATGGAACTGAAAATGCAAAGAAGAAACCAACGTGATGGAACACTGGTCAAGAAATATTTACTTAGTGTCAATATGCTTTGAAGTGTATGGTGTTGTGGAAGCCGGCAGGTCTTCAGGTTGGTGTAAAAGACAAGCTCATCACCTGTCGTAGGCAGTGAGGTGTTTCCTGTGCCCTCATTGATCATTTATACCCCAGTAGACGCCACCAAAATTCGACTGCTGGAGATCACAATTTCGTGTTGACACATTGAACAAACTTTGGATTTTCTTCAAGTCACACGCAAGAGATCCAGGCAGTACACACACACTCAGAATCCGATACTACGTTTAAAGACATTGGAGCAATATAATAGAAACATTTATCGTTCGAATTAATTCCATTGTAAACACGAATCATGTGAACTGAATTCAAACGCTGCGCTAAGCAACGATAATACGCAGCAATTCAAAGACATTTTTGTTACGACTCCTAAAGAAGATACACACCAAAAAGACTGTATACAAAGACTGATATGCAAAGAGCATTGTGCACAGAAATATTTTTTGTAATATGTAAATTTCTTATTTTCTCATATATGTATGTATCTATGTATATTTTCTATACTGCCACGCTCGCTTGCGGAGCGTGTCAGTAGAGGAGGCATTGTAATGGTACTTTGACTTCCGCAAAGTTATAATTTACGATCGCGCACGCAGAAGAGCGCTGCGCCAGCGACCGATTTTATAAATAATTTTGTTCTTTTTGTTTTACTTTTGCGTAGTTTTTTTGTTTTTAAGAACTAATGGAAGTCTCTCTCTCTTGTCTTGATTCGAAAGACGTGTATTTTTCCGCGATGTGTTGAATGTGCTTTTGGTGAAAATTAAAATTACATTACAAAGCGATGTTGTTTCAATAGTTAATGAGAAGAAGATAAAATAAAAGGTAACACTACACCTTGATGCCTCAGAATGTGTCCTACCAACCGATCCCTTCTTCTAGTCAAGTTGTGCCACAAACTTCTCTTCTCCCCTATCTTATTCAATACCTCCTCATTAGTTATGTGATCTACCCATCTAATCTTCAGCATTCTTCTGTAGCACCACATTTCGAAAGCTTCTATTCTCTTCTTGTCCAAACTATTTATCGTCCATGTTTCGCTTCCATACAATTACTTTCAGAAACGACTTCCTGACATTTAAATCTATACTCGATGTTACCAAATTTCTCTTCTTCAGAAACGCTTTCATTGCCATTGCCAGTCTACATTTTATATCCTCTCTACTTCGACCATCATCAGTTGTTTTGCTCCCCAAATAGCAAAACGCCTTTACTACTTTAAGTGTCTAATTTCCTAAGCTAATTCCCTCAGCATCACCGGACTTAATTCGACTACATTCCATTATCCTCGTTTTGCTTTTGTTGATGTTCATCTTATATCCTCCTTTCAAGACACTATCCATTCCGTTCAATTGCTCTTCCAAGTCCTTTGCTGTCTCTGACATGTTAAAGAAATAGGATGGAAATATTTTGACTCAGTCGGCTCTTCGCCAGGCTTTGGTAATGCCACTATTTGTGCTTGCCTCCACTGTTTGGGAATTTCAGACGTTTCTGAGCATCTGTTCGTCATCCTCACTAGCCTTTCATTAGCTTTTGGACTAAACTGCTTTATTTGTTCATTTCGTCCGCCATCCGGGCATGCTGCTTTATTTTCTGTCAGTTCTCTCATTGCCCTTCCCTCTTGTGCAGATGAGAATTGCGCTTCTGAAGATTCGTTCTCTCCTCTCGTGTTTCGCTTGAGATTCAGTCTGGTCGCCTTATGTCTTGTCTCACCATTCAGTAGTAGTTGGTGAGCAATATGGTTCGGAGCAACATTTTTAATCAACGGTGGACTAGTAGGATCACTCCTAAGATATTTTATCAGGTTCTACGCTCTCCGACTGTTCTGTTTCATGTCGAGATAGGACAGTAATTCAGCTAATCTTTCCATTCTTTGTTCCGCTTTGTTTCGGAGTACTCGTCTCGCTTCAGCTGTCTCTGTTGAGTAAGATCTTCGTTGTACTTGTTATGATAGTCGCTCAAAAGGTCTTGTGACCTTGAGCCAAGAGCAGATATAAATTGGGCCCTACATCTACGTGAAATATGCCTCCACTTTTTATTTAGAAGTTCGACAAATTTTTTGTCGTTTTTCGGGTCTGCCTGAATGTTTTCAACTTCCGAGATCCAGTTCTTCTCTGAAAGCCTTCCATTTCACTTTCTTGAAGTTAAAACGGCGTCCAAAGAGTACACTTTCTACTCAGACAATTGCAGAAAATATGCAAGACACAACACCATGCTGAGTCCTAGAGAAAGTTTCTTCTACTGTTTTTGTATCATGATGAGAAACTTTCTCAGTGATGAAGATGTCAGGATTACACCCTCTCTGCCATGTGTCGTTGTTAAAGGATGGCCTTCGTTTAGGATCAAAACAGTCCCCCTCCTTCTGTCCAAATTCCCAGTTCTTCCCCATTTTCATCACTTGAGTTATATCCTCAGCTAACATTTCGACAGTTACAGGGTACATCGAAGGAGCCTCCTCGAATTACTGTCGTAGAGAGAATACAATCAGTCGTATCCTGGAGACGTTGAACTAGTGATATTGGCTACTCCTTCTACCACCGGGAAACATCAGAAAAGAACTTTCTAGGATAAGTTATAGAGTCAGTATTGCCTCACGTGTTCCAACATTTCTCTGGAATTCGAACTTATCTTCGCTGAAGCCAGGTTCTATCAGTTTTTCCTTTCTCCTGTAAATAATTCGTGTTAGTACTTTAAAGTCATGACTTGTTAATCTTATATTATATGTACTATATATTATATTAATTTCTTTTGATCCTGCGACCACTATGAATGAAGACATATAAGAATTAAAGACAGCTGTCAGTGTCTGCCCACTGACAGCTAATGTCTTTAACTTGTTTGTGTCTTGACTTACTAATCTGATAGTTTGGTAATACTCCCATCTGCCAGCACCTGCTTTCTTTGGAACAGCAGTTATAGTTATTGTTGTTGTGGTCTTCAATCCGAACACTGGTTCGATGCAGCCCTCCATGCTACTCTGTCCTGTGCAACCCGCTTCACCTCCGAATAACTGCTGCAACCTACATCCTTCTGAATCTGCTTACTATATTTGTCTCTGTCTCCCTCTACGATTTTCACTCACCACACTTCCCTCCAGTACAAAACTGGTGATCCCTTGATGTCTCAAAATGTGTCCTTTTTGGCGATCCCTTCTTTTAGTCAAGGTGTGCCACAAATTTCTTGTCTCTGCAGTTTCATTTATGATCTCTTCCTTAGTTACCTGATCTACCCATCTAATCTTAAGCATCCTTTTGCAGCACTACATTTCATAAGCTTCTACGCTCTTCCTCGCTAATCTGTTCATCGGCCATGTTTCACTGCCATACATGGCTTTCGGCCATTATAAATTATTTTGCTGCCCAAATAGCAAAAACTATGTACAATCTTTAGTGTCTCGTTTACCACATCTGATTACCCTAGCATTGATTTAATTCGACTACGTTCCATTATCCTTGTTTTTCTTTTGTTGACGAACATGTTATATCCTCCTCTCAAGACACGGTGCATTCCGTCCAACTGATATTCCAAGTCCGTTAATGTCTCTGACAGAATTACAATGTTATTGCCAAATCTCAAATTTTTGTTCTCCTCCCTGAACTTTAATTCCTTCTCCAAATATTTCTTTTGTTTCCTTTACTGCTTGCTCAGTGTACAGATTGAATAACATTGGGACTGGTTACAGCCATGCCTCACTCCTTCTCAACCACCGTTCCCCTTTCATGCCCCTCGACTCTTATAATTGCCTGCTTGTTACTTTACAGGTTGCAAATAATTTGCTTCCTGGATTAAACCCCGCATCCCCCATGAACAATGGACCTTGCCGTTGGTGGGGAGGCTTGCGTGCCTCAGCAATACAGATAGCCGTACCGTAGGTGCAACCACAGTGGAGGGGTATCTGTTAAGAGGACAGACAAACGTGTGGTTCCTGATGAGGGCAGCAGCCTTTTCAGTATTTGCAGGGGCAACAGTCTGGATGATTGACTGATCTGACCTTGTAACACCAACCAAAACGGCCTTGCTGTGCTGGTACTGCGATCGGTTGAAAGCAAGGGGAAACTACAGCCGTAATCTTTCCTGAGGGCATGCATGGTTAAATGATCATGGCGTCCTCTTGGGTCAAATATTTTGCAGGTAATATAGTCCCCCATTCGGATCTCCGGGTGGGGACT
Organism: Schistocerca cancellata; assembly: GCF_023864275.1. NCBI lineage: Eukaryota > Metazoa > Arthropoda > Insecta > Orthoptera > Acrididae > Schistocerca > Schistocerca cancellata. Next base: position 934,380,018 of record NC_064626.1, read on the forward strand.
ACTCAGGAGCGTCATTATTAGGAGAAAGAAAACTGGCGTTCTACGGATCGGAGCGTGGACTGTCAGATCCCTTAATCGGGCAGGAAGGTTAGAAAATTTAAAAAGAGAAATGGATAGGTTAAAGTTAGATATAGTGGGAATTAGTGAAGTTCGGTGGCAGGAGGAACAAGACTTCCGGTCAGGTGAATACAGGGTTATGCTGGAGTAGATTTAATAATGAATACAAAATAGGAGTGCGGATAAGCTACGACAAACAGTATAGTGAACGCATTATTGTGGCCAAGATAGACACGAAGCTCACGCCTACCGCAGTAGCACAAATTTATATGCCAACTAGCTCTGCAGATGACGAATAGATTGATGAAATGTGTGGTAAGGTGAAAGAAATTATTCAGATAGTGAAGGGAGACGAAAATTTAATAGTCATGGTTCAGATGGTTCAAATGGCTCTGAGCAGTATGGGACTCAACATCTGAGGTCATCAGTCCCCTAGACTCAGAACTACTTAAACGTAAGGACATCACCCAGATCCATGCCCGAGGCGGTATTCGAACCTGCGACCGTAGCAGCAGTGCGGTTCCGGACTGGAGCATCTAGAACCGCTCGGCCACCGCGGCCGGCGTTTAATAGTCACGGGAAGGAGACGTAGTAGGTGAATATGGAATGGGGTTAAAAAATGAAAGAGAAAGCCACCTGGTACAATTCTCCACAGAGCATAACTTAATCATAACTAACACTTGGTTCAAGAATCATGAAAGATGGCTGAATACATGGAAGAAGCCTGGAGATACTAGAAGGTATCAGATAGACTATATAATGGTAAGACAGAGATTTAGGAACCAGGTTTTAAATTGTAAGACATTTCCAGGAGCAAATGTAGACTCTGACCACAATCTATTGGTTATGAACTGTAAATTAAAACTGAAGAAACTGCAAAAAGGCAGAAATTTAAGGAGATGGGACCAGGATAAACTGAAAGAACCAGAGTTGTAAAGAGTCTCAGAGATCATTAGGGAACGACTGACAAGAACAGGGGAAAGAAATACAGTAGAAGAAGAATGGGTAGCTTTGAGGGATGAAATAGTGAAGGCAGCAGAGGATCAAGTAGGTAAAAAGACGAAGGCTAGTAGAAATCCTTGGGTAGCAGAAGAGATATTGAATTTAATTCATGAAAGGAGAAAATATAAAAATGCAGTAAATGAAGCACGCAAAGAGGAATACAAACGTATCAAAAATGAGATCGACAGGATATGCAAAATGGCTAAGCAGGGATGGCTAGAGGACAAATGTAAGGATGTAGAAGCATATCCCGCTAGGGGTAAGATAGATACTGGATAAAGGAAAAAAAGAGACCTTTGGAGAAAAGAGAACCACTTGTATGAAGATGGGAAAACAGTTCGAAGCAAAGAAGGGAAAGCAGAAAGATGGAAGAAGTATAAAGAGGGTCTATACAAGGGCTATGTACTTGAGAAACATATTATTGAAATGGAAGAGGATGTAGATGAAGATGCAATGGGAGATACGATAGTGCATTACGAATTTGTCAGAGCACTGAAAGATCTAATTAAAAAAAAAGCCCTGGGAGTAGACAACATTCCATTAGAACTACTGACAGATTTGGGAGAGCCAGCCCTGACAAAACTCTACCATCTGGTAGGCAAGATGTATGAGACAGGCGAAATACCCTCAGACTTCAAGAAGAATATAATAATTCCAATCCCAAAGAAAGCAGGTTTTGACAGATGTGAAAATTACCGAACTATCAGTTTAATAAGTCACGGTTGCAAAATACTAACGCGAATTCTTTACAGACGAATGGAAAAACTGGTAGAAGCCGATCTCGGGGAAGATCAGATTGGATTCCGTAGAAATATTGGAACGCGCTAGGGAATACTGCCCTACGACGTATCTAAGAAGATAGTTTAAGAAAAGGCAAACCCACGTTTCTAGCATTTGTAAACTTAGAGAAAGTTTTTGACAGTGTTGGCTGAACTACACTCTTTCGAATTATGAAGGGGGCGGGGGTAAAAAACAGGGAGCGAAAGGGTATTTACAATTTGTGCAGAAACCATATGGCAGTTATAAGTGTTGAGGGGCATGATAGGGAAGCAATGGTTGGGAAGGGAATGAGACAGGGTAGTAGCCTATCCCCGATGTTATTCAATCTGTATATTGAGCAAGCAGTAAAGGAAACAAAAGAAAAAAATCGGAGTAGGTATTAAAATCAATGGAGGAGAAACAAAAACTTTGAGGTTCACCGATGACATTGTAATTCTATGAGAGACAGCAAAGGACTTGGAAGAGCAGTTGAATGGAATCGACAGTGTCTTGAAAGTAGGATATAAAATTAACTAAAAAAAGCAAAAGGAGGATGATGGAATGTAGTCTACTTAAGTCAGGTGATGCTGAGGGAATTAGATTAGGAAATGAGGCACTTAAAGTAGTAAATGAGTTTTGCTATTTGGGGAGCAAAATAACTGATGAGGGTCGAAGTAGAGAGGATATAAAATGTAGACGCACAATGGCAAGGAAAGCGTTTCTGAAGAAGAGAAATTTGTTGACATCGAGTATAGATTTAAGTGTCAGGATGTTTTTCCTAAAAGTATTTGTATGGAGTGTAGCCTTGTATGGAAATGAAACATGGACGATAAAAAGTTTACAGAGAAAGAGAATAGAAGCTTCGAAGTGTGGTGCTACAGAAGAATGCTGAAGATTAGATGGGTAGATCACATAACTAATGAGGAGGTATTGAATAGAATTAGGGAGAAGAGAAATTTGTGTCACAACTTGACTAGAAGAAGAGATCGGTCGGTAGGACATGTTCTGAGGCATCAAGGCATCACCAATTTAGTACTGGAGGGCAGCGTGGAGGGTAAAAATCGTAGAGGGAGACCAAGAGATGGATACACTAAGCAGATTCAGAACGGTGTAGGTTGCAGTAGGTACTGGGAGATAAAGAAGCCTGCACAGGATAGAGCAGCATGGAGAGTTGCATCAAACCAGTCTTTGGATTGCACACCACAACGAACAACAACCTTCAGAATTTCAAAGAGTGTATTCCAGTCGACATTGTCAAAAGCGTTCTCCAAATTGAGAAAAGCTATTAAGTAACATCCCTTGTAGGATATGTCGTAGGGCGAGAATCGCCTAGCGTGCTCCTACACTTGTCCTGAACTCAAACTGATCTTCCCCAAGGTTGGCTTCTACCAGTTTTCCCATTCTTCTATAAATAATTCGTGTTGGGATTTTGCAACCATGACTTATTAAGCTGAGGGTAAGATTCACACCTGTTGGCACCTACGTTCTTTGGAACTGCAATTAGAGTAGTTATCAATTGTTTAATTATTATGAAAGGGTTTCACAACAGTGTGTTTCAAGCACGATACACAAACCAAATCAGCAGCGCAGTACACAATAAGAGTCTAAACAAGGCTAGTTTAGAAAAGAGCTGGAGACTGAACACCTTGGAAGAAATGGAAATATTCATCCATGGCCTCAAATCAAAAAACGAGATGCTGAACGAAATGCCAGAGTTCAAAAATTCACACTTCTGTACGAATTTCAATTCAGTACTCATAAAACAGTATGTACACGACACTAATATTTTATATATAGTCCCAGATATGTCTTTGTAATTTTGAAAACAAGAAAGTATTTATACTGCCATTTGTATTACAAAATTGTCACGGTCACTCATTTGGTAATATATTAGGCCAACCCAAGTCAGTGATACAACAGCAAGACATGCAGTACACATTGGTACTGAGAACACCAGGAGCGAGATATCGATAGTAAAATCGAAACTAGTCTTGTTTTGACCGCCATCTTGTGTTCTGCACTGCTTATTTTTTGTGTGTCATGCTTTAAAAACACTGTTGTGAAGTCTGAGAACAATGGATAAAGAAGCCCAAAAGATCCACGAAAAAAGCGATGCCTCAAGACATCACAAGGAAACTGCCACGCCACAAGGACAAAGTGAGTGACTGTTTTATAAAACTTCCATGTGAACAGGAGACCAATATACGAAGTGACATTGCCTTAATTAGGTTAGCCTTCTCTCTTTCCACAGGATGATCACAGCAGTCATGTGAAGAAGCTTCAATATCTGTATAAACATATGTTAAATGTTTTTGTGTAGTGTTTATTAGGTGGAAGAGACCAAACAGCGAGGTCATCTGTCTCATCGTATTTCGGAAGAATGGGGAAGGAAGTCTACCGTTACCTTTCAAGGGAACCATCCCAGCATTTGCCTGAAGAGATTTAGGGAAATCACCCTGATAACGGGGTTGTTGTTGTTGTGGTCTTCAGTCCAGAGACTGGTTTGATGCAGCTCTCCATGCTACTCTATCCTATGCAAGTTTCTTCATCTCTCAGTACTTACTGCAACCTACATCCTTCTGAATCTGTTTAGTGTATTCATCTCTTGGTCTCCCTCTTCGATTTTTACCCTCCGCGCTGCCCTCCAACACTAAATTGGTGATCCCTTGATGCCTCAGAATATGTCCTACCAACCGATCCCTTCTTCTAGTCAAATTGTGCCACAAACTCCTCTTCTCCCCAGTTCTATTCAGTAACTCCTCATTAGTTATGTGATCTACCCATCTAATCTTCAGCATTCTTCTGTAGCACCACATTTCGAAAGCTTCTATTCTCTTCTTATCTAAACTATTTATCGTCCATGTTTCACTTCCATAGATGGCTACACTCCATACAAATACTTTCAGTAACGACTTCCTGACACTTAAATCAATACTCGACGTTAACAAATTTCTCTTCTTCAGAAACGCTTTCCTTGCCATTGCCAGTCTACATTTTATATCCTCTCTACTTCGACCATCATCAGTTATTTTGCTCCCCAAATAGGAAAACTCATTTACTACTTTAAGCGTTTCATTTCCTAATCTAATACCGTCAGCATCACCCGATTTAATTCGACTACATTCCATTATTCTCGTTTTGTTGTTGTCGATGTTCATATTATATCCTCCTTTCAAGACACTGTCCATTCCGTTCAGCTGCTCTTCTAGGTCCTTTGCTGTCTCTGACAGAATTACAATGTCATCGGCGAACTTCAAAATATTGATTTCTTCTCCATGGATTTTAATTCCTATTCCGAATTTTTCTTTTGTCTCTTTTAGTGCTTTCTCAATATACATATTGAATAACATCGGGGAGAGGCAACAACCTTGTTTCACTCCCTCCCCAACCACTACTTCCCTTTCGTGCTCCTCGACTCATAACTGCCATCTCGTTTCTGTACAAATTGCAAATAGCCTTTCGCTCCCTGTATTTTACCCCTGCCACTTTCAGAATTTGAAAGAGAGTATTCCAGTCAACATTGTCAAAAGCTTTCTCTAAAGTCTACAAATATTAGAAGCGTAGGTTTGCCTTTCCTTAATCTATTTTCTAAGATAAGTCGTAGGGTCAGTATTGCCTCACGTGTTCCAACATTTCTACTGAATCCAAACTGATCTTCCCCGAGGTCGGCTTCTACCAGTTTTTCCATTCGTCTGATAACGGGGCATGACCTCGAAACATGTCGCTAAATAATTAATTTAGTAGTCGATAAATTTTGTGACTGGTAGCGGTATTTGAAAACCTTTTCATATTTTTGAAACAGTAGCCGTCGATTAATAGTCAATACGGTTTCAAAATATTGTTGAATTATTGTCGAAGAAGGTGGATTTTTTTATGTACGTCCCCTTCCAGTGTAGTGGCAGCAGGAGTCGGGGGAAAAACCCAGAACCTCGAGGTGCCGCGGGGTGACACGGCAGTGGCCGGGTTGACGGGGCGCAGCTGCGGCTACCTGGGGTGTGGGCGCGTGCCGCTGATTGGCGGTCTGGCGACAGCTGCCGGGGAGCCGCAGAGCGCCGCCACCGCCAGCCCCCGGAATGCGACGAGATGCGGCGCGGCGCGTGCGGCCCTGGCGGGGCCGCCGGGGGTGCACAAACCCGCCGCGGCTAACAAAGGCACGTGCCGCTCCGCCGCCAGGGCTGTCCACACAAACTGAACTGGATGCGTGATCGCTCTGGAGGCCCTCGAGTATGAGCACGCATGCGGAGTGACCGCCGGCGAGGGGCGCGTCGAGGGCTCAGGTCCTCAGGAGCCGCACGCCAACCAACACCATTGTGCTCGCCTGCCGGAGCCAACTGTGTAGAGTTTTATTGTCCACGTCACTATCTCCACCATAATCGTCACCGCCGTCCTCACAATCACGGCAGTATTCGTCCGCACCATCCCCTGCTTTTTCCGTACATCTGCCACACAAAAGTTGCTTCACCCTCCTCTCTCTTCTTACTCGTTTTTTTCTGTCCCATTTCTGCTAGAAATTTGTTGTTATTTTTACTATTTTATAATAAATTATAATAAATAAGCCCTGGACAGGTAAAGTAAAAAAAAATTACACCGCTAAATTTTCAGCATCATTATGTAGCACGAGGTGCATTCAAGTTCTAAGGCCTCCGATTTTTTTTCTCCGGACTGGAAAGAGATACAAACATGCGGATTGTTTTAAAATGAGGCCGCATTCATTGTCAATATGTCCCAGAGATGGCAGCACCGTACGGCAGATGGAATTTTACAGCCAGCGGCGAGAATGAGAACTGTTTTAAATACTTAAAATGGCGACGTTTTCCTTACTCGAACAGCGTGCAATCATTCGTTTTCTGAATTTGTGTGGTGTGAAACCAATTGAAATTCACGACAGTTGAAGGAGACATGTGGTGATGGAGTTATGGATGTGTCGAAAGTGCGTTCGTGGGTGCGACAGTTTAATGAAGGCAGAACACCGTGTGACAACAAACCGAAACAACCTCGGGCTCACACAAGCTGGTCTGACGACATGATCGAGAAAGTGGAGAGAATTGTTTTGGGGGATCGCCGAATGACTGTTGAACAGATCGCCTCCAGAGTTGGCATTTCTGTGGGTTCTGTGCACACAATCCTGCATGACGACCTGAAAATGCGAAAAGTGTCATCCAGGTGGGTGCCACGAATGCTGACGGACGACCACATGGCTGCCCGTGTGGCATGATGCCAAGCAATGTTGACGCGCAACGACAGCATGAATGGGACTTTCTTTTCGTCGGTTGTGACAATGGATGAGACGTAGATGCCATTTTTCAATCCATAAACAAAGCGCCAGTCAGCTCAATAGGAGCACACAGATTCACCGCCACCAAAAAAATTTCGGGTAACCGCCAGTGCTGAAAAAATGATGGTGTCCATGTTCTGGGACAGCGAGGGCGTAATCCTTACCCATTGGGTTCCAAAGGGCGCTACGGTAACAGGTGCAGCCTACGAAAATGTTTTGAAGAACAAATTCCTTCCTGCACTGCAACAAAAACGTCCGGGTAGGGCTGCGCGTGTGCTGTTTCACCAAGACAACGCACCCGCACATCGAGCTAACGTTACGCAACGGTTTTTTCGTGATAACAACTTTGAAGTGATTCCTCATGCTCCCTACTCACCTGACCTGGCTCCTAGTGACTTTTGGCTTTTTCCAACAATGAAAGACACTCTCCGTGGCCGCACATTTACCAGCTGTGCTGCTATTGCCTCAGCGATATTCCAGTGGCCAAAACAGACTCCTAAAGAAGCCCTGGCCGCTGCCATGAAATCATGGCGTCAGCGTTGTGAAAAATGTGCACGTCTGCAGGGTGATTACGTCGAGAATTAACGCCAGTTTCATCGATTTCGGGTGTGTAGTTAATTAGAAAAAAAATCGGAGGCCTTAGAACTTGAATGCACCTCGTACTACATCTGAAACGCTTCGATTATCCTCTCTTTCGGTGTAAGTACCTAGGGGTAATCCTATGACGCGGCATAAAAAAGAACGAATCAATAAGGAGGAAGGAAACTGTAAGACTGATTTGTTGGAATAGTTCCAAAAAAGGTAGGCGGTTCCAGAATGTTTACGGAGAACTGGCAGTGAACGAAACCACGATGAGTCTTTGGGCGAGGCATCTGTCATCATTGCATCATGATCGCACGAGCCTGTCCGACCTTCAGCGTGCAGGCTGGCACACAGGTTTGACTCCCGCAATGTTGGGACGTGGGGACACTCTCACTGGAGGCCATCGACGAATGACAATCCCTCCACAACTGGACGTCTCTGGTGGCAGTGCTGACACGCTCGTCGATTTTGCAAGCTGGGTTTCTCGGCGCGTAACAAAAGACCATAAAGCGGAGCGATGGACGATCAGTGCGGAGTTGCTTGCGCGTTAGAAAGCCGATTGTGGCAATTTTTTGGCCACCATATTCACAGGAGATGAAACATGCGTTCATTACTTCGAATCAGAAACAAAATGGCAATCCATGGATGGTCGCCACACCACTTCTCCTTCGAAGAAAAAGTTCAAAGTCGCACCCTCGGTCGACACAGTCGTCTTCTGGGACTCTAAGGAGGTTATAATATTTGATGTCCTCCCTCATGGTTGTTAATGGTACTTGAATTACGTAACCATTATGGCACCTCAACTCAACCTCTCGATACCACCGTTATCTACTGTGTTTCTGTTAACTACTTAACATTTTTCTGAGCCAACATTCAGATTTGATTTCATTTGTGATACATCGATATGTTTATATTGCAATGATATTATTCTTATGTGTATTCTTTTTTTTTGTCACTATGATCTTTGACGTACTTCTAACTCTGATTTTTGGGCGCGTAAGCGATTATTGGTTAGTTGTTAGAGAGTCGGACTTTGAAAAAGGCAAGTCTTGGACGTCATGTTGGAAAGACGCATAACGTAGTCAGCTTATAAAATGTGAACTTTAACAGTGACTGTGAGGAAGATTTTTTCAAGTATGTTTTGTTTTGTGAAGTTATGTTTTGTGTGTTACTTGATATTGCAATGAAAGCAATTAAGAGGAAGTGTAACTTAAATTCGGAGTGCTGATTACTTTTTTTACATCATTGTCCTACAAAAGTGTAATCTTCAAGAATGGTTTGTGAAGCGCATCTACAAAACTTTTGAATATAGCAAAATAAAACCTAGGCCTCTTTGCATCCGAGCTTGGAATGATCCCCACCTAGATTTTCGACGATTGAGCCATGATTTTACAACGAGACCAGCGTGGGAAACACGAAAAGATGAGTGCCTAGTTTATTCATTATTACATGAAATGACTTTATTAACTGTGCTCTAATGACACCTGCCACATAATAACTATATTGTTGTCCGAAAATGCAGTATTTAGCAGCGTGAGCAACACCACAATCATTATTAAATTTTGACCTTTTGAAACGTCCCCTTATAACAATTGTACAAGACTGTGCTTAACCTGGCACACAATAATTTTAGCGCAACGCAATCTGACTATCAAAATTCCCTGCAAAAGAATGGCCCTGACAAACATTAAACTATACCTTTCACAAATCACTTACCTCACAAAAATCTTCGCTGCTCGAACTACTGCAATACAGCGAGTGCCACTACTGCCAGCTAAATAAAAGATTCAAACTACTGAAGGCACTAACTACTGATAGGGATAGTTAGCAAATGAAAGATATTAATAGAGAACAAACACTGTATTTACCTTAATATTCATAATTAACATCCAGTATCACAAATCATCAAAACTCCGCCATCTCTCTCCCCACATCCACCACTGCTGGCGGCTCACCTTCAACTGCCCAGCGCTACGCGCTGTTCGCATCCAGCTATAGCAGTTCATGACAATAATGGCAGACAACAATGCAAACTAGCCACATACTGCACACAGCACAGCCAGTGATTTTCATACAGAGTGCTATGTAACGTTGCCAATAAAAAACATAAACAGCAAACTTACATAAAGAAAGCCTAAACAGCCTACTTACATAGCCCCCATGCTCCCCACAAAAAATTTTACATAATATTTTTGGGCAGTGGCCAATACATATTTGTTAAAATTTTCTTTTTTTACAATTACAAGAACATCGAAATCAAATGCACACAATTATTGATACAATGTTGGTCAGAAGCTAAAACTTTCTCACAGTCCATAGAGACAGTCCTGATCATTCATCATAATAGTAATTACAGTTTTTTTTCACAAAGTCTCATTAGTAAAAGAAATTGCACACAGAAGTAGTGGATTTCCATGCAATCTTGAAGAAGTAGTGTTGTCCTTCCAACGGAAAGACAGTGCTGACTCTTGACATGCTGACAGGTAATGGGCCACAACAGAGCAAACCCACAGCAGAGTCATTCGAAGTTCTGACGAATATTGGTAGGTAGGTCATCACAGAGCAGACCCACTGCAGTCCTGGTAGAGAGTATTGGTATTGGCGGGCCACCAGAGGTGCAGACCCACTGTAGTCCTTGTAGAGATTGTGGTATTGGTGAGTCAGCAAAGGTGTAGACCCACTGTAGTCCTGGTAGAGATGGCCAGCAGCCATCTGCTGCTACTGTGCAGGTGCACAATCACCATCGAAGAGTCTTGCAGAGAAGATAGCAAGTCCATATACCCCCACTTGTGCACTCACAAAGTTTGTGGAATTGTCCTTAGAACCAGCAATGCTGTTATCCAGTCCCTTGCTGAATTAGTAACACACGTGCAAACACGAACAGTCCCAACTTCTCACATAGTGTCCATATAGTATGACCAACAGAAAAGTGTGCAGTGAAATGAATGCTTACAAGTTGATAATTTGATGAACTGGTGTCAATTACAATTATAGAACATAAGAATACAATTACAAAGATACAAAATACATCATTAAAAACATAACAATACAGATAATATTTGTAGTGCAGGCTTTACAAAACAATAGAAATAAACATATACATCAGTGTTACAGGAATGATGACATGAGTACATACATAAAAGATCAGAATCACTTTTAAAAATTCAACTTCACACATGAGCATTAAAACAAAACAGAATAAATAATGTCTAAGCATCTTTACAAAGTAAATAACATATTATTAGAAAAAGTCTACAACAGAGCTCTCATCAGCTAAACACATAAAGACAGGAAAAACACAAATACACAAGGGTACCCAAACACATAGTGGGATAACACAAAAGGAAAGGACAGGGTTTGTTTTCAGTGTAACATTTGGTACTGCAGTCCACCCCACAACTTCATTCGATAGATCTTTCGTCTTATTTCAACATTTGTTTCCACCAAAAAAATCCTATCCAAGCATGCTTTCTGTATTTATATGTTCACACATGGCTTACCTCATCATTTATTTCCAAGAAAATCCTACCTATACCTCGTTCCTGTATTCTATCCATATTTCTTTCAAAATAATTATTTCTGATTGTACAATACTCATTGGGGCCCAAATCTTTCTTCGCAATGCATTCTTTACCTATTCTTCATAGTCAGTTTCTTATATAGTCTACCCCCTCTTAAGCTAACTTAAATCTACTGAGCTCAGATATATATACCAAAGGACGAGGCAATGCAGCATCACAACAAATCAACACAAACAGAAATGACAAAGAAATGCAAATTGGCAAAGCTAGCAGCATAAATTAGCAAAAGTCAAATTCAATAACACTATGCCTTGCAAACAGCAGCAACTTATACCTAAACATGACATAGCGCAAGCAGAAAAAATATTACAGTAAAAACAACAATGCAGACAAGGGAAATGCATATTCACATCTTAATGTCTATGTAATTAAAGTGGTCATCTTAATGTCTATGTAATTAAAGTGGTGCACCATAACAACTTATTGTAAAAAAAATATTACCATGTACCTGAAAAGAAAATTAAGTGTTACTGTTACGAGGTAACGTTGCCAATAAAAAACATAAACAGCAAACTTACATAAAGAAAGCCTAAACAGCCTACTTACACTTTGTTGTGGTAGGGTTGTTAGATGGTGCAATAACTGTTTTGGAAACTTATCGTGCTACCGTCGGTAAACTGAAGAAACGAATCAATGTGTTCGTTGCCACAAAAATGCAAACGAACTTCTCCCTCTGCATGACAACGCAAGGTGTTACACAAGTCGGTGCACCAGAGAGGAGCTCACAGAACGTAGCTGGACTGTTTCTCATCCACCCAACAGCCCGGATCTCGTACCTTCCAACGTCCATCTGTTTGGTACAATGAAGGATGAAACAAGATTACGCTTAATGAAGTAAAAGATCCACGCAGTGGACACCAAATGAAAAAACTACTCCTTATGTTTCTGATCTAGACTGCCATAAAAATGCGACGGAACTGTTAATCAGAACTCAGGGAGTAGTTGTAGTCTAATTCACAATCGATTGTCTTTAACAAGACAAGACAACAAAATTATTAAAGAAACATCATACAAAAATATTTATTTAACGAAAGCCTTACTAAAATGGGATCTATGGTGGACAAAGTGATCTGCTGGGGATCGACACACGACACTATCCAGAACACTACTCGCTTTATCTCACTTCATACACGTGAACCCAGGTTATGGCATCAAACTACGCCACCACCAAGCATCTTTATTCTAATATACAAAAAAAAGGAAAAATACCCTACTTCACAGATGCGAATACTTTACCATCCTACTGGTCAAGGCGCCACACTACGATGCGTTTGGCGACTGAAGTCATGGACGGCGGCAATCTGTTGTTAAATGTGGGTAAAATGCAAGTACGCGGTCTCACATTCGGTTAATTGAGAACGCAGGTACTTCCCTAAGAGCCTCTGAAACCCCGACGGATTCCAGTGTGCCGGTGGACCCGTTTGCTGGTCTGCCAAACCAATTTGACTCCGTGCCACAACCGTGCGTGTCGGAATACGTCAAATGTTTAGACGGCTGACTCAAGACAAATAAGTACACCCACGCGTCACTCGTTGTGACCGTGATGACATAAGCAGTACCTCTGACAGTTCAGAAGGTGACTGGCACAGGCTCTAAGTCGCGCCCTATCAAAAGACACAAGTCTCACCGTTTAGGTAGAGACGTGCAGTTCTTTACTAGCGAAGTGCCAGTACAAGAGACTTCTACAAGGCAGACGAGCTCCCTTTGTCTGTGTTGCCTCCTCAGCTCGGTTCCAAAAGCACATTTCTCTTTTTTGACTTCCCCCAGTTTCGCACAAGCCAATCACGAGTTGGAGCCCGGCATTCTAAGCTCGGTTAATGGCCTTTGCATTGAAAACCGATTTGACCAGTCAGAGACTTAAAGTTATTTGGCAGAAAACGGAAAAAAAAATTCAGCTTCGTGGCCTCTTTCCCACACATTTACCGTGTCTTTTGCTAACACAATACGGGGCGGAAGCACAGCCCTCCATAAACAGCTTGTTATCTCCCCCGTTGTGTCCATTTCAAAGTTTGCAGGGAACGGCCATAAACTCGCATTAACAAAATATGTTTTGAAACAGAGTCTGCACGTCTGGGCGCCAGTTTTCCTGTCCCACGGACATTTGCAGAACGTTTGCATTTCTTTTGGTGGCTTGCTCACTAACAAGGCCTACAATGCGCTGTCGGCGACTTTTCGGCGCAAGGCCGTATACCTGGACGAAGTGCCAAGCTAAAGTGTTTTGCACAATGCGACCATGGCATGGGGCCGTCTGGAAATGCCTCTTCATCGTTCTCCAGAAAAAACGCACTTTGTCGCCCCACCAACGCCGTGCTTTTACTGCAGTCAATTTAAGTCGGCACCCTGTTGCTTTGAACGCAGGTAAAGCTTACTGTATTTCTTTCCCTAGAGCATGCAAACAAGACCATAAACTGCTGCCCACCATCTCATCACAATGTATGAAGTCAAATCGCCGTAGATCGTGTTCCCTACACCAAATCAGAAGTGAGAGTGCCCTGCAATCTCTCAAGGATGCACCCCACAGGAAGCACAGCGTGGATGATAGGGAGATTACTGATGCAGCAAGACGTTGACTTCGACGTTGACCAGTAAAGTGGTACCATGTGTGCATATAGGACATCCCAGTAAGGTGGTGTAAGGCCCTCACATTGAGCGGAGATTATGTTGAATGTTGGAAAATAGTATTCTGTAGCCAAAATCGTGGGGTTAATATGATATATTGGGATCCTGAATAAAACCAACGTGCTTTCAGAAAAAAACAAGTGTTGCTTTACTTATTGAATGCCTCTCGTATAAAGGGAGAGTTTTTTGTGTCTTCTCCTATAAATTTTACGATGCAGTAAATTAATGTAAAATTAATTTTAATGCTTTGTGCTAGCAGGGTACATTGTCTCAAAAGTTCAGTCTACACAGACAATTCCTCCCGCACCACGTGAAGTAAAATCTCTAAATGGTCCTGCTATTTTCAGTCAAGCCCTTCGTCATCAACAATCCGGGAGCAAATGCGCACAGAAGCGATTCAGTAACAGTGTAGAGCGGAACTCGAAACCTGCGACGTAATTGATTAAGGCGAATAAATAAGAAATTTGCAGGAAGCTTCTATGACATATACCACGTCAAGTGAAATAATTCTGCAGATAACAATAGCGTCCTTACCTCACTGGTCGTATAGAGCAAACTGACACTTCATCACCATCTGGTTTGTGAAAAATTTGAAGAAAAATTCTAGCAGACAGGCTTTGCTATGGTCTCACATTCATCTGATGGTCTCACTGGAGTGTAAGACCACATCGGCGTTTAGCTCCTTGTAGACGAGACGCTCGCTCAGCGGATAAGCAACAGTTGCCCGTGGCAAATATGAGGGAATTATCCTGTCATTCACCAGAAATGACTGAGTGACCTATGTAAATCAGGATGGCCGAAAGGATTTTGAAACAACGCTCATCCCACGTTGCGCACAGCGCTTACACTCAAACTTAAAAGGCTCCATTATTGAGATATTATGCAGCATTCAAGGGAAGAAAAGTAAGATCAGTATTCTTTGATAAAAAGCTGTTGTTGATGTTGTGGTCTTCAGTTCGATGACTAGCTTGATGCAACTGTCTACGCTACTTTATCCTGTAAAGTCTCTTTATTTCTCCATAACTCCTGCAACCTACATCATCTAAACCTCTTTATTTATTCAGGCTCTGCTCTCACTCTAAAAATTTAACTCGCGCACTGTCTTTTTTTATCAAACAGATGATTCCTTGATGCCCCAGGAATTGCCTATCAACCAAGTCCGTCTTTTAGTCATTCTGTGCCATAAATTTATTTGTCCCTCACTTCGATTCAGTGGATTCTCATTAGTTAACCGATATCCCCATCTAATCTTCAGGAGTTCTTGTCCGAACTGGGAAACATCCAAATGTAACTTCCGTACAAGGCTGCAACCCAGGCAAATACATTCGGAAAAAATTTCCTAACATATGAACATATAATATAAATTTATATTCAATATTAACAAATTTCTCCTTTTCAAACATGCTTTCTCGCTGTTCCTGTTCTAGACTTTATATTCTCTCTTGTTCGGCCATCAGATATTTTGCTGCCGGCTGTGGTGGCCGAGCGGTTCTAGGCGCTACAGTCTGGGACCGCGCGACCGCTACGGTCGCAAGTTCGAATCCTGCCTCGGGCATGGATGTGTGTGATGTCCTTAGGTTAGTTAGGTTTAAGTAGTTCCAAATTCTAGGGGACTGATAACCTTAGAAGTTAAGTCCCATAGTGCTCAGAGCCAGATATTTTGCTGCCAAGAAGAACCTGGTGAACTGAACAGAATCCGATGTGGACGCGGAAGAAGTAAGTCTTCCAAATGCAAATGGGGACTCTCAGACTCCCCATTGTGTGACTGTGAAGCTTCAGAACAGACCGTTGAATAAGTTGTTGAGGAATGCCCCATAAGTTTCAACTCTCTTTAAATCACTCTGTAAATTCAGCTGAGATCAGGGCTGTTATATAGGCTATTCCTTTTGTACCTTATTGTGTAAATATTGCTATTAATTGTATATGTATATCAATACGACAAATAATAAATCACTTTACTTGCTCTCCACATTTTCCCTCTTTATCCTTCTTTACAGCTTGCTAGGTGTACAGACTGAATAACACGGGGGCAGGGGACAACTCTGCCTCATTCCCTTCAACTCTACTTCCCTATCACATCCTTCTAATCTTACAACTGCAGTCTGGTTTCTGTACAAGTTGTTAATAGCCTTCCTTTCTTGTATTTTTATCCCGCTGCATCCAGAATTTCAAAAAGTGTTGTCCAGTCAAAAGCCATAATCCATTTAGTATAAGTGATAACTTGTGAGTGTGGTTCGGTGGCCGCGACTTTACCAGACTGGGAATTATAGTGACAAAACAGCGTTAATTTTGCTATAGTCTGACTGACAGACTTTGCAGAACTGCGCTCTGGCGTGTGCCACAGTGTCGTAGAACGTCCCTGAGGTGCGTCCAACTGGTGGAGATGAATTGCTGCTTCCGAGCAAGGAGACTAGACCTGATGGCTCCTGGTGATTCTCAGTTTAGATGTGTTTCCTCCATTCTTCGGCTACTAAGATCCTACACAGCACTTCCCAGATGAGGAAAATACCTGACTCTTTTTTTTTTTTTTTTAACAGGAAGGCAGGGTAAACAAACAATCTTTATTCGTACAATTGTGCTGTCCTTGGGACAAAAAAAGTATCGAGACAGCAAAAACAATTTGGAAAGCATGTTGTTGTTGATGCGTTCCTCAGTCCTGAGACTGGTTTCATGCAGCTCTCCATGCTGCTCTATCCTGTGCAAGCTTCTTCATCTCCCAGTACCCACTGCAGCCTACATCCTTCTGAATCTGCTTAGTGTAGTCATTTCTTGGTCTCCCTCTACGATTTTTACATTCCACGCTGCCCTCCAGTACCAAATTGGTGATCCCTTGATGCCTCAGAACATGTCCTACCAACCGATCCCTTTTCTAGTCAAGTTGTGCCACAAACTCCTCTTCTCCCCAATTCTACTCAGTACCTCCTCATTAGTTATGCGATCTACCCATCTAATCTTCAGCATTCTTCTGTAGCACCACATTTTGAAAGCTTCTATTCTCTTCTTATCTAAACTATTTATCGTCCATGTTTCACTTCCATACATGGCTACACTCCATACAAATACTTTCCGAAACGAATTCCTGACACTTAAATCAATACTCGATGTTAAAAATTTCTCTTCTTCAGAAACGCTTTCCTTGACATTGCCAGTCTACATTTTATATCCTCTCTACTTCGATCATCATCAGTTATTTTGCTCCCCAAATAGCAAAACTCCTTTACTACTTTAAGTGTCTCATTTCCTAACCTAATTCCCTCAGCATCACCCGACCTAATTCCACTACATTCCATTATCCTCGTTTTGGTTTTGTTGATGTTCATCTTATACCCTCATCTCAAGACACTGTCTATTCCGTTCAACTGACCTTCCAAGTCCTTTGCTGTCTCTGACAGAATTACGATGTCATCGGCAAACCTCAAAGTTTTTATTTCTTCTCCATGGATTTTAATACCTACTCCGAACTCATCTTTTGTTTCCTTTACTGCTTGCTCAATATACAGATTTAATAGCATCGGAGATAGGCTACAACCCTGTCTTACTCACTTCCCAACCACTGCTTCCCTTTCGTGCTCCTCGACTCTTATAACTGCCATCTGGTTTCTATACAAATTGTAAATAGCCTTTCGCCCCCTGTACTTTACCCATGCAATCTTCAGAATATGAAAGAGAGTATTCCAGTCAACACTGTCAAAAGCTTTCTCTAAGTCTACAAATGCTAGAAACGTAGGTTTGACTTTCCTTAATCTTTCTTCTAAGATAAGTCGTAGGGTCAGTATTACCTCACGTTTTCCACCATGTCTACGGAATCCAAACTGATCTTCCCCGAGGTCAGCTTATACCAGTTTTTCCATTCGTCTGTGAAGAATTCGCGTTAGTATTTTTCAGCTGTGACTTATTAAACTGATTGTTCGGTAATTTTCACATCTGTCAACACCTGCTTTCTTTGGGATTGGAATTATTATATTCTTTTTGAAGTCTGAGTGTATTTCGCCTGTCTCATACATCTTGCTCACCGGATGGTAAGAGTTTTGTTAGGCCTGGCTCTCCCAAGGCTGTCAGTAGTTCAAATGGAATGTTGTCTACGCCCGGGGCCTTGTTTCGACTCAGGTCTTTCAGTGCTCCGTCAAACTCTTCACGCAGTATCATATCTCCCATTTCATCTTCATCTACCTCCTCTTCAATTTCCATAATATTGTCCTCAAGAACATCGCCCCTGTATAGACCCTCTATATACTCCTTCCACCTTTCTGCTTTCCCTTCTTTGCTTAGAACTGGGTTTCCATCTGAGCTCTTGATATTCATGCAAGTGGTTCTCTTTTCTCCAAAGGTCTCTTTAAATTTTCCTGTAGGCAGTATCTATCTTACCCCTCGTGAGATAAGCCTCTACATCCTTACATTTCTCCTCTAGCCATCCCTGCTTAGCCATTTTGCACTTCCTGTCGATCTCATTTTTGTGACGTTTGTATTCCTTTTTCCCTGCTTCACTTACTGCATTTTTGTATTTTCTCCTTTCATCAATTAAATTCAGTATCTCATCTGTTACCCAAGGATTTCTACTAGCCCTCGTCTTTTTACCTACTTGATCCTCTGCTGCCTTCACTATTTCATTCCTCAAAGCTACCCATTCTTCTTCTACTGTATTTCTTTCCCCCATTCCTCCCATAGTTCCTTCAGTTTATCCAGGTCCCATCTCCTTAAATTCCCACCTTTTTGCAGTTTCTTCAGTCTTAATCTACAGTTCATAACTAATAGATTGTGGTCAGAGGCCACATCTGCCCCTGGAAATATCTTACAATTTAAAATCTGGTTCCTACATCTCTGTCTTACAATTATACAATCTATCTGAAACCTTTTAGTATCTCCAGGGTTCTTACAACCTTCTTTCATGATTCTTGAACCAAATGTTAGCTATGATTAAGTTATGCTCCGTGCAAAATTCTACCAAGCGGCTTCCTCTTTCATTTCTTAGCCCCAATCCATATTCACCTACTACGTTTCCTTCTCTTCCTTTTCCTACTGTCGAATTCCAGTCACCCATGACTATTAAATTTTCGTCTCCCTTCACTACCTGAATAATTTCTTTTATCTCATCATACATTTCATCAATTTCTTCATCCTCTGCAGAGCTAGTTGGCATATAAACTTGTACTACTGTAGTAGGCGTGGGCTTCGTGTCTATCTTGGCCACAATAATACGTTCACTATGCTGTTTGTAGTAGCTTACCCGCACTCCAATTTTTTTTATTCATTATTAAACCTACTCCTGCATTACCCCTATTTGATTTTGTATTTATAACCCTGTATTCACCTGACCAAAAGTTTTGTTCCTCCTGCCACCGAACTTCACTAATTCCCACTATATCTAACTTTAACCTACCCATTTCCCTTTTTAAATTTTCTAACCTTCCTGCCCGATTAAGGGATCTCACATTCCACGCTCCGATCCATAGAACGCCAGTTTTCTTTCTCTTGATAACGACGTCCTCCTGAGTAGTCCCCGCCCCGAGATCCGAATGGGGGACTATTTTACCTCCAGAATATTTTACCCAAGAGGACGTGTTCATCATTTAATCATACAGTAAAGCTGCATGCCCTCGGGAAAAATTACGGCTTTAGTTTCTCCTTGCTTTCAGCCGTTCGCAGTACCACAACAGCAAGGCCGTTTTGGTTAGTGTTACAAGGCCAGATCAGTCAATCATCCAGACTGTTGCCCTTGCAACTACTGAAAAGGCTGCTGCCCCTCTTCAGGAATCACACGTTTGTCTGGCCTCTCAACAGATACCCCTCCGTTGTGGTTGCACCTACGGTACGGCTAACTGTATCGTCGAGGCACGTGAGGCTCCCCACCATGGTTCGTGGGGGTTGGTTGGAAACCATAAAATCAACTTAAAGGCCACCCTCTGTTTGGTTTTTTTTTACATTAATAAAGTAAATAACAATCCTAGTCACGGGCGGGAGTGAAAACGAAGTTATCATCTGCATCACAATCTCTGTAGCACGGGGTGTCGCATCGTAAATCTGGTAGAAAGCCATATTATCTTCACCATTTCTACCATTGTGGGCGGCATGTATTTCTCCTGCGTCGACCATTCGAAGGACCATTATCTGAGGCGGTTTCGGTGTTTACCATCGGCTTTTTTATTTTATTTTATTTTTTTTCACGGTAACATAATCCAGTCATAACTGGCTTCAACCGGTAGGGGCCAGTTGTCTTCTCAGTTTGCAGTTTGCCAATATATTTGAACTGCGCAGTACTGTCTCTAGTCGTTCTGCTGCAGGAATCTTCTCATTTGTGGGACACCCCAGCTGTCGGGCGGATTGTGAAAAACACTTCCTAAAAAATTGTAAAAGTAAGTCTTGTATTTCGTATGACTCCGTATGAGCTCGTGTTGTTCTTGTAAATACATCCACTAATCAATCACGGACTTAATATAGTACAAATACAAATATTTCGTCGCATGTCCAGCGAACCAATTGACCGCATACATCTTTTGTTTGGGAAAAAAGGTCTTGACCGGTAGAAAAAGTACATCCGATGTGATTTCTGCGTAGTTAGTGCGCCGAAGGAAGGCCAGTATTTGACGCGTCAGCATCCAGACGTCCCTCGCTGCGACACATGTTCTTCCGTTGATAACAGTCCACAGTTTGTGCAAAGAGGAGAATCGACCATATGAATTGTATGTAATCGACTCCTGGTTACAAGTTTACGGTTTATAAGAATATACCACATCGATCTCGCTGCTGTTGACGGTAATAGAGTATGCACTGCACACCAAATGTGATTCAAAGTTCTCGATGGGTATTTGAAAATGGTTCAAATGGCTCTGAGCACTATGGGACTTAACATCTATGGTCATCAGTCCCCTAGAACTTAGAACTACTTAAACCTAACTAATCTAAGGAAAGCACACAACACCCAGCCATCACGAGGCAGAGAAAATCCCTGACCCCGCCGGGAATCGAACCCGGGAACCCGGGCGTGGTAAGCGAGAACGCTACCGCACGACCACGAGATGCGGGCGATGGGTATTTGAATTCCATTATGTTGCGGCGATGGTGATCCATCAACCACCTATAGATCTCCCGAGTCTTGGGTATTCTCGTCGAAGATACTTTCAGACAAACATAACTATAATCAACAAAAAATGAGGCAGTGTGTAGAAGAGAAGGCGAAATGTTGCCCACCGCTATCGGGGGTTCTTACGAAGGCGCAACAAACACTTCTATCAGAGCTGATGTTATGGTATGCTTTCGTTGTTGGCAATTTCGTATCATTGCTCACATGTAAAGCGCCAAAGCTTTGTTTCGCACGTTTGTGAGGTTGAGGCCACTTTTCCGCAACTGTAGGGTTAACGTGTCATATTTGATATTAAATAACATCCCAGGACTAACATAATAACCAAAGACAGCCATGAGGCGGTCGGCAATACCCTTCGGTATTGGTAGGAACTGTGCTAAATGCCCTTTGATTGTGGCACCATACACAATCATTAACCTGGCTCCAGGGAGGTAGGGTGCCCTTCCCTATTCCTCCACTGGGGTAATTCCTGTCTGGCGCGTCCACGTCGCGGGGGTGGGCATCCTACACTTCAGTAGGCCGGAGTGCTAGGATGGCTGAGTTCAGGCAGGGACCCAATCCCGTGGGGTATAACACGGAACCCATGCCCAGGGTTACGGGTGAAGACCTTAATGGCAGCGACGGCGGAGAAGGAAGACTTCGGAATGGCGTAGCTGGCAGATGAGGCAACCCTCCTTTCTGGGGATTAAATGAGAAGGGAACCACTGCCTTGTGGTGGAGGAGAAACTCCAAAGACTAAGGGAGACAACCCCAACAGAAAATCCTTCCTTGCGTTAGGCCTAGCAAGCCAGTAGGAAAGTCTTCATATATTGCTTTCAAAACACAGACGAGCCTCGGAACGAACCACTCAGGATTTGACCCCACTGCTTCTTCAAGTACTGGTGCAAATGATGGGAGACCTGATGATATTCATCAGTACAAGAAGATGAAACCAACTGGACTAAAAAATAACCTAAATATTGGCACCCTTAATATATTAACCCTCAATGGAAAAATGGAAGAAATGACAGATGTACTGACAGAGAGGAAGTTAGATATATTGGGATTAAGCGAAACAAAGTGGAAGGGAAAAGGTGAGAAGAATTTGAGAGGAGGAGGAAAACTGTACTGGAGTGGGAATAACAGGTCTGGAAGAAATGGTGTGGCAGTGATGGTGAATAAGAATGTACAAAGCTGTATTGAAAATGTGAGATATATATCAGACAGGATCATAATCTTAAACCTGAGATTCCAAAAAGAAACACTAAAAGTAATCCAGATTTATGCACCTCAAGTGGGATGTAGCGAAGAAGAGAAGATTGACTTTGAAAATGTGTTAGAAAACCATATAGAGAGTGCTAATATAGTGATGGGAGATTTTAATGCACAGGTAGGCAAAGACAGAAAGGGATTTGAGCAAGTATTGGGATGTTTTGGATATGGAGGTAGAAATGAAGAAGGGGAAAGACTCCTGGATTTGTGCCAGAGGAATGGAATGAAAATAGCAAACAGCTGGTTTATGAAGAGAGAAAGTCATGTTATCACCAGATACAGTTGGGATGGAAGAACGAAGAGTGTAATTGATTATATTCTAGTAGATAGGGAATGGGGAGAGAAAGTAACAAATGTGAAGGTAATTCCAAGTGTGAGTGCAGATGGAGACCATAGATTACTGGTGGGACAATGGAAAATGAATCAGTGTGTGAAAAATAGAAAACAGAAGAAAGTGATGAGGATACGGGATTGGAAATTGAAGGAGAGTGAATGTGCTGAGAAGTACAGAGAATTAATAATACAAAAATTTCCAAAAGAAGTTTTCTGCGATGTAGAAAAAGAATGGAGTTTATTCAAAGACACTTTAGTCGAAGCAGCACAAAAAGTATGTGGCAGAACATCTGGAAAGGAAAAAATAAGACAGACAAGTTGGTGGGATGATACCACAATCCAAGCAGTTAGAAGAAAAAATGGAGCATGGAGAAAATGGTGGAAAACTAAAAATGATGAAGACCATAAAAGATATATAGAGGAAAAGAAGAAGTGCAAAGAAATAGTGGAAACAGCAAAGAAAAAGGCATGGGAAGAGTTTACAAAAAAACTTGAAGAAGATGTGAAGAGCAATAAGAAAATGTTCTATAAAATGATGAAAAATAAAAGGAAGGCTTCTGAAGTACCAGTAAAGATGGAAACAGAGGACGGTACCATTATTGAAGATCCAGGGAATATAAAAGATCTCTGGAAAGAACATTTTAAGAAGCTGTTAAACACTGAGGAGCAGGTACACGAGGAAACAACAAATAATGGAGAAATTGAGAGAAGTTGGGAAGCAGAATTAGGACAAATTACACAGGAAGAAATGGAAAAAGCTGTGAAGAAGATGAATGGGGGGAAAGCCCCAGGACCTGATGAATTATCAGTGGACATGATAAGAGCAGCAGGTCCAGTGGGAATGCAGTGGCTGTATAGAGTACTATCAAGCGTGTGGAGAAATAGTAAAATACCTGGCGACTGGAGAGCGGGAGACATTGTTCCCATCTTCAAGAAAGGCAATAAAAGACTTTGTAAAAACTACAGAGGAATAACCCTCATGAGTCATACAGCCAAGATTTTTGAAAGAATTTTACTAAATCGAATAAGTGAAAATATAGAAAAGGAGCTGAGTGAAGAACAGCATGGGTTTAGGAAAGGAAGGAGCACAATCGACCTGATATTTTCTATCCGTCAACTGATGGAAAAAAGTTGGGAGTATAACAAAAGGGTGATAATGGTTTTTATAGACATAGAAAAGGCATATGACTCAGTTGACAGGGAAAGACTCTGGGAAGAACTGAAGAAGATAGATATAGAAGATGGATACATTAATGTTATAAAGACAATGTACAGAGGCCACAATTGTAGAATTAGAACACCATTGGGGAACTCTGAATACTTCGAAATAAGACAAGGACTTAAGCAAGGAAGTATTCTATCTCCTGCGCTTTTTAATGTTGTGATGGAGGGAATGAGTAGGGCAGATAAAGATATAGTAAAAGAAAAAGACAAAAAGATGATTTTTGCAGATGATATGGTAATATGGGGTGATAAAGAGGTAGATGTACAGTTACAGCTTGATGCGTGGAAGGAAATAATGAAAAGGTATGGATTAAAGATAAATAAAGATAAGAGTGAAGTAATGGTATTTGGAAGAGAGAAAGGAATCAGTGGAAATGTTACCTTGAATGGAGAACCCCTCAAAGTGGTAGAAAGTTTCACTTATCTAGGGAGTGAAATATCTAGGGATGGAAGAATAACTAACGAAATAAATAGGAGGTTACAGAAGGGAGGCAATTTCTACCAAACAATAAAACATCTGATTTGGAATAATGAAATTTCAGAAGGAGCAAAACTCCTGATGTATAAGAATTATTACTTCCCTATTGTCACCTATGGTGGAGAAACATGGACAATGAAAGAAAGGGACTGGAGCAGACTGCAAACAGGGGAAATGAAATTTCTCAGAGCAGTTAAGGGAAAAACAAGAATGGACAGAGTAAGGAATGTAGAGATTAGAAAGGACCTCAAACAAGAAAGTATGAGACAAGAAATTGAAAGAAAGAGATTAAGATGGTATGGGCATGTTAAGAGGATGCATGGGCAGAGACTCCCGAAAATTATGGAAGAACTAAAGATGGATGGGAAAAGACCTAGAGGGCGCCCAAGAACACGGTGGAAAATGGGAGTGAGAATATCTGTTGAAAGGAGAGGTGTGACCTGGCAGCAAGTGGAGGAAGAAAAGTGGTGGGAGGACCGAGCCAAATGGAGAGGACTCGTCAGCACCCAGACCCGGCAGTAGCTGGAGCGGGATTCGGATATAGATGTGCTAAATGTCAAAGGCTCTCAGTGAGTTGTTGCGTATCCTCAGACGAACATTCTGCAGAAGTCGCCGAGAACTCGCCGCCTCTGACCGCCGTAGTGAACGGGTATATGTGATCCTGAGACATCTCAGCGATTCCACCTTCTAAAACGGTGAAGATTTTTTGGTGAAAGAGAACGCAACATATATTACATGGAGAGTCGCCTCATGTGTAGAAATAAGTTGGCGTGTGTGCAACAAGGAAGTGTGTTAAGACCCTTGCCATTCATGTTGTATATTAGTAACATAGCAGTCAATATTAATAGTCACCTCAGACGTTTCGCAGATGGTGGAGTTATCTGTAATGAAGTGCTGTCTGAAAAAAAAGCTGCACAAACGTTCTGTCAACTCTTCATAAGTTTTCAAAGTGTTTAAAAGATTGGCCACCAGCTTTAAACGTTCAAAAAAATGTAAAACTATGAATTTCAAAAGTAGGAAAAAAACTGAGTAATCTGTGACTGAAGTATCAATGAGTCACATTTGGAGTGTGTCAATTCATACAAATACTCCTTCCGAAGAAGAAGATACGGCTGCTGTTCGGCTTGTTGGAGCAGACAGGTTACTACGTCAGAGAGCAGCGCTCCCAAAAGTACGTGACGGCAAGCACGTCATTGTAACTGCAGTTAGCACAGCTGCTCCATGAAGTTTCTCCAGGTGTATATATACTACCCCAGATCCAGAATAGCTACTTTATCCACTGTGCATTGTTTGAGAGGGTACAACTAGCCATTATAACCATTCCAAACGCCGGACCTGCTTGACAGTGGTTTGCAGAGCAGTGAAGTGGACGCAGATGTAGATAAATTTTAAAGACGAAAATTTTTAGCTGCGATAAAACGATCTGCAACAAAAAAAATTCATTTTTGTGTTCGTAAAAATATAAAAGACTGCTCTAGTATTCTGAAATGGGTACAGAAACAAGAGGGCGCGGCGGTGAACAAAGCGTTGCGCTGGAGACGAGGCGGCGGCGGCGCTGGAGTCGGGCGGCGGCCATTTTGTGTTTCGGCTGCGGCTCCAGCTGCGGCTCGGGCCGCGTCTGGTCGCCCTGAAAGGCAGCGCCGGATGGCGCTGAATGGATCCACCAGGCTGCCAGCACACTGACGAACGTGTCGTTCCGTTTCAATGCCCCAGCAGATTAACCCAGATGGGTTTAGGCGCGACGTCCCTTCTTAGCGCAGCTGCCGCTGAGGTGTCCACACTGGGCACAACTGCTTCGCACGCCCGTCGTTCTTCCTACTTTTCCTCCGATTCAGCCAGCTGTAAGACACGTTACTATCAACTTATTTCTTAGTTCGATTTAAGCTTTTTCGCGATGTCCTTGTACGTATAGGATGGATCGAGCGAGCGGTAATCCGCGACTGTTTGCTGATGACGCTGAAGCGTACGGGAAGTGCTTAAGCAGAATTTCTATTTCGTGTGATGAATGGCAGGTTGCTCTACATACAGAAAAACGTAAGTTAACGCTGACGAGCACATTAAACCACCGTACAATCTTCCAATGGAATATTAGCGGTGTGCTGCGTGACAGAGTCGCGTCGATTTAACATCTAGGCGTAAAGTTGCAAATCGACATGAAATGGAACAAGTACGTGAGGACGGTAGCAGGGAAGGTGGTCGACTTCGATTTATTGGGAAAATTCTAGCAAAGTGGAGCTCGCTATAAAGGTGACCTCGTATGAACCACTAGTGCGACCTATTCTGGAGCACTGCTGCAGTATCTGGGATCACCACCAGATCGCACTAAAGGAAGAAATGGAAGCAATTCAGAGGTGTGTGGCTAGTTTAGTTAACAGTAGGTTCGATAAACACTCATCAGTGAATTGAAATGGGAATCGCTGGAAGAGAAGACGTTCTTGTCGCGAAACACTACTGGGAAAATTTAGAGAACCGCCATTTCCGACTGTCTGCGGAAGGTAGATTTCGCGTAAGGACCGCGTAGGCAAGAGAAATTAGGGCTCGTACGGAAGCATTTTATGGACAGTAGTTTTTCCTTCGTTTCAGTTGCGAGTGGAGCAGGAAAGGGAAATGGTAGTGGCACAAGGTACTCTCCACATTGCAACGTTTGGAGGCTCGCTGTGTATGTATCTAGATGTAGATATAGACAGGATCATTAATGTCCGCAACATATGTTAATGACCAAATCGATAACGGCGGATGATCCACGATGCTGTTCGTGCATGATGCTGGGGCACGTAGAGAAGTCGCAATCTTAGAAAACTGTACCGAAATGCGAAAGGACCTGCAGATAGTCGATGTTTGGTGCAGGGAGTGGCAGCTGATCCTCATAATAAACAGATTATGACACGGCGCGTAAATAGGCACAGTGCAGTTATTACAGATCACTGGAAACAGAAACTTTCATTAAAGTTTGAGGTTTTGTACGGGAAGTTTTAAAGTGGACCGAGAACTGATCGTAGGAAAGGCAGATTCCAGACAGATTCATTGGAAAAAATCCTCAGAAAGTGTTGTGAATTGGCAGGAGCCAATTCACGGGGTTTGGAGGAAGCCGAAAGGCACGCGTTTAAGCTCACGCAGACTGGCGTGAGGTCTGGAACAGGATCATGTAATTAATATAGCCAATAAGGTACGTTGCTGCTGGAATACTTAACTTTAATCCATAATTGGTGTACATCGCTCTTGACGGTACAGGTTTTACAATCTCAATATTAACTGGTAAGCCGGCCGAAGTGGCCGTGCGGTTCTAGGCGCTGCAGTCTGGAACCGCGAGACCACTACGGTCGCAGGTTCGAATCCTGCCTCGGGCATGGATGTGTGTGATGTCCTTAGGTTAGTTAGGTTTAAGTAGTTCTAAGTTCTAGGGGACTAATGACTTGAGAAGTTGAGTCCCATAGTGCTCAGAGCCTATTAACTGGTAATGGCGCCTTGCTAGGTCGTAGCAAATGACGTAGCTGAAGGCTATGCTAACTATCGTCTCGGCAAATGAGAGCGTATTTGTCAGTGAACCATTCCTAGCAACGTCGGCTGTACAACTGGGGTGAGTGGTAGGACGTCTCTCTAGACCTGCCGTGTGGCGGCGCTCGGTCTGCAATCACTGACAGTGGCGACACGCGGGTCCGTCGTATACTAGCGGACCGTGGCCGATTTAAAGGCTACCACCTAGCAAGTGTGGTGTCTGGCGGTAACACCACAGAAAGCTTTCCGCTTGTGCTGGTTCTGTTTAAGGAGACCAGACAGCTAAGGTCATCGGTCTCCTATTCACCCCCAAGGACAGAAACAGTGCACCCCAATCTGTTTGCGTATAGAGTAAATTTTGCGTGCGAGAGTGATAAAGTGTGCTACACGTTTGCGTAGCGGAACATGGGAAGCAGCCTAGTGGGGTGTGGGAAACACCCTAAAAACCAAATCCAAGCTTGCAGGCACAACGACCCCTGAAGGAAGCGGTCGCGTGAAGAAGCGTGGCTGCCCGGATTCGTATCAGAAGGTGGGAGTTTACAAGACAGTCGCTCGACCGATACGTAAGTATTGTTCCTCAGCCTTGGACCCTTGCCACACCAAATTAACGGAAGAATTAAAGCAGATCCAAAGAAGAGTAGCGCGCTTCGTCACAGTTTTATTCGGCAAGCTCGAAAGCGTAACGGAGATGCTCATGCAATTCCAGAGGCGGCCGATATAAGAAACGCGTTGAGCATCGTAGTGTAGTTTAGTCTTAATATTCGGAGAGCACATGTCCCTAGAGGAATCAGTCAGCATATACCTTCGTTTTTTGCAGATGACACGAAAGAAGGTATAATTTAGAGAGATTCAGGCTCGCAGGCTTACCAACAATCGCTCTTCCCGTACAGCATTCGGGACTGGATCAAGAAAAGCGGGAAGTTACAGAGTTACACGAAGTCCACGTCCACTGAAACCATAAAGAGCAGTCGTGTGCAAAACCTAAGGACGAAAGTAACTTTCCCATAATGTGTCACTGCCAAATACCATAGATCAACGCAACTTGGATAATACCTAGATAACTGATAGAAATATGCAATGAGACGAACAAACATGACAGTTTATTCAGAGACAATAATTATACTGAAGTCACAGCTGATTTACGATGGTGCCCTGAAAATTACAAACAGTGGGACGTGATAGTAAGGTGTGTGATCACCACATGGAACGCGCTCGGTACCGTGTTCAAAGACTTGGAGGTCAGTACAGCCACGCTACATTATGCGTCCCCACACGATAACACCGCCGGCCGCGGTGGTCTCGCGGTTCTAGGCGCGCAGTCCGGAACCGTGTGACTGCTACGGCCGCAGGTTCGAATCCTGCCTCGGGCATTGATGTGTGTGATGTCCTTAGGTTAGTTAGGTTTAAGTAGTTCTAAGTCCTAGGGGACTGATGACCACAGCTGTTAAGTCCCATAGTGCTCAGAGCCATTTTTGAACGATAACACCTGGTCCACCAAATCGATGATGTTCGACTATGTTTCTGAATGTATTACGTGTTCCCAACACTCGCAGTATGGGGGTAGGTCCAGCATTGTCGAACATGATCGTTTTGGTGGTTCAGATGTTACAGCGAGGGGAGTCGTAACGTTGCACTGGCGCACTGACACTCAACGGGCAACGTTATTGTGACTCCGTACTACTTCTCCTTGTGTGTGTTTCCATGAGTGCATTCGGCCCTGACTTCACTTTTATGGATGACAATGCGATACAGTATGGAACAGCGCAGATGAAGGAGCTCTTGGGACTTGAATATAGCAGGCCGGGGTGACCGAGCGGTTCTAGGCGCTACAGTCTGGAACCGCGCGACCGCTACGGTCGCAGGTTCGAATCCTGCCTCGGCCATGGATGTGTGTGATGTCCTTAGGTTAGTTAGGTTTAAGTAGTTGTAAGTTCTAGGGGACTGATGTTAAGTCCCATAGTGCTCAGAGCCATTTGAACCAACTTGAATATATTCGGAAAATCGCTTGTCCTACTCGTTTTTTCCGACTTCATATCGACCGAGAGCGCTTAGGATACGTTGGGGAAACGTATTGTAGCACAGCTACATGCGCCAATGACCATCCAGTACCTGTCAGCTGCGCTTCTGGAGGAATGGAACGCCCTGCTACAACTACTCCGTATCAACATTGTGGCCAGCATAGGAGTCCGTTTTAGAGCATGCATCTCCGTCCGTGCTGATCACACACCCTGTTAAGAACCCTGTTCCGCCTTTCCTTATGTCCAGGAGACTATCATAAATCTCTTGGATTCCAGTGTAATTACTGTCTTTGAATAAGGGTGTCATTTCTGCTCGTCTCACTGTCTATTTGTCCGCCCCCAGTAGCTGAGTGGTCAGCGCGACAGATTGTCAATCCTAAGGGCCCGGGTTCGATTCCCGGCTGGTGTTGTCCTAATCATCATCATTTCATACCCATCGACGCGCAAGTGGCCGAAGTGGTGTCAAATCGAAAGACTTGCACCCGGCGAACGGTCTACCCGACGGGAGGCCCTAGTCACACGGCATTTACATTTACTGTGTATTTCTTTCAGTTAACGTCTATACTTCACTGTAGCAGTTCTTTCTATGTTTGGTCCAAGTTTCATCGAGTTACGTTACTTAGCAATGACACATCGTGCGAATGTTACCGACGGCCGGAGTAGCCGAGCGGTTCTAGGCGCTACAGTCTGGAACCGCACGACCGCTACGGTCGCAGGTTCGAATCCTGCCTCGGCCATGGATGTGTGTGATGTCCTTAGGTTAGTTAGGTTTAAGTAGTTCTAAGTTCTAGGGGACTTATGACCTCAGAAGTTAAGCCCCATAGTGCTCAGAACCATTTGAACCATTTGAATGTTACTTTCGTCGTGATTTGCACACCAGTGTAGCACGCGGAGCATACGTGCAGACGTCAATATTCGATGTTCTTCCTACCTTTTTCCACTCAGAGGTTACTTACTTAATTAGCGTTCGATACTCTTGATCAATCACAAGTACTACAAATATTTGACCGGAAACATACGGGAGTACCTGTTGAGATGCGGGTCATGTTATTCTTGTCAAGAACGGCGTGTGCTCTGTGGTGCAGAGTTTTTTTCCTGTAGACGTTCATTGCTCCGTTGTTATGTCTCTGAAAAATGGTTCAAATGGCTCTGAGCACTATGGGACTTAACATCTGAGGTCATGAGTCCCCTAGAACTTAGAACTACTTAAACCTAACTAATCTAAGGACACCACACACATCCATGCCCGAGGCAGGATTCGAATCTGCGACCGTAGCGTTCGCGCGGTTCCAGACTGAAGCGCCTAGAGCCGCTCGGTCATAGAGGCCGGCTATGTCTCTGAACTTGGCCTCTGAGGGTGATGCTGTTGTCAGACATGGCACAAGCAAGTGTCTGCTGCTCCAGTCACTCTTTACGTTTAGTTCTGACGTTGTTCTGGCATCAAAACAAGATTAGTGATTTCGTGGAAAATTGGAAATTTGTGGTAAGGTTTTATGGGACCAAACTGCTGAGGTCGTTGGTCCCTAAGCTTACACACTATTTAATCTAACTTAAACTAACTTACGCTAAGGACGACACACACACCTATGCCCGAGGGATGTTCGACGGGGGAAGCCGCGCGGACCGTGACAAGACGCCTCAGACTGCTACCCCGCGCGGCGATTTCGTGGACTATGAATAATGTGAAAGGTAGCTGTCTAATTTGTCATTGCGATTTTCAAGAAGTTTTGACCTTAAATGTAAAGGAAGTTGCGAATTTGATACATGTTCTCGACCTCTGTAGTATCGATATAGCCATATTCCTTGTAAGTCTGTTTTTGAGACCACATATGTTGGTCAGAGAGGTTATTTCTTTTGAAGAGATTAATAGTGTGTGGTGCGTATTACACAGTCTGGCTATGTACTTGGTTTGAAAATGATGGAAGTTGACCTGTCGTGTAGTGGAGGCAGCATTATTTGAAACGATTTTTTTAATAACATGCTCTGAGACAAAAATTTCAGGAAACCAGATGGCAAGAATCACAAATGCCAACCTTTAATGTAATCCTTTACATTATTACGAATTCTTTACAGACGAATGGAAAAACTA
Organism: Schistocerca cancellata; assembly: GCF_023864275.1. NCBI lineage: Eukaryota > Metazoa > Arthropoda > Insecta > Orthoptera > Acrididae > Schistocerca > Schistocerca cancellata. Next base: position 934,411,859 of record NC_064626.1, read on the forward strand.
GTAGAAGCCGACCTCGGGGAAGGTCAGTTTGGATTCCGTAGAAATACTGGAACACGTGAGGCAATACTGACCTTACGACTTATCTTAAAAGAAAGATTAAGAAAAGTCAAACCTACGTTTCTAGCTTTTGTAGACTTAGAGAAAGCTTTTGACAATGTTGACTGGAATACTCTCTTTCAAATTCTAAAGGTGGCAGGGGTAAAATACAGGGAGCGAAAGGCTATTTACAATTTGTACAGAAACCAGATGGCTGTTATAAGAGTCGAGGGGCATGAAAGGGAAGCAGTGGTTGGGAAGGGAGTAAGACAGGGTTGTAGCCTCTCCCCGATGTTATTCAATCTGTGTATTGAGCAAGCAGTAAAGGAAACAAAAGAAAAATTCGGAGTAGATATTAAAATCCATGGAGAAGAAATAAAAACTTTGAGGTTCGCCGATGACATTGTAATTCTGTCAGAGACAGGAAAGGACTTGGAAGGTCAGTTGAACGGAATGGACAGTGTCTTGAGAGGAGGGTATAAGATGAACATCAACAAAAGCAAAACGAGGATAATGGAATGTAGTCGAATTAAGTCGGGTGATGTTGAGGGTATTAGATTAGGAAATGAGACACTTAAAGTAGTAAAAGAGTTGTGCTATTTAGGGAGCAAAATAACTGATGATGGTCGAAGTAGAGAGGATATAAAATGTAGACTGGCAATGGCAAGGAAAGCGTTTCTGAAAAAGATAAATTTGTTAATATCGAGTATAGATTTAAGTGTCAGGAAGTCATTTCTGAAAATATTTGTATGGAGTGTAGCCATGTATGGAAGTGAAACATGGACGATAAACAGTTTTGACAAGAAGAGAATAGAAGCTTTCGAAATGTGGTGCTACAGAAGAATGCTGAAGATTAGATGGGTAGATCACATAACTAATGAGGAAGTATTGAATAGGATTGGGGAGAAGAGAAGTTTGTGGCACAACTTGACCAGAAGAAGGGATCGGTTGGTAGGACATGTTCTGAGGCATCAAGGGATCACCAATTTAGTATTGGAGGGCAGCGTGGAGGATAAAACTCGTAGAGGGAGACCAAGAGATGAATACACTAAACAAATTCAGAAGGATGTAGGTTGCAGTAGGTACTGGGAGATGAAGAAGCTTGCACAGGATAGAGTAGCATGGAGAGCTGCATCAAACCAGTCTCAGGACTGAAGACCACAACAACAACAATGTAATCCAGTCATTTTATATTTGTAAGTCTGTAGTTTCTTATTGTTAGAACATTGTGTATTGCTAAAGTTTGCTGCAGAAATTTTATAGTGAAGCATATGGACTTGTCTGATAGTTGAAACCATTGTCAAAGAAAGTAATTGTATACAAGAGAGTAACTGTATACAAGAGGGTTATTAAGAAGCATTTTGGTAATTTGTCTTGGTGTGAGAACATTATGAAAAGGTGTATTGTTGTTATGGCTTAATGAAGCATAGTTATACTTGAAGTCTTTGTTCTCATTTATCACTCGTTAAGTTTAGTTCCTCATTTTTCATTCTCTACTTTCATGACTGTGTTTGCGTACTCGCGTTACACATTGCGAGTTGTGTACTGAGAAACATTTTCATGAAAATCGGTCAGATACCGTCTCGCATTGCATTTTGCAAGAACGGCAAAGGAAATATGATTTTTGCCAGTTACTTAATTATTTTTAATAGCAACAGATTGCAGAACAGACGAGTATTCCGTGCGCACAGGTATGCCAATAAATTTAATTACCCTCAAACCTCATGTCCATTGTAAAGCACAGTGATTGTCAGAGTGAGTGTTTTTGTGAAAATATCAGTATCAGTTCTGAGACTTAATGCCAGTAAAAGAATTCAGTGACGTCTTGCGAATTTTAAAGCAGGGGAGGCCAGCGGTGGAGAGACGAGGTCTTCAGTTGTGAGCGCCTGCGTGTGATCGTCGCTCGGTATCAGCTTTTGTTGGTACTGACGGACTTGCTGCCTTTGCTCTCAGTAGAGTTTATAGTTAGAACAGTTAGCAACTGTACTGTTGCGAACCTATACGATTCCGGACTTCACCTCCGGGTTGGGAGTCGTCGTTGAGTACGCAGCGTTCAGTAGTTGAGAGCACTTCCCCTGCCTATACTTACGTTGAGACGTTATCTGAACTCCGTCCTTGTGGCTGGGAGTTAGTGTTTCTCGTCTGTAGAACACAGAGAGGGGAAGACATTATTAGAGTACATTAGTCAGAGGACCGCCCTCTGCCGTCCTAGTGTTTGAAAGAGTTCATTTGTGGCTGGAGTTCTTCGATCGTCGCAGACGAGTACGAGAACCATGACTTCGACGCACCGGACGCAGTACATACGGTGATATCGCAAATTGCTTCGGCTTATTAGGGCTATAAAAGCTAAAGAGCTGTGATCACGTTAGTTTATTTCCACTGATGCTCCACACCACCGTAGATCATCGTTGAAAGTAGTATCTTCTAGAGTTTGGTACGTAGATGATGTCATGTTATTCATATTACACCGCGCAGTCATAATAAGGGGCAGAGTTGGGCAATTGATCAGTAATTTTACTTAGGAAATGTAAACTTCGTAATACAAAGGGTTTCTTAATCTACAATAAATATATATAAGCAGGAACAGCGTTCATTATTTAGTAGGATTAGTTGCCTTCATCATTCATTTATGTTTAGATTGAAATTTATATGTTAAAGTCCATTAAGAGATCCTAAGATCTGCTTCAGGGGGTAGTAAGACAGGGCCAAATCTTCATTTTAGCGTTTATTATTTTCCGTTGCGCTCATTCATTTTACACCCACCTGGACTACCATCTTGGATTGTGAGTGCACGACACACAGCATTACTCGTCGCCTGGGCCCATCAACTCCGACACTGGACTGTTGAGGACTGGAAACATTTTGCCTGGTCGGACAAGGAGTCTCGTTTCAAACTGTATCGAGCGGATGGACGTGTACGGGTATGGAGAAAATCTCATGAATCCATGGAACCTGCATGTCAGCTGGAAACTGTTCAAGCTGGTGGAGGCTCTCTAATGGCGTGGGGCGTGTGTTGCAGTGATATGGGACCTCTGATACATACAAATGCGACTCTGACACGTGACACGTACGTAAGTGCCCTGTCTGATCACCTGCATCCATTCATGTCCATTGTGCATTCCGATGGACTTGGGCAATTCCAGCAGGACAATGCGACACCCACACATTCAGAATTGCTACAGAGTGGCTCCAGAAACTCTCTTCTGAGTTTAAACACTTCCGCTGGCCACCGAACTCCCCGGACTTGAACATTATTGAGCTTATCTCGGATGCCTTACAACGTGCTGTCTAGAAGAGATCTCCACCCTCTCGTACTCTTACGGATTTATGGACAGCCCTGCAGGATTCATGGTATCAGCTCCCTCCAGCACTATTTCATACGTTAGTCGAGTCCACGTCACGTCGTGTTGTGGCGTGCTCGCGGGGGCCCTAAACGATATTAAGCGGATGTACCAGTTTTTTTGGCTCTTCAGTGTACATTCACCGATTACAATGTACCGCAATCAGCTGGTTTACTGTTACAATTCTTTTAACTATTTAAAAAACTGTCATTATTGTTATTTGGGGTGACATCTTTAATTATTTGGGCATTACTTGAACCTTACTGTTCAATTGAACTTTGTTATTCTTATTGTTCTGGGATAATTTGTTTTTACTTCTTAAACTTATTTGCATATTCTTTTGTCATTATTGTTTTGTGGGAAAAATTATTAATTATTTGTGCCCTGCTGTTTAAGTTCAGTTTTGTTATTATTGTTCCGGATAAATTCTTTATAACTACTTAAACTGAGTTGCACACGCTTTTGTCATTATTATTGTGTGGGGGAAAAATTATTAATTAGTTGGGTCCCGCCGTTTAACAGTAGCTTTATCATCACCATTCTGGGACAAAATTTTAACTATACAAAAACTTAAGCCTTGAATAAGGCTTGTCGTTTATTGTTAAGGGTCAAAATCACTAACTGTTTGCTGCTGGGGTCAGTGTATGTAACTGCCCCTGCATGTTTCCTGGTCCAGCCTCCCGATCCGCAGATACATGCGCTGCACCTTCCAACTTTTAACCCAAAGAGGCGCATCAGCCAAAGTACTAATTAGGAGATGACATAGAAATAAGCGCTTCCTCTGCTGAAAAGAAATAAATCTAGTATCTGGTTGGTGTTAGCCTCTGATAGGTTTGGCGGCCGGAGTGGCCGAGCGGTTCCAGGCGCTTCAGTCTGGAACCGCGTGACCGCTACGGTCGCAGGTTCGAATCCTGCCTCGGGCATGGATGTGTGTGATGTCCTTATGTTAGTTAGGTTTAAGTAGTTCTAAGTTGTAGGGGACTGATGACCTCAGATGTTAAGTCCCATAGTGCTCAGAGCCATTTGAACCATTTGGTAGGTTTCTTGGTACGTTTCATACGGAGTGCGCTGACAAACCAGACCTCTACTTAGCTTAGATTTGGCGCGCATCTCTCTTGTAGCGAACGGTCTCACGTTGTCGACTGATAAAAATAAGACGAGGACAGAGAATGCCCTTGAAGTATGTAATTACATCGAACAATATTCCTTCGAAAGAAATTAAAACGCTACTTTAGAGGGCGGGTGCTTGTCAGTAATAAGTATAACGACTGGAATGTCCATGGAAGTATTATCAACAATTAACTGGTGAAATGTAGGAAGAGATCGAACGAAATTGGAGACACACTGTGGGCGGCACAGCCGAGTGATTCGATCTGGTCTTAAGTGCTGTGGTGAAGCTCGGAAATCTAAACTGAATTTATGAGCTATCGAAACGGTGATAAGTAAGTTTATAGAAACAACAGTTAATATAGTGTTAAATGTAATTCCCTGGCAGATTAAAACTGTGTGCCAGACCGAGACTCGAACTCGCGAACTTTACCTGGCCTGAGCAAGTGCAGTACTCTTCGAAACTGAGCTCGCCAAGGACAACTCACAGCCTTAGATCCGCTAATACGGCCTCTCCTACTTCCAAGCTTCACAGGAGTTCTCCTGCGAAACTTGCAAGACTTGCACTCCTGAAAGAAACGATATTTCAGAGACATGGCGTAGCCACAGCCTGGGGGATCTTTCCAGAATGAGATTATCGCTCTGCGCTGATATGAAACTTTCTGGCAGATTAAAACTGTGTGTAGGACCGAGAGTAGAACTCGGGAGCTTAAAGTTTGGAAGGTAGGAGATGAAAAACTGACGGAGGCTGTGAGAGTCTTGCTTGGGTAGCTCAGTCGGTAGAGTTCTTGCCGATGAAGTTCAAAGGTCCCGAGTCCGAGTCTGGGTCAGGTACATAGTTTCAGTCTGCCAGGAAATTTCATATCAGCGCACACTCTGCTGCAGAGTGAAAATCTCATACTGTTATATGGTTCTGCTTGGTCTGTGTCTCACCTAACGAGACACAGAGTGTAAAGAGCACACAGAACTTTCTGCCAAACCATTTTCCACGTGCTCTAGCTGCAAGTGAAGAAAGAGTGAAAGTTCTGAATTTCGGCTTATAGGTTACGATCAGATAACGGTCGAAAAAAACTTTACAATACATAGAGCTTTGAGAGGTATAAACTTACGAAAAGTACTGGCACCTGTCGTGCCGAGGCTGTTGCGGTGAAATACAAGATGAATTTATTCACCAGTACCTTCCTGGTGTTGTCTCCTTGTCTACGAGAAACCTCACCTTTCCCGAGGAACTAGTCCCGGAACAGCTGCGAGTAACGGATGAAGCCGTCGCCAACGGTTAACTTAATAACGGGCGACCGTGGGTGGGTGCAGCGGTGACGGACGCGTGTCGGCCGCGTAGCTGCGGCTGTTGTGTAGGGGGAAGCACACAGGGGTGCACAGTGTCGCTCGCCGCAATTCGCGCACTTAAAGAAAGAATGCGGCATCAGTACTCTGAAATATGGATACCGAGAAGACTCTGGAAGATGAACACAACGCCGACGTCTTTATTCGACCGCGTGGTATTATAAGAGGTCCATGACTAAGGAATTTGTTGCTAGCGCACTCGAGCAGATGTAATTTCGATGGATTGCTCAGGCACTGCCTGCGATATGTAAGCTATAAGAGAATCTCAGACCAGAGAGCAGTATTGGCTGCAGTAGAAACTGTGTGTCTGTAGGAGTTAAGTAGTGTGTATCGAATTGTCGGGGCCGGTCGTGGGGGGCGATGGCGGTGCCTGAGCGATGTAGTATAATGTAAAAGCAGCCTCGCGCAAATGTACTATTGTTATATCAAGTCCCAGGTAAAATGTTTTTTTAAAAAATCTCTTAATAATAATCTTTCTTATAAAAAATTAACTTTTGACAATCATTCATCTCAATGTAAAGAATTTACTAATTTCTCCAATCGATGGTCATCCCGATTATTGTAAAGAAAGATCAGTTGTTTCTTTTTATACATGACAAATCCATCAGCCAACACTGCACTGGGCTGTGCCAGAAAAATTTCTTATAGGAGCAGATATATACGCGTTATCCGGCCACCTTATTGTGGTAATAATTTTCAGTTTATTCAGAATGATTCTTCAGGGCCATGACGCAGCACTGCTGACGTCCAAAATTTACCAGTTCAAATTCACAGTTAATTATTGAAAGATACGCGTTATCCAGCGACCTTATTGAGGTAAGAATTTTCAATTAATTCAGAATGATCTTTCAGGGCCATGATGCAGCACTGCTGACGTCCGAAATTTACCAGTTCAATTTCACAGTTAATTATTGAAAGGTTTTAAGTGAACCACAATTTTATTGAGAGATTAGTCACGTTATTATTTTGAGGTTACAGAATAATAAACTGTTGGGAGATTACGCTAAATGTGAATATTATAAAATTTCATCTGTTGGTAGGTTATGTTAAATGTGAATGCTATATAATATATACTTTTTTCCTGTTGGGAGGTTACAGTATGGTGAATTTTCAAACTGGTGATCCTGTAGTGCAAGGGCAACAATGGAAGATCGTGCGATAAATGCTCAGTTCTTGGGCCGCATTGTTATTTGTTTGTTGCTGTGCACTGCATACGACCCGCGGGCCGCAGATTGGACAGCCCTGCCGTAGCGGTTAGCGACTGTACTGTGTCAGTCACTGCGTGACAGTAAGCTCTCTACAGTGATGGTGAACAGAAGGCACTAATCGGTGCTGAAGTAGTGACAGTCTGAGATGAGACCGAGTCTGGTCGTGCTATTAAGTCTACATCTACTACGCCCCAAGCCACCTTAGTCTGTGAGGCGATGGTACTTCTGATACTGGTAGATACCCTGCTCCATTAGCGAGTGGAGCGTGGGAAGAAGTTTTTATTTATTTATTTATTTATTGTTCCGTGGAACCAAATTAAGGAGAAGTCTCCATGGTCATGGAACGAGTCAGTACATGAAATTATAACACGATATTAGAAACAGATAAAATGAAATATAAAAAAACATATTCAGGTGACAAGTGGTAAGTTTAAATGAAGAAAATCAACAATGTAACACTGGAATTTGCTTAATTTTTTAGCTCTTCCAGGAGCTCCTCGACAGAATAGAAGGAGTGAGCCATGAGGAAACTCTTCAGTTTAGACTTAAAAGAGTTTGGGCTACTGCTAAGATTTTTGAGTTCTTGTGGTAGCTTATTGAAAATGGATGCAGCAGAATACTGCACTCCTTTCTGCACAAGAGTCAAGGAAGTGCATTCCACATGCAGATTGGATTTCTGCCTAGTATTAACTGAGTGAAAGCTGCCAACTCTTGGGAATAGGCTAATGCTGCTAACAACAAACGACATTAAAGAAAATATATACTGTGAGGGCAATGTCAGAATTCCCAGATTTTTGAATAGGGGTCGACAAGAGGTTCTCGAACTTACACCACATATAGCTCGAACAGCCCGTTTTTGAGCCAAAAATACCCTTTTTGACTCAGAAGAATTACCCCAAAAAATAATACTATACGACATAAGCGTATGAAAATATGCGAAGTAGACTACTTTTCGTGTTGAAGTGCCACTTATTTCAGATACTGTTCTAATGGTAAATAAAGCAGCATTTAGCTTCTGAACAAGATCCTGGACATGGGCTTTCCACAGCAGCTTACTATCTATCCGAACGCCTAGGAACTTGAACTGTTCCGTCTCGCTTATAATAAGCCTATTCTGTCTGATCAAAATATCGGTTCTTGTTGAATTGTGAGTTAGAAACTGTAAAAACTGAGTCTTACTGTGATTTAGCATCAAATTATTTTCCACAAGCCACGAACTTATTTCATGAACTACATTATTTGTTACTGTTTCAATATGACACACAAGATCCTTCACTATCAAGCTGGTGTCATCAGCAAACAGAAATATTTTTGAATCACCTGTAATACTAGAAGGCATATCATTTATATAAATAAGAAACAGCAGTGGCCACAGCACCGACCCTTGGGGAACGCCCCACTTAACAGTGCCCCATTGGGACTGAACATCACTACCACTCTCAATATTGCGGAGAATTACCCTCTGCTTTCTGTTCTTAAAGTAAGAGGCGAACCAATTGTAAGCTACTCCCCTTACTCCATAATGGTCCAACTTCTGCAGTAATATTTTGTGGTCAACACAGTCAAAAGCCTTCGTTAAATCAAAGAAAACACCTAGCGTTCGGAACCTTCTATTTAATCCGTCCAAAACCTCACAGAGAAAAGAGAATATAGCATTTACGGTTGTTAAACCATTTCTAAAACCCAACTGAACATTTGACAGCAAATTATGTGAATTTAAATGCTCCAGTAACCTTGTATATACAACCTTCTCGATAACTTTAGCAAACACCGATGGCATAGGAATAGGTCTAAAATTGTCAACATTATCAATGTCTCCCTTTTTATAAAGTGGCTTCACTACCGAGAACTTTAATCGGTCAGGAAACCGACCACTCCTAAAGGAAAAGTTACAGATATGGCTGAGAACTGGGCTAACATACATAGAACAATACTTCAGTATTCTGCTAGATACCCCGTCATATCCATGAGAGTTCTTGGTCTTTAGTGACTTAATTATTAACTCAATCTCCCTCTTGTCAGTATCATGGAGGAGCATTTCAGGTAACAGTCTCGGAAAACTTTTTTCTAAGAGCGCTATATGATTCCCTGTTGGGACTAGGTTTCTATTTAGTTCACCTGCTATATTCAGAAAGTGATTATTAAATACTGTACATATATGCGACTTATCAGTAACACGGACATTCCCACTACGCAATGATTCTATATCCTCGACCTGTCTCTGCAGACCAGCAACTTCCTTTACGACTGACCATATGGTTTTAATTTTATCCTGAGACTTAGCTGTTCTATCTGCATACCACATACTTTTTGCCTTCCTAATAACATTTTTAAGCACCTTACAATACTGTTTGTAATGGACTGATGCATTTATATTTTGACTGTTTCTAACGTTTTGATATAATTGCCACTTTGTTCTACAAGATATTCTTATCTCTCTAGTCAGCCACCCAGGCTGCCTGTTTGTGCTAGTACCCTGTTTTAAACGTTCTAACGGAAAGCAACTTTCAAAAAGCATGAGAAAAGTCTTGAGAAAAGCATTATATTTATCGTCTACTGTATCGGCGCTATAAACATCTTGCCACTCTTTTTCCTTTATAAGGTTTACACAAGTTCTCTACAGCAACTGGATCAGCTTTCCTGAACAGCTGATGACTATATTTAACACGTGTTGCAGCACAAAAATCTTTTAAAGTTAAAATTTGTGCATCATGATCTGAAAGGCCATTCACCTTTTTGCTAACAGAATGCCCTTCTAGTAATGAGGAATGAACAAAAATGTTGTCTATAGTTGTTCTACTGTTCCCTTGCACTCTCGTTGGAATGAATACGGTTTGCATAAGATTATATGAATTAAAGAGGTCTACCAGCATCCGCTTCCTTGCACAATCACTTATACAATTAATATTGAAGTCACCACATACAACAAACTTTTTGTATTTCCTATAAAGTGAACCAAGAACCTACTCTAGCTTTAGCAAAAATGTTGTGAAATCGGAGTCTGGGGATCTATAAATAACAACAGTTAGAAGTTTAGCTCCGTTAAATTTAACCACACCTGCACAACATACAAACACCTTTTCAGTGCAGTACTTCGAAACATCAATTGACTCAAATGGGATGTCGTTTTTCACATACATGGCTACTCCCCCACACCGCAAAGAGCTCCTCGAAAAGCAGCCAGCCAACCTGTATCCTGGTAAAGGAAGCCTCTGAATTATCTCCTTATTTAAGAAGTGTTCAGATATACCAATAATTTCAGAGTCAACATCTATAAGCAGTTCATTAACTTTATCTATAAAACCTTGTATATTTTGATGAAATATACTAATTCCCTCATTACTCGGATACCTAAGCTTTGTCAAAAGTGATTCCCTTGTTAGAGAGACTTCCCTTAAGCAGGAATACCTATCAGCTGACTTCAATCTAAAAAAGGTGCAGCTCTAACACCCACTGCTGCAGGAATTTTCCCATGAGTGATCCCACCAACCCCACCTATGCTTTGCCAACCTCCCCTTCCCATACCTGTTGAGGTGCAGGTCATGTCTAGTGAAACCCGTCCTGCTGATAGACTCCACCGACACCACTGAAATGTGACCCATGCCTTCTGTCATCAGCGCACCCCCAAGTCTCATGTTATTACGCCTGACGGCTGTATTAAGATGAGGCCGATCGTGACGCTGAAACAATTCCACGAAATGCACATTCGTGTTGCCAGTCTGAGTGGCTATCTTTTCCAGGTCACCATCTATATTATACTCCCCATCCCTATCAATACTATTACCAGCCCCACCCACAATCACTACCTGATCCTCTTTAGTAAAATCCCTACATAACCCCCCTACGTTAACAGTCACCTGAGCCAACCCTGCATTAGGCTTCACAATGCTGGTGACCTGGTACTCACTCCCCAGTACTTCCTGCAACTGCTGGCCTACACCTCTGCCATGAGAACTACCTAACAGCAGAACCTTCTTCTTCCTCTTCGACTTTGCAACTGTTCTAGGCACAGTAACTACTGAGGTCTGCTGCATACTTCCTACATCTACAGCTACTAGAGATTCCTCTCCACTAGACTCTGACAGTTGGTCATATCTATTGTAAACACCAATGGTAAAACTATCTGAAAATCTTCTTCTCCTAGCAGATCTCTTGCCAACAGCCAGCTCCCATTCCCCAACCCCCTTCTCCCTCCTCATCCTATCTAGCTTCTCCTGTGCGTTTTTCAACTGCACCTTAAGGGCACAGATCTTACGCTCCTGCTCCTCTATCAACTTACTCTGCTACATAACCTGCAGTTCCAGGAGAAGATCTCACCAGAATGCCCACTGGCTTCCCCACTGCATTCCCTCCAGTGAAAATACTTCGAACAAGTCTCACACCGCAATCCACTATTCACGAACCTACGGCAAAACCCACACTTCTCACTCATGGTAAAATTTTATTTTTTCTAAGTTCCGCTACTACAATAAGAAGATTTAAAAACCTGACTACAATAATCACAAACTTACTCTACAAGGGAAGTAACTACTATTATTAACAGTATTAATAAACAACAAATGTGAATATAACAAAAGACTAATACAGAAAGAGAATCAAACGTCTAATGACACAGTAACGAAGCTGAAAACAGTACTGTCGATAAACCTCCGTACCGGCTCCATTATTTTCCATTTACTCTTCGCAGTTTCCCGAGACATGTGGGAGAAAGTGACATGTTGCCCGACTCTACTTACAACTTAACGTCTCGCGACTCCAGCGCCAAATCTCACCGTGTTACACAACACCTCTCTTGTAGTGTTTCCCACTGGAGTTTTGTTGAGCATCTCCGTAACACTCTCACACTTACTGAACTATGATGAAACATTACAGTCTTCGTTGGGTCTTCTCTATGTCCTATACTAAACCATCCTGGTACGGGTCCCAGACCGATGTCCAAAAACCAAGCATCGGTCAAACAAGAGTTTTGAAAGCCACTCCTTACATCGATAAATTACAATGAATCTCAGCCTGACATATAATTTTCCTAAAAGAAGTTTTATGAGATCATTCCAATTTAGGTTTGTCTCCTACGTATCTTTCGGTTGTTGTTGTCGTCGTCGTCGTTGTTGTTGTTGTTTCCTACAATTTATCGGAAATAGTGTAATCAAACAGTAATCACTCTTTTCGCGTATTTACATCCAATGGGTTACATTTATTTACGTGGGATGTCAACTGTCACAACGTGGAAGGTTAGCTGTCACTCCCTACGCCAATCATGGATTCTGTGCAGGTCTTTCTGTACATCGTTACAGTCATCTGGCGTTGAAATGTTCCTACACAAATTTTACATCCAAATCTACATCTACATATATATTCTGCAAGCCCCCGTACGGGGTGTGGTGGAGGATACCTTCTACGACTACTAGTCGTTTACTTTCCTGTTCCACTCGCAGATAGAGCGAGGAAAAAACGGCTGTCTATATGCCTCCGTATGAGCACTTGTTTCTCGTGTCTTATCTTCGTGGTCCTTACGAGAAATGTATGTTGGTGGCAGTAGGATCGTTTTGCAGTCAGCTTTAAGTGCCGGTTCTGTAAATTTTGTCGGTAGTGTTCCTTGAAAAGAACGCCCCCTTCACTCCGGGTATTCCCATTTGAGTTTCCAAAGCATCTCCATAACACTTACGTGTTGTACGAACCTACAGGTAACAAATCTAGCAGCCCGCCTCTGAACTGCTTCGATGTCTTTCTGTAAACCCCCTTGGTGAGGATCGTAAACACTCGAGCAGTCCTCGAGAACAGGTCGCACTAGTGTCCGGTATGCGGTCCCGTTTATACATCAACCACATTTTCCTTAAAATCTCATAATAAACCGAAGTCGACCATTCGCCTTCCCTACCACAGTCCCCACGTGTTCGTTCCATTTTATATCGCTTTGCAACATTACGTCCAGATATTTAAACGAAGTGACTGTGTCAAACAGGACACTAGCTGACGCTCAATCCAAACATAATGGGTTTGTTTTTCCCGGGACCCCGTGCGCAGGAAGCGAGAACGCAGCCGCAAGACCACGAGCTGCGGACCAACAACATACAAAAACCACAATGACATCACCACCTTACAGAGGCAAAAGGCTAACTTTAGCGAAGCTCGTTCCCCAAGTGACAGCCATTGTGCCCAACCAATTTCCTGAGGGGCAACGCGAGCCATTGCTTGATGGCTCTAGTGAATTTCCATCTAGCATGCTTCCACCTCCCCCTCTCCCCCCCCCCCCCGATGTATCTCACGAGACCGAGGCCGCCTCTTCAGGTTCAAATGAGGAGGGACCAGTTCCAGAGCTCTGTACTATATCATTGGACTTGCGGGGCATCCCTGAGTCTGCAGCATATTCCCAGCCTTCTTCTGCGACCCTGGATGTGGTTAGAAACAACGTTTTCAACATGAGTGTGCGGCGTCGCGAAAAAAGAAAAAACAAAGATGGTGCAAGAGTTGGATCCAGCACTTTACATTCAGATTCATCCGTTGACTCTGCAAAGTACTGTGTTACACAATCTTAAAGGTCCACTGCAAAGAACGATATGAATTGTAATTTATAAAAAACAGCTACCAGCCGCATGTATGGTTTAAAAAGGTTTATTATTTTCAGACCATGAGCGGTTTCCGATTTTTCTTTACAAATCCATCTTCAGATGGCAGTTACAAGCATTCTAAGTTGGACCTAGTTTTGTTTTTGTTATTCGTTTGCTGCAGAGCTATGTAGTTCTGCCTGACGAAATATTCGTGCGTTTATGTTTTCGAGCGCAAGTGAAAAGTGTATTGACTACATAGCTCTGCAGCAAACGAATAACAAAAACAAAACTAGGTCCAACTTAGAATGCTTGTAACTGCCCTCTGAAGATGGATTTGTAAAGAAAAATCCGAAACCGGTCATGGTCTGAAAATAATAAACCTTTTTAAACCATACATGTGGCTGGTAGCTGTTTTTTTATAAATTATAAACCTTAGTACAACAGCCACGTTTCTCAACATGTCGACTTTCGACAAAATAACGAGATGAATTGTTTTGATATTAACTGGATGCAGGTCTATACTTTTCTTACCTTGAATTTGAACAGAATTAGTTCCGATCTTAGACTTGCAGCGCTGCGACAGTTTATTTACTGTAATTCTTCATGCTTTCCCGGCGATCTGTTGACATCTTGTATATTCGGGAATCCAGCCGGATGTTCGCGTCGTTCTCGCACGATACTGGACTCGATCGACCCAAGGACCAGTCTCAGGTAGCACCTGAAGAAGACAGCGAGGTACGCTGTTGAAATATCGTGCGAGAACGACGCGAACATCCGGCTGGATTACCGAATATCCAAGACATCTTACTTCGTTTAATGTGTTCCTGAACGATCTATTGATGCTGCGTTTTACAGAAAGGGAATACTGCTGACCGATTTCTATGTTCTTGATCATGACCGAGGGATATGCTGTTCTTTTTGTGACCTCACTGTAATTATTCTTTGTGCCTTTTCAGGAGATGGCCATCCCACAGATCGAGCGCGTCTTTACAAAGACGGTACGGTTGACTTGTTTCGTAAAACTCCGCAGAAGCTTCTTTTAGGTGGAGATTTTAATTGTGTTTTGCATCCTATTGAGCAAAGCTCCAGTTTTAAATTCAGTAAGTCACCAGACAACTTGGTGCGCTCTTCGCAAATACATTATGTGTGTATCTGTCACTATCCCTCTCTCATCCGGTTGATACATTCTACAGCTACATCCAGCTGAAGACTCGATCGTTTTCATCTTTCCGATTCTTTATGTGGGCGGCTGTTAGCGATTGACGTGATATCCTTTTGTTTCACTGATCACTGTGCCGTACCTGTAACCGTAAATCATGGGCCGCAAAATGTAATACTGTATCGCCCCCCCTGGGTGTTGTACACCAGAGTCCTGTATGACCGAGTAAGCGAGCACAAAATACGAGATGGGGCGAGCACACCCTAACTGGATAGGCTGCCCGCACTAGTTCTAGTGACAGAGCATAGAAGCCGTGACCGAATAGGTAGCACATAACTTCAAACGCTTTATACGTTTCATTATCCGTGTGAGACTGCAGCCAGTACGGGCTTCTCATTTGTGGTCTCTCTCTCTCTCTCTCTCTCTCTCTCTCTCTCTCTCTCTGCAATCATGCAGCGCGAGGAAGCCAGTGCAGTTAAGACGTAAGATTGAAACCAATGTTTACACATTGAAGAAAGGGAAGGTCTAAAAAGCCAAGTATGGAGTACATTTCTGTTAGTTGTAGACGAAAACAGTGCGTCTACTGGGTACGTATCGTGCATAAACTGCTCAACATTAGTGTGTTTCCAGTCGGAAACCACTCATTTAAAGAAACATAGTTGCAAGAAACCTCACAAAGGTACAGCTCCTTCAGGGATACCGGCAGTAATAAAAAAATAGTATTACAACAAAGTGTGTTGCAATCTGTGCTAACGATGTGAGACCTTTTAGTGCTGATTCCAGTCAAGGTTTCAGAGAACTAGGCAAAGAATTAATACATCTAGGTGCGCATTATGGAGAAGTTAACGTGGCAGATGTCAGCCAGTTAAATCCGGGACGCGTTAGTGATTTACTGATCAACAATAACTATAATTTTGTTTCTGTTGCAGACAAGTGAAAAGTATGACAAGTTACGTCTGTAAATATTGAATGTTCTTTGTATGCTTTCTTTGTGAAGATGGTTGTCTTTTAGATTACAGGGACAGCACTTATTCAATGTTTCCTGTTAATGAAAGGAAAAATAGATCTTCTGTTTGGAAATGACACTCGTCTTCTATCCGCGATTGTATTGAAATATCATTTTACTTTCCAAATGCTTTATGAATTTAGCTGTGTCACGTACCCGTTGTTGGAAACGTTACTTTTGTCTTAAAAGAGAGAGAGAGAGAGAGAGGGGGGGGGGGCGTTGGAATTGTACAGTACAGCGCAGCGAGCCGGGGCGAGGCTAGGTGAGACGTCGGCGGTGACCGGTCATGCTCGGTTATCCGCGTGTCCGGAATCCGGACATCAGACATGGGGCGAGTACGTGACCGAGCCGAGTCGTGTGGGGCCGGACACGAGCGGCTCGGTCCCCCCGTCAACAGGCGAGCCGTGACCGGTCAAACAGGAGCGTAGCAGCACTCTATTGTACACATCTCTCTCAAAGTCCAAACCCTCGAGATTATCGTTCGAGATGTTTGTAAAAATCTAGATGAAAGATTTGGGGTCTAATTGCAATAATGATCTTAGTATAAAACAATAACATAGGCAAAGCGTGCCATGATTGCTAAATGTTAGTATTAAGAGGCAGATAACACTATACACGGGTGTGCGTTTGTATCGGTGGTCTGAGATGAAAACATACTGATCGTCAAAATCTGCAAGCAAGTTTTCAGACTGAAGCTTGAAAATTACAGAATCTCAGTAGAAATGATTTGAATGTCACTACGTGTTTGTCTTCTCTTGTTTGGGTGTGCCTCCAGAGAGATCTGGTTTCCCGTGTACTTCTTATCACCTCCTCATTGTGTTGTTTTGCGGCAAACACGGAAGAACATCAAGAGGAGCTTAAAACCTTAATAAAATGGGTACCCACTCACTGGTAACTCTCTCTCTCTCTCTAGCTGATCTTCATCATTCGTCAGTAGCACTAAATCCCTTGAGCTTCTAGCTGTATTCTCTGTTGTGCTCGTCTCGCGTGGTCGGATGTCCCGCGTGCGTCCACGTCGACCTTAACTGCGTCGTCCTCTGTGAAGGCAGCTTAACAGTAGTAGAAAGTACCCTCCGCCATGAGCGACAGAGTAAGCCCGCAGACACGGTTAGCTGAGGCAGGAAGCGGGAGACTGCACGTGCGCTCTGGGTGCAGGGGCGACCTTGAACGCGGGTGCGTGTCTAACGAGTTGGCAGCTGCCCACCGGAGGCAGGCCGGCGGCTGTCGTGCGTGGCGTGGCGTGACGCGCGGTGCGTCAGAGCGTGCGCAGTGGGGACCATAAGATCGGAGTAAAGCGTGGTGGGCGGGGAGATGGGGAGGTAAAGACGGGGAAGGGGAGGGGGGGCACGCAGCCCTGATTTCTCGGGGGATCGGCTGCGCCCACAACCCCTGTACGCCTGCCTTGCAGTCGTCACGGCTGCTGCAGGCATGGGCCACGCGCGTACCGCCACTTCGCAGCCACGCCTCGCGGCCACCGCTTCCGTAATCGCTGTGCGCTGCACGGCATGAGGTAAACGACTGCTCCAAGTCCGAGGCAGTAGTCAGAGCCGACACCGAGCAACGGCCGCGGGCAGTGTCTACCAGTAAACCTCCGTTCTTTAAAGACACGAACGCCCTTGTATTAAACGGCTTCAAACGTCTGATTACTCTATAAATGAGTTAATGTGTTAACCCTAGAATAGGGATGGCGGTTATCGCTGAAACAACTTGTTTTTGTTTATCCCGGTTGTTTTCTTTGCTTTCTTTGCGCACCAGTTTAACCTCAGCGTTAACACCGCTCAAAATGGCCTGTTTCTGAAATAACTGTTTTCCGTTTTTTATTCCTATTACTTCCTGCAATAAGTATTGAAATCGAACTACGATTGAAAAACTTTGGCCTCCTTAGTTTCAGGATAAACAAAATCAAAATGTTAAGTTTGTAAGAGGAATTTACTGCTAGCGCACTCGAGCAGATGTAATTTCGATGGATTGCTCACACACTGCCTGCGATATGTAAGCTATAATAAAATCGCAGACGAGAGAGCAGAGTCGGCTGGTGTAGGAGCAGTGTCAGTAGTACGAGGTGCATTCAAGTTCTAAGGCCTCCGATTTTTTTTCTCCGGACTGGAAAGAGATAGAAACATGCGCATTGTTTTAAAAAGAGGCCCCATTCATTGTCAATACGTCTCAGAGATGGCAGCACCGTACGGCAGATGGAATTTTACCTCCAGCGGCGAGATTGAGAACTGTTTTAAATACTTAAAATGGCGACGTTTTCCTTACTTGAACAGCTTGCAATCATTCATTTTCTGAATTTGCGTGGTGTGAAACCAATTGAAATTCATCGACAGTTGAAGGAGACATGTGGTGATGGAGTTATGGATGTGTCGAAAGTGCGTTTGTGCGTGTGACAGCTTAATGAAGGCAGAACATCATGTGACAACAAACTGAAACAACCTCGGGCTCGCACAAGCCGGTCTGACGACATGATCGAGAAAGTGGAGAGAATTGTTTTGGGGGATTGCCGAATGACTGTTGAACAGATCGCCTCCAGAGTTGGCATTTCTGTGGGTTCTGTGCACACAATCCTGCATGACGACCTGAAAATGCGAAAAGTGTCATCCAAGTGGGTGCCACTAATGCTGACGGACGACCACATGGCTGCCCGTGTGGCATGTTGCCAAGTAATGTTGACGCGCAACGACAGCATGAATGGGACTTTCTTTTCGTCGGTTGTGACAATGGATGAGACGTGGATGCCATTTTTAATCCAGAAACAAAGCGCCAGTCAGCTCAATAGAAGCACACAGATTCACCGCCACCAAAAAAATTTCGGGTAACCGCCAGTGCTGAAAAAATGATGGTGTCCATGTTCTGGGACAGCGAGGGCGTAATCCTTACCCATTGCGTTCCAAAGGGCGCTACGGTAACAGGTGCATCCTACGAAAATGTTTTGAAGAACAAATTCCTTCCTGCACCGCAACAAAAACGCCCGGAATGGTTGCGCGTGTGCTGTTTCACCAAGACAACGCACCCGCACATCGAGCTAACGTTACGCAACAGTTTCTTCGTGATAACAACTTTGAAGTGATTCCTCGTGCTCCCTACTCTCCTGACCTGGCTCCTAGTGACTTTTGGCTTTTTCCAACAATGAAAGACACTCTCCGTGGCCGCACATTCACCAGACGTGCTGCTATTGCCTCTGCGATTTTCCAGTGGTCAAAACAGACTCCTAAAGAAGCCTTCGCCGCTGCCATGGAATCGTGGCGTCAGCGTTGTGAAAAATGTGTACATCTGCAGGGCGATTACGTCGAGAAGTAACGCCAGTTTCATCGATTTCGGGTGAGTAGTTAATTAGAAAAGAAATTGGAGGCCTTAGAACTTGAATGCACCTCGTAGTAGTGGTAGCTCGCAGTCGGGCGATTGGGACGGTCGTGCCTGAGCGATGTAGTATAAGGTAAAAGCAGCCACACGCATATCTAATTTGTTACAACTAAATTTGTATATTGTTATATCAAGCCCCATATAAATTTGTTAAAAATCTTTTAATAATAATCTTTGTTTATAAAATTAATTTTTGACAATCATTCAAATAAATGTTCAAATGTGTGTGAAATCTTATGGGACTTAACTGCTAAGGTCATCAGTCCCTAAGCTTACACATTACTTAACCTAAATTATCCTAAGGACGAACACACACACCCATGCCCGAGGGAGAACTCGAACCTACGCCGGGACCAGCCACACACTCCACGACTGCAGCGTCTTTAGACCGCTCGGCTAATACCGGGCGGCGACAATCATTCAACTAAATTTACAGAATTTACTAATTTCCGCAATCCATGATTATCCCAATTATCGTAAAGAAAAATCAGTTGTTTCTTTCTATACATGACAAATCTAGTGGCCAGCATTGCACTGGGCTGAGCCAGAAAAATTTCTTATACGAGCAGATATATTGAAAGGTCTCTACTGGATTCCTTTCATGTTAATTTCTTAAATCTGTTGTTATTTACGGCATAAATTCCTCGTCTAAAGTTACTGTGGCGTTTCTGACTATCTGGGAGGGGACTGAGCAGTGGAACGTGTTACTTTTACACATAAACAAGAACGATCTGTCACACTACTACACTTTAAAACACAGTTTATATGTAATTCATGTCACACAGTCTCATACGGAACCTACATCCGCTTTCTTTTATATACTGTATATGATAAGATACTGTCAACCCCCTTCCCTTCTGTGTGAGAGGATGAATGAGCAAATGTATTTCTAGTTGCATGCCTCAGGGTAGCAGACAAGCCTGTCTGCTAGAGAACAGTAGGACCAACGTCGGAACAGGTAGCTACGCTTTGTAGAAGCAAAGAGGTTTCTATCCTTAGTATGGTCCTATCTGTCCCTTGTCATGTTGGTATAGGAAGCTGTCCCTCTGGCCACTTCCGTTTGTAATGGGGAGCCACCCTCAGGAAGGGACCAAGTGAGTCTGTCCGTGGCGAGCGTCTGAAGTGGTAAGATCTCCAGCTAAACACGTGTCTACTAAGTCCGTAGGACAATGGATTTCTTAAGTTCAGCCTAACTGAAAATTTAATCACTTTTATTTCAGGTTTAGCTCTAAAATATCTAATGTTATCTTAAATTGCAACGCAGTGTATTTCGCGTGTGAAGTTCAGAATATCTTCCGGTAGTTGCTTTGTTACTACTTTGTGAGTAAAGTGGAACCACGTGTTGATCAGTTGTATTTTGCAGGTGTTCTATTTATTGTTTTTTTTAGACTTTGACTCTTGTATTTTGCAGGTGTTTTACTCATTGGTGTTTTTTTTAGATGTTGACTATTGTACTTTCAGAGCTGTTTTATAGATCAATGTTTGTTCTTGTGTGATGTATTAGATTTGTGATATTTTGTTTCGTAAATTCATTCCTGTGGCATTGCTTCGTTTATCAGTCAGATAGCTATTCACTCTCATTGGACTGTGATCGATTAGCCTTTGCATGGGGCATATTTATTGTGAGGAACCCCTTAAGGGTAAGAATCACATAATAACCACGTGTTGATCAGTAACTCTAAGATCATCAATCTTAAATGCGAGTGTGCGTGAGATTATAACATCTCGTCTTGAGAATATTATTCAATATAGCAACTTTTCTTTATGTTCAACCCACGTGGGGTGTACTTTGTGAGACCACTACCACGTGCTTATATAATTGTTTGACCCATCAGGTTAATAGTAAGACGTTAGTAACCAGTTCGAGGTTTTTCTTTTGTAAATTGCTTTTCGATCTAATTTATTTTTATTATCAAAATTATTGTGGAGTTACACGCTTTGTGTAAACCAAGTTGACCACGTGAAGCATGTGGTGTAATCATCAAAGTAGCCCTCAGCTATTCTTTTTGGGAAGATTTCACAGAGAGTTAGTATGAATTTAGTATACCAGTGTGTGGTAATTACCTGACGAACAGGATTGTGCTACGACCGTAATTTCTTTGGGTGAAAATTGGATCGGTTGGTTGTGGTTAATTTCCTCTTGCATATGTTTCAACGTTCTTCGTGTGTTATTTTATGTATGCAGTGTTGTATGCAGTCTCCCAATCTTGGCTCCATATTTGATGTGTTCCGTAAGATTACAAAACCACATTTTCACAGTCCTAAATAAGGCACCAGCTTAGTTATGACTCGCGTTTAATACATTGAAATTTTAATGATCAATGTTAAAATAAATTTCCAAATATAAACTGATTTACTTCTTTTCATTTAAATTCTCTTTTGTATATATATATATTTGTATAGATACGATAACCGGTGATATATATATATATATATATATCACCGGTTATCGTATGCCTATTAAAAGATTATAATTCATGTTAGTCTGGTTGGGAATTTGGTAAGCTAAACTGGATACCTGGTGAAACAGTTGCTCAGTAATGCAAGATTAACTTCCCCAGACAGCTCACAGCTTTTAACCCGCTTTTATTGTCTATCAGTTCGCTTTCATAGCAAATTAAAGCGACAACGTTATACATGGCGACCCTGTTCTGTGATTCCGCTAGACTCTGGACTCTCTGAAACGTTAGATTGCGAGAGTTGTATAATCTTAATTTTTTTCCCTGCAGCGCTCAAACAACTTTTGCGTTGTTTTTGAGCAGACTTTCAAAAAATTCACGGCGTTGTTGAGCGGCGTTGTGTTGTTTGTCTTGTTTTCTATATTTGTGTGTTTTATATGTATGCGTTTTTTTTCTCGCTTGTTAATTGCACTGACTTCGATCAAAGGTATAAATTTGATGTGCGAGTGAAAAAGTGCGTACTAAGTTGGGTACCTTTCGTGTGACTGTCGTAATTTTTGCGGGATACATTTTTCTGATTAGTGTGTTGCGTACTGGGCATAAATTGAACTAAGGCAGACTCCTAACCAAGCTAAAAGTAGGCGGTCCAAGAACTCAAGCAACATGGACCAAGGGGGTTATTTGATTTCGAATATTAACGCATCAGACGGTTCCGAAAATGCATTGGGGAATACTTCAGAGGAAATGCAAAACAGGACGAACGGGCTCACATCAGAGCCAGAAATTAATTTGCCTCCAACTAACCAAATTGATTTGGCAGAACTCATGAAAGCCTTATTGCAACAAAATAAAGAAAACTCAGAGAAATCAGAAAAATCGTTCCGAGAACAAAAAGAATCATCCGCAAAATCTATCCGGGAGCTAGTCGAACAAATGACGCAGAAATCTGAAAAATCGATCCGCAAGCTAGGCGAAAAAATGATGCAGAAATCAGAAAAATCGATCCGAGAGCTAGGCGAACAAATAGACGAAAAACTACTCCAGCAGACAAATAAAGTTGACAAGTCGATGCAGAGAGTGTCCGATGTAAACAATCTGGCATGTGAAATAAAATGTGATATTATGAAAGAATTAGGCCGTACATTTGAACAAATCGATGACCGTCTGCAAGCCTTAGAACAGGGCAAGCGGAGTCACGATGCGGAATCTAAAGAGAGCGAAGAACAGCTACTTAGGAATTTCCAAGCGTTGAGAGAAGAATGCCAAAGAGAACACCAGCAGGTCTCTCGAGGGTCCAGGAGGCGGAAACGCATTGTTCAACGTCCATTAGCAACACAGTAGCGGACAACAGTCAAGCGATTCACGCTCTCAAACAGCAAGTAGAACAATTGAAGCAGACTGGGGCGGAGGACAACAGACAAATACATGATAAGATTGCGGCATTAGCAAACATCGTAGGCACAATGAAGGTGACGGAAAGCGAGAACAATACTACAACTGTAGCGGTCGCAGAGACCGAAGAAGTGCGTTCGCTTCTTAGATTTCAGAAGGGGCAGTTCGAAGTGAACAGGCGGCACAAAGCTGTAACAGGCGAATTACAAGAATGCGTGGCGCATCTGGAAAACCGCATGGCGTGTGATTACGAACTCGCCAATAGCACTAAAAATAGCCGCACGGACAGTGCAGAGAGGGTCTCCAGCTACGAGGGAGATTTTGACGACAGGGAAGAATGTATTGTGAGGGGAAGACATGAGAAAAATAGAAACATTCAAGGGCCTCGCCGGGAGGAAATGCGGGGATTTGATTTCAAACATTTCCTTACGGTGAGAAAGTTTGAGATATTTCGAAATTCGCAAAAAGGAATACATCCACGAGCATGGCTCGAGCAATTTGAGTTTTGTCTTCCCCCCGACTGGGCAAGTTCACATAAGATAGAATATATGTGTGGCTATTTGGAAGGCGAACCGGCGATTCGCATGAGGTCAGCAGCGCGTCACTGCAACTCCACTCGGGAGTTTCGACAAGCCTTTCTGTCCGCCTATTGGCCGGAAGCGGCACAAGATAGGGTCAAATATGGCATAATTATGCTGCCAAATTTGAACCAGTCTGGTTTCGGCAGCCCAGCACGGCTATTCGACCACATTCTGAAGGCAAATCAATTTCTATACGATCCATACGGGCCTGCGGAACTAATTAGGATATGCATCACCAAATTGCCGATGCACTTGCGCCACGTCATTCTTGCGGGATGATGCAAAGAGGACGTGGAAACGTTTAAGACACTTTTCCAAGAGTTGGAATATAATACAGCAGAATGCCCGCCTAATCAGGCACAAAGTTATTACGGGGCACAGCAGTGCGATCGCAGTCGTGGCCGTAGTACTAATCAACGGCGTGACTGGTCGTCGCGACGCGAACGGAACAATATTCGGGACCGGCCGTATGGAAACTGGGGTAACAGTCGCGAACACAGGTGGAACAACGGAAATAATCGAGGATGTGGACAAGATCGTGAACGCTACAGGTACAGCAACCAGAATCGATACTACGATGAATATGGTGGGAATAGGACTGTAGGCGGAGCACCTCATGATGTTGAAATTCGGCCGGCTAAC
This sequence comes from Schistocerca cancellata, assembly GCF_023864275.1. Taxonomy (NCBI): domain Eukaryota; kingdom Metazoa; phylum Arthropoda; class Insecta; order Orthoptera; family Acrididae; genus Schistocerca; species Schistocerca cancellata. The sequence continues at coordinate 934,435,985 of NC_064626.1, forward strand.
CCTAGACATAATCCAGCAAATGGAAATGAACAAAACCGGCAATGACAAACGAACAGCGCAGAAGGCGCCCAATCGGAACAAATGAGCGACACGGCAAATGAGTAGAAAGGACAATGAGATATAGAGAGGACGGTGAGGAGAAAGAAGTGATTAGTTTAAATTTGTGACGTATGCACTTTGTATAATATGTTGGTAAAAATAATGATAAAGACCTTTCTATGTGATTGATTGAAGTGATGTTTTTAAATTTTTTTCCTTGTGCAATTAGGATTTAGGTTGGTTCAAAAGTGAACATAAAAGGTTTCTTTGTGAACGAGTGAAATGCTGTTTATGTTTTTTTTTGTGTGTGTAAATTGAAACGAGTCGCTCCTGAGGGAAGCAAGATCTGTGTTGAATTAATGCAAAACTCAGGGGAATATCCGTTCAGTGGGTATTATGGGTCTGGAAAACCCAGGTCCCCAGCTGTTAGTAGCTGTGTTTCCGATTTTCTGCTTTCAGTGCTACAATCTATCTATTACTATTCTATATCTGTCAGTATAAATGAGGATCTTTTACTATAGTATGCGTGCTGTATGAATATTTTAAGATAGGAGAACTCTGAGAAGGGAATGAGTAAGTTTGGAATCTTGAAAACAGGATGCGATAATACGGTTGTTTAACGAATGGCTTCCCAATATACGCTGATATGTTAATATTGATGATATATGTTTTTTTTTTTGTTCTTTATAGCTGAGTATGTGAAGTGCTGTCTCTGGATTTGGTAAGTAGATTGATTTCCTTCAAGGTGGAAGAAGAGTTGTGGTTTGTGTAATTTACGTGGCCCTGAAATAGTATTATGGCAGTCAAATGACGAGCAGTTTTTCAGCAAATGGAGAATGGAACGGAAATATGGATCCTTTTTGTAGTCTTGAGTGATGTTGAGCCAAAGCCTAAAAAAATTATTCTGCGTTAATACTTGTCCTAGAAAAGCGACGTTTATGTGTTTTTCTGATGCTGTGACCATTACAGCTTACTGTTTTCGCTGGTGCGGGATGCACTGCAGCCTATATGATTTGTACTGAGGAAATTTCCCTCTTGAAGGTAGAGGAAGATTAAATAATATCGATTATGGGACGGAAGGAAAGCTTGGTTTCATGTAATAAGGATGAAGCAAAACATTTGTCACTTAAACTACAGGAGGATTCGGATCTTTTGTGTCTGTTGTAAGTTCAATATGTTAAGATGAAACTGTTTTACAGAATAGAGGAGACCACAATTTTGCCATTCATGAGAAATGAATCCAGAATAACCACCACGGGAGAAATAACTGATTTGGAAGTGGAAGGTAACTTAAAGAAGGAACGAAATTGCAGCAAAATGGGTAAGAAAATGTAGTATAACCTGTATGATGCAGATATTTTTACCGTTCTCAGAGTCATCTATGTGATTAATTATTGTGATAACGTAATTTTAGATGAAATTTTCTTACTGTTTTATGTGTGACTATATGAGTATGATAAATGTATAATTGCGAGTCTCTTATCAGGCGTGTCAACTGGTATAAATGTTTTGGCGTGGAAATAACCATTGTTCTTTTTACTGTGTATGTTTAAGGAAAGTTCTCCATATTTATCATGTGACAAGAAATATGCTGCGAGAGTCAAGAAGAGGACGAATTAGAACAATGTTGTAGTGGTGTAAACACTTTGTTGAAGTAGCATTGAAGTAGCTTGTTGGATTAACTAGTAGTGGATGGAAGTAGAATTTTGAGTAATTCATGTTTATGGGTAGTTAGTTTGTAGAATAGACAACAGGTGTGCATGTGTGTGTGTGTAAATAACATGTGAACGCTATGCTGTCCTGACCTATACTTGCACTAGGCATAATCCTATTCATTTTAGTGAATTAATAAGTAGCATTTGATTTTTTAAAACGCAAGTGAACCACATTAGTGATGTGGATTTAGAAATTATATTGTCAGTTCATTTAATTTTTATTTTTTACATTGTCAAGTTACTTCACTTTTATTTTTTTACATTGTCAAGTCATTTAACTTTTATTTTATATTGTCGATTCATCTAATTTTTTTTATTTAAAAAAATTAAGTCTCATTTTTGTTCTTAAAAACTGTGAAAGACAATACTAAGTGGTATTAGGTATGACATTGTGTAATCACATAACTATGATGAACAATTTCTGCGAATGCAGTTGAGAACGTGAAAGCGAACCGGCTGAACTCTTACGAGACAGTGGGAGCAGCGAGGAGGAGGGCTAGTTGTAAACTGGCGGGTTTCCCAGCAGGACACACTGTCAACCGGGCCACTTCGGGAGCGCGGCCGACAACAAAAGAAAGGTACGCAGCAAACACTTTCCCTTGCACCCGGAGCTAATGGCCGGCCGCACAAATGCGACCCTTCCTGGAGGCGATGACCTGAGATGTCCGAGCGATCCACCACAAGGAAATCCATCTGCTGGCAACACACCATACGCACGTGAACGTGACGAGACGGCCGCGGTGAAACGACAGAAGACAGGGGATAAAGGGGCGTGGAGCCTTTTGACAGGTAATGTCCAGAGGAACTTGCAGACGTCAACGACGCCTATCGACATTTCCTGACGGATGCCTACTGTCAAGCGACGGTAAATCATGGTTCGATGTTCTCTGGTCGCTAAGGGTGGCACAAAGAAGAGCCATTAAGTGTCATCCTTGCCCAGGAATATCAAACCGGCGAGCCAATTGAGGATAACTCAAGAATGTAACAACGCAAGGGGCGTGGAGCCTTTTGACAGGTACTGTCCAGAGAAAGTGGCAGACTTCAACGACGCCTATCAACATTACCTGACGGATGCCCACTGTCAAGCGACAGTAAATCATAGTTCGATGTTCTCTGGTCGCTAAAGGTGGCACAAAGAAGAGCCATTAAGTGTCTTCCTTGCCCAGGAATATCAACCTGGCGTGTCAAACGAGGATACCGCACGAATTTGACAACGCAAACATGGAACCAAATCGAGATGTACATGACTCGGGCCACCAAGAGAAACTTCATGAGAGGGCAGAGACAGCGGTATTGCACGCAACAGATGGACAAAAATCCCTAGTGACAGCTGTGGCGACGACACCCTCCCATCCCCTTATATTGTGCCTCGGAACAGTGGAACTACTGAGTGTGTCAGTGAATAGTGATTATACAGTTCTTAGTTCAATGCATATACGTGTGTTTCTGTCAGAGAAACTTTGACTCGTGTGTTTTTGTAGGTGTTTATTAGACTGACTCTTGTATTTTGCAGGTGTTCTATTTATTGTTTTTTTTAGACTTTGACTCTTGTATTTTGCAGGTGTTTTACTCATTGGTGTTTTTTTTAGATGTTGACTATTGTACTTTCAGAGCTGTTTTATTGATCAATGTTTGTTCTTGTGTGATGTATTAGATTTGTGATATTTTGTTTCGTAAATTCATTCCTGTGGCATTGCTTCGTTTATCAGTCAGATAGCTATTCACTCTCATTGGACTGTGATCGATTAGCCTTTGCATGGGGCATATTTATTGTGAGGAAACCCTTAAGGGTAAGAATCACATAATAACCACGTGTTGATCAGTAACTCTAAGATCATCAATCTTAAATGCGAATGTGCATGAGATTGTTATGTCTCATCTTGACAAAATTAATCAATATAGCAACTTTTCTTTATGTTCAACCCACATGGGGTATACTTTGTGAGACCAGTACCACGTGCTTATACAATTGTTTGACCCATCAGGTTAATAGTAAGACGATAGTAACCAGTTCGAGGTTTTTCTTTTGTAAATTGCTTTTCGATCTAATTTATTTTTACTATCAAAATTATTGTGGAGTTACACTCTTTGTGTAAACCAAGTTGACCACGTGAAGCATGTGGTGTAATCATCAAAGTAGCCCTCAGCTATTCTTTTTGGGAAGATTTCACAGAGAGTTAGTACGAATTTAGTATACCAGTGTGTGGTAATTACATGACGGACAGGATTGCGCTATGAATGTAACTTCTTTGGGTGAAAATTGAATCGGTTGGTTGTGGTTAATTTCCTCTTGCATATCTTTCAACATTCTTTGTGTGTTATTTTATGAATGCAGTGTTGTATGCAGTCTCCCAATCTTGGCTCCATATTTGATGTGTTCTGTAAGATTACAAACTCACATTTTCACAATCCTAAATAAGGCACCAGTTCAGTTATGAATCAAGTTTAATATGCTGAAATTTCAATGATCAATGGTAAAATAAATTTCCAAATATAAACTGATTTATTTCTTTTTATTTAAATATATATATATATATATATATATATATATATATATATATATATATATATCACCGGTTGTCGTATGACGATTAAAAGATTATAATTAATTTTAGTCTGGTTGGGAATTTGGTAAGCTAGACTGGATACCTGGTGAAAAAATTGCGCAGTAATGCAAGGTTAACTTCCCCACATAGCTCACAGCTTTTAACCCGCTTTTACTGTCTATCAGCACCGCTTTCAGAACAAATTAATGCTACAACATTACACCATACACGGCTAAACTCCACACAAATTCTTTCAGACAAGGTTTCGTGACACTTAAATTGGTATTCGATGTTTCTCTCCTTCAGAAAAGCTTGCCTTACCATTGCCAGTCTACATTTTATATCCTATCTGCTTCGGCGCTCATTAGTTATTTTGCTGATCAAACAGCAAAACCCATCTACTACTTTGAGAGTCTCTTTGCTAATCTAATTCCTGCTGCGTCGTCTGATTTTATTGCACTACATTCCATTATTCTTATTTTGCTTTTGTTGATGTCCAACTTCTATCCTGCTTTCAAGAGACTGTCCATGCCGCTCAACTGCTCTTCCAAGTACTTTGCTTTCTCTGGTAGAATTACAGTGTCATAGGCGAACATCAAAGTTTCTGTTTCTTCTCCCTGATCTTTAATTCCTACTCCAAATTTTTATTTGATCTCCTTTACTGTTTGCTCAATGTACAGATTGATTAACATCTGGGAGAGGATACAACCTTGTGTCACTCCCTTCTCCACTTCTGCTTCCCTTTCATGCCCTTGCCTCTTACAGCTGCCGTTTGGTTTGCACAAGTTGTACGTAGCCTTTCCATAGATACTTTAGTTACGCTGTCCCAGAAAATCGGCGTTTGCACCATGATACTGGTCTCATCGTATTTCATTTCCCGATTATATTTGAGGCGCTGGTCGGCGACAGCTGATATGCTTGGTTGTTTTAGTCGGGCGTGTCGATAATGTTCTTTTCATCTCTCCTCGCTCATTCTGATACTTAGTATGCTCCACGTAAGACACGCCACATCTGCGTGCAATGCGATGCACTTCCGGCTATCGGAGGCCTAGGTCGTCTTCAAAATTACGAAGATGGCTTTTTATCTTACTTGAAGGGAACGAAATACAACGGATGCCATGTTTCCATAGGAGTCTAATGAACTTTACTGGTATTATTGTGCAAGGATAAGGTAGATTAGCAATTTTTCGCTTTTCTTCCTGAGTCTCAACCTTTTTCTCAGGCGTTCTTGGTTTTGAGTGCAACGCCGGTTCGGTTTGACGATCTTTATACCCACTTCATCGAAATACTATTCGTAGCTGCTGTATTTATTCATTGAGGCTCTCCTTACTTGAAAGTGCTGCAGCTCTACGGAGCATCGAATTGCTGTGTGACGGACGGTGATAGCTCGCAGTTTCGAGATACGGGTCACGCGCGTGTAGATTTCCTATAGAGAGCGTGACCCGCCGCACCTGAATAAGACGGGTGGCGAAGTATTGTGCAGGAAATGCAAGCAATAACTTGGCAGAACACCTGGAAGCTCAGTCTTAATCAAAACTGAGGAACGAATTTTTACGGTGTATTCTGTTTTTTTTTCTGTTTCTTGGCTATGAGTACGAGCTGTGGAAATTTTTGCTGGTCATTATTATTGATAGGACATTCTCAGTAGTTCTGGTTTTACTTCAGTTTCTAGATTTTAGATTTTCTGTGTCCACTTAATGAAACTGATGTATAAATTGAAATACTCCCTGTCTGTATTAGGCCTCTTTATTTCGTAGCTCGTTGAATACTCTGGATTTAATCATATCAGGTTGTAATTTCAGGTCATGAATTCAAAAATGGCGGCATCCATAGTCATACAAATCTTGTAACCATATAAAAAATGTTCTTTGCATACATAATGCGTAAATAAATTAGAATTGCAGACTTAGAGGACAGGTTCTTTACACCAAAACATCTTCAGTTCTCTGATACACATCTCTTCTACTAGAAGCTCTTTTTTTCATACTCTCGGAGGAAATAACAGGACCAAAACAAGAAAAAAGCGTCCAGTAAACATGGGCTCTAAAGTGCATACTTGTTCGATAAGAGAGATGTTTCACAGTAGCGAAGACGAACAGGTGCTCGTAGTCCTTAAGGTACGCATTTTAGAGCCCATATTTACTGGACTTATTTTCTACTTTTGGCCCTGTTACCTCCTCCCAGAATATGGAAAGCAGAGAGACTGCAGAAGAAGAGATGTGTTACACAGCAGCGAAGGTAAACAAATGCTCATGGCTCTTAAGGTATGCATTTTACAGCCCATGTTTACTAGACTTTTTTTCTTGTTTTGACGTAAAGAACCTGTTCTCAAACTTCGTAAAGAGAATTTAGCCACACCTCGTATATATATGTACGTCCTGCCAAATTTAGTTCTTGGTTCATGACACGTCTTCTAACTCTCCGAATCAGTTATATCGAACGAAATTAAATGAACGTATGGCATTGTCTGGTCTTGTTCGGCTGCCTACTGGAGGTTTTTCTACTTGACACTCTACAGTGCCTTCCGCATGGGTGGAAAGGAGACTACATGATTAGGACAACACAAACAACGAAGGCGAAGGAAAACTCCAATCCGGCAGGGAATCGAACCTGGTACCCCGTGATCTACAGACAGCGACGCTAACCACTATACCACTGTTTTAAACCAGAAGGTTACCATAACCCCGACTGATGTACTTGGTGCACAATAGTGACCACTTCGTACGGCATCGGAAGGATTCATATTTTGCCGGTAGCGTCTCCATCATCATTTGTTTTTAATTCCAGTTACTTTACTGCATAGTGTAATAGCAGTACAGAACCTTCAGATACTCTTAGATGCCCCTAGCACTTACTGCACTTCAGTGGTGCCGGCCCCTGTGTCCGAGCGGTTCTAGGCGCTACAGTCTGGAACCGCGCGACCACTACGGTAGCAGTTCGAATCCTGCCTCGGGCATGAATGTGTGTGATGTCCTTAGGTTAGTTAGGTTTAAGTAGTCCTAAGTCCTCAGATGTTAATCCCATAGTGCTCAGAGCCATTTGAACCATTTTTTTGCACTTCATTGGATTCGAGTGGTTTCTATTTTATACACAAAAGCTAGCAATTTTACTCCTGCATGTCGAGAAGCTTCAGGGGTCTATGGTTGCTCCGCTAGATACCCTGTCACCCATCGATCGGTTCCTTGCACCGCCAGCGCGCCTAGAGCAACGTACGGCGCGACCGTACTCGCTATTTGCTTATCGACTCTGGGAGTTCCCTCCCTGGGCGTTGCAGTAGCGCCCTATACTACTGGCCACAATAGCGTCTTAGAGTAGTGTTCAACTATAAAGCGAAAAATCGCAAACAAGTGCGGCCTGAAATAAGAGTAAATTTACAATTTTAAATTGGTAGTTTACTTTAAGTGTGGTTCCTCGCTGGAAAGTGAACAGCAGTGAATAGTATTTCCTAATGAAGCGAGAAAAGACACGTAAGAGAACCGGTGACAATCGTTCTTTCCATCCGCCATTCGCGACCAGAATACGGAAGCGGGAAAGAGATGGTGATACTGGAAGAACCCACCTCAAGGAGGGTAAAGGGGTCCTCACACGTTCAAAAAAATGGCTCTGAGCACTACGGGACTTAACATCTAAGGTCATCAGTCCCCTAGAACTTTGAACTACTTAAACCTAACCAACCTAAGGACATCACACACATCAATGCCCGAGGCAGGATTCGAACCTGCGACCGTAGAGGTCGCGCGGTTCCAGACTGAAGCGCCTAAAACCGCTCGGCCACTCTGGCTGGCTCCCTCACACGTTCGATAAGATTATCAAGCAACCAATATATTGACCACCTGAGGGCTCGTATTTACGTATTATTAACAGTATTGATGGCCCTCAAAATATTCTCAGTATTGTCAGTACGTACTGAACGTATGAGGTCAAGTATTAACGTCTTGACAATATTCTCCATTCAGACGAAAAAAGAGTTTCATGAACCACCGACTTGGCGTTAGTGTCCACTGCTTATGTTTTCAATTCGCCTTCGTGTATAATATGATATTATCGTACCAGATAGAATTTTTCAAGCAGTCTTATCACAAAAGAATTTTAATAGACCAGTGCGAGGGCAAATTTGTATGTGTGATTTTAGGGTGGTGAAGGAACGATTCTCTAGGACATTGCTTAGTTTATTAATCCTAAAATATAGTATATGTTGGTGAATTACGTAGCAATTCAGAAAGACTGGTTTCACTTCGAAACATACATAGTATATCTACAGTGATTAGAGGTCTGGGAAATGTATATCAGTTTCGCCAAATCATTACCGTACAAAACGTAAAAAAATTTAAGTTAACTGTCTGAACGTATCCTTGCACACAGATATAACTGTTTCACAGGTTTCCATAGAATTTTACTTATTGTGTTTTCTGATACTATGAAACAAAGCTTCGAGCATTCGAAGAAGCTGCATGTCAGCAGAGATCTCAAAAGTCACTCCTATCTCTCGTCGACACCGACTACCACACTGATTACTGTATTTTGTTTGTGTATTTGATCTCGTATCCACATTAATACCTCGCGGTACGATGCAGGACTCGTCGGAAAAGTAATTTACGAAATCGTTCGGGTCCGTGGTTCTGATTTGTCAGTAAATTAACATGTGATCAGTTGCTCCGTTTTTTCTAACCATTCTTGGACCCATTTTCTCTTTCTCACTGTTTTCTGTTGCTTGCAAACCACACCTAATGTAATTGCAGTACTCGCTTTCCCTTGTGTGTTCGATATTTTAAACTCGTAAAAACTCGTTGTTAACGGACAAGTTTTCTCACTATTATTGATGACGTGAATCTGCTTCAGTATATTGAAGGTTTGACAAACTACTATTGTCAGTAAATATTGAATGTGTGCAGGCCCTTTAAGGTGGTTTGCAGAGAGTGGGTATAGATGTAAATATCCATGTTACTAAAGCGCTGTCTCGAAAGCCGGTATCAGTCCCAGGATGTTAGCTGACTGCTTCCAGGGGCAACAATAATTTGATTTTCAGTGTCTCGAGTACTTATTGAACGAATTTAAAACGCTGTCATAATCTACTCATTAAGAGGCATCATTGTATGTTACTGGTTTAATACAGTAAGACGATTATTACTGCGTATATGTCTCGAGTCAACTTCAAGTGTAATTTCAAACCTTTTATAAACTTTTTCTCGCTTACATCCTAAAAGTCAAATATTTAAGTGTAGTGGTGTACATTTCTGAAACTGTCACATGAACTGTACACCAGGGTCACACTGGCCCTCAACTATCTGCTGGAGACACTGCCTGAATATAGAATATTTTGTAATGAAATTGGACTTTCTTATATTAAATGCGTTTTATTTCACTTCTGTCATGTACTTTTTTCAATCAAGCTAACACTTGGTTCAAGAATCATGAAAGGAGGCTGTATACATGGAAGAAGCCTGGAGATACTGACAGGTTTCAGATAGATTATATAATGGTAAGACAGAGATTTAGGAACCAGGTTTTAAATTGTAAGACATTTCCTGGGGCAGATGTAGATTCTGACCACAATCTATTGGTTATGAACTGCAGATTGAAACTGAAGAAACTGCAGAAAGGTGGGAATTTAAGGAGATGGGACCTGGATAAACTGAAAGAACCAGAGGTTGTAGAGAGTTTCAGAGAGAGCATTAGGGAACAATTGACAGGAATGGGGGAAAGAAATACAGTAGAAGAAGAATGGGTAACTCTGAGGGATGAAGTAGTGAAGGCAGCAGAGGATCAAGTAGGTAAAAAGACGCGGGCTAATAGAAATCCTTGGGTAACAGAAGAAATATTGAATTTAATTGATGAAAGGAGAAAATATAAAAATGCAGTAAATGAAGCAGGCGAAAAGGAATACAAACGTCTCAAAAATGAAATCGACAGGAAGTGCAAAATGGCTAAGCAGGGATGGCTAGAGGACAAATGTAAGGATGTAGAGGCTTGTCTCACTAGGGGTAAGATAGATACTGCCTACAGGAAAATTAAAGAGACCTTTGGAGAGAAGAGAACCACTTGTATGAATATCAAGAGCTCAGATGGCAACCCAGTTCTAAGCAAAGAAGGGAAAGCAGAAAGGTGGAAGGAGTATATAGAGGGTTTATACAAGGGCGATGTACTTGAGGACAATATTATGGAAATGGAAGAGGATGTAGATGAAGGTGAAATGGGAGATAAGATACTGCGTGAAGAGTTTGACAGAGCACTGAAAGACCTGAGTCAAAACAAGGCCCCGGGAGTAGACAACATTCCATTAGAACTACTGATGGCCTCGGGAGAGCCAGTCATGACAAAACTCTACCATCTGGTCAGCAAGATGTATGAGACAGGCGAAATACCCTCAGACTTCAAGAAGAATATAATAATTACAATCCCAAAGAAAGCAGGTGTTGACAGATGTGAAAATTACCGAACAATCAGTTTAATAAGTCACAGCTGCAAAATACGAACGCGAATTCTTTACAGACGAATGGAAAAACTGGTAGAAGCCGACCTCGGGGAAGATCAGTTTGGATTCCGTAGAAATGTTGGAACACGTGAGGCAATACTGACCTTACGACTTATCTTGGAAGAAAGATTAAGAAAAGGCAAATCTACGTTTCTAGCATTTGTAGACTTAGAGAAAGCTTTTGACAATGTTGACTGGAATACTCTCTTTCAAATTCTGAAGGTGGCAGGGGTAAAATACAGGGAGCGAAAGGCTATTTACAATTTGTACAGAAACCAGATGGCAGTTATCAGAGTCGAGGGGCATGAAAGGGAAGCAGTGGTTGGGAAAGGAGTGAGACAGGGTTGTAGCCTCTCCCCGATGTTATTCAATCTGTATATTGAGCAAGCAGTAAAGGAAACAAAAGAAAAATTCGGAGTAGGTATTAAAATTCATGGAGAAGAAGTAAAAACTTTGAGGTTTGCCGATGACATTGTAATTCTGTCAGAGACAGCAAAGGACTTGGAAGAGCAGTTGAACGGAATGGACAGTGTCTTGAAAGGAGGATATAAGATGAACATCAACAAAAGCAAAACGAGGATAATGGAATGTAGTCAAATTAAGTCAGGTGATGCTGAGGGAATTAGATTAGGAAATGAGACACTTAAAGTAGTAAAGGAGTTTTGCTATTTAGGGAGTAAAATAACCGATGATGGTCGAAGTAGAGAGGATATAAAATGTAGACTGGCAATGGCAAGGAAAGCGTTTCTCAAGAAGAGAAATTTGTTAACATCGAATATAGATTTAGGTGTCAGGAAGTCGTTTCTGAAAGTATTTGTATGGAGTATAGCCATGTATGGAAGTGAGACATGGACGATAACTAGTTTGGACAAGAAGAGAATAGAAGCTTTCGAAATGTGGTGCTACAGAAGAATGCTGAAGATAAGGTGGGTAGATCACGTAACTAATGAGGAGGTATTGAATAGGATTGGGGAGAAGAGAAGTTTGTGGCACAACTTGACTAGAAGAAGGGATCGGTTGGTAGGACATGTTCTGAGGCATCGAGGGATCACAATTTTAGCATTGGAGGGCAGCGTGGAGGGTAAAAATCGTAGAGGGAGACCAAGAGATCAATACACTAAGCAGATTCAGAAGGATGTAGGTTGCAGTAGGTACTGGGAGATGAAGAAGCTTGCACAGGATAGAGTAGCATGGAGAGCTGCATCAAACCAGTCTCAGGACTGAAGACCACAACAACAACATTAGCATTAACGCACCCAGAATTAGAGACTAAGTAATAACTGTCGTGGAAGCTTTTCGATGATTAAACTTGAAAGTTATCTGAAACTTAAGTGTTTATTTGCAGTTTATTTAGATGAAAATGTTATTCATTTATTGAAATGCATATGTTACACAAATATTTTGAGGTGTTCATAAATGTTTATAAATCCATCCATTCATTATTTCCACAATCTTGGAATGTGAACTTCAATGTTATCGGCAACTGGCAGGCTTCTGTCATTCGGAACAGCTGTGTTCCAAAACTGACCGTTTTTACAATGGATTGCTGTATTTTCTTTATCGCTGCCTGACGATTGGGCAGACTAATCAGTTTCGCCATTATCTATAGCTGCTGCAGGAGCGTCGGCTTCAGAATAACGTTCATCATGAAAGTCACTTACGTCACTTCCACGACTGAGTCCTTCTACCAACGTTTCCATATAGCATCTTCCGTTAGTAAAATGCCCTTCCTGCGTGCTATCCTCAGATAAATGTTCTTCACCCTAAGCGACAAAACAGTTACACAAATGTGTATTCCAGGATCACAGTGACCCTTCAAAACAAATTTCTGTCAAATTAATGAAACAACAATGGCTCGCAAATTTGGACGGCCGTGCTCTACTGGGTGTCACTCAGTAGCGAATTTACAGTGGTGGCAGCGGGTTGTGTATGTACAGCGGCGCACACACTGCAGCAAACGAAAAGCTCCAGAGTTCCACTTCTAAGGTAGGGATGGGAAAAACCCACTGGTTAATACACATACGGTATTTTTCGGTATTAGTTTTGTCTCAGATATAACAGGTTTTTTTAAATTTTCTATAAATAACTAAGTAAAAAATAATTAGCCTTAGCAACACCGCTAAAATTTTTCGTTGGTTTGGAATATTGCGCTATTAAAGAAAATGGGAAAAATGACCAACGCTATTTTAGTAACAATGCCGACAGTAAAGAGCAATAAACACATGGAAAAAGAACTGATCCATCTTTGCTGAGATAATAACATCCCTGTTGCTGTATGTCGTGGCTTAAGGTTCGCGTCTATATGCAGTGTGCGAGACTCGCCCCACATCTACTCTATACGGCAGGCTCTCGTTGTCTTTGCCGGACATCCGTTGTATTCCAGAATGGCATCAACCCTACTCTAGAAATATTTAAACGAAGTGATGCAGCGCTGAAGTGAATGCTTCATTCGTTTAGAAGATTAAAGATTTGTCTGCCACTTCTATGAAAATTAAAATAGAATTAATTATAGTAACACGAATAAATTAAAAAGTTGTCAACAATTAATTCACAGATTACAGTGGAGCGTATGGCTACGGTCTCCCGTTGGGTAGACGGTCGCCTCGTGCAATTCCTTAGTTGACGTCACTTCTGCGGCTTGCCTGTCGATGTGAGTGAAATCATAGCGATGACAACAAAACACCCACTCCCAGAGCTTAGAAAATTTCCGACCCGGCCGGAAATCGAACCCGGACCCCTCGCGTAGCATTCTGCCGTTAGTATTCTGCGGCGCTGACTACTTTTTCTTTTCTTTTCTTTCTTTTTTTTTCTTTTTTTTATTGAGGCTCGAACTCTGGATATTATCACTCAGCTATGAAGACATACATATTATGCAATAAAAATACGAAGAAGTCGATCTGCTGCCGCCGGCCGGGGTGGCGGAGCGGTTCTAGGCGCTTCAGTCTGGAGCCGCGCGACCGCTACAGTCACGGGTTCGAATCCTGCCTCGGGCATGGATGTGTGTGATGTCCTTAGGTTAGTTAGGTTTAAGTAGTTCTAAGTTCTAGAGGACTGATGACCTCAGAAGTTAAGTCCCATAGTGCTCAGAACCATTTGATCTGCTGCCGGTGTCTACATAGTACTGCATTATCTGCTTGCAACCTTTGAAAACGAACAAATTAACACGAAAAACAGGCTTCTTCAACCTCAGTTTTCACCTTTTAGAACTGACTGACTACCTGTAATGCCTAAATGGTTGTACGATCCACGGTTACATCATGATTTTTGTGCGGACTTTCAAACACTTAGAATCACTTGGTAAGTGCTGGTGATTTTTGGTGGTATGCCGCCACTTATCATTTTTCGGAAAAAGCAGCGAACCTCAGACGGACTAAGTTTTCTTTTATTTGCCTATTTAACTTGTAACCTCCCAACAGTAATAATATGTATAGCATTCATATTCAGTGTAACCTCCCCACAGATAAATTCCCTAATCTACCAATGATAAAATGTGACTAATTTCTCAATACAATAATGTGACTCATATATAACCTTTCAATAATTAACTGACTGTGAATCTAAACTGGCAGATTTGGACGTCAGCAGTGCTGCGTCATGGTCCTGAAAGATCATTCTGAATAAATTTAAAATTCTTACCTCAATGAAGTCGCCGGATAACGCGTATATTGTAACGTTGTTGCTTTATTTATGGTGTAAGCGGTGGTGATAGACAATAAAAGCGGGTTAAAAGCTGTGAGCTGTCTGGGGAAGTTAATCTTGCATTACTGAGCAACTGCTTCACCAGGTATCCAGATTAGCTTAATAAAAATAAATAAATCAGTTTATATTTGGAAATTTATTTTAACATTGATCATTAAAATTTCAGTATCTTAAACGTGAGTCATAACTAAGCTGGTGCCTTATTTAGGACTGTGAAAATGTGGGTTTGTAATCTTACGGAACACATCAAATATGGAGCCAAGATTGGGAGACTGCATACAACACTGCATTCATAAAATAACACACGAAGAACGTTGAAACATATGCAAGAGGAAATTAACCACAACCAACCGATTCAATTTTTACCCAAAGAAATTACGTTCGTAGCACAATCCTGTCCGTCAGGTAATTACCACATACTGGTATACTAAATTCATACTAACTCTCTGTGAAATCTTCCCGAAAAGAATAGCTGAGGGCTACTTTGATGATTACACCACATGCTTCACGTGGTCAACTTGGTTTACACAAAGAGTGTAACTCCACAATAATTTTGATAGTAAAAATAAATTAGATCGAAAAGCAATTTACAAAAGAAAAACCTCGAACTGGTTACTAACGTCTTACTATTAACCTGATGGGTCAAACAATTATATAAGCACGTGGTAGTGGTCACACAAAGTACATCCCACGTGGGTTGAACATAAAGAAAAGTTGCTATATTGAAAAATATTCTCAAGACGAGATGTTATAATCTCACGCACACACGCATTTAAGATTGATGATCTTAGAGTTACTGATCAACACGTGGTTCCACTTTACTCACAAAGTAGTAACAAAGCAACTACCGGAAGATATTCTGAACTTCACACGCGAATTACACTGCGTTGCAATTTAAGATAACATTAGATATTTTAGAGCTAAACCTGAAATAAAAGTGATTAAATTTTCAGTTAGGCTGAACTTAAGAAATCCATTGTCCTACGGACTTAGTAGACACGCGCTTAGCTGGAGATCTTACCACTTCAGATGCTCGCCACGGACAGACTCACTTGGTCCCTTCCTGAGGGTGGCTCCCCACTACAAACGGAAGTGGCCAGAGGGGCAGCTTCCTATACCAACATGACAAGGGACGGACAGGACCATACTAAGGATAGAAACCTCCTTGCTTCTACAAAGCGTAGCTACCTGTTCCGACGTTGGTCCTACTGTTCTCTAGCAGACAGGCTTGTCTGCTACCCTGAGGCATGCAACTAGAAATACATTTGCTCATTCATCCTCTCACACAGAAGGGAAGGGGGTTGACAGTATCTTATCATATACAGTATATAAAAGAAAGCAGATGTAGGTTCCGTATGAGACTGTGTGACATGAATTACATATAAACTGTGTTTCAAAGTGTAGTAGTGTGACAGATCGTTCTTGTTTATGTGTAAAAGTAACACGTTCCACTACTCAGTCTCCTCCCAGATAGTCAGAAACGCCACAGTAAGTTTAGAAGAGGAATTTATGCCGTAAATGACAACAGATTTAAGAAATTAACATGAAAGGAATCCAGCAGAGACCTTTCACAACCCCAACGCTCCGGGAAAAGACTGTGCAGGGAATTTTCTTGCCATGCTAGGACATTCCCCAGCAGGCTTCTCACACCCAACTTAAACCAAAATGTAAAGAAAAGGCAAACGGTCACCACCTACTTGCTAAAACACAATAATTTCATCACATCTATAGAATCTACCAATTTCTAAGAGAAAAAAATCTGTGACACCTATTTAAAAGATAGTGTAGACGTAATTCGGTCAGCAAGTAAAACAATGGTTCCTGTGTCATTAATATGAAAACAATTTCTGGTTGTTACCCTTATGGAGTTCACCAGTATTTGCTCATTGCAAGAGCCAACTGATCACAGGAAAATTTATGACTGTTTATTAACAAGCAAAATTTATGAAAATAGCAAAGGTGCCACAGCAATTGAAAAAGAACATGAAATAACATCAGTATTATAAAGTAGAACATTACAATACACAATACGATAAAGCAAAAAAAAGATAAGAGATAAAACATGTTTTACAAAGTGGTTATCGCAAAAAATTCTATATCTTATAAAACTAATAATTTGTAGAATTAAAATAACTTTGTGGCACTAATTTAATCACTCTACTATATTTCAGTTAGTTAGCAAACAATTATCACTGTGTCATTATACTGAAACTACAATTAATTATGTGATTGTTACCCTTAAGGGGTTCCTCTCTATAAATATGCCCCATGCAAAGGCTAATCGATCACAGTCCAATGAGAATCAATAGCTATCTGACTGTTAAACGAAGCAATGCCACAGGAATGAATTTACGAAACAAAATATCACGAATCTAATACATCACACAAGAACAAATATTGATCAATAAAACAGCTCTGAAAGTACAATAGTCAACGTCTAAAAAAAACACCAATAAATAAAACACCTGCAAAATACAAGAGTCAAAGTCTAAAAAAAACAACAAATAGAACACCTGCTAAATACAAGAGTCAGTCTAATAAACACCAATAAATCGAACCACTGCAAAACACACGAGTCAAAGTTTCTCTGACAGAAACACACGTATATGCATCGGACTAAGAACCGTATGATCACTGTTCACTGACACACTCAGTAGTTCCACTGTTCCGAGGCACAATATAAGGGGAGGGGGGGGGGGGGGTTCGTCGCCGCAGCTGCCAGTAGGGATTTTTGTCCATCTGTTGCGTGCAATCCTGCTGTCTCTGCCCTCTCATGAAGTTTCTCTTGGTGGCCCGAGTCACATACATCTCGATTTGGTTCCATGTTTGTGTTGTCAAATTCGTGTGGTATCCTCCTTTGACATGCCAGGTAGATATTCCTGGGCAAGGATGACACTTAATAGCTCTTCTTTGTGCCACCCTTAGCTACCAGCGAACATCAAACCATGATTTACTGTCGCTTGACAGTGGGCATCCGTCAGGAAATGTTGATTGGCGTCGTTGAAGTCTCCCAATTTCTCTGGACAGTACATGTCAAAAGTCTCCACACCCCTTGTGTTGTTAAATTCTTGAGTTATCCTCAATTGGCTCGCCGGTTTGATATTCCTGGGCAAGGATGACACTTAGTGGCTCTTCTTTGTGCCACCCTTAGCAAACAAACCACATCGAACAATGATTTACTGTCGCTTGACGATGGGCTTCTGCCAAGAAATGTTGATAGTCGTCATTGACGTCTGCAAGTTTCTCTGGACAGTACCTTTCGAAAGGCTCCTGCTTTGCCAGCAGATGGGTTTCCGCGTGGTGGACCGCTCGGCCATCTCAGGTTATCGCCTCCACGAAAGGTCACACTGGTGCGGCCGGCCATTAACTCCGGGTGCAAGGGAAAGTGTTTGCCTCGCAGCCCTTCTTTTGTTGGTGAGCGTGCTCCAGAAGTGGCCCGGCTGACAGTGTGGCCTGCTGGGAAACCCGCCTGTTTACAACTAGTCCTCCTCCTCGCTGCTCCCACTGTCTCGTAAGAGTTTAGCCAGTTCGTTTTCACATTCTCAACTGCATTCACCGAAATTGTTCATCATAGTTATTTTATTAAAAAATGTCATACCTAATACCACTTAGTATTGTCTTTCACAATTTTTAAGAACAAAACTGAGACTTAATTTTTTTAATAAAATCGACAATATAAAAATAAAAGTTAAATGACTTGACAATATAAAAAATTAATGTGAAATGACTTGATAGTATAAAAATAAAAATTAAATGAACTGACAATATAATATCTAAATCCACATCACTAATGTGGTTCACTTGCGTTTTAATAAATCAAATGCTACTTATTAATTCACTGAAATGAATAGAATTATGCCTTGTGCAAGTATAGGTCAGGACAGCATAGGGTTCACATCTTATTTACACACACACATGCACACCTGTTGACTATTCTAGAAACTAACTACCAATAAACATGAATTACTCAAAATTCTACTTCAATCCACTACTAGTTAATCCAACAAGCTACTTCAATGCTACTTCAACACAGTGTTTATACCGCTACAACATTGTTCTAATTCGTCCTCTTCTTGACGCTTGCGGTATATGTCTTGTCACATGATAAATATGAAGAAACTTTCCTTAAACATACATAGGAAAAAGAACAATGGTTATTTCCACGCCAAAACATTTATACCAGTTGACACACCTGATATGAGACTCGCAATTATACATTTATCATACTCATATGTTTACACATAAAACAGGAAGACAATTTCATCTAAAATTACGTTATCACAAGAATTAATCACACAGATGACTCTGAGAAGGTTAAAAATATTTTCATTGTACAGGTTATATTACACTCCTGGAAATGGAAAAAAGAACACATTGACACCGGTGTGTCAGTCCCACCATACTTGCTCCGGACACTGCGAGAGGGCTGTACAAGCAATGATCACACGCACGGCACAGCGGACACACCAGGAACCATGGTGTTGGCCGTCGAATGGCGCTAGCTGCGCAGCATTTGCGCACCGCCGCCGTCAGTGTCAGCCAGTTTGCCGTGGCATACGGAGCTCCATCGCAGTCTGTAACACTGGTAGCATGCCGCGACAGCGTGGACGTGAACCGTATGTGCAGTTGACGGACTTTGAGCGAGGGCGAATAGTAGGCATGCGGGAGGCCGGGTGGACGTACCGCCGAATTAACTGACTGTGAATCTAAACTGGCAGATTTGGACGTCAGCAGTGCTGCGTCATGGTCCTGAAAGATCATTCTGAATAAATTTAAAATTCTTACCTCAATGAAGTCGCCGGATAACGCGTATATTGTAACGTTGTTGCTTTATTTATGGTGTAAGCGGTGGTGATAGACAATAAAAGCGGGTTAAAAGCTGTGAGCTGTCTGGGGAAGTTAATCTTGCATTACTGAGCAACTGCTTCACCAGGTATCCAGATTAGCTTAATAAAAATAAATAAATCAGTTTATATTTGGAAATTTATTTTAACATTGATCATTAAAATTTCAGTATCTTAAACGTGAGTCATAACTAAGCTGGTGCCTTATTTAGGACTGTGAAAATGTGAGTTTGTAATCTTACAGAACACATCAAATATGGAGCCAAGATTGGGAGACTGCATACAACACTGCATTCATAAAATAACACACGAAGAACGTTGAAACATATGCAAGAGGATATTAACCACAACCAACCGATTCAATTTTCACCCAAAGAAATTACGTTCGTAGCACAATCCTGTCCGTCAGGTAATTACCACATACTGGTATACTAAATTCATACTAACTCTCTGTGAAATCTTCCCGAAAAGAATAGCTGAGGGCTACTTTGATGATTACACCACATGCTTCACGTGGTCAACTTGGTTTACGCAAAGAGTGTAACTCCACAATAATTTTGATAATAAAAATAAATTAGATCGAAAAGCAATTTACAAAAGAAAAACCTCGAACTGGTTACTATCGTCTTACTATTAACCTGATGGGTCAAACAATTGTATAAGCACGTTGTACTGGTCTCACAAAGTACACCCCACATGGGTTGAACATAAAGAAAAGTTGCTATATTGAAAAATATTGTCAAGACGAGATGTTATAATCTCACGCACACTCGCATTTAAGATTGATGATCTTAGAGTTACTGATCAACACGTGGTTCCACTTTACTCACAAAGTAGTGACAAAGCAACTACTGGAAGATATTCTGAACTTCACACTCGAAATACACTGCGTTGCAATTTAAGATAACATTAGATATTTTAGAGCTAAACCTGAAATAAAGGTGATTAAATTTTCAGTTAGGCTGAACTTAAGAAATCCATTGTCCTACGGACTTAGCAGACACGTGCTTAGCCGGAGATCTTACCACTTCAGACGCTCGCCGCGGATAGACTGCCGTGGGTCCCTCCTGAGGGGTGCCTCACAAATAAAAACGGAAGTGACCAGAGAGGCAGCTTCCTATACCAACATGACAAGGGACGGACAGGACCATACTAAGAGTAGAAACTTCCTTGCTTCTACAAAGCGTAGCTACCTGTTCCGACGTTGGTCCTACTGTTCTCTAGCAGACAGGCTCGTCTGCTACCATCAAGCATGCAACCATAAATACATTTGCTCATTCATCCTCTCACACAGAAGGGAAGGGGGATTATAGTATCTTATCATATACAGTATATAAAAGAAAGCGGATGTAGGTTCCGTATGAGACTGTGTGACATGAATTACATATAAACTGTGTTTTAAAGTGTAGTAGTGTGACAGATCGTTCTTGTTTATGTGTAAAAGTAACACGTTTCACTGCTCAGTCTCCTCCCAGATAGTCAGAAACACCACAGTAAATTTAGAAGAGGAATTTATGCCGTAAATGACAACAGATTTAAGAAATTAACATGAAAGGAATCCAACAGAGACCTTTCAGTGGAAGTGAAACATTGACTCTAAAGAGTTTAGATAAGAAGAGAATAGAGGGCTTTGAAATTTGGTGCTACATTGAGCAGACAGTAAATAATAATTATGTGGGTAGATGACGTAACTAATGAAGAGGCAATGATAGAAGTGGGGAGAAAAGAAATTTGTGGCACAAGTTGAGTAGTAGACGGGATTGATTGATAGGAGATATTCTCAGACATAAAGAGATCGTTAGTATGAAATTGAAGGGAAATGCGGCGGGTAAGAATCGTAGAGGTAGGCCAAGAGATTAATACGATAAGCTGATTCAGTAGGAGGTAAATTGCAATACTTATTCGGAGATGAAGAGGCATGCACGTGATAGAGTAACACGGAGAGCTGCATCAAACCAAACTTCGGACTGAAGACCACAGCAATAGAAACAAAATAGATATGTAGGAAAAGCTAAGAAAAAGGGACGGACGTTTCCATTTAAAGAAGACTTGGGGTCTGACATTCAATTTATTAAGATTTCGCCAGCCTTCACGTCCGACAGAGCTGGAAAACGCTGAGAGAATGTGCGTTTCAAAGAATATCGGTGCGGTCTCTGAAAACAAAATATGAAATTGAGATAAAATGAGAACGACTTAGAAAACACTGTTAACACTAATAAGCAGCAAGAAGTGCCACTGATCGTACCCGCTGTGGTAGGCGAACAGTCCTACGACGGAGAGTGCATCGACAATCGAACCCGGCTGCAAATAGTGGCGTAAGACCAACAGTTGTTCACAGTCGGGTTGGAGTCCAGGCAGCGAGTACACGTAACAGCAAAGCCAAGGTCCCCCCCAAAGACGACTGTGACGGCCTTGTAAATATTTTACTTAAAATGGAAACAACAATTTGGGAGAACATCCGGGAGCACGTCATTAACAATCACGCCGAGAAAGCAGGAGAGATCGTACTCTGCACTGATGCAATTTGTAACTCTTGGCTTACAGAGCTTCACATCTGCTACTGTTAATGTAGACGCTGCCGAGTGTTCATGCTTTCTAGTTTTCAATCTTTACTGACCTAAACAAAGTTGAGAAAGAGACATGTTTTTGAAGCTATGTGTTCTGGGTTGTACGCGGAAAGCCTAAGCCATGCCATGTATTCGACTAGATGGAAGTCCGTAAATGACTGAACCAAGACAGTCTTCGTCTCCCTACATTGCAAAGGTATACCAACTAGGCTCCCCCGAATTTGATCACTGTGGCTGTAGGTTTTGCTGCATTACATCTCGTAGAGACCGCGAAGGTACCAACATCTTACGAGAACACCTTTGCGACTCTTAAATTCCATCCCTTTACCCCCTCTCAGGTGTAGAAGCTCGTCCTCCAGACTGTTCTCGTCAGCAATGACGTATGCTATGTGTACTAGAGTTGTGAGTACACTCACCGTCTGCGAAGGATGGTGGCAGCTATTTGCACTTTAAGTCCCTGAGAAGAGTTTTTGAAGTCAACGAGTACTCTCCACAGCAGATACATAAGGCGCTACAAAGCGAGCGAGGTGGCGCAGTGATTAGCACACTGGACTCGCATTCGGGAGGACGACGGTTCAATCCCGCGTCCGGCCATTATGATTTAGGTTTTCCTTGATTTCCCTAAATCGCTCCAGGAAAATGCCGCACGGCCGACTTCCTTCCCCGTCCTTCCCTAATCCGATGAGACCGATGGCCTCGCTGTTTGGTCTCTTCCCCCAAACAATCCAATCTAATCCAAGGCGCTACAAACGAAACCAACTGTGGGTATAAGAAAAGCGGAAGAAGACAAGGAAAGGTTCAAATCGATGGCTTTCCTGCCATACGTGGGAAGCCTATCGTCAAAAATAGGGCGGATCCTCAGTAAGCATAAATTGAAAGTGATTTTTCGCTCTCCACCAAAGACAGCAGCACTCCTGTGTTCCGTTAAAGATGATCTGGTGCCTCGGAAGCCTTGGTTTTACAAGATCCCCTGTGAATACGGCCATTCATACATCGGACAGACGACCGTAGTGTCCAGGAGAGATGCACAGAGCACCGCACGAACACCCGGCTCTTACAACCTAATAAATCTGCGGTGGCAAAGCACTGTATTGACACTGGCACTCTATGGTGTTCGATAACGCCGAAATTTTAGCCTCGACTTCATCTTTCTGGGACTCAGTTGTGAAGGAAGCAATTGAAATTCGGTTGGCGATGAATTTGATTAATAGAGATAGAGGCTTCAGCTTGGACAAATCATGGAGTCCGGCAATTTCTGTAATAAAATCACAAAGGCGTCACGACGGTGTAGCTAGTAGTGATGCATCGACATCACCGTGTGTATAGACTGCGCAGCCATAGATCTCTTTCCATGCATATGGCATACCTCTTTGCCTCCGATCAACGTCTCTGACGCCTTGTGTATCTGAGGCCGCATGCGCAGTGGTGCGGTCCACAGGTTTAAAAGGACGGAGCAAGTGCTGGAGTGTCAGTCACCTCGGCTCACTCTGAAGACGGCTGGACGGTATTCAGCCGAAATATTAGAAGAAGAAGTCGAATTTATGCGGCTGCACGACCGAAATTTTATGGATCAGTCTTTGCGGCGCGAAAATATGAAGATATACATACGAGGGTCACTCCAAAAGAAATGCACACTATTTTTTTTAAAATACTGTTTTCGTTCTGTATGTGTGAAAGTTTTACAGTGTGTAGATACATCCTTCCCGCTTGTTTTCAAAATTAGTTCAACCTCTTCCCGTAAGTGGCGCCGTCACAGTATGTCTTCAAGACGGCTGCTACACTTGACGTTCGTCAGAAGCAACGTGCTGTCATAGAATTCCTGTGTTGTGAAAACGAGACAGTGGGAAACATCCACAAGAGGTTGAAAAGGTGTATAGAGATGCTACTGTTGATCACAGTACAGTTACTCGGTGGGCAAGCAGGTTACGTGATGAAAGCGGGCACGGCAATATTGAGGATTATCCTCGGAGCGGCCGGCCTCGTACTGCACCCCCACACTCCAGACAATGTGCATATATATAACGAATTGGTGAATGCTGACAGACGCATCACAGTGAACGAATTGACACGCTACGTTGGGATAAGGGATGGAAGTGTTTGCAGAATACTGAAAGTGTTGGCGTTAAAAAAGGTTTTTGCCAGGTGGGTTCCCAGGATGTTGACAGTGGCTCACGAAGAAACAAGAAAAACGGTATGCAGCGAACTTTTGGAACAGTACGAGAATGGTGGAGATGAATTTCTTGGGAGAATTGTGACAGGTGGTGAAACATGGCTCCATCATTTTTCACCAGGGACGAAGAGGCAATCAATGGAGTGGCATCATGCAAATTCACCCAAGAAAAAATAAATTCAAAACCACACCTTCTGCTGGAAAAGTTGTGGCTACGGTGTTTTTCGATTCCGAAGGACTCTTGCTTGTGGACATCATGCCAAGTGGAACCACCATAAATTCTGATGCATATGTGACGACACTGAAGAAACTTCAAGCTCGACTGACTCGTGTTCGACCACATCGGCAAAAGCAGGATGTTTTGCTGTTGCACGACCATGCACGGCCACATGTCAGTCAAAAAACCATGGAAGCGATGACAAAACTTGGATTGACAACACTGAAACACCCGCCTTACAGTCTTGACCTGGCTCCATGTGACTGTCATGTCTTTGGGAAACTGAAAGACTCTCTTCGTGGAACAAGGTTTGATGATGATGACTCCCTTGTGCACGCTGCCAAACAGTGGCTCCAACAGGTTGGTCCAGAATTTTATCGTGTGGGTATACAGGTGCTGGTTCCAAGATGGCGTAAGGCAGTTGAGAGGAATGAAAATTATGTGGAGAAAAGAAAATATTGTTCCTAAAGTATATATCTACACACTGTAAAACTTTCAAACATGTAGAATAAAAGATGAATTTAAAAAAAAAATAGTGTGCATTTCTGTTGGAGTAACCCTCGTATGTATCGAGTATCCAGCTCATTGGGTATCATAGGGAATAAAACAGTATTATTCTTTTTTAGTCCTCTATAGTTCTAACGAGTATTGCAAAAAAACGTTCAAATGAACACTATAACTTTATTTCAGAGCCGGTAGCCATACAGCAGGGTATCTTGTGTTCTATGGAAAATGTGTCGCGTGTTTTGTATGGGTGTTGCCTCTTCAAGAATTCTTGCAGCTGTCACCGCAGGAGTAAAATGCCGTTCGGTTTTCATGCAGCCCCAGAGAAAGAAGTCAAATGGGGTGCAGTCTGGGGATTTCGCAGGCCGGTGCTCAGGTTCCTCCCGACCGATCAATTGACTGCCAGAAGCAAGGCTTCATGCTGCACTTATTGGTTCTGCAAAGTGCACCGTGGCCCCATTCTGATGGAACCACATCATCCCTTTTATACCTAGTGGTACCTCCTCCAGTGACGTCGACAGCTGCTCTTCCAAGAGCAGTCTGTGCAATGATCACCTGAGAAGATGAGGCAACGTGTAGAGCCCAAGCATGTAGTCGCCCACAATACTGGCATACATGTTTACTGCAAATTGCCTCTGATGATCTCACTTGACGGTTGTGAATTCCCATGCGGCTAGACAAACTTAGGTTTTCTGCAATTTTCCTAAACCGCTTAAAAAACTGTTCGGATAGTTCTTTGTAAAGAACATAGCTGATATCTTCCCTCATCCTTCCCCATCCCTGTTTGTGCTCGATTTCCACGGTCGTCGTCTTTGAGGGGTCGGTAAAGTCTAATCTTCCTTCGAATATACCAGAACTGAAGTTATAAATGCAGCATGAGCCACAAGTTACACAAGCCTAAATTCAAAAGAGCTAAAGTGTTTATTAATGTACACATACCTCAACTTGTTTCTTCGTGTTAACTGCTACTTTTTAGAGTGTCTCTACACTTATGCTGGGTATTTCGCCTTCGATGTTGTCCCTCGAGTATGGGAGAGTTGTTCTTACGAACGCTACCAGAAAGAGAAGACAGGGGGAGATAAATCGGGGACTACAGAGGCTCACAGGTCACGTGAAATGATGTGTTTCGCAAAGAACTCACACAGCGTTATCGCGGTGCTATTCGGAGTGTGCCCTGTTGCACCATCTTGCTGGCGCCAGCAATGTCATTCATCAGCCTCTAACAATACTAAAAATTGCATGATGATGTCCTGGTAGCCGGCCGCGGTGGCCGAGCGGTTCTAGGCGCTGCAGTCCGGAACCGCGCGACTGTTACGGTCGCAGGTTCGAATCCTGCCTCGGGCATGGATGTGTGTGTTTCCTTAGGTTAGTTAGGTTTAAGTGGTTCTAAGTTGTAGGAGACTGATGACGTCAGATGTTAAGTCCCATAGTGCTCAGAGCCATTTGAGCCATTTTTGATGTCCTGGTGACGTTCAGCTTTGCCGTTTCCGAGAAAAATTTGGGCCTACACACCAAATTCCAACCTTCTGTGAACGAAATGGGGATTAATGGAAAACGTCAGGGTTTGCTGAACTCCAATATTTGTCGTTCTTGCTGTTTACAAGGCCGCTTAGAGGAAATCATGCATCATCGAAGTTAAAAATATAGTCCAACACCGGAACACTATTACGAATAAACTGCAAACAAATTAGAATACTGTAGTCTTTTCCTCTATCAGCTTCTCGAAGCTTATGCACAACGTGAATGCGATACAGACGGAGCTTGTTTCTTCACTACTCCGCAGGCACTCCCGTGAGACATCCAGTATAATGACAGTTTTCGTATCGATTGTCCTGGTGAACGTAGCAAGATTGCGTAGATATTTTCCAGTGAGGCTTCGCCTAACAACGTAGGTCAACCGGAACGTCCACATTCATTCACACTAACAGTTTTTATGAAACGGGTGACTTTGCGTGAAATCGATGATTTTTTAGGCACCCTTATTTCCGGAAAAGCTACCCCAAAGTTTACCTGGCATTGTAGGAAAGATAGTGATTTAAAGTAACTTACAAGACTGAACACACATTCAGTCTGGGAAAAACGCATGTCCAGAATGAGATTTTCACTCTGCAGCGGAGTGTGTGCTGATATGAAACTTTCTACTGGCAGATTAAAATTGTGTGCTGAACCGAGACTCGGACTCGGGTCCTTTGCCTTTCGCGGGCAAGTGCTCTACCAACTGAGCTACCCAAGCACGACTCACCCCCCCCCCCCCCCCGCCCGTCCTCACAGCTTCACTTCCGCCAGTACCTCGTCTCCTATCGTCCAAACTTTACAGAAGCTCTCCTGCAAACCTGTAGGAGAGCTTCTGTAAAGTTTGGAAGGTAGGAGACGAGGTACTGGCGTAAGTGGTAAGTGAAGCTGTGAGGACGGGGGGTGGGGGGGGGGGGTGAGTCGTGCTTGGGTAGCTCAGTTCGTAGAGCACTTGCCCGCGAAAGGCAAAGGTTCCGAGTTCGAATCTCGGTCCGGTACACAGTTTTAATCTGCCAGGAAGTTTCAAAACGCATGTCCGTTCACACACGGCTAACTCAACAGTGACATCAAATGGCGGGAAGCTGCTTGGATATCACGTGCTATGCGCCTCCCACCAAATCATGTTTCCAACACAAACATTCCTGCACGTAAGGAACTCAATTTCCCCCTACTCCATCTTTTTTTTTTTTTTAATTTACGGTTGTGTAACTTCTTCCTCACCCTGTACTTTCTCAAAATTTAATGCTGTATCATATTTTGCTGACATTTGGACATAAAAAAATCCTGGAAATGAACCATGTACTCAAAACATTCTGAAGCGCTAGGACCACATCGTACGTGCAGCTTACGTATCACGTCTTGGTGTGTGCTAAGATGAAGAACTGTCTCAGCCGGTTATAACAAAAACTAGCGCCTGCCTCGGGTAAGCCGTTGCGCAGCTGCTGTGACTATTTCATAAGCCACCAGCCACAAAATCTGGCACAGTCTGTAGGTGTGGGAGGGAGGCCGTGGGACAGCCGGCTGCTTCGGATGACGTCCGAAGTTAGTCGCCTCCTGTGACGTCATTCCCATCTTAGGTGTCGTAATGGGATGCCAGACTCGGATGCCCGACTGGTCACGTGACACACGGGCAGCCTGCGGACGTGACCGGCTACACGCACGTCCGGGAAGTGGGCCAGTTGCTACGATCACCACCTGACACACCTACATTCTGGTGACGCTATGTACTGGCGTTGCTCGGAACACAGTGAAGTCCGATGACTGGACAGTCACCTGACGGTGCCTCTAGATCACTAGCAAAATAGACTGTTTTATCCGGTGCGCAAGAAGGCGGAGAGGCCACCTGCAGACAACAGCGGTCATTTTGACACTGTGTTTCTTGACTTCGGGTACGCATTCCATAAAGTTTTGTCCTGTCGTTTAGTGAAAAATTCGGGCCAGAATTGTGACTGAATTCAGATCCTGGTAGTGCCTGGATTCAGAACTTGCTTGCAACTAGCACTCAACACGTGTTCTTGACTGGGATACAAGTAGCTTCCGGAGTACTCCAGTGGAGTGTTACACTGTAAGTGTTTACAGTATATGTAGGGTGACCCCAAACCCTCCACTATTTTAAAAGCGAATAAAAGAAAAAAGTATTGCGGATATAGACTTGTTTATTGAAAGATATAGGATCGTACTGAAAACAGTTTGTAAATTTTGCTGCATTACGAATTGAACCGTCCTGTGCTAATGTGCGAGAGTGACACAACTAACAATACGATTATTATCATAAAACCACCTACTCCCTAATAAAACTCTGCACTTTTGCTCAGCTGTTGAGTTGTCAGTGTAAGAGAAATGGGAGTGGAGGAACGTAACAAGTCGTGTTCGGCACGGTTGGTCACCACTCTTTTGCCGTGTCAAGTGAGAACAAAAAAATGGTTCAAATGGCTCTGAGCACTATGGGACTTAGCATCTGAGGTCATCAGTCCCCTAGAACTTAGAACTACTTAAACCTAACCAACCTAAGGACATCAACACATCCAAGAGTGTACCGACTTCGGGGGAGGAGGGAAGAATGACGAGAGCGGTGCCGGCAGACCCTCCTGAACGAGAAGACCTAGGACTCAGCGTCCAGACGGCGGGAGAACGGAAGCTGTACCTGGACCGAGCGCGGGGCGCGGACCGCACCGATTCATAGAAAGCGCCTGAGAGAGGAGCAAGGGGGATTGTCCTATATATACCTGGCGCTGGCCCACCGCCGGTCAGCACATCAGCGCACCTGATGATGGCAACGTGGTCGATTGCCGAAATATTGTGTCCTATGCGCACTCATACCAGGCTGTTCACCCGAGATTTATTTCGTCATAAAATACGCCTGGAGAAATTGAAGAATCACGTTGTGAGAAGAGATGCATGTAATGTTGTGAAGTGAACTGAAAATTCTAATGAATTCGTAGATAGGATTTTTCAAAATTCGATATAAACTGCTGTAAATTATTCGGATATTTGTCAAGAAAATTATTCAATAATTTAAGCGCTTTTCATTAGTTTTGCTATGTTTCCTTTACGTACAACAATGAAACAGCTGTACCTGCAAAAGCTGCAAGTTGGATGTTTGTCCACACTTTTGACAATGTTGACTGGAATACTCTCTTTCAAACTCTAAAGATGGCAGGGGTAAAATACAGGGAGCGAAAGGCTATTTATAATTTGTACAGAAACCAGATGGCAGTTATAAGAGTCGAGGGACATGAAAGGGAAGCAGTTGTTGGGAAGGGAGTAAGACAGGGTTGTAGCCTCTCCCCGATGTTATTCAATCTGTATATTGAGCAAGCAGTAAAGAAAACAAAAGAAAAATTCGGAGTAGGTATTAAAATCCGTGGAGAAGAAATAAAAACTTTGAGGTTCGCCGATGACATTGTAATTCTGTCAGAGACAGCAAAGGACTTGGAAGAGCAGTTGAATGGAATGGATAGCGTCTTGAAAGGAGTATATAAGATGAACATCAACAAAAGCAAAACAAGGATAATGGAATGTAGTCGAATTAAGTCGGATGACGCTGAGGGAATTAGATTAGGAAATGAGACACTTAAAGTAGTAAAGGAGTTTTGCTATTTGGGGAGCAAAATAACTGATGGTGGTCGAAGTAGAGAGGATATAAAATGTAGACTGGCAATGGCAAGGAAAGCGTTTCTGAAGAAGAGAAATTTGTTAACATCGAGTATAGATTTAAGTGTCAGGAAGTCATTTCTGAAAGTATTTGTATGGAGTGTAGCCATGTATGGAAGTGAAACATGGACGGTAAATAGTTTGGACAAGAAGAGAATAGAAGCTTTCGAAATGTGGTGCTACAGAAGAATGCTGAAGATTAGATGGGTAGATCACATAACTAATGAGGAGGTGTTGAATAGGTTTGGAGAGAAGAGAAGTTTGTGGCACAACTTGACTAGAAGAAGGGATCGGTTGGTAGGACATGTTCTGAGGCATCAAGGGATCACCAATTTAGTATTGGAGGGCAGCGTGGAGGGTAAAAATCGTAGAGGGAGACCAAGAGATGAATACACCAAGCAGATTCAGAAGGATGTAGGATGCAGTAGGTACCGGGAGATGAAGAAGCTTGCACGGGATAGAGTAGCATGGAGAGCTGCATCAAACCAGTCTCAGGACTGAAGACCACAACAACAAACAACCGCTGCCTGAAACATATCAGCTTTTGCCTGAAGCTCGTTACATGTTGATGTTCTCTAGTATTGTTGGAATCTTCTTTTCCTGTTCTTTTCTTTCACGCTTCACCTCCGTTAGACTACAGTTCACTAAAAGCCAATATTTTGTTGGTTTACTGAGGTCAGTTACTAACTCAGCAGGTGCAAGCTGTTGCCAGTATTCCGAGTGTCACGCTGCGCCCAGTCTGGTGTAATACGTCGGCGCTAGTGGACCGACCCCACTCGTATTATGCAAAATTTACGACCTCAAATGCTCGCCTTACGAAGAGTAGGTCCCCTTATAATTTAAATAGTATTAATTTTGTAAGTTTTTGTAAGGCAAGTAGCCGCGATTATGGGAGCTAATAACTGTGTTTTTATAGCTATGACGATGATTTGCCTAAAAATATTATTGCCCAGCGGATAATCGTTTAGGTAATGGTCGGGTTAAGTACCATCCGTCTCAGCGTTTCATAAATGTTGTTTCCATTCTGGACACGATACAACGAAAAATTTTTTGCAGCATTTGTCGCTAACGGTGTAGATGGTTCTTTCGTGAACACCCCTCACCTCCGCTCTCACACTGTTCTTGATTACATGTGGCGCTTGCAGTGAACAAAGACGATAATCACCAAGATGTTTGTGAATCAGATGCAATCCTATGTGCGAGTTCAGAATCTATAAACGACGTTCTGACGGTTAACAAAAAAAAGTTGCAGGGGAAGATATCATGGACTGTATCGGCGAAATCAAGAGTGAACAAATGCGTTCTACATAAATATATATTACATGATAGTTCGTAATCTCATGTTAATAAAAACTACATCAGTCTAAATGTGGATCCCGTTAACATTTTCTTCGTCGATCATTTTTTAGAAGTGTTGTGGCACGCATTCTCTCGAGTAAGCCAGTAATCCCTAGAGGGTGTGTTCTCAGTTGGCGGACAGGGGGTGCCTCCCACATTTGTGTGACCAAAGGGAAGTAACATACCTCCCGCGGACCAACCGGCAAGCTACCGTTCTGTATTTAGATGTAGGATCATAAAGCATCAGGCCAGCGGCTTAAAACTTCACATCTGCGGCAGACAGGTGTGACAGGTAGGGTCAGTAGATACCTTTCCACGTCAGTTTGTCTCAGTGTCAACATTTGGGCATATGAACAACGTTATGACGTCCTTAGTATGCGCGGAGTGTCGACAGGTCTGATCGACTCGGAAGGTGTGCGAAGGTTACCAAAATTTTCGAAACAGTGTCGGCTGAACAAACGAGCTCTGGACATACGTCTTGCTTCTCTCAGTACTGACAGAATGACGGGAAGAGCACGTGAACTAACTGATGCTCTAAACCGGAAGGAGAACTGACATCTGCTTGCGTCAACAGACAATGAGCAGGTCAAAATTACGTGACATCGGTGACTGCTATATCATAAATCACGGAAGCCCGAAACCAACTGACGGTGTTGTAATAAATGTTGGTGGAAGGTTCCGAGATTCTGTTACTGTAGTAGGACGATTCGACGATGGATTGTTGAAGATAGTCTAGTGACATATGCCTAGACGATCTGTCTTTCCTCGTGCTTCGGCTCCGTACTGCTGGCCTCAAGAAGTTAAAGGGAGATCTTTTTGTGATGTATGATAAAAAGTTTATGGAGGTTTCATAGGAAGACATAATTTCCGAAAGGTCATTTTGGGGCAAAAGCACATGGCTGTCGATACCAAGTAAGGAAGGTAGCATGTGTAATTAGTGAAGATGCTAAGAGAATACTAGATTTTGCGGAATTTCACGATCTCGTTGTGACAAACATAT
Source organism: Schistocerca cancellata (assembly GCF_023864275.1). Lineage (NCBI taxonomy): Eukaryota > Metazoa > Arthropoda > Insecta > Orthoptera > Acrididae > Schistocerca > Schistocerca cancellata. Next base: position 934,468,262 of record NC_064626.1, read on the forward strand.
TGTTCGAGAAGCTAGTATTGCATCTTTGGCGTACTATAGTGGCAGCAAGATTAGCCAGATCGACGTTTTTTTGTAGAAAACTCGCTCAAAAGCTAGTTACAGATGCAAAGGCCATTCCTTATGAAAAAGTGACTCCTCAACACCGCTCGCTTGGGGTCCGAAGCCGCATCAAAATAATGACTCGAAAGAAAAAAATCCGGATAAATGCGACTAGCACTCGTGCTCTGAGGTTTCCGTACAAACTTAGTTATGTATATAGATAATAATAATAATAATTTCGTTTCGCTCAGTAGCCTGATTCAAGTCTCTATTGGACGCCGCTTCAGCCAGCCACTTGCATGTCCTAAACCATCCCAATTACCCTATCGGGGGAACGGGACATACAGTGTAACGTGGAATCCGAATTACGTGTTATTTCTGACGATGATTCACATCGTTGAGAGGTGAAGGCTAGTTAAAATGAAGACTGAATGTCCGTGGTCCGACCGTGATTCGAGTCCTCAGCCTTGCGGTTACCAGCCTCTCGCTTCTCTGCTTTGCCAGTCCTGCCATGTACATAGATTGTTCATTTCTAGGTTTTGATGAGTGTGTTTGCGAGTATCAACATATATGAGATAAATAGCCGTGTCTTATCAGGTTATTGGCTTAGAAACTTGAAGATTTTACAGTTCCAAGTACCTAACACAATTTTCAACTTGTTACCTCCACTCGTTCCTGAGGGAAACGTTCTTAACAGACGGACAGCCAAGCAAATGGACAACAAATGGTAGAAAATTATTTCAAGTGATATAATCAGAAATTAAAAATTTTCTATTTTATTTCCTTTACTTGTATTGTGACACCTTGCTTCTTGTCAAACTTCGTGATTCTAAGGCAACAAAGTGATTCTACAAGCGTTCCGTTTCTAGCGATTGAAGTACGAAACCATAAAAACGAAATCGCCCAGCATGGATAAAATGGTGGCGCTTCAAAGAAAGAGAGAAAGCCATCATCTCCGACACGACTCTTCCATCTATTACTGTCGTCGAAGCAACATCGAATGCATTAAAAGATACTGTTCAAGTAGTTGCCCGTAAACAAATAGGCTTGCTCAAACCTAGACCCGTAAAATAGATAGTCGTTGTGGACAAGAGATGAGAACAAATTGACAACGAAAGAAGAATACTATCACAAATTCCTTGCTTCGAAAACATCGTAAAACCGGAACACCTACTCTGATGCCAGACATGATGTAAAGAAGATAGTAGCATTCCATTACAGCGAGATTTGTGAAAGGCTTGACACATCAGCTGGCGTGCGTGATGTCTATCGCCTAGAAAGGGAGCGGCATAGACGTACGGCAGGCATAGACGACTTCTGCAACATCAGTGACGTAGAAGGAAAACGTATCGCCGACCGAGAGTTCCCTTTCCAGTACAACAGTTGACATCCGTTCAAGGACTCATCATATCGGTCACCAAGCCTGAAATTCTAGAAGTCCTTGGGAAGATGAAACTTGGGTAGTGCACAGGGATGGATGACCTTCCAACAGAACTGTAGAGCTCAGGGCATTGGGAGGCAGCTGAGTGGATGACAGGTTTTCTCAACAAGATCATTACACAGAAAAAGAGACTAACCGAGTCTCAATCTGCAAACAGCAGGGGAGCCCAGCTGAACGTTCCAACTACCGCCTTGTCGCCTCCTCCCCGTTATAGTCAAGATCTTAGAGCACATCACACATGGCGGGATACACAAGTTTGTAGACGTTACCAGCAATCAGTATGGTTATGTGAAAGGTTGAGCATTTCACATTTTTATTGAGAAACACTGCGAGAAGTCTAAGCATCTTCACTTAGTTTTCCCACGCAATCATATACAAGCGGCAACTATACAGATCTGAATACGGCCAACATTAATTTTAACGTTGGTGGTAGCAATCAGTGACGTCTTTTCCTCATTTTGAGAGGCTAAATTTTTCTGTCTTACGTACAGAGGACACTGCACTCTCGGGTTCCATCATTCAACTACTGGAGCACATGCCGTTGTTTGCAGCACACACAGCGGCGAGACGAGTTGCCGGTGACTCAGTCGGCTGTTTCCAAATGTCTAAAAGTACCTACAGGCACGCCTTCCACAGTACTTCCCTCATCTGTTGAAAAACTTAGAAAAGCATATTCACATTCACATAGTGATAAAGATGGTTGAAGAAGAAAGAAAGGTTACGTGATGCCTCATCTTCAAGGTATAGCGACAGAGTGCTAGAAATTTACAGGTACATAAGTAGAGAGCATGAAAATTTAGAGGCTAAAAATTAATACAGAAACATCGGTAATTAATAAGCGCGCATGCTGCATATAAATATTATGTGAGAAGTGAGGGCGACCGAGAGATGATAACGGATTATAATACACTGATAGAGAGATATTATCCATAATTCATGTGAGTCAGTACATAGTTGCATTACAACGTTACTAATTATCGCCAAGATGGCGATTTCCATTAAAATCAAATCTTTGTATGAATTTGAATGCATTCAGGTGCAGCACTTGCGTGATCGAGTTGACCGATAGAAGATATTAGGCAACATGACGTTCCAGAGGGGTCCTTCCAGAACTGCTGCAAAAGATACTTGTTAGGTCCGTCATTAAAAATTGTTCCACTTTGGTTTCCTTGGGAGCAGAGGTTTTAAGTAGCACGGAAGGCGAGCAGTGTGACGTATGGTAAAACAGTGATAGACACCCTCACTGACCTTGTTCATTGCCGATGTACTTGGTTCTGGAAACATAAGAATAAAGTAACCGGAGGAAGAGGTTGTATGAGAAGGTGTATACGTGCGGTTGTTTAGTTAAGAACGTTTGGTGAAAAGCACACGTGGGTCAGAGATATGCGTCATGATACACTTCAGTTTTATTCAAGTACTGAAATAAGAATTCGTGGTAGCGAGTGGAGACAGAAGGCCGCTAGATAGGGCAACCAAGCACATGTTCCGGGAGGGACTCCACTGGAGGAACCAATATAGACATTACAATTTTGATAGGAAAATTCTTAATAACGTTGTCTGACGTCCATAAGTAGGGATACAAACCAATGAGTAGAGGAGAATGTGTCGGGGCTGGGATAAGATAGGACCAATGTCAGATGACAATCCACCTTAGTTACATCATAAACTTGGTATTAATTCAGTTGTTGTTGACTATGTCTGAATATGTATAGTAGCGCAGGCAGTGCTTTTAACTGGAGCTTCAAAATATATCTTTTATGGTGACAATATATTCAGGCTTAGACGAAGATAGGTTAATTGAGAAAAGCTTATAGAGCGTCAGACGTAGTACTCAACCAAATGTCAGTAAGTTGGACGATCGTAATTGTTCAGTTGTGTACTGTCTCAGCGTTGCTATATATTGTCGCTGATTCCGTCTCTAATGACCTCGATGTCGCAGGACGTTAAACACAATCTTCCTTACTTTTACTGTAGCTGACGGATATTTTGTCGCGAATGTGGGGTTACTGTACTTCGTCTTGGAGAAATCGTGTGATTCATTGCCGGCAGATCCAAAACTATCCTAGCAGTATATGTCTTAAGTCACGCATGGCAGAGCAGCAAAGTGATTTTAATGGTATGAGTGAGTAGCTAATTCTGTGGGGTGTAACTGTCTTGCCAATCGGAATTAGTTTCAGTCTCGCAAACTCATTGAACTCTGATGAATGCTGTTGTCAACTTTGCATAAATGTTGTAACGTATTTACACCAAATTATTTGGAGAAAATGGGGCTCAGTAATATATTTGATTTAACCAGATTAGTTTAATCTTTCCTTGACTGTGTACCGACGCTTTCTGGACTACTTCATGCAAAGTTCAGTCAGGTTCACACAAGGGAGCGCAGCGTGATGACAACTGCATCACAGGTAATGGCCGATAGGTTAGATTTGGTCATGACAGTTTAGATGATGATCGGCGTAGTGGTCGGCCAAGATGGGCCGCTACCCCAGAAATTATTTCAAAAGTGCATAAAATGGCTTGGAGGATGTGCAACTGGAAGTGGGAAAAATTGCTGAATCTGTGGGGATGTCATCTGAAATAGCGTATCATCTTTTAACAAACGAATTGGATATGAGAAAATTACCTGCTTGATGCGCACAGCGACTCTTAACGCAGGATCCGAAATGTATCAGAATGGAAATGTCCGAACAACGTTTGACCCGTTTTCAGGGCAACGAATAAGATTTTTTGCGCTCGTTTCTGGCCAAAGATGAAACATGGGGCGTCAAAACAACACCAAAATCAGTGGAGACATGTTGATTCACTACGACCAAAGAAAGAAGAAGCAAAAATGCCCTTCCGAGACTGATGTCTGAAATACTCCTCTGTGATACTGACAAGTGTGAGATTTATTCAATAATTAAATCACAGAAGGCTATGGACTCCCATGGATTTGATGGGGTACCTACCAGAATATTTAAGTACTATGTAGCACATATTAGCCCTGTACTTAGCCATACTTTTAATTTTTCCTTTTAGAATGGTCAGTTTCCTGAACGATAAAAGGTCTCAGTTGTAAAGCCGCTTTATAAAAAGGGATAAAGGGATAATGTAGATAATTTTAGACCTATTTCTATGCCATCAGTGTTTGCAAAAGTTATTAAAAAGGCGATGAATGTAAGGATAATTCACCATTTTATATCACATAATTTGCTATCATACATACAGTTCGGCTTTAGAAGTGGTTTAACAACTGAAAATGCTATATTCTCTTTTCTCTATGAGGTACTGGATGGATTAAACAAAAGGTTTCGAACGCTAGGCATATTTTTTTTATTTAACTAAGGCGTTTGATAGTGTGGATCATAAAATATTGCTCCAGAAGTTGGACCATTATGCAATAAGGAAAGTAGCTCACAATTGGTTCACCTCTTACTTTAACAACAGACAGCAAAATGTCATTATTATGGCTGTGATGTGGGGTCTGAGAGGGCCAGAGTCAAATAGCGTTGCCCCAGGGATCAGTGTTGGGGCCACTCTTGTTCCTTATTTATATAAATGATATGCCCTCTAGTATTACAGGTAATTCTAAATTATTTATGTTTGATGATGACACTAGCTTGCTAGTAAAGGATGTTGTGTGCAACAATGGCTCTGTTTCAAACAGTGCAGTTCATGAAATAAGCTCATGTCTTGTAGGAAATAAACTAACACTAGATCACAGTAAGGCTCAGTTTCTAACACACAGTTCAACATAATCCGACGTTTTAATTTCACAGAATGGGCACATGATTAGTGAAACATAAAATTTCAAATTTCTAGGTGTTCAGATAGACATTAAAGCGTCGTGGATAGCCCACGTTCATGATCTTGTTCAAAGACTTAATGCTGCCATTTTTACTATTCGAACGGTGTCTGAAGTAAGTGATCGTCCACCGCGAAAATTAGTGTATCTTGCTTATTTTTATACGCTTATCTCATGTGGTATTATATTTTGGGGTAACTCTTCCCATTCTCAAAGCATATTTTTTGGCTCAGAAACGGGAAGTTCGGGCAATAAGTGGTGTAAGTTCGCGAACCTCTTGTCGACCCCTGTTCACTAGTCTGGATATTCTGACATTGGTCTCTCAATATATATATTCCTTACTGTCTTTTCTTGTTAACAATATCAGCTTATTCCCAGGAATTAGAAGCTTTCACTCAGTTAATACTAGGCAGAAACCCAATCTGCATTTGGATCGCACTTCCTTAACTCTTGTGCTTAAAGGTGTGCATCTGTTTTCAACAAGCTACCGCAAGAATTCAAAAATCTTAGCAATAATCCACGCGCTTTCAAATCAAAACTAGAGAGTTTTTTCATGGGCCACACCTTCTGTTTTGTCGAGGAGTTCCTTGAAATGTTAAGCTGATTCCTATGTTGTATTGTTGGTTGTGTTTACTTAAACTTATGGCTTGACATTTTTCGGTTCATGAACATTTCATTTTATTTGTTATTACTTTTATGTGGTAATTCCATGTACTGACACATTCCATGACCTTGGAGATTTGTTCTTCAATTCGGTCCTACGGACTTAGACGTGCAAATGAATAAATAAATATAGTCGGCTGGAAAGGTCGTGGCCTCATTTTACTAGGATGCGAAAGGGATTTTGCTTATAGATTTCCTTCCCACTGGCCAAAGAATTACGGGATAATACAGTGCTAACCCCCAGGACCAACTGCAGCATAAGATAAGAGAAAAAGGCCAGTTCTGGGATGGAAGAAAGTCTTCTTTGATCAAAATAACAAGTGTTATTGCCAAGGAAAAAATACGTGAACTAAGATAGGAGTTGTCACATCAGCCTTATTCACCTGATTTGGCTCCATCAGACTTGCATCTCTTCCCGAAACTGAAAATTTTCCTCGGTGGACAGAGATCCTCTTCAAATGAAGAAACTGACAGCCAAAGTTGACGAGTATATTGCAGGCCTGGAGAAACGTAATTTTCGAAAGGGGATCAAGGCACTGTAACATCTCTGTGCCAAGTGCACTGGTGTGTAGCGAGGCCACAATGAAAAATAATAAATTTTTCACTGAAGTAAGCCGTTTTTTTTTTCTCTTCCATTACGAGCATTTTTCAAACTATCCTTGTGCACTGATCACAATCACCGAGGGGCGCCGGCCGGTGTGGCCGTGTGGTTATAGGCGCTTCAGTCTGGAACCGCGTGACCGCTACGGTCGCAGGTTCGAATCCTGCCTCAGGCATGGCTGTGTGTGATGTCCTTAGGTTAGTTAGGTTTTAGTAGTTCTAAGTTCTAGGGGACTGATGACCACAGATGTTAAGTCCCATAGTGCTCAGAGCCATTTGAACCATTTGAACCACCGAGGGCCAGAGTTAATCACACATGCAAGTACGAGAGGAAGTTATACTTGGACCACGGTCAGACTGCAATCAGTAAAGACAGCTGCCCATTTTAGTAAGGACAGACAGTGTCATGAGGGGATTCCCTATAGGTGTGATTGAACGGCCTTTCGACGCCCAGATCTTTAGGGATAGGGGATAGTGGTGGCCCCACAGACGTTTAATTGGGCTAAGGGGCGACGAATATGCATGGTAGGACCCACATACACCTCAGGGTTAGGTGAACTATTGGAAAAGACAGGAATTTGGTGAGTCCTGGCTTATTTTAAACGCGAGCTGTCCCACAAGAAAATGTCAGCTGGTCTTCTACATCCACACACATACTCCACAAGACATTGTACAGTATATGGAGGTGGATACTTCGTACACGTATTATAGGTTTTCTGTCCTTTTCAATTCGTGTAGTAAGCGAGGGGATATTGGCAGTCCATATGGCTCATGCAGTGGCGCTACTCTGCATTTTAGGAAAAAGTATCACATCTTCAGTGTAAGTGATTGGAAGTTACCATGGAGGCCGCCGCAGGGTATTTCTGTAAAAGTGCTGGCCGTCAGCCTTGCTATGTCGACATGTAGGGCACAAGAACAGATGGGCACGTGAGTTGTGAAGCGAGGACAGCTGAGTGCAGCGGTAAACTGCCCCATGCAGCAAAGAACGATGTAATAAGCAGATCGTTGCCACCACAGTCGAGTGACTGGCTCTGAGCACTATGGGACTCAACTGCTGAGGTCGTAAGTCCCCTAGAACTTACAACTACTTAAACCTAACTAACCTAAGGACATCACACACATCCATGCCCGAGGCAGGATTCGAACCTGCGACTGCAGCGGTCGCGCAGTTCCAGACTGTAGCACCTAGAACCGCTCGGCCACTCCGACCGGCCACACTCGACTGAGTCTCTTTGTTATGGGCTTATGACTTGACACCAGATTTTGGAGAAACAAATGGGCAGTAACAGAGTATAAATGAAACTGAATTTGAGGATAGGAAATCACTCGATTCGGGAATTTGGTCATCGCTGGGTGACCGCACCACGACGGCGGAACACCGACGGACCGCGAGACGCGTCCAGTTCGAGACTAAACTGCATCATCCACCCCCCTAGAAGCGTCATGGGACTTGGTGTCAACCGCTGCGGCCTGCTGTCCGTGCCTGCTGCTGCCGACGCTGAGGCCCAGGGAGGGGCTCGGCGTCAAAACAACAGCCGCCGTCCACCACCTGTCCGAGTGACTCGGGTCAAGCAAGACCCTCGCACAGCCTCTTCTGCCCCACGGAGCGAAGAGCAGCAGGGAGGCGCCTAGTGTGTCGGTCCGCAGGGAAGCGCCACTGCTGCAATTGGCCGTGGCCTTGGCATCGCCACGACGCCAGCTGCATCGCCCAGAACTCAGCAGGAGAGGCGTGCCCATTTATGTACAACTGAAGATATAATAAAGGTAAATTGTCCACAGTGTTTCCACGGGTTCCCCACAATCCCCTACAGAAGTGGCACTACAGAGTGGTCCATACAGAGTGGTGTCACGAGGGCCAACGTCGACGTCGCAGCACTCAACAGCCGAGGGTGTGCCGCCCGCGCACCATCTCGTTCGAGCCACAGCCCGCAGTGTTGTCATAGGGGTGAGTGAGACTATTTTGTTCTTGTGTGGTTGTAATCATGGGGTCGAACTTTGAGGGTGTGATTTTACCAAAGTCACTCTTACTAAACCAGAGGAATCTGCGTATCTGTCGCAATTTAGGAGTAACGTTGAAGATGAATGGTTAGTACCTGTACGTTGCACTCAATGTAATTAATTCGGGCATTCTGCGCCTTGTGTTGATTCAGTGGCGGAACTCCTTTACTTATAACCGTTTTCGGTAAATGGCTAGGCAATGTAGACAGTCCAGGTTCCTCGTAATTAGAGAGAAGAAGTAACTTGGTAGAACACTTCGTGACTGTTATGTGCGTATTGTTTGGTTGTTCTCTAATTTTTACCATGGATAATACGAGGTGCATTCAAGTTCTAAGGCCTCCGATTTTTTTTCTAATTAACTACTCACCCGAAATCGATGAAACTGGCGTTACTTCTCGACGTAATCGCCCTGCAGACGTACACATTTTTCACAGCGCTGACGCCATGATTCCTAGGCAGCGGCGAAGGCTTCTTTAGGAGTCTGTTTTGACCACTGGAAAATCGCTGAGGCAATAGCAGCACGGCTGGTGAATGTGTGGCCACGGAGAGTGTCTTTCATTGTTGGAAAAAGCCAAATGTCACTAGGAGCCAGGTCAGGTGAGTAGGGAGCATGAGGAATCACTTCAAAGTTGTTATCACGAAGAAACTGTTGCGTAACGTTAGCTCGATGTGCGGGTGCGTTGTCTTGGTGAAACAGCACACGCGCAGCCCTTCCCGGACGTTTTTGTTGCAGTGCAGGAAGGAATTTGTTGTTCAAAACATTTTCGTAGGATGCACCTGTTACTGTAGTGCCCTTTGGAACGCAATGGGTAAGGATTACGCCCTCGCTGTCCCAGAACATGGACACCATCATTTTTTCAGCATTGGCGGTTACCCGAAATTTTTTTGGTGGTGGTGAATCTGTGTGCTTCAATTGACCTGACTGGCTCTTTGTTTCTGGATTGAAAAATGGCATCCACGTCTCATCCATTGTCACAACCGACGAAAAGAAAGTCCCATTTATGCTGTCGTTGTGCGTCAAAATTGAATGGCAACATGCCACACAGGCAGCCATGTCGTCGTCCGTCAGCATTCGTGGCACCCACCTGGATGACACTTTTCGCATTTTCAGGTCGTCATGCAGGATTTTGTGCACAGAACCCACAGAAATGCCAACTCTGGAGGCGATCTGTTCAACAGTCATTCGGCGATTCCCCAAAACAATTCTCTCCACTTTCTCGATCATGTCGTCAGACCGGCTTGTGCGAGCCCGAGGTTGTTTCGGTTTGTTGTCACACGATGTTCTGCCTTCATTAAACTGTCGCACCCACGAACGCACTTTCGACACATCCATAACTCCATCACCACATGTCTCCTTCAACTGTCGATGGCCGACCGCGGTGGTCTCGCGGTTCTAGGCGCTCAGTCCGGAGCTGCGCGACTGCTACGGACGCAGGTTCGAATCCTGCCTCGGGCATGGATGTGTGTGATGTCCTTACGTTAGTTAGGTTTAAGTAGTTCTAAGTTCTAGGGGACTGATGACCACTGATTTTAAGTCCAATAGTGCTCAGAGCCATTTGAACCATTTTGAACTGTCGATGAATTTCAATTGGTTTCACACCACTCAAATTCAGAAAACGAATGATTGCGCGCTGTTCAAGTAAGGATAACGTCGCCATTTTAAGTATTTAAAACAGTTCTCATTCTCGCCGCTGACGATAAAATTCCATCTGCCATACGGTGCTGCCATCTCTGGGACGTATTGACTATGAACGCGGCCTCATTTTAAAACAATGCGCATGTTTCTATCTCTTTCCAGTCCGGAGTAAAAAAATCGGAGGCCTTAGAACTTGAATGCACCTCATAGACGCAGAGGCAAAATCAGAGACACGAGGTGGCACCAGTGAAGAATCAGTGCAGTCATTAGTGGATCAGGTGGCTCAGTTGAGAGTGGATAATGTGGTTATGTTTAATGAACTAGCAGGAAAGAATTGCGAGATAGAAGTGTTGAAGTCGCAAACTGTAGAAGTGGATCCGACTGTGGATAATCTAGTTTCTCCTTTCTCTGGTAGCGCGTCTGAGGATGTACTGGCTTTTATAGAGAATCTTAAGTTATCAGCTGATATAGGGATTTGGTCAGACAAACAGTTGCACATCGCAAGGTTACGTTTCTCAGGAGTCGTAAGGTGTACAGAAGCATCGCGAAATACAGGAACTTCTGGCCAGTTGAGATAGGGGTTAGAACAACGATACAGGAAGCATAATAGTACACGGTTTCTTCGCGAATAATTTGGGGTGCTATCCAGGAGATATATTGAGGCAGTAGAAGACTTTGCGGATATAATTAGGAAAATGAACGTTAACACGTACGAGCTCTCATTAAAGCAGGAGGTAAATAAAGTGTTTATGCAAGAGACCCCGGCGGAGGTACGAGTCCTCCACCGGGCATGGGTGTGTGTGTTTGTCCTTAGGATAAGTTAGGTTAAGTAGTGTGTAAGCTTAGGGACTGATGACCTTAGCAGTTAAGTCCCATAAGATTTCACACACATCTGAAGATTTTTTGCAAGAGGCCGCGCAACGAGCGCTCGATGTTTTTTAAGGGGTTGGTCACCGGAAATGTCTAGGAGAGTGCACACGGGGGCGCCTAAAGATCTTCATGAAGGGGTTAGTTTAGCTTTGGAATACGAAGAGATCGATAGGTCGACAGCGATAAGAGAGCGGAAACAGGTATTTGCATCGAATATTAAGTGTTTTAATTGCGGTCGAATCGGACATGAAACAAAGACAATGTTACCAATTACGGAAACCACAGCACAACAGGTCGCCAACAATTTAGAGGAAACGGCAGTAGAGAAGGTTTTGGTCAACGGAAACGTTATAGGGAGAATGGCAGAGGTAGTCCAGGGAATAGGAAGGGTCCGTTAAGCTTAGAGGGGAGCCCCAGGGTCACCGACAGGAGTTTCCGGTTGGAATAAGTCCAATCAGAGCGATTACAGATACGGAATGTACCACAATGGGTGGTGTGGATGGAAGAGAGTAAAAAGTATTGTCTGACACAGGAGCATATGTGCCAGTAGAATCGAGAGAATTAGTGGGTAGGAGGCAGGGGAACCCACCACGATATGATTTACGTGTGATAGGGAATAATGATATACGACCATTCGGGTCAATAGTGGTGAATTTTTCAGTTGGGACAACCGAGTTTAGGCACCGTGTGGAAGCAGTGTCTCATGTAAACGAGGCCTACAGCATGACCCTAGGGTTATATTTTCTGCATCAGCATCATGCCAAAACTGACCTTGGACGACATATAGTGGAATTGAGTGGGAAGACATTCCTATTAGGAGAAACTGTTGTCAGGGTTAACCTATAGCGAGGAGTGTCTAGTACGCAAGATGGTCCAGCCAAAGCGTGAGCAATAGCATTAAGGCTTGATCCCCCGGACTGTGTGTCGAAAGGCACCGGAAAATCTGTATGTGAGAATGTGGAACCGAATTACCAGTAAGTGTGATATGTTTAACAGAACCATTGGAGGATAGTGAAGTATTAGACACAACATGGCGTTTGGTGATACGTAGTAGTCTACGCATACAGGAAGGGGATGAAGAAAAACTGGTACCCCTCAATGTGGAAAATTTTGGAACCAAAGATGTAAAGTTTTTGAAGGGAACTTTATTAGCTACATTAGAGATTCTGGATGAGGAAGTTTGCCACACAGAAGGTGTGAGCTATATTGGGGCACAGGACGCTGCTAAGACGGCATTTCGTGAGAAGTTGAAGCATCTGAAAGGAGCAGAAAAAACACAGTTGGTTTACCTGTTGCTAGGATTCCAGGATCCGTTTTTTTTTTCTGAGAGGACACAGAACACAGGATTCCAGCAGGAAATGAAGCACCAGTATACCGAAGACCGTATGGAATACCACAGTCGTTGTAATCAGTTTTAGAAGAGTTCACGGAATAATAGAAGAAAGTAAAAGGGCACGGGCGGGGGGAGTTGTAATCGTACCTAAGAAGTATATCGACAGTTCACAGAAATATTTGTTTTGTTGTGATTATAGCTATTTCAGTAGCAAGACTACCACAAATGCATACCCTATTCCGAATGTCACGGAAACCAGAAATAATCTAGGCAAAAGCAAGTATTTCTTGGCACTGGAGTTAAAGAGCAGATACCGTCATTTAGTAGTGGCTCCTGAAGAGAGACCAAAAAACAGCTTTTTCAGCAAATGGGGACACTACTAATATAGGAGGACGCCTTTTGGTTGACAAATGCGCGGGCTACACTCCAAGAGTTGCTGGACGGAGTACTGAGAGCATTGAAGCCACACCAGTGCTTAGCATATTTTGATGACATAATCATCCATTCATGGTATATGCAGGAACATAGAAAAGTCTAAAAGAACTATTCAGCAAATTATGAGCAGCACGTCTCACACACAATGCTGAAAAATGTCACTTCGCGCTGTAGGAAGTTAACTGTTTGGGCCATGTCATAAGTAAAGATAGTGTAAAGACTGATCCGAGGTTGGTACAAGCAGTGCAAGATCTTCCAGTGCCGCAAACTACGAGGGAGTTACAATCTTTCCTCGACCCAACGAATTATTATAGTAAGTTCATGAAGGGATATGCAGATATAGCAAGAGCACTTAAGCAATTGTTGAAGAAAGGGATTAAGTTTGTGTGGTCGGAGGAATGTCAGGGAGCATTTGATGAGTTAAAGGAGGTGTTGATATCCACTCCAGTTATGGCGTTTCCAGACTTTCAGAAAGAATTTATATTGTTATATGATGCGTCAAACTATGCCCTTGGCTGCGTTTTGAGCCAGATGATCGATGGTCGATGGTCAAGAACATCCTGTTGCCTTTGAATCAAGACAACTGAACGCCACAGAACGTAATTACCGTACAACGGAGAGAGAGATGCTTAGTCTGGTATACGGAATATCGTGCTTTCGATGTTATTTGTACGGAGGGATAATGCAGCGTTAAAGTGGTTACTAAGGTTGAGGAACCCATCTAGCAGATTAACCACTGAATTTGAATATGAAGTAACTCACAAGCCAGGAAGGAAACACAGAAATGTGGACGAGCCAAGCAGAAAGACAGCAGAAACTTCCTGGCAGATTAAAACTGTGTGCTGGGACCTTTGCTTTTCGCGGGCAGATGCTCTACCAACTGAGCTACCGAGGCATGACTCACGACCCATCCTCACAGATTCAGTTATGCCAGTACCTCTTCTCCTACCTTCCAAACTTCACAGAAGCTCTTCTGCGAACCTTGCAGAACTAGCACTCCTGGAAGAAAGGATATTGCGGGGACATGGCTTCACTCTGGAAACATCCCACATGCTGTGGGGGACCATGTTCAACAATGTTCCTGGGTATACTGCGTCTGTCCACTTCTTGGCATAGTAGGGTACGTCCAGAATCACTACTCAGACTGAATCTGCCCTCATTCGAGAATTCATGCGACCCCATTCCTCACTGGTCCACTGTGTATGGTCTTGGCTCCCTCCCAAACGATGTCAACGGAACACAGCCAAGACCTACTGGTAGTCCGACAAAGAGATCAACCCCATGCAGTCGCCGAGTCACAATGGAGAATCAGACTGCGTGACTTGCAGTTCTGTTAAATGTGGCTGCAATTACACTTGCTGTTTGACGAGGATCACTTCTTGCCCCTCCTCCCCATAAGGCAGCAGTGCATGTGGTTAGGAAATCTCCCCATTAACGTGAAACAGTGCTGTGAGCAATACGAAATTCCCGACCTTCAACCCGTTTCCCTATGATTCTCCCCTCGTGAAGTCATCCAAATGCTGTCTCCGGACAAAGTCGTAAAGAAGAACGTCACCACAGTGGACCGTAAGTGTTTGCTGATTACCAACCTCTGTCTTTTCCCGTTCCTTCAACTGCCTCGTATTGTGGGGTCAACGCCATTTGGTGGTATAGTCACGCTGACCTCACACCACGAGACGTCCAGCGTTTTGTGCACGACTGAGAGACCTCTGGCAACATCCTGCCACACTTTCATTCATCTGCACCAAGGTGTTAATGCGTTATGTGACTTTACATATCTTGTCCTTAAGTTCTACAGAGCAGTGTAGTTTACACCACATTTGCATCTACACCCATGATATATCTTTGGAGCCAGAGAGCAATTTTTTTTTGTACACTGTGGTACATCACAAATGTGACTTTGATTTATTTGACATATAAATAATATAAATGCGACAGAGTGATTAAACAGTTCCAACATCGCAAATATTGTCGAGGTATACTGATAAGAGATTCGCAAGTACACTACTGGGCATTAAAATTGCTACACCACGAAGAAATGTAAATGACAAACGGGTATTTATTGGACTAATATATTATACTAGAACTGACATGTGATTACATTTTCACGCAAATTTTGGTGCATAGATCCTGAGAAATCAGTACCTAGAACCAAAACCTCTGGCCGTAATAACGGCCTTGATACGCCTGGGCATTGAGTCAAACAGCTTGGATGGCGTGTACAGGTACAGCTGCCCATGCAGCTTCAACACGATACGACAGTTCATCAAGCGTAGTGACTGGCGTATTGTGACGAGCCAGTTGCTCGGCCACCATTGACCAGACATTTTCAATTGGTGAGAGATCTGGAGAATGTGCTGGCCAGGGCAGCAGTCGAATATTTTCTGTATCCAGAAAGGCCCGACAGGAACTGCAACACGCGGTCGTGCATTATCCTGCTGAAAGGTAGGGTTTCGCAGGGATCGAATGAAGGGTAGAGCCACGGGTCGTAACACATCTGAAATGTAACGTCCACTGTTCAAAGTGCCGTCAGTGCGAACAAGAGGTGACAGAGACGTGTAACCAATGGCACCCCATACCATCACGCCGGGTGATACGCCAGTATGGCGATGACGAATACACGCTTCCAATGTGCGTTCACCACGATGTCGCCAAACACGGATGCGACCATCATGATGCTGTAAACAGAACCTGGGTTCATCCGAAAAAATGACGTTTTGCCATTCGTGCACCCAGGTTCGTCGTTGAGTACACCACCACAGGCTCTCCTGTCTGCGATGCAGCGTCAAGGGTAACCGCAGCCATTGTCTCCGAGCTGATGGTCCATGCTGCTGCAAACTCGTCGAACTGTTCGTGCAGATGGTTGTTGTCTTGCAAACGTCCCCATCTGTTGACTCAGGGTTCGAGACGTGGCTGCACGGTCCGTTATAGTCATGCGGATAAGATGCCTGTCATCTCGACTGCTAGTGATACGAGACAGTTGGGATCCAGCACGGCGTTCCGTATTACCCTCCTGAACCCACCGATTCCATATTCTGCTAGCAGTCATCGGATCTCGACCAACGCGAGCAGCAATGTCGCTATACGATAAACCGCAATCGCGATAGGCTACAATCCGACCTTTATCAAAGTCGGAAACGTGATGGTACGCATTTCTCCTCCTTACACGAGGCATCACAACAACGTTTCAACAGGCAACGCCGGTCAACTGCTGTTTTTGTATGAGAAATCGGTTGGAAACTTTCCTCGTGTCAGCACGTTGTAGGTGACGCCACCGGCGCCAACCTTGTGTGAATGCTCTGAAAAGCCAATCATTTACATATCACAGCATCTTCTTCCTGTAGGTTAAATTTCGCGTCTGTAGCACGTCATCTTCGTGGTGTAGCAATTTTAATGGCCGGTAGTGTATTTCAATGGGAAGTGACCTCTGCCACGGATCTGACAGTGCTTTGAAGAGGACAGATGTAAATGTTCATATAGATGAACATACAATTCCAAGCGTCTTCTTTGTGGTAACAATGAATATTTTTCGGTTTAGTAAGATCGTCATATTATAATGTGGCTAATATAAGTCGCCAGAGTCTTGGTGCTGCGTCTCGCGTGCACACCCTCGCGTTCGCAGCTGGCTCAGCGATCACAAGTATGTCTCACGAAATAATCCCAACGGTAAAACAGAGAAATTCGAGGTCGTATGGAAGCTTCGCGGCTGTGGATCGTCCCACGAGCCATTCGCGAAAGGTACAGGTAATTGCGGAAGCGAAAATGGTACACGATCTGCCCTCCACAACAAGACTTAAATTGGCCTGTGGAGTGTGAATGTGTGTGGAAATTAAATCATCGTGCAGGACACAATCTCTAGCATGAGTGATCGAAGATTTCAAGGGTGTTCTGTCGGTTCATAGTGGACACCCGTGGATTCTTCGACCAACAAATACTCCGGGAGAAACTGAAGAATCACCTCGAGCATGAGTGTTTATCTTTCGTGGACAACTCATTTCCAGAATGAATACTTCAGCCTTATGTAGTTTCCAGACTTTCAGAGAGAATTTATATTGTCATATGAAACGTCAAACTATGCCCTTGGCTGCGTTTTGATCCAGATGGTCGATGGTCTTGGGCCGTGCATGGTTGGGCCAGTAATGGCAAGGAAGACAAGATTCCGGGTTCGAGTCCCGGCCCGGAGTAATGGCTCAGCCGCAGCCTAGGGAATCCCTGCAATAGATTCTGTTCCAAGAGTGCTAAGCTAGCAAGATGTGCTGGGCGGGCTGGTTTAAGGCCCGAGAAACACAAGCTCCCCCTTAGCGCCTAGCTGAGTAGAATTTGTAAACAGGTTGTATCATAGCCACTAGCAAAAAGTGACGTGGGTGAAAGTGTATGGTAAGAAAAGCAAAAATGTTCCTGGAAACACTGGTTCACAAACGAACCGTTTGTGAGATAACTGTGAATGTGTGCATACGAGCAATTGCTGACCTCATTATAAAATATCTTCCTAGTTGGCACAAACAGGTTTGCTTCGCGTCACATACAAATTTGAGTTTTCCTTTTCCGTTGCACATATAAAAATCATGACCATGTATGTCACTTTTCAACTACTTCCATGCTAAATCCTGTACAGTTCAACTACTTACAGGTGAGGTTTGCTCATAAGTAACATACAACTTACGCATCCAAGCAGTGTCTTATGTTTAAAATCTCGGTACAAAATTATATGAGTTGTTTTTGTATTTCTGTCCGACTTTTTCCGATGGAAAGTGAAATAATTTATAAAGATAGAGATACACGGTTAGGTCGACCGGTGTGGCCGAGCGGTTCTAGGAGCTTCAGTCTGGAACCGCGCGACCGCTATGGTCGCAGGTTAGAATCCTGCCTTGGGCATGGATGTGTGTGATGTCCTTAGGTTAGTTAGGTTTAAGTAGTTCTAAGTTCTAGGGGACTGATGACCTCAGATGTTGAGTCCCATAGTGCTCAGAGCCATTTGAACCACTTTTGATACACAGTTAGATTAGATAAAAAAAAAACAGAAATTTTACATTTTCATATTTTTCATTCTTTCCCTTCAGTTTAATAGCTAGCATATTTTTATTAAAGCTAGAACAATACACAAGTTTCGGTCTCCCTGTTTTCAATGCAAGCTTTTTAACCTTTTAAGACCTCGCGGATGGGAACGAATTGTCATTTATTTTAATATATATTTAGCACTGGAATAAGATTCAGGTGTTTACGTCTGTTGTAGACGAATGTCTGTTTAGTAGTTCCTCTAAAAAAAAAAAAAAAAAAAAAATTATTTCCACGACCATTAAATTTAGTTTTAAAGATTTTAAAAAGAGACCAAAGAATAGAAACTATTGTACGAGGGAGGAGCGAGTGAGGGGGAAGGGGAGGGGGAGGAGTCGCCAAATGATACTTCATTTATGTTGATAAACATTCTTCTACCAACCTGAGTGCAGAAGTTTGGAAAGTAGGTGGGAGGCGCTGTCAGAAGTAAATCTGCGAGGGCAGGTCGTGGGCCATGCCTGGTTGACCCAGTAAGAGCAAAGGAGACAAGATTCCGGGTTCGAGTCCCGGCCCGTACACTGTTTTAACCCGCCACGAAGTTAATTAGTAAGGATGTTTGAACAACACAGACTGTCGGTCCTCAGTGCAAGTCTCGTTCTGAAATCTGAGGCCCTGGACTGCACCTATGAGGCCGTAACCGTTGGGCCGTGTGTCTTCGGTTGGGCAGGCTGCGTCGGTTAGTATAAAACCGTTTGGGCCGTTTTCGCCGGCCGCCACCTGTGCAGCCTCGGGTGAGCGGCAAGAAAGGCACCGGTCGAAGCCAACGTCCCACGGCGGTCGTCCTTCTCCCACCTCGGTCAGCTGGCACGGGGGTTAGAGCAACGTGAGGCAACACTTCGAAACTGTTCACACAGACGAGGAGGAAGAACACAACTCTAAGAATTTAACGTATCATCGTCGTCGAAGTCATTAGAGACGGAGCAATAGCGCGGTTGGAAAAGAACGACTGTTCTCTTTGCAAAGGATAGCCCCACAACTCCCCGAAGTAGCAATATTAATTCTAGTTCTTTTGATACGCGCACAACTTTAACAAGGCCGTTGGAAACACCTTGGTATAACTATTCCAGAACAGAAGACGTAATTTGTATACAGGGTGCGGCGGCTACGATGGGCCACTCAAAATACATCCGCAACGAGTAAGTTTATAGTGATGGGGTTTTCGCCAACTTATAGTGGACAATGTGGGCGATCTTCTGACGAGTGCAACTAATTTTTAACGTTTGTAGCGGTCAACGGGTGCCGTGCAGATCTATGCAGGGTGGAGGCCATGTGGGTCATAACCTCCAGCCCCCTTCTCCCCCCTCAAAAAAGACACATTTCATTAGAAGAATTTTAAATTTTTACTTATATCTGTTTTCGTATTTCACAGTTAATTTTCTGGGAATAAATTGGAATTAAAGCTAAAAGTCTCGCAAACGGCAAGGAACTGTGTAGATTACAAGATAGGTTTAACAAAATATACTTTTCAGTTGATTTTAGGAGACCGTGACCACGTGGATGAGCTTACTATCTGATCGTTAACTTTCAAGCGATGGGAAAGCGTACATTCTCTACGTGACCGTATCTGCTACCAATAACAAATGCGAAACAGTTCGTAAGTTGATAGCTGGAACCGACGAGCCACAGTAAGATGGGTAATTGAAGACAGAAAGGGAAACACCCTCTAGTAAGAAAAAAAAGACAGTAACGAAAAGCATGATTTTCCAAACGTAGGTGGAAACGACTGAAAGAAACAGTGTTCTCCTAAATTAGACGCTCAAGTAGCTATAGTCTACAGACTTGTCTTCACAGTCTAGTTCAGTGGAACATTGAAGACAGTGTGTGCATACTTCGATCTTCTACTATGCGAATTATGAAGTTGTCAAAGCTGTGGGCAGGTTAGCAACGGCCTCCGGTGTGCCGGCAAGCCTGGATGTGGTTTTTAGGCGCTTTCCCACATGCAGTTAGGTGAACACCTGGCTGGTGCGCACGTCTGCTTCCGATACACTATACGTAAACAGTTATAAAACGATTTCACACCTGAAATTGAAAATTTACTCTAGACGCAGACAGACGGATTACACTGATTCCGTCTCGGGGGGGGGGGGGGGGGGCATCAGGAAGGGCATTCGAGTACCATCTTAACCACTCATAATGCCAAGACCTGTAACATAACGAGACAACGCTAAGGAGAGGAAGAAGGAGATTGTTATTGCTGATCAAATCGTAGGTATCCATGTCACGTGTGGGTGACCGCAAGTAATGAATGCGGGAGGAGGGGGAGGGACGAGGGACGTAAGAAACAGTGACCCTCCCCCACTTCTTCTCAGAACCGATTTATGACACCAGCTTTGTTTCGTTTTTAATGGAATTGGAAACTGTCTTCTGTGCTTTTGGAAAGAATCTTCGAGGAGAACTTCAGTGGCATAACATGTGTCGACTTGACCCAACAGCAACAACACTATGGCGCCACAAACCACTGTGCCACCACCACGAGAAGAGGTCCAGACTGAAGCGCATAGAACCGCTCGGCCACCCGTCCGGCGGTGATAGTACAACCCTATACAAATAGAAGTCGACCACAGACTCAATCAAATATGTGTATTTTCATAAAAATCCGCAAATATACTGACAATTAGGAGCACAGATTGAACAGAGTAAAAGGCAATGAAATATCTGACGAAAGTGGGTGGATAGCAGAAAGTTATTACTTAATCGGTACTCCATTATCGGTCGTCCAGGAAATCACACACATGAGTAGTCAGAGAGCAGAAAATAGTGAAATAAAGCACGCAATTGAGGGCGAGCGAGACAGATGCAATTTCCGAAGATGTGAGCATCGCAACCAGCGACCAGGCCTTGTGTTGCCTGTGTACTGTAATTAAACTGCCTCGACATGGTGCCTTAACGGAATGAACAGGAGACGGTCTGAGGATTGACTGTATAATCTGAAGAAATGCGTCTTGACGACAAGAACTCCAGTCCCAATTAGGCAGAGCTCTTGCTGTGGAAGTTGTTTAACCTCTTGCGTTTGAAAGAAAACGGCCGACTGCGAAGACGGATTTAATTTTCATACCCATACTAATTGTGCTGATATGAACAATTTTAGATAAGTTGCATACCTGAGTTGGGTTGCTGGACACTTCCTTCTTCTAAGGGCCAGAACAGCTTCTATGATACCTCGCTTGTGTGTTCAAGTGCGAATGACCGTTGAAACAGCAGGAATGGTTTCCTTACAACGCCGTCTTGGCGAAAACTATCGCCTTTGAATCAACTACACTCCTGGAAATGGAAAAAAGAACACATTGACACCGGTGTGTCAGACCCACCATACTTGCTCTGGACACTGCGATAGGGCTGTACAAGCAATGATCACACGCACGGCACAGCGGACACACCAGGAACCGCGGTGTTGGCCGTCGAATGGCGCTAGCTGCGCAGCATTTGTGCACCGCCGCCGTCAGTGTCAGCCAGTTTGCCGTGGCATACGGAGCTCCATCGCAGTCTTTAACACTGGTAGCATGCCGCGACAGCGTGGACGTGAACCGTATGTGCAGTTGACGGACTTTGAGCGAGGGCGTATAGTGGGCATGCGGGAGGCCGGGTGGACGTACCGCCGAATTGCTCAACACGTGGGGTGTGAGGTCTCCACAGTACATCGATGTTGTCGCCAGTGGTCGGCGGAAGGTGCACGTGCCCGTCGACCTGTGACCGGACCGCAGCGACGCACGGATGCACGCCAAGACCGTAGGATCCTACGCAGTGCCGTAGGGGACCGCACCGCCACTTCCCAGAGAATTAGGGACACTGTTGCTCCTGGGGTATCGGCGAGGACCATTCGCAACCGTCTCCATGAAGCTGGGCTACGGTCCCGCACACCGTTAGGCCGTCTTCCGCTCACGCCCCAACATCGTGCAGCCCGCCTCCAGTGGTGTCGCGACAGGCGTGAATGGAGGGACGAATGGAGACGTGTCGTCTTCAGCGATGAGAGTCGCTTCTGCCTTGGTGCCAATGATGGTCGTATGCGTGTTTGGCGCCGTGCAGGTGAGCGCCACAATCAGGACTGCATACGACCGAGGCACACACGGCCAACACCCGGCATCATGGTGTGGGGAGCGATCTCCTATACTGGCCGTACACCACTGGTGATCGTCGAGGGGACACTGAATAGTGCACGGTACATCCAAACCGTCATCGAAACCATCGTTCTACCATTCCTAGACCGGCAAGGGAACTTGCTGTTCCAACAGGACAATGCACGTCCGCATGTATCCCGTGCCACCCAACGTGCTCTAGAAGGTGTAAGTCAACTACCCTGGCCAGAAAGATCTCCGGATCTGTCCCCCATTGAGCATGTTTGGGACTGGATGAAGCGTCGTCTCACGCGGTCTGCACGTCCAGCACGAACGCTGGTCCAACTGAGGCGCCAGGTGGAAATGGCATGGCAAGCCGTTCCACAGACATTGTGCATGCTCTGTTGCCTGTGTCTATGTGCCTGTGGTTCTGTCAGTGTGATCATGTGATGTATCTGACCCCAGGAATGTGTCAATAAAGTTTCCCCTTCCTGGGACAATGAATTCACGGTGTTCTTATTTCAATTTCCAGGAGTGTACATTTCCGACCAACAGAAATGTGGGTACTACTCTGTACTCATCTCGTTCGCTCTCACAACAAACATAAAATCACTAATCAAATTGTAGTCAGAATTATACAGTATCATTACTAGCCTCAGACGTTTGTTCGTCTCTAATTACCCTGATTTTCATGTGGTGATAATAGTTTTGTGAATTTAACATCATTGTAGCACCCAGAAAGAGTCTCCTACAGAAACAAGGGCCGTGCTGTCGTTTCAGTTCGTGACTTCGTGCTTTATTAGAGATGCTGTCATACCAAAATGAGTTACAAAAAACAGAAACACAAAATAGGATTCGACTAGGCCTCCACTTGCACTCCGTGGTGCGTATTGACATTTTTCGGGGATCTTAGCCATTATACTTTCACCTATCTCTGGTCTGTTATTGTCACGTAAACAAAAACGAAACCACCAAAAAGGACCAATTCTACATCTACATGGATACTCTGCAAATCACATTTAAGTGCCTGGCAGAGGCTTCATCTAACCACCTTCACAATTCACTATTATTCCAATTTCGTATAGCGCGCGGAAAGAATGAACACCTGCGGAAAGAATGAATACGTTAAGGTGTTTGCGAAAGGATGTATAACAAGGAAAAAACACACAGTTATCACGAAAGAGAAAAAGAAGAAGACAAAATCACTCTTAGTGAGCTCGGTAGACACTGAAGTACATTTTACACAAACACACACACATACACACATGCAGACACACACACACACACACACACACACACACACACACACACACAGACGCACACACACATGCGCAGTTTATGTGGGGACAATGCACTTGGCTAAGGCGATGGCGAGGGAAAACACACTGTCGCTGGAGGATAGAAATGAGGGGGGGGGGGGGGGTGAAGGGGGAGTCAACTCATGCCCTTCCAAGGGAGCCGGAGGGCGTTGACGTCCCATCATAACTCTGCCGTTCGTTGCCGCAGAGCAAGTCGGCGTAACCTCTGGTCGGCGACCGGTCTCTCCACCCACCGCAAGTCCCTGGAGAAATACAAAACCCTAATTCACTGAGTAGAATGGACCCACCCTGATAAAGGGGAGTGTCAGACTTCCGCAAATGCTGCTGATTGATTTCAGTCTTACTCGTTCAGGTGGTAGCCAAGGAACCGACAGCACCCCCTTCCCTCCTTCAGATTCGCAACTGAGGAGCCAAAAAACTGGAGCGGCTGATACGACTGCGGTATGTTGTCAGCTACAACAACTGCTGTGGTTCTGTTTATTATTGCACAATTACTACTGCCTACCATAGATACAAGTAGCACTCATACATGTATAGTTAAGAGAAACCTTAGCAATTTAAATGTTTACTTCACTGTCAATAGACTAGAAATTTTGAAACCTGAATCGCCAAATTTCACGAAAATATTCTATGCAAACAAAACTTACGTTATTGTAGCGATATAGCAACAAATATACAGTTGACAGTTCACTCTCTGATGGAGTATGATCATCTGTTCCAGCCACATGTTTGCTTGAGATGGCGCTATAGCGGAAACAACCTTGTAGTAAAGAAGAAGCACTTACTAACATACCATTTGCACCTTACCTGGTCTTATTCATTACAAAATAAACTAGCGTTTCCAGTGAGTACATGATAAACAATAGGTTGGAGAGAACTGTGCTGATAAATGGAACTGACCATTTCCACTTAAACTGCGTAATTTAAACAAACTGGTGACAGTTAAAAATTCACGTAAATACATTTTTAAACCTTAAGAAAATAATATGAACAATTTAGTTAAAGAGGAACTCCGTTGACCATATGTGCCTCTCGTATTTGTTACCAAACCGCTAATCGTCAACAATTGAAGGATTGATGATAGACTACTAGAGTTGAAAAAATAGTCTCATTAAGTTATTCACATGTACCTGTTCATTCACAGAAATGTATAGTATTTAGTGCTTTCCTGCTCCACTGAATCACGTTTCGCTATTAATGGTTTGTAGAAACCATCACTACTGTAACTTTCAAGAATTTACCTTCATTTGCGGTTTTATGCCATCTGCAGACTATGAAGACCTCAAACCATTTTTCTGCATCCGATGGAACGATACATTCACCCGTATCTCAATTTCAAACAAATTCTCCAGGCCAGTTAATTGATACTCCGTTTCAACTTTTCGAAAATAAGTACTACCTACGCTCTGACGAAACTAATTTCCTTCTCAGGTTTTTTTGCCACGTTCCACTTAATTTTTCATGCTTTTTTTAAGCCGAGTACTTTCACTACTTTTTCCCAAGACAGTATTCCAATTTTCTACAACAATAATCATCTCGTATTTCACAGCTGAATTTTGAAATGCGGAGCGGTCACCAAAACCATCAAAACACAATGGTTGTCCCACTAAAAGACAATGAAGAAGTGCGGCTGTAATTTCGCAGATGCGACGGCCAGCCGCATCAGTACTTCACAGTACGAGGCAAAGTCCCGATTTGTCGCTTTCACAAAGGTGAGCTGTGCAGCACTCTTGTTACTGTTGTCTCCAGTCTTAGAACTCGTTTGATACAACTCTCCTCAACAGTCTATTATGTGAATGACTCTTCAACTCAGTATAGACACTTCAACTCACATCCACTGGAACTGCTTATGTTTTCAAGCTTTGGTCTCCCTCTACAGTTTTTCCCTCCTCCGTAACTTCGCTCCATTACGAAATTTAGGGTTCCTTAATCCCTCGGAATATGTCCAATCAACCTGTCTTTTCTTTCAGTCAAACTATACCACAAATTTCTTTTCCCCTCAATCTGATTTAGAACCTCCTGATTAATTACCACATCTATCCGCCGCATTCTTTTCTGGACCCACATTTCAGAAGTTTCTGTTTTTTTCTTGTATTTCTTATGGTCGAGGTTTTACTTAAGGACAGACAGATACTTGCAGAAAAGAATTCGTCACATCCAAACTTATGTTAGATCCCGGCTGGGGTGGGAGATTTTCTCCCCTCACGGACTGGGTATTGTGCTGTCCTCATCATCGTTTCATCCCCATTGTCGACACGTAGGTCGCCCAATGTGCCGTCGCACTCAATAAGTCACGCACTTGGTGGCTGAACTTCCCGACTATGAACTCCCGGCCACTGACGCCATACGCTCATTTCCATTTTATGTTAGATAGTAAAGTATTTCTCTTTTTCAGAAACATTTTTCTTGCTATTGCCGATCAGAATTTTATATACTCTCTACTTCGGCGATTGTTCCTTTCCGCCGGCCGGGGTGGCTGAGCGGTTCTAGGCGCTTCAGTCTGGAACCGCACGACCGCTACGGTCGCAGACTCGAATCCTGCCTCGGGCATGGATGTGTGTGATGTCCTTAGGTTAGTTAGGTTTAAGTAGTTCTAAGTTCTAGGGGACTTATGACCACAGCAGTTGAGTCCCATAGTGCTCAGAGCCATCTGAACCATTTGAGAGGAGCGCCGACAGAAACGTAATTTATTCTGTTGTTCGCAAGTCACTAGCATGCTTAAACGATAGACTGAGGACAGTACGTATTTTCTTTGATTTCATTGTGTGGTCCCTGAAATACTTCTGCATAAGTTGGAACATTATGAAATTAAGAAATCCATTACCAGCAAACAGAGAAGAGGTTTGAATCAGACTGGATGATGCAAGGTGTTGGTGTGCCCCGAGGTTGTGTTCTAGGTCCGTTGCTTTTTCGATACGTATCAATGATCTACCACCAGATACTACAAATTTCATCTTAGCAGATGACACAAGTGTTATTGTGAAGTATTTGCAACGCAGTATAAATGACGTACCTAAAAGTGTGGTCAGTAACACGAACACATAGCTTTCGGAGAAGTGATTAACGCTGAACTTCAATAAAACTACGTCCTATCTCGTTCCATAACCAATTAGCTTTTGCTCGCATGGTTCCAAGGAATCTGATAAATAAACAAAATAAAAATGTACACATTGAAAGAAAGAGACAAGCGAAACAATCTATCATTGCCGACGTTTCGACTAAATAAAACAAAACAGTTGTGCGACTGGATTCGTGATTTCCTGTCAGAAAGTTCACAGTTCGTAGTAATAGACGGAAAGTCATCGAGTAAAACAGAAGTAATATCCGGTGTTCCCCAAGGAAGTGTTATAGGCCCTCTATTGTTCCTGATCTATATTAACGACATAGGAGACAATCTGAGTAGCCGTCTTAGATTGTTTGCAGATGATGCTGTCATTTACCGTCTTGTAAAGTCATCACATGATCAAAACGATTTGCAAAATGACTTAGATACGATATCTGTATGGTGCAAAAAGTGGCAATCGACCCTGAATAAGAAAAAGTGTGAACTTATTCACATGAGTACTAAAAGAAATCAGCTAAATTTCGATTACGCGATGAGTCACACAAATCTGAAGGCTTTAAATTCAACTAAATACTTAGGGATTACAATTAAAAATAACCTAAATTGGAACGATCACATAGATAATGTGGTAGGTAGAGCAAACCAAAGACTGCGATTCATTGTTAGAAGGTGTAACAGGTCTACTAAAGAAACCGCGTACACCACGCTTGTCCGCCCTATTCTGGAGTATTGCTGTGCGGTGTGGGATCCGCATCAGGTGGGACTGGCGGATGACATCGAAAAAGTACAAAGAAGGGCAGCTCGTTTTGTATTATCGCGAAATAGGGAAGATAGTGTCACAGACATGATACGTGAATTGGAGTGGCAATCATTAAAAGAAAGGCGTTTTTCGATGCAACGGGATCTCCTCATGAAATTTCGATCACCAGTTTTCTCCTCCGACTGCGAAAACATTCGGTTGGCATCCACCTACATAGGGAGAAATAATCATCACGATAAAATAAGAGAAATCAGAGCTCACACAGAAAAATTTAAGTGCTCGTCTTTCCCGCGTGCCGTTCGAGAGTGGAACGGTAGAGAGACAGCTTGAAGGTGGTTCATTGAAGGCTCTGCCAGGCACTTTATTGTGAATAGCAGAGTAATCACGTAGATGTAGATGTACATGAATGCTACAGAAACGAATTACTGTAGATGTGTGCGCAGCACCGGTATTAATTTACGTCATTCGTACCTTTTCAAGTTTTTCAGAGGTACGCTGTTGACATAACTGCGTTTTTGAAAATTGAAAGGTCTCTGTTGGATTCCTTTCATGTGTAATTTCTTAAATCTGTTGCCATTTATGGAATAAATTCCTCTTCTAAATGTACTGTGGCGTTTCTGAGTATCTGGGAGGAGACTGAGCAGTGGAACGTGTTACTTTTACACATAAACAAGAACGATCTGTCACACTACTACACTTTAAAGCACAGTTTATATGTAATTCTTATATGTAATTCATGTCACACAGTCTCATACGGAACCTACATCCGCTTTCTTTTATATACTGTATATGATAAGATACTGTCATCCCCCTTCCCTTTTGTGTGAGAGGATGAATGAGCATATGTATTTCTAGTTGCATGCTTGAGGGTAGCAGACAAGGCTGTCTGCTAGAGAACAGTAGGACCAACGTCGGAACAGGTAGCTACGCTTCCTAAAAGCAAAGAGGTTTCTATCCTTAGTATGGTCCTGTCCGTCCGTTGTCATGTTGGTATAGGAAGCTGCCCCTCTGGCCACTTCCGTTGGTCTTTGTGAGCCACCTTCGAGAAAGCACGCTCGGCAGTAGGGAGTTGCTGTGTGGCCGTGGCGAGCGTCTGAAGTGGTAAGATCTCCGGCTAAGCGCGTGTCTGTTAAGTCCGTAGGACAATGGATTTCTTAAGTTCAGCCTAACTGAAAATTTATTCACCTTTATTTCAGGTTTAGCTCTAAAATATCTAATGCTATCTTAAAGTGCAGCGGAGTGTAATTCTCGTGTTAAATTCAGATTATTTTGGGGTAGTTGCTTTGTTACTACTTTGTGAGTAAATTGGAACCACGCGTTGATCAGTAACTCTAACTAAGTTCATCAATCTTAAATGCGAATGTTTGTGTGATTATAACGTCTCGTCTTGACAATATTTTGCAATATAGCAACTTTTCTTTATGTTCAACCCACGTGGAGTGTACTTTGCGAGACCAGTACCACGTGCTTACATAACTGTTTGACCCATCAGATTAATAGTAAGACGTTAGTAACCAGTTCAAGGTTTTTCTTTGGTCAATTGCTTTTCGATCTAATTTATTTTAATTATCAAAATTATTGTGGAGTTGTACGCTTTGTGTAAACCAAGTTGACCACGTGGAGCATGTGGTGTAATCATCAAAGTAGCCCTCAGCTATTCTTTTTGCGAAGACTTCACAAAGAGTTAATATGAATTTAGTATACCAGTGTGTGGTAATTACATGACGGACAGGATTGTGGTATGAACGTAATTTCTTTGGGTAAAAAAAAAACTGAATCTGTTGGTTGTGGTTAATTTCTTCTTGCTTATGTTTCAATGTTCTTCGTGTGTTATTTTATGAATGCAGTGTTGTACACAGTCTCCCAATCTTGGCTCCATAGTTTATGTGTTCCGTAAGATTACAATCTCACATTCTTTTCAATCGTAAATAAGGCACCAGCTCAGTTATAACTCACGTATAATATGCTGAAATTCCAATGAACAATCTTAAAATAAATTTCCAAGTATAAACTGATTTCTTTCTTTTTATTTAAATTCTCCTTTTTATATATATATTTTACCGGTTTTGTATGACTATTAAAAGATTATCATTAATGTTAGTCTGCTAAATATCTGATGAAACAGTTGCCCAGTAATCCACGGTTAACGTCCCCAGACAGATCACGGCTTTTAACCCACTTTCATTGTCAACTAGCACCGATATCAGTATACCAAAATTAAAGTTACAACCTTACACATCAGCATACCAAAATTAAAGGAACAATATTACACATGGCGACCCTGTTCTGTGATTCCGCTAGACTCTGGAATCTCTGAAATGTTAGATTGCGAGCGTGTTATAATCCTAATTTTTTTTCCCTACAGCGCTCAAACAACTTCTGCGTTGTTTCCGAGCAACTTTCAAAAGATTCACGGCGTTGTTGATCGGCGTTGCGTTGTTTGTCTTGTTTTGTTTTTTATACTTGTGTGTTTTATATGTCTGTGTGTTTTTTATTCTCGCTTGTAAATTCCACTGTTTCGATCTAAGATAAAAATTTGTTTTGCGTGTGAAAAAGTGTGTACTAGGTTGGGTATCTTTCGTGTGACTGTCGTAATTTTTGTGGGACACATTTATTTTGATTAGTGTGTCGCATACCGGTTATAAATTGCACTAATGCAGACACGTAACCAAACTAAAAGTAAGCGGTCCGACAACCTAAGCAACATGGACCAAGGGGATAATTTAATTTCGAATGTTAACGCGTCGGGCGGTTCCGAAAATGCAATGGGGAATACTTCAGACGAAATGCAAGACAGGACGAACGGGCTCACATCAGAGCCACAAATTAATTTGCCTCCAACTAACCAAATTGATTTGGCAGAACTCATGAAAGCCTTATTGCAACGAAATAAAGAATCATTTGAAAAATCGTTCCGAGAACAAAAAGAATCATCTGAAAAATCGATCCGCGAGCTAGGGGAACAAATGATGCAGAAATCAGAAAAATTGTTCCGAGAACAAACAGAATCATTTGAAAAATCGATCCGCGAGCTAGGGGAACAAATGACGCAGAGCTTTGAAAAATCGATCCGCGAGCTAGGGGAACAAATGACCCAGAAATCTGAAAAATCGATCCGAGAGCTAGACGATCAAATGACGCAGAAATCTGAAAAATCGTTCCGAGAACAAAAAGAATCATCCGAAAAATCGATCCGAGAGCTAGGCGAACAAATGACGCAGAAATCTGAAAAATCGACCCGCGAGCTAGGCGAGCAAATAGACGAAAAACTAATACAGCAGACAAATAAGGTTGGCGGGTCGATGCAGAGAGTGTCCGATGGTGTCGCACAAAGAATGAGCGGTCTGGCAAGTGAAGTGAAGGGTGATATTATGAAGGAGTTGGGCCGTGCATTTGAACAAATCGATGACAGTCTGCAAGCCTTGGAACGGGCCAGGCGTAGTGGCGATGCCGAGTCTGAAGAAAGCGAAGAACGGGTACTTAGGAATTTCCAAGAGCTGAGGGAAGAATGCCAAAGGGAACACCAGCAGGTACTTTCGAGGGTCCAAGAAGCGGAAACGCATTGTCCCACGTCCGTTAGCAACACAATAGCGGACAACAGTCTAGCGATTCATGCGCTGGAACAGCAAGTAGAACGATTGAAGCAGACTGGGGCGGAGGACAAGAGACAAATACATGTTAAGATGAAACTCAGGGGAATATCCGATCTGTGGGTATTATGGGTCTGGCAAACCCAGGTCCCCAGCTGTTAGTAGCCTTGTTTCCGATTTTCTGCTTTCAGTGCTACTATCTATCTATTACTATTCTATATCTGTCAGTATAAATGAGGATCTCTTACTATAGTATGCGTGCTGTATGAATATTTTAAGATAGGAGAACTCTGAGAAAGGAATGAGTAAGTTTGGAATTTTGAAAACAGGATGCGATAATACGATTGTTGAACCATTGGCTTCCAATATGCGATGATATGCTAATATTGATGATATATGTCTTTTTTTTTTTTTGTTCTTTATAGCTGAGTACGTAAAGTGCTGTCTGTGGATTTCGTAAGTATATTGATTCCCTTCAAGGTGAAAGAAGAATTGTGGTTTGTGTAATTTACGTGGCTCTGAAATATTATTGTGGTAGTCAAATACGAGCAGCTTTTCAGCAAATGGAGAATGGAACGGAAATATGGATCCTTTTTGTAGTCTTGATTGATGTTGAGCCAAAGCCTAAAAAATTATTCTGCGTTAATACTTGTCCTAGAAAAGCGACGTTTATGTGTTTTGCTGATGCTGTGAGCATTACAGCTTACTGTTTTCGCTGGTGCGGGATGCACTGCAGCCTATATGATTTGTACTGAGGAAATTTCCCTCTTGAAGGTAGAGGATGATTAAATAATTTTGATTATGGGAACGAAGGAAAGCTTGGTTTAAGGTAATAAGGACAAAGCAAAACATTTGTCATTCAAACTACAGGAGGATTCGGATCTTTTGTGTCTGTTGTAAGTTCAATATGTTAAGATGATACTGTTTTACAGAATAGAGGTGACCACAATTTTGCCATTCATGAGAAATGAATCCAGAATAACCACCACAGGCGAAATAACTGATTTGGAAGCGAAAGGTAACGTAAAGAAGGAACGAAATCGCAGCAAAATGGGTAAGAAAATGTAATATAACCTGTATAATGCAAACATTTTTAACCTTCTCAGAGTCATCTGCGTGATTAATTGTTGTGATAACGTAATTTTAGGTGAAATTTTCTTACTGTTTTATGTGT
Organism: Schistocerca cancellata; assembly: GCF_023864275.1. Classification (NCBI taxonomy): domain Eukaryota; kingdom Metazoa; phylum Arthropoda; class Insecta; order Orthoptera; family Acrididae; genus Schistocerca; species Schistocerca cancellata. The sequence goes on from NC_064626.1 coordinate 934,500,075, forward strand.
GAATATATGAGTATGATAAATGTATAATTGCGAGTCTCTTTTCAGGTGTGCGAACTGGTATAAATGTTTTGGCGTGTAAATAACCATTGTTCTTTTTAATGTGTATGTTTAAGGAAAGTTCTCCATATTTATCATGTGACAAGACGTATGCCGCGAGCCTCAAGAAGAGGACGAATTAGAACAATGTTGTAGTGGTATATACACGGTGTTGAAATAGCATTGAAGTAGCTTATTGGGTTAACTAGTAGTGGATAGAAGTAGAATATTGAGTAATGCATGTTTATGGGTAGTTAGTTTGTAGAATAGACAACAGGTGTGCATGTATGTGTGTGTAAATAACATGTGAACCCTATGCTGTCCTGACCTATACTTGCACAAGGCATAATCCTATTCATTTTAGTGAATTAATAAATAGCATTTGATTTATTAAAACGTAAGTGAACCACATTAGTGATGTGGATTTAAATATTATATTGTCAGTTCATTTAAATTTTTATTTTTATACTGTCAAGTCATTTCACTTTTATTTTTTTTACATTGTCAAGTGATTTAAATTTTATTTTATATTGTTGATTCATCTAATTTTTTTATTTAAAAAAAATATTAAGTCTCACTTTGTTCTTAAAAATTGTGAAAGACAATACAAAGTGGTGTTATGTATGACATTGTGTAATCACATAAGGATGATAAAAAAAATTCTGTGAATGCAGTTGAGAACGTGAAAGCGAACCGGCAAAACTCTTAAGAGACAGCGGGAGCAGCCGGACTAGTTGTAAACTGGCGGGTTTCCCAGCAGGACACGCTGTCAGCCAGGCCACTTTGGGAGCGCGGCCGACAACAAAAGAAGGTACGCGGCAAACACTTTCCCTTGTACCTGGAGCTAATGGGCGGCCGCCCCGGGCGACCCTTCCTCGAGGCGATGACCTGAGATGGGCGAGCGGTCCACCGCGCGGAAATCCATCTGCTGGCAACGCACCACACGCACGCGACCGTGACGAGACGGCCGCGGTGAAACAACACAAGGGGCGTGGAGCCTTTTGACAGGTACTGCCCGGAGAAACTTGCAGACGTCAACGACGCCTATCGACATTTCCTGATGGATGCCTACTGTCAAGCGACAGTAAATCTTGGTTCGATGTTCTCTGGTCGCTAAGGGTGGCACAAAAGAAGAGCCATTAAGTGTCATCCTTGCCCGAGAATATCAACCTGGCGTGTCAAACGAGGATACCGCACGAATTTGACAACACAAACATGGAACCAAATCGAGATGACGTGACACGGGAGAAACTTCATGAGAGGGCAGAGACGGCGGGATCGCACGCAACAGATGGACAAAAAAAAAATCCCTACTGACAGCTGCGGCGACGAACCCCCCCTCTTTCCCCTATATTGTGCCTCGGAACAGTGGAAGTACTGAGTGTGTCAGTGAACAGTGATTATACGGTTCTTAGTCCAGTGCATATACGTGTGTTTCTGTCAGAGAAACTCTGACTCGTGTGTTTTGCAGGAGTTCGATTTATTGGTGTTTATTAGACTGACTCTTGTATTTTGCAGGTGCTCTATTTATCTTTTTTAGACTTTGACTCTTGTATTTTGCAGGTGTTTTATTTATAGGTGTTTTTTTTTTGTTTTAGATGTTGACTATTGTACTGTTTTATTTATCAATGTTTGTTTTTGTGTGATGTATTAGATTTGTGATATTTTGTTTCGTAAATTCATTGCTGTGGCATTGCTTCGTTTATCAGTCAGATAGCTTTTTATTCTCATTGAACTGTGATCGATTAGCCTTTGCATGGGGCATATTTACTGTGAGGAACCCCTTAAGGGTAACAATCACATAATTATTGTAGTTTCAGTATAATGACACAGTGCTCATTGTTTGCTAGCTAATTGAAATATAGTAGAGTGATTAAATGAGTGCCACATAGTTATTTTAATTCTACAAATTATTAGTTTTATACGATATAGAATTTTTTTGCGATAACCACTTTGTAAAACATGTTTTTTCTCTTATCATTTTGTTGCTTTTGCAGATTGTGCATTGTTATGTTCTGCTTTTTAATACCAATGTTATTTGATGTTCTTTTTTTAATTGCTGTGGCACCTTTGCTATTTTCATAAATTTTGCTTGTTAATAAACAGTCATAAATTTTCCTGTGATCAGTTGGCTCTTGCAATGAGCAAATACTGGTGAACTCCATAAGGGTAACAACCAGAAATTGTTTTCATATTAATGACACAGGAACCATTGTTTTTACTTGCTGACCGAATTAGGTCTACAATATCCTTTAAATAGGTGTCACAGATTGTGTTTTCTTTTCTGTTTGAAATTGGTAGATTCTAAAGATGTGTTGAAATTATTGTGTTTTAGCAAGTAGCTGGTGTCCTTTTGCCTTTTCTTTTACACTTTTGGTTTAAGTAGGGTGTGAGAAGCCTGCTTGGAAATGTCCTAGCATGGCCAGAAAATTCCCTGCACAGTCTTTTCCCGGAGCGTTGGGGTTATGAAAGGTCTCTGTTGGATTCCTTTCATGTGTAATTTCTTAAATCTGTTGCCATTTATGGAATAAATTCCTCTTCTAAATGTACTGTGGCGTTTCTGAGTATCTGGGAGGAGACTGAGCAGTGGAACGTGTTACTTTTACACATAAACAAGAACGATCTGTCACACTACTACACTTTAAAGCACAGTTTATATGTAATTCTTATATGTAATTCATGTCACACAGTCTCATACGGAACCTACATCCGCTTTCTTTTATATACTGTATATGATAAGATACTGTCATCCCCCTTCCCTTTTGTGTGAGAGGATGAATGAGCATATGTATTTCTAGTTGCATGCTTGAGGGTAGCAGACAAGGCTGTCTGCTAGAGAACAGTAGGACCAACGTCGGAACAGGTAGCTACGCTTCCTAAAAGCAAAGAGGTTTCTATCCTTAGTATGGTCCTGTCCGTCCGTTGTCATGTTGGTATAGGAAGCTGCCCCTCTGGCCACTTCCGTTGGTCTTTGTGAGCCACCTTCGAGAAAGCACGCTCGGCAGTAGGGAGTTGCTGTGTGGCCGTGGCGAGCGTCTGAAGTGGTAAGATCTCCGGCTAAGCGCGTGTCTGTTAAGTCCGTAGGACAATGGATTTCTTAAGTTCAGCCTAACTGAAAATTTATTCACCTTTATTTCAGGTTTAGCTCTAAAATATCTAATGCTATCTTAAAGTGCAGCGGAGTGTAATTCTCGTGTTAAATTCAGATTATTTTGGGGTAGTTGCTTTGTTACTACTTTGTGAGTAAATTGGAACCACGCGTTGATCAGTAACTCTAACTAAGTTCATCAATCTTAAATGCGAATGTTTGTGTGATTATAACGTCTCGTCTTGACAATATTTTGCAATATAGCAACTTTTCTTTATGTTCAACCCACGTGGAGTGTACTTTGCGAGACCAGTACCACGTGCTTACATAACTGTTTGACCCATCAGATTAATAGTAAGACGTTAGTAACCAGTTCAAGGTTTTTCTTTGGTCAATTGCTTTTCGATCTAATTTATTTTAATTATCAAAATTATTGTGGAGTTGTACGCTTTGTGTAAACCAAGTTGACCACGTGGAGCATGTGGTGTAATCATCAAAGTAGCCCTCAGCTATTCTTTTTGCGAAGACTTCACAAAGAGTTAATATGAATTTAGTATACCAGTGTGTGGTAATTACATGACGGACAGGATTGTGGTATGAACGTAATTTCTTTGGGTAAAAAAAAAAAACTGAATCTGTTGGTTGTGGTTAATTTCTTCTTGCTTATGTTTCAATGTTCTTCGTGTGTTATTTTATGAATGCAGTGTTGTACACAGTCTCCCAATCTTGGCTCCATAGTTTATGTGTTCCGTAAGATTACAATCTCACATTCTTTTCAATCGTAAATAAGGCACCAGCTCAGTTATAACTCACGTATAATATGCTGAAATTCCAATGAACAATCTTAAAATAAATTTCCAAGTATAAACTGATTTCTTTCTTTTTATTTAAATTCTCCTTTTTATATATATATTTTACCGGTTTTGTATGACTATTAAAAGATTATCATTAATGTTAGTCTGCTAAATATCTGATGAAACAGTTGCCCAGTAATCCACGGTTAACGTCCCCAGACAGATCACGGCTTTTAACCCACTTTCATTGTCAACTAGCACCGATATCAGTATACCAAAATTAAAGTTACAACCTTACACATCAGCATACCAAAATTAAAGGAACAATATTACAAAATGTCTTTGGAACGGAGCGTATACCATTCTGTCTAGAGCACGTCACTGACTCGCAACCGCATTCCAGTCACGCGCCTTCTTGTGAGTTCGATTGCCAATTCGACCAGTGCTTCAGTACAAACAACCATCTGCCCGCAGCTGATGCTGAGGTCTGAAAGACGCAATCGCCAGACGGGGTTGCATCTCTCGCCTCCTCCTCCAGCGAACCGTGCCGCCTCTGGATGAGGCAACGTGCGCGAGGCTTGCGTCAGGTTATCTCCGCCGTTCCCCCCACCCCCTCTCCACCAGAGACACTCAGAATAGATCCCCCTGCCCCCCCCCCCCCAACCCATTCCTTGCCCAACGACGCCTCCTGCGACACGTCTACTGTTATCGAGTTTCTCAGCCACTCCACCGGCCGCTTTTTTCCCTGTTGCTGCAACCCTTGAAACACAACACCAGCAGTGCAAACTAAACCCTGATGAAATCTGTGAGGCTCAGTCGATAAGTCTGTAAAAAAAATGGATCAACAACAAATAACTTCACGCATAACCATATTCGCGAACGGCAAATACGTGAATGAATGTGAAACTGTTGGAACAATTAAGCAAATGTGTAACCAGGTAGTGAAATTTACATTTATGACTTATGGCGCGGTGATAACCTTGGACTTCAGTTCGTCAGTTTAGCTGTCAAAAACGAAAACCAGTATAACATTCTAAATTACTATAAAACATAGAATGACATTTAACAATTATTATAGGAAGAGGTGGCAGGGTTTTTTGTGCAGCTGACGCTCAGCAGAAAATGCAATTATTATACGTAGTATAATGGAAGATATCCTGGCGCATTAAGTGGAAGATCTTTATCGTAAGACCTAACTAAGCATCGCAAACAAGTAGTGACTAACAAAGAAAAAATTTAGTGCTGTTTGCGAAGTATCTTTTAGCACTAAGTATTTGTTTAAAGTACCTAATTATTCCTACACACGGTGCGCTTTGAATATGACAAGTCCTACTGAGAAATGTTCCACCGTTTTAATGAAACCAAACTAAATTTTCTTGTTTGTGAATCAACGCAGGCTAAGTCAGGAGAACTGACTGGAAGAGTAAGTATTTAGAATCCGCATAGGTAGTTTGTCGTCTGTGGGATTTCAGTTGTGCTGTTCTAGTGTGACAAAGAGCAGTTTCTAGTCTAGCAGTTAACCTCGTTTTTCAAACGAGACAGTAAAGAAGCACAGTATGAGCTGTATGTAGTTGTAGTTTGTCCGGGTAATCTGTCGGAACTACAACATAAGAATCCCAAAAAGCGATGGTCCTCGCCTTTCGACATCAAAAAACGGTCTTCGCTTCTTCAGTGAACTTTTACAAGCATTTATATATGATGTTGACAGTTGCTTCGACTCAATGGTTCAACTGTGGACTTCGATTTCATACACGGCCAAAAATTTGCGCAGTCTTGTATTTCAGCGTTCTCCTGTGTCCCGGTTTGGTCAAATCGGAAACGCAATGATTTTTCGTCAAGAATGCACTGTGTTTGTTCGGCATGTATGACAGTTTCAAGCATGTTTGTTTTAATGGTCGCACATCACGAAGTACAGAACTTATTAGTTTCGCCTCGATGGCTACAACAGGACAACTGTGGATCTGACTCTTCTGTATGGCAACAAAATGTGATTCCCAGATGCTAACAACAGAAACCGCTTTCAACTACAGAAATAAAATTTCTAAAAGGATTAGACGTTGTAGCAGACTGAATAACATACGCAATGAGAACATACAAATACAGCAAACGATCTTATCAACACTAGGAAAAATGGAAGAATCAAAAGTGACTCGAATACATCCTTCAAATGAGCAACCGGCTGGAAGACAAACTACAGAGTACCCATGGGTAGGCGAAAGATCTCTGAGAAGACCAATCAAGAGGTGGACTGTGGATCGAAACGGGACTGCACTCCTAATCGTGAAGTTGGTGATGGTAATGACGACGACAACTGTCTGCCGGATATTCTACGAAAACTTTTAAACTCATTAACCCGTAAACAAATGATTTCAAACGCCAGTGCCAAATCCAGTTTGATTTTAATCTGCGCAGCTGTCGAAACCATCAAATCAGAATGTGTTATAGCACCACGAAACTGATTTTTCTTTATTTACTGCGCCACACATCGGACTGCCCATTTCCACATGGCTACCAATAAACAGCCGCACATCGAATGCACTTAAAAATTTCGACAGAAGTTTTACAAAATTTGAACCTACCAGTAAAAACGCTTAATAGAATTCTGCCGTTCTTTCATAAAAATTTAGCCTTCTTGTCATCCTGCCATATTATTGCAGTCATAGTTAGGAAGTTAAGTAAACACAAACGTAGGTTTGAAAGCCAAAGGAAATAGCCATTGTCCTTGTTTTGGAAACGGAAGTTGGACAGCTACACTTTGATACTATTTTATTTTACAGTATCAAGTCGCCATAGTAAAGTGGTGATAGCGGTAGCATTAAGTGTGCTCGATTCCTGGATTTCAGCTAAATTGTGCTCAAGTATGGATATGTAATAGTCATCTCCTTGGACAATATACCGAAAATATTCCAACCAACATGTTGGAGAAAGCTAAAAAATTACATCTGTAGCTTCTATGCTACTTCATGTGCCAAATACACTATCTGTTCATAAGTAATCGGACACTTCTCCGTACTGCGTACATGGTACTATACAGGGTGACTGAACTGTCCCTACCGATATCGTTTTATGCAGCCAGCAATGTTATATCTGGCCTTCATGCACCACGCATAAAATTTTCAGATTTTCTTACACGCTACGAGGAACCTATTATTCCTACAGAAAAAAATGAGAAGGACCCTTTTGTAGAATTTAAAGCAGTTAAACTTTGTATTGGGAGGACCCTTAAAGTGTAACCTCCCCACAAAAATTTTAAAAGAAAAGACAATATTTAATAAAAATTGGAGCCAAGTGAAACCTTCCCACAAAAATGTTGACCGGACAATAATTTGAATGTTAACAAGAATACAACCTAACGTAATCTCCCAGCAGATAAATTTACTGACAATGACAATTAAACAGAAATTCGCAATCTTACTCTGGTGTAAGCTTCCGCAAAAATAATGAAAAACAATTCAGCGCTAATGAAATCTCAGTGACAATGAAAATTCAATTAAACCGAAATATCGGTCTTTGGCCCTGTACAAAAATCAGAATTAAATTCTTACCTCATTGTAACTGCTAGTCAAATTTCTGCTCTTATTCTTGCGCACAGCTTGGAGGAACTGCATTGCAAATAATAATATTCCTTTTTTTGTAATTCAACTGAACTTTTGTTTAAGGGAAGTGGAACGAAATCGTTAATTCAATTAAATAAAATTTTTTTTGTAAAATTGCTTTTGAAATCAAAATTATTATTGGGGCACTTGTTGGAAATTAATTACAATAAATAAACTTTACATTATCTTATGATTACCTTAATTAACAATATACCTCATTCAGCATCTTGACCAGTGTTGCCCACAGACTACATCACACAACCGCACTGGGCTGCTACTACTGACCGACCGCTCTGCATGACGACTACTACAGAACTGCTCGCAACGACTACTGACAGAGTACTGCTCGCAACACTCGCGCGGTCAAGCGCAGACTAACTACGATTATAGGCTCTCTGGTCAAAGATTTTAACATGCCTCACCATCGCTGCTATGTTACATACGTGTTTCACAGTGTTGTTTCATCTCTCAAATAATGTCTCCCGACAAGAGTGAAATTCCAACTGAGGAGTTTTGCCTGATTTCACGCAGTCCATCTAACGTAACTGTCATGCACTTCATTCTTTATGAATTGATGGCCACACACTGAAGGTGTAACAAAGACTCTCCTGCAGCGTTTTCGATGAAAAATGTTTTATTACCCGTTATACAGCTGTCATTGACGTTACATTTTTTCCTGTTGTTTTATACAGAGTGTCCCAGAAATGTTGCGGAAAACTTCGAGGGTTTGTAGAGGATGTCTGGAGGACCTCATGTCCAGGAACTTCATCCAACGACGCTACAGAGTGTCAAAGTTATAGGCACTGGCGCCTGCTACTAGGCCACCCCTACCCTTTGGCAGCAAACATAACTTTGTATGCTGACGGACCATAGGTGGAAGGTCTCGCAGATTTGTTTGTTATTCAGTGATCGTGGCAAATTGGCACGAAAAGCAATGGAAATTTTAGAGGGTTCCATTGGAAAAATAAACTGCAATTGGAAACCCATCAGAACGTGTCATTCACGAAAGTAATAGAGCATCATATTCATAGGAGATAAGGGCTTTCTACGCAACAGCTAGCTCCACTTTCTCCACTAATGATCGTGACAAACAGTCGCGATCACTGAATAACAAACAACATTGCGAATCGTTCCACCTACGGTCCGTCAGCGTAGAAAGTCACGTTTGCTGCCAAAGGGGTTGCCTAGAGGCAGGTTCTGGCCCCTATGACTTCGACGTTCTGTAGCGCCGTTGTGTGACATTTCCAGACACGGACTCCAGTCCTCACTTTGTTCCTCAAGACGCCCTGTACAATCCCTCTAAGTTGGTCGCAACATTTCTGGAACACCTTGTATAGTTATATATTTTATATTAATAATGAGGCATTTTCATCTGTTTGTATGGATAAATATTCTTCGCTGAAACATCTATTGGAAAAAAATTGAATATTGTGAACAGATCTTTATAGAGGTACAAATAACGCCGTCAGTGATCTGTGCAGCAGCACAAGAAGATTTTACTGACTCTGGAGTTTCTACGCCTGGAAAATATATGGTGATCAGTACTTTTCTGATTGTATTGGGGCGACAATGGAAGTGGGAATCGATGATACGATGGGGCATTTATTTATGGTAGTCTCCTTTCAGATCATTTACTTCGCTGTATGGCATGGCGTCGTGAAAACATTTCGAACAATAACATGCGTCCCACAGAGAGCTAAACGTTTAGAACTGAGCCTTTGCTACATCAGCGTTTTTGTTTTCTTCTAGTGAAAAATGTTCAAAGAAAATCAAAGGAATTTCCTAGACTGTTCGGCTGAGAACCGTGATCATTGCACTGAGGTGAAACACATCTGGGATAAACTAGAGTGTCGGCCGCCTGCCACGCATTCCAAAGTAACGAATAGCTAATGACTTTGAATTTCAGTGTGGAGAGTCGTGTTTGGAAAGTCAGCTAGCTCATCACTCTGTGAGGAGGTAGCAATGGTCTGTATTGTGGGGACAACGCCCATCAAAAAAAAAAAAAAAAAAAAAAAAAAAAAGCAGAGAAACCTTCATTCCCAGATACAGCATTAACCGCCTGAATGGTATCGCACTCACCGCCCTATTTGATCTTCTCTGAGCGAGAGAATGAAACTAGGTCGCGTCAGTCTTCTCGTTTCGGGAAACTCTGTTTGGGAGAATACGGATTCATTATTACCCACGCAATATCTTTCTGCTTTGAGGCTGCGTGATTACTTTAAAACCTTTACCGAATGTCCTTACGGTACGTTAACACAGAAACATCCCCTTCCCTCTGAGTTTGTAATGAAAACATTCGAATACTGCAGGCAACACATTGATCATGTCTCACATTTGTCTGCCCCTCAGTGGTACCATTTAGAAAACTCCACTAATCATTCGTCCTTTATTTTCGTCTGCAGCCATGTTGGAAATCTTTACGGTGTTCATTTTCCGATACTTTTATTCCTCTCTTCTTTTGAAGAGCAATATGTGAAATATCTCTCAAGCGAAACGACTAATTTTTATTTCCCTCATCTACAGTTACTCCTGCAGCCTTCCTGTAGAATTAAACTGTTGATACGAGTAGTTTTTTTAACAGTTCTGAAACGAAATTGGAAAGCTCTTCTATAAGTCTGGTGTTTGTTTATTGAAGCAAACGTTCACGTATTCACAGAGTATCTTATTTTCGAGAATATTTCTCGTATACGACAGAGTGCGAAATAGTTCCAAAACCTTCCAGCGGTCTGTAATGAAGACATAAAGTAAGCAAAGCATATGAAATACAGTACTTTTCGTACCACCTACAACTTACCAGTTCTCACAGTGATCGTTCCAGACCAACGTGAGATGAAAAATACTAAAATTCCATTTTCTGTTATGTACACACATCAAAAAAAGGTTTGCATCACCCCAGTTTCAAGAACTCCTGAAGATAGACGTAGACTGTGGGTATTGTATGACAAACACAGTCCCTTTGACTTTTCAGAGATATCACTAAACCCACCCAAAGATGTAAACAACAATGCATGAGCAGAGCCTAATAGACGTAGGGGGTCCGACAGCCGATCAGTTACAGTCATTCCACCAGGAACGAGGTGCTCGGCTCGTGTTGTCTGTAGTTCAACCATGCCTAGACGGTCAATACTGCGGTTCGATCGCGTCCGCATTGTTACTTTGTGCCAGGAAGGGCTCTCAACAAAGGAAGTGTCCAGGCGTCTCAAAGTGAACCAAAGCGATGTTGTTCGGACATGGAGGAGATACAGACAGATTGGAACTGTCGATAAGATGCCTCGCTCAGGCCCCCAAGGGCTACTACTGCAGTGGATGACCGCTACCTACGGATTATGGCTCGGAGGAACCTTGGCAGCAACGCTACCATGTTGAATAAAGTTTTCCGTGCAGCCACAGGACGTCGTGTTACGACTCAAACTGTGCGCAATAGGCTGCATGATTCGCAACTTCACTCCCGACGTCCATGGCGAGATCCATCTATGCAACCACGACACAATGCAGCGCATGGGTCCAACAACATGCCGAATGGACCGCTCAGGATTGGCATCACGTCCTCTTCACCGATGAGTGTCGCACATGCCCTGAACTAGACAATCGTCGGAGACGTGTTTGGAGGCAATCCGGTTAGGCTGAACGCCTTAGATACACTGTCCAGCGAGTGCAGCAAGGTGGAGTTTCACTGGTGTTTTGGGATGGCACTATGTGGGGCCGACGTAAGCCGCTAGTGGTCATGGAAGGCGCCGTAACGGCTGTACGATGCGTGAATGCCATCCTCCGACCGATAGTGCAACCATATCGGCAGCATATTGGAGAGGCATTCGTCTTTATGGACGACAAATCGCCCCCCCCCCCTCCCCCTCCCTGTGCACATCTTGCGAATGACTTCCTTCAGCAGGATAATAACGACATCGCTCGACTGGAGTGGCCAGCATGTTCTCCAGACATGAACCCTATCGAACATGCCTGGGATAGGTTGAAAAGGGCTGTTTATGGACGACGTGATCCACCAACCACTTTGATGGGTATACGCCGAATAGCCGTTGAGGAGTGGGATAATCTGGACCAACAGTGCCTTGATGAACTTGTGGATAGTATGTCACGACGAATACAGTCATGCATCAATGCAAGAGGACGTGCTACTGGGTATTAAAGGTACCGGTGTGTACAGCAATTTGGATCACCACCTTTGAAGATCTCGCTGTATGGTGATACAACATGCAACGTGTAGCTTTCGTGAACAATAAAAAGGGCGGAAATTATGTTCGCTTTGATCTCTATTCCAATTTTCTGTACAGGTTCCGGAACTCTTGTAGCCGAGCTGATGCAAAACTCTTTTTTGATGTGTGTGTTTTACATTAACATAACAATTTGCATCCTTAGAGAACTGAACATCAATCGATTTACATCTGTCTACACGAAAGATTTCTTCCTAGCACGGTTCACATCCGCGGAGTACTATTACAGATGCTGTTGACTGATGTAATCTTTATTGAAATTATTTTCAAAGAAATACCATTTACTCTCCGACCGAAAGCATAAATTATTGAGCATTATTCTCCTGTTTGAAAGTTTCGGAAAAGGCTATTAAGTAAGGCAAATACCTATTGAAGCGAAATATTTTAGTAAACCGCACAGATGTGTGTGGACGGATGGTTCCACCAATTCTTTGCAGAGAGCAAGCAAGAATGAAAACAGTAGAGCAATTCGTGAGAGTTCGGCGAAAAATATTGAGAGAGTTTTGCTGAATCGGAAAATGACGGGTAGTGCCTTCGTAGCCGCCAGGTATATTCCTACAGATAAATTATACAATCATAACTGAGTCCAATTATGTTTCGTTAGTGGATTTTTTGAAGCAGGAGTTGATTGGAAGGCGATTGGTAGAAAGATTAGTATACAAGGAAGTGCCTTTCATTAGGACAACTATCCAGCCTGCACACTGACAGACAGAAACTGTGAAAGTGTAACATTTACAATTATAACTGGTTCATGTCTGTGTTTAAAGTGTCTTTATCTTCACACTATAATTTCGTTGAGACATTCATGCGTGTCTGAAGGGTAATGTAATGTGCTGGTACAGACATTGTATATGCACAGATATTCTAACCATCAGTAATGTACCCAGGTCCAGACGGGCTAAAGTGACGATAAAATATTTCTCTCCCTGCGAGCGTAAGGGTTGTGGACTCCATGACATATGGAGGTTCAAATCAATCCTGGAAGCATGATCGGATAGCTGAAGTGGGTAAAGCGACCGCGCACGATAAGTGGGAAATCTGGGTTCGGCTCCTGGCTGGCGCAAATTTTCATACGTCACAAACAGCTGAAGTCAATCCAGATTCGCATAGCACGAATCCATTTCGTAATCTTATTCCCTTGATTTCGCTTTAAGTTATTTCTTTTTGTTACAGGACTAGCCTTCTCCCCACAGCTCCGCCCATGGATGTGTATCTCACATATAACCCATCTATTCCTCCCCCCTCTCTGCCCATCGCCTCCCCACCCCTCTCTGCCAATCTACTCCTCTTCCCTCTCTGCTCATCTCCCCCTCTCCCTCTTTCTGTGCCTCTCCTTCTCCTCTCTCTCAGCCAATCTCCTCCTCCCGCCTCTCTTTCTGTCCATCTACTCCTCCTCCTCTCTCTCTGCCCACTTCCTCCCACCTCGTCTTTCCCTGTCCATCTTGTCATCATCCCCTCTCTCTGTCTCTCTTCTCCTCCCCTACTCTTTCTATCCGTTCTCTCCTCCCCCCTCTCTCGCTTACCATCTCCTCCTTCCCTTTCTTTCAGCCCATTCACTCTTCCCCAGCAGTGCCAGTCTGCATGTGTAGCTCCTGCAAAATAAGTCTTCAAACCAGGCCAATGCAACTACTCAAACACAACACACCTACTGTGCTGCACAGCCTACATTTGAAAGGCGGGAGAACTATTTCTTACCTCTGACATGTAGGCTGCACTGAAAAACAGGTCGATAAGGTAGCCTGATACTGTTCCCACACCATACACTTCTTGTGCAGGCAAACCTATAATTCTGGGCCTGCGGACAACACCTCTTCGCCCATGTCTGAGCTGACATTCAAAAAGATTGCTGTTTTTGTGGCAAATTTGGATAATCTATATATAAGTATGTATATATAACCATAATGTACATATATGTTACCCCCTAAGGGAGAAAAGGGAATTTTCTTAGGGGTGAAAATTATCTTTCAGTCACGAAACTTAACTTTTATCACTATTTCGTAATGCTTTACTGATTGCAGAAGTTACCAACAATTACATTTTTTTAAACATTGGCATTAACACGTGACACAATGTGGTGAATGTTACAGTCAGTGAAACGTATGTATGAACAACACCTTCCTCACATGCGCCATCCACGACACACATACATTTCATCTGTGCCACTAAAATTGAAACACATGCATCATATACACTTAAATAGCTCATGGAAATGCTTTCTGCGTGAAGAAGGTAGTTCCTGCAATAGGTGAGAAATGGCTTCAATATTCACTTCCCAACAATAAACGAACTGATTGACAGCCCAACACAACAGTTACTATTAGGCTTATGCGTAAGTTCGTACCGTTTTTTCGTACTTTCAATAAACATAACAGATACATATAACACAGACTTTATAATATATCCTCCTTTAGTATTTACAACAGTCTGCCAACATTGGGGTAGCTTTTCGATTCCATACTATAGAAATCGCTTGGTTTTGAGGCGAACAACTCCTCGAGCCATGTTTGGAGCGCATTTAAATCCGAAAAGGATAGAGAACAAATGTAAAAATGTAGAGGATTATCTCACTAGGGGCAAGATAGATACTGCCTACAGGAAGATTAAAGAGACCTTTGCAGAAAAGAGAGCCACTTGTACGAATATCAAGAGCTCAGATGGAAACCCAGTTCTAAGCAAAGAAGGGAAAGCAGAAAGGTGGAAGGAGTATACAGAGGGTCTATACAAGGGCGATGTACTTGAGGACAATATTATGGAAATGGAAGAGGATGTAGATGAAGATGAAATGGGAGATATAATACTGCGTGAAGACTTTGACAGAGCACTGAAAGACCAAAGTCGAATTAATGCCCCGGGAGTAGACAACATCCCATTAGAACTACTGACGGCCTTGGAAGACCTAGTCCTGGCAAAACTCTACCATCTGGTGAGCAAGATGTATGAGACAGGCGAAATACCCTCAGACTTCAAGAAGAATATAATAATCCCATTCCCAAAGAAAGCAGGTGTTGACAGATGTGAAAATTACCGAACTATGAGTTTAATAAGTCACAGCTGCAAAACACTAATGCGAATTCTTTACAGACGAATGGAAAAACTGCTAGAAGCCGACCTCGGGGATGCTCAGTTTGGATTCCGTAGAAATGTTGGAACACGTGAGGCAATACTGACCCTACGACTTATCTTAGAAGCTAGATTAAGGAAAGGCAAACCTACGTTTCTAGCATTTGTAGACTTAGAGTAAGCTTTTGACAATGTTGACTGGAATACTCTCTTTCAAATTCTGAAGGTGGCCGGGGTAAAATACAGAAACCGAAAGGCTATTTACAATTTGTACAGAAAGCAGATGGCAGTTATAAGAGTCGAGGGGTATGAAAGGGAAGCAGTGGTTGGGAAGGGAGTGAGACAGGGTTGTAGCCTCTCCCCGATGTTATTCAATGTGTATATTGAGCTAGCAGTATAGGAAACAAAAGAAAAATTCGGAGTAGGTATTAAAATCCATGGAGAAGAAATAAAAACCTTGAGGTTCGCCGATGACATTGTAATTCTGTCAGAGACAGCAAAGGACTTGGAAGAGCAGTTGAACGGAATGGACAGTGTCTTGGAAGGATGATATAAGATAAACATCAACAAAAGCAAAACGAGGGTAATGGAATGTAGTCGAATTAAGTCGGGTAATGCTGAGGGAATTAGATTAGGAAATGAGACGCTTAAAGTAGTAAATGAGTTTTGCTATTTGGGGAGCAAAGTAACTGATGATGGTCAAAGCAGAGAGGATATAAAATGTAGACTGGCAATGGCAAGGAAAGCGTTTCTGAAGAAGAGAAATTTGTTAACATCGAGTATAGATTTATGTGTAAGGAAGTCGTTTCTGAAAGTATTTGTATGGAGTGTAGCCATGTATGAAAGTGAAACATGGTCAATAAATAGTTTGGACAGGAAGAGAATAGAAGCTTTCGAAATGTCGTGCTACAGAAGAATGCTGAAGATTAGATGGGTAGATCACATAACTAATGAGGAGGTATTAAATAGAATTGGGGAGAAAGAAATTTGTGATATAACTTGACTAGAAGAAGGGATGGTTTGGTAGGACATGTTCTGCGGCATCAAGGGATCACTGGAGGGCAGCGTGGAGGGTAAAAATCGTAGAGGGAGACCAAGAGATGAATACAGCAAGCTGATTCAGAAGGATGTAGGTTGCAGTAAGTACTGGGAGATAAAGAAGCTTGCACAGGATAGAGTAGCATGGAGAGCTGCATCAAACCAGTCTCAGGACTGAAGACCACAACAACAACAACAAAGGAGGGTCCTTGAAGGTTGTTCGATAGAGAGCAAAAAAGGTCAAAATCTGAGGGTGCAAGAGCAGGTTAATAAGGTGGGTACGGAATGACTTCCCAATCCAACTGCCGTATAATGTTTTCTTTAGCCTAGCAGAAAGCGAGGTAGCGTTTTCGTGGAATAGCCTCACTTAATGCAGCCTTCCTGGCCGTAGTTCTTAGACTGTGTCTTAATACGTCTCGGTTGTTGACAATAAATGTCAGTCGTGATGGTCACACTTGAACTGCCAGGTTAGCCGAGAGCACTAATGCTCTGCTTCCTGCACTCGGGTACGTGCGCCAGCCCCGGATCGAATCTGCCCAGCGGATTAACAACGAGGGCAGGCTTGCTGGCCAGCCTGGATGTGGCTTTTAGGCGGTTTTCCACATCCTGATGGGTGAATACCAGGCTGGTCCCCATGGTCCCCGTTAATTACACGACTCGCAGACATTTGAAAATGTCCGCACTATTTCATGGCTTACACTAGATGCAGATAGCTGGGATATACTTCTTCCATACCGGGCGTATGGGGTGGCGGTAGGTAGGGCATCCGGCCATCCTCTGACACAAACATTGCCAAATCCACTGCAACAGGGCCGACCCCGCATTGACGCGTGACAAAGCCCCAAGGAAATGATGATGAGTGATGATCGCACTTCAGGGAAGCAACTTGTACTGCACCACAGCATCGCTGTTCCACCAGACGCATAACATAATCTTTTGTGGATGCAGGCAGTTCTTTGTATGGGGATGTGCTGCTTTGTTTGGGCTCAACCATTCCTTTATTTTCCTCATGTTAGCATCAAATAATTTCTCGTCCCCAGTCACGATACAGGTCAAGAATGGTCGGAGTTGTTCACGAGCCAGTTGATGACAAGCAAGCAAAGATGCACATATGGCCACCCACTGATATTTGTGATTTTGGCTTAGAGCACGCAGTACCCATACACCCGATTTTTGAACCTTCCCCATTACATGCAAACGTCGCACGGTGTTGGGATGATCACAGCTCATCACAATTAACAATTCTCGAATGCACTGACGTGGATCATTATCGATTAATGCATTTAAACGATCTTCATCAAGCCCCATAGCACTTCCAGAATGTGAAGAGTCGTTAATGTCAATACGACCCTCCTTAAAACGAAAAAGCCATTTTCTTGCCGCATTCTGTCCAATAGCATTATCCCCATAGACGGCGCAAATGTTTCTGGCTGCCTCCACTGAATTGCCTCCCTCTACTGAATTCAAATAGAAGAATATTTCGAAAACGATCCGATTTCTCCCCTCGGCACTCCATTTTCTAGCGTCCACAGCTCGCCTCACTTTCTCGAAATGATAAAATGACAATATTTAAACTCAAACAGCAACACTGAACTACAAATAAAAAATAACAGTCCATAAACAAACCCATAGCAAACGAAATACCAACATGCAAAACAAAAACGCTATGAACAGGCACCAAAGCAATATGTCATGTCTACTAAGCTGTATTATTATTATCGTGGTTATTAGTGGGTGCGGTCGGACACAAATCATTGGCTGTCTGAAATTTCTGTCAGTTCAGAATAAAGGAGTCCAGCAATCAACTGATTTACAAAAAGTAGCCCTATATGTAGTGTACACATTGAAATTTGGTTGATTTTAAGTGGGGTGCATTGTGTGGATGAAGCAAGTATACACAAGGGAAAGCAATGGTGCAGAGGAAGAATGTTTTGTAACAAGTGTCAACCTTGAGTGTTAGTAGTTAGATTTCTTTCCTGAGGAGGAGCTGCAGGTAGCACTTGCGACTCACCGAAAACTGCTTCATAATTCTATTAAAAGATGTTGTTAGATTAGATTAAGGGGTACCAACTATCTCAGTGATTCATTAGTTCATGGTCCAATAAAACAGCTACAAAACCTAAATGACATTTATTTTCCGTCATTTAAAAAAATGTGTGTGTCAAAGAAAATACACTACTGGCCATTAAAATTGCTACACCACGACGATGACGTGCTATAGACGCGAAATTTAACCGACAGGAAAAAGATACTGTGATATGCTAATGATTAGCTTTTCAGAGCATTCACACAAGGTTGGCGCCGGTGGCGACACCTGCAACGTGCTGACATCAGGAAAGTTTCCAACCGATTTCACATCCACAAACAGCAGTTGACCGGCGTTGTCTGGTGAAACGTTGTTGTGATGCCTCGTGTAAGGAGGAGAAATGCGTACCATCACATTTCCGACTTTGATAAAGGTCGGATTGTAGCCTATCGCGATTGCGGTTTATCGTATCGCGACATTGCTATTCGCATTGGTCGAGATCCAATGACTGTTACCAGAATATGGAATCGGTGGGTTCAGGAGGGTAACACGGAACGCCGTGCTGGATCCCAATGGCCTCGCATCACTAGCAGTCGAGATGACAGGCATCTTATCCGCATGGCTGTAACGGATCGTGCAGCCACGTCCCGATCCCTGAGTCAACAGATGGGGACGTTTGCAAGACAACAACCATCTGCACGAACAGTTCGACGACGTTTGCAGCAGCATGGACTATCAGCTCGGGGACCATGGCTGCGGTTACCCTTCACGCTGCATCACAGGCAGGAGCGCCTGCGATGGTGTACTCAACGGCGAGCCAGGGTACACGAATGGCTAAACGTCATTTTTTCGGATGAATCCAGGTTCTGTTTACAGCATCATGATGTTGCCATCGGTGTTTGGCGACATCGCGGTGAACGCACATTGGAAGCGTGTATTCGTCATCGCCATACCGGCGTATCACCCGGCGTGATGGTATGGGGTGCCATTGGTTACACGTCTCGGTCACCTCTTGTTCGCATTGACGGCACTTTGAACAGTGGACGTTACATTTCAGATGTGTTACGACCCGTGGCTCTAGCCTTCATTCGATCCCTGCGAAACGCTACATTTCAGTAGGATAATGCACGACCGCGTGTTGCAGGTCCTGTTCGGGCCTTTCTGGATACAGAAAATGTTCGACTGCTGCCCTGGCCAGCACATTCTTCAGATCTCTCACCAATTGAAAACGTCTGGTCACTGGTGGCCGAGCAACTGGCTCGTCACAATACGCCAGTCACTACTCTTGATTAACTGTGGTATCGTGTTGAAGCTGCATGGGCAGCTGTACCTGTAAACGCCATCCAAGCTGTGTTTGACTCAATGCCCAGGCGTATCAAGGCCGTTATTACGGCCAGAGGTGGTTGTTCTGGGTACTGATTTCTCAGGATCTATGCACCCAAATTACGTGAAAATGTAATCACATGTCAGTTCTAGTATAATATATTTGTCCAACGAATACCCGTTTATCATCTGCATTTCTTCTTGGTGTAGCAATTTTAATGGCCAATAGTGTACTTTTCATTCTCAAATTTACATAGGCGCTGATGTTGATGATGGTGGTTGGGTAGGTGGAGATGGTGGATGTACTACCCAATATCTGATTGCACTCAGGGGCAATGGTCTCACAAAAAGATTGGGAACCACTGATTTGGAAGATATAGTTTTATGAAATCCGATGAATATTTCTGGAACAGCCAGTACATCATCCTGCCAACGATTCAAACGTCTGTGATTTTCTAGTCGTTACATGTGTGTTTGCTGTCTTCACGTTGCTGTACTTATCCTTGTTACACTCATCAGGAACCTAATTCCATTGACAGTTAATAGTATAATTTTTGTGTTTTGTTAAATCTGTTATCTTAGACAACACATAGGGCGTGTTTTTATTTTCGTATGCTGAGTGAAATATTGCAACCTGTTCCAGAATTGTCTGATTAGTCAGATCATGTTACAACACAGCATCTCACACAACTCAAAAACTATTCTGATACTATCTTTGACTGAGCGTTTCGGAATATGTAAGCGTTTAATTCTGCCCAGTGGAATTTCGTAATTGATAAATGTGAAAAGAACAAAGCAGGTTATGTGGAGGTGATATGGGTTATCAGCGGTTAACATTCCAGATGAAGGATTCGACTGTGAACACAATTATCACGGGAGGAAGGAACAACTCGTGACGAAACATTTCGATCGCTGTAAGTCGGTTGTACCATCATTACCTTCCGATGACTTCATCGGGTAGGAAATTTCTCGTCGTGATGTGTCCCTTCCTTTCGTGACACTTGTATTCAAAACTGTATTCCTCATGTGGAGTGCTGTCCCTTTTACGAACATAGTCTGCTGACACTCTGTAAGAATTTACAAACAAGAAACACCAGAAAAATGTAAAACCTATTCGATGTCCTATTTCGACAGTGACTGTACCGACAATGAGTGATCATAAAGGATAAAAAAAGAGGGGAACTGACATTTTTAGAGGCGTATGTGACATATGCAGAACGATTCTGAGAATCCAAACGTTACATGCTCTCTTATTGCTCCTCAGTACTTTACACCTACATCATTTAATTTGAGTTGGCATTATTAGCTCCAACTTTTGACGTACAGTTGTTAGAGTTATGACACAATAAAACTGTGTATTTACACATTCGTGTAAGTGACGAGGAGGCAGTGACGACCTCGAGATTCTAATCGCCGATCGGCCGTCCAAATATAAGTCTGTATAGACTCCCTAACTCGCTTCAAGTGAATACCATAATTGTTTCTTCTGTTATCAGGAACAATTTTTCCACGATAAGTATCAAACTGAGCTACTGACCTTGACGTCGGTCAGACGTATTACTCTTACTTTTAGGTTGTTCCTTCCTCCTGTTTCCCTTTCATCCTCTTACTGGCTTAAAAAAGTCTTTTATCTAAAGAGTTGCGTTCTCATTACAACTGGATTTTTCAGACAACGAGAAAGCAATCTTCCTCTCTTTTGTACTACATTAAATGATCGAATGATTTACTTTCTGTGCTGTTGCACTCATTTACACCGCCTGACAAAAAAAGTGAAACAGCCAGAAGCATTGGTTGGATATCCGTGTAACATCGTACACATGCGCACTATCGACAGATACGTAAATTATCAGAGTTCAATCTCTGTGACCCATAGAACGGCCACTATAGTGAATAAGCGTTGTTATCAGGCGTGGTAGATTATATAAGGGGCGTAAACACCGTCAGATGTTGGGTGGTCACTGTGAAAGACTAGGAGATGGGCATAATCGTGTGAGACAGCGTTTCCAGCATCTGATTGAGTTTCAGGGGGCCTTCTTGCTTGTCGCCGTTAGGTTGGCTGGTTGAACCGAGCAGTATCCAGATTTCTGGGGCATTTGGATGTGGCAGTGGCCAGACGTTGGACATCATGGAACGTCGTCAACGACCCGGTCGACCACATCTCACCACTACAAGGGGGGATCGCCATGTTGCGCACCAAGCACCTCGAAAACTCTTCACATATACGCGGGCCATACGAGAACAAGTAATGGACTTCATGCAGTGTATTTTTCCATGCCGCTACCTTGATTGGAGACTAGTAACAGCCGAACTAGGAAAATACCGTCCCATGTACAGGCTGTGATTGACACCACAACAGAAACGGCTCCGTTTGCAGGGTAGCATAGACTGTTGATGAATGGCTCGACATTGTGTTCAGTGATGAATTGGAAGTTCTGCGCTATCAAGAATGCCCACCTTCGTCGAGTATGGGGTGACCTAGGGAGAGGTCCCATTCTTCCAAAGTTTTGGAGAGGCACAGTGCTATTATTATTTCTGGTGTCACAGTGTTCGGAGCCATACCATATGCCTTCAGGTCAAGGCTGTTAATGATTGAGGCAACTTCGACGGTACAACGGTACATCAGAAACGTACTGCATCCTCGTCTTTATCTTTCTTGTGGCAATACCGTATCCCATTTTTAAACACAACAGCACGTCCGCACATTTTATGTGTCTTTATGAAGTATGTGCATGATGCCGAGGTTCTCCCGTGCCCAGAAAGATCACCAGACCTGACCCAGTGCAGTATGTGTAAGACTGTCTGGGGCGCCAACTCCACCCCAGTGTCAGTCTCCATAACGTCAAGGACCAGTTACAGAAGTTGTGAGCCAACTTGCCTCAGGAGAGGACACGACGTCTTTATGATACTCTTGCTAAATGAATCAGTGCATCCATACACGCCAGAGCAGAGGGGGTGCAACGTCATCCTCACAATTAGGCCCATACTTACCTTTGTTTGGATTTTGTTATCATTGAAAAAATATCACATACCCCCTCAGCTTGTAAAATTTCATTTCGTTTCCTTCTCCCCTTCTTGGTGCTTCGCTCTTTTTTTCTGGAAGTGTGAGTGCAAATTTATTAATCAAAACTATACTACGAGGTGCATTCAAGTTCTAAGGCCTCCGATTTTTTTTCTAGTTAACTACTCACCCGAAATCGATGAAACTGGCGTTACTTCTCGACGTAATCGCCCTGCAGACGTACACATTTTTCACAACGCTGACGCCATGATTCCATGGCAGCGGCGAAGGCTTCTTTAGGAGTCTGTTTTGACACTGGAAAATCGCTGAGGCAATAGCAGCACAGCTGGTGAATGTGCGGCCACGGAGAGTGTCTTTCATTGTTGGAAAAAGCCAAAAGTCACTAGGAGCCAGGTCAACTTCAAAGTTGTTATCACGAAGAAACTGTTGCGTAACGTTAGCTCGATGTGCGGGTGCGTTGTCTTGGTGAAACAGCACACGCGCAGCCCTTCCCGGACGTTTTTGTTGCAGTGCAGGAAGAAATTTGTTCTTCAAAACATTTTCGTAGGCTGCACCTATTACCGTATTGCCCTTTGGAACGCAATGGGTAAGGATTACGCCCTCGCTGTCCCAGAACATGGACACCATCATTTTTCCTGCACTGGCGGTTACCCGAAATTTTTTTCGTGGCGGTGAATCTGTGTGCTTCCATTGAGCTGACTGGCGCTTTGTTTCTGGATTGGAAAATGGCATCCACGTCTCATCCATTGTCACAACTGACGAAAAGAAAGTCCCATTCATGCTGTCGTTGCGCGTCAACATTGCTTGGCAACATGCCACACAGGCAGCCATGTGGTCGTCCGTCAGCATTCGTGGCACCCACCTGGATGACACTTTTCGCATTTTCAGGTCGTCATGCAGGATTGTGTGCACAGAACCCACAGAAATGCCAACTCTGGAGGCGAATTGTTCAACAGTCATCCGGCGATCCCCCAAAACAATTCCCTCCACTTTCTCGATCATGTCGTCAGACCGGCTTGTGTGAGCTCGAGGTTGTTTCGGTTTGTTGTCACACGATGTTCTGCCTTCATTAAACTGTCGCACCCACGAACGCACTTTCGACACATCCATAACTCCATCACCACATGTCTCTTTCAACTGTCGATGAATTTCAATTGGTTTCACACCACGCAAATTGAGAAAAAGAATGATTGCACGCTGTTCTAGTAAGGAAAACGTCGCCATTTTAAGTATTTAAAACAGTTCTCATTCTCGCTGCTGGCGGTAAAATTCCATCTGCCATACGTTGCTGCCATCTCTGGGACGTATTGACAATGAATGCGGCCTCATTTTAAAACAATGCGCATGTTTCTATCTCTTTCCAGTACGGAGAAAAAAAATCGGAGGCCTTAGAACTTGAATGCACCTCGTACGTACATTATTTTATTTCCAATATTGTCCTTCTAGTATAGAATCTTTCCATGGTTCACCAACCTCACGATTCTCCTCACTATCACAGCAACGCTTATTATCGAAAGTGAGGTATTAAGCGATTTATTCGTTGGGAGAGCGCAGCATGTCAGCTTGAATTGATAATCATCAAGAATTGTAAAAGCCACTTTCGGCGAGAACCTGGAGTCAGTGTTGGGATGACTGGTGTTCACGTTGCGTATTAATGACTCTGCCGTAATATTAACAGTCACCTCAAACTTTTTGTAGTTTATGTCGTTATCTGTGATGAAGAAATTTATGTCGCAGCAATGTCCAGTGTGTTACGGAGTGAGGGTGAGCCTCTGGCCCCTGAAGAAAAGGCATGTAGTTAGCCTGCGATATCGGCTCTTGGTGTAGACAACTACAAGTGGAAGCGCGGTACACACATCACTTACCGTCTGCAAAGAACCGCTGTGGGGTAAGAACCATATACCTATCAAAATGATGGGCGGGGGATGAAAAAGGAGTGGAAGAAACGATGCGCGAATATACAGACTTCACGCGTCCAGTATTTGGGAATGAGAGTACTTGGTGACTTCCAACAAATTTTACACACAATTTCAAACCTCGCTGACAGCCGCTACAAAATTAAGAATGGAGAGAAATTTACAGCTTACTAAATTTTCGCTGTTCATGCAGTAACACTACAGCATCAGGCATGACGTTTTATGTATTACTTCTTTACTACTAACTATATTTTAAACACATTGTAGAGAGGGTATTCACATGGGCCTACACCACGGGATGCACCTACAAAATTATATCACTCTATGACACACGGTTCAGGAGTTACGACGTCGTAAACATTGTGCTACGAAGAACCAAACTGCAGGGCGAAATTCGCTAGAGATACATACATGTACAAATATGTGTGAATTGTAATAAATATATGTGAAATACATGTGACATGTGCGTATGCGAGCAAAGATACACCTAAATATTCTTCGAAGCCTCTGTATCTATTTCAACCCATCTCGGTACACATATTACTTACAGTCCATAAAGATATACTATGAGGGTAAGAACCAGCAAGCTTGTATTGTGCTGGAGGTGAGTGGGGTGAGAAGGGGGGAGGAAGAGATGGACAGACAGGGAGGGTGAAGGAGAACATGGGCATGGAAATGGGTGACGAGAAGATGAATAGACAAAGGGAAGAGAAGATGATGGAGAGAGAGAGGGAGGACAAGGATACGAACAGCGAGAGAGAGAATAAAAGAGATGTACAGGGAGAGGGGGAGGAGGAGATGGATAGAGGGATCAGGAAGAAGTGAACTCAGAGTGGTATGAGGAGACGGACAGAGGGAGGATGCAGCACTTGGACACTGAGGGGTAGGAGAGGCAGATGGACAGGGAGAGCGGCAGGGCGAGGTGGACAGAGAGTGTGGGTCGGGGAGGAGAAAGAGATGGTCAGAGCAGGCCGGAGGAGACGGACAGAAGGAGGAAAGAGAAATGGACTAATAGATTTGGAAGAAATACATACCTGGGCAACACCGTGTTCTCAGATAGTAGTTTAGTAAAATCGTCCAAACCGCTGGGGAACGTACAAAATGCCCAGTCAGATACCAGTAAAATTTCAATGTGGTGCAAAGAGAATGCAAAATTGTAAACTTTGGCGCCCGTTGGATGAATATGTGAGGCTGCAGCGCAGTTTCATTACGCACCTGGCAAGGATAGTAAAGAGGGGACATGTCGATACCAGAGCGTAAAGTCCTTGCAACTTTCATTCTGTGTACTCATCTGAACAGTAACTACGCCTCGCAGACAAGCACGTGAACGATATACGCAGATTTTCGCATTTGAGAGAGGACGTATGGTTGGGCTCGAATAAGCCAGTTGGAGTAATTAGAAAATCGCTTGGCATTTGAATAGGAGCGATGCCGCTATTCGACGACGTCGACAGGAATAGACGAACCATGGGTGAAAACAGCGTCAAAAAGGAAGCGGTCGACTTAGAGAGACGATAAAACGTGAAGAACGAACCATCGTCAGAGAAGCACCCAGAGCCCGGATTCATCATCATCGACCCGACGTGCAGCTGGTGCCTCGGTGACCGTAAGGAGCATTAACGGGTGGCTCACAGAAACTGGGCTGAGCTCACGGCCCCCCTTGCGCCGACTACCATTGACCTCAGTACACCAACAAGGTTCTTTGCAGTGATGTCAAGCAGGTTCGACGTGGAATATCATTGACTGGAGAAGAATACTCTTCAGTGATGAGTCCTGAAGACCCTGTCTGCTGTACAGCCCGACAACCAGAAGTGATCCAGAATGAGATTTTCACTCTGCAGCGGAGTGTGCGCTGACATGAAACTTCCTGACAGATTAAAACTGTATGCCGGACCGATACTCGAACTCGGGACCTTTGCCTTTCGCGGGCAAGTGCTCTATCAACTGAGCTACCCAACCACGACTCACGCCCCGTCCTCACAGCTTTACTTCTGCCAGTACCTCGACTCCTACCTTCCAAACTTTACAGAAGCACTTGCCCGCGAAAGGCAAAGGTCCCGAGTTCGAGTCTCAGTCCGGCACATAGTTTTAATCTGCCAGGAAGTTTCAACCAGAACTGATGTTCTCGGGTAGCATTTCATTTCATAGTAGGATCGCTTTTGTTGTCATCTGCGGCAACCTTACAGCTCAGCGGTCCGTCGACGATATTCTACCTCACGTTTTGTCCCCCTTCATGGCAAGCCATCCTCGGCTTACATTTCAGCAAGATAATGCCTGCCCGCAAACGGCGAGAAATTGTACCGTTGCCAATTCCTACCCTGGCCAGCAAGGTCAACAGGTATCTCCCCAACTGAGAACATTTGGAGACCTATGGACTGAACCCTCCAACCAGCTCGGGATTTTGGCATCCAACAACTCTGTCAGTTGTGAATTAAACACACACAACACTGAGGTAATATTCTATAAAAATTTTATTTGTCTCAGGAACCGGCATTCGGCTGTTACGCCAAGATAACTATGTGGTGCAGTGAAAGTTTTTTGGATAAAAGATTTTAAACTAGTGCATCTACAGAGTATCTCCATTTCCAGAGATGAAAAACGTTAAAGTTAAATTTAATAATAAAACAAAAGGGATTATTTCAGCGTAAACGCGATGTAAGTTATTTAATTAAGGTCAAGTATGTAACTCATTAACTAATGAATAAACGAGAAATTACAACAATTATTCATAGAAGAAAGTAATTGAACAATAAACTTTGCTGGCGTATTCCAAATATGTAACTGAACAAAGTAATCTTGTTTTTATAAGAACCTTAATTACAAACAGATGAGATATAATAGTGATAAGCAGGTGAGTGAAGTAGCTGCGATTATATAAAGTACAGTTTTTGAACCCAACGAGAGAAATTATAGTAACTAAAATAAAGGACAATGGGGCGCATGAGTTAGACGGTAATTTACAAAATCATCTTCCTTCCTTTATGGAAGTGATGTACTTCTTCATATTTCACCTTGTAACTATGGCCTTCCTTAAGCAGGCGGTGTGCAAACGTAGAGTCTCCTTTCCTAAACTTCCAACTTGTGCGGTGTTTTGTCTGGCGAGTGCATATTGTCCTGTCAGACTGACATACATACAATTTGCAAAGCTGGTGTACTGTCTTTACCATTGGGCAAAAAGTGTCCAGTAGTGTTGTGCAAATAGCGTTTTCACGTTCCTGGATTTATGCTTTCTGGCTACATACGCTGAGACTTTTGCTAAATATGAAACTGTGCACTATTTATTGCGTTCTTGAGGTCGTGGGTGAAGAATTGGGAAAAGAAGGGAGTATACCTGTTGTTTCTGCTTTTTGAGCATTAAGGAGTTAACTAAGTAAGGAGGATAGCCAATGCTTGATAGTATTTGTTTGACTGCATTTAATTCCATTTGGAAGTTGACTTTACTCATGGGCTTAGATATTAGGCAATGTGTCATTGAATGAAAAGTAACATGTTTATGGGTCGCTGCGTGTTAAGAATTACCATATCTCTGGTGGTAGGTTTCCCATAAATCTTGAAAATATGAATACGTCATTGATGTATATGATTAGATCTGAATAATTTATGCAGTTACACCCGAGCTCCATTGTGAATTTCATTGTGTTGAGTTTAGGATTTAGTTACTTGAAGAATTTTCGCAGTTGTCTGGTAGGAGCTGTCCATAAGTACAACAATAATAAATATTGTAAAATAGTACACCAGTGTTATGTCTGCTTCATTCGGAATGTATAAAATATTGTACCAAGAACCGGCGGAAGAGTCAATCAATGCGACTCCATCAATCAATGCCAAGCCGAATAACTGTTTGAATAAGGACCAGAGGTGGATCAACGCGCTATTGACTTGTTCAATTTCTGAAAGATATCTTTCTCATGAATAATTCATTCATTTTTTCTGAACCTGTAATCATTTGTTTGTCTGTACAAGTGCATCACCTCTACCTATTTCCGTCCCTATCGGATAATTCCTTCGTGGTGCGTTGTTTTTCCTTTTTTGTTTTCATTTTCCTTTTTTTTAAAGCTTTTTTCTTAGAGTGTATGTATCGGTGGTTAACGGCTTCTCATATTTGATGCTTCTAGTGCTATAATTTGCGTGCTATGAAAGTATCACGTTTCATTGCAACAGCGTAATGATGATCTATCTCAAGTACGTCGTTTTCGGTACAATTTGTCGTAGTTAAACAGCAGATAAGGGCATTTGCATATAGAGGCGTTGCACAGTGTATAACGGACAACGAGGTGACGAAAGCCATGGGATACATCCTAATCTCGTGTCGGACTTCCTTTTGCCTAGCGTAGTGCAGCATACCGACGTGGCATGGACTCAACTGATCTTTGGAAGTCCCCTGCAGAAATACTAAGCCATGCTACCTCTACAGCCGTCCATAATTGCGAACGTGTTATAAGTGCAGAATCTTGTGCAGGAACTGACCTCTCGATTACGTAGGGCGATCTGGTTAGCTCAATCATTCTCTCGAAATGTCCAGAATGTTCTTCAAAGCAACTGAGAACAAGTGTGATCCGGTAACATGGTGCATTGTCATACATAAAAATTCCATCGTTGTTTGGTTACATGATGTCCATGACTGGCTGTAAATGGTCTCCAAGTAGCCGAACATAACTATTTACAGTCAATGATCGGTTCAGATGGCCCACACCATTATGGGGCCACCGCCAGCTTGCACAGTGCCTTGTTGACAGTTTGGGACCATGGCTTCGTTGGGTCTACACGACAGTCAAATCCTACCATCAACTCTTACCAACTGTAATCGGGACTCATCTGTCCAGGCCACGGTTTACCAGTCGTCTAAAGCCCAACCGATATGGTCACGAGTCCAGGAGAGGCGTTGCAGAACATGTGCTCTTAGCAAAGGCACTCCTGTCGGCCGTCTGCCGCCATCGCTCATTAACGCCAGATTTCACCACATTGTCCTAACGGATACGTTCGTCGTACGCCGCACATTGATTTCTGCGACTGTTTCATGCACTATTGCTTGTCTGTTAGCACTGTCAACTCTAAGCAAAACCCGCTGCTCTCAGTCGTTAAGCGAAAGCCGTCGGTCAACGCGTTGTCCGTGGCGAAAGATAATGCCAGAAATTTGGTATTCTCGGCACACTCTTGACATTGTGGATCTCGAAATACTGAAATCCAAAACGTTTTCCGAAATGGAACGTCCCATGCGTGTAGTTCCAACTACTATTCTGCATTCAAAATCTGTTAATTCCCTTCGTGTAGCTATAATCACGTCGGAAACCATTTCACACGAATTACCTGAGTACAAATGACTGCTCTGCCAGTGAACTGCGATACTATTGTCATCCATATGCGTGCATATCGCTATCCCATGACTTCTGTCGCCTCAGTGTACAACAGAGGCGCTATGGCCATGATGAAGCTGTATCTAGTTGATAGCACAGTGAACATTAAAGTGGAAAGTAGAAGATTTCCTTCTAACTAGTTCCATTAAAATATTCTGCATCTATGTTATTATTTTAATAGGAGTATGATTTGCAATAGTCGATGTTATTTGTGAGGGTTGTCACGAAAGTAAGTTCCGATCAGTCGCGAAATGGACGCCACAGTGAAAACGCGATGAAGCTTTGCACAGGTGTGTTGGGTAGTGTCTCTAGTATGAGTGTCGATCGCATGAAGACGCTCTTTTCAGTTGTGAGCGCACTGCGAGCGAGTAAAAGTGCCTAGAACAACGATATCTCCCGCCAAGTAGGAGGGCCCACTGAGAGGCTTCGCCTTAATGAATGCAGCCCACCTAACACAACTGCCACGCACTTCCTTCTTCATGGCAATTCTCAGCCGCACTCTGCAGGGGCGATGAATACGCTCCTGCAGCCTTTTGGATGGGAAGTGTTAGATCACCAACAACACAGCCCTAATTGGCTCATCCTGAGTATCATCTCTATTCACATGAAACGCTGGATACGAAGACAACACTTGGGTGCAGGCTACGCCCTATAGATCAGCATAGAGAATTATCAGAAAGCACAGGCGGCTGCCTGTTATGACGATGGTGTTGGAAATTTGGTATAACACTCCGACAAATGTCTAAGTCACAGCGGCGACTATGTAGAGAAGTTTCTGGAAACTGTAGCTAACTCTTGCAGATAAAATACTTCTGATTTTCACTGTGGTTTCCATTTAGTGACCGATTGGAACTGACTTTCTTGACAACCCCCGTGTTATAAATAACATATTTCGAAACAGGTTCAAATGGCTCTGAGCACTATGGGACTTAACTTCTAAGGTCATCAGTCCCCTAGAACTTAGAAGTACTTAAACCTAACTAACCTAAGGACATCACACACATCCATGCCCGAGGCAGGATGCGAACCTGCAACCGTAGCGGTCGCGCGGTTCCAGACTGTAGCGCCTAGAACCGGTCGGCCACCCCGCCCGGCAATAACGTATTTGATGCAACTCTTGTTGCATAAGCCAACGACTGGAATGTTTCCCCAAACTCCAGAAATCTTAATATGACTGCCAGTCTATGTCAGAAAGCAAGCCCAAGCTATGCACTGTAAGTTTTTACTATTATGCGACTTTGTGTAAAATATATATAGGTAACGCTTCGTTTTATGGACTACCTCATGTTTGTATCTTCCCATTAAATATCGTTTCCAATTATGGTGAGTAGCTTCGAAAAAAATCTCCTCTTCCATTCGAATGAAATTACGGAACTACTCCCAGTCTTGAAACCTATATGAAGTACAGTTCGTTACTTCAGAGTGATGGCTGTCAATGCAACATCGTGGATATGGATATTACGCATGCGCTAACTGACATTAGACACTATACTTTAATTGTAATCAATTTAAAATAGAAAATAAGGTGAAGATTGAATTAAATTAACCAATAACTTCTACTGGTATGTGTCTCTGATCGCTGTACAGCATTTTGTGTGTTCCTCTATAAGCAGTTTGCTGTTTAGGCTATCGAGTCCAGAATCCTCACCGCGATTTTCTCCGCCCTTCTTCGACGATCGCTAACGAGTTAACGCATCTACTTTGCGCGTGTCTGTTTTCGTAAAGCAGCTGGGAACTGCCGCTGGAGAGCGCTGCGGTCACAAATCACGACGAGGAGCACGTTATGTTCCGTGAGATGTAGCAGGCCGTTTCAGAGCGTGCAGCAACCACCAGGAACGTGGTCTATCGTGGTTCACAATGACAAACACGTATCGTATGAGGACGGCTTAAGACAAGTTCAACCGTGAAGGCTATCATGTCTTGATATTCTTTTTTTCTTCCTGTATCAGCGTTCACTGCATGGGCGTCGACAAACACCGGCACTTCGGCTGTCAGAAAGCTGAAATACGACAGACGCGCCTCGTTCCTCAGTTTTCGCGGACTCCTGCTGACAATGGCCCTCGCCAGCGCACTGGGGCGTAGGGCCGGGGCCCCGCGGTTCTGAACTTTCTCCTCGCACAATTCCGTCTTTCTGCGGAGGGTGCTTTCTCTTCCGCAACAAAGGATGCTTTTCTGTGTATACCGGAAAGGTGCGTCCGTTACCGCCGAGATCTTTCCACCGCCGTGGCGTCCAACAGCACACTTCACAGGCAGAAAATAGGGAATTCTGTAAATGCCTAACGTCGCCATTTCTTCACCGCCACCTTTTATTTCTTGAGCAGTTCTCAGAAGCAGGGATGGACAATAGTATTAGGGGACTATATCAAGACACCTTATAGTATATATTTTCTCCAAATATGTAATAGAAAATATTGAACCTCTTCTTTACTCTGATAATCTCGCACTGTTTTTTGAAAAGTGGTATTTATGTTTTTTTCTGAATCCGTATTTCACATGGGAATTTGTGGCTTTAGGCTCTCGGTTATATGCAGCCATACATCCGTAAGACATTCTCTTCAAAACAGACATTGTATACTTCTCGCGAATTATAATTTGGCACCTCGTTAGCAGGGAGTGCGGATAGGTTTTGCTATGGGGGAGGTGAGGGGCGCGGGGTAGAGGGTGAGGGGGGGGGAGAGTACCAAGGTCCGCCTTAATGTATTGTAAGTACGCAGTGCAGGAAACAAATGTGAAGACCTGTGATCTGAGCTTCCAAG
Organism: Schistocerca cancellata; assembly: GCF_023864275.1. Lineage (NCBI taxonomy): Eukaryota > Metazoa > Arthropoda > Insecta > Orthoptera > Acrididae > Schistocerca > Schistocerca cancellata. The sequence goes on from NC_064626.1 coordinate 934,532,310, forward strand.
AGCTCCTTCCAACCAGCTTCCTTTACCGAACGGGAAGAGAAGATAACCCGTTCAAAAGGCCAACAACCGCATCATCACTTACGTTCGAAAATATCACAATGGAAATGTTGCGTGACTAGGGCCTCCCATCGGGTAGACTGTTCGCCGGGTGTAAGTCTTTCAATTTGACGTCACTTCGGTGAATTGTGCGTCGATGGGGATGAAATGATGATGATTAGGACAACACAACACCCAGTCCCTGAGGGGAGAAAATCTCCGGCCCAGCCGGGAGTCGACCCCGGCCGTTAGGATTGACATTTTGTCACGCTGACTACTCAACTACCGCGGGCGCACATCACAATGAAAATGGCGTAATGAAATACAGACAGGTACAACACCCCTCAGAGACAAAGTAGACGACAGTGCAGACAATACAAGGCAACAGCACGCTGCACACTTAGCTGCGAACATCTGCAAATAGCTGCTGCATCAACTCTTCCGGCTATTGCCGAGTGCTACCGATCAGAACTGAGAAGTCGGTGGACCGAGTTACAGTCACCACATGTTAGTAGTAGCTTCCACTGTTTACACCTAATAATAATAATTACAGCAGTCTCAATTCTGTTAACATTGCGTTAAGTGTATATATCATAAAACGACGTTTCTGACGAATGGGAGTAAGAATGTGCTGACGAAAAGCCACGGCACCAGCAACTAGGAAATCAAATCTGGAGTAGAAGTCCGAGAAAGAGCATGAAATAACAGGGAGAAGTTAGCAGTTAAGAAAAGGAAAAGCAGTAGGCTCGAAACAAAATGTAGGGATAAGGAGAAACCGGAAGAGTGTCGATGATGTGGCAAAAACACTGTTGGACAGTTTTGTGTTAGCAGAAGAGCCAACACCGTGTTACGAGTGAAGGCCGAAATGCACGCGTTTTAGCTCACGCAGGCTGACGTGAGGAGGGAAGAACTATATTGACATGAGGTCAGGAACATCACAAGGAATGATAATTCAGAAAGCGGACGAAATTAGTTTGATACTTAACTTTAATACATTAATGATGAACGTCGCTCTTGACGGTACATGATTCACAATATTATCTGTTCAGAATACATTCTTGAAGTAATTATAGCAACTGAATATGGCGCCTTACTAGGTCGTAGCAAATGACGTAGCTGAAGGCTATGCTAAACTGTCGTCTCTGCAAATGAGAGCGTATGTAGACAGTGAACCATCGCTAGCAAAGTCGGCTGTACAAGTGGGGCGAGTGCTAGTGAGTCTCTCTAGACTAGACCTGCCGTGTGGTGGCGCTCGGTCTGCAATCACTGATAGTGGCGACACGCGGGTCCGACGTATACGAACGGACCGCGGCCGATTTAAAGGCTACCACCTAGCAAGTGTGGTGTCTGGCGGTGACACCACAGAGAGGATGAAGACGACGAGCATATATTGGTTGGGAAACGACAGCCGCGCCGGGCAGCCCGCGGTCTTGGGCGCCTTGTCACGGTCCGGGCGGCTCACCCCATCGGAGGTTCGAGTCCTCCCTCGGCTGCGTGTTTTGTCCTTAGCGTAAGTTAGTTTAAGTTAGATTAAGTACTGTGTAGGTTTAGGGACCGATGATCTTAGCTGTTTGGTCACATAAGACCTTACCACAAATTTCCAAAATTTGGAAAAAAAACGACAATTGTAGGGGGAAAAGCTTTAGTCCCCTCTCGAATGCAGCGTGCTTTTGGGTCATACACAAGTTACTGAGCAGTCCGTTCAACATACATATGGCTCCAACGGAGAATATTGCAGAGAGAGATACACAACGGTAAAGCCAAGATGCTGGATGAGTTAGGGATTGTTTTGATGCAAGGTATTCCGTATGTTGTTGTTGTGGTCTTTAGTCCGAAGACTAGTTTCATGCATCTCTCCACAGTACTCTATCCTGTGCAAGCCTCATCATCTCCGTATGACTACTGTAATCTGCATCCTTTTGGACCTGCTTACTGTATTCATCTCTCGGTATCCTATAACTTTACCCCCAATTTCTGAAGTGGTGATCTACGCAAGACCTGAACCCTGAGTCCCACATACTGAAATCGCGCATCTAGGCCTAGAACCACACTGACGTAAATGCTGGACTTGGGCTGGGATGACTAGGTTCGACAGACCTATAGGCTCAACCGCTGAAAGCACGGCGAGCAATGTCATCTGGTGACGTCACATGTTTTACATTGGTCATCCATTTGTTTTCGCCTATAGCGCAGCAGTTGATGCTGTAAAAGGGCTGCCAGGTGTCAGGGATTTCCTGAAGTTTACTCGACTGTAGGACTGTCTTAGTTGTGGAGAATAAATGTGTTAAAACGTCATGCAACAGTGAAGAAGTTCCTCACGAATCTCATTGTTTATGACGCCGTTAACTCCTGAACTATGATAGATAGGTGGCTCTTAATCCGACGGCGATCGTTGCCTGACAGTAAAGGATGTGTGGACTAGGTTTGGTTGAAATCGGTCCAAGCGTTTAGGAGGAGATGTGGAACATATAAACACGCACACGCACGCACACACACACACAACACACACACGTCAGTTTTTATTGCATATATGAACGTCCGTCCGAATCTTCATTACAGCATCGTGAAAAATTTGAACTTAACTGGTCAAAAGCTTTTCGAGAATTTTGCAATCAACGTTCCGTGTCCGGCATCCGTCTGAATATTTATTAGAGCACAGCACAAAAATCTGAAGTGAATTGGTCAAGAACTTTTCCAGATTTTTGGTAACAACTTCAAACAACGTCTCGTGTTTATATAGGGTGTTCATTTTAAATGAAGTCATTGAAATATCTCGAAAACTACACATCGGATCAAAAAAAGAGTAATGATTCCAATTTGTTTCTCTCGGAGGGTAACATTCAACGATCCCACACTCGACCCTCCACCCCACCCCATGTGTGGGCGCCGGAGGGGGGGGGGGCGAGACAACTTCGAAATCTTCAATGGGAACCTCTGTTTTTTATTACAGATTACGATTCTACGAAAAAATCTACTTACATCTTGTCTGAAGTATTTTCTTCGTTTCGCCGCAGATGGCGCTGTAATCGGGGGAATAGAAATTGGTACACAATCGTAATTTACGACGTGCTACTCAATGGCTCATGAATATCCAACGGCACGTGGGACCCCACCTCCACGCTGCAAGGACAAGACGGATCAGTATTTCATAACTCCTAACTGGAGTTGATGCTTTAGACGAAACATATGGAGAAATTGCCGTAGAATCGTAATCTGCAATGAAAACAGGGGGTTCCCATCGAAGATTTCAAAATTCCCCCCTCCCCCCCCCCCAACCGCCATGCACGCATGGGTTGGGATGGCGGGTCGAGTGTGGTATCATTGGATGCCACCTCCGAGACAAACAAATTGGAATGATGACATTTTTGATCCGACTTGTAGTTTTCGCGATATTTCAACGTCTTCAGTTAAAAAGAACAACCTGTATACAGGGTGGTTCGTTGATAGTGACCGGGCCAAATATCTCACGAAATAAGCATCAAACGAAAAAACTACAGATAACGAAACTCGACTAGCTTGAAGGGGGAAACCAGATGGCACTATGGTTGGCCCGCTACATGGCGCTGCCACAGGTCAAACGGATATCAACTACGTTTTTTTTTAAATAGGAACTCACATTTTTATTACATATTCGTGTAGTACGTAAATAAATATGAATGTTTTAGTCGGACCACTTTTTTCGCTTCGTGATAGATGGCGCTGTAATAACCACAAACATGTAAGTACGTGGTATCACATTCCGCCAGTGCAGACGGTATTTGCTTCGTGATACATTACCCGTGTTAAAATGGACCGTTTATCAATTGCGGAAAAGGTCGATATCGTGTTGATGTATGGCTATTGTGATCAAAATCCCCAATGGGCGTGTGCTATGTATGCTGCTCGGTATCCTGGACGACATCATCCAAGTGTCCGGACCGTTCGCCGGATAGTTACGTTATTTAAGGAAACAGGAAGTGTTCAGCCACATATGAAACGTCAACCACGACCTGCAACAAATGATGATGCTCAAGTAGGTGTTTTAGCTGCTGTTGCCGTTAATCCGCACATCAGTAGCAGACAAATTGCGCGAGAATCGAGAATCTCAAAAACGTCGGTCTTGAGAATGCTACATCAACATCGATTGCACCCGTACCATATTTCTATACACCAGGAATTGCATGGCGACGACTTTGAACGTCCTGTACAGTTCTGCCACTGGGCACAAGAGAAATTACGGGACGATGACAGATTTTTTGCACGCGTTCTATTTAGCGACGTTTATGCACTATTGGGCAACGGAAAACCCACGATGGCTGCGACAAGTGGAACATCAGCGACCTTGGCGGGTTAATGTATGGTGCTGCATTATGGGAGGAAGGATAATTGGCCCCCATTTTATAGATGGAAATCTAAATGGTGCAATGTATGCTGATTTCCTACGTAATGTTCTACCGATGTTACTACAAGATGTTTCACTGCATGACAGAATGGCGATGTACTTCCAACATGATGGATGTCCGGCACATAGCTCGCGTCCTGTTGAAGCGGTATTGAATAGCATATTTCATGACAGGTGGATTGGTCGTCGAAGCACCACACCATGGCCCGCACGTTCACCGGATCTGACGTCCCCGGATTTTTTCTGTGGGGAAAGTTGAAGGATATTTACTGTCCTGATCCACCGACAACGCCTGACAACATTCGTCAGCGCACTGTCAATGCATGTGCGAACATTACCGAAGTCGAACTACTCGCTGTTGAGAGGAATGTCGTTACACGTATTGCCAAATGCATTGACGTTGACGGACATCATTTTCAGCATTTATTGCATTAATGTGGTATTTACAGGTAATCACGCTGTAACAGGATGCGTTCTCAGAAATGATAAGTTCACAAAGGTACATGTATGACATTGAAAAAACAGAAATAAAATGTTCAAACGTACCTACGTTCTGTATTTTAATTTATAGAACCTACCTGTTACCAACTGTTGGTCTAAAATTGTGAGCCATATATTTGTGACTATTACAGCGCCATCTATCACAAAGCGAATAAAGTGGTACAACTAAAACATTCACATTTCTTTACGTACTACACGAATATGTAATAAAAAATGGAGGTTCCTCTTTAAAAAAACGCAGTTGATATTCGTTTGACCTATGGCAGCGCCATGTAGCGGGCCAACCATAGCGCCATCCGGTTTCCCCCTTCAAGCTAGACAAGTTTCGTTCTTTGTAGTTTTTTCGTTTGACGCTTATTTTGTGAGATATTTGGCCCGATCAGGATCAATGGACCATCCTGTAGTAGTATAGATATAGTTTTGATTGCTTGTCAGGGTTAATTATTTAGTGCTAAAGGTACCGAATTGTATTGATTGTCACGTTAGTTTCCTAAATTAGTTACTCTTCTTGCATTACCTTTAGGCAAGAAAATCCAGTCGGTTTCCACAAGATACACATAAAATGCTACAACACAACTCTCATTCACGTCGTGGAGAGCGTCAGTTGTACGTGGAGGAAGAAAACCCTTTTTCGACTAGGCTGCTCAACGGCCCCGGAAATCAGACAGCTTACAGTAGATAAGTTCTCTCATTCATTCTCTGCCTTAAGATCGGATTAATTCGCGACACTTCTCAGCCATTCCGTTACCCTTTGATAAGCGTTCGACGGCCTCAAATAGCGGAATAGTTCAATCATTTGCTTCGTCCATACTTTTCGGGTCTTCTTTGTTTGAAACCGATTCTTCGTAATAAGCACGCCTCCTCTTATAGCGAGTTCCCATCACGAAACCAGCTTCAAAACGGTAACGGTAATGTAACGTGTCTCTGTCACACGACATTTACGCAGCTTCCACTGAATATTTTCGCCATAAACACCAAAGACAGAACTAAACACGAAGAAGTCGTAAAACAGTGGGCTCCTTTATTTAGCTGGGATGCGTAAGATTTATACGAGCCATAATGTACAGAGCAACCACGTCAGGCACCATTAAAAGTGAGGGAAATTGAGGGAAGAGTGTGGAACAACAGATTATGGACGCTGGCAGGTCTGAGATGCATCGCACCAGTCTAGTGTGGGGTGCATGCCGGCTGCCCGCCTGCGATAAGGCGTCGCGCCGCCTGCTCGGATAAAGATGGCGCCGAGTCGGTAAACACGCCGCCGGCCACTGTCTGCCGTCTAACCGCCCATCCCGTTTCTGCGCCATAAAATCCCGATTTATCGGCGCCCTCTAACCGGAATTTATTAGCAGCGGATAGTGCTCTCTCTCTGTTTCTCTGTCATATCGCTCTTACAATTCCTGACTTCCTATAGCCATTTCTGTTCGAATGTGTGGAGGGAGAGGTGGTGATGTTCGATAATGTGAGAAGAACATTGTACACATAGCTGTAGAGTTCCAAACTACGCAACACTTCAACCCATTTGTACGAGGAACATTCAATAATTAGAGAGACAAATTGATGTGGAGATGAAATAGAAGTTTTCGACTTTCATGACTTTTGTTAACATCACTGGGATGAGCTAAGAACAGCTGACGGAGAAAAACTGTTTTGCTTGTAACCTCACTATTGCATTTAGCGATGCCATCCCCACTTGAAGTTTTCACATTAATTGCACAGCGACCAATGATCTGGTGTTTGCTTTCCGAAGATGAAAAGAAGACTAAAATCTTTTCTATAATGATTTTACATTATGATGAAAGTAGTATGAACCCCGTAAATTTTTATGAGTTGGTAGAACGGTTCAGAAATGGTCGTCCTGCCCGTCCAGTTGAACCTTCAAACCCGCCTTGCCCACACTATTCGTGAAGACCGATGTGTTACAGTTGAACACATAGCGAAAACAGTAGCGGTCGGCCGGAGTGGCCAAGCGGTTCTAGGCGCTTTAGTCTGGAACCGCGCGACCGCTGCGGTCGCAGGTTCGAATCCTGCCTCGGGCATGGATGTGTGTGATGTCCTTAGACCGGTATTACACTATCAAATTTCTTTGTGAAATATCTTTGTCCAAAATCTTTGTCAAAGATATTTGATGGTGTAATGGGAACTTTGTCAAATGTCGTCCAATATTTGATCAAATCTAGGGCCTCGCTGTAAATTTGATCAAAGAAATCGCTTGTCTTCTGTTCACTGCAATGTGACATGTTACCACATGGAGCGCTAGCATCGCTGCAGCGTTCTGTCGTCTGTAGTGTTATAAACATTGCCGGTAAATACAATTGGTGTGTGCCGACAACTACAAAATTAATAGAGATGTATGAAGCTGATGAGGCGCTTTACAACGTGAGGCACCCTGAATACAAAAATAAAATAAGAAGATTGGAGACGAGACCTGACCTGACCTAACATAACCTAACCTAACCTAACATAACATAACTCTCTCCTGTAGCAACGAATCGGAGTGTTACAGTGAGCCTGTCTTCTGAAGATGTAGCAGTTCTTAAGTGAATATTGTGCTTTGTGATATGAGGATACACTTCACTGAGCATATACAGGAGTGTATGCTCATCCATTCTTAAGTAATTGATGTACCATTTGACGTCTTCCACTGTAAGCTCACGTAAGAAGTTTTGTTGAATGCTTTTATTGTGTCGTCGTAAAACCCACGGCTTCAACCAGATTAGATTAGTTTCACGTTCCATAGATCCGTGCTGAGGAGAACCTCGTGGATGTGGAACATGTCATTTTTTAAAGCTGAAATAACAATACTAATAGTATGAATAAATACAATACATCATTTGTTTCTATTAAAAATTTCGTCAATGGAGTAGGAGTTGGTCACTAGTAAGTCTTTCAGGCTCCTTTTAAACTGATCTTTATTTGTAACTAAATTTTTTATGTTTGCTGGCAAATTATTGAAGATGAGTGTTCCTGAGTAGTGGACCTCTTTTTGAACTAAAGTAAGTGCTTTTAAGTCCTTGTGTAGATCATTTTTGTTCCAGGTATTGTATGTATGAACTGAGTTGTTTGTTGGAAAAAGAGATATATTATTTACGACAAATTTCATTAAGGAGTAAATATATTGAGAGGCAGTAGTTAGTATACCCAGTTCTTTGAAGAGGTTTCTACAGGACGTCCGTGAATTTACTCCACAAATAATACGTATTACACGCTTTTGGACTCTGAAAACTTTTGTTTGACATGAAGATTTACCCCCAAAATATTATACCATATGACATTATGGAATGAAAGTATGCAAGCTTTTTCATTTTTATGTTGCCTATGTCTGCTAACACTCGAATTGCAAACAGATTTGTTAAGGCGTTTCTGCAGTTCTGGGATGTGCTCCTCCCAACTGAAATTATTATCAAGTTGTAATCCCAAGACTTTTAAGACTGTCAACCTCGTATGTATGGTTCCATTTTTCCCCCACTTCTTTTCCGTATGTGCACACAATGCAATTGGGGTACGTACAACTGCTGCAGTTAATAACAAGTTGTTGTCAGCCATCTTGAACTTTGACGAAAAATTTGATGACAGTGTAATACCCCTTCTAGCGCTACGTCAAAGATCTTTGTCAAATATATTTGACAGAATATTTGATCACATCTTTGATCAAATCCTTGACAAAGAAATTTGATAGTGTAATACCGGCCTTAGGTTAGTTAGGTTTAAGTAGTTCGAAGTTCTAGGGGACTGATGACCTCAGAAGTTAAGTCCCATAGTGCTCTGAGCCATTTGGACCATATTTTGAAAACAGTAGCAGCAATTGTTGACGCAGTTCATAATGTTACCGGTGATAAGCTCAAGCACAGCAAAACAAGTGCTACATGAGTCCCCAAAGAATTAACGTAGGAACACAAGGGTACAATACTCAGTCCGTGTACAGACTTGAAAGAACGCTGTGAAAGGGAACGTAACCAACCGTTCTATAAACAGGATTTTAACATGTGATGAAACTTGGGTTCACCATTCTAAAGCAGAGTCCAAAAGACACAGCATGGGAAGGAGCTTACCTGTGCGCGAGAAATTCAGAACGCAGGCAACAGAGGGGTGCCCATGATTTTGTCTTTCGTGATGGTTTGGAAGGTCAGCGTACGATAAACGGTGCCTACTACTCTGGACAAGCTGCTGAGAAAGGTAAAGCCACTAATGAGAGAAAAATGTCGCGGATCCCAAAGAGAAGGCGTGACATGACAGTGTTCGTCCTCATAGCGCTCAGCTGACGGAAAAAAGCCGCTGAAAAAATTGTTTGGGCCAAACTAGCTCATCGTTCCTGTAGTCGAGATTAGGCTCCCTCAGATTTTAATTTGATTGGTCCACTCAAGGAGACATTACTCGGAAAAAAGTTCAGCAACAGCAAGGAGATCAAAGAATTTGTGGGATTGTGGCTCAAACGACAAGACAAAGACTTTCTTGCATCAGGTATAAAACTAGTTCATCACTGGGACAAGTGTATTAGCACTGTCGGGGAGCACGATGAGAAGTAGTGACAGTCTTATTTTGTAAAAATACACAGTATTCTTTCTACATCAATTTGTCTATTTAATTACCGAATGTCCCTCGTATCCTAGATATTCCAGTTGTGACGAATGACTGACATTTGGTGCAATGCTGCTTAACAATCTTTAGGGAGCAAAGACATCTACACATGCGCCCAGGAAGCGGTCTGTCGCATCACTTGTACCTAGGTTAATTGTACAGAGAATACTGTCGAAGGTGGAAGTAATCGAGTGCAGGATGATGTTGCTCTGTACAATGGTGCAGGAGGATGGTTACGAAGTCAAGTTATCAGTGATAACGATAGAGGAAGGTAATTGTAAATATAACAGTAGTGACAAAAAGTATGAACTCACGCTTAAGGGGAGGTTTACTATCATTTGGTTCAAAATATACATTTCTTTTTAAACTGCATTTTTGGATCCATAAAAGTGTTTAGAATCCACCCCTGAAACAGTTTTTTCCGAATACGGAACGGAAATGTTTGTTATTCGCGGTTGAACAAAACAATGCACCTGCCTGAAATCGGCCTTTTTCACGCGCTAGTTTTTTTATTTCGGAGGACGAGTTATTGTACCGGTGCTTGGGAGGAAACACACAAAATTCAAATGAAAGTTTGGACGCGTGTGTTTGGAAGTTAGCCCCCAGGTATTTGCATTCTGGTGCGAAGACTGTGGAAATTGCGAATTTCCTAGCAGTGATCAGCTTCAACGAAGGGTATTCAGCAGTTCTGAAGACCATGACAACGATGGACGTCACCCAGGCACTGTATTCGTCGCAGTTTGCCAAGCATTCGGACGACCACCGGATTCAAGCGGCCGAAAACCGCTTGTCACCGACCGTACGAGCGGCTCTGGAGCAGCGCAGGATGGCCCAGATCAAGTAGAACGCCCTCTATGAGGAAGAGGAAGGACTAGTTTACGGACCCGGAACAGCAGATTGAACGTAATTTGAATTATATTGCATTTATATGTAGTCAAAACTTCAAACGCGTTTTTCTCGAAATGGTTTTTTTTATCGCGTGGTAAGGTAACTTCAAATCTACTGAACCGCTTAGCATTATCCTTTATTTCTGACGAAGCTAACTAAATTGTCTAGGAGTTGTACCAATCGAAAAATCGATGAAAAAACCCTATTTTTTCAAATGGCCGCCATTTTGTTTCCTATCAGCCAAATAACTTAAGCGAGGTACAACTCCTAAAGGATCTTATATACTTCGCTAACGTCAACACAGTTTTTATTTCAAACGAGCAGGCTGACCTGTGACATACCGCGCTTGGAGGTCTACATCGAAATTTTGTTTCGTTCCGACGGCACTTCCACCTTTGCTCTTCGACATTTCCGGCCGAAAAAAATTCCAGTTTGTAGAGGAAATGACTATAAACATTTTGACCAAATTTGACATTGATATCTATAACACATCCCTAGAAAAAAATTCTCAAAGAACATGCTTTTTTCGGGCCAAAGATAGTAAACCACACCTTAAAGAAACAAATCAACTGCTATGTATGCTTCGCGAGGACCATGGAACTTGTACGTTAGAGAACACAGTTGCTTAACTATCGGAAAGGACTGGACGAGCAAGGTAAACATAAAAAGGGGTTGTTTTAATCATGAAAATTCCCTTCATAAGTAATGGGAATTGCTGGAGAAACAGACATTGAGGTGACATAAGTCATGGGATACCTTCTAATATCGTGTCGGACCTCGTTTTGTCCGGCGCAAAACATCAACTCGACGCGGCACGGACTCAAACAAGTCACTGGAATGAAAGTTCCTGGCAGATTAAAACTGTGTGCCGGATCGAGACTCGAATTCGGGACCTTTGCCTTTCGCGGGCAAGTTCTCTACCATCTGAGCTACCCAAGCACGACTTAGGACCCGTCCTCACAGCTTCAGTTCTACCAGTACCAGTACCAGTACCAGTACCTCCTGAAGTGTCGTACGGGTTTGAAGACGTGCAGCGATACGTCGACCGAGAGCATCCCAGACGTGCTCGATGAGGTTTAGGTCTGGAAAACAGGCAGGACTCTCCATTCGCCTGATAGCTTCTGTTTCAAGGTACTCCTCCACGATGGCAGCTCGGTGGGGCCGTGTGTTTTCACCCATTAGGAGGAAGGTGTGACCCACTGCACCCCTGAAAAGGCGGACATGCTGGTGCAAAATGACGTCCCGATAAACCTGACCTGTTACAGTTCCTCTGTCAAAGACATGCTAGGGTGTACGTGCACCAATCATAATCCCACTCCACACCATCAAACTACGACTTCCATGCAGGTCCCTTTCAAGGACATTAACGGCTTGGTATCTGGTTCCTGGTTCACGCCAGATGAAAACCCGGCGAGAATCACTGTTCAGACTATACCTGGACTCGTCCGCGAACATAACCAGGGACCACTGTTCCAATGACCATGTACTGCGTTCTTGACACCAGGCTTTACGGGCTCTCCTGTGACCAGCGGTCAGTGGAATGCGCCTTGCAGGTCTCTGGGCGAATAAATCGTGTCTGTTCAGTCGTCTGTGTGTCTGGAGACAACTGTTCCAGTGGTTGTGGTAAGGTCTCGAGCAAGGCTACCTGCAGTAATCCGTGGCCGTCTGCGGACACTGATGGTGAGATATCGGTCTTCTTGTGGTGTTGTACACTGTGGACGTCCCGTACACTTTTCCTGTCTGCTGGAATCGTTGCCATAATCTTGAGATCACACTTTGTGGCACACGGAGGGCCCGTGCTACGACCTGCTGTGTTTGACCAGCCTCCAGTCGCCCTAGTATACTACCTCTCATAACGCCATCAATATGTGTTGTTTGAGGCATTAGCAAGTCTGAAAACGTCTGCACACTCACTCGCTGCACCGTACTCTGACATGCACCAACACACGTCTGCGTATGTGGACTGCTGCCAGCGCCACCGTGCAACGACCGCAGGTCAAATGCACCGCATGGGCATACCCCGAGGTGATTTAAACCCGCAAACCGCCCAACAGAGCGTTGTTTCACCATGTATCAGTATTATCCTTAATTTATGAGCATTAGTGTAGAAAGTCTTTGAGCCACATGACTGATCCGCCACTCGAGAGTCGATACAGACGACGGCATTCATCTGCCAGGAAATTCGGTTCTAATGGAATAACGACGACAACGAAATTTTGCAATCTCAGTCTCAGGACTGAAGACAACCACAACAACTGTAAAAAGTCTCTTCTGAAGGCTGTAAGTAGGCTGTTTAGGTTTTTATGTAACGCCACGTAGCACTCTCTATGAAAATCACTGACTGTGCTGTATGCACTCTGTGGCTGGTTTGCATTGTTGGAATATTTGCTATTGTAGTGTTGGACAGTTGGATGTGAACAGCGCGTAGCGTTGCGCGGTTGGAGGTGAGCCGCCAGCATTGGTGGATGTGGGGAGAGAGATGGCAGAATTTTGAGAGCGGACAATCTGGACGGGTGTCCATCAGAAAGGGTAAATTTGTAGTACTGGATATCATGAAATATATATTATATATGATGACTTTTGAACATTATTCAGGTAAATACATTGTTTGTTCTCTATCAAAATCTTTCATTTGCTAACTCTGCCTATCAGTAGTTAGTGCCTTCAGTAGTTAGAATCCTTTATTTGGCTGGCAGTATTGGCGCTCGCTGTATTGCAGTATTTAGAGTAACGAAGATTTTTGTGAGATAAGTGATTCATGAAAGGCATAGGTTATTGTTAGTCAGGGCCATTCTTTTGTAGGGATTATTGAAAGTCAGATTGCGTTGCGCTAAAAATATTGTGTGTCAGTTTAGTGTTGATCAGAATAAGCAAAGAGAAAAATCCAGAATGAGATTTTCACTCTGCAGCGGAGTGTGCGCTGATATGAAACTTCCTGGCAGATTAAAACTGTGTGCCGGACCGAGACTCGAACTCGGGACCTTTTCCTTTCGCGGGCAAAGGTCCCGAGTTCGAGTCTCGGTCCGGCACACAGTTTTAATCTGCTAGGAAGTTTCAAAGAGAGAAATGTCTTACTACGTTCAGTTCTGCTCAGCTGTTTGAAAATCAAATTACGTAAGGGGTTTACCAGCATAGTAATTCAAAAATTTTCCAAAGGGGACGTTCCAAGGTGATCGATCATCGGAAGTTGAACGAAGCAACTCAACGCATCGGGTTAAGCCTTAACAAAAATCGTAAAAAATCATCCAAAGAAAACCTTCAGGGGAAATTTCCTTTTATTTACGACACTGTTTCTTCAAATGCTCACTATAAAGAAACTGCTCAACCAGTTTTTGAGGTCGGCCGTTGTGGCCGAGCGGTTTTAGGCACTTCAGTCAAGAACTGCGCTGCTGCTACGGTTGCAGGTTCGAATCCTACCTCGGGCATGGACGTGTGTGATGTCCTTAGGCTAGTCAGGTTTAAATAGTTCTAAGTCTAGGGGACTGATGTCCTCAGACATTAAGTCCCATTGTGCTTAGAGCCATTGGGCCAGTTTTTGATGTACCAGTGTTTTACCATTAACAAATGACAAGTATATTTAAAACCATTTTAATGTCACATCGCAATATCGCCATCTTTTGGTCGTTTAAAGGCGATCCCTGTGCGGTATTCGTGTCGAATCATGGAATGGAAACATTGAGTAAATTTTTTATCATTCGTTGTTTCACAAGTAAATAATAGTGACATCTTTTACGGAATTGTGGAAAACAGTTTTAAGAATACCTCATCGTTTCTGATATTTTCTGTGGACAAACGTAAACTGAGAAGTCGCGAGTGACACGCATCGTTTAGGGACGCGCTGTGCAGCCCTGGAGCACCACGTGTGGGAAAGCACGGCCCGCGCCGTCGGATATTCCCGTTTTCTGCGCCAAGTTTTCCCGCTCCTTACGCACGGCTCCCCTGCATCTCAGCACTCCCCTTCTGCAGTCGGCGAGGGGTGCGGGTCCCTTTGCAACTTCTGCACTGCAAGTCATACCTCACTATCGAGAGGGCGCACAAACTGTAAAGTTGTCCTGGGGGGACGGGAAAAAAATCACGTCCCGCCACCCCAGTGCGGCTTTTTCTATGCCCTCATCTGTACCTAGTCTTGGCGAAAGAATGGAGCGAATGGTAGAGAATATTCTCCAGCACACCACATAGTAGAGTATCCTCTGCTTCCATTTACAGATGGAGCGTCGAGGAAAGATGCCTTACACGCCTCTTTGTATTCTGTTATTAGTCTAATTGTATCTTCACGGTCTTGACAGATATAGGAGGTTGAAAGAAATTATTCATAGCTTCCACGCTGAAAGCCAGTTCCTTGAAATTTTCATTGGGGTTTTCCACGCCTTTCGTCAAACGTCTGATAGCTGAGATTTTTCAAAATTTCATTTACATTACCTCGCGAGGAAAAAGTCTCTTGACCAATAAATTGCAGTTTCTTGGAGCGATTCATAAAATGTACAACTTTGATTGTCTGTAAATTAAAAGCTAGTTACCAGCCTTTGTAGCATGTGGACTTTTGCCCTGGTCAGGCAAGATATTGCTGCGCTCTTGATGGGTTAACGATTCCTCACAGTTAACTGTCTCATCAGCGAAAACCCCAGCAATGTGACCGCTCCTAAACGTCATCATCGATTTCTTCAAAATTTTTAGTATATGCAGGGCTATGCCAAGAATGAACGTGACAGAACTAGGAGCTCCAAATGGGCAAGCACTTACAAAAAATAGCAGTTTTGGTGCGGGTCGGGTGACGCATCAGCGATTTAAGTTTGCGTAGTTTACAGGCAGCAGTTCACGCAGAGGTAGGACAGCAGAACGGTAATGAGAGGAACATGGGGTCCAGTACCTATGTAAGAACTTTCTTTCACTTTTATTTTTTACGATACGTGCACTGCAAATAAACCGAAAGTCGTACGAAACGTAATATATTACAAACCTTCCAGGAAAATTATTGCCAACAATCTACGTGTGCCTGCAAGAGCGTGCTGACTCTTTTGGATCGAGGATTCGAAAGAAGAGTTGGCGGCAGAAAACATAATGTTGTCATTACTTCGTCAAACTCTGGGAAACTTACTACACACCTACACTAAAAATTTTTGATTGTTCTGATGAATCCCTACGCGTGGCAGAAGAAATTTCTTCCGTTAACTGATTCGTGGGAAAGACAAACAAATCCACATTTGAACGACAAGGTTTTTTTAGGGTGAAGGAGAACTGTCATCCTGCAGTATTAAAGTGATTCACTCAAACGCACTCTGCTAGCGGAATGCTGCAACGTGTATTTTTATCGACAGGTAAAGAGCTTGACCAAAAAGCATCAAAACCGGTCTTGCCTCATCGAGACAGAAAAAAAAATCACATCCAGAGAAGATCGCATCACAATACAATCCATTGTATATCACCAGATATGATGCGTTACGTATGGTTTGCTGCCAAACTGTGCTATGTGAGCGAATCTTTCATGAATGTAAACCAAGTTTGTTTTTCTGTAGAAACTTTAAAAAAACATGTTTTACGATGAATATCAACTTTGAAATACTAAAAGCATTTAATTTTTTATACGAACTTCTCATGTACACCTTACAATCCCATCCTCGAAAGTTATTTCCGATCCTAAATTTTTCTTTGCTTTTTATTTTCATGGCAACGGCCTTGCCGCAGTGGATACAGCGGTTCCCGTGAGAATACCAAAGTTAAGCGCTGTCGGGCGTGGTCGGCTCTTGGATGGGTGACCATCCGGGCCGCCATGCGCCGTTGCCATTTTTCGGGGTGCATTCGGCCTCGTGATGCCAATTAAGGAGCTACTTGAGCGAATAGGAGCGGTTTCGGTCAAGAATACCATCATAAGGACCGGGAGAGCAGTGTGCTGACCCCACGCCCCTCCTATCCGCATCCTCCACTGAGGAAGACACGGCGGTCGGATGGTCCCAGTACGCCACTCGTGGCCTGACGACGGGGTGCTTTTATTTTCATGCCTTTTATGAACGTATTAATTAATACAATACAACGAAATAATTTCAGTTCACTTGCAGTGTAAACAACTTAAAATTCAAAATAAAGTTCCCTCATAGGGACTCGACCCACAACCATGGATTACCGTTTTGTATTCTTTCCGTTGCGCCAGCCACTGCCTGGAACGTATGCTGTAAGAACGGCGGTTATGGCTAAAACAACCGGTTTCCGGTTACACCAGTTCTTTACGTCTTCAAATTAACCTGGTTGTTAAAACCGCTCAAAATAACCGGTTTCTGAAATAACAGATTTTCGGTTTTTTTTATTATTACTACTACTAGTAATAAATGTAGACTCCAAACAAATGTTGGAGCAGAGAACACTACTGATACGTGGTTGAGCCTGCTACAGAATTCCACCTGATTGTCTCCATCAAAGGTTGCGAAGGTGAAGGGCGCGGCTACAGCGGGAGCGAAAGGTCACAAGATGATGACTTTCCTGTGTCGTCACTTTTGGATATTACCAATTTTTCACCCTTATAAAAACTATAAAATTACGGGCTCAGATATTATCAAATGGTTCAAATGGCTCTGAACAAGTTGGGACTTAACATCTGAGGTCATCAGTCCCCTAGAACTTAGAACTACTTAAACCTAACTAACCTAAGGACATCACAAACATCCATGCCCGACGCAGGATTCGAACTTGCGACCGTAGCTGTGGCGCGGTTCCAGACTGAAGCGCCTAGAACCGCTCGGGCACAGCGGCCGGCTCAGATATTATCCCAATTTTATAGAACGTCAGTGAAATTATAGGTATGTAAAGCAAATTTACGTTCTCTTCCAAGGAACATCGTGGATGTTTTCTCCGCACATGGCGTTACAAGTTTGCCTTCTGCCGTTTTTAAGAGGAACATCGTACTTCATTGGTACCGGACTTAAAGACTAGGGATGGTGTCATTCTACAATACAACAGATGCCCGAGGATGACAGCGAAAAACTACACTAAAGACCAGGTTGGGGAAAGTTGTGCACACTAAACCTACTCGCGTACGTTCTAATTGGCGAAGCCAAATGGCGAGAAGTACTTCATTGTCTCTGCTGTGTTGAAGTGATTCTTGTATGATGTGTTTGTTGCTAGTTTCTAGCTGTAAGCGTTTTTACTAAAATGGTGCTAATCGCTCATCCCTATTTCTATAATAATCAAATATTTTTACAAATAAAAATAACTCGTTTTTTAAAAAAGTGTTTTTAAAAAGCAAAAATTTAGAACTGAAATACCTGTATCAGTTTTAACCGGTTGGTTTTTCCCATCCCTACTATGCTGTGATAAACGACCCAAGTCTGGCCCGATCCGCGCCAAAAATGCAATTTTCTCAAAACGCTTGACCATCTCTTTTATCACTTTCTTTGCTAGCCAAGCCCTGCGTACAGAGTAAATTAGGACGAAATCGCTGATGACGAGTAGGCATGGTCCCCTTATAAGATTACAAAGAATACTTTCTGTCAAGTTTTTAACGTTTAACGTAAAAGGCAGTCGTCCCATCACAGGTCCCTGGAGGAAACCTAGCGTTACTTGCGTGTCTGCGACCGCAGCTCCACTGAAAGAAAGAAGGAAGGTAGGAAGTTTCAGGTTTCCCGGCCTGTCCACAACGATGTTATTTAGAGACGGAACACAAGCTTAGATGGAGAAAGAAATAGTCTCTGCCCTTTCACTGGAACCACTTCTCTTTAAGCGATTTCGGAAAAATAATGGAAAACGTAAGTCTGGATGGTCGTATTGGAATCTGGTCCGGAACCTGCATCCAGGGTAACACACTGCGATCTGTTTGTCAGGTTGTACTTGCTAGGTATCATCTCATGTCAATATTTTGTTTTAGTGTATGACTGTATGTTCATATAGGGTGCTAAGAAACAGTCTTAAAAGCTTTTAAGGGTGCTGCGGGATACATTGTGCTGGAAAAAAACTTGAGAAAAAAATTCGGTACGTTGCGCCGATTCCGAGTTAATTAACATTGAATTTAGCCAGGCAGCACGGCAGAGATGGTGTTGTCAAATGTGACTTCTTCGTTTGGTTTCCTCAAATCGAACAAGAGACGGATACAAAAACTGGACATGGGACGGTAGTAAGGATCGAACCCGAGACAGAGGCGAACGGTCTCGTGCACTACCATCAACGCTAAGAGAACAGCTGACACTAATTGTAACTGACGGGCCGCTTGAATTAGCACGCTCAACGCCACGACTGCCTAACTTCAATGCTAATCAAGTCGGAAACGGCGAAACGCATCGAAGTTTTTCTTAACAATTTTTTCTCAGCACAACCCATCCTGTAACGTCCGTACAAGCTTTTCAAACATAAAATGGATTTCGTTTCCTTCATGACATGTTTGATGATGATGATAATGATGTTTGGTTTTTGGGGCGGCCAACTGCGCGGTCATCAGCGCCCGTAAAAACTTCCAGTTTTTACACACTCCAGTTTTTACACAGTCCAATGGAGCCAATGTCACAAATGATGATGATGATGAAATGATGAGGACAACACAAACACCCAGTCCCCAGGCAGCGAAAATCCCCAAGCCGATCGGGAATCGAACCCGTGATCCTGTGATCCAGAGGCAGCAACGCTAGCCACTAGACCACGAGCTGCGGACATCACCATTTCATTTAATTTCGTGATTTTTTTCTGAATCCTTTACACGGACGACGCAGGCTAAAATCTGTCTCAAACCATAACGTGTTACAGTAGTCTTCTATAATTTACACGAATCAGTTCTGCTGCATTTTTTGTGAGGAGGAGCGACTTAGCAGCACAGTTTGTGCGAGGTCCAAGAAACTCTTCCGTTCTGACGTTTCGTCCAGGATTGCGCTGGACATCTTCAGAGGCGTCCTCCGCTGAGTCTTGCCAACTCGTCAAGACTCAGCGGAGGACCGCTTCTGAAGATGTCCAGCGCAATCGTGGACGAAACGTCAGGAACGGAAGAGTTTTTTGGATCACGACCTCACATCCCGAAGGGTTTACCAGCAGCTATGTCATTCGGTCGTGAAAGCCTTCATTCTATGAACAGTTCGTACGCTTTTCAACTTTCTCGATAGAGTTTTCTGTTCAAATGGTGTGTGGTAAACTGCGGCGACCAGATCTTCTTGGCCCAAGGGATGACTACCAGCCGTCGTGTCATCCTCTGCCTTCGGCGTCATGCGGATGCTGTTTGGAGACCCATGTGGTCTGCACACCGCTCTCGCGGCCATTTTCCAACTTTCTAGTCCTTGGAGCCCCTACTTCTCATTCGAGTAGCTCCTCAGTTGGCATCCATGGGCTGAGACCCCGCTCCAAAAAAAATATTTGGCAATACGGAGCTTCGAACCAGAGTTCTGTCACATGGCAGCCATCTATGCCGACCACTCGGCTGCTTTTTTCTGTTAATCAATTTTTATTTATATTTATTTTTCATTACAGTAAAGAATGGACACAGTCAGCTTCAGGCTGTATGTAGACAAGGCGAGAAGGAGTCGAATCCTGAGACCTGGCCACGATGCCCTCTCCCCCTCCCCCCTTCCACCGCCTGTCAATGCGCTGGTCCCTTACGTGATACTGGCCTGCTTTTTGTTTATTTATTTTTAAAAAACCCTGACAGACATAAATTCCACAATTCTGGGACTCAAAAGTAAACAATTTTTTTTCTCATGTAAGAATACAATGGGAGAAGACTTCAGAACAAGGGGGGAAAAAACTATCCAGTGCCTTGACTATTAAGGACAAAGTACAAGATATTTGCAAATAAAGTACGACAACATGGAAGCCTCTGCCATTTCCAATGCGCGTGCACCATATATTGGCGAAAAACAAAGGGACGAAATCGTTATCACGTCCGAATACGTGGTGGGCGCAATGTACGAGGAGCCATACGACGAACTAGTCTTCTTCCAAGGGAAAAGTGAAAAGTTAGGACAGAGAAGAAATTCAGGCGAGAAATCAGCTACAGCTGATCGAGTAAGGAAAGCCAATTATCGGCGAATCCATTGCCAGCGTTCTCATCCGCAAGAGACAAGTCGGTTTGATGATGTATCAGGTTGCTGACATGTATAGCACAGGTCAGTCGGACTAAGACGAATGCGTTGGAGGTGTTCGTTTGTCGGTATCAGATTGTGAATGATTCTATGCCCCGATGAGGCGACTTCCACTGTGGGAAAAGGAAGACTAACTTGAAACCACACTGTTTTTCAGTTTATCAATAGCGCAGTCATTTCAACAGGGGAGAAGTATGATTGTACTCGTCGACGCCAAAGCAAAGATCTGGTGGTAAGGTACGTCAACGATAAAATTTCGGCTCCCAGAAAACTTATTACATTGTAAAATTCACGCATGTGCTGCAATTTAGAGTAGATCCGGCCAGCATCTGCAGGGTGAGTCAGACTGGGCGCTCGAAGACACGTAAATAATAAGCGAGTTGTAATGGAATGGGTAGCTCGAGTACATATCAAAACGTTACACCATGGAAACAACATTGAATCCTTTACTTTCTGTCTGGGAAGTCCTAAGCCTCTAAATGGACGGGGCATCGCTACCACTTCATATTGGAGACGAAACATGTGGCTTTTCCGCAGGGAACGACTGGATAATTACATCAATTTGCGCGCCGTCATCGCGGAGAGCAGGTACTTTCGTGTAACATAATACACTTCACTGAAAATATAGGAATCTAAAATTCGTACTTTGTGGAGAAGGCTAAGGGAACGGCGTTCGTGTCCACGAATTGCCCCTTGAATTTGATCCGGCCACCAACTGAGTTCAGCCATTTTAATGAGGCAGCGATCCATGCTAATTGTCAATGATTTTTGGCGAGAGACCACAGTTACACATGGTGTGACAGCTTGATGAAAACCCCACAATGGTTACAGAGTGTACCTCCGTTCATTAATGCGTGCCCCAGGGAGAGAAAAAAGGAATCCGACATGTCCTTTGAGTAACAATTTGTCACCGATATGAGGTAGCAATACGTTAACATCACCCGCGTACGCTCGCAGGGAGAAGGTTTCTCCCAGTATCTTCCAGCCACATCAATTATCAGCTATACAGCAAAACAGAGGTTCTAGGAACAAGACAAAAAGCGACGTGGAGAGGTGGTTTCCCTGCTGTAAGACCCGTTGGATTGTAATCTCGGGAGTAAGTTGTCCATTTACCGCGTCAGACGCTTGAATACCAGTAAAAAGATTGGGTAGTACCTGACATGCAGTATGATTGAGACTGATAGCTTCGAGCACCTGCATCAAGAAATTGTGACTGACCTGGTAAAACGCCTTGTTAAAATCAATAAAAAATCAAAAAACAGAAGTAGCTGCAACCACCGAGACGACGTCCCAGCATTTGCCTACAGAATTCAGGATCGTGCGCCCGAGCACACAGCTTCGGTGAACAGCAAGGATTTTGTCTATGAATGCCGACAAATGGCAATTAACAGCCCAGGCAACAGTTTTGCAATCGGAATTAAGGAATCTGATCGAGTGGAACTTACCCATGTATGAACATTCGGTTGTCTTCGGAATTAGAACGATTTTACCATCGTTGAAGGGCAGAAATCAGACCCCCCCCCCCCCGCCGTATCACTTCATTTACCACCAACGCAATCCAGGAGAGGAATAAATGTGTCGGGGAACGGGCCGTCATAAAGTTCGGTGGAGTAATTATAGATCCTATGGAAATGTCACATTGGGACATCAGTACGTGACCAATGGTCTGAGCGAGCGATGCAATACGTGTTTTTTCTCGACGTGCCCACAAGCAGAAAAGATCATCATCCTGTAGGAATGAGTGCGATTTTGATCGCACCCTGAGTCCATCCATTTGTTGTCTTTACAACTGAAGAAGTTTCGCCTTATCACGGCAGACATTCATAATCGGAAAGGGAGCTTGTCTGGTACCTTCGTAAAGTCGCCGTAAGAGGGAATAATAAAATTCCTGCGTCTGACGAAGATCCCTCGCCCTCTCAGCGCCGTAACGAATTAAGGCTTTCTGGAGATAAGTTTTGCACGTCCCGACCACCATTCCATAAGTGAAGGACAAAGGTCCTGCGAACGCATGCTACGGGTCCATACCTCTCGAACAATAATCGCGAGCGAAGGGTGCTTTAAGAGAGATGTGTTCAACATTCGCGTTATGTGATGCAGTTTTACTGGCTCAAATGGCTCTGAGCACTATAGGACTCAATTTCTGAGGTCATCAGTCCGCTAGAACTTAGAACTACTTAAACCTAACTAACCTAAGGACATCACATTCATCCATGCCCGAGGCAGGATTCGAACCTGCTACCGTAGCGGTCGCGCGGTTCCAGACTGTAGCGCCTAGAACAGCTCGGCCACTCCGGTCGGTCGTTTTACTGGTTGCGGTGCATGATTTAAGGTGGCAGCTACGGCACAGTGATCAGCGAAAGAAGTGAAGAAGTGAGTATCACGTCTATTGCTAACAGTTGCCCACGTAAAGAAACGGAAAGTTAAAAACGATCGAGTCTGCTGCTGGAAGTTGCTGTAATATGCGTATATCTGAAGACAGCGGGATAGTGACAGATCCACGCATCACGTATTTGCGAAGAGCGCACCAAATCGTCTAGTTTCTTACTGAAACTAAAATTGGTGATCTGATCCAGAGAACGCAAAATGCAATTAAAATCTCTGCTAACAGAAGTTCCTGTGGATTTTTACGAAATAAATAAACTACATCCTCTTTGTAGAAACGCGCTCGATCTGTGGAATGGTCATATCCTGAAGGGGCATAAATAAGAATTAAAGTAACATCACCAAAAGTGTAGCCCATCGCTTGGCCATTATCAAGAACTTAGAAATCGGTCAGTGGCATTCCCTCTCTGTAAAATAACGCAGTGCCAGTACATAGTCCAGCAGCCACATTAAAGTATGTAGAAAAGCCGAGAGTAGAAAATTATAAACTAACACTTCTTGCAAAAACATCACGTCTGCACTTGAACAGTAAATAAATTTTCACAGAGCTGCAAGTCTAAGATCGTAACTAATTATGCTCACATTTAAAGTAAGAAGGGTACAGGCCTGCATGTAAGAACTTTGATAGGGAAGGCCAATGGCCGACTTTGGGTAACTGGGAGAATTTTAAGAAAGAATGAATAGTTCTCCTCTAAAGGACACTGCATATAGCACGCTGGTGCGACCTATTCTTAAGTAGTGTTTGGGATCCGTACCAGGGTGGATTGAAGGAACAAATCAAAGCAGTTAATAGGCGGGCTGCTAGATTTGTTACCAGTCGGTTCGAACAACAAGTAAGTGTTACAAAGACGCTGCGGGGACGCAAGTGGGAATCCCTGAAGTGAAAGCGACGTTCTTTTCGAGAAACACTATCGAGAAAATTTAGAGAACCGGCATTTGAAGCTGACTGCCGAACGAGTCTATTGCTGCCAACATACACGGCACCTAGGGACCACGAAGATAAAATTCGAGAAATTAGGGCTCTTATGGAGGCATATAGACTGTCGTTTCTCCCTCAGTCTATTTGCGAGTGTAACAGGAGAACAAATGACTAGTAGTGGTACAGGGCACCCTCTGCCACGCACCGTGCCGTGACTTGCGGAGTATCTATGTAGATGCAGAGGCACCAAAACAATTCAACTGATTACTTCCATGTGACACTGAAGGTCGTATATTACAGTCAACGGCAAAGTCAGCAGATGAACCTGAATACAAAGTGCTGGGTCCCTCTCTTCCAACCTTCTTATACACTCCTGGAAATGAAAAAAAGAACACATTGACACCGGTGTGTCAGACCCACCATACTTGCTCCGGACACTGCGAGAGGGCTGTACAAGCAATGATCACACGCACGGCACAGCGGACACACCAGGAACCGCGGTGTTGGCCGTCGAATGGCGCTAGCTGCGCAGCATTTGTGCACCGCCGCCGTCAGTGTCAGCCAGTTTGCCGTGGCATTCGGAGCTCCATCGCAGTCTTTAACACTGGTAGCATGCCGCGACAGCGTGGACGTGAACCGTATGTGCAGTTGACGGACTTTGAGCGAGGGCGTATAGTGGGCATGCGGGAGGCCGGGTGGACGTACCGCCGAATTGCTCAACACGTGGGGCGTGAGGTCTCCACAGTACATCGATGTTGTCGCCAGTGGTCGGCGGAAGGTGCACGTGCCCGTCGACCTGGGACCGGACCGCAGCGACGCACGGATGCACGCCAAGACCGTAGGATCCTACGCAGTGCCGTAGGGGACCGCACCGCCACTTCCCAGCAAATTAGGGACACTGTTTCTCCTGGGGTATCGGCGAGGACCATTCGCAACCGTCTCCATGAAGCTGGGCTACGGTCCCGCACACCGTTAGGCCGTCTTCCGCTCACGCCCCAACATCGTGCAGCCCGCCTCCAGTGGTGTCGCGACAGGCGTGAATGGAGGGACGAATGGAGACGTGTCGTCTTCAGCGATGAGAGTCGCTTCTGCCTTGGTGCCAATGATGGTCGTATGCGTGTTTGGCGCCGTGCAAGTGAGCGCCACAATCAGGACTGCATACGACCGAGGCACAGAGGGCCAACACCCGGCATCATGGTGTGGGGAGCGATCTCCTACACTGGCCGTACACCACTGGTGATCGTCGAGGGGACACTGAATAGTGCACGGTACATCCAAACCGTCATCGAACCCATCGTTCTACCATTTCTAGACCGGCAAGGGAACTTGCTGTTCCAACAGGACAATGCACGTCCGCATGTATCCCGTGCCACCCAACGTGCTCTAGAAAGTGTAAGTCAACTACCCTGGCCAGCAAGATCTCCGGATCTGTCCCCCATTGAGCATGTTTGGGACTGGATGAAGCGTCGTCTCACGCGGTCTGCACGTCCAGCACGAACGCTGGTCCAACTGAGGCGCCAGGTGGAAATGGCATGGCAAGCCGTTCCACAGGACTACATCCAGCATCTCTACGATCGTCTCCATGGGAGAATAGCAGCCTGCATTGCTGCGAAAGGTGGATATACACTGTACTAGTGCCGACATTGTGCATGCTCTGGTGCCTGTGTCTATGTGCCTGTGGTTCTGTCAGTGTGATCATGTGATGTATCTGACCCCAGGAATGTGTCAATAAAGTTTCCCCTTCCTGGGACAATGAATTCACGGTGTTCTTATTTCAATTTCCAGGAGTGTATCTAGCTCTTCTGTGGTATTTATAACCAAAGACGATTTAGCTTTTAAAAGACTGAAGTTAAAACCTAAATAAAACCACTGGAAATCATAACTAAAAATACCAAAAATAAATAAGTAACAGAGAACTTTCTTAAACAAAATTTTTTAAATAAGTAAATTAATAAAAATATAACAAATCCTTCACAGTTGGGCGGTGCAGCTTCTGAGAATCAACAGAAACGAAAACGGACGGTATGTCTTTTATCGTCACCACGTGATCCACTGGCGCACTTGTTCCGTAGTGGGTCTGATCAGCAGTGGCCTGTGGCATGCTTTCCTCATCTGCGGGAGCAGAAGAGGAGTGGGAATAAGTTACAGACACAGGTATACCCGGCAGGTCCTTCGATATAGTACAGAGCTCCAGGGAAGCTTCATCTTCAAGCAATCCCGAAGAGACAGTCTCGGTTTCAGGAGATACACCAGAAGGAGTGCTGCATGCTTTCGAATCTTGGACAGCAGCTGACATGTTATCATCCGGTCTGAATTCAGTGAGGGAGGAGATAGCCTCCAAAGGAATCTTTTCAGTAGGGCAGAGAAGATAAATCGTCTGACTCCTCACCACTTGCGTCCCTCTAAGCTTGTTTTGAAGTGGAGGTGGTGCAGACGCAGAAGCTACAGTGGCAGAGTCCCTATGCGAGATTAACGGCGGAAATTCACTAAGGCCATCAAGCAATGGCTAGCGTTGCCCCTCAGGAACTTGGTTGTTCACAATGGCTGTCACTTGGAGACATTAAAGTTAGCCTTTTACGATGTTCATAAGTGGGTTTCAAGACCGTGACACGACGCAGGAGGTGTCCACTGTCATTACATACAAAACGGGCGCCTACTTGACTTGTGTAAATTATACAGGCTGGTCGGAAATTCCCGTTACAGTCTTCTAGGGCTTGTAGGGGGGAGTGAGTACATCGTATTTTGAATAGGAACCCATGTCCAGAAACTGTCATCCAACGAGACTACACAGCGTCAAAGGTATAGGCGCGGGCGTCTGTAAATGTACAGCTACGAACACTTGCTCTGTAGAGGAGATGTGTTTCACATTAGCGAAGATGAATGAATTGTCATAGCTCCTCAGGTATGCAATTTAGAGCCCGCGCGTAATGGACATTTTTTCTCGTTTTTGCGCACACTACCACCACTGAAAGTTACCAGCCCTACACTCTTCGCAACACAAGAACCGGTACGTGTATTAAACTGTCAGAGGTATCAGAACGGTTTTCGTTTATAACCTTTGACTCGTTCGTTTCCGGTATAGGGATCCTTACTTCAAATTAATACATTTATCGTTCTCCATCATCCTAGAAAGTCTGTAACATCATCACGGAATCACCCCGTGAATACGCACATTTACAGACGCCCGCGACCTTAACTTTGACGCTGTGTAGTCTCATTGGATGACGTTTCCTACTCAAAATACGGTCTACTCACTCCCCTCTACAAATCCTAGAAGTCTATAACGAGGATTTCCGACCACCCCGTATGTGCTCGATACCCACACAATTGCAAATGGGAGGGGATATTCGTTTTACCACCATGTCCATGGACCGAACACCGCTATAAACTTGTAAACTGGTATAATATTCTTATATTCCACCTCTATGTTCGCCAGAATAATCATACTATCAGAACCAGCGGAATGAGTGAAATAGACTTGTTGTTCGTGCCGCAATGGGAGCCTGTCAAACTGAAGATGGGTCTAGAAACTTGGCATAAAAAGCATACAGTTCACAATCGAAATAAGCAGTATGAACCTGCTGTAGTTACCTTGATCGTGCCCACAAGTCAATCATTAATTTCTAACGAACCTGACTGCACATGCTGCGTGGGCTTGTACCTGTACTGGAGCAGGCCGGAGTGGCCGTGCGGTTCTAGGCGCTACAGTCTGGAACCGAGCGACCACTACGGTCGCAGGTTCCAATCCTGCCTCGGGCATGGATGTGTGTGATGTCCTTAGGTTAGTTAGGTTTAATTAGTTCTAAGTTCTAGGCGACTGATGACCTCAGAAGTTAAGTCGCATAGTGCTCAGAGCCACTTGAACCATTTTGAACCTGTACTGGAATGTTCCTGGAAGCCATGGATGACATCACAGCGTAAGACAACACCGCGTCAAAAGTCATTCACAAACACGAGATGCTGAGAGAGAAACAACGATGCGACGCACAGGACTCCAACGACACTAAAGGGTGGTGGTGGTGGTGGTAATTTCCTATGGGACCAAACTGCTGAGGTCATCGGCCCCTAGGTTTACACACTACTTAATCTAACATAGGCTAAGGACAACACACACACCCATGCCCGAAGGAGGACTCGAACCTCCGATGGAGGGAGGGGTGGGGAGCCGCGCGAACCGTGGCAAAGCCCCTAGATCGCGCGGCTACACTGAAGGGAGACAAGCTAGCTCTCACGGCACTGTGGTAGAGGCGGAAACAGGCGGAATCTTTCTCGCCGAAGCAGGAATGCTACGGAGGCGGACCAATTGTTGCTAAGATTGGAGTTAATTCACCTCCGAACACTGTATGGTGCCCAGTAGCGAATCCATTAGACTCTCGAGTCTGGTTCAGTTTTAAGCGACTGCAGCAGCTCATCAACACCTTCAAAAATAAGTATAATGTCACTCATTTTATCAGTGGTGAAGTAGTTGAGAAGATATTTTGTGTTTTCTTTGTGAAGATACATTTGAGAGCAGAGTCATGAACTAAACTTCCTTTTATTTTGTTCGTCACTTTACTTTTGATGTCTCTCATTCCCTTCAAATTACTAGACCGGTATTTATATTCGCCTCTGAAAATGGCAGCTTCGAGAACAGTAGCTTGTCTTCTCCGCTATGACGCGGTAGAGGCTTGATCACACGTCCAAGTACGATCTGTATTGTCGTTTCTGAGCGCTTGGCAACTGCACTGGAGCTTTTAAGCCAGTGCAGTCAAAAGATACGGTCGTTAATGACACATGTTTCGAAACTCATCAACTCCCTATAGGGTACTTTCCGTTGGCCGAGGATCATGAAATTGATATGAAGTAAGGTTTCAGAGGATTACTAAAGGAAAAAAATCGGAAAATTTTTTATTTCTATATTTCCACTTGTTTTCTGTCGTCTGCCTGCCTGTCTGTGAGGACCCTTTTTCCCCCAGGGATGGGCGGAGGTGTCAAGTCGAAATTTACATAAAATTCAGAGGTCTATGGTTTCTTTGCGGTGTAAATAATTTAAGCTCCTAGGTCCATACAACCAAAAGATACGCCCAAAAATGTCACACAGTTTAATAATACTCGCAAACTCAGTAATCGAAACGAATAGCCGAATTATGAGAATTGGTGGTTTAGCGGTAAAGCGCCCGTGTGGAAACCAAGCTGTCCCAGGGTCGAATCTCGATGTGGTCACGGATTTTCCAGTCTTCATTTTAACCTAGTCCTGACCTTTCAACGTTGCGCGGAGTCGCCAGAAAAAACTTATAGTTCTGATTCTTCGTTAAACCCCCGTTTCCTCTGTTACATAACTGGGGCAGGTTGTTGTTGTTGTTGTGGTCTTCAGTCCTGAGACTGGTTTGATGCAGCTCTCCATGCTACTCTATCCTGTGCAAGCTTCTTCATCTCCCAGTATCTACTGCAACCTACATCCTTCTGAATTTGCTTAGTGTATTCATCTCTTGGTCTCCCTCTACGATTTTTACCCTCCACACTGCCCTCCAATGCTAAATTTGTGATCCCTTGATGCCTCAAAACATGTCCTACCAACCGATCCCTTCTTCTAGTCAAGTTGTGCCACAAACTTCTCTTCTCCCCAATCCTATTCAATACCTCCTCATTAGTTACGTGATCTACCCACCTTATCTTCAGCATTCTTCTGTAGCACCACATTTCAAAAGCTTCTATTCTCTTCTTGTCCAAACTAGTTATCGTCCATGTTTCACTTCCATACATGGCTACACTCCATACAAATACTTTCAGAAACGATTTCCTGACACTTAAATCTATACTCGATGTTAACAAATTCCTCTTCTTGAGAAACGCTTTCCTTGCCATTGCCAGTCTACATTTTATATCCTCTCTACTTCGACCATCATCGGTTATTTTACTCCCTAAATAGCAAAACTCCTTTACTACTTTAAGTGTCTCATTTACTAATCTAATTCCCTCAGCATCACCCGACTTAATTTGACTACATTCCATTATCCTCGTTTTGCTTTTGTTGATGTTCATCTTATATCCTCCTTTCAAGACACTGTCCATTCCGTTCAACTGCTCTTCCAAGTCCTTTGCTGTCTCTGACAGAATTACAATGTCATCGGCAAACCTCAAAGTTTTTACTTCTTCTCCATGAATTTTAATACCTACTCCGAATTTTTCTTTTGTTTCCTTTACTGCTTGCTCAATATACAGATTGAATAACAGGGGCAGGTTAGAGACACGCAAATCTCCGAAGTCGCGTCCGATAGAAAGACTTGCACGACATTATTAAGCCAAACGAAATATATAATGACGCCTGTACAGAGCCCTCAAAGCGTAAATGTTACCTGCACTTGTCCGGTTTGCTGTGGTCGAGCGGTTCTAGGCGCTTCAGTCCGGAACCGCGCGACTGCTACGGTCGCAGGTTCGAATCCTGCCTCGGGCATGGATGTGTGTGATGTCCTTAGGTTAGTTAGGTTTAAGTAGTTCTAAGTTCTAGGGGACTTATGACCTCAGCTGTTGAGTCCCATAGTACTTAGAGCCATTTGAACTAGTCCGGTTTTTTTTAGGAGACGTTAAGGTGAGAATAACGACCAATAGTATTACATCTTTATTCCTGAACCTCCCATCCTCTCTCTCTCTCTCTCTCTCTCTCTCTCTCTCTCTGTCTCTGTCTCTGTCTCTAGTATTATGAGCGTCTCAGACTTTTTGCAAGTAATGCAGATATCTGTAACGAAGTATATCTCAAGAAAGTTGTACACTGCCAGCTCTTATTCTATTTGAGAGTGGTGCAATCGTTGGCAACTTGCTTTATATGTTCGAAATGTAAAATTGTACACTTCACAAAGCGCAAAAATTTTGTGTCCTATGATAATGACAGTTTCAATGACTCGCAAATGGGATCAGACACTTCATACAAATACCTGAGTGTAACATTTTGTGCAGATATAAAATTGATTGCTACGATACGCTCAGTCGCAGGTGAAGCAGCTGACGGATTCGGTCCATTCATAGGAGACTGGAAAAATGCAGTCTGCGGAGGGGATTGCTTACAAAACAATCATGTTCAAGTATGTGGGACCCTTACGAAATAAAATAGGGGATAATAAAAGTGTATAAAGGAGGGTAACATGAATGGGGACTGTTTTGTTTGATTCACGACATAGGGTCACGGAAATGCTGAGAAACCTGAACAGCCAACGCTTGAACACTTGCCAACTGATCTCCGATTTCCTCGGTGCGTTTGGTTAATGGTACGGTATTTAGCGTTCAGACGAGTTGTTGATTCTGTTTCTCTGTACAACAGTGCGACGACCGACTCACTGGTCTTGTCTAGGTGCTACGAGCTGTGTTATTGCGTGTACTCGTCCCGTGGTTTCCCACCAGACTGAGATTTATTGTTGGCGTCGTGCCCTGTTTGTAGAAGAGTTCGCCCTTTAATGTTCATTGGTTATTCGGACCCCGCACTGGTTAGCACACTGGTTTCGCATTCGGGAAGATGACGGTTCAAACCCCCGTCCGGCCATCCTGATTTAGATTTTCCGTGATTTTCCTAACTCGTTTCAGGCAAGTGCCTGGACGGGTCCTTTGAAAGGGCGAGGCCGACTTACTTCCCCATCCTTCCCTAATCCGATGGGAATGGTGACCTTGCCGTTTGGTCCCCTTCCCCTGAATCAGCCAAACAAACAACCACTTTTTCATCTGTAGATAATGTGCTGGGGCAGCCAGAGTGCTCGATCTTCAGCGTCTTCATGAAATTCTTTGAAGCGCTTGTGCCATTCGTAGGGTCTTGTTTTACTCATAGTAGATCCACCCAGAGCAATTTTTAATATTTCTAAAATTTTACTCCGATCTTCTAACAAAATTTAATAAAAATTTTCCGATCCATTTTATAGAAACTAAGTATTTGCCGATACTACCAAAATACGTATAACATTTTTGACTGCTGACAACAGACTGAACATCCGATATCGCCAGCAGTGTACAGGTATTTCTCAGGCATTTTACCAACACAAAAACGAAAAAAGCCCGAGAATCGGAGTGGTAAAATACGTAAAATTACAAAATTTCCATTATTTTTGAACATAAAGTACTTCGTATGCACCATTCACAAGAACAACGCGATTTCTTCTCTGTTGGCCACCTGAAGATCAGTGGATCTTTGGTAGCCGACAGCAGTATACAGCTATTGTCTTACCACTGAGAATAAACAGTACAATGACTTATGCTGCCTATATAGAGTGAGGCAAGAGATGAATTCTAAACAATTTCAGAGGTTATTACCGAACGAGGTTGCGCAATGCTTAGCTGCTTTGACTCTCCTGTGGAAGAGTGGTCGTTCAAATCTCAGTCCGGTCATCTTGATTTGAGTTTTTTGTTGTTTCAATAAAATCGCTTAAGGTAAATGTCGAGATGTATCCTTTGAAAAGTACGTGGCCGATTTCCTTTCCTAACGCTCCGCATTCCCGTCATGTGCTCCATCTCCAATGGCCTAGACGTCGAAGAAGGGTTAAAACAATATTTCTTTCTTTTTAGAGGTTATTCATGGGTATGAGAGTTGTTTTTGCTATAAGGAACCCCTAACTTGTAGCTGCTAAACAACCAGAAATCGTAACACACGAGTGACTGTAGGAAGACGTCTGCAAAATATTCCACGACCGTCTCCTTCCCTAAAAGACATGGACCTTTGTGGCTCTCGCGGTTTCACCACGACGGGTCGCCAACACGCTTTGCACCCGATGTTTGGTACCGCCCTCACGTACAGTTAACTATCATTCTCACGTACGAACCGAGTGTGTACTGACAGCACTCACCTGTGTGACAGGGGCGGTCGCTTTGGAGCGCTCGCAGCTGCAGGGGCCGCAGAGGGGTGCTCCGCCGGAAGCGTGATAAGGGCAGAATGCGGCGACGAGCCGTTGCCTAGCAACGCCACAGCCATCTGATTCGTGACTCGGCTTCGGCACGTGCTGCGTTGACCTCTGCAGAGCCCTGGCCGCTTCTGACAGACGCTGGCGGTATTACGAACGCGGAACCCAAGATCAACGTTTATTTTACTGTTATTATGTTGAGGCCTACTCGTTGTTTATTATAATTGGCGTTTTTTTCGAGCCCCCAGTAATAACGTATATCCGTAAATACACATATCCCGTGTATATACTCATCTCTTAGTCTCCTGTTGTCTAGGATTGCAGGGCTACGGCTTCATGTGTATATTTGAGTTTGGGGTGCTCTTTCAGTGTTAGAAATTATAAAGAAAGACTTCGAATAATCTTGGTTTATAATTGTTTTGTTCGTAAGAAGACGAGATAGATGCACTGAAAGGCTCACGCATTTTTTGCTGTCTCACAAGGGAACCTCACGGGAATCGGCTTTTTTGTATTTTTTTATCTTAATGGTTCATGAAGGTGAGAACTCAAATGACAATCTGCCAAAGCAATTTCATGCAACTCGCAAAAATTCTCGAGAAAATCGATTTCGGAGTTTTCTTAGCACTATTAATGGCCTAAAGTAAGGTCAAATATTTCGGCAAACCGTGTGGTTCTGTGGCGGAATCGTCGCCTGTAACTTGCCGGCACGGTAGCTCAGGTATTCGGTCAGAGGACTGGATGCTCTCTGTAATAAAAACAAATTGAGTAAAGTATTCAACGATCAACTTGAAAGGTGTCATGTGACTTCTGCGCACTTGAAAGGTGTCATATGACATCCGCACAGAGCAAATGATTGGAAGTATGAGGAAGAAAACGAAGGGAAAAGAGAAAACAAAAGATACGTGGCCGGCTTGGTTTCAATTCCCGGCCCACGCAATTTTTTAAAACAGGTGCATATTCTACGAAACAAAAATCGGTAGCGCTCTAGATGGGTAGCAGCTGGTTCGAGTCACGTTTACGGCATTTTTTTTTTTTTATTCAGTCCCAATACCTACGCCACAAATTCATCAAACATATACTAATTAACGCATATTAATCGCCATTTTCATGAAACTTGCACGTCTTCTCACTTCTAATTACATATCGCTCACAAAAATTCAGTTTCCATTGCAAATGTAAATTCTTAATTACCAATCTTTATGAAAGATCATCAATATAGATTTTTAAATTAAAAACTATTAATTATTTTTTCGTCTTTATATGTTTATATGCTCGTCCTTGTTAGGTACATTAAAGACGCTCAAGAAACTTAAAAATCGATTTCCCCGAGAATTTTTGAGAGTTGCAATACAGGAATGAGACTGCGGTGTCGTCTTCTTGTCAATGAGACAGGATTGCCACTTTCACTCTAGGTAAAAACATCGTAGTGCCATCTTGTAAACACACGCAGACCTGCAGTCATCTAAAGCGCCATCCAAGTTTCTCACAACAACTGCCCCCACAAGTGCTGCTGCCAAAGAACAGATCCCCTCCCCATTTGAGGCTGCTATTTTTATTCCAGTGGTCAGTAACGTCATTTCCATAGCTTCAAACAAACCCTACGTCAGAAATACGACGTCTTTTATGACAGGATATTCAGTATCTTGTAAGCTTATGTCGAGGGCTACTAATACACACAGTTCAGTGCACCCAAATGAAATTGGGAATCCCTCAAAACGGCAAGTTCTGGTCACATGCAATTCCTGTTTACAATATACTGATTGAACTGGCCTGAAAGGTGAAAGGAGACGCCCGGATAGCCGTGCGCAACCCAAACACGTCATTTCAAGATGCGGCCGTTTTTCTGCTGGCACTTCCCGTCAGGAACGATGGTGTAGACGAGACCTCACCGGCACCATCTCCGGGCCGTGGTGGCCGAGCGGTTCTAGGCGCTACAGTCTGAAGTCGCGCAGCCACTACGGTCGCAGGTTCGAATCCTGCCTCGGGCATGGATGTTTGTGATGTCCTTAGGTTAATTAGGTTTAAGTAGTTCTAAGTTCTAGGGGACTGATGACCTCAGAAGTTAAATCCCATAGTGCTCAGAGCCATTTGAACCATTTTTTTGGCACCATCTCCTCTGATGGCGACGAGACCCACATCTCTCCACAGCTCGACGAACGGCTCCTGCGCTGCAATGGACATCGAACCGATTGCGGTACTTACATCTGCTTTCCTTTAGAAAGTCACAACGTCGGACGATGAGCGGCCACATTCCAACACGGAACAGTCCTCTGAAAGCAGCAGTCGCCCTGAAAACGAAAGAAGCAAAATCGAACGCTCTCCAACTACACACTCCTTCATATGGCATCACAGGTAGTGGACCAAATACCATATAGTGACTTCCCTTCGAGCGCTCTGACGAGATGAGTGGTAATTCCCGATGCCCCATCTGGGGAGAGACCTTTCCACCGTCGTAATTCCACCCGATAATGACGACTCCCGTAGAAGCAGGTTTCCCGAATCCCAACATGGCAGCGTCACCACCCCTAGACCTCGATGGGTGCGACAGTCGCGAGCCACCAGTTTCGATCTCCTGGGTTGACGACGTCAAGGACGGACCAGACAGGAATGTTAGCTCACCTGTTGTGGAGTGCCCCACATTAGCAACCGACCCAGCTTCCATCCAATGATAGTGGCCACAGTGGGTGTTGTAGTGTCCCTTTTGCAATATTCACCCTTATCAAGGTGAAACATAAATAAAACCGACAGTATGTGACTCAAAATTAATTGCAAACATTGATTTATCATTGATTTAACTGTAAAAATATACAATATATATATATATATATATATATATATATATATATATATCGATAAATGCAGAAAAGACATTATTTTTATTGTATGAGATTATAATGTGATTATCTTTGTTAGAGTATAAAATACAATGCAATGCTCATTCTTAGGTCTAGTCTGTTTTGTTCTGTTCGTTCTGGTGTTAGCTGGATTAAGGTACGCAAGCTATTGTGCTGCGCTAGCATTTGTTTCTGTCGTAACGTAATTGCAAATATTTAATGGTGTAAACTGTGTCCTAGTAAGAATATGTTAGTATAAAGTGATCTCCGTGTGTTATTTCAAGAACCTACGCCACATTTATCTTATGAAAAGAATATTTAATGAAAATTAATTAGCATGTTTCCGGCTGCTGCGGAGCGAGTAACAGTAATCTCTGACTGTTAACAATTAGCCGCCATTACGCGGTACATTTAAAAATATTTTTTCGCAGCACAATGTCTGATAGCCGGAGCGGAAGAAATTAAGTAAAAATATTCTGTGAGATTAATTGAAGTAATCCAGTGAAATAATTTTATTAAAACTTGTCTATTTTCTGTTATAGTAATAATTTCAGAGCTGAGTACTACTACGCTATTGCATGTACAGTAATTTGTAGGGAGCCTGGCGCTCGATAAAACCAGATACAATACGTAATTGGCAACCTACGAAATTCATTATTTTGCTTATTATATCTCTTTTGTATTTTTTTTGAAAGCTAAAAGTAAAAACTAACTCCACTAAGGATCAGTGACGGATCACGATAAATCAAAGGACAAACGAATTTACTAGGAGAGTGTTTCCTCAAAATAACATAGTTACATTACTTTCTTTTAAGAGATATAATAAATAGCGCCCTGTTACGTGGGGCCCGAAGAGATAACATATATTTATTTTTTGGGTTTGTATGTATGTAATTGTTAACATGTATTGTATGTATTCTAATGTCTATCAAATTCCATTTCGTGTATAAACTTGAACGAGGAAAGCGTAGAAGAACTGTATAGACCCTGAGAGGACAAAATAGCAAAAAGAAAAGAAAAGAAAAAAGAAATCAAGGTAAGAACCACTATGCATAAAGGCTTGCTACATAGGCCCGTATCATCAAAGTATTGTATCATAGATGGTACATGGTGCACAGTGGCGTAGATATTAGTACTGTGTGATTTTGGAAACAATAAGCAGTTTGACTTGTGAACTTAGTCCGCATTTGTAGTTAGGAACAATTTTTGTAGTTAGCCCAGTGAAAGTTATCGTCATTATGGGAAAAGTTGGACGTATGTTAGATTTGCAACCAGATAATGTGTCCAATGTTACAAATAATGTGCAATTATTGAGCGATATGGATAGTGACACTGACTTACTAAATATTAATAGTGATCGAGGGGGAAAAAATGTAAACAATGTAGTCTCCGGTGATATGCCAGGAAGTAGCCAGCAGACGAAAACAGTAAAACCGATAGGTACTACTAGCAGGGCTAGTGATAATTTTCCAATGATTAGAACAACTACCACACCAGTATGCTCACCAATACCGGATCCGTTTGCTGATTTTTTACGGAAATTAGAGAAAAAGAACGAACAGCTAGTCAATCAGATAAGAGAACAAAACGAAGAAAGAGAGAGATTGAGGGAAGAGAGGAATCAACAGCTAGTCAAGCAGATAAGAGAACAAAACGAAGAAACAGAAAAGGTCTTAATAGAAAGTATAGGTACAATGTTCGAAAAGATATATTCAGAAATGACAGAAATAAAGAAAGCCCAAGCCGAACTGCCGAACATTGTAAGCAACATAGCACAAGATGTGCAAACGCTTCAGACGGCACACACAGTCATCCGGGACGAAGTAGAACAGCTTGCGAACCGAATGGACAATTTAGAGATGACACAAAAAGAAACCATAGAAACGCATTTAAATGATCAAGCCCAGAAAGTAGAAAGAGAGTTCCATGACTGGCTCACTGAAAAAGAAAGCCAGATCACAGAACGTGTAGAAAGCAAAATACAGTCTGCTCTGCAAAAATTAACTAACGGAGCAGCTGTATGTAAACAACCCACAGTAGACACGCTATCACTCGCAGGTGAAAAAAGCGAAGCGAGATACAAATTGCCAGTACCGCTGTGGCTACAAGAAATGACACAGAATTACTGAACTCGAGCGTAAACATTTGCAAATGCTTAACAACTGTGGCACGCCTGTTAGGAAAGTGCTCGGTAATGAGAATATTACGTACAGCTCATACCGACAAAAAAGCGATTCGGAAAAAGAAAACACACAATTTACAGGAAGCATTGCTATTCATAACCCCGTGGGGCCAGCATCTACTTCCACAAGCAATAACATTGATGAAAGCTTAATAAAACACAGACAATTCCAAGTATTTAACGCGGAAAAGAAGACAGTGCATCCGGTAATCTTCATAAAAGGATTCCGAAATGTATTACCGAGTGCCTGGAATGAACGCCAAAAAGTTCAGTTCATAATCGCACATATACAAGGCGACGCTGCCTTATGGGCAAATGAAGTCAGAAAATTGCCATAGCCTGGCACAATTTGAAAAATCTTTTCTAGACAGATACTGGTCTAAGGCTATTCAAGAACGCCTGAGGACTGAAGTATACAGCCCGCAAATGTACAATCACAAACAGGGTACACTCCGTAAATATTTTGAAAATATATCAACAAAACTAGATATTGGGATGACCCCATATCAGCCCGTGATGTGATCAGAATCTTAAAATTACGATTGCCCGGTCATATACGAGACAAATTAATAAATGTACCCGAAAATGATCTGGAACGGTACTTGTCTGTGCTGGACGAAATCGATCTCTCCCAGGAAGAAAATAGGATAAATAAAGACCGGGAGAACAGTAATGGTTCACCACGCAAGTTTAAAAATGGCAACAACAATTCCAATTTTGGAAGCCACGGAAATGGAAAGGAAGATCAATCCGCAGAACAAAACAGGAAGAACGGAAACGGTCAACCATCTTACAATCAAAAACGTAGGTGGGAAGATAGAGGACATCCCGGCTACAGTAACAGTAATAATAGTTACAATAACAAACGTCGAAATGAAGGTCAATGGCCACAACAAAGCAGTAGTGCCAACAACCGCACTTACCCGGTGCAGTGGATGCAAACTTCTATGCCACCTCCTCCACCTCCTAACGGTAACCAGTACCAGTGTGACAATAGGAATTCTATGCAGAATACTAATGCAATACCACAAACATGGACAGACTCGAATAGCAGCGTAAGGATAGTAGAAATGCCCACTGACGGAAACCACCATAGTTCAAGACCGTCAAACGAACAACGGCCACAATAAGCTCCCAATTGATGGTCGGCGAAAAAATAGGGGGCACTCCTAGAAACAATACACAAGATAATGTATTATTACTGAGGTACCAAGACGGAAACAGTACACAACATGATTTACTTATGGAATCAAACCAATGTAACAAAAAAGAAATAACTGAAGTACAAACCATCATAAAAGCTAGAATTAATGAATTGCCAGTAGAAATATACATAGATACAGGTGCCACTACTAATGTTATGAGCTATGATCTATTCAAAACCTTGAGCCAAAACCGCAACTTACCGACATTTCCTGTACAAAACTGCTGTGTCATTGGAGCAATGGGAGCACAAGCACAAAACGTTCAGTATCAGGTGCTGGTAGATTTATGCCTAGGGGAAGATAACGTAAAATGGATCTTTCTCGTAGTCAAAGGATTGAGAGTAACCTGCATCCTGGGGGGAGGTTTCCTGAGCGAGAAAAAAGCAAAAATTGATTTCTCCCGCGGGAAGATCTCCCTACTGAATGAAAATAAGCAGATTGTACTGGATTTAACACGAACAGTAAGTACACCCGGTAAAGATTGCCCGAGCGTACGAGTAAAAAGCGAAGAGATGCCCATATTTCAATTAAGCAGCAATTTAAATGGCCATGGCGAATATTATTCGGAGGTAGCTCACAACGAAACGCTTCGCTGGAACGAAACCCGTAACAACAAAGCACAAGAATCATGTTACCTAACTGAATCCCAACGAAAAAGTCGATATGACAATCAATAAAACGGACAGTCCCATATCAGATAAACGACTTAGTTTTGATTAGAAACCATCCTAAGTCGTCACTCGTAACAAAGAAGAACAAGAAATGGCAAATGCTGTATAATGGACCTTTTAAAATTATACAAATACTGCACGGTTGTAGCTACCTTATAGCTGATGTGATGAGCGGGAAGATCAAAGGATTGTATCCTCATAAGGACTTAAAGAAATTTGTGGTACCTGACAATAGGACATGAATGGTTTACCGTATTTTTATGTAATATGTAGGTTTTGCACAGACTTCAATATATATTTTTGTGTAGTTGCAAGAATTTGATGTTTTGTTTGTGCTTAGTATGTAAGATGTTTTGTCTTTATGTCAAAGAATGATTTACACATCAGCCTTCAAAAATGAGTAAAAAGAAGCAAAAGGACCATCAGTCCAATGATAGTATTTGTTTAGAAACATAATCAGTAAGTGTAAGATGTTTTTCAGTGGTTATCAGAGTTAGTAACTATAAATTTTATTATGCTGTGTGATAAATGTTTATTTAAAGAATGCACTAAATATTCTAATCTGTCACATGAAAAATGAACAGAAATGGTATATGCAAAAGACTGTGCACATACCATGTGACATCTGTGATGCTGTGCTTTGACCGTAAAAGAGAAAGTATAAGCATCTAGCCACAATATTTGAGATTAAATAAGAGCTCTACTTTAGAGCCTGTTTTTGACAGTTGCAAACCTTTTATAGGATACGCGATTACGCTAACAGCTTATGGAGCTAGCACATGCGCA
This sequence comes from Schistocerca cancellata, assembly GCF_023864275.1. NCBI lineage: Eukaryota > Metazoa > Arthropoda > Insecta > Orthoptera > Acrididae > Schistocerca > Schistocerca cancellata. The sequence goes on from NC_064626.1 coordinate 934,572,568, forward strand.
GCGGTCCTAATCCCCCAATGAATATACCCTATGACAAATTTATTAATGCTTAAATATAAAAATATTGCAATTCAGGCCAGAATCCGTTGCATGTATGATGTAACACTTAATTGTATGCAATAACAGAAGAAAAGTGCTTTTGATCTGTGAAATTTCATTGTAACATATTGTGTAAACGAACAGACATCTGTGTCACTATGTGATATATATATAAAAAAAACCAGTAATCATGTAATACAATTCTATCAAAGTCATGCTGTAAGCAATACTAACAGGAACTATAATAGTGTGTTGAAATTCGCGGAGGAAGTGTGAACTTTGAGAACTGTATTAGTGATCAACTTGGACAGTGAACACTTATGTGCTGTACAACTGAAAAAACGCGAGGTACGAACATTAACAAAACATATCTGTGTGCAGTGACCGAAAACACAAAACTGTGATCAGTGTGTGTTCGAAACTGTACAGACAACATTTTTTAGTTTGGACTCTACCTCCTGTGCGCCAACAATTTATATGACGTCACGGACCACGTAGTAGGACGTTACTGCAACGGCAACTACGGTGGAATGCCGTCAAACAAAAATTGTGAAACATAAATATTCCATACGAAGCGATGGCAACAGGGATGTGCAGTGCTTACTTCAGCATCATATCTCCTGCATCATTCAGCACCAGTACGTGCAAACGAACACGAAAATACCAAGTAAGCCCGCCTCTCGTGGTCGTGCGGTAGCGTTCTCGCTTCCCACGCCCGGGTTCCCGGGTTCGATTCCCGGCGGGGTCAGGGATTTTCTCTGCCTCGTGATGGCTGGGTGTTGTGTGCTGTCCTTAGGTTAGTTAGGTTTAAGTAGTTCTAAGTTTTAGGGGACTGATGACCATAGATGTTAAGTCCCATAGTGCTCAGAGCCATTTGAACCATACCAAGTAACTGAGCCTGTGCCTCGATGATGCAATAATGTTGACTAATCAATTCTTACCCACAGCCATAACATCTTACAAAATCCGTTCTATAACATATGTGCATTTGTTTCATGATTTGCACGAGTTAACATCCTCTCCCGTGCTGAAAACTTTAACGAGCGGCGCGCAACAATGCAGACGCACCACGCAGACAAAATAACGTCGTTCCGTACTCCACATCCTGACCGCCGCCTAAGGACAAGAAAGAAGACAACAGTTTCCAGCCGACGCTCCATGGCAACGGGCACGAGGCATCGCGGTAACGACATACAGCGTCATCCACACCACACGACTAGAAATGCGCCGACAAAAATATAAAAAAAAACTCAAAATATTACCAACACAATATAAAAAATTTGATGAACACTTTCATATAAAGACTATATGTTTGTCTCTTTTTCAGAAAATTTTATATTTAATGTAAGTACTTGTAATACCAAAACTTGTAGAACCAACTTATGTAAGTAACACAAAGGGTTAAATCTATCAGCTCTGCCGAGGTTTTTCTGGGGTTTCCCTGCGGCCCTCGTCCAAATGGAAGAGCTTGTTATATTGCAACTGTCCCCAGCCATGTTATGTAGAAAGACTCAAAATGAACTGAAAGTGGCCAACGAACGAAAGAAAAGTGACACTCGTGGTCTACAAGGACCAAACATTAAGTAGTGTGTTCCTTGTAGCCCAGGGGGCCGTGTAGTGTCCCTTTCGCAATATTCACCCTTATCAAGGTGAAACATAAATAAAACCGACAGTATGTGACTCAAAATTAATTGCAAACATTGATTTATCATTGATTTAACTGTAAAAATATACAATATATATATATATATATATATATATCGATAAATGCAGAAAAGACATTATTTTTATTGTATGAGATTATAATGTGATTATCTTTGTTAGAGTATAAAATACAATGCAATGCTCATTCTTAGGTCTAGTCTGTTTTGTTCTGTTCGTTCTGGTGTTAGCTGGATTAAGGTACGCAAGCTATTGTGCTGCGCTAGCATTTGTTTCTGTCGTAACGTAATTGCAAATATTTAATGGTGTAAACTGTGTCCTAGTAAGAATATGCTAGTATAAAGTGATCTCCGTGTGTTATTTCAAGAACCTACGCCACATTTATCTTATGAAAAGAATATTTAATGAAAATTATTTAGTATGTTTCCGGCTGCTGCGGAGCGAGTAACAGTAATCTCTGACTGTTAACAATTAGCCGCCATTACGCGGTACATTTAAAAATATTTTTTCGCAGCACAATGTCTGATAGCCGGAGCGGAAGAAATTAAGTAAAAATATTCTGTGAGATTAATTGAAGTAATCCAGTGAAATAATTTTATTAAAACTTGTCTATTTTCTGTTATAGTAATAATTTCAGAGCTGAGTACTACTACGCTATTGCATTTACAGTAATTTGTAGGGAGCCTGGCGCTCGATAAAACCAGATATAATACATAATTGGCAACCTACGAAATTCATTATTTTTTTTGAAAGCTAAAAGTAAAAACTAACTCCACTAAGGATCAGTGACGGATCACGATAAATCAAAGGACAAACGAATTTACTAGGAGAGTGTTTCCTCAAAATAACATAGTTACATTACTTTCTTTTAAGAGATATAATAGTGTGCCAGGCGTTTCATGCCAGCTGGACATCTCCACAGGACCCTCCGTGCCGATACGCGGAGCACATCCACAACGCTACGGCATCATGACGATGTGACGATGACTGGCCACCATTCGGGCTCCGCATAAACTCGCTTTAAGATATGGTCGTCGCTGATTTCTACATTCCCACTGGCTATGCAAACCAAATCTCCCATGCCTCTGACAACAGTAGCAGAGTGGCCATCCTCCTCCGCACAGGTCTCCCCACTGAGGTATAGTGTACCTTAGTAGTGGGACAACCTTCGCGTCAGGCCACTCTGCATTGTTGCCAAATTTATTCAAGATGGCGGCGATGACGTCATCCAGGATGACGGCATGTAGACTTGGCAACATCGCATGACGTCATCCAAGATGGTGGTTTCAGGCGGGAAAATAAGCCAATTGTGCTATGTCCACTAACCTAACCTCCACAGGTAATTTAGCGATCTCTGTAAAAGTAAGCGCAGGAAGCCTCAGAAAGAAAATCAGGATGGTACTTCGATAACGGGTCCTTAGGAAATTAGGCCAGTAAATTCGATAAGAAGTAATCAGAATGATTAATCGGTTGTGCTGGGATATAGGAGGGTTTGAGAACATTTGCGTATGTTGAGAGCTGGAAAGGTAGGAGGTGGGGAGCGCATTCAGTATTATTTTGGTGAACAAGTTCTGTTAGGGTAAGAATTTGAATTTACAAATAAGCTGCGAAAACACGAAAGCGAGCATTAACTATTTTTGGGGGCACTATATAATTTCGGAGAGGTTCACTGGGCTCTTATTTTTTTTTAAATTTTCATATGATCGTTTTAGATTGTGAGGGGAGAGAAGCGCTGGGATGTGTGCAGACGGTGTGTGTGTGAACTCGCTCTTGGCTGTTCTGACAACAGACGTGAAGGTGGAGTTGTGTCGCATATAGGCCGGCAAGCAATGGAATGCGGCCTTAACATGGGTGTTGGACCGCACTGAGTTAGGACGGTGACAGACGACTCGCGTGGCCTGGCTTGGATAGTCATGTTCGGCGTGTAGATGATATGAATTTCTCAAGTGTTAGGTGTGAATGCGGCTGTCATCAAGTCATGTTTGAAGGGTCGAACAGAGGCCTTTCAGTGAATTGAGAGCTGTCGGATGTGTGACTTAGTGTGGGACAGGTTGATTGCGCGCGTCTGTTGAGTTACTTTGCTGTGCGTTATTTGGACCGATTACGAGTACTGATGGTGTTTACAGTTATGTGTAGTGTATTATTTAGGAGCAGTTTGATATTGTGCACTGGAATTAGGAGCTGTTTGCATGTCTGCCGACTGTGCAAAATGACACCAGATATGTCAGGGCGAGTGTTTTTTGTATGAGAGTGATAGGTATAATCGATGCGTAAATAAAATGTACATTAAGTATTTGTGGGACGATATAGAAAATGAGAGAGTTCGAGTTGGTTGTTATTTTTTCTACTTGGAGGGTTTGTTAGATCCAATTGCTGAGGCAAGTAGCTACGAGAGCGTGAGGGATGTGATTGCAGCATATCCCCGTCTCTCAGTGGTTAACTAAAGATGGGGCGAGCAATGTTCTCGGCTTAGGTACTGGGGGTGTGCTCTGGCCATATGCTAGACCGTGTGGGTTGAACAACAGTATTAGGGTCATAGTTTAGCTAGGATATTTATAGAGGAGTATGTCCGACGCGAGTATAAAGGTCCAGACTGTGATGTGGGCGGTCTCGCGCTCGTGGTGTGTGAGAGAGGCAAAGCAGACGATTTTGAGTCATCACAGGTGACATAGGTTAGTGGCTTCCTTTGCCACAATTTTCTTGTGTTTGGTAGCGAAACACGAACTGACCATCAGAATTGAAGCTTGGCTTATTTGTATAGACAGACTGTGATATAAGTTAATGTAGGTTAGTACACGTTAGTGCACGTTAGTAAACGGAAGCAAGCATTACTACATGTTAGCCAACGAACAAAGGTCGGTAAAAGGATGTGGTGGTTAGTAGGGACTTAACTATTTCATTTCAAGTCCAGGTGGGTGTGGCAGTGGCGAAAATTGATTCCAAGTCTAGGTGGACGTGGCAGTTTTCCGCAACAGAGAGGTTAATTAATTGACCAGATTAATTAAATAGTCTTGCGGGCTTTGTTACATTCACTTGCGGAGGTAATAAGCTTGGTGCGCGCGATGGCTCATGTGTACGGACGTGTGTTTTCACCAAGATCCTGGATTAGATAATCGAAGCATGTGGGCTGAATAATGAGAATCAGGTGATCAGTTAACTTAGTGAGAACGTTCTTTGTCCGACAGAGCCACGTGGTCGATCGCATGTTGTGACGTCAAGGAAGTTTCCAACTCGGTAGAAAAAACATTCCAGTTCGAGCGTGTCGGTTCCTGTATATCGGTCTTGAATTGCAAAGTTTATGGGGATGAGGGCGTCCTTTGTGCTCCATCACACGTGCTGGTGGTGTGGTATGTGGCGTGAGGGTGGTTTGGACAGAGCAAGCGTGTCGGTTCCTGTCCGTCGGTGATGAGAATTTGCGAACTTTAGGACAGATATAGCTTTTAGCGTGTCACGTGATAGAACTTTCCAAACATCTCGGGCGGTTGTGTGAGGTAGGTATCGGCAGGTTCGAACCTGTTCAGAAAAATAAATTTGGGGTCAAATGTGTCCTTTGTCCAGCCGTGGTCGACAGGTTCCATCCCGTCCAGCGTTAAGTGCTCGCGGGTGCGGAAAGATATTTACGTAGTCGGACTCTGAGGTGAGCGCGGCTGACCGTTTGTGGCGGGACCCTGAGGCGCCATTCGCCTCCTACCTGGCGCGCAGGCTGTGGGGCTGTGCAGGCACCGCTGGTCGCTTGACGTCAGCCGGCCAGGGAGCTGCCGATGGAGCAGGCACAGCCGGCCGCGCGTACGTCAGCTGCGCTCTGGAGTTTCGCTGTGTGAGCATAGAGAAGTCAGTTGACACACACCTGCATGAGCGTAATGTCTGAAATAAAGAGTCATTTTCCAGGTATTTACAGAAGACTATGTCCGTCGCGTGTATGGAGGGTGTGTGACGTAAGCGGGGCGGCGGCGCAGCGATTGTACAGTTATTACGCGCACGCGAGAGCCACTCAATTAGCGAGCGTTCTAGTGCGGACCAAACGTGCTATTATATAGTCATGGCGGATTCCACTGTCGAGCAAACTTTGCCGCCAAAAGTGTAGCACTGCGTTCTCGATCGCACAAGGACACGTGGTGGACGGTGAGCGATCGGCATCGACAGGTTTGAACGTGACCAGGAAAACAACTTTGGCGCCAAAAGTGTGGCAGGGAACGGTCGACCGTTGTGTGATTCAGCTCCGAGGCAAACAATTTTGGCGGGAAACGTGCAGAGGCGACGAATACACGTGGTGAGCGGACAAGGGGCCGCTGTGACGTCGAACTCGGCAAGTTCCAGCGTGTCCAGCGAAAACATGTTTACGACGTGGAAGCGATCGCTGGGCTCGCCTCACGTGACAGGCGTCGGCAGTGTCTCCATGCGCTGGCCAGGGGGTGGCGAGGATTTGAACTAATTCAGTTGGAGCGCGGACATAGTGGCGACTGCACTGTGATATCAAAGATGTGTGTGCCCACTGTGTTGGAGAACAAGTGATGACCGTACTGCTTGAAATAAAGTCTTCAGTCCCTTCCCCCCTGCAAAATCAAAGGACGTGACTTACGTTACTATAAATGCAGTTTATTATTTGACGTGATTATGATAGGCTACCAGTGAAAAAAGATAAGTGACGGAGAAAGCTCGTACATGTGATCAGCTATGGTGTTGGGATTTGAACTTGTGATAGATTTTTGTTATGGATGTAAGGAAAATGGCTTTCTCGCCGATTGAATCGGACATCTTGAATAAATAATAAATGATAATTATAAATAGAAGTACACTTTTAGAGACATTATCGTACTGGAATTTGAATTTGAGGCTATTTTCTAGTGGAGGTAGGCCTATAATAATAAATAATAATAATAAATGATAATGAATGATAATAAATGATAATGAATGATAATAAATGATAATGAATGATAATAAATGACAATGAATGATAATGAATGTTAATAAATGATAATGAATAATAATAAACAAAAGTAAGGTTTTGCAGCCATTATCGTGTTGGGAATTTGAGTTTGGAGGGAATTTTCTAGTGGAGTAGGTCAATAATAATAAATAATAATAAATGATAATAAATAATAATAAATGATAATGTATTTTAATAAATGGTAATCAATAATAATAAAGATAAGTACGGTTTTGCATGCATTATCCTGTTGTAATTCAAACTTCCCACCATTTTTTCTTCTGGAGGCTTAGGTTAGTGGACATCGCACAATTGGGCTATTTTCCCGCCAAATTTCAATATTTCCGCCATTTTTTGTGGAGGTTAGGTTAGTGGACATAGCACAATTGGCCTATTTTCCCGCCAAAATCCACCATATTGGATGACGTCATGCGATGTTGCCAAGTCTACGTGCCGCCATCCTGGATGACGTCATGGCCGCCATCTTGAATAAATTTGGCAACAATGCAGAGTGGCCTGACGGGAAGGTTGTTCCACTACTTACCTTACTTACGCTAGGGGTATCGCCCTTACGCTGTTCAGCGTCCACATCCTAAATGTATATGCACTGTCCGGCTCCAGTCGACGTCGCGAAAGACACTCCTTCTTTGTTGACGAGGTTCCACCGCTTTTTGAGGGTACCCTGGATGATCTGGTCCTCACTGGCGACATCAACTCCACACGAGGGCCCACTGATCAACTCCCAAGACATTCCCCAAGTGCAGCTCTCTCTGTCATCATGGACCGAATTCAGCTTATCGACACAAGGTTCATAAAACCCGTGCGAGTTTCATATATTGCACTGTGTGCTCGTCCAGTCGCCTTGACCGTATCTTCCTGACACTTTCTCTTGCTGGTGACACTCGACATGCCAAAGTTTGCCCTCTGGCTCTCTCTCCGGCCACGAAGCCTACATCTGCGATGTCGCCCTCGCCCGCCAACTGGGGTGGCATAGTCGTGGCCTGTGGAAATTAAACGTTGCCCACCTGACTGCTCCTGACTTCCGACGGATCGTTGAGGACCTACGGGCCCTCTGTCGTCAACGTTGCCCCATTTCAACTCGAAAGATTGAACTACGAAATTTGATGTTTGGTTTCTCAGTCAGAAATAAAAAAGTTCGTGTTTCAGCATTTTCGGAAAGTTATTTGAAAATAAATAATTACTAAAGAACTATTAAAGGATTTCAGATTCTCCACCCGCATGAATCTACTACATCGAATGTTCCAGGTTTCTGGAAAAGAAAGAGACGAAGTGTTTCAAATCTAGTGGGAAAAAGAAGACGGTAGTATCTACATCTACGAGACCTAGAGGATATGCTGAATAATAACGCCTTGGAATTACTGGTTGATGTATTACATGTCATACATACTCCCTTCGTCAGAAAAGTCCCAGACAGGTTTCTTTTATTCCTGATTTTGCAGTACCAAATATGAGCAATTTTTTTATGTTACCTGGTATGTGTGCGTCCTTGAAATGACCTTGGCCATGTTTCCGCGCCAACGCACGAGGCGGAAAGCCGTGCCTAGCAACACAGTGTTTGGGTTCATGGCGCATTAATTACGGTGGCAGAATGGATGCTGATTGTCAGGAAAGAGTCAACATTAAGTTCCAAGTTCGGTAAATCGAGTAGTGAAACTTGGACAATGATTAACCAAGCATATGCACGCGAGGCACTTTCAAGAAGGCGTGTTTTCAAGTGGCACAAAAGGTTTGTGATAGCAAGGATTCAGTACGAGCTGGTTACCTGTCTACATCACATACCGCGCAAACGTGGGGCATGTGAGACATTTACTGCAAGAAGACCATCGTGTAACTGTGCCTGCGATATCAGAAGAACTTCACTTCAATTGTGATATGTGTCATAACATTCTTGAGGGAGATTTACGGAAACTTAGTGCATAATTCCCTCACACATTAACCTTCGAATAGAAAGAGGAAACAGGGAGAATATCTGCTGAACTACTGGATAGAGCCAGACGTGATCCCACAATTCTGACAAAGAATTACTGGGGATTGAAGTTGGTGCTACCAGTATGACCTTCATATGTAGTGTCAAAGTGCTGAATGGCGCATTCCTGGATCACCAGTCTCGAGCCGGCCGCTGTGGCCGAGCAGTTCTAGGCGCTTCAGTCCGGAACCGCGCGACCGCTGCGAGCGCAGGTCCCAATCCTGCCTCGGGCATGAATGTGTGAGATATCCTTAGGTTCGTTAGGTTTAAGTAGTTCTAAGTTCTAGGGGACTGATGACCGCAGATGTAAAGTCCCATAGTGTTCAAAGGCATTTGAACCATTTGAAGCAGTCTCTAAAAAAGTCCAACGACAACCATCTAGCACAAAGACAATGTTGATCGCATTCTTTGATAGTAAAGGATTTGTTCCCCATGATTATGTTCCTCGAGCTCAAACAGTGAACCAAACTCTTTACGTCGAAAGTATTGAAACATTTGCGAGAAGTAATTCGACGTTGCCGTATTTTGTGGTATTCGCAGGATTGGTTCTTACTGCATGACAGTGCAAGACCGCGTATTGCTTTATCTGTCATCGAGGATCTGGCCAGGAATGCTGTTATCGCCATCTCACATCCACCATATTCGCCCAGCCTCTCGCCTTGCGATTTTTTCTTGTTTCCTACAGTGACTGAAAGGAGAACTTCATTAAGATGTAGCAGACATCCAACGGGCTGTGAGAAATGAGTTTGCAAGCATCGCAGTTGAAAATTTCCGCGCTTGCTTGCAAGACCCCCAGAAACGTTGCCAACTGTGTACCGCTAGCGATGGGGACTACTTCGACAGGAGCTAGTATCATTACTTGACAATTTCATACTTAAAAAAAGAAAGAACCTGTCCAGGATCTTTTCTGACGGCGGACCGCTTTCTCTACTTTACCGCTTCGCTGATGCAAGTTGCAACTTCTACCGCAAGATGGGTTCCGAAATGCAGCGCGTAACATGGCGGTGTGTAACTAATAAGGGAACCTCCCCATCGCACCCTCCTCAGATTTAGTTATAAGTTGGCACAATGGATAGGCCTTGAAAAACTAAGTACAGATCAATCGAGAAAACAGGAAGAAGCTTGTGTGGAACTATGAAAAAATAAGCAAAATATACAAACTGAGTAGTCCATGTGAAAGATAGGCAACATCAAGGATAATCTCAGCTCAGGAGCACCGTGGTCCCGTGGTTAGCATGAGCAGCTCGGGAATGAGAGGAACTTGGTTCAAGGCTTCCCTCTGGTGAAACGTTTTCTTTCTTTATTTTCGCAAAGTTATGATTTGTCCGTTCGTTCATTGACGTCTCTGTTCACTGTAATAAGTTTAGTGTCTATGTTTTGCGATCACACCGCAAAACCGTGCGATTAGTCGACGAAAGGACGTGCCTCTCCAATGGGAACCGAAAACATTTGTTTGCAAAGGTCATAGGTCAACAGATTCCTCCACAGGACAACACATCTGATATATTCTATACGACACTGGTGACGGCATGTGCGTCACATGACAGGAATATGTTGTCGACCCACCTAACTTGTACACTTGGCGAATGGGTAAAAAGATTCTTCTACCTTTCCCGATTTAGGTTTTCTTGTGGATGTGATAATAACTCCAAAAAAAGTGATGAAAACATAAGTGTTTGTCACATAAACTGAAAATAAAAAGTTAAAATTTTCATCCGAGGGAAGACTTGAACCAAGAGACCTATTGTTCCGCAGCTGTTCACGCTAATCACGGGACCACGGCACTCCTAATCTTACTCTTTCCTTGTTGTTGCCTATCTTGCGCATGGACTACTCAGTTTGTATATTTTGCTTATTTTTTCATAGTTCCACACAACTTCTTCCTGTTTTCTCGATTGATCTGTGTTTAGTTTTTCAAGGCCTATCCACTGTGCCAACTTATAACTAAATCTGAGGGTGGTGCGATGGGGAGGTTACCTTGTAAGTATGACTGTGCGTGAGAAACAGCGTGCTGTAATCGAGTTTCTGAAAGGACAAAACATGCCTCCAGTTGAAATTCATAGAAAATTAAATCTGTGCACGGTGATGATTGCATCGACATCAGTGATGTGCTACGTTGGTTTCTTCATGCTTGTAATGAAGGAAACTGGTACTAACCTGAAAGTGTGTGACATAGTTTGGAGTGAACGACCAAAACTGAGAGCATACGATCGGGGGCTTCCCTCTGATAATGATCAAGCGGTGCAAACTGAGGTGAAGTTTGTGGCTCTGTCGACAAAGTAAAACGTTATACAGTGACGGCATCAACAAACTGGTCTCTCGTTGGGAGAAATGTGTCCGTCACCTGGGTGGCTACGATCGGAAATAAAAATCTAGCCAGGAAGAATGAACATGTAGACTCTTAACAGCCTTTGTTTTATTTAAGAAGCCTTAACAGTTTTCTCATGAAATATTCGGAGGCACTGCTTTTCAGCACGATTTCGTGCATAAATACTCAGCAAGCCACTATATGGCACATGGAAGAGGCTAACTTCTACCACTGCTAGTTATACCCCTTCTCGCAAATGGAGCGAAGGGAAAACAAATGTAGTAGTTCTGATATATCACTTCAGAACTTGAGTGTAATCCGGATGGTGACTGGCTGCTTAGAAAATTGTCTACAGCGAGGTTTCGCCGCTAGGTAATGTTACGAAATGCAGACAAATGTGAACGCGACTAGCGTTTTATGTTTAGAGTGGCAGCTGACCATCTACATAAACAAATTCGACTGCTGGCTTCCTGCGGGATATACAGGGTAGGCAGAAAATGTCTGAAACGTTTGCAGGAGTATTGCAGGGCAGGTTGTACTGAAATGTAAATGATAGAAAAAAAAATTCAATACGTTGCGCCGTTTCCGAAATCAGCCAATCGGAGCGTCGCGTGCTCACACTGAAGCGGCCTGCCAGGGGCGGTGTTGTCCAACGAGTGCTTTGTTTGGTTAGCTGAAACTTGAATGCGCGCCGACAGCCTGATTGGCAAACTCCAGTGCTAAATAACTCGGAAACTGCGCAACGTATCGAATTCTTTTCGCTAAGATTAAGTCTCAGTACAACCTGCCCTGCAACGTCGCTACAAGCGTTTTAGACGCTTTCTGACCATCCTGTATATGTAGTACAAGCGCTTCACAATTTTAATTTAATCAAGTAGTCGTAATTTTCTGTTATTCTTTACAGTGCCTGTACACTTGTTGCCCTATCCCCCAAATAACATTTTATTATGAGTGTTGCCATTTTTTTCGTACATCTTTTTCCCAATTAGTGAGCTATATTGAGTACAATAAAGTAACACTAACACTAAGAGCGTCGAAAATGCCTTCCAAACCATGTTTTCTCAGAATAGCTATTTGTTTGAAGTTTTGCTAAAGCAGTTTACTAAGCTGTGACGTAAACAAATTATTTTTATGTTGTTGCGGTACATTTCATATATTTTATTGTTACTGATACGAAAATCCTAGGCGTTTGCGGCACATTAAAACTGGGGGCGACAGCAAATTATTTTGGGCGAGGATAGGATGGAGGGGGGGGGGGGGGGGGTGTTGAACGCAATAGCAAACATATTGATTACTTCACAAATGAGTTAATGCGTTAAATATTTGACGTTAGCATTCAAGCGACGAATAAATTAGAAAAGGTTTGAATTATGTTTTAAGTTTGTTGAAAGTCGCTAAGTACTCTCGTTACCAAACACTGAAACAGTATAGACCGAGTAACTTGGGCTCCATTTCAAGTAGAAGATAATTTTTCACGCATCTTAATGTTTGTGACAGCATATCTATTGAACGGTGTATCGTACAGTTATATAACTTTGCAGGTATATTTAGTCGTATATGGGGATACTGTTTCCAAAATTTAAAGGTTCGAATGGCTCTAAGCACTATGGGACTTAATATCTGAGGTCATCAGTCCCCTAGACTTAGAACTACTTAAACATAACTAACCTAAGGACATCACACACACCCATGCCCGAGGCAGGATTCGAACCTGCGACCATAGCAGCAGCGCGGTTCCGAACTGAAGTGCCTGCTCGGCCACAGCGGCCGGCAAAATTTAATGCAAATAGAGTTAGTAGTAAGGAAGTAATAAATTTAATCGTCAAGCCTGATTTGGCGTTTTACTACATGAACAGTGAAAATGTAAGAAGCGATAAAATTTTTTCGTTTCTAAATTTTGTAAGGTATATCAACGAGGAACATTTTCGTGAAGGTTTGCAATTATGTGTAAAGTTTTTTGTAAGACACTAAGTGTTCGGTTTCTCAAACACACGAAGAATATAATGTGGATAGTTGAGTGCAGTAAGTTATGCTGCCTCAAAACACATATACAGTTTCAAACTGTAATACTTGTCTTATCCCATAATAACTTAACAGTTGTGGACATAGCCAGTTTACAAACACACACTTGTCTTATTGTGTTGAACCTTTAACATAAGATAATACCTGTGGATAAGAAGATTACGACAGCATTTACGATTTTTAAATTCTCTCAATAATTATGCAAAATATTGCAAATTTTTATTGCCCCAGGACGCCTGTAACCATAAACTGGGATAGCTGTTTAGTAACACAAATGAGAGCCCAGTTAGACTAGCTATAGTTGGCAGCCGGCCCACAAATACTGATCGTGAAAGTCGGCACCATTCGGAGCGTTTTGTGTCAACCGTTTATTATTTATCTTAGATATTTATTGAGTCTGGTCAGATTAGGGCCTTTAGTCCCTCTCTTGCATCTGATCATGGATTCACACACACACAGTACCTTTTTTACATCTTAGTTACCTAAGAAATAACAATAATTTAAATACGATAAAGAGTAGGAAAGTGATTTGACTGTCTGTTGAGAAATGTAAATGAATAGTACTGACTATAAACTAATAAACTGTAGCTCGGTTTTCTCTTTTGATGCTAGTCAATTGTCAGGATGAGCATTACTGCAAAGGGCATTTGATTCTAAATCATTATGACAGGGTGAAAAACACTAAATAAATTACTTTTTCTCTCTTAACAACATGTGGGCAGGGTGGGTCCTAGCTTGGCTCGGGTATGAGGTAGAATGAAACAGTATTTTTACATAACATAACTGTTGTTGGAAGTTTTGTACAACGGTTTCCTTACTGGATTGTTCTGGCTGGGAGAGCGGCAGCTGTGTCGTTTGCGAAGCCTTCTGCTTGGGTGAGTGGCGGCGTCTGATTACGCCTGGCGGTGTGTATCTCGTGTCGCCATCTCGCCCAGTTGTCTGGAGACGCACATCGTTAGGTGGCCCGTTTAATTACTGAGAACGAAGTCGTGAATCGGATGGTGATACCTTGGATGTGGCGTCCCAGTGTTTCTCTCTCTATGCGGCCGCATGTGACAGTGTTGTGCGTCGGCCAGCGGAGCGGCGCAGCGGGGGAACGCCAGTGTCCCGGACTCGAACAACGGACTCCAGCTTGCCAGTATTCGGCTGCCAGATCTTCATCACCAGCTTGAGAGGTGGCATGAGCCCCCTCTCATATTTCTATCTTACGATTCTCCTCTCTAATTGCATGCGGTGGAAAGTTGCTATTCCTTCACACGCGGACTTCCCACGCAGCGTCTCTCGTCACCCGGGTGGTCCGGTGACAGGTGGGCTCTGCTGATCTGGAAAGCTTTAAGCCGACGGGTGTGAGGAAGTCGAGAGAATGCTTTGCAGACACCGACATTGTCAAGAGGCACGCCCGCAGAGCTTGAAGTAGCGGCTGGGCTAGAGGTTCCGTTACTTCGCAGAAACTTAGCGAAAACACTTTCTGGCGGGCTACCAGCGAGGCGTGGGAATGACTTGTGTACCCAGGCAGCTGTGGCGGGAAAATTCCCGCACTTTCTGCAAAATTGTAACTGTGATTGGCTTGCTCAGGGCATAGCTCCGTGACGTAGCAAGATCGGCGCAGAAATTGGCGCCAAGAATCTCCATTGGTGGAATGGTAGCGTTCCGGCAATGGAGTGGAATTTTCCGCCGGTTTTCGAGTTGCTGATTGGAACGTTTAACCACGGCCACTGTCGTGGGGGCGGGAATGTTCTGTGTTCGGTTTTTGTACGGGTGCTCTTGTGAGAGTTGGCTCTCCCCTTTCGGTCGAGGACGTCGAAGCAACCAGGCAACGGCTCCGGTACGGCAGATCGTGTCCTGGGAGTCAAGAAGTCGGTTTGGTAATGTATGTCCGCAGCACCGGCAGATAGGGATTTCCCTAGGTGACAATCAGAGCTCAGCAGAGCGCGCCTGTTCGTCTTTTTTCTAACTTTGTTCTGTCTTGGGTAGCAGCAATTAATGTTGGGTTGGCTATGTGTTTTCTCTAAGAATTGAGTTGCTAGGAATTGGCTGCACATACCACTTCGTCATAATCCTCACAATCTAGTTTAGGGACAACTTCACATTCACAGCGTTTGTTTAAGTATCCAATTAGAGCCAATTTGATGTATTGTTAATGTTTCATGTGTTGTTGTTTATTATTTTGTGTTTAGTCTTAATAAATCATATTGTTATTTTGGACAGAACTTTCATTCTGTTAATAGGTAGAGCAACCCCATCATTCCTCACTATGTTAATGAAACCTTCGTTTAATTAACTTATTTAACAAATTAAATTATTGCAGGTGCCAAACTCTCTTCTACTCCACTGGCAGGGTTGATTAGAGTCAGTTCGCGTATTTTTTTTATCCTTGTGCAACAGGAAAAGTTGGAGTTAGAAAAGGGGGGGCTTAGAGCATCATGTACATATGTAAATTCTCTAAGAATTGAGTGTTAAAAACACTGCTAGCCCCGGCACCTCGCAAGCTCACAGGTGACTGCAGATGTGAGGCCGTCTCCTTCCCATCCTCAAGAGTCATCCGGGTACGTAAAAATCAGTCTTCAAATAGCTTCTAACTTCAGTCTTCTGGCGGCGAGGCTGCTGCTTGCTATTCCATTACAGCGGTGGGCTTGGTGCTTCTGTGTACGATGTAGTCTCTTCCTGCATGACAGTCTTCAGCACCGACTGAACTGTACTGGAACTGAACTGAAAACTACTACCCTCGGGCCCACTGCGTCTCACGTATTTATTCACTTCAGTTCACTGGAGGTGAACGACTTCACGGTCATTGCCTCTTCTGATACGTTGAAAAGCTTCTCGAAGAATCTTCCTAACGTCGGTAATTGGCTCTTGGAATGTAGGCGAGGGCCTTTGATCACATTTGACAATTGAGAAACACGTGAGCCGGTCGGGCGATGCCCTGACGGTTGAATCGACAGCGTCCGCTTATGTGGGGAGGGCGATGGCTTCTTCTGTCACGTTGAAAAGCTTCTCGGAGAATCTTCTTGACGTGACTCGGTCGGGCGATGACCTGACGGCTGAATCGACAGTTTCCGCTTCTCTCCTGAACGTGCTGACTTCAAGCACCGGCCGTTGCCACTGCTGCTTTGTCCGCTGTTTGCCAGAGTGTAATTCTTCTAAACTAAACTAAGTTTTTCATTTATTTTCTAACTTCTACTTCACTTCACATTGATTTCATTAATTTGTTTACCTATCTTAAGTACCACTCAACAAAACTTAAAATTGGAAGTATTACTACTACTGCTACTTCCATTAATAATAATAATAAAAATGGTTCAAATGGCTCTGAGCACTATGGGACTCAACTGCTGTGGTCGTAAGTCCCCTAGAACTTAGAACTACTTAAACCTAACTAACCTAAGGACAGCACACAACACCCAGCCATCACGAGGCAGAGAAAATCCCTGACCCCGCCGGGAATCGAACCCGGGAACCCGGGCGTGGGAAGCGAGAACGCTACCTAACGACCACGAGATGCGGGCAAATATAATAATAATAATAATAATAATAATAATGACAATAATAGTAATAACGATAGTGGCAGATATCAAACGAATTTATAGGTGTACAAAATGAATACAGACAAATGAGCCTAAGTGATAAATGAATGTTTCGAATTGTTACCTAATAATCGTGCTGTGTCACGCCTAATTCAATTACTCAAGCAGAAGTGAATAAGTTAAATATTTGAACTGAAACCGTCGTAGAACAGAAATGGTACATTTCCGGGAATGCGTTCCTGTTCAAAATATTATATACCTCACCCTCCTCTACAAATCCTAAAAGTTTGCAACAGGCATTTCGGAATAACCTGTATGCGTACATACACGCGTGCATCCATTTTTATAATCCGGTATATATGGACACGGGAGAGTACCGCGCAGGGACAAATAATTTAATAGGAATGCAGAGGAAACAGACCAGGAGGTCAACTTTAGGCGGTGAGTGTGGTTTAGGGCCCTTTCCTCTACCGACTCGTTGACGGCGGTGGAGCAGCAGACGTACTGGGTGGCCGGAATTAATGTTGCGGCCGATCAGTGCGCGTGCCCGACACGCAAGCGCTGCTGGGCTCTTGGCAGAGAGGCGGGGTGTTTGCGGCCTGGTGCTCCACTGGCGGCCGCGTGCAGTGGGGTTGCAGGCTGGCAGGCGCTATCGACCCGCGCCGGGGCGGCGCCCCGGGCTGTGCCGTACTCTCTCCCTCTGTGTCTGCACTTTCCCTCTCGCAGGTCCTCGACCGACCAGCCGCGCCGCGCAGACCGTTCACCTCTCCGGGGGACGTACACTCGCGCCACGCACTCACGGCGCGTCCCACGCAGGCCTCTACATTTCGCAGTGCGCTAATTCCGTGGTTCTCAGAGGACTGGCTTTCTCCTGCTGTGCGGCTTAATGCAATAAACACTTGTAATGCGACTTCCTCGGACGAGAAATAAAAATCAAAAATTAGCTCCTAATACCCCAAAGATTTCCCCCCAAGTCCCAAATTCCCAGAAAAGTGAATAAGCGAACGAAGTTCCATTTATCACTATTATTAGGACAATAACAAGTAATTAAATGAGGAATCTAAGACTTGACAATTTAGCAAATCTACGAAAGAAAGAGTAAATTTCAGTAAAATTAAAATCAAAATCATAATAAATTGCAAAATTAGCATAAATTAACATTCGCAAAGTAGAACCAACGATCCCAAAGAATACTCTGTGTGAGTACTCTTTGTGAATCGTGAGTAATGACTAAGTATAATTCAATGCATTGTCACTACGTTACGAGAGTTAGCCAAAGCAGGTCATATATTTGAATGCTCGTACATGTAGGCGCACTTAGATTGTTTTTTGAGATTAAATAATTGCGATCTATTATGACGCAGTAATACGATCTTCTGACTTCAAATATCACGGCATTAGAATTTGAACGGAGAACTTTTACCTACTAGAATAAAGTGAACTTTTAACTAGATAATTGAACTAAACATTACTTAGACAGTGATTTAGGCAACGAACACTGATAGACAATTTTCATTCATAATAGCCAGTGGTTTATGGAACCTCAGTGATAGGTCCGAAGCATATAATTTAAATACCCCCAACACCTGGGAAAGTTTTCTTCTCAAGGCTCGGTTAGGAAGTGACTGATAATGTGCAATAAAACATCCTCTCGTGCCAAGTCGTGCATTTGTGATTTGAAATTCTATCAAATTATTGACATGAAACTCCCGAGTAATAATTACGTGCAGCGTTATATTTGACTGTAGCGCTCGGCGCTTGTGTAGAATCTTTGACTCAAATAACAAGCCCACTGTTACGATTTCTTAGATACTTGAAACGACGACCAGCTTGTAGGGAATTTGTTGTGGATGTGACAGTATTGGTTTTATCATTAATATTTCATCATTAATCAGTTAAACATCGATTACGAACGATTAATTACGATTCTTGGTGAAGTAAATATCTCACGCACGTCGACATTTCGGTTCAGCACTGTTATTTTGTGTAACGTCGTCTTCGTAACTTGATAACGATCTCAACACTCTACCGACTGCCGCCGAGTTTCATCAAGAAGAAGAGGCGTTATACACTGAAGCGCCAAAGAAACTGGTATAGGCAACCGCATTCAGACACAGAGATATGTAAACAGGCAGAATACGCAGCTGCAGTCGGCAACGACTGTATAAGACAACAAGTGTCTGAAGCAGTTGCTTGATCGGCTACTGCTGCTACACTGGATGCTTATCAAGATTTAAGAGAGTTTGAACGTGGTGTTGTAGTTGGCGCACGGCCGATGGGACACGGCATCTCCGAGGGAGCGATAAAGTGAGGATTTTCCCGTACGATCATTTCACGAGTGTACAGTGAATATCAGTAATCTGGTAAAGCATCAAATCTCTGACACTGCCGCGGCTGGAAAAAGATCCTGCAAGAACGGTACCAACGACGATTGAAGAGAATCGTTCAACATGACAGAAGTGCAACCCTTCTGCAAAATTCTGCAGATTTTAATGCTGGACCATCGACAAGTGTCAGCTAGCAAACCATTCAACGAAAAATCATCGATACGGGCTTTCGGAGCCGGAGGCCCACTCGTGTACCCTTGATGACTGCACGTCAAAAGGCTTTTCGCCTTGCCTGGGCCCTTCACAACACCCGCATTGGACTGTTGATGGCTTTAAACATGTTGCCCAATCGGACTAGTCTCGTTTCAAATTGTATCGAACAGATGGAAGTTTACGGGTACGGAGACCATCTCATGAATCCATGGACCCCGTACATCAGCAGAGGACTGTTCAAGCTAGTAGAGGCTCTGTAACAGTGTGGGGCGTGTACAGTTGGAGTCACATGGGACATATCTCCTGATATGTCTAGATACGACTCTGACAGGTGAAACGTACGTAAGCATCCTATCAGATCACCTGCTTTCATTCATGTCCATTGTGCATTTCGACGAACTTGGGCAATTCCAGCGGGACAGTGCTCCACCCCAGACGTCCAAAATTGCTACGGAGTGGCTCTAGGAAAAATCTTCTGAGTTTGAACACTTCCGCTGGCCACCAAACTCTCCAGGCATGAGCATTATTGAGCATATCTGCGATACTTTGCAACGTGCTGTTCAGAAGAGATCTCCACAAACTCGTACCCATACGGATTTATGGACAGTCCTGCACGATTCGTGGTTTCATTTCCCTCCAGCACTACTTCAGACATTAGTCGAGTCCATACCACGTCGTCTTGTGCTCGCTAGAGTCCTACTCGATATTAAACAGGTGTTCTTTTTATCTGCTTCTCTTTGGCTCTTTAGTGTATATTTACTCCTCCAATATTTATGCCTGATGGTGTTTTATCTCTTATCAAAAAAAAAAAAAAAAATGGCTCTGAGCACTATGCGACTTAACTGCTGAGGTCATCAGTCCCCTATAACTTAGAACTACTTAAACGTAACTAACCTAAGGACATCACACACATCCATGCCCGAGGCAGGATTCGAACCTGCGACCGTGGCGGGCGCGCGGTTCCAGACAGCGCCTAGAACCGCTCGGCCACACCGGCCGGCTATCTGTTATCCATTCCCTGGTCATGTCAGCTATATGCATACTAAATGATGTTGCTGGCAAGCTACACCCTTTTTTTACTCCTTGATTTGTTTGTACTTCTCCGTTACCCGTGTCTAGTCTAATTCTGGTGTTCATACACAGGTATTTTGTGACTTGGATCAGATGTCTAGGGGTTCCTCTTTTTTCCATTATTGCCCATAACCTGTCTCTAAATGCTTCTTCTTAATCCACAGAGGCTAGGGGAGTTTCCAGATAAAATCCTCACCTCTTTTGAATTATCTGTTTCAGTGCAAAAACATCATCTATGCATGGTCTCCCCTTTCGGAAACGCGCTTGTTCTTCCATTAAAATTGAATCGAATATATTTTGCAGTCTTTCATTTATTATTTGCTGTAGATTTTGTAAGCAATATTCATAATACTTGTGCCCTCTAGATGGCTGCATTAGGTCTCTCGCCTTTATTATGTACTGAAATGACCTTTGCTATTTTCCATTTCTCCGGTATCTCATATTTTACTCAGCATATGTTAAGCAGATGTAGCACTCTTAACTTTAAGAGAATTCTTCCGAGTTTAATCAGTTCGGTATTTATTCGATATAATTCTGTTGTTTTCGGTTTTTCATTTTTTTACCTCTGTTCAGTTTCGTCAGTTCAATATAGTCTTTTCTTTGCAGTTCTTTTTATCTGCTTCTCTGATATCTGGGTTGCACCATAGTTGTTTATAATGTGTAATCCAGTTAGATGATTGTATTACATTTAGATTTACGGTATTTCTTTTTCTTTATTGATATGTTTCGTTAATTTGTGTGCTTGTCTCCCATGGATGTCATGTTTAACTCAGCTTATAAATGCTTCCCACGATGTATTATGGGCTGATCTTACTATCGCTTTTTCTTCCTTTCTTTTCCAATGATGTTACTCTTCAGCTTCTAATGATTTCTTCTGTAAGTATTCCTTATATGTGTTCTGTTTATCGTTTATGGCTTTTTGTATCTCTTCATTCCATATTTTTAAACTTTTTGAACCTCTTTTCCTACTGGACCTATGTTTTTCACCTAGGACATCACTTGCTATTTGTTTTATAGCGTTTTTAATATAATACCTGGCGCGGGAAAGCCGCGTGGCCTGAGGCGCCTTCTCACGCTTTCTGATGTGATTATGACCTCACGACGGGAAATTAGAACCATTTAACATGGAATGATAGTTGGAGCTAGACACATGGGACATTCAATTTCGAAAGTCGTTAGGGAATTCAGTATTCCGAGATCCACAGCGTCAAGAGCGTGCCGAGAATACCAAATTGCAGGCATTGCCTTTCACCACGAACAACACGGTGGCTGACAGCGTACACTTAACGACCGAGAGCAGCACCGTTTACGTACAGTTGTCAGTGCTAACAGACCAGCAACACTGCATGAAGTAAATGCAGAAATCAAAGTCTGACGTACGATGAATGTATCCGTTAGCACAGTGTGCCCAAGTTTGGTGTTAATGGGCTATGGCAGTAGACGACCGAAGAGAATGCCTTTGCTAGCTGGACGACGTCGCCGGCTGCGCCTCTCCTGGGCTCGTGACCATATCGGTTGGACCCTAGACGATTGCAAAACAATGGCATGGTCAGATGAGTCCCGATTTCACTTGGTAAGATCTGATAGCAGGGTTCGAGTGTTGCACAGGCGGCACGAAGCCATGAACCCATGTTGTCAACAAGGCACTTCGTAAGCTTGTGATGACTCTATAATGGTGTGAGTTATGTCCACATTGAATGGACTTCCTCCTCTGGTTCAAGCGAACCGATCGTTGGCTGGAAGTGGTTATGATCGGCTACTTGGAGACCATCTGCAGCCATTCATGGAGCTCATCTTCTCAAACAACATAGGAATTTTTATGGACGACAGTGCATCATGTCACCTAGCCACAATTGTGCGCGTTTGGTTTGAAGAACGTTCTGGTCAGTTCGAGCGAATGATTTGGTCACTCAGCTCACCGGATATGAATCCCACCGAACATTTATGGGACACAGTCGAGAGGTCGTTTGATGGACAAAGCAATGCACCGCCAACGCACTTGCAGTTATGGTCGACTACATAGACACCGTGGCTCAGTATTTCTTCAAGGGACTGCCAACTACTTATTGAATCCTTGACATGTCGAACTGCTCCACTACGCGAGGGAAAAGGAGGTACGACACGATATTAGGAGTTATCCCCTGTCTTTTGTTACCTAAATGTATTTTACGAATGTAACACACAGGTATTGGATATACTGGGTGCCCCAGGGGGTATGGTCAGTGGTTCTGGCGCTGCAGTCCGGAACCGCGGGACTGCTACGGTCGCAGGTTCGAATCCTGCCTCGGGCATGGGTGTGTGTGATGTCCTTAGGTTAGTTAGGTTTAAGTAGTTCTAAGTTATAGGGGACTTATGACCTAAGATGTTGAGTCCCATAGCGCTCAGAGCCATTTGAACCATTTGGTATGGTCAGTATTCAGGAACAGTCTTTCGAAGAAAAACAGAATAGTAAGCATGGGCTCTAATACGCGTTTCTTAAAAGCTATGAGCGCTTGTTAAGCAGAAGAGACGTGTTTCACACTATGGAAGACGAACAAGTTCTCTTGGCAAGTTCTCTTCGCTCTTTAGGTATTGTAACGTTACAATCCTTCCTTCTTGACAGATAGTGAAGTGAGAAAAATAATCAAATCGAACAAAAAGTATGCAGTGTATGAACAAAGGTTTCCCTGGGGAAGGGCACGTCACAAATGTAATGGCGCGCCGGCCGCTGTGGCCGAGTGGTTCTAGGCGCTTCAGTCCGGAACAACGCAGCTGCAATGGTCGCAGGTTCGGATCCTGCCTCGGGCATGGATGTGTGTGTGTCCTTAGGTTAGTTGGTTTAACGAGTTCTAAGTCTAGGAGACTGATGATCTCAGATGTTAAGTCCCATAGTGCTTAGAGCCTTATTTTTTTTTTTTTTAAATGGCGCGATGCGGTCATTATTATAACATACATCAATAAGTAATCACATTTCTCGTTATTTTGTATACCCTCAATCGTGTTTTGTACGCCATCGCTTATTATCGTTCTTTTCATGTTCTGGGCATTGGTGGCTATTCTATAGCGTCATTGTTTTAAAGCGTTTTGATGTTGTTGTTGTTGTGGTCTTCAGTCCTGAGACTGGCTTGATGCAGCTCTCCATGCTACCCTATCCTGTGCAAGCTTCTTCATCTCCCAGTACCTACTGCAACCCACATCCTTCTGAATCTGCTTAGTGTATTCAATTCTTGGTCTCCCTCTACGATTTTTACCCTCCACGCTGCCCTCCAATGCTAAATTTGTGATCCCTTGATGCCTCAGAACATGTCCTACTAACCGGTCCCTTCTTTTTGTCAAGTTGTGCCACATACTTCTCCCCAATTCTATTCAATACTTCATCATTAGTTACGTGATCTACCCATCTAATCTTCAGCATTCTTCTGTGTGAAAATATAAATTTGACTTCCACGTAAAAAGAGGTAATAAGTATTAGTTCGGACTTCGCATGAAAAAATATATTTGTCCGACAGTTTAACAGTTTAATATTTAAACGACCTGATGCGATAAGTTATCAATCGTCCTGCCTTCAAACAGTGTGTGCCTAATTCCTGACACATTCATCTGCAACATACTAAAAGGCTTCTACAATGCATGCAGACATATTTTTAATTAATGAGATAATTTTTATTCAATAGATGAGATAATTTACAATGTCCAATCATATGCACCTCCTATAGCTTCGTAGGCAGGAACTGAAGCTAGTTACAAAAAGAGGGAGGCGTCGTTACCGAATTTTTTGCTTTACATAAAACTGAATGAGGTTTACTGAATTTCTTTAAGATTGAAACTACAACCAATATTAAGTCTCTAGGCTTTGGCGTTATTCATTCATAGCAATGTTCTACTACTATTATCGCTTGCCCCTGTCCCGCATTTTGCGCGGGATTGGCGTGGTTAATTCGGATTTGGCACGTTAATGTAAAGGGGTGGCCGGATGCCCTTCCTGCCGCCACCCCGTACCCCCCGAGACGGAATCAGAAAACCCCATCTGTCTGCGTCTAGTGTAAATCATGGAAAGGTGTGTATGTGTTTCATATGTCTGCGAGTCGTGTAACTAGGGCGGGACGTGGGGACCAGCCAGGTATTCACCTAGAGGTATGTGGAAAACCGCCTAAATACCACATCCAGGCTGGCCGGCACACCGGCCCTCGTCGTTAATCCGGCGGGCGGATTCGTTCCGGAGCCGGCGCGCTGCCCGAGCCCAGGAAGCAGCGCATTAGCGCTCTCGGCTAACCTGGCGGGTCATATTTATAGCAAGGTTCTCTTACAGATAAATTATTGTAAAAAAAAATGAAAAATATGTGTTACTTTTCAGTATGCATTTTATAGTCAACGTTTACTGGACATTTTTTCCTTGTTTTTTTTTTTTTTTTCATAGTACCGCCTCTCAAAATACGAAAAGCAAAGGGCTTGCAGTAGAACAGATTTGTTTCACTATATCGAAGAGGAAATAGTGTTCATAGCTCTTAAGGATTTTAGAGCCCATGAAACTTCCTGGCAGATTAAAACTGTGTGCTGGACCGAGACTCGAACTCGGGACATTTGCCTTTCGCGGGCAAGCGCTCTACCACCTGCGCTACCCAAGCACGACTCACACCCCGTCCTCACAGCTTTACTTCCGCCAGTACCTCGTCTCCTACCTTCCAGTCTTAGAGCCCATGTTTACTTGACTTTTCTGCTTCAAACGATCGTTCCTGTCACATCCCTGAACATTGACTGTTCCTCCTGGGAAACACTGTGTGTCTAAAAATCTGATCGTAAATATTTTGACACTTCTACGTAATGGGAAACTGGCCACTAGATGTCATCACAGAAGGGCATGTCACTATAAAAGGTGCAGGGGGTACCGAGTTGTAAGCGGGGAAGCGCTAACACCTCAGTGACATCAGTGAGAACTAGTTAAATGGTTCAAATGGCTCTGAGCACTATGGGACTTAACATCTGAGGGCATCAGTTTCCTAGACTTAGAACTACTTAAACCTAACTAACCTAAGTACATCACACAGATCCATGCCCGAGGCAGGATTCGAACCTGCGACCGTATCAGGAGCGCGGTTCCAGACTGAAGCGCATAGAACCGCTCGATCACAACGGCCGGCGAGAACTAGTCATTGGATGTCACACGAGCACCAAATCCATCATGGGTATTTCAAGCTTTCTAAGGCTGCCGAAGTCGACTGCTGGTGATGTGACTGGATGTGAAAACGCGAAGGGAAAACCACGGATAAACCAAGACCAGGAAGACGTCGTGTACTGACGAACAGAGAGGTCGGACATTCCAAAGGATGGTTGCAAAGATTTGCATAAAATCACTTGAAGAAAGTTCCGATGTGCTATCTCAGTCCAGATAGCCTAGTGACTGCGTAGGGAGTTATAAACTAACTAACTAACTAAAGAATGGGGAACAATGGCCAAGGAACCCCTCGTATGCCACATATTTTTCGTAACCAGTCTTAAGCGATGCTTAAATTGGTGTAAAGAGCGACATCCCTGAACAGAGGATGAATGGAATCGAGTGACGGTAAGTAACGAATCATGCTACATACAGTAGTAATCCGATGGAAGGGTTTGAGTTTGGCGAATGCCTAGAGAACGTGAACCTGCCATCACGCGTTGTTCCAGCAGGGGAGTACGGAGGAGGTGGTGTTACGGCAGGGCGCAGTTTTTCGTGGTTATCGTACGGTTCCTTACGCTGCTGAAGAAAAAACTAGATGAGGCAGGGTAGGAACACGTTTTACAGCATTAGAGGAACAATACAGAAAGAGTCACTGTTTGTATCAGCACGGCAATGCACCCCATTATAAAGCAACATCTGCGAGGCAATGGTTTGTGAACAATAACACACAAGAAATGGTCTGGTCTGGCCGAAGTTCCGACCTGAACCAAATGGTATACTTTAGGAATGAGCCAGAACGCCGACTTCGCTCCAGATCTTAGCGTCCAACAATACTACCTTCCCTGGCTTCGGCCCTTAAGGAAGAATAGGCTGCCATCCGTCCATGGACATTCGGACACCTCATTGAAAGTATCCCCAAATGACTTCAAGCCATCATCAAGGCGAAGGGTGGACGAACGTCGAGTTAGTGTCCGCTAATAAGCGACCACGTACTTTTCAACAGAGAGTGTTTGTTGTCCATATAATGTACACTGAAGAGCCAAAGAAACTGGTAGGCCCCAGCGAGCACACAGGGGTTCTGCAACACGACACGGCATGGACTCACTAATGTCTCAAGTAGTACTGGAGGGAATCGACACCATGAATCCTCCAGGGATGTTCATAAATCCGTAAGAGTACGAGGGGGTGGAGATCTCTTCTGAACAGCACGTTGCAAGGCATCCCAGATATGCTAAATAATGTTCATGTCTGGAGAGTTTGGTGGCCAGCGGATGTATTTAAACTCACAAGAGTATTCCTGGAGCCATTCTGTAGCAATTCTGGACGTGTGAGATGTCGCATTGTCCTACTGAAATTGCCCAAGTCCGTCGGAATGCGCAATGGACATGAATGGATGCAGGTGATCAGACAGGATAGTTACGTACGTGTCACCTGACAGAGTCGTATCTAGACGTATCATACCACTCCAACTGCGCACGTTCCACACCATTACAGTGCCTCCAACAGCTTGAACAGTCCCCTGCTGACATGATTCATGAGAGTGTCTCCATATCCGTACACGACCATCCCCTCGATACAATTTGAAATGAGAATAGTCCAACCAGGCAACTTGTTTCCAGCCATCAATAGCCCAGCGTCGGTGTTGTCGGGCCCAGGCGAGGCTTAAAGCTTTGTGATGTGCAGTCATCAAGAGTACACGAGTGGGTCTTCGGCTCTTTCGTTGAATAGTTCGCACGCTGACACTTGTTGGTGGCCCAGCACTGAAATCTGCAGCGATCTGCGGAAAGGTTGCACTTCTGTCACGTTGAACGATTCTCTTCAGTCGTCGATGGTCCCGTTCGTGCATGATCTTTTTGCGGCCGTAGCGATGTCAGGGATTTGATGTAATACAGAATTCCTGATATTCACGGTACACTCGTGAAATAGACATATGGGAAGATCCCCACTTCATCGCTACCTCGGAAATGCTGAGTCCCATCGCTCGTGCGCCGACTATAACACCACGTTCAAACTGACTTAAATCTTGATAACGTGCGAGCTAACAACTGGGTCAGACGTTTGTTGTCTTATATAGGCGTTGCCGACTGCAGCGCCGTATTCTGCCTGTTTACATATCTCTGTATTTCAGTGCGCATGCCTATACCAGTTTCTTTGGCACTTCAGCCTAGATTCAGGAAGTACGACACAGAAAATAACATCAAACGTTTTTAATAGGCATTATTGTGATGTGTACTGCATCGTTACGCAGTAAAGATTTCTCTTTCCGTGGCATACATTCATACATACCGTAGTCCGACTGCCATACAGTTACAACGGCTCTCCAACATGGTATTATATCATATTGACACACTTTAATGCAAGAACACTGTAACACCCCACCCATCACTTATCTGGTTTTGGTGTGTGTTCACCCCAGGTAACTGACTAACAGATCAACAGAGAGTGCAAAACTGCCGCAATGTCGGATAACGCAAAGAAAGTAATAAGGCCCTGTGACTCCTGATTGAACTGCAGTGGCAGTGTTGACATTAATTGGTTCAGAACTGATCCCTTTTAATTAAAAAGGGGTGCAAGTTGATGTTATATTCAGCTATTGAACACCAGAATCAAATGTTGAACATAAGATTAATTAAGAAAGTGACTTGGGATTTTAACTACTTGATTGAAAACAGATGCAGTCGATTAGCACAGATTTATTTTAACTCACGACCTTCAATCATCACATTACATGACTCTCCTAACAGTCAGTGATAATAAATTGCGTTTGCATGGAGTAAAGCGCGATAAATCAAAAGTAATTCCTATCGACTGACCCAGGTGTAATGCGAAGTGCGAGAAGAATTCTACAACACACGGTCCATGAAACCCTCATGGGAACTTTGCCGACGTGATCCAGCAAATTAATCAGTGGCTGGCGCAATATCACTGAATTCAGCATGGCGGAGTGGTGTCATTGTGCGGACGTCGGCCGACCTCGTGGTGCTACAAGGCTGCGCTCATATATTCACTCCTAGCTAGCTTGCTCAGTACATAGCTGAACCAAAACTTTCTATCTCCAAGCTCAATCGTTCCATTTGCTAAGTCCTAAACTGCAGAGATGCTCACTCTCTCTCAGGCAAGCTGAGTAAAGAACACCACATCCGCACTCTAGGCAGGCTGGGAATGGAAGACACTACGAAGACTTCTCCCAGTCCGCTCTTTGCCTGTGTTTCCCCTCCAGCAAAATCACTTACGCCAATTGCAGCGCAACTCACGTTAATTATGCGTCGCTTCCCAGCGCCGACCAATGCCTGCTCTGGGAAGTGAACAAATTCCCACAAAATTTCCCTTCCTCTCAACTTCTGCTGTTTGGCTCCTCCCAGGCAACCCATCAAGGTTAGCGTCTGCACAAACACCACGTTTTCCGGAATTCTGACTCCCAGGAGAGTACTTCAAATTCCTTGGTCCTACGTTCCCATCGGAGGCCGGCATATTTCATTCTGTCGCTCTACACCCGATTTACTTCAGGCTCTGTGGACCATGAATTCGGCGTGAAGTTGCTATAGTCACGAACATGCATATTTTGACCTCTGTTGACCGCTCCACCGTAGCTTTGCGTGGCTTTCTCGCATGTTTTAGTGAAAACGGGACGACGGACATTTATCAACAGGCGTACAAGTTCTCCGTCTGTTTCCCGGTACACCAGCATGGAGTCGGGGTCAACCACCCACTCACTGTCACTCATCTTAAGGCGGCTGGAGGCCGCGCCCCGTTACCGCTTTTTCAGAGCTTGAGCCACCCTAAGCTGCCTATTGTCGCTTCCCTTAGCTGCTCCCCTGGCGGCCACGGTCAATTCTGAGTACTT
Source organism: Schistocerca cancellata (assembly GCF_023864275.1). Taxonomy (NCBI): domain Eukaryota; kingdom Metazoa; phylum Arthropoda; class Insecta; order Orthoptera; family Acrididae; genus Schistocerca; species Schistocerca cancellata. Next base: position 934,601,626 of record NC_064626.1, read on the forward strand.
CCCTGGGGTAAACTAGCGTCCAGTAAATCGACACATTTCCACAAAGTTTTCATGTCATGTGAATTACTTTAAAACCATCACCCGACATTAATTATTTCAATACGTCCATACTATACCCTCTACAAGATACATTGTACCTTGTCAGTCATTTTTGTTCAGCCCTACTGTTCGCTCAACGTGAGTTAGGTGATCTTTAATGACTTCATGTAAGGGGCATAGTTCTTGCCATCTTACAACACTACTGGAATTAACCTTGTCGTCAAGGATCTCTTAAACTAAAATTTTCCTTTATTTGCTACCTGGAATATTCGACTCTGCAGCAAAGGTAACCGCCTAGCTTCATCATTTAAGATCTACTGTAACGTCTGTGAACACCGCAACGCACAGAAATAATATACAGAACGGTTCATTAGAACTAAATGGTTGAGTATGAGAAGCGTAATACGTGTTCTAGCATCACTCGCCCTTTTGTGTTGGTGAAAGTCAGTGTTTACTCCAGTTGGGTCGCTAAAGAAACGCTGAACGATGTGGAGATGTGAAAGCAGGTGTCAGTACGCCTCGTTGACGTCATCTAGCGAGGTGGCACAGCGGTTAGAAACTAGGCTTGGACTCTGAAGGAGCCGGCCGCTGTGGTCGAGCGGTTCTAGGCGCTGCAGTCCGGAACCGCGCTGCTGCTACGGTCTCAGGTTCGAATCCTGCCTCGGGCATGGATATGTATGATGTCCTTAGGTTAGATAGGTTTAGGTAGTTCCAAGTCTAGGGGACTGATGATCTCCGATGTTAATTCCCATAGTGCTTAGAGTCATTTAAACCACTTCTGACTCTCGAGGACGGCTGTTCAAATTCCCGTCTGGTGATGGAGCTTTTTCCGCTGTTTGCGTAACTGAGCTACTAAGGAAAATGTCTGGATGGTTCCTTCGAAAAGGATTCGGCAAATTTTCTTCCCCATATTTCCTCTATTCGGCCTTGTGCTTCTCCTCTATGATGTCACTGTCGAGAGGATGTTAAACCCTAACCATCCTTCCTTCCCCCTTACATCGAGCTCAAAGAGCGTTACATCAGCAAAAAGTGGCTTGTAAAAAGGCAGAATGGCCATCTCGAAGAAATGAGTTGATCATACTGCAACATTTGAGGTGTTACAGTGCATGCTGTCACGACAGTGGTGGTTGTATGCAGAGTGAATCATAATTAATATCAGAAACTGACATGGATGAAAGTATGCGATATTACAACCTAGAAAGTTCCAACAAACGTGAGCCCGCACACAAGCTATTTGCGGGGTAGAGGAGTCGGACAAAAATACTGAAACACCGCGAGAAATGAACGCTTTAACGTACGAGGGGCACCCAATAAGTAATTCAACTTTTTTTCTGAAAGCAGATTGGTTTTATTCAGGACTCAAATACACCTTATTATTCCCCACTCTTTTGGATACAAAACCCTATTTTTCAACTTAACCCCGTTCAGTTCGGCAACCTTACTCCACCTTACTGGGAGGGCCTATATGTACTCTACTGGTTTACGTCGGAGCCAACGTCTTGTTGTATCAAGAAGGATCCTTTATTGTATGATTATATGATAGCGGAACAAACACTGGTAGCATTTACTTCTGTAAAATATCTGGGAGTATTTTAAGTGGAATGATCATATAAAATTAATTGTTGGTAAGGCTGGTGCCAGGTTGAGATTCATTGGGAGAGTCCTTCGAAAATGTAGTCCATCAACAAAGGAGGTGGCTTACAAAACACTCGTTCGACCTATACTTGAATATTGCTCATCAGTGTGGGATCCGTACCAGGTCGGGTCGACAGAGGAGATAGAGGAGATTCAAAGAAAAGCGGCGCGTTTCGTCACAGGGTTATTTGGTAAGCGTGATAGCGTTACGGAGATGTTTAGCAAACTCAAGTGGCAGACTCTGCAAGAGAGGCGCTCTGCATCGCGGTGTAGCTTGCTGTCCAGGTTTCGAGAGGGTGCGTTTCTGGATGAGGTATCGAATATATTGCTTCCCCCTACTTATACCTCCCGAGGAGATCACGAATGTAAAATTAGAGCTATTCGAGCGGGCACGGAGGCTTTCCGGCAATCGTTCTTCCCGCGAACCATACGCGAGTAGAACAGGAAAGGGAGGTAATAACAGTGGCACGTAAAGTGCCCTCCGCCACACACCGTTGGGTGGCTTGCGGTGTATAAATGTAGATGTAGATGTAGATCAATAACCTCCTCATCATTCATGTACTCGTACTGCTTCCCGCGGCGTGCATTCTTCATCGGGTCAGGCAGATGGAAGTCGAAAGGTTAGAGATCCAGGCCGTAGGGTGGATGGGGAAGAATGGTCCAATGAAGTCTTGTGAGCTCCACTCTGTTGCGCAGACTTTTATGAGGCTTTGTGTTGTCATGAAGAAGGAGAAGTTTGGATGCATTTTTGTGGCGGCGAGCAAGCTGAAGTTGTTTCTTCAGTTTCCAGAGGATAGCAAAGTACACTTCAGGGTTGATCGTTGCACTATGAGGGAGGACATCAAACACAGAAACCCCTTCAGAGTCCCAGAAGACCGTTTCCATGACGATACCGGCTAAGGGTGCGGCTCTGAACTTTTCTACGGAGGAGAGGTGGTGTGGCTACAGTCCATGGATTGCCATATTGTTTCCGCTTCGCAGTGATTAATCTTTGCTTCATCGCCTATGACAATGTTCGTCAAAGAATTGTCACGATCGCCTCGTAACGCGCAAACATGGTCCTCCGTTTCTCTTTACGGTCTTATGTTAGGCGGTGAGGAATCCAGCGGGATTACACCTTTGAGTACCCTACCTGGTGGACGAGTGCTTCTGCACTACCGAGAGAGATGTCCAGTTGAGCAGCGAGGTGTTTGACTGTGATCCGTCGCCGGCCTTGGTGGCCGAGCGGTTCTAGGCGCTTCAGTCTGCAACCGCGCGACCGCTACGGTCGCAGGTTTTAATTCTGCTTCGGGCATGGGTGTGTGTGATGTCCTTAGGTTAGTTAGGTTTAAGTAGTTCTAAGTTCTAGGGGACTGATGACCTCGGATGTTAAGTCCCACAGTGCTCAGAGCCATTTGAACCATTTTTTTTTTTTTTTTTTTGTGATCCGTCGATCACCCCGAATGAGAGTGTCCACGCGTTCCAACACTGCAGGAGTCACAGTTGTATGGGGCCGGCCGGCACGCGCGAGATCGGGCAGCTTTGCGCGATCTAGATGCGGTGAGAACAGAAGCCTCGCCCAACGACTCACATGCTTTTGTTCACTTCCAAGTCTCCGTAGACATTCTGCAAGCGCCTATGAATAATGCAATGCTCTGGTTTTCCGCCAAGAGAAATTCAATGACAACTCTCTGCTTGACACGCACCATGTTGTAGACGCCATTTTAAAGGCTACGTATAGCGGCACCAGCTATCAGAACTTCATGTAACTGTAGGGGCTGAAATGGGAATATTCTCCAATGTCCCACAACAAATTCCGCGTTTTTTTCAACCAAAATTGGAAAAAAAAAGTGTTGCATTACTTATTGAACGCCCGTCGTAAATGCAGCTGCTAGCCAAGCCTGCACGTTGCTCTGCTGTATTTGAGCACGAACGGTACCCGTCCAATGTCTTCAATGCGTTACAAGCGTCAGTCGTGGTTACAACAGTGTTCTGTGTAGTTATGAGTGAATTACTTCGGACCTGAGTGAATTCGAACGGGGGAAAGTTGGTGTGCTTGTATGTTGGGTGCTTCAGTAACCGAGGCAGCCGAAGTGGTTCCTGTCTCAAGAGGCACTTTATCAAAGATTTATACCTCATAAAATGAAATCAGGAAAATATCATCCAGTAAGTCACAACGTGAACGCTCGTCTTTGTTGTGTGATTTTGACAGACGGTCACTGAAGAGGATTGAGACGAAAAATAAGAGACGAACAGCTGCACAGGTCACTGCAGAACTAAATGTCACACTAGCGGATCCTGTCAGCACGAAAGAACAAGAAGGGAGCTTCATATGCAAGGAATTTCAGTAGCAAGGAGGGAATAACAGAGAGGATAAAGAAGATGAGGTCAGCCTTCTGCATGACGAGATATATACAATAAAAAGAATATATCCACAGAGGCAAAGATAAGCCACTACAAGGCGACGGTGAGGAATGCACTATTATTTGCTGCTGAGACGATGACACTAGGAAGAAATGGGGCAGAACAACTACAGAAAGAAGAGAGATAAATACTGAGAAAAATACTAGGTCCCAAAAGAGATGGAGAGAGGTGGATGCGAAGACCTAGGGAAGAATTGTACCGCAACATGAGAACAACATCCGGGGAAATCAGACTCAAAAGGACAAGGTTTGTTGCACATGTAGTTAGGAAGAGTATGGACAGAATGACGAAGAGAGTGTAGGAAACAATAGGGAGGACAAGGGGAAAGACAGGAACCAAGTGGGTTGTTGAACTTCGGAAGGACTGGTTGGAATTGGGGATCAAGGTCGAAGGAAGGGAAAACTGGAGGAACTAATATACACCGACCAATATGCCGACCAATGATAGAGAAGAATACCGGAAAAGATTAGAATGTCACCAGTGGAGCCGCCAGGAGGAACGGACACTGAAGATCTCGGAAGAAGAGCTGGAGTGAAAAAGAGAAAGAATGAAGAGGTTCTGGGAGAAGAAGAGGAAAATGCAGTCCACGAAGGGGCTACCCGTGGTCCTACAGAGGCCGTAACGCAAGAAGAAGAAGGGAATTTCACGGCGAGCTGGAATTCCGAAAGCACTCATCAGTGTTGCAAACGAACGTACCAGTAAAACTTGGTGCTGCGACCATAAAACATGCACTATGGGGCAATGAAAGAAAGTAATTTCGTCAGATGAGTCTGTTTCCAACTTATCCCAGAATGTCCGAAGACGCGGTATTCCGTGGGCCCCATCATGGTTACTGTGCAAGGTCGCACTACTACCAAGGATTATGTGAGCATTCTGGCTGATCAGATCCATCTCATGGTGCAATACTTGTTACCCAGTGGTGATGCCGTGTTCCAAAACGACAGAGCCGCTGTTCACACAACTCGCATCGTCCAGGACCGTCTTTGCTAGCACGATGATCAATTTTTGCATGTCCCCTGGCCGCTACTGTCACCAGATCTTAATATTATGGAGCCGTTGTGGTCTAAGGGTTCGTGATCACTATTCGCCTCCATACCCGTTATCTGAACTTGCCATTATTTTGCAGGAAGAATGGTTTAAGATTGCGTTGAAGATCATACAGTAGCTGAACTTATCTATTCCGAGACGACTGGAAGCTGTCTTGAATGCAAAGGTATTCCCTACACCGTATTAGGCACGCTGCTACCATTTTTTTTTTTTTTTTGTTACCCCTGTAACTGCGAATCTGTCGTTACGAGTCGCCACTGACTGCAGTATGAAATATTGTCGCAGTTAATACAAGTACATTTGAAATGTAACCTTTTGGATTAAGTCACCATCCACTTAGGCTCAAATTACACTTATGAATAAAGCTGGGATGCGCGATACCTTCGTTGTGGGATACCGGCACATTTTGGTGCGTTGTAAGACATCTAAAGCGCCAATATGGTCCAGCATGGATAGCTCCATCAGAATCTATACGTTGGCCTCCAAGATCACCTGAAGTCAATCCCGTTATTTTTTCTGTCCAGGGTCATCTCAAAGCTGAAGTGTACAGCACTACCTTTGATATGGTTAAAGAACTGGCGCAGTGGATTGTACTACCTTGTCAAGATTTACGCGATGAAAGAATTCGTTACTCATTCCAGAGACGACTGCAGTATTGCATCCAAAAGTAAGGCGCACACGTGGAACGCTTCCTTTATTAGATGTGAGTGAATAACAAATTGCACCATGAAACATGCTGACATAATATTGTATTTCTTTTCAAGGTAGGCCATGGGTGAAATCTGAGCCGAATTAGACTTAATCGAAAAGTTTTCATTTCATAAAGTAAATAGGAGACTATTTCATAACCACACATTCGGAGTTGTTTCGCAAACTCCTTCAGGGACCCAAGTTTATGGAAAATATTTTTGCTTCTGTTACAGTATATTTTCATCCGTGTCAGTTTTCGCTGTTATTTACAATGCACCCAGGGGATGTGCGAAGAGTCCAGCGGGAACTGGACAACATTGAGTGACCACAGCGCAGAATGAATGCCATCAAAACCAGGGGACGGACAAAAACACTACACATTACCATGCCTAATATGGTATACGATAACCATTGGCATTTAAACAGCTTCTAATCGTCTCGGGATGAATAAAGATAGGTCCCGCATGATTTTCAAGGGAATCTTATACCGTTCTCCTTGCGAAGTAGTGGCTAGTTCAGATAACTATTGCGGCGGGGCGGGTTTTTGTGGAAGTTTTGAATGTCACTGTCTTTCGTCGTACTGTTCACTGCAAAAGTTCCACCTACCTCAGAACGCCGACAGATCACCAGCCCCTTTCTCTGCATACATATGTACTGCGCTGACGACGTAAAAGCAGCGTTGAAGAAAACGCCGTCAGTACTTACGTTGCAAAGTCCGCGTAAACTCTGGTAGCAAGCTATCCAGTAAAGTCTTATAATACTTTTCGGGCGGAAAGTGGCTACTTCGTTCTCTCAGTAAAACGTCAAAATTCTGAAACGAGTCTTTTATTCCATTTCAGTTCAATAAAAATACCTGCCATCAGCCCAAATGTAATTAACGAACAACATCACTGTCCTCAGTTCACAGTTCATGCAACCCAGTACACACGCAAAACAGCCAGAAATGTACTTAAGTCCAACCCGAAGAATTACGCGATTTTACACTCAATACTATGCTACTATAAATGAGTTTCAGATTCGGTCCTTTTCAGTGGATTTCTGTAAAAGAAATTGCTCGCCATATATTCCATACGCGCATACGAAACATGCCACGCGGAATTTTACAAAGGCCGAAAGTTCACACGCCTTTATCTTTCCGACAAAACAATTCTAGAGCTTCCAAACTTCACAAAACTGTCCGTAAATGCAACCGCTTCTACAGCAACACAATCTGGAGGCGAATACCAATAACTTCTTCATTTTACACGTTATGCAGACGGACACGTTCAACATGACCTGCACGTTCAATAGCTACCAAGTGACTACTCCTTGCTGCTCCTTCCACAGCCTATAACTACCTGGCAGTGCGCGGGAACTGCTAAACTGATTGGTTGATCAACATGACCAGCCAATCGGAACAATCGCTCGAGATCATTCTCGCGCCAAAACTGTCCTACGCCAATCACTATTCCCAGCTGCATTCACGTCATTTCAATATGCAAATATTAAAATAATGTTTAATAAAACCAAACGTTATGCAGACGGACACGTTCAACATGATCTGCACGTTCGATAGCTACCAAGCGACTACTCCTTGCTGCTCCTTCCACAGCCTACAACTACCTGGCAGTGCGCGGGAACTGCTAAACTGATTGGTTGATCAAAATGACCAGCCAATCAGAGCAATCGCTCGAGATCATTCTCGCGCCAAAACTGTCCTACGCCAATCACTATTCCCAGCTGCATTCACGTCATTTCAATATGCAAATATTAAAATAATGTTTAACAAAACCAAACGAAAAGAAAATTAATCTGGGAATTTATTTAGAAAACTATTAATCTGCAAACGGCTATTCTGGCTGCCTTCTTACAAAAGCAAGTACTCTTAGACATACGTCATCAGCAATGAGGGGAAAACACAACCTTCCCACTACACAGTTACATAATGTGGTACAACATACATTACTGAATTTCTACGTATGTCCCACTTACACATTCTCACTCATTCTCATTCATTCCATTACAACAAAACAAGTAGATATTAATCACATATCTTTTCTGGATTTTATTTTACGAAAATGATGACAATCCACATAAATTGACCTGACATTTTGTGAACTCCAGTAATGACTTGGAATGATACTAAAAGACAAACTATTATTATTCCTAACTGGGTTTTTTAGTCTAAGTGTCGGTTTGGGGTGTTTTAGGTAATTTCCTCTAACATTGAAACTATGACAGATAGAAGACTGACATTTTTATACCATATTCTCTTGAATAACGAAAGGCAGTGTATCGACCTTGAACAATATTAAATAATATTTAATATAGTTTATTTAGATTCTTAGGGGTTTGAATATTCAGTCGCTCGAAGTGACACAGATACCGCTTCCCACGGCCAGCATAGCGACAGGTGCGAATGAGTCATTGCTAAGACACAACTGGCTGTCTCCTTCACAGCCGACGGCTCCAATGCTACGGGCTGTTCTGCAAAGTAGCTTACTGCAATAAAGTTATCGCGTATTGACTCGCTTACACGATGATGGTGGTCGATCGCGCAACCCCCCCTCCCCCCCCCCCCCCCCAAAGTAGACCACAAAGACTCAACCATACTGAGCTCTGGTGGCTGTGGTGGCCAGAGAAGTTGCAGCAGTTCATCCCCGTGCTCACAGAACCACTCCTGGACGATTCGAGCTATGTGGGCAGGGGCCCTGTCGTCTTGGAAAACAAAATCACCATTGGGCACAAAACACTGAACCATGGGACGGACCTGAGCAGCAAAAATGGTCACATAAACCTTGGCAGTAACGCGACCTTGCAAAAAAAATGTTCAAATGTGTGTGAAATCTTATGGGATTTAATTGCTAAGGTCATCAGTCCCTAAGCTTACACACTACTTAATCTACACTCCTGGAAATTGAAATAAGAACACCGTGAATTCATTGTCCCAGGAACGGGAAACTTTATTGACACATTCCTGGGGTCAGATACATCACATGATCACACTGACAGAACCACACGCACATAGACACAGGCAACAGAGCATGCACAATGTCGGCACTAGTACAGTGTATATCCACCTTTCGCAGCAATGCAGGCTGCTATTCGCCCATGGAGACGATCGTAGAGATGCTGGATGTAGTCCTGTGGAACGGCTTGCCATGCCAATTCCACCTGGCGCCTCAGTGGGACCAGCGTTCGTGCTGGACGTGCAGACCGCGTGAGACGACGCTTCATCCAGTCCCAAACATGCTCAATGGGGGACAGATCCGGAGATCTTGCTGGCCAGGGTAGTTGACTTACACCTTCTAGAGCACGTTGGGTGGCACGGGATACATGCGGACGTGCATTGTCCTGTTGGAACAGCAAGTTCCCTTGCCCGTCTAGGAATGGTAGAACGATGGGTTCGATGACGGTTTGGATGTACCGTGCACTATTCAGTGTCCCCTCGACGATCACCAGTGGTGTACGGCCAGTGTAGGAGATCGCTCCCCACACCATGATGCCGGGTGTTGGCCCTGTGTGCCTCGGTCGTATGCAGTCCTGATTGTGGCGCTCACCTGCACGGCGCCAAACACGCATACGACCATCATTGGCACCAAGGCAGAAGCGACTCTCATCGCTGAAGACGACACGTCTCCATTCGTCCCTCCATTCACGCCTGTCGCGACACCACTGGAGGCGGGCTGCACGATGTTGGGGCGTGAGCGGAAGACGGCCTAACGGTGTGCGGGACCGTAGCCCAGCTTCATGGAGACGGTTGCGAATGGTCCTCGCCGATACCCCAGGAGCAACAGTGTCCCTAATTTGCTGGGAAGTGGCGGTGCGGTCCCCTACGGCACTGCGTAGGATCCTACGGTCTTGGCGTGCATCCGTGCGTCGCTGCGGTCCGTCCCAGGTCGACGGGCACGTGCACCTTCCGCCGACCACTGGCGACAACATCGATGTACTGTGGAGACCTCACGCCCCACGTGTTGAGCAATTCGGCGGTACGTCCACCCGGCCTCCCGCATGCCCACTATACGCCCTCGCTCAAAGTCCGTCAACTGCACATACGGTTCACGTCCACGCTGTCGCGGCATGCTACCAGTGTTAAAGACTGTGATGGAGCTCCGTATGCCACGGCAAACTGGCTGACACTGACGGCGGCGGTGCACAAATGCTGCGCAGCTAGCGCCATTCGACGGCCAACACCGCGGTTCCTGGTGTGTCCGCTGTGCCGTGCGTGTGATCATTGCTTGTACAGCCCTCTCGCAGTGTCCGGAGCAAGTATGGCGGGTCTGACACACCGGTGTCAATGTGTTCTTTTTTCCATTTCCAGGAGTGTAAATTATCCTAAGGACGAACACACACACCCATGCCCGAGGGAGGACTCGAACCTCCGCCGGAAGAAGCCGCACAGTCCATGACTGCAGCGCCTAAGACCGCTCGGCTAATCCCGCGCGGTGCGCGACCTTACAGAGTAATCATGGAGGTCATGAAATACCACGAGATGGCTGCACAAATCATCGCCGAGCTCCCACCGTCTTCACTCTTGTGTCGTAAACTTCACCAGAAATTGGAAACACTGTGATAGAAAACTCATCCGACCTGCTTACCTTCTTCTACTGCTTTGTAGGCTAGGTTTTAGAGCTTCGGTGCCATGTTTTCCCGTTAGGGGCATTTGCATCGCTGGTGAGTGATTTTGGAATTTTACTTCGCTGTGAAATTCCCTGCTTATACAGCTTGCTTCATGTTGTTTTGGTGTTGACAGGATTCGCGAGTGCGACATTTAGTTCTACAGTGACTTTTGAAGCTGTCGTCCTCTTACTTTTCATCCAAGCCGTCTTCAATGACCGTCTGTCACGATCACTTAGTACGCACTTTTGTCCGCGTTGTGACTGGGTAGATGATGTTTTTTCGCTTTCTTTCTATGTGGTTCAAATTTTCGAAATGGTGCCTCTTGAAAAGCACCATCAATTCGCCCAGGTTCGAAGTCACTTAGCTCCGACATACTGCACTCGCTACTACACACAACACCGTTCTGACCATAACTAACACTTGCGACGTATTGAGGACATTGTGCAGGTACCGTTCGTGATCAAACGCAGCAGCGCAACCTGCAGGCTTGGTTAGCATCTGCATTTATATTCAAACCTGCATTTCTCATGGTGTTCCCATATTTTGTCCAACCCCTGTACTTGTAACTGTAACGGACGGTGCAGGATTGGCTCGTCGCCGGACGTTTCGACATCCTCTGCTGCGGATTAGATAGCTGTGACGCTTGCATTAAGCCGACCTGCGTTGAGAAACTGCAAAGCCCAAAAAAATGGTTCAAATGGCTCTAAGCACTATGGGACTTAACATGTGAGGTCATCAGTCCCCTAGACTTAGAACTACTTAAACCTAACTAACTTAAGGATACCACACACATCCATGCCCGAGGCAGGATTCGAACCTGCGACCGCAGAAGCAGCGTGGTTCCGGACTGAAGCGCCTAGAACCGCTCGGCCACAGCGAACTGCAAAGCCCTCAAACTCAAGTGAGTACGCCAGAATCGTCGTTGACGTGCGTTTTGAGTTTACGTTTCAGTCTACCTTGCGGTGATAGTAGCACACGTATTTATGCTATCATAGCAACTCCAGTAAGATAGCCATTATTGTCAGGCCGCACAAGGTTCTATACCAACTGTAATCGTTTGGGAAAAATTGGATTAATGTTATATCGACTAGTACATATTGACGGCAATTTCAGCTGGTCCCCCCCTACATTATTTTAGATCCCGAAGTACCTTCAGGCATAGTTCAGCCATAGTGGAGCGGAACGGTGACCAGGCAAAGAGTGTGCAAGCATTCTTTCGAAAAGCGGTGAGTAGCATTGCTACCGGGGAAAACACTTTCTACTGCCTTGTAATGTACTGCAAATATTTAGGTTATGTTTCGCCGCGTATTTGTTCATCGCTGCCCACCACCAACCACTGTGCATGCCTTGCAGACTCCCTTACAAGCAGCGGGCATGAGATTTCACAGAAATATATCCAGGCTCTCTTTGGTTCCACGCAACGACGTTTGAAACCTTTCCACGACTAAATTAGCAGTACTACTGCTCACTTCGTGGGAGATTACTTCTTCAGTAGTCCTTGTGAAGCTCGTGACTATTCATAAACAATAAACATTTAATTACTTAAAGTTTTAGTTATTTGCTACACAAGAAACTATCGTTAGTTAATACTTCCACTATACCTACCAGCACGAATATTATCATGCCTTTCATGTTATGCATCATGCTGATTCGGAGACTAACCGCATGGCTCCTCAGTCTATTGCCACACAGCCTACGACGTTCTGTGAGGCCTCCGCACTAGACTTTGCCACTGTTCCTATGTTTCGATACAGTGTATCGATACGTGGAACTGTTTCAGTGTTTCGGAACGGCTGTGGTTCACTGTTCCGAAACAGTGGTGTTTCATTCCGCCCCTGTTTCGGATAACCGCACCAGATTCGATCTCGAGCCAGACACAGAAACTGTATCGTTGTTTCAAAATAAGGCTGTTTCAGTCCACCTGCGCTTGGAACGGACTAATTGTATCGAAACAGTGATGTTTCTTCATTCCGCTCTGTGTCGCACGAGATCGGGCTCGGCACAGATACTGAAACACAACATAACACTTCATGAAACACTTTCAAGAGGGTCGAATTCTTTTTGACAAGCAATAGAATGAAGCTTAAGATATCGGAAAATAAAGCTTAGTTTCTAGCTGACTGTCCTATTACGAAATGGCGTAACATCTGCTACTAACCAAACAATGAAACAACGCATACTACACTCCTGGAAATTGAAATAAGAACACCGTGAATTCATTGTCCCAGGAAGAGGAAACTTTATTGACACATTCCTGGGGTCAGATACATCACATGATCACACTGACAGAACCACAGGCACATAGACACAGGCAACAGAGCATGCACAATGTCGGCACTAGTGCAGTGTATATCCACCTTTCGCAGCAATGCAGGCTGCTATTCTCCCATGGAGACGATCGTAGAGATGCTGGATGTAGTCCTGTGGAACGGCTTGCCATGCCATTTCCACCTGGCGCCTCAGTTGGACCAGCGTTCGTGCTGGACGTGCAGACCGCGTGAGACGACGCTTCATCCAGTCCCAAACATGCTCAATGGGGGACAGATCCGGAGATCTTGCTGGCCAGGGTAGTTGACTTACACCTTCTAGAGCACGTTGGGTGGCACGGGATACATGCGGACGTGCATTGTCCTGTTGGAACAGGAAGTTCCCTTGCCGGTCTAGGAATGGTAGAACGATGGGTTCGATGACGGTTTGGATGTACCGTGCACTATTCAGTGTCCCCTCGACGATCACCAGTGGTGTACGGCCAGTGTAGGAGATCGCTCCCCACACCATGATGCCGGGTGTTGGCCCTGTGTGCCTCGGTCGTATGCAGTCCTGATTGTGGCGCTCACCTGCACGGCGCCAAACACGCATACGACCATCATTGGCACCAAGGCAGAAGCGACTCTCATCGCTGAAGACGACACGTCTCCATTCGTCCCTCCATTCACGCCTGTCGCGACACCACTGGAGGCAGGTTGCACGATGTTGGGGCGTGAGCGGAAGACGGCCTAACGGTGTGCGGGACCGTAGCCCAGCTTCATGGAGACGGTTGCGAATGGTCCTCGCCGATACCCCAGGAGCAACAGTGTCCCTAATTTGCTGGGAAGTGGCGGTGCGGTCCCCTATGGCACTGCGTAGGATCCTACGGTCTTGGCGTGCATCCGTGCGTCGCTGCGGTCCGGTCCCAAGTCGACGGGCACGTGCACCTTCCGCCGACCACTGGCGACAACATCGATGTACTGTGGAGACCTCACGCCCCACGTGTTGAGCAATTCGGCGGTACGTCCACCCGGCCTCCCGCATGCCCACTATACGCCCTCGCTCAAAGTCCGTCAACTGCACATACGGTTCACGTCCACGCTGTCGCGGCATGCTACCAGTGTTAAAGACTGCGATGGAGCTCCATATGCCACGGCAAACTGGCTGACACTGACGGTGGCGGTGCACAAATGCTGCGCAGCTAGCGCCATTCGACGGCCAACACCGCGGTTCCTGGTGTGTCCGCTGTGCCGTGCGTGTGATCATTGCTTGTACAGCCCTCTCGCAGCGTCCGGAGCAAGTATGGTGGGTCTGACACACCGGTGTCAATGTGTTCTTTTTTCCATTTCCAGGAGTGTATTCCCATTCAAAATAATAAATATGTGAAAATCATTCGATTAAATTACACTTTTTTTATAACATACGCTTCTCTGTTCATGTACAGTAATCGTATTAAGAAACGCAAGTGAGCCTACAACATTTTGAATAAAAAAAAGGCTTAGAGTGACAGTTATTAGACATATACATAAATTTGATCTAGGTATAGTTGCAAGCAATCTGTTTGACATATCGCTGATGGTTTAATGGTGAACGGGAAGGGCTGGGAAGAGTGGTGACTTTATAGTAAAGGTTCGAAACACCTTGAAAGACAAAATTTTTTTCTGTTATATTTTGTTATTTATTCGAATTATTTGGCGTTATTTGTGAGTCTATAGTCACTGTGCCTATTATCCACAATGATTCCCTTTGTGTGTATGGAAATTAGCAGGATGGGTATACTACTCATACTAACGGAATGTGGGAATCCCAGTAGCATATCCGTTGTCTCTGCAGTTTGCTCCTACCTCCAGTTCCGTTCGTGGTGGTTCTTCTGTCTTCAGCTATGGCTGTCCTCAGCCAATTGAAAAGTATGAAAGTCACACAACACGAAAGCAGCGCATTTCCTGCAGGAAATACGAAACTGCCAAGACGCCCAGGTGATAGTTTCATACTTTCTGCGAAATGATTAGCGCTCTCGCACCTCATTTGTGTTTATATGGACATACTTATACAGTAGACATTCAAGATGATTAAATGTGTACGTTTATTAGATTACAAAACACAAACTGTTTCACTGTTTCGAAACAGCGTATCGAAACATTACATTGTACTGTTTCATTTGTTTCGAAACAGTTAAGTGTTTCAGTTTGCCCATCTCTACTCCGCACCATCTACATCTACATTTATACTCCGCAAGCCACCCAACAGTGCGTAGCGGAGGGCACTTTACGTGCCATTGTCATTACCTCCCTTTCCTATTCCAGTCGCGTATGGTTCGCGGGAAGAACGACTGCCGGAAACCCTCCGTGCGCGCTCGAATAGCTCTAATTTTACATTCGTGATCTCCTCGGGAGGTATAAGTAGGGGGAAGCAATATATTCGATACCTCATTCAGAAACGCACCCTCTCGAAACCTGGATAGCAAGCTACACCGCGATGCAGAGCGCCTCTCTTGCAGAGTCTGCCACTTGAGTTTGCTAAATATCTCCGTAACGCTATCACGCTTACCAAATAACCCTGTGACGAAACGCGCCGCTCTTCTTTGGATCTTCTCTATCTCCTCTGTCAACCCGACCTGGTACGGATCCCACACTGATGAGCAATACTCAAGTATAGGTCGAACGAGTGTTCTGTAAGCCACCTCCTTTGTTGATGGACTACATTTTCTAAGGACTCTCCCAATGAATCTCAACCTGGCACCCGCCTTACCAACAATTAATTTTATATGATCATTCCACTTCAAATCGTTCCGTACGCATACTCCCAGATATTTTACAGAAGTAACTGCTACCAGTGTTTGCTCCGCTATCATATGATCATACAATAAAGGATCCTTCTTTCTATGTATTCGCAGTACATTACATTTGTCTATGTTAAGGGTCAGTTGTCACTCCCTGCACCAAGTGCCTATCCACTGCAGATCTTCCAGCATTTCGCCGCAATTTTCTAATGCTGAAACTTGTCTGTATACTACAGCATCATCCGCGAAAAGCCGCATAGAACTTCCGACACTATCTACTAGGTCATTTATATACACTCCTGGAAATGGAAAAAAGAACACATTGACACCGGTGTCTCAGACCCACCATACTTGCTCCGGACACTGAGAGAGGGCTGTACAAGCAATGATCACACGCACGGCACAGCGGACACACCAGGAACCGCGGTGTTGGCCGTCGAATGGCGCTAGCTGCGTAGCATTTGTGCACCGCCGCCGTCAGTGTCAGCCAGTTTGCCGTGGCATACGGAGCTCCATCGCAGTCTTTAACACTGGTAGCATGCCGCGACAGCGTGGACGTGAACCGTATGTGCAGTTGACGGACTTTGAGCGAGGGCGTATAGTGGGCATGCGGGAGGCCGGGTGGACGTACCGCCGAATTGCTCAACACGTGGGGCGTGAGGTCTCCACAGTACATCGATGTTGTCGCCAGTGGTCGGCGGAAGGTGCACGTGCCCGTCGACCTGGGACCGGACCGCAGCGACGCACGGATGCACGCCAAGACCGTAGGATCCTACGCAGTGCCGTAGGGGACCGCACCGCCACTTCCCAGCAAATTAGGGACACTGTTGCTCCTGGGGTATCGGCAAGGACCATTCGCAACCGTCTCCATGAAGCTGGGCTACGGTCCCGCACACCGTTAGGCCGTCTTCCGCTCACGCCCCAACATTGTGCAGCCCGCCTCCAGTGGTGTCGCGACAGGCGTGAATGGAGGGACGAATGGAGACGTGTCGTCTTCAGGGATGAGAGTCGCTTCTACCACTGGTGGTCGTCGAGGGGACACTGAATAGTGCACGGTACATCCAAACCGTCATCGAACCCATCGTTCTACCATTCCTAGACCGGCAAGGGAACTTGCTGTTCCAACAGGACAATGCACGTCCGCATGTATCCCGTGCCACCCAACGTGCTCTAGAAGGTGTAAGTCAACTACCCTGGCCAGCAAGATCTCCGGATCTGTTCCCCATTGAGCATGTTTGGGACTGGATGAAGCGTCGTCTCACGCGGTCTGCACGTCCAGCACGAACGCTGGTCCAACTGTGGCGCCAGGTGGAAATGGAATGGCAAGCCGTTCCACAGGACTACATCCAGCATCTCTACGATCGTCTCCATGGGAGAATAGCAGCCTGCATTGCTGCGAAAGGTGGATATACACTGTACTAGTGCCGACATTGTGCATGCTCTGTTGCCTGTGTCTATGTGCCTGTGGTTCTGTCAGTGTGATCATGTGATGTATCTGACCCCAGGAATGTGTCAATAAAGTTTCCCCTTCCTGGGACAATGAATTCACGGTGTTCTTATTTCAATTTCCAGGAGTGTATATTGTGAAAAGCAATGGTCCCATAACACGCCAGAGGTTACTTTAACGTCTGTAGACGTCTCTCCATTGAGAACAACATGCTGTGTTCTGTTTGCTAAAAACTCTTCAGTCCAGCCACACAGCTGGTCTGATATTCCGTAGGCTCTTACTTTATCAGGCGACAGTGCGGAACTGTATCGAACGCTTCCCGGAAGTCAAGGAAAATGGCATCTACCTGGGAGTCTGTATCTAATATTTTCTGGGTCTCATGAACAAATAAAGCGACCTGGGTCTCACACGATCGCTGTTTCCGGAATCCATGTTGATTCCTACAGAGTAGATTCTGGGTTTCCAGAAATGACATGATACACGAGCAAAAAACATGTTCTAAAATTCTACAACATATCGATGTCAGAGATATAGGCCTATAGTTTTGTGCATCTGCTCGACGACCCTTCTTGAAAACTGGGACTAGCTGTGCACTTTTCCAATCACAGCATGATACAAAGTGCCATATACACTCCAAGTCAACAATTCTGCAAACCTAATCACTTTCGTAGTGCCATGTGCTTCACCTGTGGCATTAAGTTCATTGTGTTTTACTTGGAGTTGTTATTTTGACAAAAGTTAGTGAACTACACATCTCAGTTAAAATACGAGTCACAACAAAATCTAATACTTGACAAAAGAAGTGAAGCACCCAGAAGACATGATCGGACGTCAATGTAAATTCGTACAACTACATACCATCGTCGGGTGTGTAAATGATTCAGAGATGCAGTTTTCTGTGCCGACCGCGAGACAGGACTAGTGTTGTTCATGTTTACTGTTGTTACCAGGCCTCGTAGAGTATATAAAGGACGGAACAGCGTCAGATGTTGAGAGATCACTGAGGTCACAGAGATGCCGCTTATTCGTGTGAGACAGTATTATCAGAACCTGACTGAGTGTGTAGGCAACTTTATCGGCCTTCATTTGGCCAGCTGGTCGAACAGCCATATTAGCAGAACATTCTTATGAGGCAGCAGCTCGATGTTGGACAGCATGGGAACTTGAGGGCAGCAACCTCGTCGGAATCTTCCGGTCGGCCAAGTTTGACCACCACAATGGATGGTGACCATATTGTGTAATCCGGCACATCGTGACCAGATCAAACCTGCGCCTGTCATCCGAAAGCAAATAGTGTACTCCGCGCAACATTCTCTATGATCCCAGTATTTACAGTGGCTCTACGCAGTTCTGTTGTGGTAGGAACCCACCGTTCGCCACATAATACCCAACTACGGTATTACTGTCCCATGCGTAAGATGGCGTTAAGCCGCAACACAAACGGCTACTTCTGGAGTGGTGCAGTCACCAAAAGCCTAGAATGCTAATGAATGGCGTTGGTCATCTATGAATCGCGGTTCTGCGCTATCTCAGATTATCATCGTCGGCGATTATTTCATTCCATTCTTCTAGCGTTTTTGAGACGTGCCGTGGTGCTACCCCTGGCGGAATGGTGTGGGAAGTCATCGAGTATGGTTCAAATGGCTCTAAGCACTACGGGACTTAACATCTGAGGTCATCAGTCCCCTAGACTTAGAACTACTTAAACCTAACTAACCTAATGACGCCGCACACATCAATGCCCGAGGCAGGATTCGAACCTGCCACAGCGCATCGAGTATGACTTCAGGTCGAATCTGGTAGTGACTAAGCGAACTGTAACGGCACAGCGTGTGTCATCGACGTCCTGCGTCTTCGTGTGTTACCTTTCATGAGACAGTATAGTGACGCCGTTTTTCAACAAGACACTGCTCGTCTACGTGTCACTATGAACTACCTTCGTGATGTTGAGGTACTCCCGTGGCCAGCATGAACCCCAGATCTCTCCCGGACAGAAGACGTGCGGGACCAGAACGGGCGTCAACTCCGTCCCATTGCTAATATCCCAGATATCAAGGACCAATTACAACAATTGTGAGCCAGCTTGGCTCGGGGGAGGATACAAAGGCTTTATGGCATCCTTCCCTACCGAGTCTCTCCAAGAAACCAGGCCAGAGAGAGGTGCAACGTCAACTGATAAACTGGCTCATACTGCCAAGTTCTTTGTATGTCTTTTGTTGTAGCTCTTCAGATGTAGATTTTGTCGGAATGGCGATTAGGTTTTGGCATCTCTGGCTAGTGACTAAATTAATGATTCGTTGTTTCACTCTCTAACTCCTTCCAGTAATTACTGCGGTGCCTCCAATGGAAAGCTCCAGAAACAGATCTCATACAAAATAAATTTCCTACGTAGCTTATCACTTTCACTGGTCGAGCTTGCGATACGTGCACCAGACTTTCCCTGCAAGTTTTCTGCTAATTTCTAATTTTTTTACATTTATTTTGTCTTTTCTCTGCTTTAGCTAGGAACCTTTGTGATGTAGTTTATTTATTATTTTTAGTGAAATGTTTGAGACAAATGTATAAAAAAATTCTCGCCTTACGTTTCGGGACACAGTTTCAGTAGTCGAGGTCATAGCACGCTGTTGAGGTGAGCACTCGGTTGCAGGCAGCCAGTTAGATCTTGATAACTAAACGAAGGATATTTGTTTAAAGTACAGTATCATCGACAATTTGGTCATCAGGGACGAGCAGAAGCTCGGATCGGTGAAGAATGGAGGAGTAAATGGAACATCTTCTTTTAAAGAAACCATAACGGCGTGTAACTTAAGCGCTTAGACAAACAGGGGAAAAGGTAAATGTGGATTGCTGAACAGGGAATTTAAAGCAGTCTTCTCGAATGCGGATTCAGTCTCTTAATAATGGACCATTTGGCATCGTTGCTAAACACTTAAGGCTTCGTTATGTGATAGTCAAAGCGTGGGGAGGTGAATCCACACATTTCCTGGGTGCCAGCCTAAGCATTCACGTAATGTGCTAAAAGCCTAAATACTTCATAGTACCTTGTGTGTAGAACACAGGAGAGGACGTTGATCGTGATCCATTTCTCGGATGAGGATGTTAAGCCAGGCGATGCGAAGAGTTATGCGGCTTTAACACGGTACTCCGCTGGTGGCTGTGCCATTGGCTTTATATAAGAGCAAAAGGCCATGTCTTGGTACAAATTCCACCCAGACCGATCCATTTATTTCCATAAGTGTCAATAATGAGCTATGTAAAAGAAATTGAAATTAAAGGCTGTAACTACTGTCACTGTACTAGATGTGCAGTTTCCCATTGATATTAATTCCTGTCATGGTATTGTGTTCAGTTATCCAGTTATCAGAATTTCGTTTGTTCTTATAATATAGTAGACCTTAAAGTTCTTGTCTGAACAAAGGGACAGAAACTCCCGCTCCCAAAAGAACAAAAGCCTTTCGGTCACACTCCATCTTTCGGTTATTTTCTCGAAGTCCTCAGTAGCAGGAACCCGACTGTGGAATAACCTCCCGCATTATATCAGAGAACTGAATAACATACCCGGCTTCTGAATGCATTTAATGGCATGCCTACTAAATGAGCAAAAGGATTATCACTGTCCCTGTACACGCTCTTTACCCTTGTACAACCTACTTTCCAACAAGGTGTTTCTTATTTGCCAGTATTTTTAGCTGATGCAGTCTCCTTAAATTTCCTTTCCACACAACTCGCTATGTCACAAAACATCAGTTTTGTACATCTAGGAATTCTTCTTGTATCTACACTATATTATTACCATTATTTTCATTATTACTATTATCACTATTAGTGGCATCTGCTACAGTAGTACAAGTACTGCCAGTATTAACTTTATTAGTTCATAGTCAGTATAATTTACTCACTCTACCACTTCAGATACTCAAATCATTTTAATACTAGTTGTCACATTAAAATTGTTGTTGTAAGGAAACTTTGATGTAAAAATGTACTGTATGTGTGAAACCCTGGATTGAAGTAAGAGAGGGCCTGATGGCCCTAGTCAGATCAAATTAAACAAACAGAAGAACGGGCAGAAGATAGCAGTGTTACGTCCCAGTGACGTTAAGGTCATCATAGAGGGAGACGTGACCCCATGTAACTGGCCACGTACCACCTAGTAGCGTGTCTGAGGAGTGAAGCCGGCCGGTGTGGCCGAGCGGTTCTAGGCGCTACAGTCTGGAACCGCGCGACCGATACGGTCGCAAGTTCGAATCCTGCCTCGGGCACGGATGTGTGTGATGTGCTTAGGTAACTTAGGTTTAAATAGTTCTAAGTTCTAGGGGACTGATGACCACAGAAGTTAAGTCCCATAGTGCTCAGAGCCATTTGAACCATTTGAGGAGTGAATATTTATAGTGGCTCTGCGCAGTTTTGTTGTGACAGGTAAGTGGCGAATTAGCGCAGAGTTTGGCCAGAGCATTAAGAAACTGGCGGCTAACTTGCCCGCCGCAGGTTGTGAAGTCTGCATGGGGCAGGCTGACGGGAGGGAGGGAGGTGTTGTCACAACAATTACGAGTTCAGAATGTTGTACAGCTGCGATTCATCAGCGAATGAGTACAAGCAACTAGTGAATCGCTCAATGACTCTTTTACTTTTCAGCTGAATATAGGATGTTGCGTGAGTTTGAGAAGTATTAAAACTGTGTTCTGCATTGAGAAGAGACAACCCTGGGGCATTACCTTTCGCAAGAAACGCTGTTACCAACTGGCTCCAGGCGCGCCTCGCGGAATCAGACTGACTCTGCCGGCTCTCCTGGTACACTCGGGCTAGGGTGTCACTTCGGCCCAAAACTTAGAAGAAGTTGAAGCTTCATCATACAGCGTAGATTGCATTTTAAACTTTAAAAAAGAGAACAAGCTAGTTTTATGCAGAAATGCAGTAGTGGTCGATCGGGAAGCCATTGCCCTGTAGGACAACTGCGGGGACGTTCACGAAAAACACACTATTTAAAAGATGCACCAAATCCACAAAAATAAAGATACAGCAATTAAATTTTATACCACGGTTTATATGAAATTAACATATTTACTCTTAAGTAACTTGGATTGAATATACTTGACTTTTTATCGAATTTAAAAATTTTATATTAATATATATATATATATATATATATATATATATATATATATATATATATATATATACCTTCTTCTCAGAAACTATTCAAGAGATTTCGACAAAATTTTCTCTGTTTAATCTCAGTGCATATAGTAAGCCCCTCTCATGAGGTTTTTTTGAATATGCCGAATACGAGAATTTTAATAATTTTGTAAGTGTAATACAAAATTCAGGCAAAATTCGAAGCACTTTGGCCTATATCTCAGCTTTCACTAAGAACTTCAAAATTTACTCTTGAGACAACATTTATTGCATTTATAGAGATAAGTGTACAAAATTTCATAGTTCTAGCTTTAACATATTCTGAGAAAAAGGTGCATTAACTATAAAAAAACGAAATTTTTAAGAAATGCAATTTGAAATCCAATCTAACGTTTTTTCTTCTGTCGTCTCTTCAGAAGGCCCTAGATATGTATTCAGGGCTTCTCTTTTGGTTTCTTGTTTTCTGCCTTCTTTTATTTACCACGTCTTCAACTAACTTTTCAGCTGCAGAGAGGCGCTGTAAATCTATTTTTCTCAAGATGTCTTAAGTGAAATTTCTTATCTCAAAGCTCATTCTCTCTAATACCTTCATCCTCCCTACATTCCCATCATTAAATACAAGAACTGCATCGCCATTCTGACATCTATCGCAGATGTGGAAAAACAATTATTGCTTCTTCATACACAAAGCAGCTGATTTGTTATTGTTTGTAAGATACGGAACAGAGTCAAAGATTATCTATGAAACCACAGAGCACATGTCACAGGCTTCTAGATGTATCCTGTGCAAGTTTGCATGAATGTAATCTTCAAAATCATTTTCACCAAGCTAGTATTGCTATTCTGACAATTGTAAGAGATGAAAATGTGGGAAAACAAGAATTGATTTTTCATGAACAGAGCAGCTGGATTGTTCATGTTTGTAAGATACGGAACAGAATCAAAGACAATCTATAAAAGCAAAGAGTATGTATCGGTAGTTTGCATGAAAGTAATCCATGGAATCGCTGTTCACCCAGCTAGTATTGAAGTGTTGCTTCAAAAGCGGGTGTGGCAGAAGGATCACGTCACATATTTATTTATTTTCAGACACACTGGATGTGACTTTGAGAGGTGACATGAGCCCCCTCTCATATTTCTATCTTACTCTGAGTAATTCGATTTTCGTCTCTGCCCGCATCTCGTGGTCGTGCAGTAGCGTTCTCGCTTCCCACGCCCGGGTTCCCGGGTTCGATTCCCGGCGGGGTCAGGGATTTTCTCTGCCTCGTGATGGCTGGGTGTTGTGTGCTGTCCTTAGGTTAGTTAGGTTTAAGTTGTTCTAAGTTCTAGGGGACTGATGACCATAGATGTTAAGTTCCATAGTGCTCAGAGCCATTTGAACCATTTTTTTTTTTCGTCTCTAGTTGCATGCAGTGAAAAGTTGCTATTCCTTCACATGTGAACTTCCCACGCAGTGTCTCTCATCGCCCGCGTGGTCCGGTGACAGGCGGGTTCTGCTGATCTTGAAAGGGTTAAGCCGACGGGTGTGAGGGAGTCGAGTGGATGCTTTCCAGACGCTGACATTGTCATAAGAGCGGAGGCGACATGCCCACAGGGGCCTGACGGAGCAGCTGGGCTAGAGATTCCATTACTTCGCAGAAACTTAGTGAAAACACTTTCTGGCGGGCTACCAGCGAGGCGTGGGAATGAATTGTGTTCCCAGACAGTCTTGGCGGGCAAATTCCCGCGTTTTCTGCAAAATCATAACTGTGATAGCTCTGAGACGTAGCAAAATCGGCGCAGAAATTGGCGCCAAGTAACTCCATTGATGGAATAGTAGTGTGTTGGCAATAGAGTGGAATTTTCCGCCAGTTTTAGAGTTGCTGATCGTTTACCCACGGCCACTGTCGTGGGAGCAGGAATCTTCTGTGTTCGGCTTGTACGGGTGCTCTTGAGAGGGTCGGATCTCGCCTTTCGGTCGGAGTAGGTTACAAGACTGAGCTCTCGCTGCTCTGGACAGCCTACCTTCCGTTGGCTGTCTAATATACTTTCATTTAATTATAACTGTTTGACGAAGTTGCTGAAGTTTCGACTTCAACGTAACTTTCCGAGTACAGTTGGCAATTGAGCGTTCTGCGTACAAGCGGCCTACGTTGTCCATCTTGAGCAGTTTTGGCTGAAGTTGACTGTATCGGAGTTACTGCGTGACTTCGCTTGTTAAAATCACTCACTGTACCATCACTGATTGTGTGGCAGGCCTTCTTCGTCTCCCTCAGAGGCGCATTTGTATTGATAGGAAGTCTTTAGTCTGGAACAACCAGACCAGGATAATTTGTTTCAGACTATACTCGTGACATTATCGTCACCAGGACGGGACGTCGAAGCAATCAGCCATCGCCTCAGGCACGCCAGATCGTGTCCTTGCAGTTAAGAAGACAGCTTCGTAATTTATGTCCGCTGCACCGGCAGATTAGGGAATTTTGCTAGGTGATAATCACAGCTCAGCAGAGCCCGTCTGTTCGTCTTTTCTAACTTTGTTCTGTCTTGGGTGTTCATTGTCTGAGTTCTCACTACTGTAGTAGCAATTAATGTTGGGTTGGCTGGGTGTTTCTCTTAAGATCTGAGTTGCAAGGAATTGGCTCCACATACCACATCGTCATAAATGTCACAATCTAGTTTATGGACAACGTCACCTTCACAGCATTTGTTTGAGTATCCAATTTGATGTATTGTAAATGTTTCATGTGTTTTGTTTATGATTTTGAGGTCTATAATAAATCAAATAGTTTTTTTGGACAGAACTTTCATTCTGTTGATCGGTAGAGCAACCCTTTCATTTCTCACTACGTTAATGAAACTTTCCTTTATCAAATTAATTTCTATCAAATTAAATTATTGCACGTGCCAAACTCTTTTCTACTCCACTTGGCAGGGCCGATGACAATCAGTTCGCGTTTCTTCTTAATCCATGTACAATTTAGTGTTAAATACACTGCTAGCCCCGTCACCTCACAACATGATGCAGAATGCCTATTGCCCTCCTGCTGGGGTTGTCGACAGTGGGAATACCCATTTTCAGTGCAGTGTGGAACACATTACGTAATAGTGGGTTGGTATGTAAGTTCGTCCCCCCCATGAACCATGGACCTTGCCGTTGGTGGGGAGGCTTGTGTGCCTCAGCGATACAAATAGCCGTACCGTAGGTACAACTACAACGGAGGGGTATCTGTTGAGAGGCCAGACAAACGTGTGGTTCCTGAAGAGGGGCAGCAGCCTTTTCAGTAGTTGCAAGGGCAACAGTCTGGATGATTGACTGATCTGGCCTTGTAACAATAACCAAAACGGCCTTGCTGTGCTGGTACTGCGAACGGCTGAAAGCAAGGGGAAACTACGGCCGTAATTTTTCCCGAGGGCATGCAGCTTTACTGTATGATTAAATGATGATGGCGTCCTCTTGGGTAAAATATTCCGGAGGTAAAATAGTCCCCCATTCGGATCTCCGGGCGGGGACTACTCAAGAGGATGTCGTTATCAGGAGAAAGAAAACTGGCGTTCTACGGATCGGAGCGTGGAATGTCAGATCCCTTAATCGGGCAGGTAGGTTAGAAAATTTAAAAAGGGAAATGGATAGGTTAAAGTTAGATATAGTGGGAATTAGTGAAGTTCGGTGGCAGGAGGAACAAGACTTCTGGTCAGGTGACTACAGGGTTATAAACACAAAGTCAAATAGGGGTAATGCAGGAGTAGGTTTAATAATGAATAGGAAAATAGGAATGCGGGTAAGCTACTACAAACAGCATAGTGAACGCATTATTGTGGCCAAGATAGATACGAAGCCCACACCTACTACAGTAGTACAAGTTTATATGCCAACTAGCTCTGCAGATGACGAAGAAATTGAAGAAATGTATGATGAAATAAAAGAAATTATTCAGATAGTGAAGGGAGACGCAAATTTAATACTCATGGGTGACTGGAATTCGAGTGTAGGAAAAGGGAGAGAAGGAAACGTAGTAGGTGAATATGGATTGGGGCTAAGAAATGAAAGAGGAAGCCGCCTGGTAGAATTTTGCGCAGAGCACAGCTTAATCATAGCTAACACTTGGTTTAAGAATCATGATAGAAGGTTGTATACATGGAAGAACCCTGGAGATACTAAAAGGTATCAGATAGATTATATAATGGTAAGACAGAGATTTAGGAACCAGGTTTTAAATTGTAAGACATTTCCAGGGGCAGATGTGGACTCTGACCACAATTTATTGGTTATGACCTGTAGATTAAAACTGAAGAAACTGCAAAAAGGTGGGAATTTAAGGAGATGGGACCTGGATAAACTGAAAGAACCAGAGGTTGTACAGAGTTTCAGGGAGAGCATAAGGGAACAATTGACAGGAATGGGGGAAAGAAATACAGTAGAAGAAGAATGGGTAGCTTTGAGGGATGAAGTAGTGAAGGCAGCAGAGGATCAAGTAGGTAAAAAGAAGAGGGCTAGTAGAAATCCTTGGGTAACAGAAGAAATATTGAATTTAATTGATGAAAGGAGAAAATATAAAAATGCAGTAAGTGAAGCAGGCAAAAAGGAATACAAACGTCTCAAAAATGAGATCGACAGGAAGTGCAAAATGGCTAAGCAGGCATGGCTAGAGGACAAATGTAAGGATGTGGAGGCTTATCTCACTAGGGGTAAGATAGATACTGCCTACAGGAAAATTAAAGAGACCTTTGGAGATAAGAGAACCACTTGTATGAACATCAAGAGCTCAGATGGAAACCCAGTTCTTAGCAAAGAAGGGAAAGCAGAAAGGTGGAAGGAGTATATACAGGGTCTATACAAGGGCGATGCACTTGAGGACAATATTATGGAAATGGAAGAGGATGTAGATGAAGATGAAATGGGAGATGCGATACTGCGTGAAGAGTTTGACAGAGCACTGAAAAACCTGAGTCGAAACAAGGCCCCCGGAGTAGACAACATTCCATTGGAACTACTGACGGCCTTGGGAGAGCCAGTCCTGACAAAACTCTACCATCTGGTGAGCAAGATGTATGAAACAGGCGAAATACCCTCAGACTTCAAGAAGAATATAATAATTCCAATCCCAAAGAAAGCAGGTGTTGACAGATGTGAAAATTACCGAACAATCAGTTTAATAAGCCACAGCTGCAAAATACTAACACGAATTCTTTACAGACGAATGGAAAAACTAGTAGAAGCCGATCTCGGGGAAGATCAGTTTGGATTCCGTAGAAATACTGGAACACGTGAGGCAATACTGACCCTACGACTTATCTTAGAAGAAAGATTAAGGAAAGGCAAACCTACGTTCCTAGCATTTGTAGACTTAGAGAAAGCTTTTGACAATGTTGACTGGAATACTCTCTTTCAAATTCTAAAGGTGGCAGGGGTAAAATACAGGGAGCGAAAGGCTATTTACAGTTTGTATAGAAACCAGATGGCTGTTATAAGAGTCGAGGGGCATGAAAGAGAAGCAGTGGTTGGGAAGGGAGTAAGACAGGGTTGTATCCTCTCCCCGATGCTATTCAATCTGTATATTGAGCAAGCAGTAAAGGAAACAAAAGAAAAATTCGGAGAAGGCATTAAAATCCATGGAGAAGAAACAAAAACTTTGAGGTTCGCCGATGACATTGTAATTCTGTCAGAGACAGCAAAGGACTTGGAAGAGCAGTTGAACGGAATGGATAGTGTCTTGAAGGGAGGATATAAGATGAACATCAACAAAAGCAAAACGAGGATAATGGAATGTAGTCGAATTAAGTCGGGTGATGCTGTGGGTATTAGATTAGGAAATGAGGCACTTAAAGTAGTAAAGGAGTTTTGCTATTTGGGGAGCAAAATAACTGATGATGGTCGAAGTAGAGAGGATATAAAATGTAGACTGGCAATGGCAAGGAAAGCGTTTCTGAAGAAGAGAAATTTGTTAACATCGAGTATAGGTTTAAGTGTCAGGAAGTCATTTCTGAAAGTATTTGTATGGAGTGTAGGCATGTATGGAAGCGAAACATGGACGATAAATACACTCCTGGAAATGGAAAAAAGAACACATTGACACCGGTGTGTCACACCCACCATACTTGCTCCGGACACTGCGAGAGGGCTGTACAAGCAATGATCACACGCACGGCACAGCGGACACACCAGGAACCGCGGTGTTGGCCGTCGAATGGCGCTAGCTGCGCAGCATTTGTGCACCGCCGCCGTCAGTGTCAGCCACTTTGCCGTGGCATACGGAGCTCCATCGCAGTCTTTAACACTGGTAGCATGCCGCGACAGCGTGGACGTGAACCGTATGTGCAGTTGACGGACTTTGAGCGAGGGCGTATAGTGGGCATGCGGGAGGCCGGGTGGACGTACCGCCGAATTGCTCAACACGTGGGGCGTGAGGTCTCCACAGTACATCGATGTTGTCGCCAGTGGTCGGCGGAAGGTGCACGTGCCCGTCGACCTGGGACCGGACAGCAGCGACGCACGGATGCTCGCCAAGACCGTAGGATCCTACGCAGTGCCGTAGGGGACCGCACCGCCACTTCCCAGCAAATTAGGGACACTGTTGCTCCTGGGGTATCGGCGAGGACCATTCGCAATCGTCTCCATGAAGCTGGGCTACGGTCCCGCACACCGTTAGGCCGTCTTCCGCTCACGCCCCAACATCGTGCAGCCCGCCTCCAGTGGTGTCGCGACAGGCGTGAATGGAGGGACGAATGGAGACGTGTCGTCTTCAGCGATGAGAGTCGCTTCTGCCTTGGTGCCAATGATGGTCGTATGCGTGTTTGGCGCCGTGCAGGTGAGCGCCACAATCAGGACTCCATACGACCGAGGCACACAGGGCCAACACCCGGCATCATGGTGTGGGGAGCGATCTCCTACACTGGCCGTAAACCACTGGTGATCGTCGAGGGGACACTGAATAGTGCACGGTACATCCAAACCGTCATCGAACCCATCCTTCTACCATTCCTAGACCGGCAAGGGAACTTGCTGTTCCAACAGGACAATGTACGTCCGCATGTAGCCCGTGCAACCCAACGTGCTCTAGAAGGTGTAAGTCAACTACCCTGGCCAGCAAGATCTCCGGATCTGTCCCCCATTGAGCATGTTTGGGACTGGATGAAGCGTCCTCTCACGCGGTCTGCACGTCCAGCACGAACGCTGGTCCAACTGAGGCGCCAGGTGGAAATGGCATGGCAAGCCGTTCCACAGGACTACATCCAGCATCTCTACGATCGTCTCCATGGGAGAATAGCAGCCTGCATTGCTGCGAAAGGTGGATATACACTGTACTAGTGCCGACATTGTGCATGCTCTGTTGCCTGTGTCTATGTGCCTGTGGTTCTGTCAGTGTGATCATGTGATGTATCTGACCCCAGGAATGTGTCAATAAAGTTTCCCCTTCCTGGGACAATGAATTCACGGTGTTCTTATTTCAATTTCCAGGAGTGTAGTTTGGACAAGAAGAGAATAGAAGCTTTCGAAATGTGGTGCTACAGAAGAATGCTGAAGATTAGGTGGGTGGATCACATAACTAATGAGGAAGTATTGAATAGGATTGGGGAGAAGAGAAGTTTGTGGCACAACTTGACCAGAAGAAGGGATCGGTTGGTAGGACATGTTCTGAGGCATCAAGGGATCACCAATTTAGTATTGGAGGGCAGCGTGGAGGGTAAAAATCGTAGGGGGAGACCAAGAGATGAATACACTAAGCAGATTCAGAAAGATGTAGGTTGCAGTAGGTACTGGGAGATGAAGAAGCTTGCACAGGATAGAGTAGCATGGAGGGCTGCATCAAACCAGTCTCAGGACTGAAGACCACAACAACAAGAACATGTAAGTTCGTAGCGTTTTCCCGTAAGTTTAATGAACACAGCCTCTACAAAAAACAGAGACTTTAGTCATCAATAATTTATTCTCCTTCACTACTTCAATAGTCTGCCAATTACGCAGTAACTTTTGGATTCCGCGACTGTAAATTACGCCGATTCGAGGCGAAGTCGGCGAACCGTGTACAGGGCGCAGTTTCGCCCGGAAAGGAAGTCCCTAGAAGTTTGTTCGACAGAAGGGGAATATGTGAAAATCTCAGGACGCAAGATCAGTTAACCCAACTCCTTTATACTGTTTTTTGTCACTCGAGTACAATGCAGGCGGCTGTTATTGCGGAGTAGCGTCACCTGACACAGTGTTTCTAGTCGTAGTTCTTCGAGTGCGTCTGCAAGTGTTCTCAGTTGTTGATAGTAAATGTCAGCAGTGATGGTTACACCTCGGAAAGGCAATCCGCAGTACACCACTCCGTCGCTGTTCCACCAGATGCATAACGTTATTTTTTGTGGATGCGGGCAGATCTTTATACAGGGAATTGTTGCTTTGTCTGGGTTCAACATTCGTTTCTGTTTCGTATCTTAGTATAAAGACATCATTTCTCGTCACCAGTAACGGTACAGAATAGGGGTCGTCGGTATTGTTCACGAGCCAGTTGATGACGAGCAATGACCACTCACTGATATTTATGATTTTGGCTCAGAGAATGCGGTACCCATACCCCGACTTTTTATCCTTCCCCACTGCATGCAAACGTCGAACGATGGTGTAATGATCACACTTCATCGCATTTGCCAGTTCTCGAGCGCAGTATGTGGATCATTGTGGAGCAATACGTTTAGAAGATGCTTATGAAGCCCCATAGGTCTTTCCGAAAGGGGAGAATCGCTTAAGTCAAAACGATCCTCCTCAGAGCGAGAAAATTGTCTTCTTCCTGTGTTATGTCCCAATTGCAGTATCCTCATACACGGCGCAAATGTTTCTGTCTAACTGCTGTTGTCACCGCTCTGTTGAACCCAAACAGAAGAATTTGTCGGAAATGTTCCGATTTGTTCACTTGTCACTCCGTTTTCTAGCGTCCACAGCTCTGCTCACTATCTCAAAATGACAGTATGTAAACTCAAATAGCAACAGTGAGTTACAAATAAAAAACGACACTCGAAAAAATAAACCCGTACCAACTGGAATATCAATATGCAAAACAGATATGCAACGAACTTATGCATTAACCTAGTATCTGCGACAAGCTACACTACTGGCCATTAAAATTGCTACACCAAGAGGAAATGCAGATGATGAACAGGTATACATTGGACAAACATATTATTCTAGAACTGACATGCGATTACATTTTCACGCAATTTGGGTGCATAGATCCTGAGAAATCATTATCCAGAAAAACCACCTCTGGCCGTAATAATGGCCTTGATACGCCTGGGCATTGAGTCAAACAGAGCTTGGATGGCGTGTACAGATACAGCTGCCCATGCAGCTTCAACACGATGCCACAATTCATCAAGAGTAGTGACTGGCGTATTGTGAAGAGCCAGTTGCTCGGCCACCATTGACCAGATGTTGTCAATTGGTGAGAGATCTGGAGAATGTGCTGGCCAGGGCAGCAGTCGAACATTTTCTGTATCCAGTAAGGCCGGTACAGGACCTGCAACATGCGGTCGTGCATTATCCCGCTGAAATGTAGGGTTTCGCAGGGATCGAATGAATGGTAGAGCCACGGGCCGTAACGGATCTGAAATGTAACCGTTCACTGTTCAAAGTGCCGTCAATGCGAACAAGAGGTGACCGAGACGTGTAACCAATGGCACCCCATACCATCACGCCGGGGGATACGCCAGTATGGCGATGACGAATACACGCTTCCAATGTGCGTTCATCGCGATGTCGCCAAACACGGATGCGATCATCATGATGCTGTAAACAGATCCTGGATTCATCCGAAAAAATGACGTTTTGCCATTCGTGCACACAGGTTCGTCGTTGAGTACACCGTCGCAGGCGCTCCTGTCTGTGATGCAGCGTCAAGGGTAAACGCAGCCATGGTTTCCGAGCTGATATTCCATGCTGCTGCAAACGTCGTCGAACTTTTCGTGCAGATGGTTGTTGTGTTGCAAATGTCCCCATCTGTTGACTCAGGGATTTAGACGTGGCTACACGATCCGTTACAGTCATGCGGATAAGATGCCTGTCATGTCTGCTGCTAGAGATGCGAGGCCGTTGGGATCCAGCATGGCGTTCCGTATTACCCTCCTGAACCCACCGATTGCAGATTCTGCTAACGATCATTGGATCTCGACCAGCGCGAGGAGCAATGTCGCGAGACGATAAGCCGCAATCCCGATAGGCTACAATCTGATCTTTATCAAAGTTGGAAACGTGATGGTACGCATTTCTCCTCCTTACACGATGCATCACAACAACTTTTCACCAGGCAACGCCGGTAAACTGCTGTTTGTGTTCGAAACTTTCCTCATGTCAGCACGTTGTAGGTGTCGCCACCGGCGCCAACCTTGTGTGAATGCTCTGAAAAGCTAATCATTCGCATATCACAGCATCTTCTTCCTGTCGGGTAAATTTCTCGTCTGTAGCACGTCATCTTCGTGGTGTAGCAGTTTTAATGGCCAGTACTGTATGTATCTGGAAGGTACGTTACTAGGCCCGTGGCCGTTTTTAACGATTCATGTGCCCGCGGTGCATTTGCAGTGCCGAAAGCTCGCCAGCCATCTGTATCGCCCTTGTCCACGGCTGGCAGAGCGCGCGTGGGCCGCCGACCTTGGCGCTGCAGGCCAACTGGAAACGGACTCTGCGCCGCCGGCGCCGCCTCCACTGCCTTTCACACAATGGCACGGGAAGCGTGATCCAGCGTTGCGGCCAGGCCGACAAGTTTGTCAGTGTAACTTTTCTAACTCCGACTTTTGCTGTTGCACATGGATTAAGAATAAATGCGAATTGACTGCAATCGACAATTGATTTATTGTGACTAAACTCAAAATAATAAACAAAACACATGAAACATTTACAATACGTCAAATTGGATACTCAAATAAATGCTGTGAAGGTGAAGTCCATAAACTAGATAGTGACATTTATGACCAAGTGGTATGTGGAGCCAATACCTTGCAACTCAAATCTTAAGAGAAACACCCAGCCAACACAACATTAATTGCTGCTACAGTAGTGAGACCTCAGGCAATGAACATCCAAGACAGAACCACGTAAGAAAAGACGGGCACAGGCGCGCTCTGCTGAGCTCTGATTGTGACATAGCAATATGCCGGTGCTGCGGACATACATTACCTAGCTGTCTTCTTAACTGCAAGGACACGATCTGGCGTACTGGAGGCGAGGGTTGGTTGCTTCGACGTCCCGTCATGGTGATGATAATGTCGCGAGTATAGCCCGAAACAAATTATCCTGGTCTGGTTGTTCCAGACTGAAGACTTCCTAGAAACACAAATTCGCCTCTGAGGGAGACGAAGAAAGCTCGCTACACAATCACTGACGGTACGGTGATTGATTTTAACAAGCGAAGTCACACAGTAACTGCGATACAGTCAACGTTAGCCAAAACTGCTCAAGACAGACAACATAGGCCGCTTGTACGCAGAACGCCCAATTGCCAACTGTACTCGGAAAGTTACGTTGAAGTCGAAACTTCAGCAACTTCGTCAAACAGTTGCAATTAAATGAAAGTATATTAGACAGCCAACGGAAGGTAGGCTGTCCAGAGCAGCGAGAGCTCAGTCTTGTAACCTACTCCGACCGAAAGGCGAGAGCCGACTCTTCAAGAGCACACATACAGGCCGAACACAGAACATCACAACCCCACGACCGTGGTCGTGGTTAAACGTGCCAATCAGCAACTCGAAAACTGGCGGAAAATTCCACTATATTGCCGACACACTACTATTCCACCAATGGAGATACTTGGCGCCAAATTCTGCGCCGATTTTGCTACGTCTCGGAGCTATCCCCTGAGCAAGCCAATCACAGTTATGATTTTGCAGAAAACGCGGGAATTTGACCGCCAAGACTGCCTGGGAACACAAGTCATTCCCACGCCTCGCTGGTAGCCCGCCAGAAAGTGTTTTCACTAAGTTTCTGCGAAGTAATGGAATCTCTAGCCCAGCCGCTCCGTCAGGCCCCTGTGGGCGTGTCGCCTCTGCTCTTATGACAATGTCGCCGTCTGGAAAGCATCCACTCGACTCCCTCACACCCGTCGGCTTAACCCTTTCAAGATCAGCAGAACCCGCCTGTCAGCGGACCACCCGGGTGACGAGAGACGCTACGTGGGAAGTCTGCGTGTGAAGGAATAGCAACTTTTCACTGCATGCAATTAGAGAGAAAAATATTCATATCTTATGACTTCTCAATACTAGCATTGTAATGACCATACTCAGCTATACTTCCCCAAATCGAATTACTCAGAGTAAGATAGAAATATGAGAGGGGGCTCATGCCACCTGTCAATGTGATGAGAGCATCGGTCATTCTGGACAAAACTTGACCTTTGGCCGTAACTTTCTTATGTAAGGGCAAGGGGAAATGTATGATGTCATCATGTCGCACCCCTCTCCTAAGCAACGCCTCAGTTCTAAGCTCCTCTTTCTGGCTGTAACAAAAAATCCTTTTCTCATGAAATTTTAAAATACCAGATTTAGCTAGCATATGTTTGCGACACCAGCAAGATTAACAAAGATAGATTTAGGGGCTAGTTGCTGACAATAGCTATCTAAAAAAAAATCTAGCAAAATAATCAAATAACTTACAGTCGAAACTGTTCACAGGATATTGTTTCTCCTTCTTGGCCCCCTAACTCAAAACCAGAAAATAAATCACATTTGCCAATTTGCCAGAAAACAATGACAATTAGAGCTTTTCTATTGCAGAAGACGGCTCGATATTATCTTCTCCTCTGAAACGGCGTTTGGTAGAGTGAGCCTTTAGTGAAAAACGTATAAAAAACGTCAGGTAATGAAGGTTCGTTTTTGTACCACCAGTGGAACGTTACGTCAAGTAGGTGTAAAACTGAAGCTTAATTAGCCAGTCAATTCGGTCAGTTATATGTTTCTAGTGGAGAACGTCAAGCATTATCATCTTCTCCCTACAACTGTGTTTGCTAAAATGAACCATCACCGAAAAATTTCTAAAAACGTCAGATGATGTTACTTTGTTTGTATCACCAACTACTTCTTGAGCATTATTTGCAACAATAGCTGCTGTCCTCACATCGCAGACAACATTGTCATCAATATTTTACTTGGAATATTGAACTGTTTAGGTCTCTTGACGAGCTTGTTGTACTATGTGTGGTTCGATCAGGGTTCACCAGTAATTTGTGCAAGCTGCAAGCCACAACACACAAATGACCAAACAAGGGAGTCTATGTTCAGATATAAGCCATCAAAATCTTACAACTGTTAAATTAATTATTATTCTCGCTGCGAAGTGCTGTTGCAACTGTAGTTTCTTATCCACAAAATAAAATTAATTCAATTCATTTAATTAAAAAGGACCCAGCTAGCTTTCTATTAAAAGAATGTAATGGCACCTATATTACATTGGAAACACCGCTACAGTTAGACTGCAATTCAGTGAGCTAGAATCCTCCGACTAAATTTATTTTTAATCGAAAAAATTGTATCATCAAAGCTTTATGGGAGGAAATGATGGGTTGAGAACAAATTATCTTAAAAATAATAATTTATCTGCTCTCAATCAGTAGTGCACAAGCTCAAGTTGGATCGACTTACAGTTACTTTCATCAAAAAATGTAAACAGTTTTATACACATAATGTTACAATTTTTATGAATCACCAGCATGACAGAATTCAGATTTATAAACAGTGGTCTGTGCAGAGGCACCCGAATGCTCTATGGAAGACTGTAAACTGAGATGCAAATCACTTTCCAATCTTTGGGCAACTCACAAAAGGAACATATACTGGATAGCCATCGACTTTCGATCCCAGTATGATACAGAACTTACGATGAAAAGCAGTCACAAGTTGTGAAACGGACCAGCAAGTTGTGAGGTATTCAGTGCAAAGGCAACGCAATTTCTAGGAGTGACACTGAAAAACAGCTAAAGGATCGCCGAGGTGAAGCAGGGCACCGAACAGTGACTCTCCAACGTCGATATACGAACCACCGCCATGTGCTCGACCCAAAATCGACTCCTGACTACTGCTCTGACACACTACTCAAAATTACCATCGGAATGGAGGAAATTACAAGGCTTGCCAGAGTGACAACTAGAAAACTCCCTCTGCCTTCCAGCATGCAAGGAAAGCTTCTCCAGCACTTGTTGCATACTCTGCCAAGAAACTAAAAACTGCCAGTGTACTGGCCATTGCCTTACGATTGGCGGAACGACGTTTGGGCATGTAAATACGGCTCGCCTGCCACACTATTTACGGAAACGTAGCACGGGCTCTTTTCTTTGCTTCCGCTTTTAGGACAAACTGTGGGTTTTGTTCAAATCCCTTCGGAGCCCACGTGGCTCACACTGCTTTGAAAGGAGCTCCTGAAGTACTCTGGCTTAATAGATACCTACAACGGCTTACTCGCGTGATCACTACCCGTAGGAGTTCCTCTTGGAAAACCTCCCGGCTATCCGCCATTATCCACCAACCATCTAAAACTTCCAGGTGGCACTTCTCGCCACAATCTAACAACTTGAACTAACACAAGCTAAAATGCCAGAATTCACAGGCCCTGCTCTTCCATCCAGAAAGTTTACGCGAATACGGCATAAAATGATTATATATACAAGACCATCGTGTACAGCCAGCCGCTGTGGCCGAGCGGTTCTAGACGCTTCAGTCCGGAACCGTGCTGCTGCTACGGCCGAGGTTCGAATCCTGCCTCGGGCACGGATGTGTATGATGTCCTTAGGTTAGTTAGGTTTAAGTAGTTCTAAGTCTAGGGGACTGGTGACCTCAGATGTTAAGTCCCATAGTGTTTAGAGCCATTTGGACCATTTGAGCCACCGTGTACAAACTCTAGGGACTGAACGACTAGAGGATACGGAACAGGAAGGCCTAATGAACTTATGTTCAGATATGTATGGTTTCCATGCTAGAGACCGTTTATTCTATCATACTTCGTTACAGAGACTGCCGTCTAATACGCACTGTACCATTCAGTCAAATTGACACTATGCATAGTCTCCTCGCAGAGGGTGGTATGGTGACAGCGAATCATCTGCACCGGTGCAGCCAGAATGTGTGATCCTACATAATTTTGGGACCAGTCTTCCTTCCACGTCGCCTAACAGACCGGGACTGTCGGTGTTTCTTGCGGGAGACTTTGCCTCCCCTGCTGGAAGAAGTGCCACTGATGATTCGAAGGGTTATGTGGCTGCTACGTGATGATGCTCCAGCCAATTTATCGTCCGGACGCATCTCAATCCTGTCTTCCCTGTTCGATGGATCGGAAGCAGAGGGGGGGGGGGGGAGGGGGGGGGTCCAATTGCATGGTTTGCTCGATCACCGTGTTGCCACATGCTGTTTAAAGCAAAATCTGAACAGCACATGAGACTGGCAAATTGTTTAAGCTACTTCACGTGCGTGGAAAACCACTACGAAAAAAATGCCCCATTCCGTTGACGTTCAGAGCACGAGAAAAATGACATCTGAAACGTATCTTTGTGCGGTATAGTTAGCCTGATCTTGTCTTCAAGGTCTCTGCGCTTAAGCATAATTTTAGGACGCAAAAGATCAAAAGCTACGCTGTACCCACTGGTCTGAGAATCATGCTATGTCCAAACGTTTTCATAAACATAGTGAAACAGTCTCCATGTTGGTCGTTCCACTGATCTCGGAAAGCAACCTTCGATTTTGCTACAATTCTTAAAGACTCAAATGTTCGGTACAAATGACTCAAATTTTCGGTACGGCTACGTCTGGAGAGAAAGATAGGCGAGAGAGTGCGTCATAGTACAGCGGCATTTCTCAGTGGCATTTCAACGCCAAAAGTGAATGTCTTTTCCAATTTCAAAATCATAACAATGTTCTGTATGTACCTGCGCAATCCATTATCATGTACGTGCATTCGTGGCATATCTTTCCTGTCCCCACTGTAGTCTGCTAGTATGAATGAGTGGTTTGTCTGTAGCTGACAGTTCGAGTTTTCTTAAGGTTCGTTCGAATGAAGCTATCATAAGCGAGTGCAATCGTTTTCAAACCATCTCTACTGCGCATCCGCAGCTTCGGTATAGTTTCGACCGTCAGAGCCCTTTGGGTTTACTCGAACGCATATTTAGCGTGTTTCGTTGTTTGACCACCTGAAGTGCCAGTTGACACCTCTGCTGTCTTCGCGTTCCTCAAATGTTTCTAATTAAAATAACGAAACAGTGAACCGGGTATGTTTTTTTTTTTCACGTTTAGCACTATGCGTTTCGAGAATTTATTCTTATTGTCAAGTGAAAATATGTACACAAGTATTTTGTGTGCCGTTTGTATGTGTGTTGTGCCTCTCTTGTACTGTACTGTGTAGTCTTTCTGAGGTTAAGGTACCGTACACTGCCTCCTATATTATGCAGAAAAACACATGCACACGAACACTGAAATTTCACAAACAGTATGAGTGATGGTTTGCGTGTGTCTGATTTCTGCATAATGGAGAAGGCACAGTATCTTATAACTACTAGACGGCTACAGCGCAAGACAGGCCGCACAACACAGAAATACTATGTAAGTATTTGAGAATTACGACGAGAAATTCTCTAAATGCGTCACGCGAGGCATGAAAAAGTACGTAGTGCCACAGTGTTTCGTTACCGTATTTATAGAACGAATGGCAGTTGCAGGCTTTACAAAAATATCGATTACCATGAATGAAACTGAGTCAAATGTTTCTGGTTCCTATTTGTTGCCGGCACTTCTTGGAGAACCAGTGATACAAAATATTAACTGAAGACGTTGTTCTTTCTTCCTAATACCACTTTCCTCATCAAAATCCTCTTTTATTTTACGAGTTTTGATTGCATGCATATGATAGAAAAAAATCTGATCAGCTTATCCCATTGACTTCGGCAACACAAATTTTGTTGCTGATTCACAACAAATTGCAGGTGACTGGTACCTATGTAAATAAACAACAATGTAGTTAATGTTCAGAGGTTACAAATACCGACAATTACCTGATCTGAAGAAAAATCGTTGTCGTTTTAGTTAGTAGGGGGTGCCCGCAATGTGCCCGCTGGTTAAGAAACGCGCGTGCAGTTTAATTTCATTAATATATGTCTAACAGCGTACAATACTTATTCCTAGCTATGCCATCTCCCCTCTAAGGTAAGCCTTAATGTGTGCGTGTCATTTATAGTAGTGGGCATAGTATGTGATAGGAAACTTCCACGGTAGAGAGAAAATTTATTCATTTAGAAAGTGACGTTAACAAAAGATAGTGACATACTTCTGCCTTTGATAACGCTCCAAAGAAACTGGGCCAAAAGAAATGGCCCTAAGCACTATGAGACTTAACATCTGAGGTAATCAGTCCCCTAGACGTAGAACTACTTAAACCTAACTAACCTAAGGACATGACACACATCCATGCCCGAGGCAGGATTCGAACCTGCGACAGCAGCAGCAGCGCGGTTCTGGACTGAAGCACCCAGAAACTGGTGTAGCCATGCGTATTCAAACACAGATATTGTAAGTA
Source organism: Schistocerca cancellata (assembly GCF_023864275.1). NCBI lineage: Eukaryota > Metazoa > Arthropoda > Insecta > Orthoptera > Acrididae > Schistocerca > Schistocerca cancellata. Next base: position 934,641,142 of record NC_064626.1, read on the forward strand.
GGCTGTTTATGTTTTCTTATTGGCAACGTTACGTAGCGCTCTGTGTGCTAGTTTGCATTGTTGTCTGCCATTGTAGTGTTGGGCAGCGGCAGCTGGATGTGAACAGCGCGTAGCGTTGCGCAGTTGGAGGTGAGCCGCCAGCAGTGGTGGATGTGGGGAGAGAGATGGCGGAGTTTTGAAATTTGTAATACTGGATATTAAGAACTGCTATGTATATTATGGTTTTTCAACACTATTAAGGTAAATACATTGTTTGTTCCCTATTAAAATCTTTCATTTGCTAACTATGCCTATCAGTAGTTAGTCCCTTCAGTAGTTTGAATCTTTTATTTAGCTGGCAGTAGTGGCGCTCGCTGTATTGCAGTAGTTCGAGTAACGAAGATTTTTGTGAGGTAAGTGATTTGTGAAAGGTACAGGTTAATGTTAGTCAGGGCCATTCCTTTGTAGGGATTTCTGAAAGTCAGATTGCGTTGCGCTAAAAAAATATTGTGTGTCAGTTTAAGCACAGTCTTGTATAATTTTTTCTAAGGGGACGTTTCATATGTCGACACTTAGCCGAGGATACCTCACTGGAATCTTCTGATTTTTTCTTGTAGTTTGTGTAATTAGTGTAGATTTTGTTTATTGCTAGCGCGTAATTGTAGAGAGAATTTGCTTTGTAGTTGTAGTTTTTCATTCTTGTACAGTAAAACAGTTGGGGCATGCATGTAGATTTTCACCAAGTACTTCGCAGCTGCGCTTGCAATTAACTAGATATTATTTTCAGTGCTATGTTAATGTATTCCCCTATTTTTCCTCTTCGAATTGTGTTTTTCTGTGTTGTCGTGTGAAATATTGTGATAATAATGTCGTGTGAGAAACGTAATACTAGGCTCCAAAGTAAACTGAGAAATGACAGTGAAGACGAAAGTAGTGTGTTAGCGCCACCATGTAATGAATTAACTAATGTTCAACATAGCAATTTGGTAATTGTGCATAGGGAAATGGAGCGGGCGGCAAACAATGGCGTAGGCAGTGAAACAATTAGTGAACAGGGAAGCATTATCGATCGATCGCTCGGCAACAGCTCGCCTCAGGAATCCGAAATGATAGGACACAATTTTGCAAATACTGTAGATTCAGGTTTTGCGTCCTCACCGTTTTCTCAAATAAGTCAAGACACATTTTCTGCTTGTCAATTTGTGAATGTTGCCGGTGCAAATGCACTGCCGAAAAGCGTAGAGGAACAGGTTCCAGACACTAATGCATTGTTATTACAATTAATGCAACAAATGGGACAAAATCTTCAAAAGTTAGACACAATGGAACAAAATCAGAGACAAACACAGCAAAAGCTTCAAACGTTAGACACAATGGAACAAAATCTTCGGAAGGTAGACACCACACTTGAACAGACACGTGAAGATTTAACTACTGAGTTACATAACATTGAATCGAAATGTCAAAAAGTCTGTAATGACGTAAAAACACAAATTTGTGAGCATTTTCAACCTATTTTTTCGCGGCTTGAAAATGCATTACAGAATCACGATGCAGCCATAAAAGAACTGCAAACCATTGTTCATGAAAATCAAGAGACCTTGTGGGCTAAAATTGACTCAGTTGCATCTACCGATTCAGTTACGCAACTTGCAAAAACTCAGGAAAACTTAAAGGACACAGTAGATTCGATTTCAACACAAATGGCCACTCTGAAACTTGGTTCAGAAAAACACACCGAGGAGATGTGTTCACTATCGGAGAAAGTAGCTGAACTTTCGGATCAGGTCACTAACTTATCTACAAAGGTAGATGATGATCTGAATGAAACAAGACCCGTAGCCTTCACTGACACAGAAGAGTATGAACATATTAGAAAATTCAAACAAAATCAAAATCAAATCAATACACAGTACAAAAGAGAAATCCGGGAAGTACAAGATCAGTTGACGCAGGTAATACAAGAATTACATATTTCAGAGGACACTCGTGCTCCAGTATGGGAAGATGGACATAGAAATACGGAACAACCACAAAATAAGAACACAGGACACTTCGGAAATTATGAAAGAAATTGGCAAGGCGCATTGGATTTTGAGATGGAACCGCTGAAACGACGTAACAATGACCGACATGTGACTCGCCGACATGATGATTTTGACTATAAGCTGTTCATTACTACATGTAAATTCAAAACATTTAAGAATTCTGGCAACGACATTCATCCACAAGCATGGCTCCATCAATTCTCTCATTGTTTTCCTCCCAACTGGTCATTGGAGCACAGGTTAGAATTTATGTGTGGCTACTTGGAGAATGAACCAGCTGTAAGAATGCGATCGGTCATTCACGATTGTCACAGTGAAGGAGAATTTTATCATGCCTTCTTCTCAGCATATTGGTCTCAAGCTACACAAGACCGAGTAAAACATAGCATCATAATGATGAAACGTTTCGAACAATCTGAATTTTCCAGTGTTATGAAATATTTTGAAGACATGTTGCATAAGAATCAGTATCTTTCAAACCCATACAGCCCCTCAGAACTCATCCGCATTTGCTTAATCAAACTGCCTGAACATTTACGACATATTATTTTAGCAGGACGTTGCAAAGACGACATTGAAGCTTTTCAGGGACTGTTACAAGAACTGGAAATTGACACTGACAATCGCGGAACGCGAAAACAGGAGCACAACAATTACAGGTCACATCTGTCACAATTCTGCGATGACAGAAATAATACACGACAAGGCTATTCTTATAAAGTAAATCGTGACCAAAACAGACACCACCTATATGACAACCGTTGGCAGAGTATTAATAATTACAGGGAAAGATCACCTCTCCGCGGTAATGACTATCACAGAGACAATCAGAGAAACAGACAATATAGGAACCAAAATAAATATTATCAGGGGAGACAGAATAACTTTAGATGCAACGGTCCAGCACACAGTTACGACTCAGGGAGAAATTCTCCACCACTTGACTGACAAGAAAGAAACTATGGAATCTACCGACATGACGACAGATGATATGATCGTAACGACAGACCTGAATTGCATCAGAACTGGCGGGATTTAAACAGGGCAGGGCCCTCTCGTCACGGTGAATTTGTAGAAGCTAGGTCTCCAAATCCCAATAACGACGCGCGCCAACAAAGAGACAACAGACAATGACTCGCACCGCAGGCAGCCACTTGCGCCCGCTGGCTCAGGGAAAAATAACATTGACACGAACCTTGAGCAAAATTCCAGTATTCTTTACAGACGAATACCGCATGATAATTGCATTCAAGTTGAAACTCTGCGTACTGGGAAGAGTAAAGGTTTACACCACATTTCACATGTAAAACCGTTTATTGAAAGATAATCTGCTTTTTAACTTTGTCTTTGCCATAAAACGTGTCACTTCATGTTACTAGTATGCATTAGAAACTGTTACCATGCAACAATGTTTGAAGTTAAATATCCAGTCAAGAACCAAGAGAACTTATTTAAATAGAAATTACGAATGCATTGTTATTGCGAACAGACAACACAGTGTTATTGTGTGTACATTCTTGCTTGTTAGTTGCACGATTACGTAACGACTATAAGGCTCACATACTTAGAACATATACTGGTACTGCTAATGAGATTCTAATGCAACATTTTGGTTTACTTGAAAATACATTCTGGATTTAAGGTACTTTCTGTGAGATACCAGATGAGACAATGGTTAGTTTATGTGACAGCTACACGATTTTATCACGACACTGGTAATGAGTGACAATTTACAATGTTGCTTTTGCGGTGTATCTGTTTTATGTCTGTACAGTTTTTTCTGAATTATTCTGTAAAGTAAAACATGTTTTAGTAGTAACTTTTTTGCTATAGCTACAAGGAGACAGCCTTTTCCGTAGGACAACAATACGTTACAGCACAGTACTTTCCTCATCACGGCAATAAGCGTAATAACTAAGATATCTACATGCAAAGCATTTCACCTTTGTGTACCATGAGGTAAGTACACTGATTTCTGCAGAACTTAGCTTTCGGAGGACGATACCTACGACACTTCCACCGAGATTATCCTACAACAAGACGCACAGTTTAGCGCTACAGGACACGTATTTGAGTGATTAATTTTGTACTTAAATCATGTATTTTTAAAGATATTTGAAGTACAATGATACAAAGGTTTTCCGTAATACATTTCATTCCATTGCTGTAATCTGTAACACCTGAGGGTATAATTACATTAATCCTCAGGGGGGTACACGCTTACTTTGTGTATCATGTGTTTGGCACGCACAAGGAGCCCTAGCTAATATGGTATTTGCTTATACAACTTTACACATCGGTACCATATTCCTCTAACACATAAATTACACAGCTATCTGATCATTTAACTGAGAGATAAACTTTTTTACTATGTCAGTGACAGATGTTTACGCAATTACACAGTTGGGTAACTTCACACTTATGAAATTGTATTTTGTCTGTACTGTGTGAACTCTTCATATTTTTTCGGAACCATTGTCATACTATGAGAGCTTTGAATGATGTATTTGGTATGAGATCATGATTTTTAAAGACCGTTTGAAGTAGATGACACTATTGAAATGAGCAGAGAATTTTCTTTAGGTTTTGAAATTATTGCAGAAAGCTACGACGATTTTGAGATTTGACTGAGGTGTTTTGATGTTATTATTACGACGACGATGTGTATTATGCTGCTGAGGTATGTTTATGATCAATAAGCTGATGCTATATGAGTTATTTGATTATGCTATGTATCTGTTATGATGAAATATTGAAGAAGTGTCGACGAATAAGGTAAGGAATAATGAGTAGTGTTTAGGGTTCAAAAAATGGTTCAAATGGCTCTGAGCCCTATGGGATTCAACATCTTAGGTCATAAGTCCCCTAGAACTTAGAACTACTTAAACCTAACTAACCTAAGGACATCACACACACCCATGCCCGAGGCAGGATTCGAACCTGCGACCGTAGCGGTCGCGCGGTTCCAGACTGTAGCGCCTAGAACCGCTCGGCCACCGCGGCCGGCCACCAAGTTAAAACTCACTTAAATCTTGATGACCTGTCATTGTAGCAGCAGTAACCGATCTAACAAATGCGTCAGACAGTTCTCTTCTATAGGAGTTGCCGACCGCAGCGCCGTATTGTCCCTGTGTACATATATCTGTATTTCAATACCCATGTCTATTCCAGTTTCTTTGGCGCTTCTGTGTATAACTACCTTTGTACAGTTAGAGAAATAAGAGTTAAGTAAATCCTGTTTACTGTGTAATTTTGTTCCATTTCTGTCCGGTTTTCCTACGACGACAGTTGCCGGGCCACTCTGTAGCCCACCTCTTCATCTCTCCTTACCGTTGTGTACAAAGATTTACACAATAATGGGTCCTGCACCTTTTCAGTAGGCATTCTTCAGGAGGCAGAGACTCACACAGTCGATCTGCACCCTTCTATCCTTACGATATTTTTCAGTACGGTAATCTTTCTTTCTGCTTCAGTCTTGGGGGTTACGAAGCCGCTTCACCTGTATTTAACCTTTTTATTATGAGACCATTGCCGATTCTGTGGCACTGAAAACCACGTCCCTTGAAGTGATATCTGCTTAACAATGAATCATTAAAGGCTAACACACTCTAAAATACCCGCAAATATATAAAAAATCTTAAAGAACTTTAAACATATAAAATAGAGAAAATTGTACTCACGTAACTACGCCATAAGAGCTAAGAAGCTTGGTTAACATGGAATCAGTGATCTTTTGGGGACGCGTGAATAATCAAATAGAACAAGGAATCGGAGATGTTCGAATAGTGTCTAAAAACTTGTAGGGTACAGTGCGTGCGGCTATTCCGCTCACGGGGCTAATCCGCCTGAAATAAGAAATTTTGCAACTGTGCACTAGTTCGCCACAGAGTCAAGGTCGTTTTGTCTTCAGTGTGTGCCAGTAACTCTGTGACGCAACGTGTGGGTGTAGTAAGGGTGTTTTCTGTTACATTATTGACAGAACAGAAGAACAAACTCTCGAGGTAAGCGAACTGCGATGGATTGCTCCCATAGTTAAAGAATATAACCTTGAAAATTTAGATGTACCATGCACAATAACATGAAATTTTAAACTCTTATTGTTACTTGTATAAAAACAGAGGTTATGCAGTGTGTGTATAAACAAATATTGCTGACTTTTTCCGCTAAGGTCTGCTTTCCACGTCTTTCGAAACGACTGCACACGGGGCTGTTTCACTCCGTACTCGTCGGGTTATTTCCGCTCTGTCAAGTTATTAGTTTAATTGATGTTTTACTGCGAAATTCTAGAGAACAAGTTTTCTTGGTTTCTTTTGAGATGGTCTGTACATACAAAAGGAAAAAGCCAAGTGCTTCATGGTCCGAGGAAGATATGAAACGAGCAGTAACAAGTGTAATAGGCAGCTCCTCTGTGTAATGTGCCAGCGGTGTGTTGCATGCTTTCACGAAGTGTGTGTGGGTGCAAAAGGACGAAAAATGTTTACTTGCGGTAAATGCTTGTGACTTTGACACAGAAATACACTGGGCGGAATAGCCTCTTGGCTGAGTGGAATAGCCCCACCATTTTTATATACTGTGATTTCTGCCTTCTTCACATGTTTGCATAATACTTCGTTCCTGAAAAGGAATTTCGACCTTTTATAGACTGAAATGAAAATAACATAATTGTATCACACTGACAGATTTTTAAAAAGTTTCGTGTCATATTATTGGGCTTACATTGAAATGAGCGGAATAGCCCCGCTGTACCTTGTGAAAACATTTAATCAGTATTGAACTGTATCATATAACGCCCATACATTGGTGCTAGCTTAAGAAAACAAAATAAACTAAGGATATTTAGTGACTTGAATGGAGACCACTAGATACATACATTATAGCAAGCGCAATGGTTTCAGCTGAAAGTAGCAACATATCCGCTAAATAAAACTTAAAAATCTAAAATATAAATTATAAAATTATTCTAGAAAGCATCGTATGTAAGAAACAAATAGATATGTCCCTGGTAACCGCAGAGGACAGTATAAACTACTAAGAGACAAAAAGGGTGAGGGGGGAAGGATGGAAGAGAGGGGTGATGGTGGGGGGGGGGGGGGGAAGAAGAGATTGAGAAAGGCCCAGGAGTAAAAAGGGGGAAAATGATGGAAAAGAAGAACAAAGCATTGCGTTAACTAACTTTTATTGAGGCTGTCAAAATTTGCCGAGACTCTATGGTGCCTTAATTTCGTTTGTCCATTTAGGGTATGGTGGGGAAGGCGCTTAATGGATGGCAAAGTTACGGCCTCTTCTATGATAGTTAATGTGTGGCCTTTGTTTTCTCGATGTGAAATTTTTTAAGTTATTGGAAAGGTCCGTGACGGAATGCCCCTGCTCGCCAAAGTGAGTACTCAAGGCAGATTTAGAGACGGAAATCCTGAGGTGATAATTAGAACACGTTTAGCGTTCCGTGCGCCTGGTATTTGCACCAACGTTATCTTGCCTACAACGTTTTCTGCGTCAGGATTGGCGACTGCACGAAATACAACTAGCTCATTATTCAGGCGAAGTAATGAGTGCTGTCGACAGATGATCTCAAATTGATTCAGTATTTTTAGATTTCCACGAGGCTTTTGACACTGCTCCTCACGAGCGACTTTTACTCAGATAGCATGTCTATGGAGTATCGTCTAATGTACAGTATATGACTGAATTCGTGATTTCCTATCAGAATGGCCACAGTTCTTAGTAATTGACGAACACTCATACAGTAAAAGAGAAGTTGTATGTGGCGTTCCTCAAGGAAGTATTATAGGTTGTGTTGTATCTGGCGTTCCTTGAGGCAGTATTATAGGTTCCCTACTGTTCTTAATCTATATAAATGATATCGGAGCGAATCGGGAAGCCCCCCTCGAATATTTGCAGATGATGCTGTCGTTTATCGTCTAGGAAAGTCATCAGAAATAATAAACCTGTTAGGTTATCATACGTTTTCTACTATTGTAAGTAATTCAGCTTTACTGTACTGGGACAAAGATGAGTGAGCGCACTGCATGAGTAGGAAATACGATCCTTGAATCGGTATTTAGATTTATCTTTGGTTGACTTGCTAGTCAGTCAGTTGTTCAGCGCTGGGTTCTTCTTATTTGAAGCTTTGTAGCGAGCAGTGGAGTTTGTCAGAGAATGAGATTAATTTCTTGTGAATCTGGGAGAAGCAATCTGGAATACTTTGTTATGGAGATGGGAACTCATTTATAATATTTTCTCGTTCTCTGTATTTATGGGGAAGATTTTGGAGGAATTACACAGGTAACGAAGGCATGAGCAAAAGTGAAATGTTTGTTTGTCAGAGAACTATTAATTGATAGAAATCTTTGTTCTTCAGATAAATAATAACTTTCATGATTAGTGTTAATTTGATCTCTTAGATTTCCATTATGTCACAAATTACACGACTGATTGACATGTTTTTAGCTTTCTTCTATTGAGAGAATTTTACAATTGTTAGTCTCTTCTCATGTTGTGCAGTCTTTCTATCAATAATCAGAGTTCGATTGCTCAAGAATGATTTTCTTTACAGTGAAACTCACGTCTACGTTTCATAGTAAAGTTTTGAATATTTTGTCGTGTGTGCATTGCACCTTACGCCACACGAAGTCACAGATTGCATCTGACAATCAAAAAGAAAATAATTAGTGGTGAGTAGTTTATTATCCTTCAGCTGCTGCCTCTGTTGATTTGTATTTGCTTTCGAGAACGTCAGTACTCCAGATGCAAAAATAGCATGCTGAGCAAGAGGTAAGTCACTTTTATTCCAGGGCAGATCTCACCTTGCATTCTTGAGTAAACAATGTGTAGCAGAGATTGTCAGGTGTCGTACTAGCAATCAAATTTATTGTCAGTGAACAGAATTGGTAATTTCAAATAGTTCTTTTCTTCCGAATACAGCAGTAATTTATACATGTTAATATTCCAAGTCAATCGTTGCACTTCATATCACGCAACGTTCATAATATACTTCGTTATTGAGTTTTAGTTACATAGTTTGCAATGAGCACACAATTAGGGTCTTTTAGCATTAAATTAGATTCATTTTCTTTATTTCAAATTTTATATTTAATGAAGTTTAAATTTTTATTTTACGACACGATCAACACCCTATATTCTGTTTTCTCACATACATACTACTTTTTTTATGTAGAAAGCTTACAAAACCAATAGCAAAACGATGTAGACAAGATGTCTATGTGGTGCCGTAAGTGGCTATTGATTCTGAATAATGATAACTGTGAGGTAATCAACATGAGTATTAAAGAAAACACGTTAAATTTCGATAACACGATAAAACCCATAAATCTAAAGGTTGTCAATTCAGCTAAATACCTAGGGATTACAATTGAAACAGCTTTAATTGGAACCATTACGTAGACTGAAAACAGCTTACACTGGAACCACTACGTAGATAATGTTGTGGAGAAGGCGAACCAAAGACTGTTTTATTGACAGAACACGTAGAAGCAGGCCTACTAAAGAGGCAGCTTGCACCACACTTGTCCGTCGTCTTCTGGAGCACTTCTTCGAGGTATGGGGTCTTTACCCGACAGGATTGACGGAAGACATCGAAAAAGTTCAAAGAAGGCAATTCTTTTTTACCATCGAGAAATAGTGTAAGGCATGTCACGGATATGATACGCGAAATAGGGCGGCAATCATTAAAGCAAAGACGCTTTTTGTTGCGGCGAGATCTCTTCCCCAAATTTCATTCGCCAACTTTCTCTTCAGAATGCGAAAATATTTTGTTGATGTCCACTTGTATACTGCATAGGGTTCTATGAACTCTCTGCCAAGCACTGAAGAGTGAATTGCTATATAGTCATGTAGATATAGATGTAGATCCCAAAACTTTTCGTTGCATCCTTTTTTCATTCCACATTCCACGGCCTCAGTACCTCGCTTCTTCTGCGAAAGTTGAACACCTTCACTTTGAAATCATTTTTACATCCGCTGTATTATTCTGTCGCAAGTTATGTATTGTGGGGAAAACAACGAAGTTCGCGAAGAGTTGAATAAGGAAACAGTTATCTGAACAATTGACGTAACAATTTGGATTACCGAGTGTTTGATGGTGGCTCACTTTAGAGGTTTTACGCTACCGTTCGGCACGGCATTCGCTTCGATTATTCGACTTTATCAAAAAACGTGGGGTTTCTTCCATTTATTGAGATTTTTCCAAGAGACTCAGTATCTCACTCAATTTATCGAGAAATTCGATTTATCGATGTCCAAATTAGCAAGAGTCGACCGTATTGAAGGACCTCCACTGTATGCCTCCTTTCCCGGAAACAAACTCAGAAAGCCCATTTCTAGTTCGGCCGCGTGAGTGACTCCACATATTATGTTTCATTATGTATAGCGTGAAATAGATTATAGCTGAGGTATTGTCCGTGTGTCAAATGGGAATCATATACAAAGTCAAGGGCAATCATATACAACGTCTCTACGATATGTAAATAAAAATTTTGAACTTACTTTACCATTCTTTGTAATCCTTATCTACGTTTCTCTGTACATTAAATAATTATAACTACACATATCAAAAAAATATTTGCATCACCTCGGTTCCGAGAGTTCCGGAACCCGTATAGACAATTGGAATAGAGATCAACATAAACATCATTTCCGCCCTTTTTATTGCTCATGAAAACCACACATTGCATGTTGTACCGCCATACAGCGAGACCCTCTGAGGTGGAGGTCCAGATTGCTGCACACACCGGTACCTCTAACACCCAGTAGCACGTCCTCTTGGCAGTGATGCATGCCTGTATTCGTCGTGCATACTATCCACGAGTTTGTCAAGGCACCGTTGGTCCAGATTGCCAACTCCTCAACGACAATTCGGTGTAGATCCCTCAGAGAGGTTGGTACGTCATGTCGTCCATAAACAGCCTTTTTCAATCCATCCCAGGCATGATCGATACGGTTCATGTCTGGAGAACTTGCTGGCCACTCTAGTCGAGCGATGTCGTTATCCTGAAGGAACTCATTCACAAGATGTGCACGATGGGGGCGCGAATTGTTGTCCATGGAGCCGAATGCCTCGCCAATATGCTGCCGATATGGCTGCACTATCGGTCGGAGGATGGCATTAACGCAACGTACAGCCGTTACGGTGCCTTCCATGACCACCAGCGGCGTACGTCGGCCCTACATAATGCCACCACAAAACAGCAGGGAACATCCACCTTGTTGCACTCGCTGGACAGGGTTGCCTCCAGACACGTCTCCGACGATTGTCTGGTTGAAGGTGTATACGAAGAGAACGTGAGGCCAATCCTGAGCGGTCAATTCGGAATGTTGTTGAGCCCATCTGTACCACGCTGTATGGTGTCGTGGTTTCAAAGATGGATCTCGCCATGGACGTCGGGAGTGAAGGTGCGCATCATGCAGCCTATTGCCCACAGTTTGAGTCGTTACACGACGTCCTGTGGCTGCATGAAAAGCATTTTTCAACATGGTGGCGTTGCTGTCAGGGTTCCTCCGAGCCATAATCCGTCGGTAACGATCATCCGCTACAGTAATAGCCCTTGGGCGGCCTGAGCGAGGCATGTCATCGACAGTTCCTGTCTCCCTATATCTCCTTCATGTCCGAACAACATCGCTTTGGTTCACTCCGAAACGCCTGGACACTTCCCTTGTTGAGAGCCCTTCCTGGCATAAAGTAACCATGCGGACGCTATCGAACCACGGTATTGACCGTCTAGACACGGTTGATCTACAGATAACACGAGCCGTCTACCTCCTTCCTGGTGGAATGACTGGAACTGATCGGCTGTCGGAGCCCCTCCGTCTAATACGCGCTGGTCGTGCGTGATTGTTTACATCTTTGGGCAGGTTTAGTGACATCTCTGCACAGTGAAAGGGATTGTGTCTTTGATGCAATATCCACAGTCAAAGTCTATCTTCAGGAGTTCTGGAAACCGGGGTGATGCAAAAATTTTTCGATGTGTGTATATTCATTTAAAATTGTCCTGTTCTTTCCGGGAAGATAAGATACTGTTGTAAAATAGAACTACTAGTGTTTGTGCTTTTTTCCCTTTGTTTATGTTGATGTAATTCACCAGGCTTTGCCGGCGATTGATTAAATTCTCGAGTTACCAGGTGTCCCGCCAGATGTAGGAATTTTCCTTGCATCATATTTTTTATGTTAAGATTTAATTGTTACTTGTTGCTAACAAGGCACAAACTTAAAATTTTTTATTATTGATGCAAACACATGTACAAATAGTGAACTTTCCAGAAGGAAAGAGGACTTAAAGGTGAATATCACACAACGTTTTCCGACTTCCAACCACAATATGTACTTGAGATAATCACGTGAAACCTAAGTAGCGATGGTGGAAGTGCCTTCACTAAATTGCCAGCTAGTATTTACGTGTTGACTCAGCTCGATGTTTATGAACATTTATGACGATGACAACTTACGAAACGTGAAATACCGCTGCAGAGATAATCTCTTACTAGTTGGTCGATAATTGCTATTCCAGAGTGCCTCCCTTTTCCGAGAAATTATTATAAGTATGTTTCTGCATGTATGTTTTCAATTAATAAATGCTTCTACCCATACACACGTTATAAAACAACCAATCACGTCGAGAATTCTAACCTCACGGAATTCGATACGTGTAATTTTTTGTTTCATTATAGAAAAATCGCATTAGTGACTGTAAGATCTATTCCATTAAGCTTCGTATTCGTGATCATCAAATGAATTTCTCTTTGCCACAGTGGCCGCGTGTTAAAGATGTGTACTGGCATGTTTTCCTGATCCTCATTACAGGGTAGTTTCAATCCCCTGTCTGACACGTTGCATCTTCATTCCTTCTTCTAACACCCCTTCCCAACCCAAACCCTGTTCCCCTCCCCCCAACCACTCAGACGTTCATACCCTTCTCACGAAGCGAACAAAGGTGAAATTAATGATTATTAAATGTTATAAGATGGCGGCACAACGTCAAGAGCAATTTTTTTATATTTTGTCCATTACATATCTAAGCGCAGTATTTTACATATACTTACATTCAGGGTCAATTACCAACCCCTTCGCCAATCATCAATCTTCTGCACTTCTTCCTGTTTTTCGCTACGATGTTCTTGCGTTGCTACATTCTTATAGACAATCAAGCGCAGCATCTGCAATCAGCCTCAGGGAGTTTCCAACATCATGCACTAGATCCTTTATATATGTTATGAATAGTAACGGTCGTACCACACTTCGTTGGGGTATCCCTGAAATAAGCTTTACGTATGTGGATTTTGTTTCATTACGAGCAATGTACTGATTCTGTCTGCAAGGAAGTCCTCAATCCGGTTGACTTTTACAGAGGATACTTTCTTTCTCAGAAAGTGTTATAATTGTTGACCATACAATATGTTTGATAATTGAATAGGTAGTTTGAAGCAGAGACCAAGCGCCTAAAAATCGATTTTTGGCTTTTTCATCAAATGTTTACAGTATACAAAGGATGATTCTCATTAACGTTTAAATACATACGACTGACATTTAAAACATCACAGTGGAAGAAGTATGTCATACCTCTAGAAGAATGAGCCGCCTGAACACTTCGAATGAAGAAGTTTTGAGAAAGGAAGAAATTTTTGACTGCTAAGATCTAAACTTATTCACTGCAGACTCTGTTGTATAATGTCTAATTTGAGTGCTCCAATGTAGGCGTAAACTAGTAAATAAATAACGCTTAAAAACGCCCGAAGCGACGTAGATGCCGCTGCTACTAGTAATTTATTATAAGACACATGAGGTCGCAAATGTCGACAAATATCTCGAAAGTGGATGACAAACGTTGAACATGTGACGTCACCAGATGATGTACCACACTGCACGCGGAGCCGTTGGGCTTGTCGGACTCCCACTCGCCGGTAGGGAGCAGTGCATAGTCATCGCTGCACAACGGTGCAAATTTCGAACACCTGTTGTAAATGTAATCTGTTGTAAAAGCGGAAGTTAGAAAATTACGTTCCTCGCTGTAACCAACAAAGCTGTTCTTATTTTGTATAACTTTCCTACCATACCTTCTTTTTTTGTATACCGACATTATTTAGTAAAGAAAACGTAGTTCATTTACTGGTAACGAGGCAGTACGATAGGTTTTTGTTGTATTGTGGTTCAGAGTAGTTTCAGGGGTAAGACGAGGCTGCAACCTGTCTCCACTGTTGTTCATATTATTTATGGATCATATGTTGAAAACAATAGACTGGCTGGGTGAGATTAAGATATGTGAACACAAAATAAGCAGTCTCGCATATGCGGATGACTTAGCTGTGATGGCAGATTCGATTGAAAGTTTGTAAAGTAATATTTCAGAGCTAGATCAGAAGTGTAAGAGCTGTGGTATGAAGATTAGCATCTCCAAAACGAAAGTAATGTCAATGGGAAAGAGATATAAACGGATTGAGCGCCAAATAGGAGGAACAAAGTTAGAACAGGTGGACGGTTTCAAGTACTTAGGATGCATATTCTCACAGGATGGCAACATAGTGAAAGAACTGGATGCGAGGTGTAGCAAAGCTAATGCAGTGACCCTCAGCTGCGATCTACTCTCTTCTGCAAGAAGGAAGTCAGTACCAAGACTAAGTTATCTGTGCACCGTTCAATCTTTCGACCAACTTTGTTGAATGGGAGCGAAAGCTCGGTGGATTCAGGTTACCTTATTAATAAGGTTGAGGTTACGGATATGAAAGTAGCTAGAATGATTGCAGGTACTAGTAGATGGCAACAATGGCAGGAGGGTGTCCACAATGAGGAAATCAAAGAAAAACTGGGAATGAACTCTATAGATGTAGCAGTCAGGGCGAACAAGCTTAGATGGTGTGGTAACGTTACACGCATGGGAGAAGCAAGGTTACCCAAGAGACTCATGGGTTCAGCAGTAGAGGGTAGGAGGAGTCGGGGTAGACTAAGGAGAAGGTACCTGGTTTCGGTTCAGAATGATTTTGAAGTAATGGGCTTAACATCAGAAGAGGCACCAATGTTAGCACTGAATAGGGGATCATGGAGGAATTTTATAAAGGGGACTATGCTCCAGACTGAACGCTGAAAGGCATAATCAGTCTTAGATGATGATGATGATGATGATGTGCATTGGAATAGACCAGCGGAGACCGCAAGGCAGGTAAGTAATATAATAAATCTTGCCACAATGTTAACTCGTAATTGTCTAACGCAATAAATAAAGTAGCCTGCCACACGCAAGACTCGAACCCTGATCTCCACACTCTAGATCTGGAGCCATACCGTCGTGAATACTTGATTTGGGTTGGGATAATTAGGCGCGACAAACCGATGGACTCAACCGCTGCAAGTGCGGCGACGCACGTCATCTGGCGACGTCATATGTTCAACATTCCTCATCCACTTTTGGGATATTTCCCGACATTTGCGACCCCATGTGTCTTATATTAAATTGCTTATCTCAGCATCATACACGTCGTTTCGGAGGTTTTTAAACGTTAATAAGAATAGGCCTGTGGATGCAAAGAGAGGCCGAGCAGCGACTCCTCTGCATGAGGTCAGGATAGCAGTTGGGAACCTATGAAGCGTCTGTGACACTAGTAAAACATTGTCAAAGTTCATGTTTACAGTCGCCTTGTTCCATATCGGCCTTGTAGCCGATGCCTCATTCAGCTGCGTGATGAATTCCCGCTGACGGGCCGGGCAGTGTGGCCGTGCGGTTCTAGGCGCTTCAGTCTGGAACCGCGTGACCGCTACGGTCGCAGGTTCGAATCCTGCCTCGGGCATGGATGTGTGTGATGTCCATAGGTTAGTTAGGTTTCATTAGTTCTAAGTTCTAGGCGACTGATGACCTCAGAAGTTGAGTCGCATAGTGCTCAAGAGCCATTTGAGCCCGCTGGCGGCTGGCGAGTCGGCTCCTCGTCTTCAGGCTCAGGCGAAGATTGAGTGACCTTACGCTGCGGCGCGGCTATGGTCCACCACGAATGGTCTCGTACTAGCTGCTGCAGCGTGCTCGACCCCACTCCGAATTCTGTGTGGACCGTTGTTGACCCATCCGCCATGTGGTGTTGTCGGAAGTCGTGAAGTCGGTCGATCTCCTTGCTACTGGCGAAGTAGGCTTCAGCATCCAGGGGCGTCTAAGCGATGAACAGCAATATGACCCCACGAGGCCATGCTGCCGGTTTCCGCGCTGAAGTGTGGTACTATCAGCACTCCAAGCTGTGGTGTTGTCAGAAGACAGTCAGATTCTCCATCAGCAATGGTAGGCAGCGAACGATATGAAATTCATCACACAAGGACTGTCATCTCAAGTACATCTTCGGTTGGTTCGTAGATTGTTCTGGAGTATCTAGGACGTAGAGTCGCTACAGTATCGTAATCATGGAATCGAGTGTTGTTATTGTGAATGCCATCGATCCCAGTGATCAACTCCTTGGGAGCTGAAGAGCTCAAGTGTTGAGGCTATGACACGATGCTCGGTTCGTAACGACCGCATGTGTCCTTCTTATTCTGCTATAATTGTTTAACAGGCTCTTAACCGCTGTGTAAGTTCCATGATACTGGTTATTATGAAATAGGTACAGTTTCCTTCGACATCTCTTACGAGCTAATGAACATGTGTGTCACGTTTCCGTTGGTATTCTATCCCGTGCTATTTTCTGCTGACTTCGTCCTCTCTCTCTCTCTCTCTCTCTCTCTCTCTCCCTCCCTCTCGGCACAGTTTTGTAACGGACTGGGACCTGACCCACTTGCGACATACCGCTTATTTCCTGTTTCTGGCTCTGTCTCTGGCTTGACCGCATTTCGCCTGTAGCCAGGTGCACGAGCTTTAGTAAAATTTCCTAACTTTCAACCCCTTACTTTTCTGTGCCATAACAGATGCAGTTTGTTAGGTGTAAAAAGGGAACGAAAACCACTCATGTGCCGGCTTGATCGGGCTTGGAAACATTGGTTAGGTTGAAGAGGGGTACATACCCCAGCTTCGAGTTCGTCCACCCACAACGCTGTGGTCGCGCTAACAGCTGGTGCTCGTGTCTGCTGTTCAGTTGTTTAAAACTTCGTGTTTGCGGTGCATCAGAATATTGTTTTGTGTTTTAATGTCTGATGCCTGAGTTTAAATATTCTTAAGGTAAATGAATAATAGCTATTCATCTAGCAACTATTCCAGATGTTTTAGAAGCGTGTTAGTTTGGCAACAACGACAACAGCGAAGTCCCTATAAAACTCCTTATTTTCCATTTTCCATATGCAGCCAGTTAGAATAGGTTCTAATTTAAGGCCATTTAGCCGCATATTAGTTCATTGATGGTGTAGTGGTCAACACTTTCTTGGTGCTAAGGAAAACACAGGAGTGCTCACATCCAACAGGAATGGTGTACAATAGAAAATTCCAGTACAAGAAGATCTAGGGCGTACTCAGGTAGTTACATAAATTCCATATGAGTAAAGACCGTTTCACGAGGGATTGTTGAGACCAACAACAGGTGCTGCAGAAGACGCTGAAAGTGAAGGATAGTAATCATTTTAATAGTAAATTTAGTAGATAATGCTTTCAAAACCTGTGAATAGTACAGGCATTTCCAGTATACGTTGTATTATGAATGTGAGACTCAGGATCAGGATCGTGATTAATTTAAGGAAAACACGTGGAAGGGTGGCTCAACTTGATGCGTTATTTATCGTTCCCAAACAAATATTTGTTCAAATAGCTTTGAGCACTATGGGACTTAACTTCTGAGGTCATCAGTCCCCTAGAACTTAGAACTACTTAAACCTAACTAACCTAAGGACATCACACACATCCATGCCCTAGGCAGGATTCGAACCTGCGACGGTTCGCGCGGTTCCAGACTGTAGCGCCTAGAACCGCTCGGCCACTCAGGCTGGCCAAATATTTGTATTTAATAACAATTATATAATAACAATTCTATCATAAACCAACTAACAGTTACCAAGATTCTTGCCAAATACATGCAAGTAGTCAAGGGTTTTACATTAAAATCATAGATTTGCATGACACATAAAATTACAAATGGTACTCAAAGAAAATGTCAACTGTGCAATACAATGGTGGCCCGATTACGAACAGTTCGTTGATTAAATAAACCTGCGGCGACGATCTGTCTGCGCGACTAACAAGTGTGGGCCATTCCCACAACAGGACTTGAATATAAGTTCAACAAACGTTAAAAAAAAAGACGTTAAATTGCATACTTCTCCACTGGCTATTCTGCTCTCGCACAGACAATATACGGCCAAGCTGGCTAAACGCTACCCAGATGTTAAAACCGAAGCAAGCAGTAGTACTTTACTGATTGGCCACAAGCCTGTTACACATAAATCAAGTTAAGTATTTAAAATTACCGGGCCCCTAAAACACTACTAAAATGATAATGACAGCTAAACCCTAACTTTTTTTACGAAATCTCAGTGCCCAGTTTCCTCAAAGGCTTTCATCACGCGCCCACAAGGGCATTACAATAATAGAAACACTGATGAGATTACTTACTAATCCTGCGACACCCTCGTCATGGCAGGATTCCAAAAGAATGAGAATAAACTACTCAACTTGAGACTGGAACGGGAGATCCGTAGAAGCGGTGTGACCCGCCAACGCCTTGGCCACGTGCGATGACGGAAAGCCGTCAAAGCAGAAGGAGGGGTTGGGGGGGGGGGGGTTGTTTGGGGAAGGAGACCAGACAGCGAGGTCATCGGTCTCATCGGATTAAGGAAGGACGGGGAAGGAAGTCGGCCGTGCCCTTTGAAAGGAACCATCCCGGCATTTGCCTGGAGCGATTTAGGGAAATCACGGAAAACCTAAATCAGGATGGCCGGACACGGGATTGAACCGTCGTCCTCCCGAATGCGAGTCCAGTGTCTAACCACTGCACCACCTCGCTCGGTGAAGCAGAAGGAAAACGCGCCCCTGCAGAGCAGCAACGTCAACCGCTGCCAGTACAAAGCTGTCAACAAATACCAAACAATAAACAGCAACCAAGTTTGATAGAAATTAACATACTTAAACAGCCAATTAAAGATTTTTTTCAAGTAAACCAACTATTAAAAGGATCGCACCGCACATAAACATTGCAAGTTAACCTTTTATCAAGAACAAGAAACAATGTACAAAGTCATTTAAAAATAATTATATAATAATTCAAACAAGATTAAATAAGCCAAGGTATTCCTCTACTGGGGCCTCTTAGGGGCTATTAGACACTATAATTTGGTTACGCACCAAATGGCAGATAGCCGGTTAAAATATAACACCTATAACCCAAAGCACTCCTCAACACTGAGTAAAACTTAAACACTGTGTTCTGACTTACGGTAGGTCTTGTCATAGGGGAAGCCTCATCAGAGAGGTCCACCGCATGAGCGTCTAGGGAAGTGATTCCAGTGGTGGTTTCCCATTGCACTGACGATGACGATGATGAAATCATAATGAGGAAAATACAACACCCAGTCCCTGGGCGGAGAAAAATCTCCGACCCAGCCGGGAATCGAACCTGGGCCCCTTGGCGTGACACACCGTCGCGCTGACTACTCAGCTACATTGAAACTTCCTGGCAGATTAAAACTGTGCGCCGGACCGAGACTCGAACTCGGGACCTTTGCCTTTCGCGGGCAAGTGCTCTACCGATTGGGCTATCCAAGCACGACTCACGCCCCGTCCTCAGAGCTTTAATTGCGCCAGTACCTCGTCTCCTACCTTCCAAACTTCACAGAAGCTCTCCTGCGAACCTTGCAGAACTAGAGCACTTGCCCGCGAAAGGCAAAGGTCCCGAGTTCGAGTCTCGGTCGGGCACACAGTTTTAATCTGCCAGGAAGTTTCATATCAGCGCACACTCCGCTGTAGATTGAAAATTTCACTTAGCTACCTTCTCTCTTTTTTTTTCATTTTGTTCGACATAGTTCGTTGCATTGGGTCTGGGCGGCCGTCACAAGACATCCGTTCAAGTTGATCGTTTACTTCTTGACTCAGTGTTTTTAATACAGAGAGCACGCAGCCAACTGACCGAACACGCTGAGTTACCGTGCCGGCGCTGTCGGGTCGGGCACACAGACTAAGAGAGCGTGCAAATACAAACACACACACACACACACACACACACACACACACACACACACACACACACACATGACCGACAGCGTACGTTTAGGCTGAGCGCAAACAGCTTTAGTTACTCGCCCCAGAAAAGGCCATAAGGTCCACAACAAACAGAAATTGCGATCAGTAGTATCAAATACTCGATGATAAAAAACAATGATTTCAAGTACCACATTAAAACTGCAAAATACTTGTGGTGTCACCGCCAGACACCACACTTGCTAGGTGGTAGCCTTTAAATCGGCCGCGGCCCGCTAGTATACGTCGGACCCGCGTGTCGCCACTGTCAGTGATTGCAGACCGAGCGCCGACACACGGCAGGTCTAAAGATACTTCCTAGCACTCGCCCCAGTTGTACAGCTGACTTTGCTAGCGAAGCTACACTTACAAATACGCTCTCATTTGCCGAGACGATAGTTAGCATAGCCTTCAGCTACGTCATTTGCTACCAGTTTATATTGAGATTGTTATTAATGTACCGTCAAGAGCGATGTTCTCATTTTATGGATTAAAGTTAAGTATTACATCAACTATGTACTTTATTTGCTACTATAATTCCCTTAACAGTTCCAGACCTCACGCCAGCCTGCGTGAGCTTTATCGCGTGCATTTCGGCCTCCTCTAGCAACACGGTGTTGGCTCTTCTGCCAACACATCAATACTAGCTTGTGCGCTTACAGGAATCTCCAAACTGACACACACAGCCTCAAAAGCCGTCGCTGAAAGGCATAAAGGATCCGGATTCCTGGCCAGCTTACAATGGGGCAGAATTAACAATCTTTTAAGTACAGTACTTACTGAACAGTCTTGGTAATAATTTCAAATAAATGCCTAGGAGGCCTTTAGCTTTAGGGCTCCACGTAGGCAGTAGATAATACTGCCCTCCTGCTCGTAGCTGGTAACAAGTTATCTAATACATCTCAGCGTATTTACTACACCACAATTGACTGATGCGCTTCGTAACCAGGTTGCACGCGACGAAGGCCGCTGCTCGCCCGCTAACTCGCCGGTAGCAACGGTCAACGCTGCAGGCAAACGCAATGGTCAACGGTTTCAGGTCGCTGCAATTGCCAGGACGCCGAGTACCCGCGCACACCCGTCCAGCTCCGTGTCCCACGCGCCCCTCGCAACCACACAGCCCCAGAGGAAACACATAACCAAGCAAACACGATACGACGGCGGCCAGAATAGATAGAACGCGCACACAAGGGAGCCAGTAGGATCGCGCGCGCGTCTTCACAGAAGCCGCCACGACCCAGAATGTTTTGTGATAGTGTTGTTGTTGTTGATGTTGTTGCGGTCTTCAGTCCTGAGACTGGTCTGATGCAGCTCTCCATGCTACTCTATCCCGTACAAGCTTCTTCATCTCCCAGTACCTACTGCAACCTACACCCTTCTGAATCTGCTTAGTGTATTCGTCTCTTGGCCTCCCTCTACGATTTTTAGCCTCCACGCTGCCCTCCAATACTAAATTGGTGATCCCTTGATGCCTCAGAACATATCCTACCAACCGATCCCTTCTTCTAGTCAAGTTGTGCCACAAACTCCTCTTCTCCCCAATTCTACTCAATACCACCTCATTAGTTATGTGATCTACCCATCTAATCTTCAGCATCCTTCTCTAGCACCACATTTCGAAAGCTTCTATTCTCTTCTTGTCTAAACTATTTATCGTCCATGTTTCACTTCCTTACATGGCTACACTCCATACAAATACTTTCAGAAACGACTTCCTGACACTTAAATCAATACTCGATGTTAACAAATTTTTCTTCTTCAGAAACGCTTTCCTTGCCATTGCCAGTCTACATTTTATATCCTCTCCACTTCGACCGTCATCAGTTATTTTGCTCCCTAAATAGCAAAACTCCTTTACTACTTTAAGTTTCTCATTTCCTAATCCAATTCCCTCAGCATTACCCGACTTAATTCGACTACGTTCCATTGTCCTCGTTTTGCTTTTGTTGATGGTCATCCTATACCCTCCTTTCAAGACCCTGTCCATTCCGTTCAACTGCTCTTGCAAGTCCTTTGCTGTCTCTGACACAATTACAATGTCATCGGAGAACCTCAAAGTTTTTATTTCTTCTCCATGGATTTTAATGCCTACTCCGGACTTTTCTTTTGTTTCCTTTGTGAAAGTATAACTTTCTAATGCTGTAGTAACAAGTTTTAATGTGTAATTCATAATCAGATTAAATAAGGGTACAAATCCTCAATTTTTAAAACTCTCTATGCTTCCTTCATTACAATGAAAATCTTCAAATGTGTGTGAATTCCTAAGGGACCTAACTGCTGACGTCATCGGCCCCTAGCCATACACACTACTTAATCTAACTTATACTAAGAACAACACACACATTATGCCCGAGGGAAGGCTCGAACCTCCGGCGGGAGGGGCCGCGCAATCCGTGACATGACGCCGCAAACCGCACGGCCAATCCGCACGGCTTCATTACAATTCAATTCATCTTTCCAGGGTACTGAGATACGTGTTAACGTAAAAAATCTCATATAAATGTTTGGTTAAGGCAAAATTAAATATAAGACCGGGAGAATTTTTTTTTTTTTTTTTTTTTTTTTTTTGTATTTGCCCAGAAAGGGAATTTTGCACTCGTTCTCTTGTCCAAATTACGTAATCAGTTATACGACAGATTGATGTCACCGATAATGGCCTATAATTATGTACATCTGTCCTATGGCCCTTCATGAAAATGGGAATGACCTGTGCTTCTTCCCAGTCGCTAGGTACGCATTGTTGGAACGATCCACGATAACTATTACTATATGCGGAGAAATTTCTTTTGCATAATCTCTGTAGAGCCTTACAGGTACGTCATCTGGTGCACATGACTTTCCACTATTCAGCGAATTAGCTGCTTTTCTATTTGCTGGTCACTTATCTCAATATCGTCATTTAGGCATTCACGATGATTGAAAGGAGGTGTCGTATTGTGACCTGCCACTACATTTTCCGAAGACAGAATTTAGTATTTCGGCATCCTTCCTGTTACTTTCCGTTTTCGTGCCAGTACGGTCGCTAAGCGGAACAGTTACTGACTTCAGGTTCAAAATGGCTCTGAGCACTATGGGACTTAACTTCTGAGGTCAGAAGTCCCCTACAACTTAGAACTACTTAAACCTAACTAACCTAAGGACATCACACACATCCATGCCCGAGGTGGGATTCGAACTTGCGACCGTAGCGGTAGCGCGGTTCCAGACTGTACTGACTTCAGGCAAGAGTATGACTAACTGAATGAAATGTGAGAAAAATCTACATTACACGATTACTCTGCAGTTCACAATTAAGTGCCTGGTTCATCGAACCACTATCGAGCTATTTCTATACCGCCTCCACTTTCGATGAGTCCGCTGGAGAAACTAACAAAACTTAAAACTGTTCGCACGTTTTATTATACAGGGTGGTCCATTGATAGTGACCGGGCCAAATATCTCACGAAATAAGCATCAAACGAAAAAACTACAAAGAACGAAACTCGTCTAGCTTGAAGAGGTAAAGCAGTTGGCGCTATGGTCGCCCTGCTAGATCTAATACACGAATATTTAATGAAAAATGGGGGTTCCTATTTAAAAAACGCCGTTGGTATCCGTTTGACCTATGGCATCGCCATCTAGCTGGCCAACCATAGCGCCATCTGGTTTCCCTATTCAAGCTAGACAAGTTTCGTTCTTTGCAATTTTTTCGTTTGACGCTTATTTCGTGAGGTATTTGGCCCGGTCACGATCAATGGACCACCCTGTATAAAGTGCAAGTAGTAATATCTTTGACCTAGCTAATTAAATACGTGTCACTGACTAAAGAGTATTTCTGCTTGAATCACAAAAAAATGCAAATTGTTAAACAAAGATCAACTTTAAACAAGAGCGAGAAAATTACTAAAGAAAGAGAGATTAATTCAAGGGGCCTTCAGGAAGAAAGTTGGACAGGTAGGAAACTGGGGCAGTTGAAAAGCGGAAGATGGTGACCGTATACGCAAAGAGACACGAAGCAGTATTAGAATACGACAGTGAGGTGACCATAATTCATGGTATACATTCTAACGTCGTGTCGGACCTCCTTTTCCCCGGCGTAGTGCAGCAACTCGACGTGACCTGGACTCAACAAGTCGTTGGAAGTCCCCTGCAGAAATGAAATGAAATGATCTTATGACATTGTTGGCCGGGAGGCACCATGCGGGGAAGTTCGGCCGCCGTATTGCAAGTTCTTTTTAGTTGACGCCACTGCGGCGACTTTGTGTGTCAATGATGATGAAGAACACACAACACCCAGTCATCATGAGGTAGAGAAAATGCCTGACCCCGCCGGGAATCGAACCCCGGACTCCGTGCGCAAGAAATACTGAGCCACGCTGCCTCTACAGCCGTCCATAATTGCGAAAGTGTGCTGAATGTTGTGCACAAACTGATCTATCGATGGTGTCCCGAAAATGTTCGATGCGATTCACGTCGGGCGATCTGGATAGTCAACCATTTGCTCGAACTGTCCAGAATGTTCTTCAAGCCAGCTGCAAACAACTGTGGCCCGATGACGTGGCGCACTGTTTTCCGTAAAAATTCCACCTTTGTTTAGCAACATGGCGTTCGTGAATGGCTGCAAATGGTTCAAATGGCTCTGAGCACTATGGGACTTAACATCTGAGGTCATCAGTCCCCTAGAACTTAGAACTACTTAAACCTAACTAACCTAAGGACATCATACACATCTATGCCCGAGGCAGGATTCGAACCTGCGACCGTAGCAGTCGCGCGGTTCCGGACTGTGGCATCTAGAACCGCTCGGCCACCGAGGCCGGCGGCTGCAAATGGTCTCCAAGTAGCGGTAAGTCCAGAGGAACCAATCCATTCCATGGAAACAGCCTACACCATTTTGGAGCCACCACCAGCTTGCACAGTGTCTTGTTGACAACCTGAGTCCGCGGCTTCGTAGGGTCTGCGCCAGACTGAAACCCTACCATCAGCTCTTACCAGCTGAAATCGGGACTCATCTGATCAGACCACAGTTTTCCAGTGGTCTAGGGACCAACCGACGTAGTCACGAGCCCAAGAGAGGCGCTGCAGACGATGTAGTGCTGTTAGCAGAGGCACTGGAGTCGGTCGTCTGCTGCCCCTTAACACCAAATTTCGTTACACTGTCCTATCTAACACGTTCCTCGTTAATTTCTGCGGTTATTTCATGCAGTATTGCTTGTCTCTTGGCACTGACAAATACACACAAACGCTGCTGCTCTCGGTCGTTACGTGAAGGCCGTCGGTCAGTGCGTTGTCTGTGGTGAGAAGTAATCCCTGAAAGTGGTATTGTCAACACACTCTTGACATTGTGGATCCCCAAATACCCAATTCTCTAACGATTTCCGAAATTGAATCTCCCATATGTCTAGCTCCAACTACTCTTGCGCGTTTAAAATCTAATTCCCGTTGTGCGGCCAGAATCGCTTCGAAAACCTTGTCACAAGAATCACCTGAGTAAAATAACAGCTCCGCCAATGCACTGCCCTTTCATGCCTTGTGTACGCTATATTACCGCCATCTGTATGTGTGCATGTAGGCAACCCATGACTTTTGTCACCTCAGTGTAATTCCGCCTTTATACGTCGTTAACGCACGTCTATGCGGTGGCGCTCGACTCGTAGGTAAGCCGGCTCAAATCCTGATGGTGGATGAAATTTACAATGCCAGTATTTGGCCGACAGTTCCCGAAAGCCAGTTTTTGTGCCAATGTTCTGCATTAAATGCCAAACCTCTCCACAATGTTTCATGAAGTGTGACGCTGTCGATGGTGGTCTGTGAGTCGCATTCGTTGAGCTTGTTGGGCCCCTTGGTGCAATACAACAGAACTACGTTATGTGTCGCCGCAGGATTTCACACTTTCACTTTGCTCATCATTATCACACTACACAAACATAGCACAACAATGTACACACGACCATTACACTATCTACACTCCACAAATACATGCCGACCTATGTGGCCGAGCGGTTGTAGGCGCTTCAGTCTGGAACCGCGCGACCGCTACGGTCGCAGGTTCGAATCCTGCCTCGGGCGTGGATGTGTGTGATGTCCTTAGGTTAGTTAGGTTTAAGTAGTTCTAAGTTCTAGGGGACTGAGGGCCTAAGAAGTTAAGTCCCATAGTTCTCAGTGCCATTTGAACCATTTTTTACAAATACATATGTGACACAACATGCATATGCGTAAGAAAGGGATCAATGTGTGCAGAGGAAAAATATCCTCTCCGACAGGCGGCTCAACCCTCAACGTGCAATATCCCACTCAACAATGGCATACGACATTTTTACATCAGAGAAATTCATAGATTTTATTCCACTGTTTGATTCAGAGCACAAAGAAAAAGACAACTGAACTCGCTATCGCAGAATGTTTTGTCCAGTTATACCTAGTTACAGTTACGGTTGCTAATACGAATTGCTGAGTAAAGCGAGCCTTGACATTTCGTCTAGTTACGTAGCAGTAAGCAACTTAATAAGTCTTCTTATCACTTAGGTAGAACAAAAATGCATCAAACAAGACTTTGCCAAAGAAATAATCTCCAACCTCTGTTCCTAGTCTACTTCGCTTTATAACATTTTATGTTATTTTTCTGTACTCATTTTTTAATTTATTTTTAGAAATGAGACGGCAGTGTGACTATACAGAAGAAAGAAGCACTGAATTAACAAAGAACGTGATAGGTGAATAATGCTGCGAAACCTTGAAACTTCGGACAGTGGGTCAGGAAGAAGGGAGGTAACTCCACGCGGTCGGAAGTAATCTGACGAGCAAAAGCAAAACAAGCTGCGCGCTCTTCTAGTTGCAGCTACCGCCCACAGATGCCGCAACTGCTGCGCGGGCAAAACAGTTCTTGCCAACACTGGGAGATGTCGCTGCATACAACGCTATGCCGGAAAATGAAATATGTGTAAACAGCTGCAACTACCAAATCGATACGGTACAAATCTAGACAGTACGGCGGCCAGGATTGGTTCTTGTCCCGCTGACGCACGCGCGGTGGCCCACGGGACGTAAACACTGGCGCTAAGCAGAAGCAAGAAGACTGTCACACCGTTGGTGCGTGGACGGGCACACTGCCAAAATTCGTACGCAGCGGCAGGTGAATCGCAGCAGTCGCCATGTTGAGATGACGTGTGATGGAGTGCGACCTCCGGCAATCGTTTTACAATCCAGTTTGCAATGCCATGTGCAACTCGAGTGTGTGACGGAACAGATACGAGTGCAGAGAGAGTTAAAATGTGTTGTGTGTTGTCCATAACTTGACCGTCAGAGCTCTGTGAAAGGCTGTCACAGGCTTTCAATGACGGAGACGGTTTCAGTGGTTGCTCTTTAGCTTAGGTTCTAAGTGCCCGTGGTAATTCATGAAGAAGTGCTTCGTTCTTTCCAAAACTGTCCTAGGATTGTATTTGTGACAGATGAACGTGTTGATAAACTTTCTGGCAGTTACTTAATTTTCTCAAAATATATTTTGAGACTCGAATCCCCGATCAGATTCATTGTTTAATTGTTGTTTGTGACTGGCTGTTTAGATGTCGTTACTGGGTGCTATCTACGTATCAATGATAACAATAACAGACGAATACTGTGAAACAAATGAAACTGCTAAAGTATGTAAATCCGCATATCGGCCGCGAATCCTGACGAAGATGAAGTTTAAATTAAGTAATTTATGCATCTATCACGTCATTTAACTTCAGCTTCTTTTCCTAGCTCCCTAATATATACTGTTTCCGTATTAATTAATGATCTGGACAAATGTGCAGCATAATTTCAGAACTCGATTACTTTTTTCACGTTATGCAACATTGATTGTCAAATTCCCCGTGTACTGGATCGTTGGTGCACAAATAACGATGTATTTAATGTGCTACTGAACATATGAATGACGATGAACTGACATAAGTAGAATGAACTGGATTGGCAGAACGATAGTATAAACCGGGTGTCACGTGTTCGCGAACGAAGCGCCCGTATTTCGCGCGTGTGCTAGCAGCGCCATCAAGTATCCGCTTAGTGCGACATCTGTCGGACATACCGCGAAGTTTGTCGCGATGGCAGTTCGTAGAATACTCGCTTGGCGGCGCGGGCGTTTCCGAAGTACGTATGTTGCCATGCCAACGGCTGTGGACGTCCCGCAGTGGGAGAACAGATGGAAGCATGTGCGGGCTCTCACACGCAGAAGCATCCGCTGGTAAGGTAGTTCAGAGTGCATGTCTGTAGCAGTAGGCCTGCAAGGAAACCATAGCAAAACAAGCGTCGCAAGTTTTGCTGATATTTGCAAAGAAGATGCTGTGATTTTAAAAGCTGCAGTTGCAAATATCGATGGGCTTAGCGCTTATAGAAACAAATTCTTGCTCCTGCCTATCTGCTGCCATTAACGAAAATGCTTTCGCCAGTATAATGGAATGAAAATTAAACATGACAAGTGAATATGATGAGAGGTTTCTATGTATTCTGTTGTTAACTTGTTAAAACTCAACTGTCCGCCATCAAACTTCATTACAATGTGAAATAGTGTCTGAGACTTTAATTCAGAATAGAGGGACAATAGATGATTGCGAACCTTACACGAATTAGCAACAATAAAGTGTTTATTAAATGAAAATTCCTTCCTTTTCACATTGCAGACATCGTTTCTACTCAAATGAAGAGAAGAAGGTAAAGTATTCCTTGTGCCATGAGGCACACTTCAAACCACTCCGTTCTGTGAGAGAAATGGACACAACCGAAGAAGACCGAACAGCAGAGTTGTTATTTAAGATTTTATTCAGTATCAATATTTCAAGCATTATGCATTTTGTAACAAAATTCTGTGAAATGTAAAACTCATTTTCGAGGATGCTACTTAACTGGTAACATCTTCTTTAAACACACAAATATTAAACGGATGAAATCTCACCTAGCTCAAAACTACAATAGTTACACTGTAAATAATCAAACTGTTACAAATTATAATGATTTCATAATTCGAAACACACATCATGGTTGATATCATATATGAAACCAGTGCTGTAGGGTGTTGAAAAGTCAATAATATGTAAATAACAACAAAATTCGTTGTAGGATAAAAACAACAAACGCTTGCCAAAGAAGTTTTTCTTTTGCCGAAACTTAAACGATAATATTTATGACTTGCAATTATTTTTGCAGGTAGCTTCCCTATTATCACCACAGATGAAATTCTTAGTCACTGCACCCTTTGTCGCTCTTTTTGCAGAGTTTGCATCGTCCTTGTTTCGGACCCTGTGCAGATGATTTGTTGTCGTCCTTTGTTGAGTTAACCGGGAATGAATTACTGTCGTTCTGTACGGATTCTATCTTCACCTGCAAATCTCTTGAAAGATTCCTGAGAGTCAATCCCACTTGATAAATTTTGTTGATAAATCAGATCCAAGTCGGTGAAGAAACTACAGTCTTTTAAGTAATTTCACTCCTCGAGATGCACATACATATTGCTATATTACGTATATATTAATTCAACTTATATTCAGTAACCCAATAAATGCAGCCGAAGGCCAGCATCGTGTGCGTCTGTTGAACAAACAATTCTTGCACATTTGACCAAGTATGTTTACCCCTCCCTTCGCTTCATTGTAAAATTCCGTGGCCTCTTTTGTAATTTGCAAAATTGTTGTCATATAATGCATGGCGGAAGCTACTAAGACAATTTCTCCCTTCTTCGGTAAAAGGGATACCAATTGTTGATCTGTATTGCAATCTAAGAGAATCATTGTTACTGGTCGTAGTTTACTCTATAGAGCTTCTTATAGACTATTTGTCACGCCAGTGAGAAGACGTGCGCAATTCTGTAACTCAGTTCTGTAATTATTATAAAAAAGCACACTCCGGGTTATGAAACTAAAAAAGACGTAAACGTTATGCGGAATTACAGCGTTGTTCCTTCGTGCAGTTCCAACCATGGTTATACAATGGTTCAGCATGTCCGACAGAAGAAGGTATGATATAAAAGCAGTTATTTACGTTATGTTTGAACTGTTGCCGTAGATTGGTGCTAGAGGCTGAGTCCTGCAGTACGTTTGTTTTCCTGCCTGCGGTATTCCTGTGTATTTCGAATGGGACTCACACGTGAACACAAATTTCAGACTGTGTTTTTCTGATTTACTGGGAATGTACATCTGGAATTTACATTGATCTCTGAATGTTGAAAGCGGCTCATCAGTGGTTCATTCAACTGATGGTCTGTAGCACTTTTTGCAGTGTTCGGAAAAACTGTTTCATAAATCTCGTATATTTGTTAAAATACCTTTGCCTTTTCTGGTTGCCCTGGCCCGCTTGTCGACCAGTCTCAAACAATTTGTAATGGCGCAGCAAACTATGAAGTCAGGGAAGCTGCAGCCTGGATATATCATTCTGAAAAGACCGCCTTAGCTGTAAGTCCTTTATTTTTAGTCACGACCGGTTTCGTATTTTAGTTGCATAATCAGGTGCAACAAAATTAAGTTAAGTTCCGATCTAGAAAACAGAATAAGATGACACATCTTCCATCGTCAGTAATTTTTCGCTAAGTGCTGGACGTCGAACATAAAATAACATAGAACACTCCCGTGGTAACATGAGCAATAGCATCTGGTGAGCTAGCGGGGCCCGTTACACCGAAACAGTGATCAAAACATAGGCCGTGCGTGATCATCTACGGGATAACGTGACATTTGAGCAGCTAACAGTCCCTCATTTGCCCACAGCAAGCGCACGCACTAAAATGTGTACCAACAGGCGGCATGTCAAGGCACAACGCGGTAACGCCAGACAGTGACGTAGAGAGAGGTGTCGCGTGGAGAGCGCATGCGCATACGTGGATAACTAGACAAATAGACTGATACCTGAGCTGATGGAAAGATTGAGTAATCGATTGAAATGTGTTAAAATCAACGTAAATTCGTAAAAACTGTTATTAGTGCTAGTGTTGTCCATTGAAAAACAGCACATTAATAGTTACAAAGTGGATTCCAGATAGCAGTTATTAGAAGTTCTGAATTATGGCAGACAGCGATTATTTACAAAAAGTGCTAATAAAAACAGCATCTACATTATCGTTATGCACTTTACCAGACTCGTGCTTGATTTAAAATTCAGTAAAAAGTATGAAAAACGCACTAACACGATAAGGTAATAAAAAAAAGTTTAAAAATAGCACAATACGAAAACTAGTGTAATTCTGGCTTTTATTAATTCTTTTTATAAATAATCATTGCATGAACGCCTACGACTGTGTCTGGCGTCCCGTATCAATTACGTCCATCTCGTTGCTTCCTTCCTGTCCCGTCGTCCCTCCTATGCCACTATCCACAAATCAAACTCCCGTACCTCCTATCCCTCTGCCGGTGTGTCCAAAGGCTCCATCCTTTCCCCTCTCCGCTATCTCCTGTACACTGCTGATATGCCCAAACCTCCCCTGCCTGTTCATCTTCTCCAATTTGCTGATCACACCGCCTTCCTAGACCTTTATCCTACCCTTCAACAGTCCCAATGTACCCTCCAAACCAACCTTGACCAGTTCACCGCTTGGTGCAACCAGTGGTTCCACTGTATCAACCCATCCAAGACCCAGGCGATCATCATAGGCTGCATCACCTGTTTCTTTTGTCTCCATGATTTCTACCTCACCATTTATGGCCGTCCTATCGACTTCACACTTACTCTGAAATACCTTGGCCTCACCCTCGACCGCCACCTCACCTGGACTCCCCATCTCCTTACAATCCAACACAGAACTCACAACAGACTCCGCCTCCTGAAACACCTGTCTGGCTGGACATGGAGACTGCATCCTTCCACTATCCTTCACACACCTTGATCTGCCCCATCCTTTGTTATGCCAGCATTGCTTGGATTTCCGCCCCTCCCAGGTTCTATAAAGCTCTCCGAATCATTGAACACTATGCACTCTGTCTCACCTTCCACACTCGCCTCCTGTCCTCCATGTGCATCTCCATTCCCCACCTTCTCTTTTTCCTTGAACACATCCACACCCTGTATATTGTCCGCCGACTCGATCCCCCTCACCCCCTGGTGTCCCCCTTCCTCTCCACCCCCAGCCTGTTGCCACACCTTTACCATTCTATCCCACCCTTTCTCCATTTCCACACCCTCCACCTTCTTTCCCAACACAACTTCCAGCATCTAACGATCCCAGGTGATGAGCTTCACCCTGATGTCTACCCCTCCTTTCGACTCTAACCCCACCTTTCTCCTGCCTCCTCCTCAGAGCCCCCCCTCTCCTCCCCCTCCTTTCTCCTGAGTGGCTTCCCCCCTATGCCCCCTCCCTCTCCTGGATCCCCTTCAGTGTCTCTGCACTCCCTCCTGCTTTATCTACCCTCCATATCTCCCGCCCTGCCCGTCTTCTGCCTCTTGGTGCGCCCCCTGTCCCTCCTTTTCCTCTTCCTCCCGTCCCCCATCCCCACTCCCCTCTTTTTTCCTCCTTTCCGACCTCCAGTCCTTCGGCAGGTCCATACCAGCGGTTTTTATTGTTTGTGAGTGTTCCTTGTTTCCAGTGGTTTTGTTTTTTAAATGTCTCACTCTGTGTGAATTTTATACTGTGGCCGACTTTTAACTTGTGTTTCACTCCAGTGATTTTAAGTACGCAACGAATTGCCAGCTGTGTTCCACAATAGGGGAGCTATACGAGCTGAGGCGAATAAACCTGAACAGGTGAATGCCAATCGCTGTTTGTTTATGTAGTTGATTGGGTGTGTGAATGATAAGCATTGTTATAGTTGTCAGTGAAATCCATAGATTCAGTCTACCAGAGTGGAAATAAACGACTAACAGGAATAACAGGTAAGAAAGATTACAGGTAAGAAAGATTACATATTATCTTCCCAGTGCGTTCAAGAAAATGAAATTCAGGCAGAAAATTTTTGCCAGATCGCTACACTACTAAGGACCAGTTTTACAGTCCGCAGTTAGCAGCTGCTTAATTCTGCTCTCGTAATAGTGCGGAAAATGCGTTGTACGAACACGTGGTAACGCCTAACGGGAGAATAAAGGCGGGATAACTGGACCAGTGATTCTGGCACGGTTAGGGAAATTAACTGGAGAATAAGTTGCGGCAATGGCAGGAATAGTTACAGAATTAGTGGTGACACGATAGTTTGTTAGAACGAGGATGAAGAAGAAACAGGGACATTATATGGAAGGATAAGACGATTTCAAATTTCTATAAAAATTTCGTATTACTACTACTTTTCGCTCTCATGCTTGAGAAACTGCAACACATGAATGAAATGTAAAACTATTTTATAACAAAAAACTTTTTGCTTGTAGTAGGCCTAATAGGCATTTGATATTGGTATTTCGTGAATTATATTCTGTCGTGTTATTTGTGTAAATGACGTAGATAAAAATGACCATTTGTGCCGAAACAGTCCTGTTTATTTGGAGTGTGTTACAACTGGTGCAGTAGTAGAAAGGCCTATTTCGCTTTATCTAGCAGGCAGCGACAAAATAGATGTAATCAAATAGAGAAACCAGAGAAACCTTGGGTACTTTTCGTATTAACTCCTTTTTCAGTATTAAACAACGACACTTTGATTTTTGATGTAGCATAACATTTGACGAACTTTGATGAGGTAATAAATTCTGCATCAGAAAGGTAAGCACGCCATGTAAAGCTGTAGGAAGATTAGAGAGAAAAAAAACTCGGACATAATGATTGAAGAAATGTGTACTGTCTTGCACGTCTCCTGTTTTCAGTGCTTCTGTGTTTCCTGTATTTCATGTCACACACAACACAGAATTATTAGCAAATAGGCAGTAAAAAGTTCAAGTTTTCTGAATAGTTCTTATTCTACCAGTCACAAATAATCCGGTCCAGTTTTTATTTAAGGGAGGGGGGGGGGGGGGGGGGTGATGTCAAAACGGTCGGCTGGGAGTAGAAGTACCACAGGACATTTTAATTTCCACGGTCCCGAGTAAAGATTTGGTAGTTTCCATTACAAAATATAAAGTTTGAATTACACGGAGTGAAGTACAATGACTTGCGACAGAAGAATGCTGTATGAAGAGTTGTGGCACTACACTTTGACACAATTAAGATCTATATGTATTACACATCAGACTCTTCAGAAAGATGTGCGCTACAAAATGAAAAATTTTTGAAAAATTAATTTTTTTATTTTTAACGTCCTGTCTCAAAACTGTCGGGGAGGAGGAAGGGGGGGGGGGCGCCAGTACCCCAGTTCTGAACTATCGTAGATCGGGAGCTGTAATTACAAGTCTTCTGCGTAACTGAAGAATTACTAGGGCATTATTTTCTCAAAAACTGTCAAAGCTTGGCGTATTCTGTTATTGATAGCATAAATAGAAACTCATGATGACCTCCAAATCTAAGGATTTTTTTGTACTGTTCTCCAGATGATTACTAATATCAGTGCTCTCTGTCCTAGCCAATGTTTATTGTTTGACAAATTCCCTAGATCTGCAAAATCGAAATAATGGTAGAAGGCACTCTTCAGTCATGTACTTAAGGAATGACCATCTTATGCACGAAGAGGAAGATGTCAAAGCAGAATGGCAAGGAATCGTCAAGAAATTTTGACGTGGGAAGCGGATCAGCTCTTCTAGAGGCTGAAACTCTGGAGTTTTGAATGGTAACTTAATCATTTGTCTGCTTCTCTCTAGCTGAGTAAATCTTCCTTTAACTTCTACTAGAACTTTTTAAAAACTGTTACCAAATAATCTAATTCCTAACTTAAGCTTGTGTGCTGTGCAAAATCCTGACTATATTGAATAATGAAAAAAAAAATAATCTGCTCAAAACTGTCTACAAATTGAAAAATGTGATGCTACGCTGAATGTAAGCTGACATCTGAAATAAATGCGCAGCAGGACTTACAAAGAAATTCCTGGCCTGAACTGTATTTTCTCTTACCTCGTGTCTTGCCAAACATTTATGCAGAGTTCTCGAACGCAGCGTACAGCATACTGCAGCAAAGCAGCTTTAAAAACTACAACTGAAAATTCCGTACCACAAAGTGCAATGTGCGTACGTACATAATAAACTGAATTAAGGGTGGGAATTTCAACTGGTAAGAAAAGACCTCTGACAAAATTGAAATGAAACTCTATATTCAAAAGTAATGCTTTCAAAATCAATTGGATGTTCACAATAGTAACTACGTAACATGACTTTAAGGAACAACTTTAATCAAGGGGAATCTCATCTTCCTATGAGAGCAAACCATGTAACAATTCTACTATCTGAGGTTCGTTACTACAATCGCAATGACACAGAACAATGATACACACATGCGTGCTTACCTCAGTCTCTCAACATTCCAGAACAATTCGAAAATAATTTCCTTAGCTTCTCTCTCCATAACTGCATCAAAAATATTCATACTGCAACTCCATCAATCTCATATCACACAAAGAAAATGTCCTGGTCATTCTTCAAATTACAATTGATACTTAGAACTACTCAACTTAGACTGTGTGTAACTTTGCTAGCCTCTCAGGCAGAGGCGGTGTAGCAACACAAAGATATTGTAGCAATAGTCAAAGATGACTCAGGTACATGGTTCTGCTCTGTATGATGTATACGTATCGATATTTATCTAAGAAACAGAGTTTACAGAGTGACCAAAACAGTATGCATACCTCACGGAATGCCACTATATTCAAATACAGTACATGTTGTCCCCAACATTTTCCGTTAAAGTGAGATAAACGATGCAAGAATCCAAACAGTGTACTCTGAAGTAGGAAATGGAAAATTGAAAGGCGTCTAGTTTTGACGCTTCTTCTTCTCCTTTTGCCTATCCATTAATGTATATTGGCGACCACACGTTGCATCTTCATCGTATGAACCGCAGTATGTTGCAGATGGTCTACACTTTGTAATTCTGTCCACTGCTTTCTGTTGTCTAACTAAGATATTTTTATTGCCCTTTTTCTTCTTTTACCCTCGATCTTTGGGCACAATGTAGTGAAAGGTGGAAAAAAAGATAGCACAACGACTATAAGCATATTCGGATAGTCACCAACTTTCTCTTCCGAATGCGAAAATATTTTGTTGAGCCCAACCTACATAGGTAGGAATGATCA
Organism: Schistocerca cancellata; assembly: GCF_023864275.1. NCBI lineage: Eukaryota > Metazoa > Arthropoda > Insecta > Orthoptera > Acrididae > Schistocerca > Schistocerca cancellata. The sequence goes on from NC_064626.1 coordinate 934,677,377, forward strand.
TCAAAATAAAATAAGAGAAATCAGAGCTCTAACGGAAAGATTTAGGTGTTCGTTTTTCCCCCTGCGCTGTTCGGGAGTGGAATGGTAGAGAGATATTATGATTGTGGTTCGATGAACCCTCTGCCAAGCACTTAAATGTGAATTGCAGAGTAGTCATGTAGATGTAGATGTAGATGTTTCCATTCGTCTGTCGCTTTCAAATCTCTTTGATTGGCCACCAATGTCACAGTCTTCGTTTTGACAGAAATCGTCACGGAGACCCGGTATTTGAGTCTGCATGAATGAGTTATCACATCCTGCTTTAGAGTTCACCGTTACCAGCCTTCAGTGAAGAAAATAGTTAATACAAGATGTAGCTGTTATGTACAGGGTGGTCAGAAACAGTCTGAAAAGGATGTAAGTATGCTGCAGGATAAGCCGCGCAGAGAAATAACTCTTACGAAAAAAATTCTGTAGATAGCGCCGTCTTCGAATTCATTAGCACTGAAGTAAGCCAACCACGCCGTTGAGCACGCAAATTCAAGAGGCCCACCAGATACAATGAAGTGTCAGTTGTTCTCATACTGCAGGTGGTAGTCCACGAGACTGCTCAGCCTCTGAGACGGGTTCGATCCTTCTACTTCCCGACGCTCAATTTTTGTACCGCTCTTGTTCGGTTTTAGGAAATCAAACGATTCACACGATTGGCGACACCGACTCTGGAGGGACGCTTGAATTTGCACCCACGACGGCATGGTTGGCTATTAACTCGGAAACGGCGCAACGTATCGATTATTTTTCTATAGAATTATTTCTCAACACAGTCTACCCTGCCACCTTTAAAGCTTCTCAGATTGTTTCTGAGCACCCTGTATAATATTTTGCTATGTGTTATTGAACCATTTGATTGAAAAACAGACCTGTACGTGAACAGACAGAAAAGAAGCGTACCTGAATCACTTTTTAAGAAACAAGTTGTACTATAACTTAAAAATAATGAAGTAATAGTTCTAAAAATATCCGCATTACAGGTGTGTGACTGTTCATTGACAATTTCAGAGCCTTGACAGTGCTTAAATGTACAATGATGATAGTACTGTTTGCGTCCATTACTATACGATTCACTGATATAACCGAAGTAAACGAAAAGCATTTTATATGAATTTATAGTGAATTATTAATCATTCAGTGTTTCGTGGACAGCATCTCCAAAAGGTAGCTCTGTTACCACCTGTGAATTACATTAACTATTAACATTAGTTGACAATCCATGGTCATATACTTGGTGGCATTCTTAGAAGAAGGCATCTGAAAATGGATACAAGCTACGAGATCATGTCAACCAGAACATCAACCAGGACTTCGAATGAATAAGTTTTCCAACATGTTACGAAGCACATAGGATGCACACTATTATTGGCACATACCCAAAATGAGCTGTGGCATTTTTCAGTGCGATATAATCAACGCTGCTCCTTTTTTCATAGAACGTATTATGAAACGTCCCCTTAGAACAATTTATACATGTGAAACGTCCACTTAGAACAATTATACAAGCCTGTGCTTAACCTGGCACACAATAATTTTAGCGCAACGCAATCTGACTATCAAAAATCCCTGCAAAAGAATGGCCCTGACAAACATTAAACTATACCTTTCACAAATCACTTACCTCACAAAAATCTTCGCTGCTCGAACTACTGCAATACAGCGAGTGCCACTACTGCCAGCTAAATAAAAGATTCAAACTACTGAAGGCACTAACTACTGATAGGGATAGTTAGCAAATGAAAGATATTAATAGAGAACAAACACTGTATTTACCTTAATAGTCATCAATAGTCATAGTATATACAGCAGCTCATGACATCAATTTTTACAAATTTCAAACTCCGCCATCTCTGTCCTCACATCCGCCACTGCTGGCGGCTCCCCTCCAACTGCCCAACGCTACGCACTGTTCACATCCAGCTGTAGCAGTTCATGACAACAATGGCAGACAACAATGCAAACTAGCCACATACTGCACACAGCACAGCCAGTGATTTTCATATAGAGCGCTACGTGGCATTACCCATATAAAAATCTAAACAGCCTACTTACAGTATTATATTCTACACCTCAGAAGTGACATGCTTTTACACAGCTATATATTCTGTAAGTAAATATCAAAACACGGTGTGAACATAAATTGTTTCCAACTCAGCTTACAGTCTTTCTTCTGAACTGGGCAATGTGAGAACATGAGGTCTGCTTGCCATACGCCTGTGATCTATTAAAATAGTGCCTTTCCTTTCGGGCGCCGCTACAGACTCTTCGTAAAGTAACAACACGTTTGTCGGCATGTGTATGTGATGAAAGATCTATTGACATAGGCAAAATGTTTAAGAAGAAGAATAATTTGGAAGAATTTCAATTTGAATGATGTTGTTATACAGGGTGTTACAAAAAGGTACGGCCAAACTTTCAGGAAACATTCCTCACACACAAATAAAGAACAGATGTTATGTGGACATGTGTCCGAAAAGGCTTACTTTCCATGTTAGAGCTTATTTTAGTTTCGTCAGTATGTACTGTACGTCCTCGATTCACCGCCAGTTGGCCCAATTGAAGGAAGGTAATGTTGACTTCGGTGCTTGCGTTGACATGCGACTCATTGCTCTACAGTACTAGCATCAAGCACATCAGTACGTAGCATCAACAGGTTAGTGTTCATCACGAACGTGGTTTTGCAGTCAGTGCAATGTTTACAAATGCGGAGTTGGCAGATGCCCATTTGATGTATGCACTAGCACGGGGCAATAGCCGTGGGGCGGTACTTTTGTATCGAGACAGATTTCCAGAACGAAGGTGTCCCGACAGGAAGACGTTCGAAGCAATTGATCGGCGTCTTAGGGAGCACGGAACATTCCAGCCTATGACTCGCGACTGCAGAAGACCTAAACGACGAGGACACCTGCAATGGACGAGGCAATTCTTCGTGCAGTTGACGATAACCCTAATGTCAGCGTCAGAGAAGTTGCTGCCGTACAAGGTAACGTTGACCACGTCACTGGATGGAGAGTGCTACGGGAGAACCAGTTGTTTCCGTACCATGTACAGCGTGTGCAGGCACTATCAGCAGCTGATTGGCCTCCACGGGTACACTTCTGCGAATGGTTCATCCAACAATGTGTCAATCCTCATTTCAGTGCAAATGTTCTCTTTACGGATGAGGCTTCATTCCAACGTGATCAAATTGTAAAATTTCACAATAAACATGTTTGGGCTGACGAGAATCCGCACGCAATTGGGCAATCACGTCATCAACACAGATTTTCTGTGAACGTTTGGGCAGGCATTGTTGGTGATTGTCTTGATTGGGTCCCATGTTCCTCCACCTACGCTCAATGGAGCACTTTCTCATGATTTCATACGGGATACTCTACCTGTGCTGCTAGAACATGTGCCTTTACAAGTACGACACAACATGTGGTTCATGCACGATGGAGCTCCTGCACATTTCAGTCGTAGTGTTCGTAAGCTTCTCAACAACAGATTCGGTGACCGATGGACTGGTAGAGGCGGACCAATTCCATGGCCTCCACGCTCTCCTGACCTCAACCCTCTTGACTTTCATTTATGGGGCATTTGAAAGCTCTTGTCTCCGCAACCTCGGTACCAAATGTAGAGACTCTTCGTGCTCGTATTGTGGACGGCTGTGATACAATACGCCATTCTCCAGGGCTGCATCAGTGCATCAGGGATTCCATGCGACGGAGGATGGATGCATGTATCCTCGCTAACGGAGGACATTTTGAACTTTTCCTATAACAGTGTTTGAAGTCACGCAGGTACGTTCTGTTGCTGTGTGTTTCCATTCCATGATTAATGTGACTTGAAGAGAAGTAATAAAATGAGCTCTAACATGGAAAGTAAGCGTTTCCGGACACATGTCCACATAACATATTTTCTTTCTTTGTGTGTGAGGAATGTTTCCTGAAAGTTTGGCCGTACCTTTTTGTAACACCCTCTATACAGGCAAAATGTGTTATACACCTATTTCATTACAATATTAAGAGAACGGAAAAATGGGATCATTTTGAGGCACTCTTTTGTTATGTCAACAACAAAAATGTAGGATTTGTAGGTGCACCTTGACGCAAACACACGTGGTTGTTCTACACCCGAATGTTCCGTCAAAGCTTTGTCAAAAAACAGCTTTTTAAAGTTTTAATCATATTTTATATCTTCTGATCGTCAAATGGCAACATTCTTTTTCTAGTACAGCCTGACATGCAGATTACGCTTACAGCATTATTGATGAGTACTTCGGGGTTTCACAAGCCGCCTACGTGAACCCTACAACACATGCAGAAAATACACACATATCAGTGAATAGAGCATCTCTCCAATTTTATACACGGTAAAGTCGGATTAATGCGACCACCAGATATGTTCGACGTCAACTTGTAATAACCACTCACAGACGGCAAGTGGCAGCACTAGCAGTAGAGGATATATAAATTTTGTCGAGGGGAGGGGGGGACGGGTGGGGGGGGGGACGCGTATAACAGTTTAGTCGTTGTCGTAATACGGAAACAGAGCGATATACATGATGTCCAAAACAATATATAGCGGAGATGCTGAGTTGCGATAGGCACAATAAAAAGATTCACACAATTAAAGCTTTCAGCCATTAAGACCTTTGTCAGCAGTAGACACACACACACACAATCACAATCACATAAACGCTACTTGCACACACATCTGCAGTCTCAGAGAGCTGAGACCACACTGCTCACTCCATCCTGGATTTTCCATTGTTTGATGTCCAAAACAGCATGATCAGTGTCTTTTGGGCCAAGAGTGGATGCATTTTGGAAACAGCTATGTTCGCGTGCCGCCGAAGTTAAAGTATACAATAGATGGCAAAATGGCACTATTCAAAACCGACGTCGAGGCAACTGTATTGCAGCAGGGGGCGTAGATGACAGACATTAATTAAGTGTATTCACAATTGCGAACGTGGACAACCATCACCTGTAGAATGGAATGACGACAATGATAATTTGTGCCCGGCCGGGAGTCGAACCCGAATTTGCTGGTCATCGCGAGCGGTCGCCTTACTATTTGGCTATGCGTGCACAAAGCACGGCCAGGCCCAAACTTCCATAGGTTGTCAACCACGCGTCTACAACCTTACTAGTACATACATTATGACTTAACATTTTACTTGGAAGTCGCTTGCCCTGTGTCCGCGGATAAATACGATATTGCAATGCCTATGTTATTCTGAATTGCGATGGAACTTTGCAGCGCAATTCAGAATAAAATAGACACTGCAATATCAAGTAAAATGTCTCACCTGTATGGGAATATGCATAATCGATGTACGAGTACAGGTTGTAGACGCATGATTGACAAGCTATGGAAGGTTGGATCTGATCGTGAGTCGTGCACGGGTAGCCAAATGGTAACAGGACTGCTTGCGATACGTGGGCAATCCAGTTTCGAGTCCTGGTCGTAATTCAGAATAACATAGGCACTGCAGTATCGTGTAGATGACACGGTTGAACGACGCTGTGTACGGGGGAACAGACTTGCAACTATTGAGCAACTGACAGCCCAAATGAACCAACTGGGCTACCAACAGTGTCTCAAGACCGTTCAGCGAACCTTGCTACGTATGGGGCTCCGCAGCAGGGGTCTGGTTTATGCAGTACATCGGCGACGAACGCTGGTATTTGCACGCCGATAACCCAACTCGACGTCCACTGAGTGGCTACAGACGGTGTTTTCAAATTAATCACTTTTTATGCTCTACAGATGGCCGTTGGCGTTGTACAGCGTGGAAAGTCTGAATGCGAAGGGTCGACGCTGGACGAGGGAGTGTTACGATCAGGAGAATTTTTTCGTGGCATTTCTGGGTGATCACTTCATTCTGGAAGATGTTATGGAGCAACAAAGTATACATCTGTCCTTGGAGACCATGTCAACCCCTACATGCAGTTTCCTCGCCACGATGGCACCTACCAGCAGGACAATGCAATTTGTCACACATCTCGCAGTGTATATTCGTGGTTCGAAGAGCACCAGGATGAATTTACCATAATCCCCTGGCCACCTAACTCCCCGGATTTAAACAGAATCGAGAATCTGTGGGACCTCATCGGTTGGGCTATTCGCGCCACGGCACTCATATAGGCATGGCTTCATTTCCCTGTCGGTACCTTCCACAATCTCGCTCACTCTCCACCTGCACGTCAAGCTGCGATCCGCGCTGAAAAGGGTGGTTATTCAGTCTTTTGCAGGTGGCCACATTAATGTGACTGGACAGTGTAACTCACGTTACAGGTGCTCAACACGGACACTGTTTGTGACTAGGCAAACGTCAATACGTGTGTCTGATTCGTTGAAGTCGCTGCCGTCGAAAGGCGCAATGCCAATTCGATACAACAAAATGTAGCGAATGAATTGTCTGCATGTGATGACGATGATGATGTTTGGTTTGTGGGGCGCTCAACTGCGCGCTCATCAGCGCCCGTACAAAGTCCCAATTTTTACACAGTCCAATTTTTTTTTCACAGTTCAATCTAGCCACTGTCACGAATTATGATGAAATAATGAGGACAACACAAACACCCAGTCCCCTTGCAGAGAAAATCTCCAACCCGGCCGGGAATCGAATCCGGGCCCCCATGAACTAGAAGCAGCAATGCTAGCCACTAGACCACGAGCTCCGGACTGTCCCTAGTGGTGCATTAAATATTCCGCAATAGAAAAGCAACAAAAAACTCTGCACGGCCTGAACTGCATATCTGCAGAACTCCCTGAAGTCTGCGGAAATGTTTTCACAGAGGAAGATAACGTTCTTATTTTTTCAGCTTTTAGCTTAGACGGTATAGCCAGCTAATTAAAGTGTTTTGACATGTGTAAGAAGCACAAGAGTAGTTGTGCGACGTACGGAGTCAGCATTCCCAATTCAAAATTAAATTACCTTAGTTGCTTAAGAATCATAAATCATTTTGTCTCCGAAGCATTTTTTGTTACAGAACTGCTGCTCTGAACAGATTATTAGACAGTCTGTGGGTACATATGATTGTATCTTCAACCAATACAAATCCAGTTACAGGTTTGAATCATGTCTGTGCAGTTGATCATCTGTCGCTAGAGGAACAAGAGATAAGACCGGGTACAGGCAACCTTTCGTGAGCCACAGGCCTGATTCACATACTGCTCTTTCTTAGTGAGGCGCGACGGCAGCGCTCCTAGGCCATAAGACAAAACTATAGATTCCGTGACGCTAATGTACACGGGGTGATATGAATGACACACCTTTCCCGAAATGCCACGCCACCAAATTATGCCTCAAAACACGCATTTTTGAGAGTATATTCGATTTCTTTTCACCTCATCACCAGATGTTTACATTTATTTAGCCGTCCTGAACATTGTTTCTTTACTTAAAACATTTTAAAACAGACTTCTTAAAAACTTCCGTTGCAAAATTCTGCAACGCTGTTAGTAAAGAAACAATGTCCATGATAAGTAAATAAACGTAAACATCTGAAGATGGGATGCCAGGTGTCCTGAAACGTCATCATGGAAAAGTAAGGCACCTAGCTGCAGCCAATTCATTATAAATTACCTTCACTTTCAGCAGTTGCAGGTTCTAAAACATCCACAACGGACAAGAATTATTTATTAATGTTAATACGATAAAGGTCAGAAAAACGAATTACAGCTATGGGATAGGTAACTCCAGTCGACAAGCAATTAGGAGTAACTATACGATTGTTGGCTACAGACAGCTAATTCGAGTGTTTCAAATTTAGAGTATTAATATTCACAAACAGTATTGGTACGCATTTTTTAAATATTTGTCCCAAAATACTCATGATGGCTGATCGGATAGGCATGGTTGTTTCTGTAGCACTAATAAATACAATGGGAGCGCCTTCTCTTTTCCAAGAATTTCTTTAGGGCCGCCGGTCGCCTGTCTGTGGATATGACAATATTACCGCTCGAGAAGTGCCACTAATTTTTGTATATGGATAAATTAGCCTCATTTACTTTCATATTAGTTTTCAGAATTTGTTCTCACTCTTATCATTTCCCAGTTAATTGGATAATAGTATTTTCTACCGATGGATAACTTACTTCCTTTCAGAGAATATCAAAATAATGCGTATTAAATTCACTCAGTCGTAATTTTTAAAGACCAGCGATCACAGCAGAGTTCCAGTTTTTCGTCGTAGTTCCTTTTTACTTTTAATGCTGTGATATCAATTTGTTCAAGAATCCCTCTAGTGGACAGTTTACGATTACTTCCATTTAGATATTTTTAGGATAAAGTACTACACAGAGACATTTACAGTTTTCAAATAACAACTTCAAAATGGTTTATTTTTCATAACAACATACAATATATGCGACGCATTGAAAACATTAAGTCGAATTGTAACATTTATGTGAAAGACATCGAGGCTCCATCACAACTCTTTCAAATGTTATCTAGGTATTTTGCCTTTCTGAGCTTTAACAAAGAACAGCGGATTTCTTGACAAAGCAAACAAATCATTAACAGCTTGGTCCTAGCTGGTCGTAGGTTGTGTTTCAAAACTGAACAGCATAGAGACAGAAGTGATGACAGTTTCTGCAGGACCTGACCATCATTTTGCAGGACAATGCTCAAGCACGTACAGTGCAAGCTGTTACTGATTTGTCTGAGACTGATGGGGCTGCTAAGTGCTATACCACCTACTGCACTCCCTGACATAATCCCTTGTGAATTCAACTCAATTTATAAACTGAAGGACCACTTCACGGCATTCGCTTCAGAACTGCTACAAATTCGTCGGGCAATAGAACGCGCTGCTCGAACTGTCAACACAACTGGCACTGCTGAGAGTATCCTACAACTTCCACATCGCTGGCAGCGGGTTATACACAATGCTGGTGACTACTCTGAATGTCAGTAAAACTTTGAAACGCGTATCTATTTTTTACGAGCTGTAAATAAAAAGTTTACACTATTAAATTTCCAACCCTCGTATTTTCTTGCTCCATTGATGGCTTTCACCTGTTATATGCTGCAGTCTTTTTCTGAATTGACAAAAATTACTCAGGAAATGTTTCTCCAAATGGGAATACATGTTCCAAGGTACAATATGGTCGTAAAAGGAGGAACAAATATTCTACTGAAATTTAACAGCGTTGCAGTTGATAAAATCTTGTCAAAACTGTATTTAATAGTCTATGTGCTAGATCATTACTTCCACCACACACCAATAATGAGTAAGTGAAATCAAATTAAGCAGAAGTATTATAAAGTAACCGGTACAAGTCAGAATCGTTTTGAAACTGAAACTATTTAAACTAATACAAATTTCTGTTTTCAAAACAGGTAAAATTGTTGTAATACTAATAAAACTCATTTAATTTTCAAGTTTCCCATGTTCCCTGGTAGAAGACCTTTTTCTGTTTCAAGATGCAAGATGGTGCACGACCGACGAAGTATGGTTCTGCCGTCCACACGTTTTACTACTAGTTTTAAAAATATAACAGAATTTTACTTGCCATAAAATTTTGCTCCTGAATAATTAACAGTATATTGCAGATAACTTCAAAATACTACTCAGCATTTCGATGTGTAGTTCAAAATACACACAAAACACAGCTTCATACTTAACAGTAACAAAAACTGTAGAAAATTGCGGAAACTCCTTACAGCGGTCCCTATTGCACGTTCCTTCATGTCATTCTTAAATCAGCCACTAGGATGAAATACGGAGTAAAAAACATCGTGTGTTTCCAAGGTACAGTATCCTCTAGGTCTAACAATTTCCCTTACATATCGGAAATTACCGTTTGGTGGAAAAGGCTGCGTCAGTAATTCGTGATTAACTAACTGCACACCGAATAAAGTTTCTCACATCATGCAGAGGAACTTAAAACTACTGAGTACTTTCAGAACAGCAATGTCGATTATTCTACGAGTTCACGAACGCCGATAACTCCAGCTACACTTCATCAGGAAAAAGCAGCAATTGGGGTGAAAGTAACCATATGCCCAGACAAAGTGCTGACGTTGAGCAGCATTCTCTAAGTTGCTGAGTAGACACGATACGCTCTACTTACTTTGTTCGGCTCCAGTTTGAGTTGGCGTACACTCCTTTGTGCACGTGCTACTGCGCACCTATCTCAAGTGCTAAATGTCGCGGCAGTTTTCTCCGACTTCTTTCCAAGGCATTACCTAAGACGAGCGCTTTCTCTAAAACTGCTACGCCCCCGTCAGAAAACGAGGCTAATACGCGACGATCTGAACATTCACCCCCCACCCCCCTTCCCACCCTCCATCAGTATGGGTTGCCACATAACACAAGTCGTGCATCATGCGTGAAACGCCCTGAATAACAGACATCATCACAGATCAACCATTCATGGTCACTTGTTGACGTTTTGCCTGGTGGTTTACGTCTCGGAAACATAGGCCGACATTCGTTTCATGATTTTTCTCACGTTCCACCAGCACGAATGGCTGGCATTGTCACAGGTGTTTCCTCCATTTCTGATGGCAGGCTAGATTCTCGCCCACAGCCGATGGATCTCCTTACACTATCTGATTAAAAGTATCTGCACACCTATTAGTGGACACTAATATGGTCTGTGTCCACCCGTCGCCTTTACATCTGCTTAGACTGTGCTGGGGACACTTTGAATGAAGTGTATGAAAGTTTGTGGAGAACTGTCAGCCCATTCTTCCAAAAGAGACGAAATCAGATATGTTAATGATGGTGGACGCTGTGGCGTGGAGCGAAGTCAACGTTCTGATTCATCTCAGAGGCGTTCCATTGGGTTCCGTTCGGGACTCTGAGCGCGCCAACCCATTCCAAGAACGTTATTGTCCCCAAATCATTGCCTCACAGATTCTGCTTTATGACAGAGTGTATTTCCATGTTGATACGAGGAGTCACGGTCTCCGAACTGTTTCTCTACTGCACCCAGTATACAATGCTGTAAAATGTATTCATATCCTTCTGAATTCAGTTGTTTCCTTAAGGTAATAATGAGAACACACCCTAAACACGAAAAACACCACCACAACATAACACCACCTCTTCCGTCCTTCACTGTTGTTACCACACATGATGGCAGAACGTTCTCCAGCTATTCAGCAAACCCAAACCCTTCCGTGTGATTGCCACTAAGTATACTGTGATTCATCTCTCCAGATCACTGGTGCCGTTTCCAGTCATCCACTGTCCAGTGGCGTCCCTCTTTACATCAGCTCGTGCGTCAATTAACACTGTGCACATAAATGTGTGACTTATGAGGACCTGCTCTACCACTGTTTGCCATACTTTTTAGCTCCCTGCACACAGTAATTGTGCTAGCTGGACGGGTGGTAGCACTTTAGCACGCATGAGTGATTCATTTCGCTGATTTTATGCGATTTTTTACAATCTCTGTCCGGATCCTTTCCCCAGCCCTATCTCTGGTTATTACCAATGTGGTCCTTCCATTGTTACTCCCAACGAACGTTCTCTTGTTAAAACAATTTTCATGCTTACAAATTTCAGTGGCTTCCTCAACAGATGGCCGTTGTTGCTCTTCTCTGCAGCGGCTTATTCCAGTCGTTCCAATGGGTACTTCACTTGTTACAGAGGTTGCGAATTTCTTCATGGATAATTTCGAAAGACAGGCGCTGGATTTGGCACCTTGTCACGTGGGGTACAAGTACTTCGATGGCACCTTCGTCGTCTGCAGTTACGGCGAGGAACGTCTCTGTGACTTCCTACATCTGAATAGTCTCCGTCCGGCATCAAATTTACTGTGGAAGTAGAGAAGGATCAACAGCTTCTTGCTTTATGTAATGGTAAAGAAGAATTGTGATCACCTGGGCCACGACACACACACACACACACACACACAGACCGATACCTGCAACATCCTTCAAGTCACCACACGAGGTAGAAAAGAGGCATGATGATATAAATTCATTAGCATGAAAACAGTTTTAACAAGAAGAAGAAAATCTCAAGATAAATGGATCCTGTAATCCCGACTGCAGTGAACGATCATTGAGGGTAACATGGGGAGAACCACAGCTGTAATGGTCAGAGGAATCCCCCAGACGTTGACGCGGAAATTAAAAGGGCGTTCAAAAAGTTTTGCACAGTTGTCTCTAATTTTTTTATTTTTTGAAGAAGGAGAATGAAATTTTTTGTGAACGTACTTGGAACGTTTAGCTATACATTGAGTCTACTCAATGTAGCCTCCATCAGCTGTGACGCATCTGGCCCAACGTGCTTTCCATGATGTAAATGCACTTTGGTAAAATTCAGCGCATTGACTTTTATACCATCGCTTGACACAGGAAACAAGGTCTTTCTCACTATCAAATGTTTTACCGCGCAGGTGAGCCTTCAGACGACTAAAGAGGTAAAAATCAGACGGAGCCAAGTCCGGACTGAAGGAAGGATGGGGAACAAGTTTCCTGATTTTCTCCTGCGTCATAAGGGCTGTTCAGAAATGGTTCAAATGGCTCTGAGCACTATGGGACTCAACTGCTGTGGTCATCAGTCCCCTAGAACTGAGAACTACTTAAACCTAACTAACCTAAGGACATCACACACACCCATGCCCGAGGCAGGATTCGAACCTGCGACCGTAGCAGCAGCGCGGCTCCGGACTGGAGTGCCTAGAACCGCACGGCCACCGCGGCCGGCCATAAGGGCTGTATGGGGTTTGGCATTGTCGTGGTGAAGTCTGATGAGCTGACTCTGAAGCTGTGGTCTGTGGGTCTTGATGGCACGTCGCAGCTTGTCCAATGACAAGTATTAACGGTCCCAGTTAATTGTGGAGCCAGGTTCCAAAAAGTCAATGAAAACGATACCACACTGATCCCAGAAGAAGGCGGCCATCACCTTTCGGCCTGCTTTTCGTGAAAGTCTTGGTTTCTTCTTCCTAGGGAACCTTGATGACGCCACTCCATGGGCTGAGTTTTGCTCTCAGGTTTGGACAAAAACAACCATGTTTCATCCCGGGTAATGACTCCGTCAAAACACTGTTTCCACTCTTCAGTAAAGGTCTTCATGAGACCCTCGCACACATTCTTCCTCATCGTTTTCATTTCTCTTGTCAATAATCTAGGCACCCAACGTCCACAGATTTTTCTGTACCCTAATGACTGTACCAGTGATACCACACTACACAACAACAAACAAGCCATTTGAGCAAGCTGTGGTGTCATCACACATCTGACATTTTGGATGATTTGATGAATGGTATCCTTATTCACCTCACTCACTGCCGTCGATGGTCTACCGTATCGTGGATTGTCCAGTAGAGAGAAATTACCTTCTTTAAACCTCTGCAACCACCTCTGGATATTGCTGTGATCCACTGTGTCCTCCCCATAAACAGGGAGGAACTTCCTGTGAGTCGATGTGGCAGAGTCACCGCCGGTCTTGAAAAGAAACTCCATCACCGACCGTTGTCGCAATCTGACATCTACTTCAAGGTTCGTTATGGCTCACCTGTAAATTAAAAAAAAAAGTGCTTTTATACACCAACTTATAACTAAATGTTCCAAGTATGTTCACAAAAAAATTAATTCTCCTCCAGCAAAAAATAAAAAAAAAATAGAGACGACTATGCAAATCTTTTTGAACGCTCTTTGTGTGTGTAATCTCCTGGGGTGGAGTTGAGTCCGGACAGCCGCCAGCAATGAAGCATGAATCTTTGACAATGCCGGTCACTCGTTCTGGTGAAAAGTCAGGAAAATCATTCAACAACTTTAGACTGAAGAGCCTGAAATGAAAGCCAGCAGGCAGTACTTCATAAATTAAAGTGTAATAAGTATTTTTGGTCGGTCTATTGGCTGCATTATTTTAGTATCAGATGTGAATATGTCCTAGAGCACTGTATCTGAACAAGTCGTAAATCAACGATACTGAGTTACTAAATGGTTCAAATGGCTCTGAGCACTATGGGACTTAACATATGAGGTCATCAGTCCCCTAGAACTTAGAACTACTTAAACCTAACTAACCTAAGGACATCACACACATCCATGCCCGAGGCAGGATTCGAACCTGCGACCGTAGTGGTCGCGCGCTTCCACACTTAAGCACCTAGCACCGCTCGGCCACACCGGCCGGCTACTGATTTACTAACATAGCTCTCAAACATTGTGCCAACGGACGAGCGAGACTTACAGCTTCATGTAGGAGAAGTGTCGTTTGTCTGGGACATCCAAAGAAAATATTGATCTGTACTCTTCTCTTCTCTACAACCGCGCTCTGTTGTATGTACAGGGTGTCCCTCCTACGACTCGTCAGCCCAATTTTCTCTGGTATTTTGGCAGATATTTCCACTTTCTTTTTTGCAATGTTTAGTTGGAATCAGCCCAAACAAATACGGCTTACACGTTTTTCATGTGACGCCTAGTGTCGACGGAAATCGGCGGTTTGTTTCCTGTTGCAAACAAAACGATTTTTAAAGCGGGATTTTATATTTCCATTCGATAGAGCGGTACCAAATTGGTCTAGTACGATATTTATTTTGTCTGTATATATTAACAGTGGCAGTTAAATACGAAGAATAGCAGCGACTGAGCAGCACTGTTGCATGGCTATGGCAGTCAGCATGGGCCCGGCCGGTGCTGTCGCTGTTGGGAGTGTTGGTTATTCTTCGTATTTAACTGCCCATGCTAATACATACCGATATGGTCTTAGTTCCCTCGGTGATACAAGTCCACACCATAACAATGAAAAGGAAACATCATACGTAATTTCGCAATATACGTGGAGGTTATCACTTGGCTCCAATAGTAGTTTCCGACCAAAACAAACGCGAAAGTCGTCCACGTGACAAATACTGCGCTACAGATGTATACAGTGTCGCAATCGATCCCTGTGAAATCGTTTATACGTAACAAGTGCAGAATAGTGAACAAAGGATGTTCTGAGTGTGGCTATATTTCCAGAAGTATTAAATCCTTTTTCTGCTCTGCTACTTATGCTGGGTGAAAAGGCCGTAGAAATTTAATGTAACTCTGGTGACCATTATGATAATGTTCAATGCTAATCGACAAACGAAGTGTACAGTGTTCTCGTGTCGATTTGTATAAACAGGTCTCTTCTTTTATCGACAGTCAGCATTTTGCTTCATTACCACAAACACTGTTTAACATTTGTCATCGATATGCCACTAGTGTTTTCTTTTTGCTTATTAATGTAATAATTATCAGATATCAGTGAATTATCCGTTTCCATGACTCAGTTCCTATTCAAAATTATGCCTACTCGGTCTTCTCCACAAGCCAGAAGGTGCGTTATATGAAGTTAGAAACACGCTCTGCACAATGCAGTTACCGAAACTGAAATATAACTAAAATACCTACAGCTAGATCCGGCTCAAAACATATGTCTGTCATTACAGATTAAAAGATTACATACAAAAATACGAAATGACAATATTAGTCTGTGTCCAGTAGAAAAACTATTCCGGAAGCAACCGAAGCAAAACACAGAAAACGGAAATCCAAATGCAGGCTAGGGAAACTGAACTCAGGTTCATGACCTCATTGTTGATGGGAAGCAAAAACACGAAGCTAAAATATTTTTTCCTGGTTTTTCGTAATGAACTGGTGACGAATAAATAGTGGCTGCAAGCGATAGTCCCTTGATATATCGCATGTTAAGCAATCATCTAATAAGCCGTTTGGACAGCAAATTCACGTTAAAAACAAACATTTTTCGACTTTTTAATGTCTTAAATAGAGTCAGTGACTTTATAACAATGTCATGCCGCAACCACATTCAAGTCCAAGTGCGGAAGCAGGGTCGTCAATGAAAGACAACTCTTAACACTGAAAATACGTTTATGGCGTACTGTAAGTAGGCTGTTTAGGTTTTTATGTTAGTAACGCCACGTAGCGCTCTGTATGAAGATCACTGACTGTGCTGTGTGCAGTCTGTGACTGGTTTGCATTATTGGAATATTTGCTATTGTAGTGTTGGGCAGTTGGATGTGAACAGAGCGTAGCGTTGCGCAGTTGGAGGTGAGGCGCCAGCAGTGGTGGATGTGGGGAGAGAGATGGCAGAGTTTTGAGAGCGAACGATCTGGACGTGTGTCCGTCAGAAAAACGAAATTTGTAAGACTGGATGTCATGAACTGATATATATATATATATATATATATATATATATATATATATATATATATATATATATATATATATATATATATAATGACTTTTGAACACTATTAAGGTAAATACATTGTTTGTTCTCTATCAACATCTTTCATTTGCTAACTGTGCCTATCAGTAGTTAGTGCCTTCAGTAGTTAGAATTCTTTATTTAGCTGGCAGTATTGGCACTCGCTGTATTGCAGTAGTTCGAGTAACGAAGATTTTTGTGAGGTAAGTGATTCATGAAAGGTATAGGTCATTGTTAGTCAGGGCCATTCTTTTGTGGGGATTATTGAAAGTCAGATTGCGTTGCGCTAAAAATATTGTGTGTCAGTTTAGTGTTGATCAGAGTAAGTAAAGAGAGAAATGTCTGAGTACGTTCAGTTTTGCTCAGCTGTTTGAAAATCAAATAACGTAAGGGGTTTATCAGCACAGTAATTCATTAATTTTTCTAAGGGGATGTTTTAGTACGTCAACGTATAGACAGAACTGAAATGATCTTCTGGACTGGGAGTGCAGATATTTATCCACATCGAATGCACCGAAATGCTGGTATTCGTACAGACACTGAAATTACACAATATACAAAAATTACAAACAAAAGACATTTCAAGAACCTTCGAGTAATGATAAGTACTAAACAGCAAATAACTGCTGGTGGATAGGTCTGAATTGGTGACACAGAACACACTGACCACTGCGCTACACTGCCTGTACAATAAGTGGTCGCAATATCATAGTTGTCTGACATAAAACAGTTTTTCTGGTACAGCATGTATGACGTACAAAACTGTTTGCTACAAGGTGCTGTTCGATTAATCGCAGAAGCGCACGAAATTTATTCTTTTTTTTAGCCTAACAGATGCTTAGCTCGACAGTACAGGTATCAGAACGACCTAGACGTCGTGTGTGGTTTATGGGTGCTCAACGATTAGTTTCTTAGTGTCCAGGTGCTGTGATTTCGAGTAGTTTAGTCCTGTGTGACAAGTCTCAATATGTCGATAGTGTAATCGAAAGCTTATGTGTCCTCGGAGTCTTTTGCGACGTCATGCTTCAACAAAATCTTATCGGTTTACCGAGCGAGGTGGCGCAGTGGTTAGCACACTGGACTCGCATTCGGAAGGGCGACGGTTCAATCCCGTGTCCGGCCATCCTGATTTAGGTTTTCCGTGATTTCCCTAAATCGCTCCAGGCAAATGTCGGGATGGTTCCTTTGAAAGGGCACGGCTGACTTCCTTCCCCGTCCTTCCCTAATCCGATGACACCGATGACCTCGCAGTTTGGTCTCTTCCCCTAACAACCCAACCCTCTTATCGGTTACAAGCCGCCTAAATTCGAATAAAACACTCGACCGTTCGACAGCTGTCTCTACTACCGTCATCACGAGTTACAATCACTGGCCAGGGCTGGCACGGTGTTCTGCTTATATACGAGGTGCATTCAAGTTCTAAGGCCTCCGATTTTTTTTCTCCGGACTGAAAAGAAATAGAAACATGCGCATTGTTTTAAAATGAGGCCGCGTTCATTGTAAATACATCCTAGAGATGGCAGCACCGTACGGTAGATGGAATTTTACCTCCAGCGGCGAGAATGAGAACTGTTTTAAAGAAAATGGCGACGTTTTCCTTACTTGACAACGTGCAATCATTCGTTCTCTGAATTTGCGTGGTGTAAAACCAATTGAAATTCATCGTCAGTTGAAGGAGACATGTGGTGATGGAGTTATGGATGTGTCGCAAGTGCGTTCGTGGGTGCGACAGTTTAATGAAGGCAGAACATCATGTGACAACAAACCGAAACAACCTTGGGCTCGCACAAGCCGGTCTGACGACATGACCGAGAAAGTGGAGAGAATTGTTTTGGGGGATCGCCGAATGACTGTTGAACAGATCGTCTCCAGAGTTGGCATTTCTGTGGGTTCTGTGCACACAATCCTGCATGACAACCTGAAAATACGGAAAGTGTCATCCAGGTGGGTGCCACGAATGCTGACGGACGACCACATGGCTGCCCGTGCGGCATGTTGCCAAGCAATGTTGACGCGCAACGACAGCATGAAAGGGACTTCCTTTTCGCCGGTTGTGACAATGGACGAGACGTGGATGCCATTTTTCAATCCAGAAACAAAGCGCCAGTCAGCTCAATGGAAGCACACAGATTCACCGCCACCAAAAAAATTTAGGGTAACCGCCAGTGCTGCAAAATGATGGTGTCCATGTTCTGGGACAGCGAGGGCGTAATCCTTACCCATTGCGTTCCAAAGGGCACTACAGTAACAGGTGCATCCTACGAAAATGTTTTGAATAACAAATTCCTTCCTGCACTGCAATAAAAACGTCCTGGAAGGGCTGCGCGTGTGCTGTTTCACCATGACAACGCACCCGCACATCGAGCTAACGTTACGCAACAGTTTCTTCGTGATAACAACTTTGAAGTGATTCCTCATGCTCCCTACTCACCTGACCTGGCTCCTAGTGACTTTTGGCTTTTTCCAACAATGAAAGACACTCTCCGTGGCCGCACATTCACCAGCCGTGCTGCTATTGCCTCAGCGATTTTCCAGTGGTCAAAACAGACTCCTAAAGGCGGCCTTCGCCGCTGCCATGGAATCATGGCGTCAGCGTTGTGAAAAATCTGTACGTCTGCAGGGCGATTACGTCGAGAAGTAACGCCAGTTTCATCGATTTCGGGTGAGTATTTAATTTGAAAAAAAATCGGAGGCCTTAGAACTTGAATGCACCTCGTACTGTAGATCCAATGGCAGCGTCTGGGACGTTCCAGAGAAGGCCCGGAGTGACGCATGGAAGGAAGTTGGGCAGCCCCTAGCAGTTCCGTTCCGCTGCGGGACCGAGTGACGTAACATGGCGCGAGCCACGTTTGAAACTGCCGCTTCCTCCTCCACGTAAGCGTCAAGCCGATGTCTTTGCTTTCGCTCAATGTCCAAAGCCCGCGCCTATGCCCTACGAATTGTGTACCTTTGTTCTCTCTTAAAGTTGTTGTTGTTTATTCTAATTGCATCCGCTTCTTTTATAACAGAATTCCTGTATGATGAAGCTTCAACCAAAACTCTCGTCTTTTCAAACTGTATTTTAAGCCAATTTTTAAGCAATGTTCAGCCACGGCTGACTTCTCAAATTCCCTTTCTTTGATATGTCATGACTGCTTTACAATATGCTCACCAACAGCGCGAATACTTTGACCTATGTAAACGGTATCACATTCGCAAGAGACACCACAAACGCCACGAACTGGAATACCTATCTTATCTTTAACGGAACGTAACATACCTCTTATCTTGGAGGTGGGTGTAAACTGATCTAAGCCCATGTCTCTTGAGCACGTGTCCTATCTTTCTAGTCCTTCCTCCAAAGTAAAGAGCGTAGCCAACAACGAGATTCACTTGTGATGTTTCGGGAAACATTGATAGTTTAAAGCAATGACTCGCGATTCGTTATTCTTTATGTAAGACTCGGAAGAGGTGGAATCCTACTTTTCAATAATTTCTTTCCTTAAATTAAATCAAAAGAAACTTCTCTGATTCTATGCAATTAGTAAAAAAACAAAAACAAGAAAAAACAGATACACTGTGTGGAATAGGATGGATGAACAGGTCAGGAAGTCAACTGTAAGTCAGAACTTCTAAGAATAATTCGACTAAATAATAAATGAAAATAAACGTGAGAAACAAGAGAAACGTAATACATTTATACACCTTCATGGAATTGACTATAAACAAGACCTGGAGGCTTCAGCCAATAAAATGATCAATGTTGTGTAATGATGGAGTACATCTATAGCATAACTAATTCGCATGACGACGCCACATATTCTATTTTGAGGATAGTTTGACATGACACGTAGAGTGCATACAAAATTAGTTAGTCCATATCTGCACAGATGGAGTGGTAGCGAAGGGGAGAATGGAAGTGATTTTTTTTTTAAAGTGGACATTAGTTTAAGTAGGTCCCTAGTACAAAGTTACATAAGCTTAACAAAGAACTGATTCCGGCATAAAACAAGTTTTACAACCATAGTATACTGAAACGAATGAAAAAGACGAAAATGGAACGTGGGATACACAGAAGTAGTTTGCTGTGAATATCTTACTGGTAACAGAACTAGAAATGATAAATCGCAATTGGTACACGTTTTGGATATTCTAAATTCAATCCATATTAATCACTAAGTTGTTAATTTAACAACAAAATGTTCTTTTGTATGTTCTGAAATAATTGTTTCAAATCTGCATATAGAGAATTGAATATTATTGCAGGTCTATAAATACTATCGAGACAGAACCACATTTAGATATTACAGCCATGTGTATAGCTACGCGAGTATTCAGATGCATATATGTAGGATGTACATAATAATATGCCTTCCATACTGAGCGGCACGTGGGAATATAGTCATATAATTGAGCTTAGGTCTTCCCTTGGAATTCTAACAACCAAGAACTTAGGTAGGGCCTATAGAGGTGTTTGTTAGACATCCTATAGTTAACTTTCAACCGTTCTATAACTGTTGTGAAGCTCCTTGATCTTTGTGCCCAATTATACCACTTTACTCTTGGAATCCCCCCCACCCCATGAACCATGGACCTTGCCGTTGGTGGGGAGGCTTGCGTGCCTCAGCGATACAGATAGCCGTACTGTAGGTGCAACCACAACGGAGGGGTATCTGTAGAGAGGCCAGACAAACGTGTGGTTCCCGAAGAGGGGCAGCAGCCTTTTCAGCAGTTGCAGGGGCAACAGTCTGGATGATTGACTGATCTGGCCTTGCAACACTAACCAAAATGGCCTTGCTGTTCGTACTGCGAACGGCTGAAAGCAAGGGGAAACTACAGCCACAATTTTTCCCGAGGGCATGCAGCTTTACTGTATGATAAAATGATGATGGCATCCTCTTGGGTAAAATATTCCGGAGGTAAAATAGTCCCCCATTCGGTTCTCCGGGCGGGGACTACTCAAGAGGACGTCGCTATCAGGAGAAAGAAAACTGGCGTTCTACGGATCGGAGCGTGGAATGTCAGATCCCTTAATCGGTCAGGTAGGTTAGAAAATTTAAAAACGTAAATGGATAGGTTAAAGTTAGATATAGTGGGAATTACTGAAGTTCGGTGGCAGGAGGAACAAGACTTCTGGTCAGGTGAATACAGGGTTATAAATACAAAATCAAATAGGGGTAATGCAGGAGTACGTTTAATAATGAATAAAAAAATAGGAGTGCGGGTAAGCTACTACAAACAGCATGGTGAACGCATTATTGTGGCCAAGATAGACACGAAGC
Organism: Schistocerca cancellata; assembly: GCF_023864275.1. Lineage (NCBI taxonomy): Eukaryota > Metazoa > Arthropoda > Insecta > Orthoptera > Acrididae > Schistocerca > Schistocerca cancellata. The sequence goes on from NC_064626.1 coordinate 934,698,828, forward strand.
TCACGCTTACTACAGTAGTACAAGTTTATATGCCAACTAGCTCTGCAGATGACGAAGAAATTGATGAAATGTATGACCAGATAAAGGAAATTATTCAGGTAGTGAAGGGAGACGAAAATTTAATAACCATGGGTGATTGGAATTCGAGAGTAGGAAAAGGGAGAGAAGGAAACATAATAGGTGAATATGGATTGGGACTAAGAAATGGAAGAGGAAGCCGCCTGGTAGAATTTTGAGCAGAGCATAACTTAATCATAGCTAACACTTGGTTCAAGAATCATAAAAGAAGGTTGTATACATGGAAGAACCCTGGAGATACTAAAAGGTGTCAGATAGATTATATAACGGTAAGACAGAGATTTAGGAATCAGGTTTTAAATTGTAAGAAATTTCCAGGGGCAGATGTGGACTCTAACCACAATCTACTGGTTATGAACTGTAGATTAAAACTGAAGAAACTGCAAAAAGGTGGGAATTTAAGGAGATGGGACCTGGATAAACTGACTAAACCAGAGGTTTTACAGAGTTTCAGGGAGAGCATAAGGGAACAATCGACAGGACTGGGGGAAAGAAATACAGTAGAAAAAGAATGGGTAGCTTTGAGGGATGAAATAGTGAATGTAATTGATGAAAGGAGAAAATATAAAAATGCAGTAAATGAAGCAGGCAAAAAGGAATACAAACGTCTCAAAAATGATATCGACAGGAAGTGCAAAATGGCTAAGCAGTGGTGGTTAGAGGACAAATGTAAGTATGTAGAGGCTTATCTCACAAGGGGTAAGATAGATACTGCCTACAGGAAAATTAAAGAAACCTTTGGAGAAAGGAGAACCACTTGCATGAATATCAAGAGCTTTGATGAAAACACAGTTCTAAGCAAAGAAGGGATAGCAGAAGGGTGGAAGGAGTATATAGAGGGTCTATGCAAGGGTGATGTACTTGAGGGCAATATTATGGAAATGGAAGAGGATGTAGATGAAGAAATGGGAGATATGATACTGCGTGAAGAGTTTGACAGATCACTGGAAGACCTGAGTCGAAACGAGGCCCCCAGAGTAGACAACATTCCATTAGAACTACTGACAGTCTTGGAAAAGCCAGTCCAGATAAAACTCTACCATCTGGTGAGCAAGATGTATGAGACAGGCGAAATACACTCAGACTTCAAGAAGAATATAATGCGAAAATTACCGAACTATCAGTTTAATAAGTCACAGCTCCTAAATACTAATGCAAATTCTTTACAGACGAATGGAAAAACTGATAGAAGCCGATCTCGGAGAAGATCAGTTTGGATTCCGTAGAAATGTTGGAACACGTGAGGCAATACTGACCCTATGACTTATCTTAGAAGAAAGATTAGGGAAAGGCATACCTACGTTTCTAGCATTTGTAGACTTAGTGAAAGCTTTTGACAATGTTGACTGGAATACTCTCTTTCAAATTCTGAAGGTGGCAGGGGTTAAATACAGGGAGCGAAAGGCTATTTATAATTTGTACAGAAACCAGATGGCAGTTATAAGAGTAGAGGGGTATGCAAGGGAAGCAGTGGTTGGGAAGGGAGTGAGTCAGGGTTGTAGCCTCTTCCCGATGCTATTCAATCTGTATATTGAGCAAGCAATAAAGGAAACAAAAGAAAAGTTCGGAGCAGGTATTAAAATCCATGGAGAAGAAATAAAAACTTTGAGGTTCGCCGACGACATTGTAATTCTGTCAGAGACAGAAAAGGACTTGGAAGAGCAGCTGAACGGAATGGACAGTGTCTTGAAAGGAGGGTATAAGATGAACATCAACAGAAACAAAACGAGAATAATGGAATCTAGTCGGATTAAGTCGGGTGATGCTGAGGGAATTAGATTAGGAAATGAGACACTTAAAGTAGTAAAGGAGTTCTGCTATTTGGGGAGCAAAATAACTGATGATGGTCGAAGTAGAGAGGATATAAAAAGTAGACTGACAATGGCAAGAAAAGCGTTTCTGAAGAAGAAAAATTTGTTAACATCGAGTATAGATTTAAATGTCAGGAAGTCGTTTCTGAAAGTATTTGTATGGAGAGTAGCCATGTATGGACGTGAAACGTGGATGATAAATTGTTTAGACAAGAAGAGAATAGAAGCTTTCGAAATGTGGTGCTACAAAAGAATTCTGAAGATTAGATGGGTAGATCACGTAACTAATGAGGAGGTATTGAATAGAATTGGGGAGAAGAGGAGCATGTGGCACAACTTGACTAGAAGAAGGGATCGGTTGGTAGGAAATGTTCTAAGACTTCGAGGGATCACCAATTTAGTCTTGGAGGGCAGTGTGGAGTGTAAAAATCGTAGAGGGAGACAAAGAGATGAATACACTAAGCAGATTCAGAAGGATGTAGGCTTCAGTAGGTACTGGGAGATGAAGAAACTTGCACAGGGTAGAGTAGCATGGAGAGCTGCATCAAACCAGTCTCAGGACTGAAGACCACAACAGCAACAACTCTTGGAATCTTGGAATCGTGGGATGAATTATTGCCTAGTGATTGCCTTGCATTTTAAATGTCTTCGACCATTCCTCTTGCCAGTCCGAGGACAACCGCCTTTTGAGCATGGGTATCATATCTGCGAGAGAGAGTACATCACATTTAATAGCTCCATGCAGAGGTGCCTGCTTTGCTAAGGTACCTGACAGTTCATTTCCACGTGCCCCAGAGTTACCTATCATCCATACCATCAAGAAGTTGCGAGTTCCTCTGCACCCAGTACACAATGTCGAGAATTGCTGCGACTATGGGGTTTGATATAACTGTTATGATGGTTTCAAGTCAGTCGTAGGGCTGACATACTATTAGAGATGATGACTAGTGAGTCTGCTGTGGTAACCGTAGTATTGCGGGCTATGGGCAGAAGGACCGTCACGCGGTAGCGCAGGTGCAATTGGACAGCTGAATCTTACGCACGAATGAAACTCTCGCATATTGCTACAGCCAGCGAGTCTGCAAACGATCGTAACAACCCTTCTATTGGCTGCAGAAAGATACCTTTACACGTAATTTAACATCCTTCAGGGGCCAAAGGATTTATCATACCCACGTCTTGTAACACACCTGGTTTACAAGTAGTGGAGGACCGGTAAACTGTTCTCCCTTTGACCGTACGCCCTGTCCACGCCATGTATTTGGTACTCCTGCGGCGGTCGTATTATTTCCGCTGCACACTGCTGCTGGCTTGCTTGAATTTATGTATATAAATAATATGCAAGAGGGTTTAGGGGAACCACACGACGCTATACACAACACTATCTTACGTCTGGTATGAACAATTATATTCTGAGAAGATAAGATAATCATAGGTTGCACTGTTTACACACAAAGTCGTAAGTGTTGATACCAATTAACATTCTTGCTAATTTGATAATTATCATTCCCTTATTACTGTACAGTATTCTTAACGATGTTAATGTCTGTCACTATTGTTATTCAGGCCGTCACACGTATCTCACAGTCTTACTCTGACCGAAACTTCGGTGAAATATACAAAGGCAATGATGATGATTATCTGTCCATAGTTATTACTTGGACGAGCGTACGCGTAACCGACACGACGCGGGTGATTGTTAATGGTGCAGAAGCCGAATGGTCGGACGAAAGTACTTACGCTCGTCACGTACACACAGATATCTGGTACCAGTATTTCTTGATCCTTGTAATAATACAAAACTGTCCATAACAGTTAATTTATAGTTCACGGTTCTCACTTGCACGAGCGTGTACGTAACCGTCACGACGTGGCTGATAGTTGGTGATGCGGAAAGACGATGACCGAACGCATGTTTTCACGTCGCTACAAGACACTGGCACTTGATTGCTCACCTTTGTGGTAAACTATTTTACTGATTCACATTAGTTTTATTCTGGGAGGCCGAACACGACACGGATGGTAGATGTTGTACGGTACGACACACATACGGGCGGATACTCAAATACGTTATAGGCAGCACTGGTCATACTTCATTGCATCTTTACGCACTTTTCACTGAATCCACTTCCATATCTCATTACTTGCAGCAGCACTTGAACTTCCATAATAAAGCCTTTCTCATGTAGAGCTACCCACAACACAACATAGCCGCTCCGTGTCCCGTGCTTGACTCTGCAATGCAGCCACTCGCGTGGATACTCTGCAACCAAGCTAGCGATAGATTTCCTAGATCAATCAAGCCAGCTTACAGTCTTAAAGTCTTTATGAGTCTGTTTTGACCACTGGAAAATCGTTGATGCAATAGTGGCGCGGATAGCGTATGTGCGACAACGGAGAGTGATTTTCATCGTCGTAAAGAGCCGTAGCGGGTGGATATGGTGCATCAGAAATCACTTCAAAGTTGTTGTCACGAAGAAATTGCAGCGTCAGTGTTTGCCCGATGTGCTGATGCATTGTCTTGCTGAAAGAGAGTACTTTCAGCCCTTCCGAGCCGCTTCTCATGCAATGATGGAAGGAGCTTGTTCTTCGAAATGTCATGGTAGGTGCACCTGTCACCGTAGTGCACTTTCGAACGAAATGAGTGAGGCTTATGCCATCACTGTCCCATAACATGGCCGCTATCAATGTTTGCAGCAGTAGCTCTTACCAGAAATTTTGCTGATGCCGGTGAGTGGGTGCACTTTCATTGAACTGACTAGCGCTTCGTTTCAGCATTGGAAACCGGCATCCTTGGGTCAACCATAGTCACAGTCGATGAAGAGAGAGTCCCATTCATGCCGTCATCATGTGTCAACATTGACTGGCGTCATGCTACGAGCACAACCTTGCGGTCGTCCATCAGCATTCGTGGCACGCGCTTGGAGGATGCATTTCACATTTTCAGGTCTTCATGCGGGATTGTGCTCATAGATCTGATGGAAATACCATCTTTGGAGACTATGCGTTCCATACTCATTCGGCGATCCTCCAAAACAACTTTCTCCACTTTCTCGTTCATGTTGTCAGAGAAGCTGGTGTGAGGCTAAGATTGTCTTTACTTGTGGTCTCACGACTTCTGCATTCTTTGAACTGTCACACCTATGAACGCACATTAGACACATCCGTGACACCATCACCACATGTCTCACTGAACTGGTGATGAATTTCAATCGGTACCACACCACAAAAATGGAGAAAACGAATGATTACACGTTGTTCTTGTAATGAAAGTGTCGCCAGACAGTCCCACTCTCTTCACTGTCGCTAGATCTCTGTGTGCCGTACAGTGCTACCATCTTTGTCATGCATTCACAACACGTTCACGCGTGTTATAAAAGAAAGTGCATGTTTCTATCTGTTTCGAGCCCTGAGGAAAGAAACTGGATATGTTACAAAATGAATGCACGTCGTACTTGCAGCCAAATTTTACCCTGTCGCAAGAAACAGAATGGAACATCGCAATGGCGCCCATTTGATAGTTCCTAGTAGGGGGCTAGACGCGGGACATGGACTATCTTTATTATTTTGGGAGACGAATGGCGAATTCTGAGTAGCTATTAAAAAGTTCCAGTTGCGACTCTGTTAAGAACCTGCGTAATATTGACTTTTAAATATTCTTCTTGAAAGAGAAACACCTAACTACACAATATTTTTTCTTTTCCCTGGGAGCTAGGGAGGGGCGACACTCCCCCCCCCCCCCCCCCCCCAGCGAGTATCGGCGCCCTTGAGCTGCGCCTTTTCAGAGGAACCATCCCGGCATTTGTCTTAAGCGTATTAGACAATCACGGAAAACCTAAATCAGGATGACCAGATAGGGATTTGAACTGTCAACCACCCAAATACGAGTCCAGTGTGCTAACCACTGTTCCACTCCACTCAGTTATAATGTGATCATTATTTACTTTTCGATTGTATCTGTCTTAAGCACAAACAAGCCTTTTATGGAATGTCGAACTCGTGAAAAAGCCACGTGAAACTGTCCGTGTGAAAAAGTAGGTGCTGGTAAATATAATCCTGTCCTGTCAAGCGTGTGGCTTCGCTGTTTGCTAATGGTGATAGCCATTGCTACTTTTATTGAGAATTGTTTTCCTATCATCTGAAAAGGCGTGGTTAGATCAGAAGGTGTGAGGATAATGCGTGGTATGAACACAGTTCTATCGGACTAAATGAATTTAGCAGCGATAAGTGAGTTAACACTAATCTTCCGCCATTAAATAATCCCTGATAAGCGTTACGATTTCTAATTAACATAATAATAGCATTTTTCATTAACAAGCAATTGATGATGTGGTAAACTGGACGGATTTAATGACTTCAAGAATTCCACAGGGTACAATTTAACTTGTTTATTTCTTCAAGTAGAATGAATCAGAACTAAGGTAAAATTTTGCCTCTTCATACAACAAACTGGAAATGACGTATTTATTAATTAATGTGCAATCATCATTTTTGGACATAAAATCGCCGTTGAATAGAATTGTGAAAAAAATTGTTCGTTGATTTCTGTGGCATTGAATGTAGTGCTAATAAAACTACCGTCATTACAATAATAATTTTTAAAAATTTTGATAGCTTCATTGAAAATGAACTGTAGACTAAAACTGAAGAAACTGCAAAAAGGTGGTAATTTAAGGAGATGGAAACTGGATAAAGTGAAAGAACTAGAGGTTGTAGGGAGTTTCAGAGAGAGCCTTAGGGAACGACTGACAAGAATAGGGGACAGAAATACAGTAGAAGAAGAATGGATAGCTTTGAGAGATGAAATAGTGAAAGCAGCAGAGTATCAAGTAGGTAAAAAGACGAGGACTAGTAGAAATCCTTGGGTAACGGAAGAGATATTAAATTTAATTGATGAAAGAAGAAAATATAAAAATGTACTAAATGAAGCAGGCAAAAGGAATACAAACGTCTCAAAAATGAGATCGATAGGAAGTGCTAAATGGCTGAACCACGGATGGCTAAAAATGTAGGAATGTAGAGGCATATATCACTAAGGGTAAGACAGATACTGGCTACAGGAAAATTAAGAGACCTTTGGAGGAAAGAGAATCACTTGTATGATCATCTAGAGCTCACGTGGAAAACCAGTTGTAAGCAAATAAGGGAAAGCAGAAAGGTGGAAGGAGTATATAGAGGGTCTATACAAGGGCGATGTACTTGAAGGCAATATTATGGAAATGGCAGAGAAAGTAGGTGAAGATGAAATGGGAGATATGATACTGCGTGAAGAATATGACAGAGCACTGAAAAACCTTAGTGGAAACAAGACCTCATATTAGACAACATTCCATTACAACTACTGATGGCCTTGGGAGACCCGACCCTGACAAAACTCTAGCATCTGGTGAGCAAGATCTATGAGACATGCGAAATACCCTCTGATTTCAAGAAGAGTATAATAATTCCAATCCCAAAGAAACCAGGTGTTGACAGATGCGAAAATTACCGAAATATCAGTTTCATAAGCCACGGCTGCAAAACACGAATTCTTTACAGACTAATGGAAAAACTGGTGGAAGCCCATCTTGGGGAAGGTCAGTCTGGATGCCGTAGAAATGTTGGAACACGTGAGGCAATACTGACCCTACGACTTCTCTTAGAAGACAGATTAAGGAAACGCAAACCTATGTTTTTAGCATTTGGAGACTTAGAGAAAGCTTTTGACAATGTTGATTGGAATACTCTTTTTCAAATTCTGAAGGTGGCAGGGATCAAATACAGGGGCCGAAAGGTTATTTACAATTTTACAGAAACCAGATAGCAGTAATAAGAATCTAGGGGCATGACAGGGAAGCAGTGGTTGGTTGTTGCGTATCCCCGATGTTAGTCAATCTATGCATCGAACAAGCAGTAAAAGAAACAACAGAAAATTTTGGAGTAGGAATTAAAATACATGGAGAAGAAATAAAAACTTTGCGTTTTGCCGATGACATCGTAATTCTGTCAGAGGAAGCAAAGGGCCTGGAAGAGCGGTTGAACGGAATCAACAGTGTCTTGAAAGGACACTATTAGATAAACATCAACCAAAGAAAAACAAGGATAATGGAATATACTCGAATTAAATTAGGTGATGCTGAGGGAAATAGAATAGGAAACGAGGGGAACAAAATAACTGGTGATGATCGAAGTAGGGAAGATATAAAATGTAGACTGGCAATAGCAAGAAAAGCGTTTCTGAAGAGAAATTTGTTAACATCGAGTATAGATTTAAGTGTCAGGAAGTCTTTTCACAAAGTAATTGTACGGAGTCCAGCCATGGATGAACTTGACATGTGGACGATAAGTACTTTAGACGAGAAGAGAACAGAAGCTTTCGAATGGTGGTGCTACACAAGAATGTTGAAGATCAAATGGGTAGGTCACGTAACTAGTGATGAGGTACTGAGTAGAATTAGGGAGAAGAGGAATTTGTGCGACAACTTGTCTAAGAGAAGGGATCGGTTGGTAGGACATGTTCTGAGGCATCAAGGGATCACCAATGTAGTATTGGAGGGTAGCGTGGAGGGTAAAAATCGTAAAGGAAGACGAAGAGATGAATTCACTATGAAGATTCAGAAAGATGTAGGGTGCAGTAGTTACTTGGAAATGAAGAAGCTTGCACAGGATAGAGTAGCATGGAGAGCTCCATCAAACCAGTTTATGGACTGAAGACTACAACAACAACAACAACAACAACAACAACATTGAATTAATCTGATTTTCGAAATCTATGATGATTCTGTTTTTAGACAATCGCTTAGTAATTAACTGTTGCCACAGATTGGTGTCTTACTGCTTTTTAACTCTTCAGGTTATTAGTCGACATTTTTCAAAACTGCTTTAACACCATTAAGTTTCTCTATCATAGGAGTAATACACTCCTGGAAATGGAAAAAAGAACACATTGACACCGGTGTGTCAGACCCATCATACTTGCTCCGGACACTGCGAGAGGGCTATACAAGCAATGATCACACGCATGGCACAGCGGACACACCAGGAACCGCGGTGTTGGCCGTCGAATGGCGCTAGCTGCGCAGCATTTGTGCACCGCCGCCGTCAGTGTCAGCCAGTTTGCCGTGGCATACGGAGCTCCATCGCAGTCTTTAACACTGGTAGCATGCCGCGACAGTGTGGACGTGAACCGTATGTGCAGTTGACGGACTTTGAGCGAGGGCATATAGTGGGCATGCGGGAGGCCGGGTGGACGTACCGCCGAATTGCTCAACACGTGGGGCGTGAGGTCTCCACAGTACATCGATGTTGTCGCCAGTGGTCGGCGGAAGGTGCACGTGCCCGTCGACCTGGGACCGGACCGCAGCGACGCGCGGATGCACGCCAAGACCGTAGGATCCTACGCAGTGCCGTAGGGGACCGCACCGCCACTTCCCAGCAAATTAGGGATACTGTTGCTCCTGGGGTATCGGCGAGGACCATTCGCAACCGTCTCCATGAAGCTGGGCTACGGTCCCGCACACCGTTAGGCCGTCTTCCGCTCACGCCCCAACATCGTGCAGCCCGCCTCCAGTGGTGTCGCGACAGGCGTGAATGGAGGGACGAATGGAGACGTGTCGTCTTCAGCGATGAGAGTCGCTTCTGCCTTGGTGCCAATGATGGTCGTATGCGTGTTTGGCGCCGTGCAGGTGAGCGCCACAATCAGGACTGCATACGACCGAGGCACACAGGGCCAACACCCGGCATCATGGTGTGGGGAGCGATCTCCTACACTGGCCGTACACCACTGGTGATCGTCGAGGGGACACTGGATAGTGCACGGTACATCCAAACCGTCATCGAACCCATCGTTCTACCATTCCTAGACCGGCAAGGGAACTTGCTGTTCCAACAGGACAATGCACGTCCGCATGTATCCCTTGCCACCCAACGTGCTCTAGAAGGTGTAAGTCAACTACCCTGGCCAGCAAGATCTCCGGATCTGTCCCCCATTGAGCATGTTTGGGACTGGATGAAGCATCGTCTCACGCGGTCTGCACGTCCAGCACGAACGCTGGTCCAACTGAGGCGCCAGGTGGAAATGGCATGGCAAGCCGTTCCACAGGACTACATCCAGCATCTCTACGATCGTCTCCATGGGAAAATAGCAGCCTGCATTGCTGCGAAAGGTGGATATACACTGTACTAGTGCCGACATTGTGCATGCTCTGTTGCCTGTGTCTGTGTGCCTGTGGTTCTGTCAGTGTGATCATGTGATGTATCTGACCCCAGGAATGTGTCAATAAAGTTTCCCCCTCCTGGGACAATGAATTCACGGTGTTCTTATTTCAATTTCCAGGAGTGTAATTTTAAGCATTACGTTTTCAATAAAAACATGAATAATGACTCACGAAACTGCTTGTATCATTTAATTGATTTCTCACATGAGGGTCACAGGAAGTTGTGCACTTTATCTTTCGATGTCGGACCGATGACCGTAGCAGTCCTGTCCCTTTAATCCCCCAAACCAACCAACCTTTCGGTGATAACCCTACAAAGTTTTGGCACCCTGTTGCTTTTGTTTTTCAGTGAACAGTGTCCTACATGTGACCTGCACCTTGTAATTTAGTACCTTCTTTCGTGGAGTTTGTTTTTCCTTCCTCAGCTCTGGAGTTTGCGAAATTGTGTGGAGGAAACAATCGCGATCTTCAGCTACGACAATGTCTTCAAGACTGAAGCCACTTGAACTGTCCTTTACTGAATATGCACCGAGCGAGGTGGCGCAGTGGTTAGCACACTGGAATCGCATTCGGGAGGACGACGGTTCAATCCCGTCTCCAGCCACCCTGATTTAGGTTTTCCGTGATTTCCCTAAATCTTTTCATGCAAATGCCGGGGTGGTTCCTTTGAAAGGGCACGGCCGATTTCCTTCCCCATCCTTCCCTAACCCGAGCTTGTGCTCCGTCTCTAATGACCTCGTTGTCGACGGGACGTTAAAAAAACACTAACCTAACTGAATGTGCTTCACTTTCCGATGAACTGGAATCACTGGACCAGCGTCTCTTTTTTCGGGAAGCCCTTGAGACTGACTGAGTCTCTGGCAGTTCAACTGTTTCAGGGGCAGTTGGCATGCCCTCTACTGGATAGGCACGCTATAGTGGACAGGAGGGAGCGAATACAGAGTCTGGAATATCTTCTGGGTCAAATGTATAAATCCCAGCTGCACAGAACCCAGACATGACATTTACTGGGTGCTGCTTTTGCCCACATCTTGCTGAAGATTTTTCTAAACACACGTTAAATAATTGCTCTGTTTTCTTCTTCTTATGTGTAGACCAGTACAGTTGAACTTCTTCATCCCAGTAAGACTCAAACGATTTAAATACTGGTATATCCATGCGTTGCAGCTCATGGGTGATGCTGCTGGGCAAGCAGTAAAGTCTGCTATTGTGATCTTCAGCAGCGTAAAATGTTTTAGGGTTTTGATATGGCGATGCTCCATCAAATTTCAAAAGAACATCTTCTGGAGGCTTGTATTTGGCAAAATGATGTACCCATTTGATTAATGTCACAGTATTCATTCAGCCCTTATCTACCATTTCTACCGCTGTTTCAGGTAGCAAACAGTCTACCCATTCCGTCTTGCGTCGCTTCCCTTCGAGAAGGACCGTTGGAGGAATAACCTGCCCAGTTACTTGTCACATAAGACAATGGTAACATTACCCCCATGTTCTAGAGCAATAAAGTGCAAGTGTTTACCACCATTCTTCGTCAAAACTTCAGGGGTCTTGTGCAGAAAGAGGCGACAACCCGTTTCACCCATATTACAAATGAGGTGGGTTTGCCTTATAACTCCACTTCGGACAAGACCGTTTTCAGTTTTTGGAAATGATTGTTATAGTCATCTTGTTTAGCTTTGCAGCGCTTCCGGGATTCATGTGTGGTGTCTTCCTGCTAGCTAAGCATGGGTGCCTTTGTAGGGAGAGCTTGAGCTACTTGCGCCCATCCAATCCCTTCTTCTCAGTAAACTATTCTTTTCACAGAATACAAACACACATCGTCAGAGCACTTTCGCTGTAATTGGATACCCAACTTCAGCGAGTCTAAAAAGTCTCTGGCCAAGTTTTCTTTCCTGAACGGCGTCCAACCAAGGTCCCTGTCCCATTCTTTTGGTTGTTAGTCCAAAATTTTTGTGATTGCATAAAGTACTTGGGGGGATCCTGTATGTTTTTCGATGCTCTTCTGACATGCATCTCTTCACCAACAGCTCCCTTCGCTCTCTTTAAATGATCTGCACTCCATGTTGCTCTTTTTTCCCTGTCTCTATCTAAAAATAAAAAAAATTCACTAAAACACACATTCCTGAATTCAGCTGAAAATTCGTGGATCTAATTCTTTTAACGTAAATCAGTTAAAATAACTAAAAATTAAACATTTATTTATGTATGGGCGGATCACCCCTCGTAAAGGTTATGAATAAGAAATATAAAATTAAAATGTTTCTTTTGACATTTCCTGCAATGATCAGCTAACAGCTCTGTAAAGAATGCGTATAAATAATTTAAATTTAATCTGGAGATGACAAATACTGCACATGTCACATGGGGTTTGCCGGATGTGCTGACAGTTAAATGTGCATTGGCATTACACATAGCAAAGTGAAGTTTCAAATAACGCTCAGTTGTCGATACAAGCAAGAGGGTGCCTTATAAGGCATATTAGAAAACTGATGCCAGTATCTTAATAAAACACAATTTTCTGTTCATAAATACGTATTTATTTGTAAAAATGCTTCATACCCATAGCGACTGCGTTAGATGTAATGTACCTTGCAAATAAGAAACAGCCCTCCCTCCTTGAACACAACTGAACAATAAATGGCTGATAAAACATCGCCGGCCGAAGTGGCCGTGCGGTTAAAGGCGCTGAAGTCTGGAACCGCAAGACCGCTACGGTCGCAGGTTCGAATCCTGCCTCGGGCATGGATGTTTGTGATGTCCTTAGGTTAGTTAGGTTTAACTAGTTCTAAGTTCTAGGGGACTAATGACCTCAGCAGTTGAGTCCCATAGTGCTCAGAGCCATTTGATAAAACATCGGCTGCGGATTTACCTGTGTTGTTGATCACTACAGGCCAGAACGCCAGATGCTATGAATACCGAAGACATAAGGTGCTATTTTTAAAGATTTTTAAACTTTTGATCTCAGAAAATAAGTGTGGGTCTGTAAGTAGGCTGTTTAGGTTTTTATGTTGGTAACGCGACACAGCACTCTGTATGTTTAGGTTTTTATGTTGGAAACGCCACATAGCGCTCTGTATGTTTAGGTTTTTATGTTGGTAACGTCACGTATCGCTCTGTATGAAAATCACTTACTGTGCTGTGTCCAGTCTGTGGCTGGTTTGCATTGTTGGAATATTCACTATTGTAGTGTTGGGCAGCTGGATGTGAACAGCGCGTAGCGTTGCGCAGTTGGAGGTGAGCCGCCACCAGTGGTGGATATGGGGAGAGAGATGGCAGAGTTTTGAGAATGGACGATCTGGACGTGTGTCCGCCAGAAAAACGAAATTTGTGAGACCGGATGTCGACTTTTGAACACTATTAAGGTAAATACATTGTTTGATCTCTATCAAAATCTTTCATTTGCTTACTATGCTTATCAGTAGTTAGTGCCTTCAGTAGTTAGAATTCTTTATTTAGCTGGCAGTATTGGTGCTCGCTGTATTGCAGTAGTTCGAGTAACGAAGATTTTTGTGAGGTAAGTGATTCATGAAAGGTATAGGTTATTGTTAGTCAGAGCCATTCTTTTGTAAGGATTATTGAAAGTCAGACTGCGTAGACGTCGTTATCAGGAGAAAGAAAACTGGCGTTCTACGGATCGGAGCGTGGAATGTCAGATCCCTTAATCGGGCAGGTAGGTTAGAAAATTTAAAAAGGGAAATGGATAGGTTAAACTTAGATATAGTGGGAATTAGTGAAATTCGGTGGCAGGAGGAACAAGACTTTTGGTCAGGCGAATACAGGGTTATAAATACAAAGTCAAATAGGGGTAATGCAGGAGTAGGTTTATTAATGAATAAAAAAATAGGAATACGGGTAAGCTACTACAAACAGCATAGTGAAAGCATTACTGTGGCCAAGATAGAAACGAAGCGCATGCCTACTACAGTAGCACAAGTTTATATGCCAACTATCTCTGCAGGTGATGAAGAAATTGAAGAAATGTATGATGAAATAAAAGAAATTATTCAGGTAGTGAAGGGAGACGAAAATTTAATAGTCATGGGTGATTGGAATTCGGTAGTAGGAAAAGGGAGAGAAGGAAACGTAGTAGGTGAACATGGATTGGGGGTAAGAAATGAAAGAGGAAGCCACCTGGTAGAATTTTGCACAGAGCACAACTTAATCATAGCTAACACTCGGTTCAAGAATCATAAAAGAAGGTTGTATACATGGAAGAATCCTGGAGATACTAGAGGGTATCAGATAGATTGTATAATGGTAAGACAGAGATTTAGGAACCAGATTTTAAATTGTAAGACTTCCCAGGGGCAGATGTGGACTCTGACCAAGAAATCCTTGAGTGACAGAGGAAATATTGAATTTAATTGTCGAAAGGAGAAAATATAAAAATGCAGTAAATGAAGCAGGCAAAAAGGAATACAAACGTCTCAAAAATGATATCGACAGGAAGTGCAAAACGCAGGGATGGCTAGAGGACAAATGTAAGGATGTAGAGGCTTATCTCACTAGGGCTAAGATACTGCCTACAGGAAAATTAAAGAGACCTTTGAAGAAAAGAGAACCACTTGCATGAATATCAAGAGCTCAGATGGAAACCCAGTTGTAAGCAAAGAAGGGAAAGCAGAAAGGTGGAAGGTCTATACAAGGGCGATGTATTTGAGGACAATATTATGGAAATGGAAGAGGATGTAGATGAAGATGAAATAGGAGATACGATACTGCGTGAAGAGTTTGACAGAGCACTGAAAAACCTGAGTTGAAACAAGGCCCCGGGAGTAGATAACATTCCATTAGATCTACTGACAGCCTTGGGAGAGCCAGTCCTGACAAAACTCTACCATCTGGTGAGCAAAATGTATGAGACAGGCGAAATACCCTCAGACTTCAAGAAGAATATAATAATTCCAATCCCAAAGAAAGCACGTGTTGACAGAAGTGTAAATTACCAAACTATTAGTTTAATAAGTCACGGCTGCAAAATACTAACGCGAATTCTTTACAGACGAATGGAAAACTGATAGAAGCCGACCTCGGGGAAGATCAGTTTGGATTCCGTAGAAATATTGGAACACGTGAGGCAATACTGACCCTACGACTTATCTTGGAAGCTAGATTAAGGAAAGGCAAACCTACGTTTCTAGCATTTGTAGACTTAGAGAAAGCTTTTGACAATGTTGACTGGAATACTCTTTTCAGATTCTGGAGGTGGCAGGGGTAAAATACAGAAAGCGAAAGGTTATTTACAATTTGTACAGAAACCAAATGGCAGTTATAAGAGTCGAGGGCTATGAAAGGGAAGCCGTGGTTGGGAATGGAGTGAGACAGGGTTGTAGCCTCTCCCCGATGTTAATTAATCTGTATATTGAGCAAGCAATAAAGGAAACAAAAGAAAAGTTCGGAGTAGGAATTAAAATCCATGGAGAAGAAATAAAAACTTTGAGGTTAGCCGATGACATTGTAATTCTGTCAGAGACAGCAAAGGATTTGGAAGAGCAGTTGAACGTAATGGACAGTGTCTTGAAAGGAGGATATAAGATGAACATCAACAAAAGCAAAACGAGGATAATGGAATGTTGTCAAATTAAGTCGGGTGAAGCTGAGGGAATTAGATTAGGAAATGACACACTTAAAGTAGTAAAGGGGTTTTGCTATTTGGGGACCAAAATAACTGATGATGGCCGAAGTAGAGAGGATATAAAATGTAGACTGGCAATGGCAAGGAAAGCGTTTCTGATCAAGAGAAATTTGGTAACATCGACTATAGATTTAAGTGTCAGGAAGTCGTTTCTGAAAGTATTTGTATGGAGTGTAGCCATGTATGGAAGTGAAACATGGACGATAAATAGTTTGGACAAGAAGAGAATAGAAGCTTTCGAAATGTGGTGCTACAGAAGAATGCTGAAGATTAGATGGGTAGATCACGTAACTAATGAGGAGGTATTGAATAGGATTGGGGAGAGGAGAAGTTTGTGGCACAACTTGACTAGAAGAAGGGAGCGATTGTTAATGTTCTGAGGCATCAAGGGATCACCAATTTAGCATTGGAGGGCAGCGTGGAAGGTAAAAATCGTAGAGGGAGACAAAGAGATGAATATACCAAGCAGATTCAGAAGGATGTAGGTTGCAGTAGGTACTGGAAGATGAAGAAGCTTGCACAGGATAGAGTAGCATGGAGAGCTGCACCGAACCAGTCTCTGGACTGAAGACCACAACAACAACAACACTGCGTAGCGCTAAAAATATTGTGTGTCAGTTTAGTGATGATCAGAATAAGTAAAGAGAGAAATGTCTAAGTACGTTTAGTTTTGCTCAGCTGTTTGAAAATCAAATGACGTAAGGGGTTTACCAGCACAGTAATTCATAAATTTTTCTAAGAGGAGGTTTCAGGCCTTGTTAGGATCTGGGCCTTGTTTGGTACATGTACCTTAATAATAAATGTACAAAGCGCCCACTGGTCCGAACACAAGAAATTTTTATTATTTGAATTTTAGGAAGATGCCACCTTTTCTTTCGCCGCCTTTCCGCTGATGCGACAACAATCAACGGTCCACACCAACAGAGCGTAGAAGTAAATAGAGGGGCCTTCGGTCCACGTGAAGTGTGTCAGGGTTCCCCCTCCCTCTGGGTACCCACAACCACATAGGTGCTAGACGCTCCACGCAACTTTTATGGCACAATACATGGGAAGTGAAATTTCAAGCCATCCAATTTGCCTAAAAAATTGTTTATGTAGATGGAGCAAAACTGGAGCCACCTCTGTAGTTAGTTTATCATTAAAACTTTTACTGCACTACAAGCAAAAACCTGTTTTTGGATTCACGAATGTTTTCCGCTATGAAGTCTTTCTCATTCGATTTTCAGGAAACTATTCGGTAAAAAAATATTATTTTTCCATTCTTACAGCCGCACATTGCAGCTCGATAATTAACTTGTTTCCTTTTCGTTATGGACTATGTTTATTCTGATACTTCGAATTAAAGTACGACACCATGCATATTTTGAAATGTTTGCAGCGAAAACTGTAGTCGTTGACCAGTTTAATGTTGGTGCAATTTATGTCAACGTTAGTGTGTACGAAATGTGGCTAACATATAGAAATTTTTTTGAACTGTGGAAGGAGAGTCATACCGCTCTCTTTTCGCTAGAAAATACGTCAGATATATTGGAAATTCTCCATGACAAGGTTGGCATCTACGCGCCACATGCACAGCAATTTGATTGATTGATAGTGTGTGAAATCTTATGGGGCTTAACTACTAAGGTCGTCAGTCCCTAAGCTTACACACTACTTAATCTAAATTATCCTAAGGACAAACACATACACCCAGGCCCGAGGGAGGACTCGAACCTCCGCCGGGATCAGCCGCATGCATAGCAATTGCCACCTGGTATGCGGAGGGTGAAGCTGCCTCGTGTTTCTCTTCTTCGTACGCTACCATTACAAACCAAAGCTGGAAATTAAAGGAAAACTTAATGAAACGAAAAGACACCGGGAGTCATTAGCTCATATAGCTTGGAAGACGGAGGAACTGACGGTTTTGTTGACTTTCACATTATCGATATTTGACATGCAAATTATATCTAGCGATATGTAGATCGAATTAATTTGATTTTAAAATAGTGTACTCCTTTATTTTTATTAAACATTATCGGATTGTGATTGCCTATACATGAACTATTTGTAGGTGTTTCATTTCTTGAGAAGTACGTTTGGCTGGGCTGGCAATTTCACAGACAGACAACAGATCAAAGCAGGCCGAAAGGCACCATTATGAAGGCTGTCGTGTGTACTAGACAGGATCCTTTATTGTATGATTATATGATAGTGGAAAAAAACACTGGTAGCAGTTACTTCTGTAAAATATCTGGGAGTATGCGAGCGGAACGATTTGAAGTGGAATGATCACATAAAATTAATTGTTGGTAAGGCGGGTACCAGGTTGAGATTCATTGGGAGAGTGCTTAGAAAGTGAAGTCCATCAACAAAGGAGGTGGCTTACAAAACACTCGTTCGACCTACCCTTGAGTATTGCTCATCAGTGTGGGATCCGTACCAGATCGGGATGACGGAGGAGATAGAGAAGATCCAAAGAAGAACGGCGCGTTTCGTCACAGGGTTATTTGGTAAGCGCGATAGCGTTACGGAGATATTTAGGAAACTCAAGTGGCAGACTCTGCAAGAGAGGCGCTCTGCATCGCGGTGTAGCTTGCTATCCAGGTTTCGAGGGGGTGCGTTTCTGCTTCTCCCTACTTATACCTCCCGAGGAGATCACGAATGTAAAATTAGAGAGATTCGAGCGCGCACGGAGGCTTTCTGGCAGTCGTTCTTCCCGCGAACCATACGCGACTGGAACAGGAAAGGGAGGTAATGACAGTGGCACGTAAAGTGCCTTCCGCCACACACCTTTGGGTGGCTTGCGGAGTATAAATGTAGATGTAGATGTAGATGAGGGGATACCCGTGGTCAGCCGACACGATGTGGACAGCAGGTAACGGCGCCCACGTTCCTAAAGTGTTTTTCTGTGCTGAGGGCGTTGTAAAGTACAGTACAGGTCCCGGAAGGCGGGCAACAATGAACGTTGAGTGGAAAATGCAGAGAATACGGCGCTAGTCTGCCGATATGAGAGCAATATACCGGTGGACGGTATGCAGGCTCTAAGAAAGCTACAGGTATTTATGGCTCCATGCTCTCGGCAGGCAGTTGTGAGGATTCTATAAGGGTGAGACTGCAGCTTTCTCATACCAAAAATGTCGGTAGCTGGCCCCTCATGTACACTGGTCAGCCAGAACATTATGACCACCGACCTACCATCAATATAAACCATCCAGGCAATAGCAACGTCACCTGGCAAGGAATGACTGCTAGTGAGACACATACAGTAACAGTGAGCGTGCCGTCCGTGTATAGAGTGTAAACTGTTTGCCTTTGTCGAAGTAAAATCTCGGCCGTCTGATAGGTTTTACGTCCCGCCAGTCGTGTCCTGGTTAATTTAATTGAACCGTGTTTTCTCACTGATGGTTTGTGACGAAAATAATTCCATTTTCCGGATCCTTCCTCTGTTTTTGCGCGTAGCGACAGCTCGCACGTGTTGCTTCCCCGAATAGTACCAGACGGCGCCGCCAGATGGCACGTGGAAGCTTGTAAGCAGTTGCTGCGATCCCTCGAGTGAACTACAGCAACTGTCACTAAAATAGGCACCTCAAAGTCATCCTGTCGTTTTATGGCACTGCTAGTTAATGATATTTTCAAATTCTGGTAAAAATTCCGAAGAAAATATTTCAAATCTTTGTTTTTTGGTCTAGAATATGATTGAGTACTTTCCAAAACGAAAATTTTTGTTCGCTGCTACGAAAATGAATAAAAACTAGCGTTATAAAAAAATCTCAAGAAAAATAAGTCACATAAGAGTATTCCAAGATAAAAATTAAAATATCGCAATAGGTGTGAAACTGTTCCGTTTGTGTAGCGAAAAATGTCGTCGCTGATGAATTTGCGTTCTGTTCAACCATGTAGAGACTTCCAGAGAGAAGGCTATTAAGAAAACTACGAAATTTATTTTGGTAACATACGAGACATTATTTTATCGCACCACCCATGAACGCATTTTATTTACGAAAGACATTTGTGCCGCCGCTAGGGTTTCAGTTCCAACAGCTCGTCTTATTAAGACTGAGAACATTTCCTACCTACCGAAATTTTGTTATTTGCAGCCGTTACAGACCCTTCGCCACTACACCCATGACCCGAATCGCAGATTTGCGCTTTACAAAAGTAACTGTAGGTATCTTCAGCCCACTATTTCCGTTCAAGTCGGGAAAAATATATTTGTCCGTATGGTTTCGTGAAACCCAAGTTCTATCGAATTATACTACAAGACTAGTGTCCTCAGCATGCAATAAATGCATTGTAAACGGAACTTCGCTCTTGCTGCTGCAGTGTCCCTGCAGTCCATTAAAAATTTTCGTCCATCATTAAACTTTCTGAGCCGAAAACCAAGTAAGCGGAGAAGACGAAGAAAGGAATCATTTCACGGAGAGCGCCCACTCCTTTTCTATCTGTCGTATGCTCTCCCCTGCCGTAGTAACCAACGACAGTTCTACGCACTAAAGTTTTGTTAAAATCGTCGAATTCCGTAAATTTCCTTATCTCTTTCTTGCTCACATCTGGAGATGCTGCCGATGTTGCTGCACTGTTAATACGGAATACAGTCGATTCGGAAATAGCATGAGGTTTTGCTGTGAATTTATAATTTTTGCAAAATTTATATTATTCCTGGCTTCCTCACTGTTTGAAAGCTCAGAAAAAAATACTTTGGTGTTTCCGATACGACAATCTTAGTTTACTTTGAAATGTCCCTGACGCACGTTGATGAGCTGAGAACTTTGCTCCTCCATTACCCTCACTACAAAACAGACAAACGCACTTCGTCCGGAAGACTGGAACCACACGATATCACACGGGAACAGTGAAAATGCAGCTGGCGCTGATCTCCAGCGTTGCTACGGTTTCTATATGGCAACAAAGCTGTGATGCGGAGGAATCATAGAACGTCACACAGCGGGCATGTCCATCAGGTACTTATTTGGTGACTGAACACTTTTTTTATTAAATAATACACGAATTCAACGGTTAGCAGCTGCCTTTAGAGGTCGCTGACGGTATTGCCAGACAGTGAGATAAACGTATTAAGTTATGGTGATTACTTTTGAAACGCGCGACCGCTACGGTCGCAGGTTCGAATCCTACCTCAGGCATGGATATGTGTGATGTCCTTAGGTTAGTTAGGTTTAAGTAGTTCTAAGTTCTAGGGGACTTACGACCGCAGAAGTTAAGTCCCATAGTGCTCAGAGCCATTTTGAACTTTTGAAACGATAAACAGCCAACTAAAAACCGTAATTAATCACTTATTTACATAAAAAGCGAGCAGTGAACTTTTTTGTAATCTACAAATAATACATATCAAAACAAAAGTGTTTCATAACTGTATCATTGTAGATCCTACTGATGATGCCTTAAAGTGATAAAAGGCGAAACGCGTCTGGGAAAATAAAGCACAGTGCAGCAAGAGAAGGCGTTTTTATTTACAAAACAAATAGTTTACTTACTTTTTTTCATCTGTCTC
Organism: Schistocerca cancellata; assembly: GCF_023864275.1. Lineage (NCBI taxonomy): Eukaryota > Metazoa > Arthropoda > Insecta > Orthoptera > Acrididae > Schistocerca > Schistocerca cancellata. The sequence continues at coordinate 934,720,035 of NC_064626.1, forward strand.
ATTTTCATTTGACTGCCCCAATTCGATTGTCTTCGACTCTTCATGACTGTCCCTCTCACAGTAGCAATATTTCCAGGTATCCTCGTTTTTTTTTTTCTATTAAGACCTGGGGGTTTCTGAAGAACGTTGCCTGAAAGCTGTAAGCCATCGTGGGCTCGTAACGACATTGGACCTTGGCGATTAAGACAGCGACGAAACATCCGCCTTGTTTGCATTAAAAGACTGAAGATTCAGGACGAAGGTATTGTACGCTAATTATCGGGGTCTTTCGTCCTCAGTTCGATTGCTAATAATGGCGGATGGCCACCAAGTGAATGGCGTATCCAGCGTATCCCACGCTCCACTGAGAGGATTGTACTAGCCAATAAAAAAACGTCCATTTCTTGGAGTTCAGCATGTTGGTTACTAGGAGCACATGTCACATTGATCGGTATCAAATTTAGCAGTAGCGCCACTGCTGTGGCGTTTGGCTTACAAAATGAAGTTCGTTTATTGTGGCTCACGCGCTGCATTGATTAATGAATGGAGCCCTAACGAACCCTGTTGCTCTCGGGTTCATCTATCGCTCCACTTCAGTCAGCACAACGCAGTGTGGCGTAATTAAACCGATCTGGTGCCGCCATTCGGGACACAAGTATTGCCCACGTTGCTACCCATTTTACTGTCCTCAGGACGAAGTTATAAACGTATCCTCTTCCTTCCCTTGTTCCACACATGTCGACCTTCCTTCATTTTTCTTCTCCGTAAATAGGCTTTTTTTCGCTTACAGACCGATGTTCAGCTAGTGCGGTCCTTCTAGTCCTTATTTTTGAAACCGGGACGCAGCACGTTGCAAGGAACGATTTGTGTGTTAGCTTACAGCTGGACATAAGCAGAAAATAGTTACTCCCGCAGGTCGAAAAATATGTAAATAACTATTATGCCTACATACTAGACTGAGAATCTATTCACCAGCTTTTCTAGATGTTGAGAATTAGCTCCGATCTGTACAAATTTTGTTTTATAGGGAGCACATTTTGTTCATGTGGGAGCGATCTAGATGCTTGTAAAACAATAGACTGGTAGCCAAGATCGCAGGAATTCTTTTTATTCCATGATTACCGGTTTCGGTGAAACAAAAGCCACCCTCATCGGATCTAGGGAGGACAGAAAACACTATAAAAGTGGGCTTGGATTCCACTTACATAACATGTATACATATAAATTTAGTTACATACCTTAGGACACTACAGGTTACAACATCAAGGCAAACAATGGTGATATTAATAGTTGCCTTGATGTTGTAACCTGTATGTGTCCTAAGGTGTGTAACTAAATTTTGTAACCTACCTAGCACTTAAATATAATGACAATAAAAATGTGAATTGCAATCTGACTGAAAGTATAAGCTGTCACAAAAATGATGAAAAACAATTCAGTGCTAATAAAAATCAGTGGCAGTGAAAATTCAATTAAACCGAAATATCGGTCTTTGGCCCTGTGCATAAATCAGAATTAAACTCTTACCTCATTGTAACTGCTAGTCACATTTCTGCTCTTATTGTTCCGCACTGCTTGGAGGAACTGCATTGCAAATAATAATATTCCTTTTTTTTTTTGTAATTTAACTGAAACTTTTCTTTAAGGAAATGCAAGGGAGATATTATTTCAAAAAACGATTGTTTGTTAAAAATGCTTGGTTTGAAATCAAATTATTATTGGGGCACTTGTTGCAAATTAATTACAATAAATGAACTTTACATTATCTGATGATTAGCTTAATTAACAATATACCTCATTCAGCATCTTGACCAGTGTTGCCGACAGACTACATCACACAACCGCACTGGGCTCCTACTACTGACCGACTGCTCTACATGACGACTACTACAGAACTGCTCTCATCGACTACTAACAGAGTACTGCCCTCAACTAGACGGAGCTACAGACTCGCAACGACTGACTGACAGACTGAGAACAGCTCGCAACACTCTCGCGGTCAAGCGCATACTCTCTGGTCACAGATGCTACAATGCCTCGCCATCGCTGCTATGTTACATACGTGTTTCATAACCCTCCACTGGGGGGGCAAAAATTTGGCAGCGATGGTGAGTCATTTGGACTTGCCAAGCGCGGCAAAATTTTTCTTTAATTAACAAACTTCTACAACTTACAGAATATTTAGATGTAGTACATGAATTAAATGTTGTGCACACGCACTAAGTACAAAATATATCAGACAAAGACAAAATGTGAGTACAAAACATAGTAGCAAATCAGAAAAATGTATATACAAATTATTTGACAGATAACAAAGTGCACAGGCACTGAAAAAATTCTTTAGCATATTCAGAACAAATAAACAGACTGGCAAAAAATATTATGTTGACAAGTGACATGAGTGCACATGCACTGCAGTTGAGAACATATCAGTAAATGATGAAATGTATATACAATTAGTAACAAATGACATAAGTGCATATGTACTGAAGTATTGAATATACAGAATGAGTACAAATCATATTGAAAAATGAGAAAAGTGCACAGGCACTGAAGTTCTGTAGAAAACATATTAACACACAACATAAGTGCACATGCACTGTAGTTCCGAACATATCATTAAAATAAAAAAATGTATATACAATATAAAAGACAAGAGTGCACATACTGTACTTGAGAACAAATCGAAAATGTCTTAGGCATTTTTGCAATAAATAAACATAATGGCAAAAATCATATCGACAAGTGACATAACTATACTCGCACTGGAGTTCAGCGAATCAAAAAAAAAATGTATAACCCATGAACATAAATAATGTTAGCAAAAAAATGATTTTCACTATGTGACAAGAATTAGGATAGGAAAGGGAAGGATTGCATCATGGTTGTAGCACTTTAGATTGCACACAGCTGTTCTGAAAGTCCATATCTTTCCACAGAAGTACAACACCAAGTGACACAATTTGCAGTTCTTTTCCCATCAGAATCCATCAGTGTAGCCAAGACACTGAACTCTCGTAGTAATATTTCATGTTCTCATTTTGGCAGTACATTAGGTACACCAAACAGTGGGACCATAATAACGTCTTCATCGCTCACGGTGGTGGACAGCATGTCGTGTCAACACCACGCTTTTACAAGGCACACCAGCGTAGAAGTAGTGCAAACCCAAAGGTAGTGCTCCATGATCACTAGGATAGACAGGACAAATGGACATTGCAGTAATTCAGGGTAGTTAGCTCATGAGGTGAAGGACATTAAGTCACATAATATTGACAATTACAGTTTTCATTTGGGGCATTCATAGCCCAGTGTTGAACATTTCTGTACCATGAATGTAGTATTACAGAAAATGTTCATTAATTGTTTTACATAGAATCAGTAACCTTCTTTTCCTAGTTACAAAGCATTATTAAATAATCGCATTCTTTTCCAGTTACAAAGTATAGCATAGTTAATTAATTATGTGTCATTCCAATATAGTAATAATCATTAGCCTTCTCCTAATTACAAAGCATTATGAAACAATCATATTCTTTTCCAATTATAAAGCATAGTTAATCATTTGTCATTTCAATATAGTAAGAATCATATTCTTTTCCAGTTACAAAGTATGGCATAGTTAATTAATTATTTGTCATTCCAATAGTAATAATCATTAGCCTTTTCCTAATTACAAAGCATTATTAAACAGTCACATTCTTTTCCAGTTACAAAGTACAGCATAGTTAATTAATCATTTGTCATTTCAATATAGTAAGAATAATTAGCCTTTTCCTAATTACAAAACATTATGAAACAATCATATTCTTTTCCTGTTACAAAGTATCAACATTGAAAACAAGAGCTAATTAATGGCATAATTAATAACCTAATTCATTGATTGTCATTAATTATTGGCACTCAGTGGCCATCAAGTATTGAATAGAATAAAACAATGTTCATCATTCAGTATTATTCAGATCATTACGAAGTCATTATTAAAAATCAGCTAATTACAGTCATAGCATTAATAATCATGGGCATTATAAGTAGTCTCATTACAATAAACAGTGGCAGTTATTAGCCAGTTACAAGGCATTATTTTATATATATATATATATATATTTTGCGTCATTACGAAGTCATTACTGAAGTGACATACTATTCAGAGTTGATCAGTATTATTCAGAACTTTCTCAAACTGGCATCACTATTTGGGACTGGTAATACATTTTTTTGTTAGCAATGCATTGCGTTTGGTAATTATAAGAGAAAGCAAGAAGAGAAAAAAAAAAAAAATTGGTAGTGGGTTGTTCCTGTAAATCAAAAATGTGTAACGTCATTCGTCATGAGTCAGCTGTAGCAAGATTATGTAACAAGGCAGTATATGTGATCACATTTATAAATGATAAACACAAATGGGTAAAAAAAATGCAAGTACTAGAACAGGTATAATAAGTAACAGGTTTAGTATGTATCATGAAAAACTTCTCCTGGAAAAAATACAAAATGGATTATTGACCTGAAAGAAGAAACGCACACTATGCTGAAAAGTAGTGAACTTCAAATTAACAAGTAGTGAAATGTGTATAGAATGTGTTCCATAGCTGTCCTTTCCAAAACTTTCCGTCATCCTACTATGCAATATAACACCTGCTGTCAAAACAAACTGCAACAAATACTTAAATAACTACGTAGCATAAATACATAACTTCAACATTATCCTCATCTGTAAAGAAAAAACTTCATTATTCATAACAGCATTATCCATATTATCATAACTTCATTATTATCATCACCTGTAAAGAAAAACTTCATTATTCATAACAGCATATCCTTCATCATTATTCATCAGTATTCATTATCATCTGCAAAAATATCACTTCATTACTCATTATACAACTATTCCTTATCTCTAGCATATTTCATCACTAAAACTAAGATGTGTAGTTCTGTCTGACAGCCTGCATCAATCACCTTGTATTCTGAAAGAAAAATTAGTTAAGACTGCTATTCTACGATGAGTATAGTATATTCTTGTTAATGCTTGTTAATCCTGATCCATTTACTCTTCCTCATAAAGTTATTGAATCCTCTTTCGTCTATTCCGTAGGTGAAATTCCCATTTCTGTTTAATTTATTTCCTTTACACGTTATTTCTTTCTGAAAATGATGAACAAAGATTAATGTCTTGCATTTACATCATATACCCACTAAGTAATTACTGATTAACGGTAATATAATTAAGCATACAGCATAACATGACAGACAACGTAATATGTCAAAGACATTGACAGTGTTCAAAGCCAAAATGTACAGAGAATATCACAATGCAGCAGTAAAAAATGTAAAAGTCACGATGTTGAGACATCATAGGGCAAAAAAATGTCAAAGTCAACTGGTGTGTGTTATATCTTAACTATTTCATAATGCATACTAACAAAACAGAAAAACAATCATACACATAAAAAATGGAAAATGTGCACGGTCTGACGTGTAACGACAAGAAAAGCGACCTGCTAACCTTACCTTGCCGGGCACTTGCCAAGAAAAAATACGATAGTCATCAGTAAGTGTTCATGTGCGTATAATTGCATAAGTAATCATAAAAAATTAGCAAATGGCATTATAGCTTGTTAAATCATAAAGTGATTTCATTCAATAAACGGTTTAATGTTTGAGATATGGTGGTTGCCTTTCGATTTTCTGGTTCTCAAAGTTTCGACGTGTACAACATTGGGGTGAGGGATGCTACGAATCCGATATGGACCTGCGTATATAAGTTCAAATTTACTGCATTTACCTTTTAATTTGCTGGATAAATGGTGTGTACGTACTAATATTTTCTGTCCAACGTGAAAGTCGCGGCGTGTACAAACCTGTTTTTGCTGTCTTCTCCGGCGCTCTGCGGCACGTTTGATGTTGTTCAGCGCAATGTCAATTATTTCGTGGTGTCGTAGTCGACGAGATGTAGGAAAATTTATAAATTCTTTAATTTTGTTTGGTGGTTCAACGTTTTTCAGTATAACAGACGAAGATAGCATAGTGGATTCATTTGGAATGGAATTAATTACATCTTGGAATGAGAGTATGTGTGTATCCCAATCAATATGTCTTTTGTGGCAGTATATTCGGCACAGCTTACCAATTTCTTTCATTAACCGTTCACAGGGGTTCGAAGAAGCGTGGTACTTGGATATATAGATCGGAGAAATGTTTCTGGCTCGTAACATGCGTGTCCATATGCTACTACGAAATTGAGATCCATTGTCAGAAATTACTTTCATCACATGCCCTACATGAAATAGAAAATGTTTTACAAATGCTTTCGAAACAGTTTTAGCAGTAGCTTTGCGTAACGGAGTGAAGGTAACAAATTTTGAAGTGAGCTCAACAGCGACAAAGATGTAGCAAAAACCTCTGTTAGTTCTCGGAATCGGACCAAAAATATCTACTGCGGCCATGTGTCTTAATTTAACAGGTACAATGGGATATAAAGGAGGAATATGTGAAGTGGTGTCTGATTTAGCTTTCTGGCAAATTTTACAAGACGCTAAAACTCGTCGTATACGTTTCTCCATGTTGTTAAAATAACAGTTCTGTCTCAGTATAAGAAAACATTTTCGTGCTCCGTAATGTGCGTAACTTAAATGAGTGTACCAGATTAATTCGTTAACCAGTTCGTCAGGAATACATAATAACCAATTGTTGGTGTCAGGGTGAGAGCGGCGAAACAAAATGTCATTGCGTACAGTGTAATGGTTTCTAATCGTAACATTATTCTTATCTTGCCAAAGGCGTTTAATTTCTTTCCACACGTTGTCTTTACTTTGCTCTTTTGCTATGTCTTGTAATGACGATGAAATAAAATTTTCAAATGCAACTTGCTGAATGTACATGACACTGAAATTTGTTTTGCAGAAGTTGGTTGCTACGTCTTGCTGATTGTTGCCGAGAGAACGCGATAGTGCGTCTGCTATAACATTTTGCGTACCGGGAATGTGAACTATTGTAAAATTAAATTCCTGTAAATATAGTTTCCATCTACTTAATCTGTCGTGCGTGAATTTGGCCGAAAGTAAAAATTGTATCGCTCTGTGGTCTGTGTACACGGTGGTATGTCTGCCATAAAGAAAGTGCCGAAATCTCGTAAAAGCCCATACAACACATAATGTTTCCAATTCTGTAACGGAATAATTTCGTTCAGCAGGTGACAAAATGCGGCTTGCAAATGCGATGTTTTTAATTACTGTAGAACCATCTTCTTCAATTTCCTGGAAAATATGTACGCCTAAAGCTGTGTTGGAACTGTCGGTGGCAATGGAAAAATTTCTGGTAAGATCTGGGTGCGATAAAAGTGGAGCATTCAACAAAGCGTATTTCAAATAACATTTCGTGGACAAGATTCTGCGTGTCTAAGGTATTGCTTGCGTTATTGGAATATGCAACCTGTACTGTATTTAATCAAATTCTATCTGACGTGTTATTGAATGTATGCTGAAAATTGTGCTAATTAATTTTACGTATGTCGTGATAGTCATTTCCATACGGCGCATTGCGATAGAGATTGAAATACTGTGTTTTCTCTACGTAATTATTTCATTGCTGCCGTGCGTTACTATTTGTTGTAGCTGGGACTATACGTGCACGCGGCGAAACATTAAAGTTTGGTTGACCTTGTAGACTGCATTGTTGGTTACGTATGGTACGCGGCTGACTTTCATGCTGTTACGGTGGAAAACGTCTATTGTTACCAAAATGTGTTTACTGTTGCTGATAATTTTACACGTACTGATGATTAAAATTTTGTCAGTTATTAAAATTACGCTGGTAGTTGTGGAGTGCCTAATGAAAATTGTCACTTTCGGTATAAACTTGTCTTATCGGGTTTTCATTATTCCTTCTTAATTCTAGATAGAGCAACAGTTAAAGAGCGGTTTTGATAGATATAAAGGATAGTAGAAGAGAAGGCAGCAGTGCAGAAAACTAAAGATGAAACAGCACTACTACAGCTCGGGGCCCTATGCTCGCTACAGCACATATTCATTAAAGTGTAGTGAATCCCCTGAGGTTTATTACGCACTGCAAATACTTTTCAGCTTTTGCCTTACAGGCAATGCCGGTAACAATTCAGAAATAAATTGCTGTATCCATACTAATTCAAGTTTTTGCATTACACGAAATGTTGGTAAAAATTCAAGAGCAAATTGTCGTATCCAGTTCAAAGCTAGTTTCTGCGCTACAGGTAATAGCGGTGAATGTACAAAGATAAATCGTCGTATACAGTTCAAAGCGTGTACCTGTACGCTGTCATTATTAAATTCTTTACATTTTCTTACAAATGCAAACTGCTTATTATCAACATTCTCGTCACTGAATTTGAGAACACGTTCAGGTTTGTGTGAGAATTTGTTTGTCTGTGTCATTTCGTACTTCAAGTTACGTAGCTTTTCAGATTTTAAGTCGCGTAGCTTTTCGGATTTTAATTCGCGTAGTCTCTGTAAATTGTTCACATTATACGCGTTGCGCGAGTCTGACAAATGCTCATAAAGTGGCGTCTGTTGTGGTATGTTATTAACTGAAATATTTTTAATCTCTGTTACCTCTTGTTGTAAATTTGACAACTTCCTACGTAACGTGTTGTTAGATGAATCGATCTCATTAATTGTCTGCTGTAAATTTTGAAATTCAGGTGTTTGGTTAAATGAAACCGGTGCAGTGTCGTCTGATTTATTGTCATTACTACTTTCAATAGCATCAATACGACTGGCTAGTTCATCATATTTTTCCGTCAGTATTTTTGCCTGATCATCGGTTTTAGAATCGGACGCATTAATCTGTTTTTGCAACTTACGCGTAGTTTCGCTCAGTTTTTTAACATCAGCTTTGATGATATCGCAATCCTGTGTTAGTTCTAATTGTTCGAATCTGTCTGTTACTGTTTGAATATCTACTGTGTGTGTATCTGTTTTTGATTTAAGATCAGAAATTTCATCCCGTAATTCCGCGTTCAACTGTTCTATGTTATTAATTTTGTCGGACACTGTAGTAATATTATTGTCTACATACGTCTTCGCTTTCGCGAACATTTTACGTTTGTCTTCCTGTCTCTGTGCAGTGATTGTTTCCATGACTTGACGTTTGACTTTATTTTGATCCTGAATAAATTTGCGGAAACGCGTATTACTGTTTTCTATGTGCTGATTAAAGCGCTCGTTAATCTGAGTGTTCTGCTGTTCGAATTTCGCGTCTATCTTTTCATCCATTGTGCGCGAAAGTTCTGCTGTCATTGCTTTAAACTCGTCGCGTAATTGTGTAGCCTTATCAGAGCATTGCTTAGCGACTCCGCTAATTTCGTCTCTGAGTGTTTCTGTTGCGGCAGTTTGCATTTCCCTTAATTCCTGCGCAACAGACTTAATTTCTTCGCTATTTTTTCGTGAACAAGCCTCAATTTCCACGCGCAACTGTTCCTTAGTGTCATGACACTGCGCGGCAACAGCTCTAATTTGTTCACTAAGCTGTCTGGAATTGTCGTCTAATTTTTCATTTAACCTGTCTTGTTTTTCGTTCTGTTGTTTGACCTGTTCACTAAGTTTGTCTTGTTTTTCGTTCTGTTGTTTGATCTGTTCACTAAGTTCTTTGTGATTTTTGTCTTGTCTTTCATTCTGTTGTTTGAAATCTTCCCTAAATTGTAGCAGTATTGCCAAAATTGGATCCGAGCCTAAATTAGCATTTCTATTATCTGTGCTGTTTAATGGTGGATCTGAAATTGTTTCGCTTTCTATAACCATTTGGTTATTCTGAGACTCACAAAAAGGTTTGCCAGTCAAATGTACACTGTTGGACACTATTTCGGAATTAAATAGATCAGTCGTACTTTCAGTACACTGTCCATTTTCATTAGAAAAATTTCTCGGTACGTTACTTGAATTTTCCAAATCGGGTATGTTAGGCTGGGCATCGCTTATTACAATAGAGCGTTCCGCATCATCGATTGTCGTCAAATCAACAGAAGACACAATCGAGTTCGTTCGTTCATCATTAAGACAAAAGTCATCATTAGTGGTTGGAATACACTGATTGTTAGTGAACGCAGGATTGTCATCATGACACTGCGTGTCACAAGTCCTATCGGTAAAGTCGTTTGTGCCGGTAATTTCGTTCGTAATACCTCGCGATACACTATTCACAGTCTTTCGCGGCATTTTTACAATATTCACAAATATTCACAAAACAATAAGCACAAATGCAAAAACAACACACAAATACAACAGAGCAACGAATTGCCGTTGACCTGTAGAAAGAAAGTCACAAGTTAATAAAAGCGTTGCGCCAAATCCTAATTATATCTAAGCAAATAAGAGCAGATATCTGACTGTTTTTCAAAAGACTCTCAACGAAATACGATCCTGGACTGGGTGTCGCCAAGTGTAACCTACCTAGCACTTAAATATAATGACAATAAAAATGTGAATTGCAATCTGACTGAAAGTATAAGCTGTCACAAAAATGATGAAAAACAATTCAGTGCTAATAAAAATCAGTGGCAGTGAAAATTCAATTAAACCGAAATATCGGTCTTTGGCCCTGTGCATAAATCAGAATTAAACTCTTACCTCATTGTAACTGCTAGTCACATTTCTGCTCTTATTGTTCCGCACTGCTTGGAGGAACTGCATTGCAAATAATAATATTCCTTTTTTTTTTTGTAATTTAACTGAAACTTTTCTTTAAGGAAATGCAAGGGAGATATTATTTCAAAAAACGATTGTTTGTTAAAAATGCTTGGTTTGAAATCAAATTATTATTGGGGCACTTGTTGCAAATTAATTACAATAAATGAACTTTACATTATCTGATGATTAGCTTAATTAACAATATACCTCATTCAGCATCTTGACCAGTGTTGCCGACAGACTACATCACACAACCGCACTGGGCTTCTACTACTGACCGACTGCTCTACATGACGACTACTACAGAACTGCTCTCATCGACTACTAACAGAGTACTGCCCTCAACTAGACGGAGCTACAGACTCGCAACGACTGACTGACAGACTGAGAACAGCTCGCAACACTCGCGCGGTCAAGCGCATACTCTCTGGTCACAGATGCTACAATGCCTCGCCATCGCTGCTATGTTACATACGTGTTTCAATTTATACGTATACATGTTATATAAGTGGAATCCAAGCCCACTTTTATAGAGTTTTCTGTCCTCCCTAGATCCGATGAGGGCGGCTTTAGTTTCGCCGAAACCGGTAATCATGGAATAAAAAGAATTCCTGCGATCTTCTACCAGATTATTGTTTTACAAATTTTGTTGGTTACTATGAATTAACCCATTTTCTTAATGACCTCGTACGTGGACCTCAGGTTATAACGCATATTTGCTAATCTGTTTGGGTCTTCGGTAATGGCGTGTAAAAATAACCGTTATTTCTACACTCTGCAGCACCATATCCGGGCTCTATGGTGCATAGTCAAACACCTCCCACCAAAACCTCGTAGGAGTTCTTGGGTACCACTGGCCGTGTGTGGACATGCTCAAAAATGGTTCAAATGGCTCTGAGCACTATGGAACTTAACATCTGAAGTCATCAGTCCCCTAGAACTTAGAACTACTTAAACATAAATAAACCTAAGGACATCACACACATCCATGTCCGAGACAGGATTCGAACCTGCGACCGTAGCGGTCGCACGGTTCCAGACTGAAGCGCCTAGAAACCTTCGGCCACTGCGGCCGGCTTTGGACATTCATTTTTGTGAAAAAACAAAAGTTTTGCACCAGGTTTTCCCCGAAGCTTGTTTTGCAACGTCCGCCTAAACTTTGTCAGTGTTTGAAAATACCTGTCTCTTGTGCCACGTTCAAGGAAATCAACGAGAATCACTCCCTTACAGCCCCAAAATATCTTTCTTGCTGACAGCGGTTGCAGACACGCCTTGGTTCCTTGGTAAAATTAGTGTGTCTCGATTCCACCGACTGCCTTTTTGTTTCACAACTGACGTGCTTCACCCAACTCTCGTCCCCAGTTGCGATACCAGTTTTCTTGTAGTTTCGAGGAAGGTCAGTGCTGGAGCCAGTCTCCGTTTTTTGTGGTCTCTGGTTAGGATTTTGGGAATCCACATCGCACAGAATTTTTATCAACGAATTTTCTTTGTCACAGTTTCATGCACCAAACTCGGTGAAATTTGGGGAAAATACTGCGAAAGTTCTACAATCGTTAAACGACGATTTTCACGAATTTTATCGCTGATTGTCATCACCAGTTGGTCACTCACATGGGCTAGGTTTACCACTGCGGTCCTCGTTGTGAACATTGATATGGCTGTTCTCAAAATCAGTTCACCATTGCCTCACTCGGCTTTCACTCATTATTACTTTTCCGCACACATTACGAAGGTCGCGAAAAATTTCAGTTTGTTTACATCTTTTTGCCAACAAAAACAAACACAAAACGCACCTCACAACCGGCGTGTTTTTCTATTGCAGTGCACATTTTAACACGTCACAAAAAGCAGAGTAGCAGAGAGACAGTCCACACGGTACCAAGGCTGGATGCTACTGGGTGTAGGGAACGTTATGGGACCAAGACGGTAGCTGTAGTCCCGCCCATTGCCGCAATGGACCAGAACGTCTGTTACCTGCTGGTAGCCCTCGTATTTATGTCCTGTGAAAAACAGTTGTTTTCACGTGTGTCATGAAACGTGCCATAAAGTTTCATTTTCTGGCAGTAGCAAACAATTACTTGCCAGAAATGGTCGTATGATTATTATTTTGCATTTGTGAATTTGTTTTAGAATATCAACAATAGCTTGTATTGGAAATCATATATTTCAAAAATATTGGCATTTGGAATTCTATTTTCTATTTCAAATAAAATGTAGTACATTCTGCATAAAATATTATTATTGAAGAAAGGGCAAAGAAAACACAAACCGAAGGAAAAAAATGGTTCAAATGGGTCTGAGCACTATGGGACTTAACATCTGAGGTCATCAGTCCCCTAGAACTTACAACTACGTAAACCTAACTAACCTAAGGATATCACACACATCCATGCCCGAGGCAGGATTTCCAGACTGAAGCGCCTAGCACCGCTCGGCCACACCTGCTGGCCACAAAGCAAAGACTAGTATGTTTTCTCGAGATGTGAGACTTAAGGACCACATATGTGGACCTCTATTTATGTCTTAGTGAATCAACAAAAAGGTATTTCATTTGCATCTGTGTCATACTTGTTTATTATTTTGCTGGAAAAGAGTAAAAGAAAACCTTCCTACCAATTTTTTTTTTATATCAGCAATGAAGATCACCCCTAAAGTACGTCAGAAACCTGTCTGATATACAAATTTGCACTGATCAGTCAAAGCCCAATGACCACTGCCCACCAAGAGATTGAATGCCGCCAGGTCTTCTTTTGGACACGTGACGTGATAAAGAATGTATACAGAAAAAGTGCGTAGAATCCATAGCTGATTATTTTCGAGGTGGACATCTGCCGGTGCTAAAATTAGCCCGCAACCCCAGCCCCTATGGTTGGGGAGGGAAGCAACTTAAAAATTTCAAACGGGAACCTCCATTTTTATTGCAGAATCATATTCTACATAAAAAACTACGTACATTTTGTGTCAAGCATTTGCTTTGAATCTTGGTAGTTGGCGCTGTAATTCAAGAAAATCCATGTTCTCATTTTTGGGTGGAAAACGGTTATGGATAAATAAAAAATACTTATTTACTTCGTAAATTTTGGTTCGCTATAACTAAAACTCTCTCTCTCTCTCCCCATAGGGTGGGGTTTGAGAGAGAGGAATTAGGAGTTTTACAAATGTTGACCCAAATATTGTATTAATTTTTTCTGCAGATTCGGATAAGTTTTGTTTGTTTCGTGGTCATGAGCCCACACAACTTTTAATTATCATACAAATCATCTGACTAGCTAACTAACTAACCAAACGTCCTACTTACTAACGAGTGAAGTCATGTTTTATGTATCCGTAACCATTTTCCACGCTAAAATGAGAACATGGATTTTCTTGAATTACAGCGCCAACTACCAAGAATCAAAACAAATGTTTAAGACAGAATGTACGTAGTTTTTTATGTAGAATATGGGCTGGAGTGGCGGGCTAATTTTAGCACCAGCAGATGTCCCCCTCGAAAATAATCACCTTTGGATTCTACACATTTTTTCGTGTGAAGCTTATTTTTCGACTTATTCTGGTTTGTCAACTTAGAATTTACACCCTGTATAAGCAGAGAAGAGACGGGTGGGCAATCATTATGGCGAAGATACGGGTGATAAGCGGCGAAGATCACTGACATGAGCAGCTTGATCAAGATGGATGTTGCTATAGTCTGGTACCTTGGAAAGAGCACCTTGCAAAGGGCGAAGCTGGCCGGCAGTTCAAGTGTTATTGCCGTGAGCATCTACGGAAAATGGTCCAACGACGGTGAATTCACGAGTAGGTGAGAAAGTGTCGGTCGACCACGCTTTATGACAGAACGTTTAGAGGTCGTAGGCTTGTCCGCACTGTAAAGCAGGATAGGCGGCCGCCTGTCGAAGGACTGACGACAGAGTACAGTGGTGCTGCAGGCATCGAAGGACGTCGTTCAGCGCACGTTGTTGAAAATGGGGCTCCGCACCAGACAACTCTCACTTAATCCCAGGCTGACCCAACGACATCGTCAGTTACGACTACAGGGAGGTTTGAGATCACCGACATTGGACCCTGGTCCAATGGGAACATGTCTCCTGATCGGATGAACCACTGGGAAACCAACCCCACTGGCGCCCAGCGACCAGATGGCCCGACGTGCTGCTGGAATAACCACCAGGCAGCAAGAGAAGAGGAGACACTAAAGTGACAACGAGAAGACAAATCTAACAGAGAGGACCACACATCAATTGAGATCTCCGATGCAGGAACAGCAGGCCCTGCTTAACCTGCTCCAAACGTGCATGGAATGCACGCGTATCACGCACGCACGCACATTCGTTGTTTCATCAGGGCGATGGTCGTGTCCAGCGACGCCGTCATCGATCCTAACGGCTTCTCGAAACGTGCACCGCGCCACGGTGGGAACGGTATTATGCTACCGGGGTCCTTCAGGTGTTTTCTGCGTGCAGACTTCTGCAATAGACTATCTGACATGTTAAAGGTTTAGCTTTGGCAACTGCGAGTCAAATATATTTTACGTGGCTTTTCCTTTGCCGCGGTTTCCTCATTGACAGCCAAGAAGCCGTCACCTCACTGGTGAGGTTTCTGAGGTGTTGATTATTTCGAATGTTTTCAATTAAGATTTGGTTATTTTTCCGGTATTTGCTTGGTGTTAGTCCCCTTCTTAGCTGACTGGAAAATATTTTTGTTGTTAATTTATCTTCAAAATTTGTTTCACTTCAGATGTAACTTACATTAGCTCCCTTGCGAAAGCTTTTATGTACTCTAGCTTATAGTGAATACGATTTAGCGTTACGCGTTGTGCGATAATGACGGTGTACATTTTTGTAAAATTTTGGTAAGTAAGTTGTTTGGGAAGTCTAATTTTAATTTCCACCACCTATATCTTAACAATTCTTTATACTCTGTTTTTTACGTCAATTAATCCTGGTCCTCCTCTTTCTCTGAATAAAATTGCGGTTTGTGTTTTAAATGTGAATATGTTCCCTTTCCAAAGAAAATGTCCCAAGTCCGACAAGTTGATTTTTTACGTTCTTCCTATTACTGGACATATCTGAGCAGTGTACCAAGTTTCTACACTCTGTATAAGTTCTGTGGTATTTAGTTCTCTATGACTGTTATCTCGTAGTATTGCTCGGATTTTTGCAACAGTTGTGCACCAAGCTGTTTCTGTGGTTTGGGGGGGGGGGGGGGGAGGGCGGGGGGAGAGATGGTTCAAGTGGCTCTGAGCACTATGGGAATCAACATCTGAGGTCATCAGTCCCCTATACTTAGAACTACTTAAACCTAACTAACCTAAGGACATCACACATATCCATGGCCGAGGCAGGATTTGAACCTGCGACCGTAGCAGCAGCGCGGTTCCGGATTGAAGCGCCTAGAACCACTCGGCCAGGTCGGCCGGCTTGGGGTGGGGGGACAGCATTTGCTTTCACTTCGCAACATTTTTGTATTTTTCCACTGGTTGGACTCATCTCTGAAGTAACTCTGAGAAGTCTATTATTTGCAGTAGCAACTTGCCTCCTTTTCGTTTTTGCTGCGGATGTTTTACAGTAGGTTTCCATAGGTTCATATACCTCATTATTTCGTTGATCGCTTGCTGCAATGGATCTTACACAGAATGACGCTTAGAAGACGGACATTTTTGAACTGCTTAATGCTAAGAGCGCGGTGGTAGGGGAAAATGATGGTGAGGGTAGTTCTTCTCCCATTTACCATGGGACTTGTAACATCTTGTGTTCGTCTGTGACTGTTTCGTTAGAAGTGGTGACTCTGTTACAGCTACGCAACGAATGTTTCGTGTACATTTTCAATCTCGATCGACACGGAGTTATTCCGAGTCCTAACACAATCCTTCAGATCAATTGTAAAAACAATGGATATAAGAAGCGTGTAGGCTTGAGACACAGTGTAACAACGGCAGAAAATGTTGCAATGGTAGCCCCGGACGGTGAGCTAGACGTCATTCTGGTGAGCTGATAGTTAATCGTGCTAGACGAATTTTGCATACATTAAAATTCCATCCGTACAAACTTCTAATTGTGCAACAATCGAAGCCAACAGATTTTGCTGCAAGCGAAGACTTCGCTCGCAGAATGCAAGTGATTTTGAGAATGTGATTTTATTGATGAGCGATGAAGTTAGTTTTCATTTAAACGGGTCGTCAGTAAACAAAATCTTCGTTACTGGGTTCCCGAGCATCCATACGCTATTCACAAACGTCCTTTACATTCTGAAAAAGTCACAGTCTGGTGTGCTTTTGGCTCTTTCGTTCTTATTGGACGTATGTTTTTGAAGAAAAGGGAGCCACAGTCATTTTCAATTCAGCTCGGTACACTCACACGCTTGAAACGTTCTTGAAACAAGAAGTGAGGAGAGGAAGAATTCCTTTATAGGACGTTTGGTTGTAGCAGGATGGAGCTACATCCACACACCGTGAACGCTTAAATGGAAGTCTTAGACGCATGTCTCCTGGACGGATTATCTCATGTTCCGGCGATGTTCCTTGACCCTCCAGATTTCCAGACATCATTGTGTGACTTTTTTTCTGTGAGGTTATCGGAAGAGTCGCAGGCGGCGAAATTTGGACCAGTTGAAGAATGCAAACATTCAAGAAATTGCTGCCGACCCTGCAGAGACATTGGTCGGTGTGATTGGAGATATGGAAAAGAGATTTGAATCGTGCTTTCGAAATGATGGACATTACCTCGACGACATTATTTTTCACAAATATGTCTGGCCTGCATTAAAAAGCAAGTAACTTAATGTCCATAAATAGACACTGATTTTAAATTTTTTTATTTTAAAACCGTTCGTTTCACTGTACCTTCCGGGTAGACTACTAGAACCATCTCTATCCCGTTCAGGTCCAACGCGGGCAGGTTGATCCAGTATTTCGTATTCGGAGTACGCGTCGGCCGTGAACTACACTGACGGAAAAATTCGCAGCACCAAAAAATAATTAAGGTGGATTAATGAAATTTCGAAATTACATTTGTCTAGGTAACATATTGAACATTGCAAGATCACAGGGCCGGCCGGAGTGGCCGTGCGGTTCTAGGCGCTACAGTCTGGAACCGCGAGACCCCTACGCTCGCAGGTTCGAATCCTGCCTCGGGCATGGAAGTGTGTGATGTCCGTAGGTTAGTTGGTTTTAAGTAGTTCTAAGTTCTAGGGGACTTAAGACCTCAGAAGTTGAGTCCCATAGTGCTCAGAGCCATTTGAACCAAGATCACAGATTAATGTAAGCGCGAGATAAGCCATTGCAAATGCGAATGCTGGTACATTAATAATTAGTGTAACCGCCAGAATGTTGAGTACAGGCGTGCATGCATTGTTCCCGGGTTCGATTCCCGGCGGGGTCAGGGATTTTGTCTGCCTCGTGATGACTGGGTGTTGTGTGCTGTCCTTAGGTTAGTTAGGTTTAAGTAGCTCTAAGTTCTAGGGGACTGATGACCATAGATGTTAAGTCCCATAGTGCTCAGAACCATTTTTTGCATGCATTGTATTGTATTCGTACCAGATGTCAGTTTGTAGGATGGAGTTCCATGCCTGTTGGACTTTGTCGGTCAGTACAGGGACGATTAATGCTGGTTGTGGATGACGCTGGACTTGTCGTCCGATGATGTCCCATATGCTCAACTGGAGACAGCAGTGGCGATCGTGCAGGACAAGACGACATGTTGACTCTCTTTAGAGCATGTTGGGTTACAACAGTGGAATGTGGGCGAGCGTTATCCTGTTGGAAAACACCCTTGGAATACTGTTCATGAATGGCAGCGCAACATGTGGAATCACTGGACTGACATACGACTTTGCAGGCAGGGTACGTGGGATAACCACAAGAGTGCCCCTACTCTCATATGAAATCGCAGTCCAGATCATTCCTCCAGGTGTAGGTCCAGAGTGTCCAGCATGCAGACAGGTTGGTTGCAGTTCCTCAGCTGGTCTCCTTCTAACCAACACACGGCCATCACTGGCACCGAGGCAGATCCAGCTTTCTTCAGGAAACACAGTAGACTTCACCCTGTCCTACAATCATCCATCGGCTGACACGACTGAAGTCGCTAATGACAGTGGTTTGGGCTCTACATCTACATCTACATGGCAACTCAACAATTGACACTTAAGTGCCTGGCAGAGTGTTCATCGAACCATTTTCATACTACTTCTCTACTATTCCACTCTCTAATGGCGCGTGAGAAAAAGGAACACCTAAATCTTTCCTTCCGAGCTCTGATTTCTCTTATTTTATTATGATGATCACTTATCCCTACGTAGGTGGGTGTCAACAAAATATTATCGCATTCGAAAGAGAAAGTTGGTGATTGAAATTTCGTAAATAGATCTCGCCGCAAAGGAAAACGCCTTTGTTTTAGTGACTGCCACGCCAACTCGCGTATCATATCAGTGACACTCTCACCCCTATTGCTCGATAACACGAAACGAGCTGTCCTTCTTGGCACTTTTTCAATGTCCTCCGTCAATCCTACCTGGTATGGATCCCACACCGCGCAGAAATATTCCAGCAGGGGACGGACAAGTGTAATGTATGCTGTCTCTTTAGTGGGTTTGTCGCATCTTCTAAGTGTTCTGCCAACAAAGCGCAGTCTTTGTTTCGACTTCCCTATGTGGACTTTCCAATTTAAGTTGCTCGTAATTGTAATTCGTAAGTATTTAGTCGTATTGACAGTCCTTAGATTTGTGCGATTTATCCTATACCCAAAATCGATCGGATTTCTTTTAGTACCCATGTGGATGACCTCGTACTTTTCTTTGTTAAAGTGCTAATTGACACTATTCTCACCATACATAAATTCTCTCTAGACCATTTTGTAATTGGAATTGATCGTCTGATGATTTTACTAGACGGTAATTACAGCGTCATCTGCAAACAATCTAACGGGGCTGCTCAGATTATCACCTAGATCATTTATGTAAATCAGGAACAGCAGAGGGCCTATGACACACCTTGCGGAACGCCAGCTATCACTTCTGTTCTACTCGATGATGTACCGCCTATCACTACGAACTGTAACCTCTCTGAGAGGAAATCACGAATCCAGTCACACAACTGAGATGATACTCCATATGCACGCAATTTGATTAATAGCCGCTTGTGAGAAACGGTATCAAAAGCCTTCTGGAAATCTAGGAATATGGAATCGATCTGAGATCCCTTGTCGACAGCACTCATTGCTTCATGGGAATAAAGAGCTAGCTGTGTTGCACAAGAACAATATTTTTTGAATCCGTGTTGATTACGTATCAATAAGTCATTTTCTTCAAGGTGATTTATAATGTTCGAGGACAGTATATGGTCCAAAAACCTACTGCAAATTGAAATCTGTGAAATGGGTCACAGTCGTGTACTGTGCTACCTGTCAAGTCTTTCCGCACTATCGCAGAAGGAACATCCAGCCTTACACGACCTCGTTCAGAATCAGTAAGGTGTTGATAATAGCGTCTTTGTTGCCTTTAAGGCATTCTAGTCTAACAACTCACCACTACTAGCTCCACTCATATGCGACTGGCAAGAAATTTGAATGGACATCTTTCAGATGTAGAAACATACATGCCAACTTTCATTTATGTCGTACAGCTCCCTCCATTGTTTTATTACGTCGGTGCATTTACGACAAGAAGGTGAGTACTGCTTTGACAACGGTGACAATGGCCCAGGAAAAACATTCAAACTTTCGCTGGGATTGTTTCATAATGAGTACATGCATAAATTACTTTCCATTTAGCTCTTTTCAATGTTGGGGTCTTCTATTGGAGTCTTTATCTTTTCGTTTCCTATTTGTTTTATATGGTCTATATGTTTACAGGTCTACCAATAAAATTGCGAGGAGCTGGTTACAGCGCGTAGTTCAGTCGCGATTGTCTAACCATATTTGGGTCACACAGGCAAGGACGTAGCCAGGATTTTGACAAGGGGGGGGGGGTCTACGATTTGTTAAAGCAGATCTTAAAATGTCTCGTGTTTTTAATTCTCTTCTAAAAACACATTTATTTATTTATTTGTTAATTTCATGTACGCTATGGCAGAGCGGTTCTAGGCGCTTCAGTCCGGAACCGCGCTGCTGTTACGATCGCAGGTTCGACTGCTGCCTCGGGCATGGATGTGTGTGATGTCCTTAGGTTAGTTAGGTTTAAGTAGTTCTAAGTATAGGGGACATGTGACCTCAGATGTTAAGTCCCATAGTGCTTAGAGCCATTCGAACCATTTTTACGTAATATGCTTTTAGGGAGCCTTCATACAAGTAGTATTTGATCTACGAAATTAAGCAGAAAAAGCTTCTCTCAAAGAAGAATAACATACAATAAGAAATACTGAAACGTGCAACTAAATATTTCTTTCGTAATATAAAGAACAATTACCTTCGCACACAACCACGATGCATTTCGAGCTCTCGGGTCTAATTTTCAGATGCTTTAACAGTCTACATAATTTTTTTTTCTTGTCCCAGATTTAAGTTAACTCTGGTCCTCTAAAGATTACAATGGTATATTACAATTTGGCACATTGAGACTATATGTTTACAAAACTAACATACTGATTTTTATATATCATCGATGTGCACCTCAGAGAGAGAGCAAGTTACTTTACTGTTAAACAATCTTTAGTATGGTCGTGGCACAGTGTTATGCCTCTGTACAATCTGATACAGTCTTAGTCGAAGTGTGGTAGGTGATGGACGTGTTCAGTAGTGCTATGTAGACTTGTACCTGTTAGATGAAGAAAGACTGATTCTAAAGGACAGCAAGAATTAATAAGGTGTATATAGTAAAACGCGAATAGAGTATAAATTTTGAATAATGTTATTATTTTTTAAAGAGAAGAAGTTTGTGCTAAGACTACAACACTGTGCATCTAATTCGTAAAAATGATTATTGAGAGCAAGCTAACTTTGTTAACTTGCTCAAGGATGAGAGAAAGACCATCCTACTTCCCTAAATTATGCATTAACATATTAACTAAGCTGTTTGATTTTTATGGAAATTCTCTGTTAACATTGTACGCTCTTTAAATCATTATTCACTTTGTTACGCGTACTGTTGTTCCGACCTATGTTATGCACGAAGATTACGCGAAGTTTAACTGTCTTTTCGAATGTACATTTCAATCTAAAATCGTTGTCTTGGAACATCATTTCATAGGAATAATTACTCTCCCCACGCCACTGTTTATCATTAATCATTACCACATGTGGTACGCTACAGTTGGAAATTTTATTTAGAAATATAAATCTAGCTTACCCGCTGCCTTCTAGCTGTTTTGCTTTCGAGAAATCTGCAACAATATTGTCAAGACGCGAAATGAGTAGAAACTTTGGTTAGGGCCAGATAATTGTTTTACTTCGGTTGCTCATTTAAAATAAAGACAAGTTGCGTTCAGATCAGTTACAGTTCAGTTCAGATAAAGCACTGAAAGCTGGCTAAAGCCGGATATAAGCTCAGCCGAAATTTTTGCGAAGAACCTAACGGTGTTCCGAAAGGATAGGCTAAACACGGTAGGCGGTAGCGTGTTTGTTGATGTCAGAAGTAGTTTAACTTGTCGCGAAATTGAAGCAGATACTTCCTGTGAGTTAGTATGGGCAGAGGTCATTGTTGACCATCGGAATAAAATAATAATTGGATCCTTTTACCAACCTCCAAATTCAGATGATACAGCTGCTGAAACGTTCAAAGAAAACTTGAGTCTGATTTCAAACACGTACCCAAATTCAAATGGTTCAAATGGCTCTGAGCACTATGGGACTTAACATCTGTGATCATCAGTCCCCTAGAACTTAGAACTACTTAAACCTAACTAACCTAAGGACATCACACACATCCATGCCCGAGTCAGGATTCGAACCTGCGACCGTAGCGGTCACGCGGTTCCAGACTGAAGCGCCTAGAACCGCACGGCCACACCGGCCGGCTAAACACGTACCCAACTCATACGATAATAGTTGGTGGTGACTTTAATTTACCCTCGATATGTTGGCAAAAATACACGTTTAATTCCGGAGGTACGCATAAAATATCACCCGAAATTGTGCTAAAGGCATTCTCTGAAAATTATTTCGAGCAGTTAGTTCATGAGCTCACGCGAATAGTGTAAAAACACACTTGACCTCTTAGCAACAAATAATCCTGAGTTAATAACGAGCATCAAAACCGATTCAGGGATTAGTGAACAAAGGGTTGTTGTAGCGAGATTGAATACTGTAATCCCCAAATCCTCGAAAAATAAGCGAAAAAATATACCTATTCAAAAAAGCAAATGAATATTCACTTGACGCCTTCCTGAGAGACAATCTCCACTCATTCCAAATTAATAATTTAAGTGTAGACCAGATGTTGCTTAAATTAAAAAAAATAGTATCGGCAACAACTGAGTGATTTATACCAAATAAATTATCCAAGACAGAGCTGATCCTCCTTGGTACACAAAACGGGTTAGAACACTGTTACAGAAACAACGAAACAAAAATGCCAGATTTAAACAGACGCAAAATCCCCAAGATTAGCGATCTTTTACAGAAGCACGGACTTAAATGCGAGATGCCTATAACAGTTTCCACAACGAAACTTTGTCTCGAAACTTGGCAGAAAATCCAAAGAGATTCTGGTCGTATGTGAAGTATGTTAGCGGCAAGAAACAATCAATGGCTTCTCTGCAAGATAGCAATGGAGATACTATTGAAGACACTGCTGCCAAAGCAGAGTTACTAAACACAGTCTTACGAAATGCCTTCACAAAAGAAGACGAAGTAAGTATTCCAGAATTCGAATCGAGAATAGCTGCCAACATCAGTAACGTAGAAGTAAATATCCTCGGAGTAGTGAAGCGACTTAAATCACTTAATAAAAGCAAGTCTTCTGGTCCAGACTGTATACCAATTAGGTTCCTTTCGGAGTATGCTGATGCATTAGCTCCATACTTGACAATCATATACAACCGTTCGCTCGACGAAAGATGCGTACCCAAAGACTGGAAAGTTGCACAGGTCACACCAATATTCAAGAAAGGTAGTATGAGTAATCCACTAAATTACAGGCCCGTATCGTTAACGTCGATATGCAGCAGGATTTTAGAACATATATTGTGTTGGAACATTATGAATTACCTCGAAGAAAATTGTCTATTAACACAGAGTCAACATGTGTTTAGAAAACATCGTTCCTGTGAAACACAACTATCTCTTTATTCACATGAAGTGTTGAGTGCTACTGACAAGGCATTTCAGATCGATTCCGTATTTCTAGATTTCCGGAAGGCTTTTGACACTGTACCACACAAGCGGCTCGTAGTGCTTATGGAATATCGTCTTAGATATGTGACTGGATTTGTGATTTCCTGTCAGAGAGGTCACAGTTCGTAGTAATTGATGGAAAGTCATCGAGTAAAACAGAAGTGATTTCTGACGTTCCCCAAGTTAGTGTTATAGGCCCTTTGCTGTTCCTTATCTATATAAACGATTGCACAGACAATCTGAGCAGCCATCTTCGGTTGTTTGCAGATGACGTTGTCGTTTATCGACTAATAAAGTCATCAGAAGACTAAAACAATCTGCAAAACGATTTAGGAAAGATATTTGAATGGTGCGAAAAGTGGCAGTTGACCCTAAATAACGAAAGGTGTGAGGTCATCAACGTTAAACTTCGGTTACACGATAAATCAGTCTAATCTAAAAGCTGTAAATTCAACTAAACACCTAGGTATTACAATAACAAACAACTTAAATTGGAAGGAACGCATAGAAAATGTTGTGGGGAAGGCGAACCAAAGACTGCGTTTTATTGGCAGGACACTTAGAAAATGTAACAGACCTACTAAGGAGACCGCCTACACTACGCTTGTCCGTCCTCTTTTAGAATACTGCTGCGCGGCGTGGAATCCTTACCAGGTAGGACTGACGGAGCACATCGAAAAAGTTCAAAGAAAGGCAGCACGTTTTGTATTATCGCGAAATATGGGAGAGAGTGTCACAGAAATGATACAGGATTTGGGCTGGACATCATTAAAAGAAAGGTGATTTCGTTGCGACGGAATCTTCTTACGAAATTCCAATCACCAACTTTCTCCTCCGAATGCGAAAATATTTTGTTGACACCGACCTACATAGGGAGAAACGATCACCACGATAAAATAAGGGAAATCAGAGCTCGTACGGAAAGATACAGGTGTTCATTCTTTCCGCACGCTATAAGAGATTGAAATAATAGAGAATTGTGAAGGTGGTTCGATGAACTCTCTGCCAGCACTTAAATGTGATATGCAGAGTATCCATGTAGATGTAGATGTTTAGTCAAATGTTAGCATTACCAGTTTAAGTTGGATAACAGTTTATGGGGACATCGTTTTTGTAATACGTAAACTTTTATAGAGTGGGAGGTAAATTTGGGCTAAATTTCATACAGAAAATAATATAGTGTGCAGGTTGCAGCGAATACATGGTTTTGAAGCACACTATGAGTAAACATATTTATTCGTAGATATACGGAAGTGTACAAATGCATATAAATGTGTTTACTCATACCGTGCTCCAAAATCACGCTTCCGCTGCTGGAAACAGTAAGTTATTTTTCGATTTTTCATAATTTTTTAAGCTTATGTCCCCAATGCGCCACAACGTATTATACAATTGCAATGTTACCAGGACCAGAATTAAACTAAATCTTAGAAAAGAAAAAAAGTGTTGTAGACTATTAAAGCACCTGATGATGAGACACCAGGGCTCGAAATATATCGCGCATTGAAATAAAATCACGATTGTGATCGAAGGCAACTGTTGTTTATTTTGCAA
Organism: Schistocerca cancellata; assembly: GCF_023864275.1. Classification (NCBI taxonomy): domain Eukaryota; kingdom Metazoa; phylum Arthropoda; class Insecta; order Orthoptera; family Acrididae; genus Schistocerca; species Schistocerca cancellata. The sequence goes on from NC_064626.1 coordinate 934,745,485, forward strand.
AGGTAGTACAGTCACGGAAGAAACAGTGACAATTGTGGGTAAACTTGAGCAAAATATTTCTTTATGTGGCAAAACGGTAACTTCACTCTATTGCAAAACGAATTACAATTAGAGTGTATTGTACTGCCTATTTGCTAACATAACATAGCTTCTCATACAAGGCTCATTGTCTCAGAAAAATCTTAATAGTGTGTTAAATAACTTATAAAGTCGAAGGGGTTCAAATCTTTCTTCACAATAGCTGTCATTCTCCTACAATCTTGTATTTGAATTTACTACTTATCTGAAACTAACTCAGAATTTTTCAGGTCATCGAAGCATCTCAAGTTCCTCAATTCAGTCTCAAATTTTATTAAATAATCTTTCATTTCATTAAAATTTCTCAATTCCCTTAAGTGTTCTATAACTTTTTAAAATTAGTGTCTCAACAGTCAACTACAGCAACCAGATTTATTTATAAAACAGAACGGAATACACCGATACTATGAGCTACAGTTTTGGGATCTTAACATTGACTCACACATTAATTTCAACTCGACTTCTAATGTATGCGATCTCATAAATGAGTTCGTATTTATCAATGATAATACTGTTATACAGCTTTCGATGTTAATAATCTCCTCTATGATGCACAACATATATTGTCGTTTATGTGACGTTTATATACAAATACATTATAGTTGTGACAGTTGGACTCACTGTTCCAAGGATATTATGAATAAGACGTTTCACAATAAAACATCGTTCTTACAGTAAAACCTGAAGCTGTGATATAGCGGCGTTCCACAAGTGAGCCACCTTTATGCTCAGAAATATAATACAAAATGACGTTCCCTAGCCGTCTTCCAATGCAAATATGGCTTTTAGTGTCAGGCTCACATTCGATGTAGTTCCTTTCATTTAAGCAGACAGGCTGCATCTTTAACGGAATTGTGATGTGACAGGAAAGAAAGGAATTCGGAAGGAACTGGCTGTGGCCTATAATAAGCTACCAAGCCCGGCATTTGCCTGAACTGAAAATGCGAAAACATAGAAAACCATATACACAGTTGCTGGTGGATGGATTGAAACCGCCTCGCCTCCCAAATCCAGGGATTGCTCGTTCACCACCTCAGGTTCGCTGAAGAATGTGAAAAAAACTGGTTGTTGTACACAGTTTTTAAAAGCAAATAATACGAGGGTTGGACAATAATATCAGAAATTGAGTCCGCCTTGGTGCAAAACACCTTGTTATTCGTTTATTTCTTTATTCTCCCAAACTAGTTTCGGCGACAAATATCACTATCATCAGTGGGTTTTTAATCTAAAACTTGCAGAAAATAGCATCGTTATACAAACGCAGTAGTTCTTTATTACATTTTTACTATTCGTTTTTTTAAATATAGTTTTCTGTGGATACTTCCATACTACCTTATTTATTGTATGTTACAGTATGTTTTAAGCATTATTGTCGATGTTTGCGACATATTTTCTGTGCGCTTTTTTTCTGTTGCCGTTTTTTTACTGAGCGAGCATCATCTCATCTGCAACCGTGTGAGCGGCTGTTAGTAAACAAAATACTAAAAGGTGCACTTCGTATGTCAGCACTTCCCTATCACACACAGAGACATAAAGAAGGAACCGAAGTCGCCGTAATTCGCGCTACTGTTTTCAAAGCCTTTCTCGCCACATGCGAAACACCCCTCGCGACAGACGCGAATAGCAAGATGGCATAATATTCTTGATCAGAAACGAAGTGCGAAAGTTTTGTTTTTCTGTGTATAAAAGCAGCTACATACCATCCAAAAATGTGAGTACACGAATAGCTCAGTAACAGCTCAGTACACACCAAACAACTGGATTCTACAACAATACCACAACCCCAAGTGTATACTGCTGACATACGAAGTTCACCTTTTAGTATTTTGTTTACTAACAGCGGCTGACACGAATGCAGATGACATGATGTTCGGTCAGTAAAAAAACGCCAACAGAAAAATAAGCGCTCAGAAAATATGTCGCAAACAGCGACAATAATTCTTAAAACATGCTGTAATATACAATAAATAAGGAAGTATGAAAGTATCCATAGGAAACTATAATTCCAAAAGCGAATAGTAAAAATGTAATAATGAGCTACTGTGTATAACCATGCTATTTTCTGCATGTTTTAGATTAGAAAGCCCACTGGTGATGGTGATATTTGTCGCCGAAACTGGTTTGGGAGAATAAAGAAATAAACGAATAACAAGGTGTTTTGCAACAAGGCTGACTCAGTTTCTAATATTATTGTTTTTCTATGCAAACACGGACCAAATGGAAGAATTCCAAGATAAAATTATTGTTACGAGGGTTGGAACTTAAATAGTGGCAACTATTTATTCACAACCGATATAAAAGAGTTATTTGTTTGCATCTGTTACTGTCCTTCAAAGTAGTCACCAGTGTTGTGTAGAACCCGTTTGCCAGCGATGTGGAAGGCGTAGTATACCGTTAACAGAACCTGTTGTGCTGATAGTGCGAATGGAGCGGTCTAAAGTTATGGTGATTCTCGTGTACGACTGTGATGGTGTTATACTTACGCATTACGTTCCTCCACGGCAGACTGTCAATGCACAGTATTACTGTTCGTTTTTGGAGCATCACCTGCAGCCAGCTTTACGAAAGAAGCGGCGACACTTTCTGCGCAACCCACACATCATTTTGCACGACAATGAGCGGGCGCATACAGCGCAAGCTATGGCTGCTCTGTTCGGTCGATGGGACTGAGAAGTACTGTACCATCCACCATACTCCCCGGACTTAAGTCCTTGTGACTTTGGTTTGATTCCGAAGATGAAGGAACCACTTCGTGGCATTCGCTTCAGAACTGTTCCAGAGATTCGAAGGCATGCATGCATTTTAAGATTTAATAGTGCAGGGAATACGTGGCTTCAGTTATAATAGTATTACAAGAGTGTAAATAGATGGACGAAAGGGGGGAGGGGACGATGCAGGGCGCAGTCGTCTCCGACGAATTCCAGCACCCACTGAGAAAAATATTTTAGAAACAAACGAACTATAGAATGTGTTCTCATCACATACCCCTTCTGCTCTCCACAAACCCCTCCTCATCGTTCCGTATCGAACCGGTTTTCATAACTGAACACCGTCGAGGTGACCAGATTTGGGCTAATAAAGACAAAAATTGGAGCATTTTTTTTTAAGAAATGCAATAATCGAAGTTGGGCGATACTTCTGTTGATCAAAGACATTTCTGGGGGATGTAGGAAAACCTAAGTGTATTTTATGCACTGATTTTAATTTGATGTTATTTGCAATTATATTCACCTCTCCGCTGCCTTGTAAAATGTGGAAATACTTGAACGCCTAAGGCTCCACTAGTCTCCAAATAATGACTCCAATACCACTATTGATTTGTGACAGATGCGTAATTAGGTTACTATAGAAGTGTGTATATATTTTAACCTCATCATAACGCTAATGGACGAATCAAAATCGATTTTTATTCTTTCTTGTTACAAACGTATCCGCAATTAGAACCTATCAGAACAGCACACAAATAATAAACGGCAACACTTACATTAAATTAAACTGCAAGTAACAACTGAACAGATTAACAAAACAAAAACTGAGCACTGTATATTCAGCACTATATGTTGTTGCTGTATGAAATTTAACCCAACTTTACCTCCCACTTCATAAAAGTCTACGTATTACGAAATGCTAACCTTTCACTAACAGAAACTAATTTGAACTGGACTGTAACTGAGCTGTGTTCAACTTATCTTATATTAAATGCGCAACTGAAGTAAAACAATTATCTGGCCCTAATCAAAATTTCCACTTACTTCGCGTCTTGACAACATTGTTGCAGGTTTCTCGAAAGCACAACAGCAAACAGCAAGCAGGCAACGGCTAAGCTAGATTTCTATTTCTAAATAAAATTTCCGGCTGTCGCTTACCTCATGTTGTAATGCGCAGTGATAAACACTGGGTTGGGAAGAGTAACCACTCCTATGAAACTATATTCCAAGACAACGATATTAGAATGAAGTATGTATTCAAAAAAAGAGAATAAAAGTGCATTTGATCTTCACACATAACATAGGTCTGAACAGTACTATGCCTAACAAAGTGAACAATAATTTAAAAAGGGTAAAATATCAACAGAGAATTTCTATAAAAAGTGAAACAGCTTAATCAATTAATGTGTTAATGCATGACTCAGGGAATTGGCGAGGTCTTTCTCTCAGCTCTGAGCAAGTGAATCAAGTTTAAGCTCCCAATAATCATTTCTACAAATTAGCTGCGCAGTCCTGCAGCCTTACCTCAAACTTCTCTTCAACAAAGGTTAACAATATTCAAAATTTATATTCCTTTCGCTTTCCAGTATATACGACGGTCACTCCAAAAGAAATGCACACTTTTTTTTAATCCATCTTTTATTCTACATGTTTCAAAGTTTTACAGTGTGTAGATACATCCTTTAGGAACAATATTTTCATTTCTCCACGTAATTTCCATCCCTCTCAACTGCCTTACGCCATCTTGGAACCAGCGCCTGTATACCCGCACAGTAAAATTCTGGACCACCTGTTGGAGCCATTGTTTGGGAGCATGCACAAGGGAGTCATTATCTTCAAACTTTGCTCCACGAAGAGACTCTTTCAGTTTACCAAAAAGATGATATTCACATGGAGCCAGGTCAGGACTGTAAGGCGGGTGTTTCAGTGTTGTCCATTCGAGTTTTGTGATCGCTTCCATGGTTTTTTGACTGACATGTGGCCGTGCATTGTCGTGCAACAGCAAAACGTCCTGCTTTTGCCGATGTGGTCGAACACGAGTCAGTCGAGCTTGAAGTTTCTTCAGTGTCGTCACATATGTATCAGAATTTATGGTGGTTCCACTTGGCATGATGTCCACAACCAAGAGTCCTTCGGAATCGAAAAACACCGTAGCCATAACTTTTCCAGCAGAAGTTGTCGTTTTGAAATTTTTTTTCTTGGGTGAATTTGCATGATGCCACGCCATTGGTTGCCTCTTCATCTCTGGTCAAAAATGATGGAGCCATGTTTCATCACCTGTCACAATTCTTCCAAGAAATTCATCTCCACCATTCTCGTACTGTTCCAAAAGTTCGCTGCATACCGTTTTTCTTGTTTCTTTGTGAGCCACTGTCAACATCTACATCTACATCTACATCTATACTCCGCGAGCCACCTTACGGTGTGTGGCGGAGGGTACTTATTGTACCACTATCTGATCCCCCCTTCCCTGTTCCATTCACGAATTGTGCGTGGGAAGAACGACTGCTTGTAAGTCTCCGTATTTGCTCTAATTTCTCGGATCTTTTCGTTGTGATCATTACGCGAGATATATGTGGGCGGTAGTAATATGTTGCCCATCTCTTCCCGGAATGTGCTCTCTCGTAATTTCGATAATAAACCTCTCCGTATTGCGTAACGCCTTTCTTGAAGTGTCCGCCACTGGAGCTTGTTCAGCATCTCCGTAACGCTCTCGCGCTGACTAAATGTCCCCATGACGAATCGCGCTGCTTTTCGCTGGATCATGTCTATCTCTTCTATTAATCCAACCTGGTAAGGGTCCCATACTGATGAGCAATACTCAAGAATCGGACGAACAAGCGTTTTGTAAGCTACTTCTTTCGTCGATGAGTCACATTTTCTTAGAATTCTTCCTATGAATCTCAACCTGGCGCCTGCTTTTCCCACTATTTGTTTTATGTGATCATTCCACTTCAGATCGCTCCGGATAGTAACTCCTAAGTATTTTACGGTCGTTACCGCTTCCAATGATTTACCACCTATGGCATAATCGTACTGGAATGGATTTCTGCCCCTATGTATGCGCATTATATTACATTTATCTACGTTTAGGGAAAGCTGCCAGCTGTCGCACCATGCATTAATCCTCTGCAGGTCTCCCTGGAGTACGTACGAGTCTTCTGATGTTGCTACTTTCTTGTAGACAACCGTGTCATCTGCAAATAGCCTCACGGAGCTACCGATGTTGTCAACTAAGTCATTTATGTATATTGTAAACAATAAAGGTCCTATCACGCTTCCTTGCGGTACTCCCGAAATTACCTCTACATCTGCAGATTTTGAACCGTTAAGAATGACATGTTGTGTTCTTTCTTCTAGGAAATCCTGAATCCAATCACAAACCTGGTCCGATATTCCGTAAGCTCGTATTTTTTTCACTAAACGTAAGTGCGGAACCGTATCAAATGCCTTCCTGAAGTCCAGGAATACGGCATCAATCTGCTCGCCAGTGTCTACGGCACTGTGAATTTCTTGGGCAAATAGGGCGAGCTGAGTTTCACATGATCTCTGTTTGCGGAATCCATGTTGGTTATGATGAAGGAGATTTGTATTATCTAAGAACGTCATAATACGAGAACACAGAACATGTTCCATTATTCTACAACAGATTGACGTAAGCGAAATAGGCCTATAATTATTCGCATCTGATTTATGACCCTTCTTGAAAATGGGAACGACCTGCGCTTTCTTCCAGTCGCTAGGTACTTTACGTTCTTCCAGCGATCTACGATAAATTGCTGATAGAAAGGGGGCAAGTTCTTTAGCATAATCTCTGTAGAATCTTAAGGGTATCTCGTCTGGTCCGGATGCTTTTCCGCTACTAACTGATAGCAGTTGTTTTTCAATTCCGATATCGTTTATTTCAATATTTTCCATTTTGGCGTCCGTGCGACGGCTGAAGTCAGGGACCGTGTTACGATTTTCCGCAGTGAAACAGTTTCGGAACACTGAATTCAGTATTTCTGCCTTTCTTCGGTCGTCCTCTGTTTCGGTGCCATCGTGGTCAACGAGTGACTGAATAGGGGATTTAGATCCGCTTACCGATTTTACATATGACCAAAACTTTTTAGGGTTCTTGTTTAGATTGTTTGCCAATGTTTTATGTTCGAATTCGTTGAATGCTTCTCTCATTGCTCTCTTTACGCTCTTTTTCGCTTCGTTCAGCTTTTCCTTATCAGCTATGATTCGACTACTCTTAAACCTATGATGAAGCTTTCTTTGTTTCCGTAGTACCTTTCGTACATGATTGTTATACCACGGTGGATCTTTCCCCTCGCTTTGGACCTTAGTCGGTACGAACTTATCTAAGGCGTACTGGACGATGTTTCTGAATTTTTTCCATTTTTGTTCCACATCCTCTTCCTCAGAAATGAACGTTTGATGGTGGTCACTCAGATATTCTGCGATTTGTGCCCTATCACTCTTGTTAAGCAAATATATTTTCCTTCCTTTCTTGGCATTTCTTATTACACTTGTAGTCATTGATGCAACCACTGACTTATGATCACTGATACCCTCTTCTACATTCACGGAGTCGAAAAGTTCCGGTCTATTTGTTGCTATGAGGTCTAAAACGTTAGCTTCACGAGTTGATTCTCTAACTATCTGCTCGAAGTAATTCTCGGACAAGGCAGTCAGGATAATGTCACAAGAGTCTCTGTCCCTGGCTCCAGTTCTGATTGTGTGACTATCCCATTCTATACCTGGTAGATTGAAGTCTCCCCCTATTACAATAGTATGATCACGAAACTTCTTCACGACGTTCTGCAGGTTCTCTCTGAGGCGCTCAACTACTACGGTTGCTGATGCAGGTGGTCTATAGAAGCATCCGACTATCATATCTGACCCACCTTTGATACTTAGCTTAACCCAGATTATTTCACATTCGCATTCGCTAATAACTTCACTGGATATTATTGAATTCTTTACTGCTATAAATACTCCTCCACCATTGGCGTTTATCCTATTCTTGCGGTATATATTCCATTCTGTGTCTAGGATTTCGTTACTGTTCACTTCCGGTTTTAACCAACTTTCCGTTCCTAATACTATATGCGCACTATTTCCTTCAATAAGAGATACTAATTCAGGAACCTTGCCCTGGATACTCCTGCAGTTTACCAATATTACGTTAACTTTTCCTGTTTTTGGTCTCTGAGGACGGACGTTCTTTATCAACGATGATAATGTCCTCTCTGGTAAGCCGTCAGGTATTTTATCGTTTCGCCCAAGGGGGGGTCCCTCTAACCTAAAAAACCCCCGTGTGCACGCCACACGTACTCTGCTACCCTAGTAGCTGCTTCCGGTGTGTAGTGCACGCCTGACCTGTCTAGGGGGGCCCTACAGTTCTCCACCCAATAACGGAGGTCGATGAATTTGCAACCATTATAGTCGCAGAGTCGTCTGAGCCTCTGGTTTAGACCCTCCACACGGCTCCAAACCAGAGGACCGCGATCGACTCTGGGCACTATGCTGCAGATATTAAGCTCAGCTTGCACTCCGCGTGCGATGCTGGTTGTCTTCACCAAATCAGCCAGCCGCCGGAAGGAACCAAGGATGGCCTCAGAACCCAAGCGGCAGGCGTCATTCGTTCCGACATGTGCTACTATCTGCAGCCGGTCACACCCAGTGCGTTCAATAGCTGCCGGAAGGGCCTCCTCCACATTACGGACGAGACCCCCCGGCAAGCACACCGAGTGCACACTGGCATTCTTCCCCGACCTACCCGCTATTTTCCTGAGGGGCTCCATAACCCGCCTAACGTTGGAGCTCCCTATAACTAATAGGCCCGCCCTCTGTGACTGTCGGGACCTTGCCGGAGAATCGGCCACTGGCCCAACAGGCGAGGCATCCTGTGGTGGCTCGGAAACGATGTCATCACCACTAGGAAGCACCCCGTACCTGTTGGAAAGGGGTAAGGCAGCTGCCACGCGGCCAGATCCCACCTTCGCCTTTCGGCCAGGCACGCGCGAGCCCACCACTGTCCGCCATTCACCCTGGAGTGATGGCTGACCGGTAAGATGCTCACTGCCGGAAGACGCAGCGACATCAGGGGTTCCATGTGATTCCAAGGCCACTGAAGTAGGCATAGGTCTCACCACAGTTGCCCCAACGCCACTACGAGCCGACGCCTGCGCCTCGAGCTCGATGAGCCTAACAGACAAAGCCTCCACCTGCCCCCGAAGAGTGGCCAATTCTCCTTGCGTCCGCTCACAACAACCACAGTCCCTACACATGACTATGTTTACCCTACCCTATACGGTGACAAATTCCCAAGATAATCTTCTGATGAGCTACTCTGATAATCAAGAAACACTCACTGAAATACGAGACGCGAAAACTACACTAGGTTTTCCCAGAAAAACTATTTAAAAGCTAAGCGCAGCAAATAAGTACAAAAACGCTTTATACAAACAGTACTCGCTGCTGCTGGTGCTCTCGCTCTGGCTGTCACAAGACAACTGCTGATTCAAGTGACTAGTGGCTAACGGCCGCGAAACAAACAAAGACGGTTTTAGGGCGCTTTCTGTTCTAAACGATCAAGAAAACACTAAGAAATCTAACACGAAAACTACGTAAAGTTTTATCAAGAACTGTTAGTTACTATGCAGAGCAGATAAACACAAATAGAATCCCTTCCTTAGTGGAAGGTCGTAAACAAAATGCAAAATAAACGCTTTATACAAACAGTACTCGCTGCTGCTGGTGCTCTCGCTCTGGCTGTCACAAGACAACTGCTGATTCAAGTGACTAGTGGCTAACGGCCGCGAAACAAACAAAGACGGTTTTAGGGCGCTTTCTGTTCTAAACGATCAAGAAAACACTAAGAAATCTAACACGAAAACTACGTAAAGTTTTATCAAGAACTGTTAGTTACTATGCAGAGCAGATAAACACAAATAGAATCCCTTCCTTAGTGGAAGGTCGTAAACAAAATGCAAAATAAACGCTTTATACAAACAGTACTCGCTGCTGCTGGTGCTCTCGCTCTGGCTGTCACAAGACAACTGCTGATTCAAGTGACTAGTGGCTAACGGCCGCGAAACAAACAAAAGACGGTTTTAGGGCGCTTTCTGTTCTAAACGATCAAGAAAACACTAAGAAATCTAACACGAAAACTACGTAAAGTTTTATCAAGAACTGTTAGTTACTATGCAGAGCAGATAAACACAAACAGAATCCCTTCCTTAGTGGAAGGTCGTAAACAAAATGCAAAATAAACGCTTTATACAAACAGTACTCGCTGCTGCTGGTGCTCTCGCTCTGGCTGTCACAAGACAACTGCTGGGAACCCACCTGGCACAAATGTTTTTTAGCGCCAACACTTTCAATATTATGCAAACACTTCCTTCCCCTGTCGCAACGTAGCGTGACAATTCGTTCACTGTAATGCGTCTGTCAGCAGTCACCAATTCTTTAACTCTCTGCCCATTGTCTGGAGTGTGTGCAGTACGAGGCGTGCCGCTGGGAGGACATTCCTCAACACTGCCGTGTCCGCTTTCTTCACGTAACATGCTTGCCCACCGACTAACTGTACTGCGATCGACAGCAGCATCTCCATACACCTTTTTCAACCTCTTGTGGATGTTTCCCATTGTCTCGTTTTCACAGCACAGGAATTCTATGGCAGCACATTGCTTTTGACGAAGGTCAAGTGTAGCAGCCATCTTGAAGACATGCTGTGACGGCGCCACTGATGGGAACAGGTTGAACTAAGTTTTGAAAACAAGCGGGAAGGATGTATCTACACACTGTAAAACTTTCACACGAGCAGAATGAAAACTATATTTTTACAAAAATAGTGTGCATTTCTTTTGGAGTGACCCTCGTACATCATATTCATCCTTGCTGCCTTTTACAATACATCTTTCTTTATCTAACAGATACTGCCACAACTCAACACAGCACTACTAAGTACGTCGACCACCTGCCACACTTCAACTCAGAATGTATCAGATTGCGCAGAGGCAAAGACTGTGCCACGACAAGACCACAGATTATTTAACAGTAATGTAACTTGCTCTCTCTCTGACGTGCACATCGATGACACACAAAAACCAAAATGACATAACCAATTACATATCCTCCACCTTCCCCAGTAGAATTTTCTACTAGGGTCATTTCAGATAGGAATGGGACGAGGACAAAATTCTAAACATTATGGACCGGAACATATGGAACACGTTACAAATACAAAGAGAAAAACAGTTGTAAAAGGCTATGAATTAAAGAACAGCAAGTGAAAAATCTTTACAAAAGTCAGCCATATATAAATGACATTCGATAGAATTCACCACAGCAAGGTTATCATGTTTCGTTATGTCTGTGAGAACTTTCAGCGCAAGGCTATTTCGAAAGTTTGTACCTCACATTTTGTACTGAGGTATTATTGGTGATCTACACTGATTTTTCGTTGCACTCAGGAAGTAGGTTAGAGAGTCTGTATCATACAAGGTCTACATTTCTGAAGCACAGTCACATATGGTAGTAGTAATTTGCACGACGAAAATAGCTAGAAGATTGTCCCTGTCACGAGTGGCCAAACTTTCTTTAGCTTGTTGCAGTAATGTCACTGTTATGGAAAGTTACGTGGAAGCAGCCCCAGTGAGATTAAGCGCAGTTCTGAGCTGACAACCCGACTTATGCACAAACAGTGAAATGTTGTAGTATCTCCTTGAAACAGACTGTAGATCCATTAACATCTCCAAAGCCACCTTGTAGTATCAAATGGCAGCTGCAGCTTGTATCAGAGAACTATGCCAACATGTGACAGAAAGTGCTTCAGTATATAATCGGTAGACATTTAAATTCTTCCCTAAACTCAACTGCCAAATTTTGTATGTTCAGTTTCATTTCTTCCGCTGATTTTCTAATCTCTTCCTGTGACTTTCTGTTGTCTTCCAGTGATCTTTTTATTTTTTTCAAACCCCCCACGAAAAACGTGTGGTTCCTGAAGAGGGGCAGCAGCCTTTTCAGTACCTGCAGGGGCAACAGTCTGGATGATTGACTGATCTGGCCTCGTAACATTAACCAAAACGGCCTTGCTGTGATGGTACTGTAAACAGCTGAAAGCAAGGGAAAACTAGAGCCGTAATTTTTCCCGAGGGCATGCAGCTTTACTGTATGGTTAAATGATGATGGCGTCCTCTTGGGTAAAATATTCCGAAGGTAAAATAGTCCCCTATTCGGATCTCCGGGCGGGAAATACTCAGGAGGACGTCGTTATCAGAAGAAAGAAAACGGAGCGAGGAATATCAGATCCCTTAATTGGGCAGGTAGGTTAGAAAATTTAAAAAGGGAAATGGAGAGGTTAAAGTTAGATATAGTGGTAATTAGTGAAGTTCTGTGGCAGGAGAACAAGACTTACGGCCAGGTGAATACAGGGTTACAAATACAAAATCAAATAGGGGTAAAGCAGGAGTAGATTTAATAATGAATAAAAAAATTAGGGACGCGGGTAAGCTACTACGAACAGCATAGTGAACGCCAAGATACACACGAAGCTCATGCCTACCACAGTAGTCCAAATTTATATAAAAACTAGCTCCGCAGATGACGAAGAGATTGAAGAAATGTACGATGAGATAAAAAAATAAATACATATACTGAATGGAGACGAACGTATAATTGTCGTGGAGGACTGGAATTCGATAGTAGGAAAAGGAAGAGAAGGAAAAGTAGTGGGTGAATATGGAATGGGAGTAAGGAATGACAGAGGAAGCCGCATGGTAGAATTTTGCGCGAAGCATACTTAATTATAGCTAACACTTGATTTAAGAATCTTGAAAGAAGGTTATATACGTGGAAGAGGCCTGGAGACACTGGAAGGTTTCAGATAGATTACATAATGGTAAGACAGAGGTTTAGGAACAAGGTTTTAAATTGTAAGACATTTCCAAGGGCAGATGTGGACTCTGACCACAAACTGTTGGTTATGAGCTGTACATTAAAACTAAAGAAACTGCACAAAGGCGGGAATTTATGGAGATGGGACCCGGATAAACTGAAAGAACTAGAGGTTGTAGAGAGTTTCAGGGAGAGAATTAGGGAACGATTGACAAAAACAGGGGAAAGAAATACAGTAGAAAAAGAATGGGTAGCTCTGAGAAATGAAATAGTGAAGGCAGCAGAGGATCAAGTAGCTAAAAAGACGAGAGCTAGTAGAAATCCTTGGCTAACAGAATAGATACTGAATTTAATTGATGAAAGGAGAAAATATAAAAATGCAGTAAATGAAGCAGGCGAAAAGGGATACAAACACCTCAAAAATGGGATAGACAGGAAGTGCAAAATGGCTAAGCAGGGATGTCTAGAGGACACATGTAAGGATGTAGAGGCATATTTGACTAGGGGTAAGATAGATACTGCCTAAAGGAAAATTAAAGGATCCTTTGAGAAAAGAGAACCACTTGTATGAATATCAAGAGCTCAAATGGAAAACCACTTCTAAGCTAAGAAGGGAAAGGTGGAAGGATTATAGTGAGGTCTATACAAGAGCGATGTACTTGAGGGCAATATTATGGAAATGGAAGAGTACTTAGATGAAGAAGAAAAGGGAGATATGATACTGCTTGAAGAGCTTGACAGAGCACTGAAAGACCTATGTCAAAATAGGGCCCCGGGAGTAGGCAACTTCCCATTACAACTCCTGATAGCCTTGGGAGAGCCAGTCATGACAAAACTCTGCCATCTGGTGAGCAAGATCTATGAGACAGGCGCAATACCCTCAAACTTCGAGAAGAATATAATAATTCCAATCCCAAAGAAAGCAGGTATTGTCAGGTGTGAAAATTACCGAACTCTCAGTTTAGTAAGTCACGGCTGGAAAATACTAACACGAATTCTTTACAGAAGGATGGAAAAACTGGTAGAAGCTGACCTCGGGGAAGATCAGTTTGGATTCCGTAGAAATGATGGAAGACGTGAGGCAATACTGAACCTACGACTTATCTTAGAAGATAGATTAAGGAAAGGCAAACCTACGTTTGTAGCATATGTAGACTTAGAGAAAGCCTTTGACAATGTTGACTGGAATACTCTCTTTCAAATTCTGAAGGTGGCAGGGGTAAAATACAGGGAGCGAAAGGCTTTTTACAATTTGTACGGAAACCAGATAGTAGTTATAAGAGTTGAGAGGCATGACCGGGAAGCAGTGATTAGGAAGGGACTGAGAGGGTATTGTAGCCCATCCCCAATGTTATTCAAGCTGTATTTTGAGGACCCGTCGTTGTTGTTGTAGTCTTCAGTCCAGAGACTGGTTTGATGCAGTTCTCATTGCTACTCTATCCTGTGCAAGTTTCAACACGTGGATTGGCAGAGATGGCCCAGTCCTGTGACACCCGAGATCACCTAACATTGTCCCCTAAGATTTCTTTCTTTGGGGGTATGTGAAAGATATTGTATCCAAAGGGTTGATTCCTTTAATCAGTTTTTTTACTACAGAGGGCAAGCAGCCCTCTGACGAAACACGCTGGGCTACTGTGCTGACAGTCCGCAGCTCGTGGTCGTGCGGTAGCGTTCTCGCTTCCCACGCCCGGGGTCCCGGGTTCGATTCCCGGCGGGGTCAGGGATTTTCTCTGCCTCGTGATGACTGGGTGTTGTGTGCTGTCCTTAGGTTAGTTAGGTTTAAGTAGTTCTAAGTTCTAGGGGACTGATGACCATAGATGTTAAGTCCCATAGTGCTTAGAGCCATTTGAACCATTTGCCATACTGTGCTGACACCTCTAGTCAACAATAGCAACATGTATCGGATTCCTGATAGATCAACAGATTCCTGATATATCAACAGTCATACACATTCTTCATACTCCGGTGGATGTCTAGTCCTTCAGCAGCCAAGAAAAGAATAATAGCACGTTGACCGTGTGTGAACGCGAATTTACCTCACGCATGCCGAAAAGACACGAATGGCATACTGATCAGTTCTCGACATGTCGGTGCTTACATACCCGCATCGGATTCGTCAGCTCCGTCATGTGTAATTCCATTTAGGTGATTTTGGGTAGGGGGGAGGGTCCGGACCCTCAGGACATCCCCCCCCTTCCACTTTTGGCTACTTCCTTGACACAGCGAACAGGTTCCTACCACGCACATGAGAATTTTCAGCGCCAGTTGCAAGCTTGCTCCAGTGTCCCCCCAGAGAAAGGCACAGACACGTTGCAGCCCGTTTGTCTACGTAGCGGCGAACTATCGGCGAGCGTGGGAGTGTGCGGCCGTAACGCGCCTATTACGTTGCGTCACGGAGCCGAGGGGTGGAGCGGCCACGCAGGGCCCCCGCCAAAGCCCGCGCATGCGCAGATCGGCCGCGCGCGCCATGTCTGCCGTCGGCCGCAGCAGGCAAGCCAGGATTCTACGATTGATGGCGCGACAGCCGAGGTCCTAGGGCCGCGGTTACAGGGCTACCTAATTGCCTCAGGCTACAGTCACATAATAACGCGCTTGCTAATTACAATATACAGGGCGTTAATTAATCGTCCAGTCGTCACGTGACTTACAGTTAACTCAGGGAAGTGGGACAGAAACTCAGCTATTCGTGTATTACAGGCTATTCCATACGACGCGGAGCCCTTAATAGTTCTAAGAGTGTTCAGAAAGCTTTTTAGTAGCTGACTGCTGAGTCTTTTGTCTGTAGTTAACTCAGCTGTAACATCCATTTGGCAACTACCGTTTTTAATAAGAAAATAAAGGATGTCCGTAAATGTTTACCCTAATAACAAAACAATATAACTCTTTTTTGGTTACTGTATATGAAACATGCCTTATACCATACATGTTTAAATTCTGAACCTTACATAAACATTTTACACATGTTATTCACTTCAACATTTGAATCACTTAAACATGTGCACCCCTGGTAGCAACCCGGTTTTCAATTTCTTGCCACACATACTGCAACATGTCTGGTGTGATTGCGCCAGTGACATCTCTGATGCGTTGTTGCAACGACACAATATCAGAAACTTCTGCCTTGCATACAATATCTTTCACGGACCCCCAAAGAAACAAATCCTAGGGGACAAAGTCAGGTGAACTCGGGGCCACGTGTCGGAAAAGGTTTCACTGAGAAAATCGCGGAATTCTGATGGGGAGCGCCATTTTGCTGAAAGATGATACTGTATTGCATATCCTGTAGCTGGGGAACGGCATAATTGACCAATATGTCTATCAACCTACATTGCTTTCAAAGAAGAAAAAGCGACCAATCACTCTGTCACATATTACCCCACGCCACACGTTAACCGTGTCGACTGTCCCCTATGTGTTCTCGTACGACAGGAGGATTTTCTGGTCCCCTGATCCGGACATAATGGCGGTCAAATGAGCAGCAAACATGAATTACAGCCTCATCGGAAAAACACACACGCTTCAAGAAATCATTGTCATTATCCAAAGGGTCCATCATGTCCATTGCAAATTGTTCACGTTTTGGGCGATGATCTGGTTGTAATGCCTGCACTATATGGACCTCGTGTGTATACAATTTGAGACGTTTGCGAACCAGAAATGCATGGTCTGCCGCTGCTTGTCCGTTTCTCAACCGACCCCGTTGCTAAAAAAGTTTCCATCCATGTTCTGATCAACTTGACATCAGCGCCTTCTTTAAGTAAAGGGACATAAACTTTCGCTGCACGGTAGTCGGTCATTTAGTTTCTGCTAACCACGTAAAACACTGAGTTTCTCATGGAGGGAAACCATTTTTACGATATAGCTCACACAGCGCTCGTTGTGACGAAACAATTGAATGAGACACAGCTGTACAAAAACTTTAACGGTTTCTTAGTAGACCTGTAACAGAAAATAATCGTTACCATCGTAAATATAATTAATATTTAATCTTGAAATCAGGATAAACGTTTGTGGACAACCTGTATATAGTTTTAAGTCAATTTTATTGCTCATGAGAGGACCAGTGCAGTTATGCTACGCACGCTAGCACAGGGTATAACAAAAAGGTGTGGCCAAACTTTCAGGAAACATTTCTCACATGTAGAGGAAGAAAACATGTTATGTGGACATGGTCGTCCGCAGAAATTTCCCCACGAGGGGATCATATTCTGAAACTGCCATTATTGGTATATCTGATTCGGTGAGTTTGAAAACGTGTCGCATCCTAGGAAATAAATTCGACAAGAACTACGCAAATTTTATAGTGCTTCAAACGACTGAAAGTAATTCAATTAATATTTTTGCGGTCGATTACTTGGATACGGAGACTGTAAATATGTTCAAATGTATATGCAAAGTATATCTTTTCTTATTACTAATATAAATATTAATTCCACCTTATTGATTCAACGATGTAAAATTTTCTCATACGATTAAATCCAGTTTATCCAACAGAGTTATGAAGTAAGGCTAGAAAACGTTTTACAACAAAATTTATTTTTAGTCCATATTGTGGTCTTGAAGAGAAGCTACAAGACGAAGAGCAAGAAACGTAAAACAAGGTAAACAGAATATAGCCGAAGACTGAGGGAATTAGGTCAGTAAATGAGACACTAAAACTAGTGGCTGAGTTTTGTTCTTTGAGCATAACTGATGATGGTTGGAGCATACATGCAGACTGGCAATGGAATTTCTGAAAAGGAGAAATCCTCTAACATCAGATATAAATTTAGATGTTAGGATGTATTCTCTAAAGGTATTTCTATAGAGTGTAACCTTGCAAGGAAGTGAAAAATTGTCTATAAACGATTCAAACAAGAAGAGAATACAAGCTATTGAAACTTGTTGCTACAAAAGAATGCTAATATTTGATGGGCAGAATGAGTAACTAATGAGAAGGTCGGGAATCGAATTGGGATCTACTTGGTAACGGGGGGAAGTTGGAGGTGGGGGAGGGTATAAAAGTTGTAGAAAAAGGGATGGCTGGACTACAGTAAGTACGTTAAATTGCATGTAGGTTGCAACCCGTTCATAGGATCTGTCATCCTGGAGAAAGCGTTCCGCAATGTCAGATGGCGCAAAAAGTTCGAAATTCTGAGATATATAAGGGTAAGCTATAGGGAAAGACGGCCGGCCGGAGTGGCCGAGCGGATCTAGGCGCTACAGTCTGGAACCGCACGACCGCTGCGCTCGCAGGTTCGAATCCTGCCTCTGGCATGGATGTGTGTGATGTGCTTAGGTTACTTAGGTTTAAGTAGTTCTAAGTTCTAGGGGACTGATGACCTCAGCAGGTAAGTCCCATAGTGCTCAGAGCCATTTGAACCATTTTTGAGTGAAAGACGGGCAATACACAATACGTTCAAGAACCAAGAGGGAACAATAACAGTGGAAGACCAAGAAAGAAATGCAGGGACGCGATCTTTCATCCCTGCTGTTCAATCTATACATCGAAGGAAAACGGCGTAAATAAAAGAAAGGTTGAAGAGACGGATTAAAATTCAAGGTGAAAAGATTCGAATGATAAGATTCGCTAATGATATTGCTTTCCTGGAGGGAATAGAAGAAGAATTACAGGACCTGTTTAACGGCATGAACAGTATAATGAGTGCAGAATACGGATTAAGAGTAAAACGATCGTAATGAGCTACAAAGTTAACATGAGGATTAGTGATCACGAAGTAGATGAAGCTAAGGAATTCTGCTACCTAGGCAGCAAAATAACCCATGATGGACGGAGCAAGAAGGATACGAAAAGCAGACTAGCACTGGTATAAGGTCATTCCCGGCTAAGGCAGATCTACTGGTGTCAAACATAGGTCTTAATTTGAGGAAGAAATTTCTGAGACTGTATGTTTAGAGCACAGCATTGTATGGTAGTGAGACATGAATTGTAAGAAAACCGGAAAGCAGGAGAATCGAAGCGTATGAGATGTGGTGCTACGGAGGAACGTTGAAAATTAGATGGACTGATAAAGTAAGGAATGAGGGGGTTCTCTGGAGAATCGGCGAGGAAAGGAATATATGGAAAATTCTGACAAGAAGAAGGGACACGATGGTAGGACATGTGTTAAGACATCGTGGAATAACTTCCATGTTACTAGAGGGAGCTGCAGAGGGTGAAAACTGTAGGGGAAGACAGAGATTGGAATACATCGAGCAAATAATTGAGCAAGTACTTTGCTAATGCTACTCTGCGATTGGCTCAGGAGAGGCATTCGTGGCGGGCTCCATCAAACCAGTCAGAAGAGTGATGACACAAAAAAAAAGTTTCGATAGTTACACAGAGATGAAGAATTCACTAGCATGGAGAGTTGCATCAAACCAGTCTCGGGACTGAAGACAACATCGACATCAACAATAATAATAACAACAACAACTATAATGTTCAAGACAGCAAAACTACGTCTTCGCTAACGGATAGGTAGTGAAATGGTCAGCACTCTGTTGTCATTCAATCTTTGCCGACAGCAGAGATTTGTGAAGGTGAGTATTACGATTTAAAGGCTACACAGAACGCGGCCAGCCCGTGTGGTCTGTGACCTTGAGCCGCGGTGGGCAGGCCGCGTCGCTGAAATACGTGTTGCATCGTCCAGTCCGTCTCAAAATACAGGTCCGCCGCCGCGGTAGGCGGCTGTGAGTACCAGCAGCCGCATTTTTTGCCACTTTCTCACACCGACGGGTGAGCCAACAGCAGTGGCAGGCAGATATGTCGAATCGGTGTGCTGCAGTGCACTCAGTGGAAATCATGCAAACAGAAAAACTTACCCAGCAGGTGAGGAAGTACAATTGCTTATACGATGCAGGCGATACATATTATAAGAAAATTTTGAAGAAGGCCAGAGCCTATCTGCTAATTTGGTTCAAAATGGTAAATATATTTGCAAAAATTTTAATTTTCACACATGCAATATGTTACGTAAAATGAAGTACAGTACGGTGTTAAGTACTGAAATTCAGGTAGTGTGTATTAAATCTTAAAGCATCTGAAAAATACGAGGGTTGTCAAGAAAGTAAGTTCCGATTGGTCGGGAATTGGAAACCACAGTGAAAACCAGAAACGTTTTATTTGCAGCAGTTAGGTACAGCTTCCACTTACTTCTCTACATAGCCGCCGCTCCAACATTGAGTGTTGTCGTAGTGTTGTATCAAGTTTCCAATATCCTCGTCATAGAAAGCTTTGCTTTGCTGTGCTTTCGGCCAGTTATCTGCACTGGTCTGCAGCTCGTCTGTGGAAAAATTTTGTCCTCATAGCCAGCGGATATTGTGAGCAGAGATGAGACTCAGGGGGAGCCAATTACGGACTGTATTTTGGGTGACGAAACACTTCTCATCGGAATCGCTGCAAGAGTGTCTTCATTGCCCCTGCAGTGTGCGGCCGAGAATTGGCATGAAGAAAGAACTGCTCGTTGTGTTATGTGGGCTGCATGATACAGGCGAAATCTCTAACCACGCCTACTTGGCGGGAGACGCTATTCCCTGCACATCTTTACGTGCTCACTGTTCACTCAAAACTGAAAAGAGCGACGCGACACGATCGACGGGCACACTAGAGACACTGCCCATCACATCTGTGCAAAGCTTTACCGGATTTTCGCAGTGGTTTCCATTTACTTTCTGGACAACCCTCGTATTACTGCAAGTATGTGAGCAAAACGGAAAGCATCAAATAGAAAATCTAACTTCATATAAGACAACTTTGTGTCGCATTCAAACGAAAATTGATTTTCTTGCCTCACATGCTATTTCTGGTGTCAAAACGAATTATTTCCATGGTTGTTTCTAAAACTAACTTTCGAAGATGTTATTCTGTACACTTGTTTTATAATACAGTTTAAAGTAATACTTCCTATGAAACTTCCTGGCAGATTAAAACTGTGTGCCTAACCGAGACTCGAACTCGGAACCTTTGCCTTTCGCGGACAAGTGTTCTACCATCTTTTTTTAATTTTTTTTCTTCGCCTTACCATTTTTTTCTTAAAGCGGACTTTTTTTACGTAATGGTGTAACAATAACAAACATAAACTGCTTCGATCAGTTTTTTTATATAAGACGGTGTCCTTTATAAAATAAAATATTTCTGGAAAACGTAAATAAGTGGACTTTTTTGTTTTTTACATAATGCTGTAACAATAACAAACATAAACTGCTTCTATCAGTTTTTTTTGTATATAAGACGATGTCCTTTATAAAATAAAATATTTCTGGAAAACGTAAATAAGTGGACTTTTTTGCATAATGGTGTAACAATAACAAACATAAACTGCTTCTGTCAGGTTTTTTTTTGTATATAAGACAATGTCCTTGTAAAATAAAATATTTCTCGAAAACTTAAATAAGTAGTCTCTTTTTGCATAATGATGTAACAATAAAAAAACATAATCTGCTTCTGTCAGTACAAAACAATAACGGACCACGTCCCTCTTCTTGGGCGCGTTCCTCGCTAATCCCGTTATACCTCGCGTTGGTGTCGGGTACGTCTTCACGTGTGGTTGTGGATCCTCTCCACTGTCCTGGTCCTTTCTTGTTCTCAATACTTACAGGCAATAACTACATTCTCCTACCCGGGACACTCCAACTGGGCGGGGGATCAAGCAAGGCACTCCCTAAAAAATTAACGTAATATGTTCGATATCTCGGATGTCTCATAAGCTGTAAGTGATGTTCTTGTAGTAAGGCCCAAAAGTCGAGTACATTCTTACTGCTGTCTCGGAAAAGGTAAAGTACAATCAAATCCAAGTCACTGCGTTTGTCTTCGTTCGGGGATAATAGGTCATATCTGGGAGAAGTAGTATCCGTGGTTCTATTGCTTGCGGCATCACCCGAAGGAGGGAGGCCATCATTTTGTGGACCAAACACCATACGTCCGCCGAAGGCCCGCATATCAGGCAATGTTCCTCTGTGTCTATAACACTGCACTGTGGACACAGTGGCTCGCCCGCCATATGAGTTGTATGCAACCTGGAACGAGTCACGTATTTCCCATTTACTAACTGATACCACAGTGCGCACCTTCCCGTATGAAGGTGTGGGTAGTGCAGTGTACGTCATACCACTGACCACATAACTGTTGGTTGTCGGCGCTCTACGGCATTATTCGGCCGTCGTCGAGTCAAGATGCGATATATATCACGTGCCGTTGCCGTCCTGGTAGCCGGTAGCACCGTATGTACATAACTGTGTTCCACAAAAAAGGTTCGCATATGGGCACGTGATGGTGAGATGTGAGCCACCGCTACCGGAGCCGAACGAGAAGGTGGAATTAGTTCGTCTATCAAGGAGCCCGTCAGACTTGTCCGGTCTCGTGTCCACATCTTTATCATCGTGCTTACGTAAACAGCCACTGCTCGGTGGCTTACGTGGACTAGTTCAAGACCTCCACGACTACTAGGTAGGGTGAGGGTTTCGTATCCGAAATTAAAAAACAGACCTGTGCTCACAAAATATCCTAATGCCGCCAGAATTCGGCAAGCCAACACCACCGGCATAAGAAGAACTTGTGCCAGGTGGGGGATGCGAAAATCTAGATAAGTGTTAATAACTGGCCACCAGTGGTGTACAATCGCAATAAAGTCGTGAGATGCTCAAGTGTCTCTTTTATTAGAACATGTTACGCGTTTCGGGATTACACCCATCTTCAGACATCTGTTACAAAAAAGTACAAAACATAAGTGAGCAGCACACTCAACACGTCTCTACGTCACAGAAAATGAGATCTGGTCATATGAGTTACATACCAGAGACTTCAAATCCTTCCTAACCAACCAGGCGTACAGCCTTGACAACTCAAAGAAAGTGTCGAATAAAATATGACTGCGACACAAGCAGTCCTGAAGTAGAGCGTATACTGACGCTAAACAAGTCAACTAGCAGCGCTGCATGGTCATGTGCTCCATGCGTTCACATGTAATATAATAATCTACTCAGTATATAACATCTAACAGGCTGTAATTACGACTAGCAATCGGGATAGTATTTCCGTACACGTTAACACTAAAGGATATTTTTAATTTTAAAAACTCAAAAAAAAATTTTTTACATTGCCATACTACGCCTATAGCCAGTAGTGGCACTAAGCATAACTCAAACCATATGTCAATATAAAATAAATAATTCAGGGGGAGGGGAGGAGTTCCCTCATGAATAAATCTCTCAACCTCTCAAATCTCTAAAAGAATACCACTAAACTAAATATAACCAACATTATTCGTCATAAACTAAAACCCTGTGATCAGCTCGCGTGCGCAAACGTCTTAGGCATTATCTGTTAAAGCCAACCACAACCACATCGGTTGCAGCCATCCTCCTATCGAATTACAGCCAAGTGATATTCATGGGTAGGGTGACCAGACGTCCGGATTAATCCGGACATGTCCTCCTTTTTAGCTCTTTGTCCGGTGTCCGGGCGGATTTTTGCAGTGTCCGGCTTTTTCGCAAAGTTGAGCATAATACAGTTAAATTTACAATTCGTCCCGTTCTATTGCTCTTTTCTTAAATACTTTAACTATTGGCACAGCCTTCGTGATAAACATCCACGAAGGCGGTGTTAGTAGGTGGCACCGCGATCGTCGATGCTGTCGTTGATCGACCTATAGGCGAATGCAAATATCGATTATTTAAAATTTTCGTTTCGTATCTTCGTTTTGTATTGGCTTGGCTTCCTGTAGTGCATGTGTGATTTGTGGGAGTAATTTTTAACACAGTGAGTTACGTAAAATATTTGGCTATGCCTAAACGAAAGTGTACATTTTCTGATGTCCTTTCCTGCAAATATCGGGCTTGCAAGAAAGGGAGGAATGAATTTTATGCGGAATGTAAGATATGTGGAGCTGGAACGTACGTCTCAGTGGCCAATAAAGGTAAGAAATAACTCAACAGATTAACTGTCACGGTTTTATTTCATTGTTTCGTAGTCATTCAATTTATTTGTATTCGGAAGGTTAAAGAACAGTTTACATGTCGTCAGCTGCTGCTTGAATTGTAGATGTTGGTAGCGGTGCTTCGAATGAAGGGAGGTGAATGGTCTTACGTTTCTCGCTTTGTAAACAATTCCGTGTTGTTGACATAACAAAACAATTGGCGCCACACTGTCACCACAATCAATGTTTTTAATTTTTTTTATATTGCTCAATTAACCACCACCTGACCATCAATAACAATTAACTATAGTTTTACCGGTAATTCCCGGCAGTCACGTGACTTGTCCAAAGCTGACGGGTGGTATCCTCATTTGCAGTTGACCCGTTAGATGTGTCCTCTTTTTTCTTCCTTTTGTCCTCCTTTTTGAATCTGTTTGTCCTCCTTTTTGAGCAATTACATCTGGTCACCCTATTCATGGGCCATGATTGCCCAAATAGAAGCCTTCAAATATGGCAAAAGATAATGGTGATAGGAAGAGCATTTTCATAAAAAATCATAGATAAGTGTTAGCAAAGGTGACGGTGTATCATGTCCAGAGCCCTTAACCTGTGACTTCGGACACTCGCACGAATTGTTTGCAGAAGATGTCTGTAGCTCAGTGCCGCCGTGCGTCGAACGTCTGCAGTGAAGATAAGTCCTAGGCATTTCATCTTGTCGATCGGCTGTAATGGTGCTACAGTTCTCGTGGGGAGCCCTCTCCCGATGTTCATCGCTCCCGACTTTGCCATGTTAATACGACTTCCCGTAGCCATACGATACAAATTAATCCAGTGTAGGGCCGCTCTTGCCTCGTCACCCGACCATGCTAAAAACACTTGGTCATCTGCGTAGCCAGCCGCAGTGGTCGAGCGGTTCTAAGCGCTTCAGTCTGGAACCACGCGACCGCTACGGTCGCAGGTTCGAATCCTGCCTCGGGCATGGATATGTGTGATGTCCTTAGGTTCGTTAGGTTTAAGTAGTTCTAAGTTCTAGGGGACTGATGACCTCAGATGTTAAGTCCCATAGTGCTCAGAGCCATTTGAACCATTTTTCATCCGCGTCTGTTCTGCATAAAACGTGTTGTGCCTTGCCGTCATTCCTTGGAGTCGATTGCGGAGCCCGCAGAGCAGCGGCTCGACAGTGATGGCATACAATATCGTCGACAGCGCGCACCGTTGTCTGACCGATCGTGAGATGGTGATGGGCCCCACCATGCGTCCATCGATGAGCTCTCTGGATGAGGCGCTGTGGAATAGTCTCATAACGACGGTGACAAAACTTCCGTGGGATAGGCATGGCTCACGCTGTCAAAGGAGCGATCGAAGTCTATTGATACCAGTGCACCACGGAGACGACATGTTGTTGCCTGTGCGGTAACATCGCGGTAGTCGCTGAGTGCCGTTTGTATATTGCCATCTCCTCCCAGCTGAGTTTGGTCGAGTGATACCACTTAGCGTAGTACGCCTTTAAAGCGTGCTGGAAGTATTCTGGTGTAGATCTTGCATTCGCTATTAAGAAGGTACAGTGGCCCGTAGGCTTGTATCCCTGTGCCGCCGAATGATTTGTGGACGGGGATGATCATTTTGCGTTGTAATACGGCGACTATCCGGCAGTACGACCGTCTGTATTAAGATTCTATGGCTACGTTGTTTTTCTCTGATAACGTGATATACCGACGGTGATTCTCCACGGACTCGTTCAAAGGCCCTTGCATAAATTGCGCCACCCTCAAGACGGCGGTGCGTTATGGAAATTATTTGGGCCTGCGCTCGTTTTATAGCAGCACTCCGATCCTGTGAACTCGCTTTGTACCGAAAGTTCGCGGAGCATCGTGAAATAAAATTCCGTCGTGTGTCGCCTTAACATCATCTGCTCTCTTCCGTATGCAATCAACGGTCGGCGCAAAGCAGGCTTAACGCATTCCAGCCACCACTGCAACGTCGTCGGATATCTGTGGAGGCGTCGTTCACATATGTGCCAAGTGTCTTCGATTAAGCGTCTGAACTCAGGTTCCCTGAGGTGTGCTGTATTCAGTTCCCAAACACTGCGACTCCTCCACGCTCGTTGACGACTTAGGGAGACCGTGCATATGTGTGCTATGTGAACTGAAAAGGTGTCAGGCCACAATTCCGCATCGAGACGAAGTGTTACGTAAATTCGATCGAGACGACTTGCTGAGTGACTTGTGACATAGGTGTAACCGCGTCTGTCGCCTTGTATCGCCTCCCGTGTATCGGTGAGATTCATGTCGTGTATCAGTTGCCGCAGCTCCAGGCTTGAATTATAACGCGGGTGTTGATCTTTTAGTGCGAGCACGCAGTTGAAGTCGCCTCCAAATAAGACATGTTCATACCGGCCTAAGAATAGTGGTGCAATCTCCTCTGCGTAAAATCAGGATCGATCACGCCGTCTGTCGGACCCCGACGGTGCGTAGATGTTAACGACCCGTACTCCTAGCACTGTGAGCGCCAGTCCTCGCAGCTGATGGCAGGTACACCACGTCCTGGGCTACTGTGCCGCTACGATGAAGTATCGCTGTTCGGCTGCCGCCGTCTGTAGTGGGTAAAATGTATGTATCGTACTCATACAGTTCGGGGATGTCCAAGCGGTTCTAGGCGCTTCAGTCTGGAACCGCGCGACCGCTACGGTCGCAGGTTCGAATCCTGCCTCGGGTATGGTTGTGTGTGATGTCCTTAGGTTCGTTAGGTTTAAGTAGTTCTAAGTTCTAGGGGACTGATGACCTCAGATGTTAAGTCCCATAGTGCTCAGAGCCATTTGAACCAGTTCGGGGAAGCTCTCGACACATACTTCCTGCACAAGGACGATGTCGACGTCTGACGCATGCAGCATGTCTCATAATAACTGCATTTTGACCAGCGTTCTAATTGTATTAATATTAATAGAGGCTGTTCGATACGCCTGCCGCTGTTCCTCAGTGCGTAAAACGCACATGAACGCTTATGTTAGCCTGTGTGGTGCGGATCGGAGACATGCTGTCTGTGCGGCAGTCTGCATCTTCTGCGTGGTTAACATCCGGTGGACGCAGCACTCACCATTGCGGGTGCGTCGTCGGTCTGTGGGTCAGTATCGGATTCGTCGGCCCAGTTCCTGTGCTGGAGGTCCAGCTCCCGTCGTGTTTCTCCGGCCTGGCTGACCGAAGGCGGAGGTGTTGCTGCGGTGGGTGGAGGGACTCCTTCCGTCGGCTCTCCGTCCGGTGTGTCTGTATTCAACCCCTGTCTCGTGTGATTCGCGTCGTACTGCTGTGTGGGAGGTAGAACCACCCGTTGCGCATGCGTATGCACTGTATCGTCGTTAAACGCAAGACCGTCTGACGTGGACTGCAGTAAGCAGGTATCCGACGGTGCTAGTCGTCGTTTCTTGTGGCGCTTTGGCGATCGTTGTTTGCGCGTTTGCGCCGCCGTGTCCGAGAGCAGAAGTGACACCCGGTGCTCAGGAACGAAAGCAGCTGTCAGCACAACCGTAGGATCAATTTCCATACCTCCTACCGATCCTTTCCGGTCGGTTAACGGCGTCGTCGGCACCGGAGTGACAGCAGTGTGCGTCGTTTCGTCACAGGTGGGGGTCTCTGCTGCAGCTGGTTACCGTAAACTGTCAGGATATTGGAGCTGGTCATTCTTCAGGATGGGATCTGTTCGAAACGCGGCCGCATACGTTGGTATCAGCGGCGTCAGCGTGGACGTAGGCACGCGTTCGCCATTTGGAATTTACACAATCCTCCGCTGCATACATTCGAAACGGACGTGGCCCTCTTTCCCGCATCCAGAGCATGTTTTGGGTTGTCCATCGTAGATGATTATTGTTCTGCATCCGCCGATGAACAAGTATGACGGTACATGTTGTATCAGTTCTATTCTGATTTGACGCACCCCATTGAGAACGGGGTAGGTCATGAAGTTGGACCATTTTTCCTCTACGTGGCCAAGCACTCTTCCATATGGGCGTATGGCGTCAATGACCAAGTCAGATGGAACCTCGAAGGGAAGTTCGAAAATACGTATGCTTCGTAAGCCCAGTCCTGCGTGATCAATAGTTACTTCTCCAATATGTCCATCAGAGTGGCGAAATTTGAGTCCATGTTTAGTATCTCGCCGGCCGGGGTGGCCGAGCGGTTCTAGGCGCTACAGTCTGGAATCGCGACCCATAGTGCTCAGAGCCATTTTTTAAATTTTAGTACCTCGAATGATTCTGTCACGCACTGCATCAGTTTAACGTAAATGACACTGCTCGCTATGGAGAGGTGTATTCCAATAAGTTCGTTGTAGTCAAGTTTAACTTCGTCTCGTAGGAACCTTTCAATTTCATAGGCTTTCGGTCTCGCATATTCATTCGAAAAACTAATCTAGAGAGTCGACTTTCGTTATGCATGTGCCATTCTATACCGTGTCGTCGAAACGTGCGAATAGGCCGAATAGGTACACAACCGCACGCGCCCGAACTTCCCCGGCAGGGACGTAAACAGACGTCCGTGCCGCAGCACAGCCGAAGGCAGACTGATCTGAGCTATCCAGGTACAACTCACGACCCGTCCTCACAGCTTCAGTTCTGCCAGTACCTCGTCTCCTACCTTCCAAACTTCACAGAAGCTCTCCTGCGAACCTTGTAGAACTAGCACTCCTGGAAGAAAGGATATTGCGGAGACATGGATTAGCCCTCAGCCTGAGGGATGTTTCCAGAATGAGATTTTCACTCTGCAGCGGAGTGTGCGCTGATATGAAACTTCCTGGCAGCTTAAAACTGTATGCCGGACCGAGATTCGAACTCGGGATCATTGCCTTTCGCGGGAAAGTATTCTACCATCTGAGCTACCCAAGCACGACACACGATCCCGTCCTCACAGCTTCATTTCTGCCAGTACCTAGGTTCGCTGCAGAGCTTCTGTGAAGTTTGGAAGGTAGCAGACGAGGCAGTGACATAGTTGAAGCTATGAGGACGCGTTGTGAGTCGTGCTTGGTTAGCTCAGATGGAACCCCTTTGAGGTGCACCATGTCCCCTTTCTTCAGTTGAACTTGCTTCCCCGTCAACGTCTTGGAAAACGGTTTGGTCTCATCTTAGTATTCCTTTATTGCCGATAGAGATTGTCTGAACGTGGTATAAGGTCATTCACCGTCTGATACCTATTGGTGATCGTCTTTTCCGTATTGGCCCTCGTCCGACTGATCAGTGTGAAGAATGTCATCAAACTGACGCCTTACTTCACAGACTTGTTACTTGCGGACGGGCTCATTGGCTGTGGGTCCGCCGTCAATTAGCTTTCCTTACTCGACGGCCTGACACCGCTTTCCCAGACAGTCTCCTACAACCGGACACATCCTTTTTTCCTCAGACGAAAACGAACACGATTGTCTGTGTCTTGCGTTACTATGTTCACTATGTCATTGAAGGGGAATGACCCAGATCTCCGCGTTTCTCACCATTATCTGACAACTGCGCATTGAAAATGGCAGCGGTTGCCACGATTCCGAACGCTTTTTGCGAATATGCTTTTTCTTGTGTTTAACCGTCAGGGTGTTGGTTAAGTTTCCCTGTGATCCCTGTTTCTTCCCTAAGCTTGAGTCCCCTCCGTTGTAGCTTTGTTTTGTCGCTTTTTCTCTTCCACAAATGTATAAAAAAATTGACAAGAAGGGTAGGACACTGGGTTAGTCTTCCCGTTCAGAATTTAATAATCGTTTGTGCTTAAACTAATTTGTTGATTTTCTTTTGCAGCTGATATTAAATGATGATTTGACTATAGTGTCTGAGTTTCATGAAAATACCAAGTCAATCAGATAATAAAAAAAAGGGAGAATAGCACCTCCCGCGAAAGGCAAAGGTCCCGAGTTCGAGTCTCGGTCTTGCACACAGTTTTAATCTGCCAGGAAGTTTCATATCAGCGCACAGTCCACTGCAGAGTGAAAATCTCATCCTGAATACTTCTTATCTTACGAGAAGTTGTATGCTTAACATTTGAAGTCAGTAAAGAGATTACCTACTCGTTAAAAACTGAACAAAGCTACAGGGCCCGATGGAATCGCTTTCATGTTTTGTATTGCTGTTGAGTTAGCCCCACTGTTAACTATAATTTTTCATAGATCCCTCTCACAAATAAAAACAGTGCGCAATAAGTCGAAGAAAGCGTAAGTCACATCCATCTACAAGAAGGGTAGCAGAAGTGATCCACAAAACTACCGTCCAATATCCTTCATGTCCGCCCCCGGTAGCTGAGTGGTCAGCGCGACGGAATGTCAATCCCAAGGGCCCGGGTTCGATTCCCGGCTGGGTCTGAGATTTTCTCCGCTGGGGGACTGGGTGTTGTGTTGTCCTAATCATCATCATTTCATCCCCATCGACGCGCAAGTCACCGACGTGGCGTCAAATCGAGACTTGCACCAGGCGAACGGTCTACCCGACGGGAGGCCCTCGTCACACGACACTAATTAATTAATACCCTTCATGTAAATTTGTTGTATCTTGGAATACATTCTGAGCTCAAACTCATAGAGATACTTCGAAGAGAACGATCTCCTCCATGCCAGCCATCACGGATTTCGAAAACGTCAGTCATGTGAAATCTAACTCGCACTTTTCTCAAATGACGACATACTGAAAGGCATAAATAAATGCAGTTAGGTAGATGTAGTGTTTCTCAATTTCCGAGAAGCATTTGACGCAGTACCACAAGTATGCTTATTATTAAAAGTACAATCGAATGGGGTATCAAGCGAAATTTGTGACTGGATTTAGGAGTATGGGTAGCGGAGTTGCAGCAAGTTACCTTGGATGGAGAGTCATCAAGAGATGTTGACATAAATTCGGGTGTATCCCAGGAAGTGTGTTGAGACTCTTGCTGTTCATGTTGTGTATTTATGGCCTTTCGAACAATATGAATAGTAGCCACAGATTTTTGCAGATCATCTAATTATGTGTTGTGAAGTACTTTCTGAAAGAAGTTGCATAAATATACATTCAGGTATTGATGAGGTTCCAATGTGGTGCACACGTTGGTAACTTGCTTTAAATGTTCAGAAATGTTTACCAGCTGTGTCTTACCATTTCATCGGGTTCTTGTGCAACACGACTCAGAGATTTACCATTACAAAGCTTCACACGATATGTTAAAATATTCAAAAGATTCTTAAATATTTCACACACGCATCTTAATTTAAAACCTATCCTGATTTCCTAACGCTGAAATAAAAGAGTTAGTATCGTTGTGGCTCACCCAGGTGAACTCACCAACCAAGCCACGCTTTCTTAGCGGAGCTACCCAACACGTCCACTCACCATGAAGTCCGCTGCCAGAGTGCTTTAGAATAACACATCACCCAGCATTCTTTGTTCCCCCCGGAAGTCCTCCAAAGTATCTTAAATGAAGCTCCCTTCTTACTGCCAACCTTACTCATCTCTGCTTGACCAAGACTTGAAGTTTCGACTAGCTGTCGCTCTCTATGGAGCACCCTTACATCTCTGTCCAGCAGACACTATCGATTGTTGCAATACTGAAATTGTGCAAATATCTTTCTCTCGCACACGCACGCGCGCGCACACACACACACACACACACACACACACACACACACACACACACACACACAACATGGGATATTGATTTAGGGAATTACACAGAAAATGTTGGCTTTACAAAGTTTAACGTTAATAAATGATCATTGGTTTTGCCTTCCTTGAGTTTCCTATTACATTATCTGTTCTAACTGAGTTTACTTTTATGAATGTCATTACGTTTTCTACTCAAACTGAGTTTATTTCTATGAGAGGGTCCAAGGAGGGACCTCTCACAAACTCTAGTACAACAAAAATATAGTAGCTAAGGGTTTTCACGTGAAACTGAATGTTTTTAGTGGGATTCTATAGACCTGTAAAACAGGAGCACAGCTTAGGTTCAGCTCTTTTGCCACGCAATATCGTACGTTGTCACTCAAACTGTGTTACGCGATGATTCAGCGGACTTCACAGTTTTCATACTGACTATCTAATGTTGAGTAATGTGTCACTGCCAATACTAAATACGGTTAGCATAGTACTTCGCTTTTCCAGGGCAATCAATTTTTGTATAAACTACTACCGCATTTCGTTTTTGAGCACTTTGCATTCTGAATTAATGCCTTTATTACGATTAAAATGTTAAGGTTAGTTGTTTTCTTTGAAACGGAGGTGTCTTTAATCTCAACGAAAAGAAATAAGTTACTTTTTATAAATCTTAAATGACTCTTCCTTTACATAGGGCACTAACAATAAGATATATTTACAAATTTTATTTATGTATATGGTGTGACACGATATTTCATTTGGCTTCCGCGTCACGCATCTCAAACACCGATTTTGCCTTACAATCTTAAAAACTGTACTTAACGTCTTCATTACCTGCGACAAAATGCAGTTTGCACCCTCATGTTTAGACTGACAGTGCTTGAGAGGCAATCTTAGCTCATATACCCATACACACTTCCAGTTCTTATTGCGGATCTAAACAAGTGATTCGACGCGTCTACAACTTTACGTGACCAGTGCACAAGGGTGCAAACCGTCGATCCCCTTAACCCTTTGATCCTCAGTGGATTCTGTCTCATAACACCAGTTTATTCATTTTGATCTGAAGTACAAGTACCTTTAGCACGAAACTAGTGATGCAATAAACACCGACTCAGGGCAGTGGTGCTTCAAAACAAAACGAATAAAATGGTGGTATGAGGCAGAAACCACTGAGGTTCAAAGGATTAAAGAATCATTTTTTTTTCATCTGCAGCCAGTAACCTAATACGGTTAAGATCTCAATTGTACGAATTCTTTTGGTAGCTGGAAGACACGATAGTACGACTTACTACATGATCGGAACAAGAATATCACAATTGAGGGAGGTAGTATCTGGGATCTACACCTACATACATACTCCGCAAGACACCATACTGTGAGTAGCGGAGGATACCGTGTACCACTGCTAGTCATTTTCCTTTTTGTTCTATTCGCAAGCAGAGCGAGGGAAAAACAAGTATCTATATGCCTCCGTATGAGTCCAAATTTCTCTTCGTGGTCCCTACGCGCATTGTATGTTGGAGGCAACAGAATGCTTCTCCAAACTTTCTCAATAGTGTTTCTGGAAAAGAGCGTCGCCTTCGCTCCAGGAATTCCCGTTTGAGTTCCCGAAGCATCTTCGTAGCAAAATGGTTCAAATGGCTCTGAGCACTATGGGACTTAACTTATGAGGTCATCAGTCCCCTAGAACTTACGAGGGAACATCCCTATCGCACCCCCCTCAGATTTAGTGATAAGTTGGCACAATGGATAGGCCTTGAAAAACTGAACACAGATCAATCGAGAAAACAGGAAGAAGTTGTGTGGAACTGTGAAAAAATAAGCAAAATATACAAACTGGGTCGTCCATGTATAAGATAGGCAATATTAAGGGCAATGTGAAGCGAGCAGCGCCGTGGTCCTGTGGTTAGCGTCAACAGCTGCCGAATGGGAGGTGCTTGGTTCAAATCTGCCCTCCACTGAAAATTTTGCTTTCTTTATTTTCGCAAAGTTATGATCTGTCCGTTCGTTCATTGACGTCTCTGTTCACTGTAATAAGTTTAGTGTCTGTGTTTTGCGACCGCACCGCAAAACCGTGTGATTAGTTGACGAACGGACGTGCCTATCCAATGGGAACCGAAAACATTTGATCGCAAGGTCATAGGTCAACCGATTCCTCCACAGGAAAACACGTCTGATATTTTGTATACGACACTGGTGACAGCATGTGCGTCACATGACAGGAATATGTTGTCGTCCCACCTAACTAGTACACTTGGCGAATGGGTGAAAAGTTTCTTCTACCTTGCCCGATTTAGGTTTTCTTGTGGATGTAATAATCACTCCAAAAAATGTGATGAAAACATAAGAGTTTTTCACATAAACTGAAAATAAAAAGTTAAAATTTTCGGTCCAGGGAAGATTTTAACCAAGGACCTCTCGTTCCGCAGCTGTTCACGCTAACCACGGGACCACAGAGCTCCTCACCTCACATTCCCCTTAATATTACGTATCTTTCGCATGGACGACCCAGTTTGTATATTTTGCTTATTTTTTCACAGTTCCACAGAACTACTTCCTGTTTTCTCGATCGATCTGTGTTCAGTTTTTCAAGGCCTATCCACTGTGCCAACTTATAACTAAATCTGAGGGGGGTGCGATGGGGATGTTCCCTTGTTAGAATTACTTAAACCTAACTAACCTAAGGACATCACACACATCCATGCCCGAGGCAGGATTCGAACCTGCGACTGTAGCGGTCGCGCGGTTCCAGTCTGTAGCACCTAGAAGCGCTCGGCCATCCCGGCCGGCATCTTCGTAACACTTGCGTGTTGTTCGAAGCTACAGGTAACAAATCTAGCAGCCGGTCTCTGAATCGCTTCGATGTCTTCCTTTAACACGACCTGAGCAGTGCTCAAGAATAGGTCGCACTAGCGTTCTACATGCGGTCTCCTTTACAGACGAATCACACGTCCCTAAAATTCTCCCAATAAACCGAAGTCAATCATTCGTCTTCCCAACCACAGTCCTCACATGCTCGTTCCATTTCGTACGCCAGACATTTCAACGACGTGACTGTGTCAAGCAGGACACCACTAATGCTGCATCCGAACATTATGGGTTTTGTAGTGAACACATAGTGTGTTGTGGGGCGATCGCTCTGTTGTAGAAATAATTCAAAAGCCAAGATCGCTTAAATACTGTTTACTGGATAACCGGATTCTACACACTAAAGGTGCCATCATCAGGTCATTGAAGATATAACATGACAGGTTTGAGGGAGGGCTTACATAAGTTACACTATATACATTACCATAAGTACAGTACCATATACCTGAATGTAGCTTAACATTTATAAACCACTTGGATATAACGATACATGAGGCAGACCAGCTGATATAAAATCACTGTCACAGAAATAAAAAATAAAAACAACTGCTCTCATGATCATTCTATTCCATCAGGGTTCGCCTGCTGCAGTTCTAGTGGTTCACAACCGGCCACTAGCTAGCGCTGTCCCAGCAGTGTACACACAGTCCCACGGTATAACCACTCATTACTACTACAATACAACTTTACTTTTATTGCTAATATTGTAGTAGTAATGAGTGGTTATACGAGTACCGCGGGACTGTGTGTGCACTGCTACGACAGCGCTATCTAGTGGCCGGTTGTGAACCACTAGAATGCAGCAGGCGAACCGGCGCGGAATAGGGCAGTGTGATGCCGACAGTTGTTAGTTGAGCAGCGGTCATTTACCAAATAGTTTTATCTTGTGAATTCGGTTTTATATATCTGATGGAATAGAATGACCATGAGAGCAGTTGTTTTTTATTTTTTATTTCTGTGACAACAATTTTATATCAGTTGGTCTGCCTCATGTATCGTTGTATCCGAATGGTTTATAAATGTTAATCTACATTCTGGTATGCATCAGAGGGTTGGATCCCCTCCTTCGAAGGCGTCCGATTCCAAGGCCTGGGCTACTCCCTGGTTGGAATCTCCGCTTTCGAAGTTTGTGTTCGTCTGTCTGTCTGTCTGCCTGCCTGCCTGCCTGCCTGCCTACCTGCCCGTCGCTTCCTGCTGTCGCTGTTCGTCCGTCTGTCCGCCTGCCTGCTCGCTGTCCACCGCCGCCGCCGCTGCTGCCTGCTGTCCGTCCGTCCGTCTGCCTGTTCGCCGCCATCTGCTGTTCGTCCGTCCGTCTGTTCGTCGCCGTCGCCGCTGCCGCCGCCGCCGCCGCCGCCGCCGCCGCCGCCATCCGGTGCCGCCTGGTCGCCGCCGTCGCCGCCGTCCTGACCTTGGTCTACGGCCGTCTTCGTCTTCCTCCGTCTTCGTCTTTGTCTGTCCCCAGTTTCTGTCCTCTCCTCTTCGTTCCGTTCGTTATTGTTTCTGTCTACCGTCATGTCCGCCCCCACCACCGCTGCCACCGCTACCACCACCGCCATAGTTTATACTTCCCCTTCCGCCGCCTCCACCACTATAACTTGGTGTGCCCAGTCCCACCCCCCTCCTTCCCTCCCACCTCTCCTCACTCTCCCTTAACCCTCTATCTTTGTCGCACCCTCTCCCGCTTCTTCCTCTCGCCCCTCTTGTTCTGATCCTTTCCCCCCACTCCCCCAGCCTGTCACTGCAGCTCCGGCTCGGGTGGTGGCCCGTCGGGCCACTGTCCACGCCCAGCTCTCCCCGTCACCTTCGCCATCACCGCCGCCACTGCCACCGTCATCGTCATCGTCGCCATCGCCTTCACCTTCACCTTCACCGTCACCATCTCTGGCGCCGACTCCGGCCCCGGGACCTGCCCCTCCCCGCCACATTCCCGTTGTTCCCATCCCCCACACCTCCTCCACCGCCGTCAAGCGCCCCAGTGGCACCCCTGCTTCCTCTGCTTCCAAAAAGGCTCCGCCTCGTCCTCCTTCCCCCACCCATGATGTCATGGATGTCTCCCCGTCTGTCCCTGCCCCCTCCTCCTCCTCCTCTACCCCCTCCTCCTACCACTACCTCCTCTCCCGTCCTGATCCCTCTCTCCTTGAAGCCCGGAACCTCACCCTCTTCCTTCACCAGCATTGTCCTGGTGCCCCCATCTCCCTCCTCACTCCTCGCCGTGATTCGGTCCTCATCTCCTCCCCCAGCCCAACCCTCCACACATACCTCCTTTCCCGCATCCCTGTCACCCGCTTTGGCCCTCATGCCTCTTTCACCCCTGCTCCTTCACCACCTCCCTCCCGCCAACCCCAACCTCCACGTCGCCCGCCAACTCTCACCGCCGTGATCACTCGGCTTAGTCCAGTGATCACGGAGGAGGAGGTGTTGGCGGAGCTCCAGGCGCATCCCCATTTGGAGGTGCGTGCGGTTCGCCGCATACATAACGCTGCCGGCCCCACCCGCCTTATGCGGGTTTTTTCTGAGCACGCCCCCTCCATTGACCGTCTCCTGGAGGAGGGTGCCCTCCTTTTTAACCAGCGGTACAAGGTCGACCCCTCCCGTTCCTCTCCTCAATCCCTGCGCTGCCAGAGGTGTCTGCGCTATAACGCGCACCCCACAGCTGAGTGCCGCGAGGCCCCCACCTGCCCGCATTGTCGGCAAGTGCACTTCCTCAGGCAGTGCCCTAATCTCCAATCCCCTCCTTCCTGCAATACCTGCAATCTCCCCCATCCCACCTACTCCCAAAAGTGTAAAGCCCGACCCCCTCCAACCACTCCTGAACTCACCATCCCTGTCCGTCCCCTGGACGCCCCCACCCCTCCTGGCAATTCCCTTCGTCCCCCCCCCACCGCTGAGGACATCATCAGGTTCCTTACCATCGTCCTCCAGAATGTTCATCCCTTTCAGCGCCCCCACACCCTCCAGCAGATCTCCCTTGCCGCCCGTTCCATATTCCAACTCAAGATGTACGCCACCTACTCCAACAACCAGGCCCATTTCACCTTCTCCCGTCTTGACACCCTCGTTTAAATCCCTGTCATGGTGCGGCAGCAACGTATCCTTTTCAACAACATACGCTCCCTTCCCGCCAACAAAAACCTCTTCCTGCACACCCTTGCCACCCACCGCGTGGATGCCTTCCTCTTCAATGAAACCTTCCTGCAACCCCACCACACAGTCC
The DNA here is from genome assembly GCF_023864275.1 of Schistocerca cancellata. Classification (NCBI taxonomy): domain Eukaryota; kingdom Metazoa; phylum Arthropoda; class Insecta; order Orthoptera; family Acrididae; genus Schistocerca; species Schistocerca cancellata. The sequence continues at coordinate 934,782,724 of NC_064626.1, forward strand.
ACACTTCGCCCTACCTCCTCCACCGCTCCGATAATCCCCTCCCGATTGCGCGTGGCGGAGTTGCCATTGGGCACCACCGCCAGATCCCCGTTCGGCTCCAACCTCTCCTTCCCGACCCCACCGAACACCTGATCCTTAGTCTCTTCTTCCCTGGCCTTACCGTTACCTGCGCCACCATCTATGTCCGCCCTAACGCCCCTCTTCCCTTCGACTTCCTCTCCCACATTGACCGTACCTTCTCCTCCTACGTGATCGCCGCCTACCTCAACATCCATAGTCGTTCCGCCGCCCAGTTACGGCGGTGGCATCGGTTCCTCTCCTCCCTTCAAGGCGACCTCATTCCCATCCCCCAGCACACCCGTCCCGAATCCAACTCCACTCTTGATGTTATCCTCTCCTCCCCCAACCTCCTTGGCCGCATAACAGTGGATGTCCTGGAACCTATTGGTAGCGACCATCTCCCTGTCCTCCTCACCGTTTCAGACGGTCGTCGCCCTCGCCCCGACCCTCGTACTGATCCTCCCCCTAAGTATGTCCACGACTATTCCCGAGCCGACTGGAATGCCTACCGGGATACCCTTTCCACCCAGGTCGATAGCCACCCTCTCACCTACCACCACCCTGACGATGTCACCCATGCCGCCTCCTTTCTCCAGCAGACCTTGTCTGAGGCCGTGGAGGCCCACGTTCCTACTGTCGCCATCCACCCCCACCGTCCTACCTTACCCCCACAGGCCGTTCTCCTCCTCCGTGAATCCCGTCGTCTCTACCGTGCCTTCCTCCGCACGCATGACCCGGACACACTACGACGCCACCGGCAACTCCAGCGACACGTTCGTAATTTGCTCGTGGCTAAGAAACGCCGGGACTGGCGACAGACATGCACCCGTTTAAATGCTACCCTACCAATCAACTCGTCCAAGTTCTGGTCGGCCTTCCGTCGCCTTACCGGAACTAAACCCTCCCCCTACTATCCTCTTCTCCACGATGATCACCCCTTCCCTGACGCCCTTAGTAAGGCCAATCACTTTGCCTCCTACCTCTCCGATGTTTTCTCCATCCCCGATGATCCCAAGTTCGATTACTCCCTCTTCCCGGATATCCGCAATCGAACTGACACCTCTGTCCCTCCCCTCGCTCCTGGTTTCCAGTACTTGGACAACATTACACACACAGAACTCAATGCCCCTATCACTACACAGGATCTCATTGCTACACTCCGCACAAAACGCAACACCGCTCCTGGTCACGATCGTGCCACCTACCGTCACCTTCCTGAAGCTCCTGTCTCTTTCCTCTCCACCCTGGCCAGGCTCTACAATGTAGTCCTGTCCACCGGTTACTACCCCGACCTGTGGAAAACCTCCCGTATCCTCATGTTCCTTAAACCTGGCAAACCGCCGTCCGCCGTCTCCTCTTACCGTCCTATCAGCCTTACCTCGGTCTTCAGCAAGGTCCTGGAATCTATCCTCACCCGCCGCATCCACCAGCATCTCCGCCAGCACCGCCTCCTTCCCGTCACCCAGTGTGGCTTTCGGCCGTCCTTCTCTTCTGACGATCTTCTCCTTCACCTCACTCATCTCCTTTCCGAACAGCTTAATTCCCGTCGCTCCGCAATCTTCCTCTCCCTTGACCTCGAACGCGCTTATGACCGCGTCTGGCATTCCGGTCTCCTCTTCAAACTCCAAACCTTTGCCCTTCCCATTAACTACGTCCGTCTGATCGGTTCCTTTCTCTCCCGCCGTCCTTCCTATGTCACCATCCATAACACAGATTCCTACACCTTTTTCCCCTCCGCCGGTGTGCCCCAAGGCTCCGTCCTCTCCCCCCTTCTGTACCTTTTGTACACGGCGGACATGCCGCCGCCGTCACCCCCCGTCCACCTTCTCCAGTTTGCCGATGACACTGCCTTCCTTGCCCTTGCCCCCACCCTGCAACGCTCCCAACGCCTTCTTCAATCCCATCTTGACCGCTTCACTGCTTGGTGCAACCAGTGGTTGCTTAAGGTCAATCCCTCCAAAACCCAGGCGATCATTGTAGGCAAAACCACCCCTTCCTTCCGCCTCCTTGATTTCTATCTCACCGTCTATGGCCGTCCTCTCACCCTCACTCCCACCCTTCAGTACCTTGGCGTCACCCTCGACCGTCGCCTCTCCTGGACTCCCCATCTCCGGACAATCCAAGCCAAGGCACGTTCCCGCCTCCGTCTCCTCAAGCTCCTTTCTGGCCGTACGTGGGGTTTGGACGCCTCCACAATCCTCCACACCTATAAATCCCTCATCCGCCCTATACTTTGTTACGCCCATCCAGCCTGGATCTCCGCGCCCCCCACCTTTTATAAATCCCTCCAAATCCTTGAACGCCATGCTCTCCGCCTTGCCTATCGCATCCGTCTCCCCTCCCCCACGCGGATCCTGTATGATCTCATCCCCTTCCCCCACCTCCTCCTTTTCCTTGAAAGGATACGGATCCTGTACACCTCCCGTAAACTTGATCCTCCTCACCCGCTCGTGTCCCCGATCCTCTCCCACCCCCGCCCGCTGCCGCGCCTGTATTCCCACATCCCACCTGGTCTCCATCTCTCCACCCTCCTTACCCTCTCCCAAGGTGGCTTCCGCCAGCTCCCCCTCCCTGATGATGTCCTCCTCCCCTGCATCTACCCCTCCTATCAACTTTGATCCTCCCCCCCCACCTCCTGTGTCCTTTCCTTTAGGCACCCTCCCTCCCCCCCTTTCCCTTCCCTTCTCTTTCCTTTCCCCCCTCCCTCCTACCCTCTCCTCCGGGCTTCCCCTCCCCCTTCCTCCCTCCCCCTCTCACCTTTGCCCATGGCATCTCTGCTCTCCCCTCTCCCCTCTCCCCTTCCTCCTCCTCCACCTCCACTCTTGGCAGGTCCCCGGACTCGTACACGCTGAGTGAACATTCGCGCGCCGGAGGTCATCGCCATCAGTGTATCGTGTGTGCCATCGTGTTTAGTGTTCAGTTTCGTCGTCACACTCCATTGTTCACCAGTGCCTTTGTCTTCTTCAGTGTTTGTGCGTCGTGTCAACAGTTCGTAATGTGGATTGTCATCGAGTATGAACGGCTTCTTGTGTTTTTATGTTCCTGAGTCTACTGTTTTTTCCCGCCGTTTTTCTAAGTGATGTCTCTTCTCTGTTTATTTTCTTGTACTCTCTTCGGCTGAAGAGCAGCGTATTGTGCTGCTGCCAGCCTACCTGCTTGCTCAGGTGTCAAAATAACAATAAAGTAAAAAAAAAAAATTCTGGTATGTGGTACTGTACTAATAGTAATGTATACAGTGTAACTCATGTAAACCCTCCCTCAAACCTGTCTTGTTATATCTTCACAGTTCCGATGATGGCACCTTTAGTGTGTTGAAACCGGTCATCCAGTAAACAGTATTTAAGCGATCTTGGCTTTTGAATTATTTTCATTATGGGTTTGTTTTTCATACTCATCCGCATTTACTTACATTTTTCTAGATTCAGAGCTAGCTGCTATTCATCACAACAATTAGAAATTTTGTCTAAGTCATCTTGTATTTTGCTACAGTCACTCAACGACGACTCCATCAATCATGTATATAGAAAATAATAGCTGTCCTATCCCACTTCTCTGGGTCACTCCTGATACCCTTGTCTCTGATGAACACTCGCCATCGAGGGCAACATACTGGCTTCTATTACTTAGTAAATATTCAAGCCGCCCTCATATTCCATATGCTCACATCTTTGTTGACAGTCGGCAGAATGGCACCGTGTCAAATGCTTTTCGGAACACTAAAAATGTGGAATCTGCCTGTTGCTCTTCATCTGCATTTCGCAGTACGTCATGTGAGAAATGGGCAAGCAGTGTTTCACACGAGTGATGCTTTCTAAAACTGTGCTGATTGGTTGACATAAGCTTCTCAATCTCTAGACAAAATTTATCATGTTCGAACTCAGAATCCGTTCAAGAATTCTGCAGCAAATCGATGTTCAAGATATTGGTCTGTAATTTTGCGGGTCCGTTCTTTACCCCTTCTTACATGGAGGAGTCGCCTGCGCTTTCTTCCAGTCGCTTGAGACTTTGTGCTGGGCGAGAGATTCGCGATAAATGAGACCTAACAAGGGAAACCGCCCATCGCACCCCTCTCAGGTTTAGTGGTAAGATGGCCCACTGCATAGCCCGTCAAAAACTGAACACAGATCAAGCATGAAAACAGGAAGGTACACTGAAGCGTGTAAAGAAAGAAACTACCGTATATGACACATAAGACGTGTTTTCCGGTGGAGGATTCGGTTGACTTGTCGCCTTGTCGTCAAACGTTTGCGGTTCCCATTCAATGCCACTTCCTTTCGGCTACTAACAGAGTAGTTGTACATAATAGTTGTACATAATCAACTGTCATTATAGATCCCTTTCTTACACCTCGCTGTTGCGAACTGACGTTGCAGCATAGCACAGACACAAGTGTAAATTGCTGGCCGGGGTGGCCGAGCGGTTCTAGGCAGTACAGTCTGGAACCGCGAGACCGCTACGGTCGCAGGTTCGAATCCTGCCTCGGGCATGGATGTGTGTGATGTCCTTAAGTTCTTGGGGACTGATGATCTCAGAAGTTAAGTCCCATAGTGCTCAGAGCCATTTGAACCAAGTGTGAATTCAGCGAAAGGCGAAAAAAAAAAAAGAACACGATGGAGGTTTTGAAACGTCCCCTTACAAAAATTATACAAGACTATGCTTAAACTGACGTTCAATATTTTTAGCGCAACGCAATCTGACTTTCAGAAATCCCTACAAAAGAATGGCCCTCACTAACATTAACCTATACCTTTCACAAATCACTTACCTCACCAAAAATCTTCGTTACTCGAACTACTGCAATACAGCGAGCGCCACTACTGCCAGCTAAATAAAAGATTCAAACTACTGAAGGCACTAACTACTGATAGGCATAGTTAGAAAATGAAAGATTTTAATAGAGAACAAACAATGTATTTAACTCAATAGTGTTCAAAAGTCATAATGTATATAGCAGTTCATGATATCCAGTATTACAAATTTCAAAACTCCGCCATTTCTCTCCCCACATCCACCACTGCTGGCGGCTCACCTCCAACTGCGCAACGCTACGCGCTGTTAACATCCAGCTGCCGAACACTACAATGGCAGACAACAACGCAAACTGGCCACAGACTGCACACAGCACAGCCAGTGATTTTCATACAGAGCGCTACGTAACGTTGCCAATAAGAAAACATAAACAGCCTACTTACAGTTTCAACAGGCTCGCCCGCGTCGCAGTCCATCCCCTTGACCACTGTACCACGACGCAATTGCTCTGCTGGTCTGCTATATATTGCAGTTCTTGTCCTTTGACCGTTCACTGTCCCTATTTTGCTTTTTTTCGCAGTTCAGTACACTTCATCCTGTTTCCATGCTTTATCTGTGTTCAGGTTTTGAACGCCAGTCGTCCGCAGCTCGTGGTCGTGTGGTAGCGTTCTCGCTTCCCGCGCCCGGGTTCCCGGGTTCGATTCCCGGCGGGGTTAGAGATTTTCTCTGCCTCGTGATGACTGGGTGTTGTGTGATGTCCATCGGTTAGTTAGGTTTAAGTAGTTCTAAGTTCTAGGGGACTGATGACCATAGATGTTAAGCCCCATAGTGCTCAGAGTCATTTGAACGATTTTTTGAATGCCTGTCCACTGGGCCCTGTTACCACTAAATCTGAGAGGAGTGCGATGGCGAGTTTCCCTCGTAAGTAAGAAGTCAGTGCTGTAGAATGCTCTTTGTAAACCCGAGTTGGGATTCCATCCGCATCTGGTGATTTATTTGCTTTCAACTCTTCCAGTTGCTTTTCTAATACAGGGATTCTCATTACTATGTCGTCCACACGCGAGTCTGTTTTGTGGTCGAAGGACGGAATATTTGTATGATTCTACTGCATGAATGATTTCTTAAACACGAAACGTATAAGTACAGCATTCGTTTCGCTATATTAAACTGCCACGCCACAATGGTCAATGAGCGACTGGATGGAAGCCTTAGACCCGCTTAGCGATTTTACATAGGACCAGAAATCTCTCAGTTCCCGGTTAGATCTTTTAATAAGGTATGACGTTGGTAGTTGTATACTTCGCGCATAGATCTCTTTTCACACAAGCACGTATCTCCACTAATCATTGTCTGTCGTCATTTGCGCGTTTTCTTTAGAACCGACAGTGCGACAGCCTTTCCTTCCTCGGTATTTTCCGAATTTCTTTGTCGAGGCATGGTGCGTCTATCCCGTCCTTAATCCACTTAGCAGGTACATACACTCCTGGAAATGGAAAAAAGAACACATTAACACCGGTGTGTCAGACCCACCATACTTGCTCCGGACACTGCGAGAGGGCTGTACAAGCAATGATCACACGCACGGCACAGCGGACACACCAGGAACCGCGGTGTTGGCCGTCGAATGGCGCTAGCTGCGCAGCATTTGTGCACCGCCGCCGTCAGTGTCAGCCAGTTTGCCGTGGCATACGGAGCTCCATCGCAGTCTTTAACACTGGTAGCATGCCGCGACAGCGTGGACATGAACCGTATGTGCAGTTGACGGACTTTGAGCGAGGGCGTATAGTGGGCATGCGGGAGGCCGGGTGGACGTACCGCCGAATTGCTCAACACGTGGGGCGTGAGGTCTCCACAGTACATCGATGTTGTCGCCAGTGGTCGGCGGAAGGTGCACGTGCCCGTCGACCTGGGACCGGACCGCAGCGACGCACGGATGCACGCCAAGACCGTAGGATCCTACGCAATGCCGTAGGGGACCGCACCGCCATTTCCCAGCAAATTAGGGACACTGTTGCTCCTGGGGTATCGGCGAGGACCATTCGCAACCGTCTCCATGAAGCTGGGCTACGGTCCCGCACACCGTTAGGCCGTCTTCCGCTCACGCCCCAACATCGTGCAGCCCACCTCCAGTGGTGTCGCGACAGGCGTGAATGGAGGGACGAATGGAGACGTGTCGTCTTCAGCGATGAGAGTCGCTTCTGCCTTGGTGCCAATGATGGTCGTATGCGTGTTTGGCGCCGTGCAGGTGAGCGCCACAATCAGGACTGCATACGACCGAGGCACACAGGGCCAACACCCGGCATCATGGTGTGGGGAGCGATCTCCTACACTGGCTGTACACCACTGGTGATCGTCGAGGGGACACTGAATAGTGCACGGTACATCCAAACCGTCATCGAACCCATCGTTCTACCATTCCTAGACCGGCAAGGGAACTTGCTGTTCCAACAGGACAATGCACGTCCGCATGTATCCCGTGCCACCCAACGTGCTCTAGAATGTGTAAGTCAACTACCCTGGCCAGGAATATCTCCGGATCTGTCCCCCATTGAGCATGTTTGGGACTGGATGAAGCGTCGTCTCATGCGGTCTGCACGTCCAGCACGAACGCTGGTCCAACTGAGGCGCCAGGTGGAAATGGCATGGCAAGCCGTTCCACAGGACTACATCCAGCATCTCTACGATCGTCTCCATGGGAGAATAGCAGCCTGCATTGCTGCGAAAGGTGGATATACACTGTACTAGTGCCGACATTGTGCATGCTCTGTTGCCTGTGTCTATGTGCCTGTGGTTCTGTCAGTGTGATCATGTGATGTATCTGACCCCAGGAATGTGTCAATAAAGTTTCCCCTTCCTGGGACAATGAATTCACGGTGTTCTTATTTCAATTTCCAGGAGTGTATTTCTCCAGACCATGATTTTCAGTCTATTTAAACTTTGCCCATAATACGTCTCCGCCATATTAATGGAACTAAGTGATAACAATTCACTAAGTGAAATGCTAACACCTGCTTATCTGCCTTTCTAGCAGAATCCCTCTTCTAGAGTTCTGGACTTATTTATTAACTTTCGTAACAGTAGTTGCTACAATGACATGTTGTTGTCGTTCTGGTCTTCAGTCCAGAGACTGGTTTGATGCAGCTCTCCATGCTACTCTATCTTGTGCAAGCTTCTTCATCTCCCAGTACCTACTGCAACCTACATCCTCCTGAATCTGTTTAGTGTATTCCTCTCTTGGTCTCCCTCTACGATTTTTACCCTCCACGCTGTCCTCCAATACTAAATTAGTGATCCCTTGATGCCTCAGAATATGCCCTACCAACCGATCCCTTCTTCTAGTCAAGTTGAGCCACAAATTTCTCTTCTCTCCAATTCTATTCAGTACCTCCTCATTAGTTATGTGACCTACCCATCTAATCTTCAGCATTCTTCTGTAGCACCACATCTCGAAAGCTTCTATTCTCTTCTTGTCTAAACTATTTATCGTCCACGTTTCACTTCCATACATGGCTACATTCCATACAAATACTTTCAGAAAAGATTTCATGAAACTTAAATCTATACTCGATGTTAATAAATTTGACTTTTTCAGAAACGCTTTCCTTGCCATTACCAATCTACATGTTATACTCGACCATTATCAGCTATTTTGCTCCCCAAATAACAAAACTCATTTACTAATTTAACCGTCTCATTTCCTAATCTAATTCCTGCGACATCTCCCGATTTAATTCGACTACATAACATTATCCTCCTTTTGTTTTTGTTGATGTTCATATTATATCCTCCTTTCAAGACCCTGTCCATTCCGTTCAACTGCTCTTCCAAGTCCTTTGCAGTGTCTGACAGAATTACAATGTCATCGGCGAACCTCAAAATTTTTATTTCTTCTCCATGGATCTTAATTCCTATTCCAAATTTTTCTTTTGTTTCCTTTACTGCTTGTTCAATATACAGATTGAATAACATCGGGGACAGGCTACAACCGTGTCTCACTCCCTTCCCAACCACTGCATCCCTTTCATGCCCTTCGACTCTTATAACTGCCATCTGGTTTCTGTACAAATTGTAAGTAGCCTTTCGCTCCCTGTATTTTATCCCTGCCACCTTCGGAATTTGAAAGAGAGTATTCCAGTCAACATTGTCAAAAGCTTTCTCTAAGTCTACAAATGCTAGAAACGTAGGTTTGCCTTTTCTTAATCTAATTTCTAATATAAGTCGTAGGGTCAGTATTGCCTCACGAGTTCCAAAATTTCTACGGAATCCAAACTGATCATCTCTGAGGTCGGCTTCTACCAGTTTTTCCATTCGTTTGTAAAGAATTCGTGTTAGTATTTTGCAGCAGTGGCTTATTAAACTGATAGTTCGATAATTTTCACATCTGTCAACACCTGCTTTCTTTGGGATTGTAATTACTGTATTATATCCTTCTTGAAGTCTGAGGGTATTTCGCCTGTCTCATACATCTTGCTCATGGTAGAGTTTTGTTAGGCCTGGCTCTCCCAAGGTTGTGAGTAGTTCCATGGAACGTTGTCTACTCCCGGGGCCTTGTTTCGACATAGGTCTTTCAGTGCTCTGTCAAACTCTTCAAGCAGTAACATACCTCCTATTTCATCTTCATCTACATTCTCTTCCATTATTATAATATTATCCTCAAGAACATCGCCCTTGTAGAGACCCTCTATATACTCCTTCCACCTTCCTGCTTTCCCTTCTTTGCTTAGAACTGGGTTTCCATCTGAGCTCTTGATATTCATGCAAGTGGTTCTCTTTTCTTCAAAGGTCTCTTTAATTTTCCTGTAGGCAGTATCTATCTTACCCCTAGTGATATGTGCCTCTACATCCTTACATTTGTCCTCTAGCCATCCCTGCTTAGCCATTTTGCACTTCCTGTCGATCTCATTTTTGAGACGTTTGTATTCCTTTTTGCTTCCTTCATTTACTGCATTTTTATATTTTCTCCTTTTATCAATTAAATTTAATATCTCTTCTGTTACCCAAGGATTTCTATTAGCCCTCGTCTTTTTACCTACATGATCCTCTGCTACCTTCACTATTTCGTCTCTCGAAGCTACTCATTCTTCTTCTACTGTATTTCTTTCCCCCATTCTTGTCAATCGTTCCCTAATGCTCTCCCTGAAGCTCTCTGCAACCTCTGGTTCTTTCAGTTTATCCAGGTCCCATCTCCTCAATTTCCCACTTTTTTTGCAGTTTCTTCAGTTTTAATCTACAGCTCATAACCAATAGATTGTGGTCAGAGTCCACATCTACCCCTGGAAATGTCTTACAATTTAATGATCACTAATCGCAGTCTCTATACTGACACTGTCGACAACGTCCGGCATGTTTGGAGCTACAAGGTCTAAGATATACTGAGGTGACAAAAGTCATGGGATACCAACCTGTATCGTGCCGGACCTTCTTTTGCCCTGCAGAGTGCAGCAGCTCGACGTGGTATGGACTCAAGAAGTCGCTAGAAATACCCTGCAGAAATACTGAACCATTCTACTTGTGCAGCCGTCCATGATTGCAGAAGTTTTGCCGGTGGAGGATTTTGTACACGAACTGAAGTCTCGATTACATCCCATAAATGTTCCATGGGATTCATGTCGGGCCATCGGGTGGCCAAATCATTCGCTCGAATCTTTGTAGCATGTCCAGTATAGTCGGAGCTACTTTGCGTGACGTGAGTGTAGGGGAGTCAAAAACACGTAGTGACCCATGACGTCATATCAACTTGAGATTTTTTATACATGTAATTCATTTCTAAATATTATTGATTACTTGCAGAGTAAAGAATTTAATTATGTACCACATTTAATAGGTAATGGGTTTTAATGAGATAGATTTGAATATGTTTTGACGTAGAAAATCACCTTGTTGCACTATGCATGATATGTTTACTCTTTGAAAAAAAAAAAAACCTCCCGTGTTGTTCGAGTGCCGCGCGGGATTAGCCGAACTGCAGTCATGGACTGTGCGGCTGGTCCCGGCGGAGATTCGAGTCCTCTCTCGGGCATGGGTGTGTGTGTCATTAGGATAATTTAGGTTAAGTAGTGTGTAAGCTAAGGTTCAAAAATGGTTCAAATGGCTCTCAGCACTATGGGACTTAACATCTGTGGTCATCAGTCCCCTAGAACGTAGAACTACTTAAACCTAACTAACCGAAGGACATCACACACATCCATGCCCGAGGCAGGATTCGAACGTGCGACCGTAGCGGTCACGCGGTTCCAGACTGAAGCGCCTATATCCGCACGGCCACACCGGCCGGCGTAAGCTAAGGGACTGATGACCTTAGCAGTTAAGTCCCATAAGATTTCACACACATTTGAACATGTTGTAAACAGTGCATCAGTCGGGCAAATGGGTACACAGGGATTGCAGCGCATCACAATCTCTTTTCAACATTTTTTTTGTTCGAGTGCGCGATCGAGTATTCGTCGAGTGTGGATCTTCTGGTAACTTTCATGAATGGACACAGAATTATTAATTTACAACCAGAAGTTGATTTAAAAATTATTCTAGGGAACCACTGCCCGACTTTGGCGCAAACAAATCGCGCGCAAATTCTCAAATATCGGCGCGGCTTTTAAGATACGCGGCTGGATATCGGGCGTTATCGTCGCGTGTATGATTCAGTAACATTAACCGAAATTTGCGGGCATTACCTTGATAATAACTATCAAAGACTTATATGAGCGGCTTAGTAATCGTCTTGATGCTTAAAACAAGCGAGAAGCCATTTACTGTAGGGATACGACAAATATTAATCATTGTATAGTCAGCTTGCTGATACGTTGCTTAGCAACTCATAAACGGACAGTGATAGAATTACCGAAACGATCTTTTAAATATCAATGACCACTATACGCACATCAGAAGCTAATTACTCTGTGAGTGACTTCTGGATTGGACGAGTTTTTTTTAATTTCAGTTCATTGGTATTAATAAACTTCTTTCGAGGTTGAAGATTCATCAATGGTGTCGCGCTCATTCAATTTAGTAGAACGATGGACAGTACTAGCTACGCTACTATTTATAGTTTTAAAAGAAAAGAGCGCACATACCTGTTTTTTCTTTTGAGAAATGTTCGTACTTCAGTCATCAGTGTTCTCAAACCAGAGGCACGAGTGACGGTGGCGCTCCCTCACAGCACTACGATATCGTGCACCACCACACACATGTGCCCCCTTCTCACTACATTTCTGCATTGAAAACCCTGAGATAGAGCCACGGTACGAAGAAGGAAGAAAGAAGTAGTTCTAAGTTCTAGGGGACTGATGACCTCAGAAGTTAGAGAAGGGGAGGTCACATTATCCACAATGCTCTTCAAACCAAAGCGAACAATTGTGAGTCGCCGGCCAGTCTGGCCGAGTGGTTCTAGGCGCTTCAGTCTGGAACCGAGGAACTGCTACGGTCGCATGTTCGAATCCTGCCTCGCGCATGGATGTGTGTGATGTCCTTAGGTTAGTTAGGTTTAAGTAGTTCTAAGTTCTAGGGGACTGATGACCTCAGAAGTTAAGGCCCATAGTGCTCAGAGCCATTTGAACCAATTTTTTGAATTGTGAGTCGTTGACACGGCTCACTGTTACCCATAGATAATTTCATCGTTGTCTGGGAACACAAAGTCCATGAATGGCTGCAAATGGTTTCCAAGTAACCGAACATAACCATTTCCAGTCAGTTATCGGTTCAGTTGGATGAGAGGACCCTCCCTTCCTTGTAAACACAGCCCACACCTTGATGCAGACACCACAAGCTTGCACAGTGTCTTGACAACTTGGATCCATGATTGCATAGGGTCTGCGCCACAATTGAACACTACTTTCAGCTCTTACGATCTCATACCTGGACTTATCTGACCGAGCCCCGGTTTTCCAACCTAGGGTCCAACCCACATGGTCACGAGACCAGGAGAGGCGCAACAGGCGATGTCGTGCTCTTAGCAAAGGCGCTGGCGTCGGTCGTCTGCTGCCATAGCCTATTAACATCAAGTTTCGCCGCACGTTCCACATTGATTTCTGCGGTAATTTCACGCGGTGTTGCTTGTCTGTTAGTACTGACAACTTATGAAAACGCCGATGCTCTCGGTCGTTAAGTGAAGGCTGTCGACCAGTGCGTTGTCTGTGGTGAGAAGTAAAGCCTTAAATCTAGTATTCTCGGCACACTTCTGACTCTGTGGATCGCAGAATATTGAATTCCCTAACGATTTCCGAAATGGATTATCCAATGCGTCTAGCTCCAATTACCGACTTTGCGGTCGAAACAGAGATCTAAACAAATAATAGCAGAACAGAAGCTGAAATAATACACAAAGGACTTACATACCTTGGCAGCGAGTAGGCATTGTTTGAAATCAATGGGGAAAGTTGAAAATTTGTACCGGACTAGTACTCTAACTCGAGTCTCCTGCTTAGTAGGCAGATGCTCATATATACAGGAGCTGAAATGTTGAAATTTGTTCAAATATTCCTTCACAAAGGAAAATCGAGGAATTCGGCCATGGTTTAGTAGCCGTATGGCTGCGAAGATCTGTGTCATGGTCTTCAATATTATTGGTGCTGAGTGCAGCTTAAATCGCTAAAATTCAGTAACTCCGCAGGAATCACTGTTGTCTCTGTCAAGTTCTGGAAAGAGTTAGCGAGTGAATTACGTACAGAAACACAATGTACCGCAGATTCCTTGAACAGGCTAATGATTCCATCTACACAAATGGAAGTTTGGAAGGAAATGATTCACTATAAACTTCACATTGAGTTTTAGACGAATTTGCGACTGAATTAATTCAGTTCCAGACCATAGCCTACTGCAGATACCTTCAGCAGCAAATGTTCTCATCTACATTAAAAGGAAGTAGAACTGATTCACCACAACATTGACAGCCATTTGCAGACAAATACTGAGTTCGAATATTTTGAGGTACCTGGCAAAAAATTACCTTATCAATACATATCAGTACTGGTTCCGGAAACACTGATCTTCCGAAACCCTGCAAACTCCCTTCATACACGATATCATCTGTGGCATAATTCAGAGGATTAGGTGGTACCAGACTTTCTAAAACCTTTTTGACGTCTCCTAAAGAAAATACAGTCCCATAGAACCAAGTTTGCGATTTGTACGAAAACATCTTAACAAGCAGAATACAGCCAGTTATAGTGGACAGAGTGTCACCTACAGAGGCTGAAACAGTATCTGGTGTGCCCCAGGCGACTGTCATAGCACCATTGCTGTTCACCCTGTATATCATAACTCGAAATAAATATTAGTCTCAAGCAACGACTAGCTACTAGATCTTAATGTAGAAGAATGCAAAGTGTACCCTTAATGAAACGTAAAAGTGTGGCTAACATCGATTACGATATTAATGAGCCACGAGTAAAATCAGTTACGTCACAAAAATGTTTGTGAGCAATAAAGCGTTGAGATGTTAAGACCTAGAGTCAGTTGAAAGTGAAGCAGAACTCGATTCGCAGTTAGGATATGGGCAAACCAATTTCTGTCTACAATATACATTCCATGCAGACACCTGCGCGGCCATTTCTTGAATACTGTTCGATTGTATGGGATCTGTAACCGGTCGGACTAACGGAGACATCGAGCATAAACACTGACGGAAAAAAAAAATCAGGACACCAAGAAGGAGTTGTGCGACGTAAACGAAAGTTGGCAGGCGTGTTTCTACGTCCGAAATATGGTGTTTATTAAAATTTAGCTCCAGTCACTTAATAATGGCGCTAGTAGCGTCACTATGAGGTTGCGTATCAGGTTTGCTTTAAACACACACTGTAACGATTGTGAGAGTTAATTACTGTTGAGATTGGAGGAGGTGAGTTGATGTTAATCAAGAATGCCCTATAGGCGACAAAGGCACGTTTATCAGCATCTCATTGAGTTTGAACGATGTCCTGTAATAGAGCTACGAGAAGCTGGATGTCCATTCTGCGCCGCGCGGGATTAGCCGAGCGGTCTTAGGCGCTGCAGTCATGGACTGTGCGGCTCATGCCGGCGGAGGTCCGAGTTCTCCCTCGGGCATGGGTGTGTGTGCTTGTCCTTAGGATAATTTAGGTGTGACGTCACGTGTGCTGCACTGCTGTTGAAATAGCTCTTTAATATTTTATAAATTTGAGACTTCATTTACTTATTTTAAAGTTTATTTGTTTTAATATTTGCCGTAAAAGTATCTTATTAGTGGATTTTCATTAATCTCAGTCTTTCTTCCTGTGTTATTGACTCGAGTGGTCTGTTATTTGTGAGTCTGTTTTCGTCGTTCGTCTAAGCCTCGCGCCTCAGTAATGTGTTTACAATTTGCGGCGTGCACTGCAGCTGTAGCGGTTATAAGCTAAGTACTGACAAACTTATTTGTGCTCTGTAATACAGTTATTAAATTTAATAGATTTCAGCGGTGTTGCGTGCCGTTTGTGGCGAAATAACGACTTAATAAACTTTTGTAATCGTTCGCTCGCTGTGTTTTAGAGAGTTTTCAGTGTGTAGAAGTCGATAGTAATTTTCGTGCTTTAGTTTTCAACTGACGTTTATTATTCTTTCTAGTGAAATATTTCAGTAAAATTTTCATATAGTGTTTTAACTTCGCGTAGTGTTACAGTGGTAGTTTTAATCTTTTGGCTGTAGCTAATAATTTTGTGAAGGTTTGCTGGTATTGGTATTGGCTGTGTTGTAGTAGTATTAATACAAGTAGCTGCTTTCTTAGTAGGTAGAGAATTTCGAGACCATTATTGTTAGTTCTTAGATAGTTCTACTGGTGTAACTGAACTTTGGTAACGTAGACGTATAGTTGTTTTTCAGTAACTGTAAAATTTACCATGAGTGGAAAGTGTGGGCTCTGTCGTAGGTTTGTGAGTAGTGGATTACGGTGTGGGATTTGTTCAAAGTATTTTCATTGGGAGGAATGTAGTGGGGAAGCCAGTGGTCATTTTAGGGAGATCCTCTCCTGGGAATGTAGAATCTGTAGTAGAAACAAGTTAATAGAGGAGCAGGAGCGTAAGATCTGTGCCCTTCAGGTGCAGTTACAATGCGCAAAGGTGGAACTAGATAGGTTGAGGAGGGTGAAGGGTGGTGGGGAATGGGAACTGGCAGTTGGCAAGAAGATAGCTAGGAAGAGGAGGTACTCAGACAGTTTTACTTTGCATATATGCAATAGATACGACCAACTGTCAGAGTTGAGTGGAGAGGAGCCTCGTGTAGCCATAGATGTAAGTAACTTGCAGCAGTCCTCAGCAATTAGGAGACCTAGGTTAGTTGCAAAGTCTAGCAGAAAGAAGGTTCTGCTGCTAGGTAGTTCCCACCGTAGAGGTGTGGGCCAGCAGTTGCAGGAAGTGTTGGGGAGTGAGTACCAGGTCACCAGCATTGTGAAGCCTAGTGCAGGGTTGGCTCAGGTGACTGAAAGCATAGGGGAGTTATGTAAGAATTTTACGAGGATCAGGTAGTGATAGTGGGTGTAGCAGGGAACAGTCTCGATAGGGACGGGGAATATGATGTCAGTGGTGACTTGGTTAAGATAGCTACTCAAACTGGTGGTACTAATGTGCATTTCGTGCAACTGTTTCAGCGTCATGATCGGCCTCACCTTAATGCGGCTGTTAGGCGCGTTAATGTGGGACTGGGGAGGGCACTGATGACGGAGGGCATGGATCACATCTCAGCGGTGCCAGTTGGGTCTATCAGTAGATGGGTTTTCACTAGGCATGTCCTGCACCTCAATAGGTATGGGAAGGGGAGGCTGGCTAAGCTTATAGGTGACAGTGTAGTGGGTGGTGGTGGTGGTGGTGGTGGTGGTGGTGGTGGTGGTGGTGGTGGTAGTGGTATCACTCATGGAAAAATTCCTATAGTAGTTGGTGTTAGAGCTGCACCTTTTTTAGACTGAAGTCAGCTGATAGGTATACCTGCTTAAAGGAAGTGCCTTTAACTAAGGGCTCACCTCCAGAGGATGTAATGTTTCCAAGTAGAGAAGGAATTAGCATATTTCATCAAAATATAAGAGGTATTATAGATAAAGTTAGTGAACTGCTAATAGATGTTAAGTCTGAAATTATTGGTATATCAGAGCACCACTTAAATAATTTGATAATTCAGAGGCTTCCTTTACCAGGCTACAGATTAGCTGGCTGTTTATCAAGGAGTTCCTTGCGGGGTGGGGGAGTGGCTCTGTACGTAAAAAACAGTATTTAATTTGAGTGCATAGACGTATCACGACACTGCACTGAACAGATATTTGAAAGTTGTGCAGCATTAGCTGAATTTAGTGAAACTAAACTTCTAATTGCTGTTGTTTATAGGTCCCCTAACTCCGACTTCAGAGCATTTTTGCGTAAGCTAGAGAGGGTTCTTGATTCACTTTGTAGGAAGTACCAGAAAGTAGTTCTATGTGGTGACTTCAGTATTAATTTTGTACATGATTGTGCAAGAAAAAGGATGTTGGTAGATCTCCTAAATTCATATGATCTGATGCAAACTGTGTTTTTTCCAACTAGGGTGCAGGGGAACAATAGCACAGTCATAGACAATATTTTTATTCATTCTTCATTACTAGATGGGCATTCTGTTAGTAAAAGGGTGAATGGCCTTTCAGACCATGATGCACAGATTTTAACACTTAAAGGTTTTTGTACTCTAACCAATGTCGTATTTAATTACAAACTACGCAGGAAAGTTAATCCAACAGCAATAGAGAGTTTTTCAAAACTTGTCAAGGAGCGAGAGTGGCAAGATGTTTATAGTGCCGATAATATAGATGATAAATACAATGCTTTCCATAACACATTGCTCATGCTCTTTGAGAGTTGCTTTCCATTAGAACATTCTAAACGGGGTACTAGCAGTAATGGACAGCCCGGTTGGCTGACTAGTGGGATAAGGATATCATGTAGAAAAAAGCGGGAATTATATCAAAATGTTAGAAGTAGTCACAATCAAGCTACAGTAGCCCATTACAAACTGTATTGTAAGGTGCTTAGGAATGTTATTAGCAAGGCAAAAAGTATGTGGTATGCAAATAGAATAGCTAATTCACAGGATAAAATTAAAGCCATATGGTCAGTTGTGAAGGAAGTGTCTGGTCAGCAGCACAAGGTTGACGATATAAAGTCAGTTTGCAGTAATAATATTTCTGTTACTGATAAATCAGATATATGTACAGTATTTAACAATCATTTTCTGAGCATTGCTGGTGAATTAAATAAAAAGTTAGTATCTACGGGAAATCATATAAATTTCTTAGCAAATGCCTTCCCGTGATTGACGTCTCAAATACTCCTCTGTGATACAGACAAGAGGGAGATTGAGACAATAATCAAATCACTGAAGACTAAGGACTCTCATGGTTATGATGGAGTGTCTAGTAGAATATTAAAGTACTGTGCTGCACATGTTAGCCCCGTATTTAGCCATATTTGTAATTTCTCCTTTAGGAATGGTCAGTTTCCTGAGCGATTAAAGTACTCAGTAGTAAAGCCGCTTTATAAAAAGGGAGAAAGGGATAATGTAGATAATTTTAGACCTATTTCTATGCCATCAGTGTTTGCAAAAGTTATCGAAAAGGCTGTGAATGTAAGGTTAATTGATCATTTTATATCACACGATTTGCTATCAAATGTACAGTTCGGCTTTAGAAGTCATTTGACAACTAAAATGCTATATTCTCTTTTCTCTGTGAGGCACTGGATGGGCTAAACAAAGAGTTTCGAACGCTTGGCGTATTTTTTGGTTTAACAAAGGCATTTGACTGTGTTGATCACACAGTATTGCTCCAGAAGTTGGACCATTACGGAATAAGGGGAGTAGCTCACAATTGGTTCACCTCTTACTCTAGCAACAGGCAGCAAAAGGTTATTATTCACAATGTTGATAACGCCTGTGACGTGGGATCTGAGTGGGGTACTGTCAAGTGGGGGGTGCCCCAGGGATCAGTGTTGGGGCCGCTCCTGTTCCTTATTTATATAAATGATATGCCCTCTAGTATAGTGGGTAACTCTAAAGTATTTCTGTTTGCTGATGACACTAGCTTGTTAGTAAAGGATGTTGTGTGCAACACTGACTCGGTTTCAAGTAGAGCAGTACATGACCTCAGTTCATGGCTTGTAGAAAATAAACTAACGTTAAATCACAGTAAGACTCAGTTTTTACAGTTCGTAACACACAATTCAATAAAACCTGACGTTTTAATCTCACAGAACGGGCATATGATTAGTGAAACTGAACAGTTCAAATTCCTAGGTGTTCAGATAGATAGTAAGCTGTCGTGGAAAGCCCACGTTCAGGATCTTGTTCGAAGTCTTAATACTGCCATTTTCACTATTCAAACGGTATCGATAGTGAGTGATATTTCGACACGTAAATTAGTCTACTTTGCTTATTTTCATTCACTTATGTCGTATGGTATTATGTTTTGGGGTAACTCTTCCCATTCTAGAAGGATATTTTTGGCTCAGAAATGGGCGGTTCGGGCAATAAGTGGTGTGAGTTCACGAACCTCTTGTCGACCTCTTTTCACGAGCCTGGGTATTTTGACATTGGCCTCTCAATATGTATATTGATTATTGTCGTTTCTTGTTACCAATATTAGTTGATTTCCAACAATAAGCAGCTTTCACTCGGTTAATACTCGGCAGAAATCAAACCTCCATTTAGATCGGACTTCCTTAACTCTTGTGCAGTATACTGCTGCATCCATTTTCAATAAGCTGCCACTAGAATTCAAAAATCTTAGCAGTAATCCACGCGCTTTCAAATCGAAACTGAAGAGTTTCCTCATGGGTCACTCCTTCTATTCTGTCGAGGAGTTCCTTGAAAAATTAAGCTGATTCTCATTGTATTGCTGATAGCGTTTGCTTAAATTTATGGACTGATTTTCTTTCAGGTTCATGAACATTTATTTTTATCTCTTATTACTTTTTATGTTGTAAGTTCATGTACTGACACGTTCCATGACCGTGGAGATTTGCTCCTCAACTTGGTCCTACGGAACTTGACATTTAAATAAATAAATAAATAAAGTTAAGTAGTGTGTAAGCTTAGGGACTGATGACATCAGCAGTTAAGTCACGTAAGATTTCACACACACTAGAACATTTTTTTTGTCCATTCTGCAGATTTGCAGGAAGACTTGGCAGGAATGTAGCCACTGTACATAAGTGCTGGCAGCGGTGGTCACGAGAATGTACAGTCGCAAGAAGACCCAGCTCCGGACGGCCACGTGGCACTACCGAGAGGCTTCCCTCTCATGTATGTGTATGGCTGTGGAGCGTCTTACTGCACCTGCAGAAACTTTTTGAGCAGCAGTTGGCACCACAGTGTCACAACGAACTGTTACAAATCGGTTACTTCAAGGACAGCTCCGAGCCAGACGCCCTGCAGCGCGCATCCCACTGACCCCAAACCACTGCCATTCGTGACTTCAGTGGTGTCAAGCGAGAGCTCATTGGAGGGCAGAGAAGAGGTTTGCTGTGTCTTCTCATGAAATCTGGTTCTGTCTCGGCACCAGTCATTGCCGTGCGTTGGTTAAAAATATGGTTCTGAGCACTATGGGACTTAACTGCTGAGGTCATCAGTCCCCTAGAACTTAGAACTACTTAAACCTAACTAACCTAAGGACATCACACACATCCATTCACGCGGTCGCGCGGTTCCAGACTGCAGCGCCTAGAGCCGCTCGGCCACTACGGTCGTCTGCGTTGGTTAGAAGAAGGCCAGCTAAGGGCCTGCAACAAACCTATCTGCCTCCTACACACAGTGCACCAACTCATGGAGGTATGGCCCGTGGTGTGATTTCGTATGACAGCAGGAGCATTCTACATCTACATCTACATCTACATCCATACTCCGCAAGCCACCTGACGGTGTGTGGCGGAGGGTACCTTCAGTACCTCTATCGGTTCTCCCTTCTATTCCAGTCTCGTATTGTTCGTGGAAAGAAGGATTGTCGGTATGCCTCTGTGTGGGCTCTAATCTCTCTGGTTTTATCCTCATGGTCTCTTCGCGAGATATACTTAGGAGGGAGCAATATACTGCTTGACTCTTCCGTGAAGGTATGTTCTCGAAACTTTGACAAAAGCTCCTACCGAGCTACTGAGCGTCTCTCCTGCAGAGTCTTCCACTGGAGTTTATCTATCATCTCCGTAACGCTTTCGCGATTACTAAATGATCCTGGAACGAAGCGCGCTGCTCTCCGTTGGATCTTCTCTATGTCTTTTATCAACCCTATCTGGTACGGATCCCACACTGCTGAGCAGTATTCAAGCAGTGGGCGAACAAGCGTACTGTAACCTACTTCCTTTGTTTTCGGATTGCATTTCCTTAGGATTCTTCCAATGAATCTCAGTCTGGCATCTGCTTTACCGACGATCAACATTATAAGATCATTCTATTTTAAATCACTCCTAATGCGTACTCCCAGATAATTTATGGTATTAACTGCTTCCAGTTGCTGACCTGCTATTTTGTAGCTAAATGATAAAGGATCTATCTTTCTGTGTATTCGCAGCACATTACACTTGTCTACATTGAGATTCAATTGCCATTCCCTGCACCATGCGTCAGTTCGCTGCAGATCCTCCTGCATTTCAGTACAATTTTCCATTGTTACAACCTCTCGATACATCACAGCATCATCTGCAAAAAGCCTCAGTGAACTTCCGATGTCATCCACCAGGTCATTTATGTATATTGTGAATAGCAACAGTCCTATGACACTCCCCTGCGGCACACCTGAAATCACTCTTACTTCGGAGGACTTCTCTCCATTGAGAATGACATGCTGCGTCCTGTTATCTAGGAACTCCTCAATCCAATCACACAATTGCTCTGATAGTCCATATGCTCTTACTTTGTTCATTAAACGACTGTGGGGAACTGTATCGAACGCCTTGCGGAAGTCAAGAAACACGGCATCTACCTGTGAACCCGTGTCTATGGCCCTCTGAGTCTCGTGGACGAATAGCGCGAGCTGGGTTTCACATGACCGTCTTTTTCGAAAGCCATGCTGATCCCTACAGAGTAGATTTCTAGTCTCCAGAAAAGTCATTATACTGCAACACAATACGTGTTCCAAAATTCTACAACTGATCGACGTTAGAGATATAGATCTATAGTTCTGCACATCTGTTCGCCGTCCCTTCTTGAAAACGGGGATGACCTGTGCCCTTTTCCAATCCTTTGGAACGCTACGCTCTTCTAGAGACCTACGGTACACCGCTGCAAGAAGGGGGGCAAGTGGTTATCCCGCGCACCATGACTGAGTATTTGTTCGCCAGTCTTGTGATTCTACCCGATGTGCTGCCATTCATGAACAGCACCCAAGGGGCGTCTTCCGAATGGGATAAAGCTCGCCCACATACCACTGCTGTAATCCAACATCCTCTAAGAGTGTCGAAGTGTTGCCTTAGTCCACACAGTCAACAGATCTGTCTCCAGTCGAGACATATGGGACATCATCGATAGACAACTTTAGCATCATCCACAAACAGCATTAACCGTCCTTTTATTGACCTATCAAGTGCAACAGGCATAGAGCTCCATCCCACAAACTGACATCTGGTATCTGCACGACACAACGCATGCACTTTTGCTTGCTTGCATTCGACATTCTGTTGGTTGCACTGGTTATTAATGTACCATCATCTCACGTCTGCAACGGCTTATCTCGCGCTCACATTAGCCTGTGATCTTATAATGTTCATCAGTTAAATC
Source organism: Schistocerca cancellata (assembly GCF_023864275.1). Lineage (NCBI taxonomy): Eukaryota > Metazoa > Arthropoda > Insecta > Orthoptera > Acrididae > Schistocerca > Schistocerca cancellata. The sequence goes on from NC_064626.1 coordinate 934,805,239, forward strand.
TTGTATGTTAACTAGACGAATATATTTCCGAAATTTCATTACTTTACGTTAATTATTTTTGATGTTGCGATACTTTTTCCGTCAATACACAAATAAGTATGACGTGAATGGTCGTAGGTTTCTGTGATCGAAGAGGGAGGGTAACCAACAGACACTCCGGAAAAGTCGCCGTACTAGACCCGAGAAATTGCTTAGAAAATCCAAAGGCCAGCAGATGGCAGACCGTACGATTGTTGTTTATCCCACTACGAACTGATCCTGTAGAGACCTTTTAGGTAGAATTAGGCAAATAGCAGCACCCACAGATGCGTACGAGCATTCACACCTCCCACCGCCCCCCCGCCCCCTCCACCACTCCACGCCCTCCAGCGCCATCGGTGACTGGTGCGAGAAAAAAAGTACAGTTTAGCAAAAAATACTCTCTGACAAGCAATACACTTCATATTCATTGACAAAGTGCACATGCAGAAGTAGTCGTAGATGCACTTTCAGTTCCTCTTACGTTTGGCTCGGGCCAAGAGATCTGCCGTTATCAAAAAAGCTGTTATAATTTGTGGGTTACATTCACCAATAGTGATCCGTAGTTCACATTCAGTGGACGGCGCCACTGATAGTAGAGCTGCAAGCACTGCACAGTAAGCCGGCGGGTGTGGCCGTGCGGTTCTAGGCGCTTCAGTCTGGAACCGCGTGACCGCTATGGTCGCAGGTTCGAATCCTGCCTCGGGCATGGATATGTGTGATGTCCTTAGGTTAGTTAGGTTTAATTAGTTCTACGTTCGAGGGGACTGATGACCTCAGAAGTTAAGTCCCATAGTGCCCAGAACCATTTGAACCATTTTTTGAAAAATCGGTGCTGGAAGTTGATCATGAATCGTTGATCAGTGCGGTTAGGCAATTCTCGTTGGTTTTCCAGAAACAACTGCAATTCTGAAACATAAAGAAATTCCAGTCTCTCCCGTGCCTGCCTGTAAAAAGGAATCGCGCTGTTGGTGGTCTATAGTCTCTTGTCTCTTGTGACAAATTCGCAGCAGTCTTAATAGGAATTGTTTTCATAAAACGGGGCTTAAAATTTTAATTCTTTATTAATCAAAGTACTCTGAGAAATTAATTTACCTACCTTTTTATTATTCCCTGTTGATGTACTTACCTTATTAATAATTCTATTCGTACTAATTTCGATACAAAAAATGTACAAAAAAAACTACAGAACTCATTTGGGAATCGAATACAACTTCTCCGCGGTCCAGTCAAACGCATTCGTCGCTATGCCAGCTGTGCTTTCATTTATCAGGGTGTACCTTATTGATAAAGTTTATTTCCTCGATTTGAAGGAAAATATACGTTTCCGAACCCCATATGTAATGAAAAAAAATGCTGAATTTTCAAGTATCTGTTGATCCCGTCAGATTTTAGTCGATTGTGCGTCATGGAATTTAGGCCCGGTTTTCTCAAAAACGGAGGGGTATTGAGCCATGAAGTCTTACCTTCTTGATTGCTCTAAGGCGACCTGCCAAATATGACCTGAGTCGGTTGGCCCTGTCCGAGGCTTTACCTTCTGAATGAAGTAAAACTCCGTTTCCGCATGATACCGCGCAGAGGCGTGACGACACATGTTTTGAACACTCGAGAACAGTTGGTCGTTCTCAGCTGCTGTCGTCCACAAAGTCAGCCGATGGAGAGAGAATGGTGCACATGTTCTTTAGCATCGGAATCCAAATACAATTCACTTTCACAACCTCCTACTTATAATTGTCGGGATGTTTAGTAACTTGTACTGTCTCTGTATAGCCTCTCCTTCCTCCTTCCGATTAAAATTATTGGGCTGTTTAGCAATACCTACGGTCTCTATGTATAAGCTTTCCATAGTATCCGATTGTGGCTGCCAGATGGAAAGCGGTGGTGCAGTTGTTAGCTCAGTGGACTCTAACTCAGTAGGACGGTGGTTCAGATCCGAGTACAATCAATATAATTCCCTCTTCCCCCCGTGAACCATGGACCTCGCCGTTGGTGGGAAGGCTTGTGTGCCTCAGCGTTGCAGATAACCGTACCGTAGATGCAACCACAACAGAAGAGTATCTCTTGAGAGGGCAGACAAACGTGTAGTTCCTGGAGTGGGGCAGCAACCTTTTCAGTAGTTGCAGGGGCAACATTCTCGATGACTAACTTATCTGGCCTTGTAACATTAACCAAAACGGCCTTGCTGTGCTGGTACTGCGAACGGCTGAGAGCAAGGGAAAACTAAGGCCGAAATTTTTCCCGAGGGCATGCAGCTTTACTGTATTGTTAAATGATGATGGCGTCCGCTTGGGTAAAATATTCCGGAGGCAAAATAGTCCCCCATTCGGATCTCCGGGAGGGGACTACTCAGGAGGACATCGTTATCAGGAGAAAGAAAAGTAGCGTTCTAAGGATCGGAGCGTGGAAGGTCAGATCGCTTAATCGGGCAGGTAGGTTAGAAAATTTAAAAAGGGAAATGGACAAGCTAAGGTTAGATATATTGGGAATTAGCGAAGTTCGTTTGCAGGAGGAACAAGACTTATGGCCAGGTGAATACAGGGTTATAGATACAAATTCAAATGAGGGTAATGCAGCAGTAGGTTTAATAATGAAAAAAAAAGACAGGAGCGCGGATAAGCTACTACGAACAGCATATTGAACGTATTATTGCAGCCAAGAAAGACACGAAGCCCACACCTACCACAGTAGTACAGACAGATTTATATGCTAACTAGCTCCTCAGATGATGAATATATTGAAGAAATGTATGATGCAACAAAAGAAATTATTCAGACAGTTAAGGGAGATGAAAATTTAATAGCATGGGGGACTTGAATTCGACAGTATGAAAAGGAAGAGAAGGAAATATAATTGGTGAATACGGAATTGGGGCAAGGAATGAAAGAGAAAGCCGTCTGGTAGAATTGTGCACAGAACATAAATGAATCATACCTAACACTTGGTTTAAGAATCATGAAAGTAAGTTTGTAGCCTCCCCGTTTCAATAAAAAAAAATATAAAATAAAGATGTGTAACCTTCCGAACAGAAAATAAAAGATAAAATTAATCAAATCTGGGTAATTAAATTCTGACGTATGAAAACTGACAAATCTCAACTCATGCGAAACTGACAAATTCTGACGCAAGCAGCGCTACGCCACGGCACTGTGAAACCAATCTGAACCTTATTGATTGACGACTACATGGCGTTTTGTGTGCACCACGACCAAAATAGTGGACAGAATTTATGTGCACAGCTTAGTGCAATGCTGGCCCATCCACCAACACTGGATAACGCCCAGCTGAGATCCGAACTACGAGAAAAACCGACTTTACCCAGTGACACAGCTGCGCAGCCAGTCGTCCGGTCACCAAAGAACACATGACTATGATCTGACAAAAATTTTGGAATATTTTAATCTAGATAAACGACTGGATCGGGACTGGCAATGACCAAACGGGATATTTCACTTCCATAGTTAACTGGCAAAAACAATTATATTCTGAAAATTTTTACGTTATTGATAAAGATTCGTAATCCATCACACGGAAAAACCGAACACATTACAAATCTGGGCCAACTGGTATTGACGAATCACAAAAGAAAAGATTGAAACAAATTCATATCAAAATCCAGACAAGCGACCCACCACGCGCATGCCAATAAAAGTAAAAGGCCTGGAGACACTGGAAGATTTCAGATAGATTACATAATGGTAAGACAGAGATTTAGGAACCAGGTTTTAAATTGTAAGACATTTCCAGGGGGAGATGTGGACTCTGACTATTATTTATTGATTATGAACTGTAGATTAAAACTGAAGAAACTGCAAAAAGGCGGAAATTTAAGGAGATGAGACCCGGATAAACTGAAAGAACCAGTGGTTGTAGAGAGTTTGAGAGGGAGCATAAGGGAACGATTGACAAGAATTGGGGAAAGAAATACAGTAGTAGAAGAATGGGTAACTTTGAGAGATGAAACAGTGAAGGCAGCAGAGGATCAAGTAGGTAAAAAGACGAGGGCTAGTAGAAATCCTTGGGTAACAGAAGAGATATTGAATTTAATTGATGAAAGAAGAAAATATAAAAATGCAGTAAATGAAGCAAGCAAAAAGGAATACAAATGTCTCAAAAATGAGATCGACAGGAAGTGCAAAATCGCTAAGCACGGATGGCTAGAGGACAAATGTAAGGGTGTAGAGGCCTATATCACTAGGGGTAAGACAGATACTGCCTACAGGAAGATTAAAGATACCTTTAGAGATAAGAGAACCACATGTATGAATATCAAGAGCTCAGATGGAAACCCAGTTCTAAGCAAAGAAGGGAAAGCAGAAAGGCGGAAGAAGTACGTAGAGTGTCTATACAAGGGCGATGTACTTGAGGGCAATGTTATGGAAATGGAAGAGGACGTAGATGAAGATGAAATGCGTGAAGAATTTGATAGAGCACTGAAAGACATAAGTCGAAACACGGCTCCGCGAGTTCCATTAGAACTACTGATAGCCTTGGGAGAGCCAGTCATGACAAAATTCTACCATCTGGTGAGCAGGATGTATGAGACAGGTGAAATACCCACAGACTTCAAGAAGAATGTAATTATTCCAATCCCAAAGAAAGCAGGTGCTGACAGGTGTGAAAATTACCGAACTATCAGTTTAACAAGTCACAAACTGCAAAATACTAACATGAATTTCTTACAGACGAGTGGAAAAACTCGTAGAAGCCGACCTCGGGGAAGATCAGTTTGGATTCCGTAGAAATGTCGGAACACGCGAAGCAATACTGACCCTACGTCCTATCTTAGAAGATAGATTAAGGAATGGCAAACCAACGTTCTAACATTTATATACTTACAGTAAACTTTCGACAATATTGATTGGAATACTCTTTTTCAAATTCTGAAGGTGGCAGGGATCAAATACAGGGAGCGAAAGGCTACTTACAATTTGTACAGATACCAGACGGCAGTTATAAGAGTCGAGGGGCATGAAAGGGAAACAGTAGATGGGAAGGGAGTGAGACAGGGTTGTAGCCTATCCCTAGTGTTATCCAGTCTGTATATTGAGCAAGCAGTAAAGAAAACAAAAGAAAATTAAGAGTAGGTATTAAAGTCCATGGAGAAGAAATAAAAACTCTGAGGATTGCCGGTGACATTGTAATTCTGGCAGAGACAGCAAAGGACCTGGAAGAGCATTTGAACGGAATGAACAGTGTCTTGAAAGTATAACCCTACCACTACTATTGTAATTTAGGATGCTTTTAGCTAAATAACAGAAAGACTGTCTATGTTGCCACGTATAACCCTCTTACTAAATTTTAGTTTAATAGTCAAATGAATTGTACTATTGGAGGATAGTTCTGTTAATAGGAAAAGCTAGTCAGTAGAGTTACCCTTTTTACAGGTTTTGACCGTGAGTTGCGCCTGATGGAAAAGTAAATCAGACTATTCTTTTCTTTTCCTAAGATCTTACTCAGCGGTTAGATAGAAACGCAGTATAAATAATATTATACTGAAGCTAGGACAACTCAGTTCCAAGTTCATTTAGTTGTTTAAAACATGTACTAATGGTCGCCAGCCTATCCAGGCAATGAAACAGCGAAATACTGGAAAAGCATAAGTATGAATTTTTCCCACTTCTTCGCTTCCGTTTAATTTGGTTCAAGTAAATATTACGCTGCTTAAACAATGTTTTAAAAAAGAAAAATCCCAGTAGGTAATTCAAGGAAGCTAAAAAAATTCGACCAGGGCGGACCTTTAGAAGAGCACTTTCCATAATCAACGACCTTAAATACTAAAATACTTAGATACTAAATCACACACTTTTTATACTGAAAATTTGTTCCCGGAATTTAGTTTCAAAAGCTATGACTCTTTCAACTAATTCTGTATGGTCATTTAACGGATTGTAGTAACTTGACTTCACTCTGAATTTTTCGTAAGCAGGCTTGTACTATAACACTTTGCAATAGTTCAGAAAACACAAAAACAATTTAAATGGTGCCTCTTTATATTAACTTGGCACTTCATAAGTCTGTAAAATAGGATACTCGGATTAATCAAACAGCAGGAAGGAACCCTATGTAGGTGTATGATTTGGACGAAATAACAGAGTGAACCAGTTTCTTTAAAGTTCCAGAATATTATTAAAAATCAGTTTAAATTAATGGTTCACGCTGTACAAAAGCAACATACAAATAAATCTTATCTGGTGGCTGTAGGCTTGGGTGTGGCGAACAATTATAGTGGCTACATTCCCATAGTACGGCCTGCAAGTATCTTGCTGTATGGACACAACTTCTCTTCTTGGCGTCCTTCTATTTTACAAAGAGTAGCCCGACAGCTCGCAGCTATGTCGTAAGCCGTTTGCAATCTTCATCCGAGGTATTTCTGCTCAAATTTGCAGGCAAATCTTCTCCTGCTCCACAAAGGTGTTGCCTCAATCACTGCTGCATACAGACTGTGTGACTTATTTCCCGCACTTGCTCTACGTAGCGCGCCAATTCGCCCTTGCACCTTTTCCTCTCCCCACAGCCACTTTCGTTTCCAACAAATGCACACTAGTCTTTACATAACACCTATTTCTAACATTGTCCCTAAGCGTGACCATTTATTAAATTGTCAAAATTACGCTAACATGAATAATTAATACATACAAATATTTTTAAATACAAAATGTCATCAGAAAATTATTTAACGTAATAAACAATTTACATAGTATATTACACACATTACTTACATACAATGCAAAGAACTTCAAATTACAGTATAGCACACCTTATTTACATATACAGAAAATATAATACCAATCTGCGAAAATCTTAAAGCAAATAATTATAAGAAAATTCAACTAAACCATAAACAAATACTGTTATAGAAAGAAGATATAAGATGAACATCAACAAAACAAAAAAGAGGATAGTGGGATGTAGACGAATTAAGTCGGGTGATGTTGAGGGTATTAGATTAGGAAATGGGACACTTAAAGTACGCTCCTGGAAATGGAAAAAAGAACACATTGACACCGGTGTGTCAGACCCACCATACTTGCTCCGGACACTGCGAGAGGGCTGTACAAGCAATGATCACACGCACGGCACAGCGGACACACCAGCACGGCACAGCGGACACACCAGGAACCGCGGTGTTGGCCGTCGAATGGCGCTAGCTGCGCAGCATTTGTGCACCGCCGCCGTCAGTGTCAGCCAGTTTGCCGTGGCATACGGAGCTCCATCGCAGTCTTTAACACTGGTAGCATGCCGCGACAGCGTGGACGTGAACCGTATGTGCAGTTGACGGACTTTGAGCGAGGGCGTATAGTGGGCATGCGGGAGGCCGGGTGGACGTACCGCCGAATTGCTCAACACGTGGGGCGTGAGGTCTCCACAGTACATCGATGTTGTCGCCAGTGGTCGGCGGAAGGTGCACGTGCCCGTCGACCTGGGACCGGACCGCAGCGACGCACGGATGCACGCCAAGACCGTAGGATCCTACGCAGTGCCGTAGGGGACCGCACCGCCACTTCCCAGCAAATTAGGGACACTGTTGCTCCTGGGGTATCGGCGAGGACCATTCGCAACCGTCTCCATGAAGCTGGGCTACGCTCCCGCACACTGTCTTCCGCTCACGCCCCTACATCGTGCAGCCCGCCTCCAGTGGTGTCGCGACAGGCGTGAATGGAGGGACGAATGGAGACGTGTCGTCTTCAGCGATGAGAGTCGCTTCTGCCTTGGTGCCAATGATGGTCGTATGCGTGTTTGGCGCCGTGCAGGTGAGCGCCACAATCAGGACTGCATACGACCGAGGCACACAGGGCCAACACCCGGCATCATGGTGTGGGGAGCGATCTCCTACACTGGCCGTACACCACTGGTGATCGTCGAGGGGACACTGAATAGTGCACGGTACATCCAAACCGTCATCGAACCCATCGTTCTACCATTCCTAGACCGGCAAGGGTACCACCCAACGTGTTCTAGAAGGTGTAAGTCAACTACTCTGGCCAGCAAGATCTCCGGATCTGTCCCCCATTGAGCATGTTTGGGACTGGATGAAGCGTCGTCTCACGCGGTCTGCACGTCCAGCACGAACGCTGGTCCAACTGAGGCGCCAGGTGGAAATGGCATGGCAAGCCGTTCCACAGGACTACATCCAGCATCTCTACGATCGTCTCCATGGGAGAATAGCAGCCTGCATTGCTGCGAAAGGTGGATATACACTGTACTAGTGCCGACATTGTGCATGCTCTGTTGCCTGTGTCTATGTGCCTGTGGTTCTGTCAGTGTGATCATGTGATGTATCTGACCCCAGGAATGTGTCAATAAAGTTTCCCCTTCCTGGGACAATGAATTCACGGTGTTCTTATTTCAATTTCCAGGAGTTTAGTAAAGGAGTTTTGCTATTTGGGGAGCAAAATAACTGATGATGGTCGAAGTAGAGAGGATATAAAATGTAGACTGGCAATGGCAAGGAAAGCGTTTCTGAAGAAGAGAAATTTGTTAACATCGAGTATAGATTTAATTGTCAGGAAGTCATTTCTGAAAGTATTTGTATGGAGTGTAGCCATGTATGGAAGTGAAACATGGACGGTAAATAGTTTGGACAAGAAGAGAATATAAGCTTTCGGAATGTGGTGCTACAGAAGAATGCTGAAGATTAGATGGGTAGATCACGTAACTAACGAGGAGGTACTGAATAGAACTGGGGAGGAGAGGAATTTGTGACACAACTTGACTAGAAGAAGGGACCGGTTGGTAGAACATGTCCCAATATCGTAGTGACTAGTCAATCCACTACAATGGTGATCCTCCAGTCAAATGTTTGAGGGCAGACATGTAATTCGAGTAAAAGATAATTAAAAACAGAAGATCATGAATGTCACAGTAATATTGTACGATACTTTGCAGATTTATATTTTACACAACTGGTTCATTCAGAGATGCTTAGCTTCCTGCAGAATGGTGGTCCTTAATGAAATAAAATATGAGTTCATCTAGCAAAAACAACCCATTTTGAACTGAACTACCAGCACACGAGTGACGATAGTCTCCATTTAATACGCTCCAATCAAAAAATGGTTCAAATGGCTCTGAGCACTATGGGAGGTCATCAGTCCCCTAGAACTTAGAACTACTTAAACCTAACTAACCTAAGGACATCACACACATCCATGCCCGAGGCAGGATTCGAACCTGCGACCGTAGTGGTCGCGTGGTTCCAGACTGAAGCGCCTAGAACCGCTCGGCCACTGTGGCCGGCCGCTCCGATCACTAGGTGCGTTTATACACCAGTTCTTTTAAGTCCACGGTCAGATGCGTAAACTAAAGTCCACGTGTAACAAAACTCAGTCCCATGCTCCGACAAGGCGACAACCAGAACTGTCTATGTTCAGAATCTGTCACTTGGCTGTACTCCCGATGGCGAAATATCCAAGTGTCCGAGGTCGTAACCGAACATCCACTCCTACATCAGAAAAACCATAATCAGCCCTCTCTCTCCGAAGGCCGTAACACAACCCTTCACGCATTTTTCAGCAGCTCCCAAGAGCACATATTCTACCTACACCTTCACCCCCACGTCACCAAACTTTAGCCAAGGGGTCTCAAGTACCTACCACATAACGCACTTCTTACAAACCTTAAACACTTGGTGTGCAATTGAAATGGAATGAAAATGAATTGGAAATGTAAATTGAATGTAATTGAACCACCATTTCTACACTATTAACTGTACATTTAATTTACATAAGTTGCGGGAAACATTATTTGATACCATGTCTACCGACACTGGCTACTATTTCTTTGCACATAGACGTATGAGTTTCTTAGACAAGGATATGCGTTTATCGCACTTTCTGTCATATATCGTCGACAAAGTCATATGTCAAGTTGTTATGCTATTATTTACGTACCGCTTGATTTATAAGCTTATGTGCGGAGTACTTTCTGGTATGTCACACTTAACATAAACACTTATCCTCGCAGCATATTTCGTAATAGTGTAATTTGCGTTGTTATTTATGATAATGACTACTGTGCAATTCCGTTATCTGATATCATGTCTATCTTGTAAGACAGTCTTGTTTACAGTGTAGAGTGTAGTTACGCTTGTAATTACAGCTGATGCTTGTGTAGAGAGGGTTCCTTTCTTGGACTGACATATAACCCTTAAGCTAACCGCAACGATACTTCTCGTCTCATTCTTAGAGTTCGCTCTGTTCAGAGCCTTGTTGTTTCCAAAAACATCTACGGACATCTGTAGCTGCTAGCGACCCTCTCGGCGTTTACCTGTTGGTGCTTACCACTTAGGATTATGGGCTCCCTCCTTGCTAATCCCTCTTCTGCTCTTTTCATAGCGACCTCGCCGGAACCCATTACTGTTTGCCCAGCCTCCGTTCTTAAACACAAAGCACAATGAGTAGTTTTCTGCAGTGATTCCGTGTTGGACGCATTTCCCGAAAGGGAACCATCTCTGGCGTTCTTTAGCAGCTTAAACTAATGGTTACGCTCCTTCGCCGCTGTAAGCTTTCCACAACACTCGTTACGGACCGTGTATTACTGTTTACGCTTCTGGGCCTTACCGCAGCGGTAGAATTTTTCCTGATTTCCCCAGCTTTAACAAATAACTCTTAAGGTAGCCCGAGGCTTTGTCTCCAACTTTCTCAAGTTACAGTTGCAAGCTTTGTTCCAGGCGACAAACCCTTACTTTAAGACTGACATTTTCCAACTGAGTCTAAAAAACACGAAGATAGTGAATTTGCGTATACATCATTCGCATTCCCAACAAGTGCCCTGTTTTGTTCATCGCAGCTAGATCAGCAACTGGACTTCACAAATCAATAAACGGGAACTTGTACACGGAACTATGAGTGTCCAGTCGCAGTGCTGTTTACACTGAGGTGAAAAAAGTCGTGGGATAGCGTTGTGCAAATATACACAACGCTTAAAAGAGCAGTGAATTGGCGGAGGCGTCATTTGTACTGACGTGATTCACGTGAACGGGTTATCGACCTGATTATGACCGCACTAAAGGAATTAACAGACTTTGGACGCGGAATGGTAGTTGTAACTAGACGCATGTGACATTCCATTTAGGAAATTTAGGGAATTCAATATTCCGAGATCTAAAGTCTCAAGAGTGAGCCGAGAATACATTTCTGGCATTACGTCTCTCCACGGACAACGCAGTGGCCGACGGTCTTCGCTTAACGATCGAGAGCAGCGGCGTTTGCGTAGAGTTGTGAGTGCTAACGGACAAGCAACATTGCGTGAAATAACGGCAGAAATCAATGTGGGACGTACAGCGAACGTATCCGTTAGGACGGTGCGGCGAAATTTTGCGTTAATGGCCTATGGCAGCAGATGACCGAAGAGAGTACCTTTGTTAACAGCACCACATCACCTGCGTGCCTCTTCTAGGCTCGTGACCATATCGGTTGGACCTTCGCCTGATCAGGTAAGTCCCAATTTCGGAGCTGATGGTTGGGTTCGCGTGTGGTGCACACCTCACTAAGTCATGGACCCAAGTTGTCAAAAATGCACTGTGCAAGCTGTTGGTGGCTCCATAATGGTGTGGGCTGGGTGTTTACGTGGAATGGACTGGGTCCAACTAAACTGATCATCGACTGGAAATTGTTATTTCAAGTACCTAAAGACCATTTGCAGCCATTCATTGGACTTAATGTCCTCCAACAGCGATGGAATTTTTATGGGTGAGAGTGGGCGGTGTCACTGGGTCACAACTATTCGCGAATGGTTTGAAGAACATTGCGGACGATTCGAGTGAATGATTTGGCTACACAGGTTGCCCGACATGAATCCCATAGAACATTTATGGGACATAATCGACAGGTCAGTTCGTGCGTAAAATCCTGCACCGGCAACGCTTATGGAAGGTTGTAGAGGCACCAAGGGTCAATATTTCTACAGGGGACTTCCAGCGACTTGTTGAGCCCATGCAACGTCGAGATGCTGCACTACGCTGGGTAAAAGTTGGTTTCGACACAGTATTGGGAGGTACCATATAACTTGTCTCGTCATTGTAATTGTTAATTGTAACAGATGTCCATTTTTATGAAGTGCTGCGTTAGCTATACAACTGCGAAACCGATTAATAAATAAATATTGAAATACCTACTTCTATAGTTAAGAAGCCAATTTTCGGTATGCGGCAGAGGACTTCTGGCACCCGGTGTGGGCGAGCGGTTCTAGGCGCTTCAGTCTGGAACAGCGCGACCGCTGCGGTCGCAGGTTCGTATCCTGCCTCGGGCACGGATGTGTGTGATGTCCTTAGGTTGGTTAGGTTTAAGTAGTTCTACGTTCTAGGGAACTGATGACCTCAGATGTTAAGTCCCATAGTGTTCACAGCCATTTGAACCATTTGAACCTCGGGCACCTTCATAGTTTCCTCTCTTTCCTGTTCTAACCGCGCATGGTGGCGCAAGAAGACCAACTTCTGATAAATCTCCATATTGGTTCCGACTTCTCTCGTTTTCCTATCGTGGTCGCTTCAAGAGATGTACGTGGGAGAATATAATATGTTGCCCAACTCTTTTTGGAACGTTCGGCCTCGGAATTGCAACAGCAAAATTCTCAGTGATGCACAACGCCTCTCTTGCAGAGTCTGCCAATGGAGTCTGGCAAGCATCTCGGTGACGCTTTCGCGCTGACTAAACGAACCCATGACGAAACGCGCGGCTCTTCTTTGGAACACCTCAGAATCCTGTATTAAGTCCTAACTGGTAAGGGACCCACACTGACGAAAAATGATCAAGAATCGGTCGAACAAGGATTTCGTAACCTATCTCTTTCATGGAAGAATTCCTTCAATTCAACCGTGGAATTTGTCATCTGTTTTCCTTTGATTGCTTTTATGTGGTCGTTCCACCTGAGATCCCTACGGAGGGTTGCTCCCATGCACTAAATGTTTCTGTTGATTTATAGCCAGTAGTGTAATGTAACAGTAATGGATTCTGCCCACCTATTTATCCGTAAGGCGTTTTGTTTATGTCGAGGGTCAACTGGTAGGTCACGTTCCACGCGTTGATCCTCTGCAGGTCTTCCTTCATTTCCCTACAATATTCTGGAATTGCCGTTCTCTTCTACACAACACAGCGAGCGAGATGAAGCGCTACTTATCACAGTGGACTTCCTTTCGGGAGTACGACGGTTCAAATCCCCCTACGGTCATCCAGATTTAGGTTTTTCGAGATTTTCCTAAATCGCTCGAGACAAATGTCGAGATTGTTCGTTTGAAAAGGGCACGGCCGATCTCCTTCCCCGTCATTTCGTAAATCGAGCTTGTGCTCCGTCCCTAATGACAATATTGTCAGGGGACGTTAAACTGCAATCGTTCTTCCTTCCTTCCTCTTTCCCCCACAACTGCATCAACCTCGAATAGCCTCACGGAATTTCCGGCGTTATCAACGAAATCATTTGTACACTGACGGAAAAAAATAACAACACCTAGAAGAAACTGTGCCACATAAAAGAAAGTTGGTAGGCGTCTTTCCACATGTGAAAGATGACATCTATTCAAATTTCGCGCCAGTCGCATAACAGTAGAGACAGAAGCGACACTATTAGAATGCAAATCAGGTTCGTTTTAAATACACATAGCAACGGTCGTGAGCGTTAGTTACCTTTGAGACTGTGTAGTGTAACGACGCAAGTTTTGTATAAATGATTTTCTTTTGACATATGACCATGTGCAGACTTCGTCACCTACGTCAATTACAACACACTTCAAAATTATTTAAATTCTTTTTAAATTGTCTCTGAATGGTTCTTGAACGAAACTGTAAAACATCATCATTTGAGCCGTATGGGCAGAATTACGTCACTCAGTCCAATTTGTTTGTGCAAACTTTTTTCAATTTAGATGTCGTTTTATTTCTTCTCAGAAATTATATTAATGCAAGTTATCTGATTTAACAAATATTAGAACCACATTGAATAAACTTTCCAGATTCAAACTCACGATGAACGTTGTCACAATTAATAATCTTGTCAAATAAATTAGTAATTCATTAACATAATTCTTCATAAATAAATTCTCGGAACACGTATTCAAACTTTGGTAGCATCCACTAGTTTATTATCTTTCTACATATAGACGTGAACCTGAGCCTTGACAAGACAGGACTGACCATTTACAACATAATTAAACTTTCTATGACATCATTGTTGTAGAAACATTACAAATTCTTATTTTTTCCAGTTTTTAGCAGCACGACGCAACAACTCGGTTTCAGGATCTTCTGTTGCTCTTTGGATGTCGACCCGCGACGTATAGTGGCCAGCAATTTTCTCTCTGGTCCCGGCAGTGAAGATGCTGTCTCCGTTCGTTGCGCCGCCCTCTCCGTACATGAAACATAAAAAAACTTTAGACAATTCACAACTATTACAAATATTACAAAAATACATAAAAAACACTAAATTAACTTATATTCACCTGCAAACTGGGCTGACACTGGTGGATGGGTGACGCTTCAATTTCGCGTCCCACTACAACTGGGCGTGGTGACTTATGTTAGAAAAGAACGCCTTTAAGGCAACAAAGATGCCATTATCAATACCTCACTGAGTTTACGAGGCCATATAATAGCGCTACAGGAAGCTTTATACTCCTTCTGCGATACTGCGAAAGACTTGGCAGAAATATACGCACTGTTCATGACTGCTGACTGCGGTGACCACTAGAATCTACTGTCGCAATAGAATTGGGTTTCCGGATCGCCACGTGAGACTACCAAGAGAGTAGCCTATCGCGTTCGGCGTATGGCTCTAGCACACTGTACATGCAGCACCAGTTTGAGCAGCAGTGACACAATGAACTGTTAGAAATCGGTTACGTCAAGGATGCAAATCGGTTACGTCAGAGACAGCTTCGAGCCAGACATGTAGCGTGCATTCCACTGACCCCCACGGCCATTTGCGACTTTAGTGATGTCAAGCGAGGGCTCACTGGAGGTCAAGGTGGAGGTATGTTGTGTTTTATGATGAAAACTGGTTCTGCCTCGGTGCAAGTGATGGCCGTGTGTTGGTTAGAAGGAGGCCAGTTGAGGACTTGCATCCAACGTTTCTGCGTGCTAGACACACTGGACCTATACGTGGAGTTATGGTATGGATGCGATTTCGGACAGCAGCTGTATGGCAGCAGGAGCACTCTCGTGGTTATCCTCGGTACACTGACTGCAAAATTGTACGTCAGGCTGGCGATTTGACCTGTTTTGCTGCCATTCGTGAACAGAATTCCAAGAGGTGTTTCCCAAGAGGATAGTGCTCGCCTACAAAGCGCTTTGGTAATGCAACATGCTATACAGCGTGCTGACGTTTTGTCTTGGCCTGCTCGATCTGATTGTTTCCTTCAGTGAAGAGCGACGCTTTGGCTTCCATCTGCTGGGAAGTCATCAATCCAGAGAGGAAGCTGGTTTCCTGTTCCTTGCATTTTGTTCACTGGTTAATACTGAGGATCTGTGTGGAATGCCTTCCGGCATCAACCGTGACGCAGTTTTCTGCTAAGCTTTGTACCTGTAGGACGAACAGAGCCAGTTGACTTTCACAAGATCACTTTTTGCGCAATACGTGTTGTTTAATACAAAGTAAGTTTTCAGTCTCGAAAAAGGTGATGATACGCGGGTATAAAACCAACTCCAGTTCTACAACAAATTGGCGCCAGCCACATAAGGCTACAATAATGTGCATATGCGCTACAACTCTTCAAGAGAAGTAACCTTTGCCTTTTTTAATCACCAGAAAACTTGCAACGTTTCGAAGTTCCAGCGACCCACGATGAATTGGTGCAAGATTTGGAACTATTTCCTTCACAAAATCTCTATATAATTGTATGGATATTCATCAGGTCCAGTTTCAGTTTCTCTGTCGAACATCTTCCGTTGATTTTCTATTCCACAATCGCTTGTCAACTTATCGTACGAAGGGCGATCAATAAGCAATGCAACGTAGTTTTTTTCTGAAAGCAGGTTGGTTTTATTCGGGATTCCAATATGCCATATTACTCCCCAGTCTTTTGGCTACAAAATCCTGTTTTTCAACATAATGCGACGGCCTTGCACCAATTTGTTGGGCGGACCAGTATTCCCGCATGGTACAATTCTATTGGTCGACGTCGGACCCAACGTCTTGCTCCAGGGACGTTTTGTGAGTTCCTCTCGGCTGTCAGCACCAGCAACAGAGACGTCTAGTTGTGCAGCGAGGTGCTCTATTTCGATTCGTCGATCAACTCGAATGAGAGTGTCCGCACGTTTCGACACTCAAGGATTCGAAGCTGTGTGCGGCCGGCCGGCACGCGGGAGATGCGACAGGTTTGCGAGATCTTGTTGCGGTGAGGTCAGACGCCTCGCCCAACGAGTCACGGTGCTGCTGTACACTGCCATGTCTCCGTAGACATTCTGTAGGCGTCATTCTGAGCAGTGGTCCTCTTTCGACATCGGTTTGGAACTGAAACTTTAATAATCGAAACCCTGTATATGTCAAGTTTGGTTGAAATCACTTCATTGATCTCAGAAGACGTGTGAAACGCACGTACATACAATGATTTTTAGAAAATATATATTGAAAAGTATTATACCTGAAAAGATAAAACTTACAAACGTTAAGCTTACATTGATAATTTCCGTCGGGTGAAACTTCTGTTTTGCTATGACATCACTACTCAGAGACAGTGGGGGTGTGCTAGACTCCTTTCTTCGCTTCGACTATCAGGAAAACAGTTGTGGCTAACGAATTAATTGGCCCATATGGTCTCGTCGTCTGACCCGACAATTAGAACTAATATAAAGTTACCTGGTTTCGGCGATCTCATTTGCCTGGAAACACAATAACTTACTATCTGATTGGCCGATCTGTATGACTGAGATTTTACTTTCAGCTATAGGGTGTATTCTATAAAATAATAAATTAAAATTCACCAAGTTCCAGCTGAGTAGTTTCCAATTACGACAAAAAATTAAAATTTGTGTAAAATTTCAAGAACTTTCCTAGGGTTCGAAGACTAAAAGCAAAGGTACAATCGAGGCTACCAAAAACGCCTCAGATATGTAGCCAGACAAATTCAGAAGTCATGAACTCTGAGCTACTGTCCGGAACTACCACATCGAGGAATGTAACAAATTCAGAGAGGCACTTACAACAGTGGTTCCCAGCCTGCCGGTCCTGGCTCGCATTCGGGAGGACGACGGTTCAATCCCGTCTCCGGCCATCCTGATTTAGGTTTTCCGTGATTTCCCTAAATCGTTTCAGGCAAATGCCGGGATGGTTCCTTTGAAAGGGCACGGCCGATTTCCTTCCCAATCCTTCCCTACCCCGAGCTTGCGCTCCGTCTCTAATGACCTCGTTGTCGACGGGACGTTAAACACTAACCACCACCCCAGCCTGCCGGTAATACGTAATTTTCTGAGGGGTAAAAGCGAAATGGTTCCAAAAAGGGTTCTGAGGACTATGGGACTTAACTTCTAAGGTCATCAGTCCTCTAGAACTTAGAACTACTTAAACCTAACTAACCTAAGGACATCACACACAGCCATTCCCGAGGCAGGATTCGAACCTGCGACCGTTGCGGTCGCACAGTTCCAGACTGTAGCGCCTAGAACCGCTCGGCCACCCCGGCCAGCCGAAAGGGTTCAGTTGTTTTTCACTCACGAGACTAAGTTTATTTTTAAAAGAGCATTACTATTTCGTACGACTGTAATTCTGATTTGTAACTTGTTAGTTAGTTAAATTTTTTTCCGCATACTAACATTAACGCGAGACACAACGTCTGGAGGTTACAGCTTGTGAAACGAATGTATGACTATAATTTTCTCTTCAGCCCACCCACTACAAACATACTTCGTAGTTTCTACCACGTATCTATGAGAGTAAAGCTGAGACATATACATCACATATGCTTAAGTATCTCATGAAAATGTCTTCTCCGAGTTGTAGTTTGTTGCAGAAATAGACAATAAATTACTTTTTTATTCACGGCCTATGGCTCAAGCAAGTGTCGCTAGGGAGAGGAGTGTCCGGAGTGGGAGCATGTTTTGGGACCAGTGCCCACCCTGACACTGTGGATAGTTAGCTTCCTTCTTTGAGGAGGACTTTTATTGAGTCATTAGTTCTTGGTTTAATAAAACGCCCGCGAACACCAAATATCATCTACCTTTCACATTAAAAACGAAAGTGTTCAAAGTTTCTTTATCAATCTAAAATGTTGATAACAGAGGAGCAAGGTGAGAAAGGGCGGGGGGGGGGGGGGGTGCAGTTAATATCTGATGGCACTCACGGGTAACAGCATCAGAAAGATTGGGAGCCACTGGCTTATAATGTCAACATCAGCCAGGCGACAGAAAAAAATCTGTAATATTGGTACGATGTACCCTCCGCCACGCACTGTACAGTGGCTTCTGCGGTATTTATGTAGATGTCGATTAGAATACGGGAATGCCGGCCACGCAAATACAATCCAACGGATGGCGGAGCGTGTACGGATGTGTATCAGTTCACAGAGGAGTTCAGAGTTCAAATTGAGGTAGATCCCAGTCCGAATCGAAAGTACTCACTTCTCACTGCTTCTTAGGCCTTTAAAACTGTTTTTTGCGAGGGTGCTGACAAGCACTTCAGGACTATTTTTCAAGACCATTTGTTTGGGCGTAGTAGCGATGTACTTGAGCGTTTATAGTCAAAAAATTATTTCCAATCTGTCATAAATAAAGTGGCTATATTCGTTCGAGTTGAATTTCCAGAAAATGACATATCACATATTTTTGGTCAGAGGAATCTTTCTATAGCTCGATGAGAATTGCATCTCGTAATCGGGTAAGGGAGTCAGTCGACCATAATAATCACGTAGAACACTCGCCACTGCTGGTCAGAAAAAAATTGTAAGGTCCCAGAATAAGTTGTTAACGGTAACGATGCCTGAACAGCACGTAGGACGTTTGGTATAAACTAGAAGAGAATAACAGCAGAGTCTTAAATTCCGACTGGGGTATGATCACAAACACGAGCTGGACGCCGATGGTGGCTGTGTACATGATGACAATGATTGAACTATATGAAATAAAACCGTCGCAACATCTGAACGGATTGCGTTAGGACGTTGAGACTGCACGGCTACCGAGCGAGGTAGCGCAGTGGTTAGCACACTGGACTCGCATTCGGGAGGACGACGGTTCAATCCCGCGTCCGGCCATCCTGATTTAGGTTTTCCGTGATTTCCCTAAATCGCTCCAGGCAAATACCGGGATGGTTACTTTGAAAGGGCACGGCCGACTTCCTTCCCTAATCCGATGAGACCGACGACCTCGCTGTTTGGTCTCTTCCCCCAACCAACTGTTCCTACCCAATTGCAGAATCAGAACTGCACGGCTGGTCACGGGAGCATGATGCGAATTAGTATGCACCTTGTTGTTTGATTTAGCGACGAAGCCAACTTCATCAGTAAGCAAAATTGGCGCAATTGGGGGCCTGAGAATCCGCATTTCGCGATCGAGAAGTCTCTTCACCTCCAACGGGTGACTGTGTGATGTGCAATGTCCAGTCGCGGGATAATCGGCGCGATATTCCTTGATGGCAAGGTGACTACCGAACGGTATGAGAAGGTTTTGAAAGATGATTGCATCCCCATTGTCGAAAGTGACCCTGATCTCGACCAAATGTTGTTCCTGCAAGACGGAGCTCGACCCTATTAAAGCAGGAAAGTGTTTGATGTGCTGGGGGAACACTTTGGGGACCGCATTCTGGCTCTGGGGTACACAGAGGCCACTGGTATGGGCCTCGATTGGCCATCATATTCTCCGTATCTGAGCACATGCGACTCCTTTTTGTGGGGCTTTATTAAAGACGAGGTGTACAGCAATAACCCCAAAACCACTGCTGAGCTGAAAACAATCATTCAGGAGGTCATCGGATGTTCCGGCACTTCAGCGGCTCATACAGAATTTCGCTATTCGCCTGAGCCACATCATCATCAGTGATGGCAGGCATATTGAACGTGTCATAACCTAAATCCTAATATCTGTAGTGACGTTTACATGTTGTATAAAACATGTGTATGCCGTAGTTCGTAACTAATTTAAGTTTTTTTTCAGATAGTTCAGTAATTGTGCCCCTTTATGTATTGAGTACATATAGATTACGAACATGTAATGATCTCGTAAAGCTAAGTTTCACATGTGAGTCATGCGTGGTAATCGTATGCTTTAACAGACAACGTGCATAAAGAGCTGTAGTCGCAGCATGCTTCTGCGAAAACTTGGAGAATATCGTGCGTAAATTTCCGGATGATGTTTTTGAAATGCGGTGATATGTGATTGGATAACTCACACGACTGAGCAGATACCATGGACAGGGATTCATGTGAGCTTGTTCTGAATATGTTTTCTAAAAATTAACTTGAGCCTTTCGTTACATAACCGACTTCTGAGGGCAAGGAATTAAATCTCGTAATAACTAGAAGATCCGAACATTTCTATTCAACTGGCGCAGAGGAGGGAATAAAAACTATAAGGCTAATAAAGAACAATGACTACAGACGGCAAAAGGAATGTTATGAAAGTTAGAAAAATATTTTTGCTTAGCAAGTCTGACACGAGATAGATGGCAGAATATCTTGGCACTCGACATAAAAATTCATACCCGAGGACGAAGATTCATAGTATCAATGAAAATCACTCAAAAGAGTTCATTCTTTTTAAACATATAAATGCCGATTAAAGTTGTGGTGTTTGGGAAATACCTGCGTGGCGCAACAACCATGTTAGCAAGTTGCTGCGAATTCAAAAGCATTCCGGCGCAGTTTTAAATGAAGTCGAAGCCTTGTTAAAACAGACGCTGAACAAAGCCATAGATGAAGATGTTTAACGAATTCGAAAGTAGAATTTTTGCGGCCGGTCAGCCGAAACATCCTTAGCAATTCTGATCTTACGTAAAGTGTGTAAAGGGATCAGTATCATCTATGCAGCCACTTAGTGATCGTTCCGGTACCTAAATGGAAATAACAGAGAGAAGGTTGATACGACAATTCACTCCTCCATAGTTGTTTCATTGTAGAAAATTTTAATATTGTTTTTTTTTCAATGATTACACGAACGCCGAAATGCCAAATTTGATGGTCGTTCAAAAGTAAAGCAACGCATTTCTTTTCTCGGCCATATTCGGTTGAAACATGCGGAATTCGTTGCGGGACATCGTGGAATATTCCCGCTTCAGCCCCTATAGTTTCATGAGGTTCCGGTAGGTGGCTTCGCTATACGTAGCCTTCAAAATGACGTCTGTAACGGAGATTCGCTACAAGCAGACAGTTGTCATTAAGTTTTTTGTGGCGGAAAACCAGGGCATCGAAGATAAATCATTGTATTATGTACGTTCTACGTCTCCTCCGAAACCAATAAAGTGATTTCAGCCAAACTTTTTACATGCAGGGTGTCCATGATTACAGTTCCAGTTTCAGAACGCTGTTGAAAGAGAATCACTGCTCAGAATGACGCTTCCAGAACGTCTACGGAGACCTGGCTGTGAACGACAGCTTGTGAGCCATTGGGAGAGGCGTCTGTCATCATAGCAACAAGATCTCTCCAACCTGCAGGACCCCCCGCGTGCCGGCCGACAGCGCACAGCTGTGGATTCTGCAGTTTTGGAACGTGCGGACACTCTCATTAGAGGTGATCGGTGGATCAGCACACAGGTCGTCAATGGTTACAGTTTGTTTCAGAACGCTGTAGAAAGAGGAACACTGCCCAGAATGACATCAGATTTAAACAGCGTATTATTGACGCAGGAGGAAACGTCATGGAACAAAAAACGTTTGTCGTGGGGCTGTATTTCTTCGAGGAGATGGGATCTGCGGGTCCTGTTACCTGTACCGTCATTGGTAATCTCTATGAGAGTCCTTCGCTTATCAACTTCATTCCAACCCTTCAGGAGTTTGGATATGTGGGTAAGATCATATTTATGCAACATCGAGCTCCTCTGCACGTTGCACAGCCCTTGAAGGGGCTGCTGCAGAAGCATTTCGGAAATGTTAGAATTGTCACCCGTCAATTCCCTACAGCCTGGCCGTCCAGATAACCTGATCCTAATCCTTGTGGCTTCTGGCTGTGGGGTTATCTGTAAGATGTTGCGTTCAGCGCTGCAATTAGGAACGTAACTTAATTGAAGGCACACGTTGAGAAACGCCTTTTGAAAGTGACCCACGAGACACTCCGATCTGTTGTGGAACATGCTGTTTCTCGATTTCAGCTTGTGGCAGAAACCGGTGGACAACATTGTGACCATATCTTGCGCCAGTCTGACGACAATTAGAAATCGATGTCATTTTGCTTCTTATCCTGCTTTTGGCTCCAGGAAAATTAAAAATCTATGTCTTTTTGCTGTCCTCAATAGACTTAAAAACCGATTTTTCTCATCCGATCTGGTACGACCCTGCAGTGGTGGATGGGCTTATCTGACTAACAGTGCCACTACTGTCCACTTCCGAGCTCGTGCAGTCATGCACAGTGAACAGTAGGGATGGTGTAATGTGCAACTCAGACCATAGCAGCCGTACTGTGATTAACCTGTCATTTGTAGATGAACCCATTTACGTTAAGAAGCTTACAGCGGTATCTATTGTCAACATTCTCGTTAAATGTTTTCCCATGACGTAGCATGCTGTTCCAGTTTGACGTCACTCTGAGCAGTGGATATCTTTCTACAGCGCTTTAAAACTGCAACTTTGCTCTTGGACATACTGAAAAACACTAATACTGTAATAAACACACAGGGGGTGGGGGTGGGAGTGAAAAGGGCTGAGGCTGAAGCATAACCCAGGAACCAAGCACTAATTTCCACCAGATTTTGTACGTACATGACTCGTTACTTCCATTATTTGTACAAAAACACTGCTAGCTTAATATAACACTAGAGTCGGGATGAGGACGAGAAGGGGTTCCACGTAGAAATGTTCGAATATGACCTGTTATATTTTTTTCCTGTATACTTCATAAGCATGAGGTGCAATGTCTGTTATATGTGTTGTTCAGTGGGTCACCTAGATCGCGAGAATGAGCGCTAGCGAACGAGCATATGGACTATCAGACCAATCGTGTGATTGGATTGAAGAGTTCCTAGATAACAGAACGCAGCATGTCATTCTCAATGGAGAGAAATCTTCCGAAGTAAGAGTGATTTCAGGTGTGTCGCAGGGGAGTGTCGTAGGACCGTTGCTATTCACAATATACATAAATGACCTTGTGGATGACATTGGAAGTTCACTGAGGCCTTTTGCGGATGATGCTGTGGTATATCGAGAGGTTGCAACAATGGAAAATTGTACTGAAATGCAGGAGGATCTGCAGCGAATTGACGCGTGGTGCAAGGAATGGCAATTGAATCTCATTGTAGACAAGTGTAATGTGCTGCGAATACGTAGAAAGAAAGATCCCTTATCATTTAGCTACAAAATAGCAGGTCAGCAACTGGAAGCAGTTAATTCCATAAATTATCTGGGAGTACGCATTAGGAGTGATTTAAAATGGAATGATCATATGAAGTTGATCGTCGGTAAAGCAGATGCCAGACTGAGATTCATTGGAAGAATCCTAAGGAAATGCAATCCGAAAACAAAGGAGGTAAGTTACAGTACGCTTGTTTGCCCACTGCTTGAATACTGCTCAGCAGTGTGGGATCCGTACCAGATAGGGTTGATAGACGAGATAGAGAAGATCCAATGGAGAGCAGCGCGCTTCGTTACAGGATCATTTAGTAATCGCGAAAGCGTTACGGAGATAATAGATAAACTCCAGTGGAAGACTCTGCAGGAGAGACGCTGAGTAGCTCAGTACGGGCTTTTGTTGAAGTTTCGAGAACATACCTTCACCGAGGAGTCAAGCAGCATATTGCTCCCTCCTACGTATGTCTCGCGAAGAGACCATGGGGATAAAATCAGATAGATTAGAGCCCACACAGAGGCACACCGACAATCTTTCTTTCCACGAACAATACGAGACTGGAATAGAAGGGAGAACCGATAGAGGTACCCGAGGTACCCTCCGCCACACACCGTCTGGTGGCTTGCGGAGTATGGATGTAGATGTAGATAACTTAGTCGACGTGTCACAAGACCAAAGACCAAGACACACGACTGATTACTACGGATACGTCTAGCTTCGTCTCTTGGATCGCACTGTGTAAAGCGTCAGAGAATCAGAGTGTTGCCAGCGACAGCGAAGAGTCGCTCTTGTCAGAACACGGCAAACTGAACGGAAATCTATCGTCAGATTCAGTGGAATGGAAAATTGTGAAACAGTAAAAGTAGTTAACAAGAATACACTCTGAATAAGCTAAATTATGTACAAATGAGATGACTAACGGCACTTTTTCCAGTTGGAATGACAAATGGAAAGAAAGACGAAGCGAAGCTAGTTCATCTCACCTAGTTACTTACACTACGAGTACTTCGTTACGGATAGTGCCTCTTATATGAGGCTTACATCTCAAGGGTAGGCACCGCGGCGATAAACGTTTCGAGAGTTATGAGATTTTTCTATTCACGGCGTTAGAAATGAAATGTCTCTGTCTAAATGTCACGATTCCTGCGAAAATAATTGTGGATAAAGTTAGCTACTGCGGCGGCGCGGTTCTTTCCGTCCATTTACGAGGGAACTTGCACCTACCTGTGAACATTGTCTCAGCATATCATCAGTAGGGAAGCCGAGCAAAACCTACTGTACTTCGACGTGAACCAGGCAGCAATTAAAGTCACTAATCTACGTTTCGGGAGAAAGTTTTCACACGCAATGAAAGGTTGGAAATCTTGTCCTTAATTAATATATTCTGAAACTTAGGTGAACAAGTATCACTACCACAGTCACTCACAATCCCTTTCACTCACGTTAGCAAGTTTATGGTGTTGCATTTTCCGAAAACGTAATAGCAACAAAAAATACTGATTGTTTTTGATTGATAATGCTCGCCAAATATTTAGTCTGTCGGTACCAAATACAGTCACAGTTTTTAGCCACCGACCTGCTCAATACGGCACGCGGAATATATGCCTTTTCTCGTCACAAAATTCACTTAAAAATTCCGAAATTTCTACACGCCCATCGGAATAATTATGCCGTCACTATACCACACTTTTGATGTATGAAACACTGCTAGATCGGGCAACTTATCGTTTCCATCGGGACTATTATTACACACGTCCGAACTGTTTCATGGCTAGGCCCCCACTCTAGAATACTCTGTCTTCTCTACCAGCAGAGAAAGGCGCGCGAAGAATATTGCTTTACCATTGGTCAGTTTACTCAACAGCCAATAGCAAAACAACATTCTCCCGCGTCAGTCCGCGCTTTTCATCAATAACCAATGGCAAAATAGTAAACCTAACGACTGCATTTTTTACCAACGTAATTACCTAATATGCTGAAGTTTCGTTTATGCATAAATTTGTTTACTATTGTTATTTATACCTGAATCAACTTTCCCTTTACCATAAACTTACTTCACAAATCTGATGATGATGATGATGTTTGGATTATGGGGCGCTCAACTGCGCTGTTATCAGCGCCCGTACAAATTCCCAACTTTTCTCAGTCCAATTTTGCCACTTGCATGAATGATGATGAAATGATGAGGACAACACAAACACCCAGTCATCTCGAGGCAGGTGAAAATCCATTACCCCGCCGGGAATCGAACCCGGTTCACAAATCTATTCTACAAAAATCCCCTTTGTCGACATCCATACTTCTTCGAAATGTTCCCACACTAGATCCCGCTACATAACTCGTTAAACAATTATCTTCATATTAACCTTAAACCAGACTCACGCATTATTCATACTGCTAAAACACATTTATAACATTTTACATACACAAAAAGACATAATAACACTTTATGAAAATACTAGAACAGTTTATGAAATACATTCTATTACTTTAGTGCACTCTAGTGGGCACAATCGAAACTAAAATCACAGTCCCCCTATCCAGTATTGTCCTCTATCGGCTGATACATAAACTACGTGCGCGTCCATTCTCGCGTCACCATCTGTCTGTGACACATCTTCCACTTAACCGCCTCCAAGGCAGGATCGTTATACGGCGCTACGCCTCACTACCAACTCGCGCCGTACAGAAGAAGCTTTCTGCCCTGGTTGTATAGAATCCTGGGAGCCGCCGTGTTAGTACGCGTGTGTGTGTGTAGGTGACGTGGGCAGAGGGCGCCGGCAGAGGGGCCTGCCGCCGCAGCCCCGCCTGGTCTCCTTGACACGGCGCAGCGCGGGCCGTATCCATGGCAACGGCGCGGCCCGGGGCACTGCCGTCCCGCCGCAGAGCGGCCGGGACGAAGCTCAGTCTGCTGCCTGCTGCCTACTGCTGACTGCCTTGTGGCTCGCTGCTCTTGCGTCAAATACACCCAGGGCGAGCTTATGTAATTCCTGGGAAATACGAAAATTGTCTATTAGCTTTTGTGGGACGTAGTAGCTGGATTTACAAAGGAAGCGTGTGTGGTAGGTATACCAGCAGCAATAACAACGGTGATGTTAACAGCTGCGAAAGCGCCAGTAAAACGGAATTACTGGACACGGTTTTCCGAAATTTCATCACCAAAGAAGATGTAGGAAATGAATTTTATCCGTAATGATGATGATGTTTGGTTTGTGGGGCACTCTGTGCGGTCATCAGCGCACGTACAAAGTCCCAATTTTTTCACATCCAGTTTTTTACACGGTCCAATCTAGCCACTGTCACGAATGATGATGAAGATGATGAAATGGTGAGAACAACAAAAACACCCATTCCCCGGGCAGAGAAAAATCCCCATCCCTGCGGAGAATCGAACCCGGGACCCCGTGATCCAGAGGCAGCAACGCTAGCAACTTTTTTTTTTCTTTATTTTGTCCCGTGTTGCTTGTTGCATTTGGTCATGGCGGGCGTCACATGACATCCGTCTAAGTTGATCGTTGATTCCTTTACTCCGTTTTTTTTACTACAGAGGGCCACCGCCTCTCTGACCGAACACGCTGAGCTACCGTACCGGCAGTGTAGATAAAAACATAACCCATTGAGGAATGAACAATATACATATACTATAATAAGCGGCAACACGGTCGTGGAGATTAGACCACGAGCTGCGGGCAATTTTATCCGTAATGGTTGCAGCTGAACTCAGTGACTGTTCCTTTATAGGGTGTAGGACAATAAATCATACCAGTCACAATAGAAGGTGATTTTATTTCATGTACGGGAGGTTTCGGGCTTCTACCCATCTTCGGGTGGTTTACATTCAGTTACATGTCTCATTGCTCAGTGGAGGTCACTGTTTAAATAAAAAACAAATAACGTGATCATAGCTAAATAGACCAAACTGAAACAGTTGGAATTTGTTGTAAGGTATTATAGTGATTATATACACCTGAAACATCCACGTCTTTTTTACAAAAAATATCTCGATTTGTTACGTATTAACTCTATATTATACATCATGGTAAACATTGGTACTTCCTATCCGTGATACAGTGATGTTAATGAAACTTTCTGGCAGATTGAAACTGTGTGCCGGACCGAGACTCGAACTCGGGACCTTTGCCTTTCGTGGGCAAGTGCTTTACAATCATTTTTTTGTTGTTGTTTTAGTCTCATTTTGTTCGCTTTTGTTCGTTGCATCTGCTCGGGGCGGACGTCGTAAGACATCCGTTTAAGTTCGTTGTGGCGCTGCAGTCCGGAACCGCGGGACTTCTACGGTCGCAGGTTCGAATCCTGCCTGAGGCATGGGTGTGTGTGATGTCCTTAGGTTAGTTAGGTTTAAGTAGTTCTAAGTTCTAGGGGACTTATGACCTAAGATGTTGAGTCCCATAGTGCTCAAAGCCATTTGAACCATTTTTTTAAGTTCGTTCTTGATCCATTACCTCAGTTTTTTTTATTAAAGAGGGCAGCTAACCCTCTGACCGAACACGTTGAGCTACCGTGCCGGCAGGAAGTTTCATATCAGCACATACTCCGCTGCAGAGTGAAAATCTCATTCTAGTGATGTTAATAACTTCAGAAGCACGTGCACTCACAACATCTAACGTGTTTACATAGGAAATTCTCTGTACGTAAGTATTACAACACATGTCACTTAGCATCTTCCAATTGTTTCAGTTAGGTCTATTTAGTTATCGTCACATTATTAATTTTTATTTTGACAGTGATCTTCAACAATGAGCGTTGAAACATGTAACTAAACATAAACCACCTGAAGGTGGTCACAAGAGCGAAAGCAGTCGTGCATCAAATAAAATCATTTCTATTGTGGCTGGTTGTTATTCCACATGCAGATGTAGTAAATGTTCCAGAATTCTAATCAAGAACACCTGCCAACATGAGTAGTTTAGAAGTAGATACCCTCGGTGTAAAGAAACAGCTAACGTAATTAACAAATGCAGGTCTTCCGGTCCAGGTTGTGTATTAGTTTGGCTCCTTTCAGAGCATGGTACTGAAGTAGCTAGCTCCATTTTTAGCAGTCATAGACAACCACTAGTTCGACATAAGATCCATGTCTAAAGACCAGAAGATGGCGCACGTCACACCAAAACACAAGAAAGGAAGCAGGAGTAATTCGCTGAATTATACTGTAGATCCATATCACTGACATCGATTTGCAGTAGGATTGTGAAACATGAACTACCTCGAACAAAACGCTCTATTGGCGCATAACCAGTACCTATTCAGATTCTTATGGAACACAACTGGCCCTCTATTCACACGAAGTAAAGAATGATACTGAAATGGGATCTCAAGTTGATTCCAATTTGTAGACTTCGAGAAGGCTTTCGACACCATTCACCACAAGCGACTTCTAACTAAACTACATGCTGATGAAGTGTCTCAGTTCTGCGACTGGATTCGTGATTTACTGACATAAAGCTCACTCTTCGTATAACTGTTCATCTAGTGAAACAGACGCGATATCTTGGGTTACCGAAGCAACTGTTGTAGTTCCTCTGCTGTTTCCGACCTACGGCCAGGAATTAATAAAGTAAGTTGCACATGTCAAAAAAAAAAAAATTCAAATGGCTCTGAGCACTATGGGACTTAACTGCTGTGGTCATCAGTCCCCTAGAACTTAGAACTACTTAAACCCAACTAACCTAAGGACATCACACACATCCATGCTCGAGGCAGCAATCGAACAATTTCTGTATCCAGAAAGGCCCGTACGGGACCTGCATCACGCGGTGGTGCATTATCCTGCTGAAATGTAGTGTTTCGCAGGGATCGAATGAAGGGTACAGCCACGGGTCGTAACACATCTGAGACGTAGCGTCCACTGTTCAAAGTGCTGTCAATGCGAACAAGAGGTGACCGAGACGTGTAACCAATGGCACCCCATACCATCACGCCGGGAGACACGCAAGTATGGCGATGACGAATACACGGTTCCAATGTGCGTTCACCGCGTTGTCGCCAAACACGGATGCGACCATCATGATGCTGTAAACATAACCTGGATTCATCCGAAAAAATGACGTTTAGCCATTCGTGCATCCAGGTTCGTCGTTGAGTATACCATCGCAAGCGCTCCTGGCTGTGATGCAGGGTAACGGCAGCCATAGTCTCCTAGCTGATAGTCCATGCTGCTGAAAACGTCGTCGAACTGTTCGTTCAGATGATTGTTGTCTTGCAATTGTCCCCATCTGTTGATTCAGGATCGAGACGTGGTTGCACGATCCGTCACAGTCATGCGGATAAGATGCCTGTCATCTCGACTGCTAGTGATACGAGGCCGTTGGGATCCAGCAAAGCGTTCCGTATTACCCTCCAGAACGCACCGATTCCATATTCTGCTAACAGTCATTGGATCTCGACCAACGCGAGCAGCAATGTGGAGATACGGTAAACCGCAATCGCGATAGGCTACAATCCGACATTTATCAAAGTCGGAAACGTGATGGTACGCATTTCTCCTCCTTACAGGAGGCATCACAACAACGTTTCACCAGGCAACGCTCGTCAAGTGCTGTTTTTGTATGAGAAATCGTTTGGAAACTTTCCTCATGTCAGCACGTTGTAGGTGTGTCCACCGGCGCCAACCTTGTGTGAATGCTCTGAAAAGCTAATCATTTGCATACACAGCATCTTCTTCCTGTCGGTTAAATTTTGCGTCTGTAGCACGTCATCTTCGTGGTGAAGCAATTTTAATGGCCAGTAGTGTAACTTCAAAATTCCGATGATTATGGTGTTGTTGATACTGTCAACCATTTTTCTACGTCTAGCAATGCTATAAATGTGTATTTACCTTACTTCAAACAGTCTTTTAAGGCTAAAGTAAATTGTAAGGTCAGTATTTTTTCATGTATTCTTACACTTCTCCAGAACCCAAACTGTTCTTTTCCCATCAGCCTCTAACAGTAGTTAACAGGTACGTACCCCTAATTCAGATTCTCGTGAGAGTACATAATTTGTAATGTAAGGTGCTTTGGAAATATGAGAATAAAGTACACTCGGATATGCATATTATTTTGGACACTGTACTAAGTTGGTACCAAACGTAAACAGAATGCCAGTTCATGAAGTGAACGAACTCTAGGAAAAAATCTTAAATTTTGTTTCTTTTTAATTTTAAATTATGTGTATACCACAACTGTACAAATTTCTCTGTGTTAAACGCCGATGATACTAAATGTACTTCCTACTAAGTACAAAGAAAATAAAAGGTTCGGCGGACATACATAGTAAATATCGCGATATTGTTGTTGTATAGGAACAGAGGGATCGAAATAAACTTAAAGGGGTGTTGATAGAATTGGTAAAAACTGATCGAAAATGAAATAGAGGTACTCAGCTGCAAAAGACAATCCGAGTCTCTACAGTGGTAACGGAAGGATTGGGGCATAGTGTAGTTTTTTTAATGACAACTCTTTCCAGAGGAATTCCAGGAACTTTGCAGTATCTGATACAGCGAGAAAAATTTCGAACGCAGTATTCATCGAGTTAATTCCGATGTTCCACCAGCAGAGAGCGGAAATTAAACGGAAGCTCGTTAACAGAGTCAACGAAGGCAACGCGGGAAGGACGCACCCCTAGCATTTGTCAGAGACAGGGCAGGGCCGCCAACGTTACAAGACTGCAAGCGGCGCTGGCTAAATTAGAACGCTCATGCAAGGGAAACAAAGCGCCCTTATGTAAAATCGTTATATAAGATATGAAACTAAATAAGAAGTACTTAGATTTACCTTTTGTGATATTAAGAAAGAATCTCAAGTGATCTGGAACATATTCGATTGTAAATCTTTTTGGAGCATTGTTATAGGAAAACAGTGATCTTGTAATATTATAACTTATTTCTATACACACAGTCATGAGCGCATTTAAGTTGTTATCTTTATTTTCAGATAACCGCTTTCAGGGGGAAATACGCGGATCTTCAGAATTTACACTCTATGAAGAGGAATAAAACGTAATTGTACAGTTACAATCGAAAAGGACACTAAAATAAAGAACGTAGTAAAAAAGCCATCAAGGGTATAAGAGGTCGTTGAGCATTTCAAATGAGCATTATGCAACGATTAACGGAAATAGGGGTGAGAAATACGGCATAACATAATGGGTAGCCTTGAGTGATGAAACAATAAAGACAGTGGAGAACCAGGTAGACAAAAAGAAGAGGCTCAATAGAAATTCTTGAGAATATAAGAAGTGCTGAATTTAAATGATAAAACGGAGAAATATAAAAATGCACAAAATGAAGCAGACAAAAAGAGCCCAGACGTCTAAAAAATGGGTTTAAAAGAAAGTGCAAAATGATTAAGCTGGTATGGCTAGAAGACAAATGCAAGGCTGTAAAAGCACGCAAGACTGTGGGAATAACAGATGTCACGTATTAGAAAATCAAAGATACCTTTGGAGAAAAGCGAGTCACCTGTATGAATATCAAGAGCTTAGATAACAAAGCAGTACTAAACAAACAAGTGAAAAGCGAAACGTGGTAGGCATATTTAGAAGGGAAATTAACTTGAACAGAATAGTATAGAAACGGAAGTAGTAGTAAACGAATATGATATGGGAGATACGACAGTGCGTGAAGAATTTGACAGAGCACTGAACAACCTAATTCGATGCAAGACTACTGGAGTAGACGACATTCACTCCAAATTAGTGACATCCTTGGGAGGGCCAGCCATGACAAAACTATATTACCTGGTATGCAAGATAAATAGGACCAGCGAAATACCCTTAGGCTTCAGCAAGAATGTAATAATACCAATGTAAAAAAAAGACACATGCTGACAGGTGTGAATATAACCGAACTATCGGTTTAATAATTCATGGCTACAAAATACTGACACGAGTTTTTCCAGATGAACAGAAAAACTGCTAGAGGTCAACCAATCAATTTGGGTTTCGGAGAAGTCGAGGCAAGTACATGGTCATACTAACGATACGGCTTGCCTTGGAATATGGACTGAAGGAAGACAAACCCTAATTCCTAGCATTTGTAGATTTAGAGAAATCTTTTGACAATATTATATCCAATAAATAGTCACGGGTTCTTAACCACACATAACGTATAAGCCCAATCTATTTAGTTGCTTAGTTTCGGATACTTGAACAGTGTTTCGTTTGTTACAATTACGTCAGTTTACAGGCTGCCTATCAGCGACAGCGCTGTGCAAACGTGGCATGGATTGTCCTAAATGTAGCTGTTTATGGCTCACTTTTAGCCTTGCTTTGTAGCTCCTGCTCTTTCGTATAGCCTCTAATTCCGCTCGTTTTGAGTTTATTTAGACTTAAGGACCAGACCGGCGCTTGCAGCATATGGTTGATTTAACGTCAGACACACGTGAAATGTGGTTTCAGCGCGGTCACTTTTTCATACTCCCTCTGATGAAACATGTACAGCAGACGTGCTGCCTTATAACGTACAGCATCTTGGACATGTACACTTTATACTGATTTTAGGTACGTTCGTTATAGTCTACTTATATTTTTGACGTTATTTGCTTTTTTACTATGAGTAGCTTTTCGTGAGTCTTTACTGTTCAGACATACGGCTTCATTTTTAATTTGCAGGTGCACCTGAAGATGGGACTAACACCTCGAAACCGGGTTATGTAAGAATTAAGTGATAAAAATTTTGTACAACTGTCGCGAAAGATCTACATGACAGTTGTGGATGTTCTACTAATAGAAATTTATAATATTTATTGGAGTACACTGTCTGAAATTCAGAGCAGGGGGAAATATACGGAGCGGAAAGTTATGTCAACTGGTACAGAAACCAGACTAGAATTATAAAAATCGAAGGACGTTACAAGTAAGACGTAGTTGAAAAGAGGGCAAGACAGAACTGTAGCTTATCCTCGAGGTTATTCAATCTGTGCATTGAGAAATTTGTGAAGAAAACCGAGGAGAAATTTGGATAGGTAATTGAAGTTTGCTGATAACATTGTAATTCTGTGAGAGACGGTAAAGGACATGGAAGAGCCGTTGAACGGAATAGATTGTGTCTTGAAAATAGCTTGTAAGATGAACAGCAACAGAAGCAAAAAAAGGGTATCGGAATAAAACGGAATTAACAGATGTGATGGTGAAGGAATTAAATTAGGCTATGAGAAGCTAAAAGTTGACGATGAGCTTTGCTAGTAGGGCAGAAAAAAAACTGACGTTGACAGAAGTGGAGAGGCGGAGGAGAGGAGTGTTTAACTTCCCATCGACAATGAGGTCATTAGATTCGGAGCACAGTCTCGGATTATGGAAGGACGGTAGAAGGAAATCGGCCACGCTCTTTCAAAGGAACCATCGCGGCATTTGCCTCAAGCGAATTAGGGAAATCGTGGAAAATCTAAATCACGATGGCCGGCCGCGGGGTTTGAATAGTCGTTCTCCCGAATGCAAGTCTAGTGTGCCAACCACTGCGCCAGCTCGATCGGTCGTAACTGTAACAAACGAAACACTATTCAAGTATCAGTAACTAAGTAGCTAAAAAGATTAAGCTTATTCATTATGGAATGTTAAGAACCGGTGACTATTCATTCGATATAATATTGTCAAAAGTTTTCTCTAAATCTACAAATACTAGGAAGTGAAGAAGAAATAAATTGTAGCATTACAATGGCAATAAAAACATTTCTGAAAAAGAGAAATTTGTTAACATCGAATAAAAATTTAAATGTCAGGAAGTCTTTCCTGCAGGTTTTCTTCTGTGGAATGTAGCCTTCTACGGAAGTAAAACGTGGACAATAACTAGTTCAGGTAAGAAGACAGTAGAAGTTTTGGAAGTGTTGTACTACACAAGAATCTGGAAGATTAGTTGGTTAGATCGAATAACTAATGAGGAAGTACTGGACCTATTCTACTTAGGGGAGAACAAAACCTATGGCACACCTGAGGAAAAAAGGGCTCTCTTGAAGCTGCGCATTGTGAGGCGTTAAGGAATCGGACAATTTGATAACCGTGAGAAACGTGGGTGAGGGGGGGGGGGGGAGGACTAGGTTTATGCAGGAGTAGGTTTAATAATGAATAAAAAAACAGGAGTGCGGGTAAGCTACTACCAACAGCATAGTGAACGCATTATTTTGGCCAAGATAGACACGAAGCCCATGCCTACTACAGTAGTACAAGTTTATATGCCAACTAGCTCTGCAGATGATGAAGAAATTGATGAAATATATGATGAGATAAAATAAATTATTCAGGTAGTGAAGGGAGACGAAAATTTAATAGTCATGGGTGCCTGGAATTCGAGAGTAGGAAAAGGGAGAGAAGGAAACATAGTGGGTGAATATGGATTGGGGGAGAGAAATGAAAGAGGAAGCCGCCTGGTAGAATTTTGCACAGAGCATGACGTGATCATAGCTAACACTTGGTTCAAGAATCATAAAAGAAGGTTGTATACATGGAAGAATCCTGGCGATACTAGAAGGTATCAGATAGATTATATAATGGTAAAACAGAGATTTAGGAATCAGGTTTTAAATTGTAAGACATTTCCAGGGCAGATGTGGACTCTGACCACAATCTATTGGTCATGAACTGTAGATTAAAACTGAAGAAACTGCAAAATGGTGGGAATTTAAGGAGATGGGACCTGGACAAACTGACTAAACCAGAAGTTGTACAGAGTTTCAGGGAGAGCATAAGGGAACAATTGACAGGAGTGGGGGAACGAAGAGGAATGGATAGCTCTGGGGGATGAAATAGTGAAGGCAGCAGAGTATCAAGTAGGTAAAAGGACGAGGGCTAGTAGAAATCCTTGGGTAACAGAAGAAATATTGAATTTAATTGATGAAAGGAGAAAATATAAAAATGCAGCAAATAAAGCAGGCAAAAAGGAATACAAACGTCTCAAAAATGAGATCGACAGGAAGTGCAAAATGGCTAAGCAGCGATGGCTAGAGGACAAATGTAAGGATATAGAGGCTTATCTCACTAGGGGTAAGATAGATACTGCCTACAGGAAAATTAAAGAGACCTTTGGAGAAAAGAGAGCCACTTGTATGAATATCAAGAGCTCAGATGGAAACCCAGTTCTAAGCAAAGAAGGGAAAGCAAAAAGGTGGAAGGAGTATATAGAGGGTCTATACAAGGGCGATGTACTTGAGGACAATATTCTGGAAATGGCAGGGGATGTAGATGAAGATGAAATGGGAGATACGAAACTGCGTGAAGAGTTTGACAGAGCACTGAAAGACCTGAGTCGAAACAAGGCCCCGGGAGTAGACATCATCCCATTGGAACTACTGACGGCCTTGGGAGAGCCAGTCCTGACAAAACTCTACCATCTGGTGAGCAAGATATATGAGACAGGCGAAATCCCCGCAGACTTCAAGAAGAATATAGTAATTCCAATCCCAAAGAAAGCAGGTGTTGACTATCAGTTTAAAAGGTCACAGCTGCAAAATACTAACGCGAATTCTTTACAGACGAATGGAAAAACTGGTAGAAGCCGACCTCGGGGAAGATCAAACTGATCTTCATCTCCCAGTATATTCCGTAAATATATTGGCACACGCGAGACAATATTGACCCTACGGCTTATCTTAGAAGATAGATTAAGGAAAGGTAAACCTATGTTTCTAGCTTTTGTAGACTTAGACAAAGCTTTTGACAATGTTGACTGGAACCCTCTCTTTCAAATTCTAAAGGTGGCAGGGGTAAAATACAGGGAGCGAAAGGCTATTCACAATTTGTATAGAAATCAGATGGCAGTTATAAGAGTAGAGGGACAGCAGCACTTTGGAAGGGAGTGAGACAGGGTTGTAGCCTGTCCCCGATGTTATTCAATCTGTAAATTGAGCAAGCAGTAAAGGAAACAAAAGAAAAATTCGGAGTAGGTATTAAAATCCACGGAGAAGAAATAAAAACTTTGAGGTTCGCCGATGACATTGCAATTCTGTCAGAGACAGCAAAGGACTTGGAAGAGGAGTTGAACGGAATGGACAGTGTCTTGAAAGGAGGATATAAGATGAATATCAACAAAAGCAAAACGAGGATAATGGAATGTAGTCGAATTAAGTCGGGTGATGCTGAGGGAATTAGATTAGTATTTACTTAAAGTAGTAAAGGAGTTTTGCTATTTGGGGAGCAAAGTAACTGATGATGGTCGAAGTAGAGAGGATATAAAATGTAGACTGACAATGGCAAGGAAAGCGTTTCTGAAGAAGTGAAATTTGTTAACATCGAGTGTCAGGAAGTCGTTTCTGAAAGTATTTGTATGGAGTGTAGCCATTTATGGAAGTGAAACCTGGACGATAAATAGTTTGGACAAGAAGAGAATAAAAGTTTTCGAAATGTGGTGCTACAGAATAATGCTGAAGATTAGATGGGTAGATCACATAACTAATGAGGAGGTATTGAATAGAATTGGGGAGGAGTTTATGGCACAACTTGACAAGAAGAAGATACCGGTTGGTAGGACATGTTTTGAGGCATCAAGGGATCACAAATTTAGCATTGAAGGGCAGCGTGGAGGGTAAAAATCGTAGAGGGAGACCAAGAGATGAATACACTAAGCAGATTCAGAAGGATGTAGGTTGCAGTAAGTACTGGGAGATGAAGAAGCTTGCACAGGATAGAGTAGCATGGAGAGCTGCATCAAACCAGTTTCAGGACTGAAGACAACAACAACAACATGAACTGAGGTCATGTATTGCTCTACTTGAAACCGAGTCAATGTTGCACACAACATCCTTTACTAACAAGCTAGTGTCATCAGCAAACAGAAATACTTTAGAGTTACCCATTATACTAGAGGGCATATCATTTATATAAATAAGAAACAGGAGTGGCCCCAACACTGATCCCTGGGGAACCCCCCACTTGACAATACCCCACTCAGATCCCACATCACAGCCATTATCAACATTGTGAATAATGACCTTTTTCTGTGAGCTACTCCCCTTATTCTGTAATGGTCCAACTTCTGGAGCAATATTTTATGATCAACACAGTCAAATGCCTTTGTTAAATCAAAAAATACGCCAAGCGTTCGACACTTTTTGTTTAGCCCATCCAGTACCTCACAGAAAAAAGAGAATATAGCATTTTCAGTTGATAAACGACTTCTAAAGCCGAACTTTACATTTGATAGCAAATCGTGTGATATAAAATGATCAGTTAACCTTACATACACAGCCTTTTCGATAACTTTTGCAAACACTGATGGCATAGAAATCGGTCTAAAATTATCTACACTATCGCTTTCTCCCTTTTTATAAAGCGGCTTTACTACTGACTACTTTAATCGCTCAGGAAACTGACCATTCCTAAAGGAAAAATTACAAATATGGCTAAATACAGGGCTAACATGTGCAGCACAGTACTTTAATATTCTGCTAGACACTCCATCATAACCATGAGAGTCCTTAGTCCTCAGTGATTTAATTATTGACTCAATCTCTCTCTTGTCTGTATCACAGAGGAGTATTTCAGACATCAATCTCGGAAAGGCATTTGCTAAGAAATGTATGTGATTTCCTGTAGAAACTAACTTTTTATTTAATTCACCAGCAATGCTCTGAAAATGATTGTTAAATACTGTACATATATCTGATTTATCAGTAACAGAAATATTACTGCGAACTAAAATTCGAAAGTAAAATTCTATATACCGACGTGACAGAAAATCCTAGGAAGTTCTGGTCTTACGTTAAATCAGTAAGTGGCTCGAAACAGCATATCCAGACACTCCGGGATGATGAGGGCATTGAAACAGAGGATGACACGCGTAAAGCTGAAATACTAAACACCTTTTTCCAAAGCTGTTTCACAGAGGAAGACCGCACTGCAGTTCCTTCTCTAAATCCTTGCACAAACGAAAAAATGGCTGACATCGAAATAAGTGTCCAAGGAATAGAAAAGCAACTGGAATCACTCATCAGAGGAAAGTCCACTGGACCTGACGGGATACCAATTCGATTCTACACAGAGTACGCGAAAGAACTTGCCCCCCTTCTAACAGCCGTGTACCACAAGTCTCTAGAGGAACGGAAGGTTCCAAATGATTGGAAAAGAGCACAGGTAGTCCCAGTCTTCAAGAAGGGTCGTCGAGCAGATGCGCAAAACTATAGACCTATATCTCTGACGTCGACCTGTTGTAGAATTTTAGAACATGTTTTTTGTATCATGTCGTTTTTTGTATCAAGTTGTTTTTGGAAACCCAGAATCTACTATGTAGGAATCAACATGGATTCCGGAAACAGCGATCGTGTGAGACCCAACTCGCTTTATTTATTCATGAGACCCAGAAAATATTAGATACAGGCTCCCAGGTAGATGCTATTTTTCTTGACTTCCGGAGGCGTTCGATACAGTTCCGCACTGTCGCCTGATAAACAAAGTAAGAGCCTACGGAATATCAGACCAGCTGTGTGGCTGGATTGAAGAGTTTTTAGCCAACAGAACACAGCGTGTTGTTATCAATGGAGATACGTCTACAGACGTTAAAGTAACCTCTGGCGTGCCGCAGGGGAGTGTTATGGGACCATTGCTTTTCACAATATATATAAATGACCTAGTAGATAGTGTCGGAAGTTCCATGCGGCTTTTCGCGGATGATGCTGTAGTATACAGAGAAGTTGCAGCATTAGAAAATTGTAGCGAAATGCAGGAAGATCTGCACCGGATAGGTACTTGTTGCAGGGAGTGGCAACTGACCCTTAACATAGACAAATGTAATGTATTGCGAATACATAGAAAGAAGGATCCTTTATTGTATGATTATATGATAGCGGAACAAACACTGGTAGCAGTTACTTCTGTAAAATATCTGGGAGTATGCATGCGGAACGATTTGAAGTGGAATGATCATATAAAATTAATTGTTGGTAAGGCGGGTAACAGGTTGAGATTCATTGGGAGAGTCCTTAGAAAATGTAGTCCATCAACAAAGGACGTGGCTTACAAAACACTCGTTCGACCTATACTTGAGTATTGCTCATCAGTGTGGGATCCGTACCAGATCGGGTTGACGGAGGAGATAGAGAAGATCCAAAGAAGAGCGGCGCGTTTCGTCACAGGGTTATTTGGTAACCGTGATAGCGTTACGGAGATGTTTAACAAACTCAAGTGGCAGACTCTGCAAGAGAGGCGCTCTGCATCGCGATGTAGCTTGTTGTCCAGGTTTCGAGAGGGTGCGTTTCTGGATGAGGTATCGAATATATTGCTTCCCCCTACTTATACCTCCCGAGGAGATAACGAATGTAAAATCAGAGAGATTACAGCGCGCACGGAGGCTTTCAGACAGTCGTTCTTCCCACGAACCATACGCGACTGGAACGGGAAATGGAGGTAATGACAGTGGCACGTTAAGTGCCCTCCGCCACACACCGTTGGGTGGCTCGCGGAGTATAAATGTAGATGTAGATGTAGAACTGACTTTATATCATCGACCTTGTTCTGCTGACTAGACACTTCCTTCACAACTGACCATATGGCTTTAATTTTATCCCGTGAATTAGCTTTCTATTTGCATACCGCATACCCTTTGCCTTGCTAATAACATTTTTAAGCACCTTAGAATACGGTTTATAATGGGCTACCGTAGCTTGATTGTGACTGCTTCTAAAATTTTGATATAATTCCCGCTTTTTTCTACATGATATCCTTATCTCACTAGTCAGCCACCCAGGCTGTCCATTACTGCTAGCAACCCGTTTAGAATGTTCTAATGGAAAGCAACTCTCAAAGAGCATGAGAAACGTGTTATGGAAAGCATAGTATTTATCATCTATATCATCGGCACTATAAACATCTTGCCACTCTTGTTCCTTGACAAGTTTTAAAAACTCTCTATTGCTGCTGGATTAACTTTCCTACATAGTTTGTAATTAAATATGATATTGGTTTGAATACAGATCCTTTTAGTGTTTCACTGTGGCCCAGGTAAGCTAAGAGGTTGGGCATCCCTGCTTTTATTGCTACATCATACTTGTTTGAATACTCAAGCTTCCGGCACCTTCCTCTTTCACCATCGTCAGAAGAGAACTGTCGACGTACACCACATATACGTTCTTATGTAGTTGGCTTACCTGATAATACGATTAAGAATTTTTGAAAGCCTTCACATTTCCTCCCCCACCTGCGTCCCATGCTGCATGTGGTCCAAAGCAAGTATCATTGAGGTCCAAGAAGTAAGCATCTATCACACGACCGATAAAAAAAATTCCATAAAATTATATTTATGTAACATTACGATAAATTGAATCTTTTCAATAACAAACTCCTGCCACGCCATACTATTTTCTCTCCCTCTCTTTCTTATGTCAGTGGTTATTATTATTAGTGTCAAGTATATTATGGGCGGATTAAAAATGCTTGTCTTCTTCCACTGTGGCCCAGGTAAGCTAAGAGGTTGGGCACCCCTGCTTTACAGTTTGTCTAGAATCCACAAAGAAGACATTGCAACGCAACCCACCATTAATGCTATAGTTTCTACAACATACAGGTTCACGACATATTTAGGAAGTTACTAACGACAATAGTGGGTCGTTGTAAACAACGTATTAAAAAGTTCCAAATATTTTTGAAACAGTTAAACAAGTCAGAATTGATCTAGACGTATCATGACCTGTTTGAATGTGGTGTCTCTGAGATTAGCAGATTGCTTTCCTCAGACACTGTCAGATTATTTCACCACATTCTGACCACCACCTACTTTTTTTGTAGTGGTAAGTCATACGAAATAAGTAATGGAATAACCATGGTTTCTCGTTTATCTCTTTCTGAGGTTAATTTCTTTGGGGCGCATTTCGAAGAAAACGCCCTAATTCAGCTTCGCTTCAACCATCCTTCTTCTTTTGTTATGTTGATGATCGCAAGGTACTGACGCTGTTCTCATGTTCATCGATCGTATGAGTAATATCCACACTAATATCAAGTTCCCTGTTCAGAAAGAGAGAGAGAGAACAGGAATATTGTCTTTTTAGTTGTTTGATTTGAACGAAATTCGGATGTGAATCTCGTGCACGGTTGTTTATCGGAAGCAAACACACACATATAACTCAATGGGCAAAGCTTTCATCACCCAGCCTAAAAGAGTGTAAACACGCTGGTATATAGAACTAAAACTGTTTCTGACAAGAACCATTTACTTTCCGAGACCAGATACATGAAAAAGTTGTGAAAGAACGGCTTCAAGTTAATAAGATACTAAGTTCACCATTTCTAAGAAACGAAAACATGGGGAAAATCATCACAAGATGATTAGTCTGTAACTCTTTCCTTTTCCAGAGTGCATCAAATATAATAGGCAGAGACCTAAGATATCCATTCTGTTTTCCGACCACCCAAGAATTTTGTAGATGCGACACACATTAATTACAACCTTGATACCAAAACTTATGGAATTTATAAAAATGCTTGTCACTATGGTAGCAGATATATTGGCAGATGTACATATGTACGATTTCAGAACATCGAACATGAAGGAGCTAGAATCAGAACTGGCTATGTTCAAGCAAAGTAGTTTTGAGAAAAATTGCAATATTTATTTACGCTAAAAATCATTAAAACAGTCTCAATCGCGTTTTCAGATTTTTGATGATCTGAGGAAAGGGCTCAAAGCGATTAATAACAAACAAAAAAAGGTGAAAACGCGATAGACTGTGTTTTATTGAATTTTAGCATTTTATAACTATCGCTGTGCTCCAATCAAAGAATGCGTTCTAAAATTTTTTAATTTGTTTATGCATTGTTTTTCACCGTTTTCTTCCATTTGTGTGTGAAACAATTAAATTAGGACGAAAGGAAATTAAACATGGCTTTACTAGAAAGTGTGAGTAATTTATGATCAAGATATGGAGCAATACCCTTCGAACATAGCGACTTTTTCGATGG
Source organism: Schistocerca cancellata (assembly GCF_023864275.1). Taxonomy (NCBI): domain Eukaryota; kingdom Metazoa; phylum Arthropoda; class Insecta; order Orthoptera; family Acrididae; genus Schistocerca; species Schistocerca cancellata. Next base: position 934,847,538 of record NC_064626.1, read on the forward strand.
TGTTAAGCCACAGTCATGCAATACTTTTAAAAAAAGTAAACCACGATTTAACTGTGAATTGTTATATTTATCTTTTGTACTATTCAGATTTCGGCTTTAATGCCAGTATCAAGTACAATGCTAAAAGTTATTAGACTATCATTAAAACATATTCGGTAAGGAAGTCACTACCATTTTACTATGTATTATTACATTTATCTTTTATCCTATCCAGGTTTCCGTTTTTATGCCATTATCATTGCTAAAAGTTGTTAGACCGTTGTTAAGTCATATTTTTTAAGGCAGTGACTACCTTAACAAATATAACTTAATGGTCTAACAACTTTTAGTACTGTACTTGATAACGGCATAAAAGCCAAAATCTGGATAGGACAAAAGATAAACATAATAATACACTGTCAAATGGCGGTTTACTTTTCAAAAAAATAGCAATCTTTGTTACTAACCCGCTGGACATAGCCAGTTCTGTTCCTTCCATAGTTGAACATAAACAGTTTTTTCACAGATGTGTACTGTACAGCGAATAAGAAGCTTATTAATTAATCAAAAGTGAAATCCTTCCAATGGGTTACAATTTTAAAAAACGATGTTTTTAAGAACTTGATACAAAACCACCTATTAGGCAACAATTAAATACTGAATGTTAAATTAAAGTTGAGGAAGTATTTTCAACCATTGGTGCCTTCAAGTTGTCAAAATAATTTACATACATTCCCACGGAATTCTCATTTGCACCACCAATTAACTCTTCTCTGGAATGCATGGGAAATAAATTATCTGTGTCTTTCAGTTTCTCTTTCTTGATTCTAACTAGAGGAATTTTTGGCATTTTGTTCATCACAGAGCACGTCTTCCCCCTTTTGCATTCTGCTTTATATTGGCTACAGTCGATTCTGTAGTTTGGTTCACCTCTCACAAATATATTTCCAGTTTTCGAATTTTTGATGAAAATGGGTCTTGAAGGATTGAAACCGAAATGCCACGCTCCTAATGGTTTAATAATTTCTTCTTTGACATTCTTTCAATTATAAATTACTGTGCCTTCGCCATATTTTCTTACTGTTGCATGGTCCTGAAATATAATCATATACTCTTCTAGAAGTATTATTATGTCTCTTTTTCACAAAAACTTCTCAGTTCCCACGCAAAAATGCTCAGGTGGGATGTATGAACGTCCAGTTAGAGGCAAAATCAGTTGAACTTCTTTTATATTATGTGGTACATCATGGGTAAGCCAGTAATAAATCATTGTGACCACAGAGGAATTCTTATTCTGGCCACCTCAACCATTTGATATGTGCCTGACTTCTTTCTCATCTTCATACACTGGCGATGCAATTTCATTTGCTCCTTTTGCGGCATCGCTTTCTTTCCACACACGAAGAAACATGATTTAGTCACATTTGTTTTGCTTTGAATACCTTACACAGACAGTGAAACTGTAATAGTCAAATTCTCTTGAATAATGTGCAGCTTGGTCTGGTACTTCGTGCAGATCTAATTTTTTTTTTGCAGTCATGTGAAAACAGCACCACTCCTTCTTCTGGTGTCTTTATAATATCAAAGAACGCCTTAGCTCTTAGTTTATGTGTACTTAGCTCAGTAATACTTTGGGTCCTCTCATTGCCATCATTAGTTTATCTTAAGGATTTCTTTTGACATAACGCACTCAGAACACGCATCTGCTGCGGAGTTCCGAATGCAGTATTATAATGCTGATTTAAAAAGGTACGGAAAATAGCCTTCTTAACCTTTACATCAGCAGCGACATAGTGATTATATTGTCTCCACAATTTTGCAATACTTAATTCAGAGAAAGATACTGTCTGGATGTAACATCAACTGTGCAATAGCGTGCTTCAACAGCATGCAAATTTTATAAGAACCATGTCATAGACTGTCTTCTTGATTCAAATGCCTTTCCTTCATAGTCACCACCTCGAAGCTCTTTAGGAGCTACGCCAGTTAGTGAGTGTCTTTTACGTACTCGTTGCTCTCTGTCCATGTGTAACTGTAGTATTCCAAGGAATGTGTCTCTGCAAACTAGAATTACCATTGCATTCTTAGTGGAGTCAGCACTGCTTTCTTCATGCAAAATTTAATTGAACATCCCCTTGCTACTTTGGATCTATGTGCTTTTCTTGATCTTCGTCTTTCAAGAGGAATGGCTGTAGTGTTCTTCAAAATAAGATAGTCCTGTATAGATGTTTTAGACGTAACATAGAATGTTGCATGGAAATGCTTTATGTCACGATTGCTCAGCGAACTGCACTAGAAGACTGCAGGTTTTTGGCCACAAATAGGAGGTCTTGGTGGCTTGGAGGGTGAGTGCCCAAAACAGAAGGTAGATAATATTGTTCTTGCTCATCGCAATGTACATGATAATCAAAACAAGTAAAAAACTTATATAATTGTTCTTGCTTTTGCTGCCTATTTTTATTTGCTTTCCAATTCGCTTCAACGCTCACACTATTACGCCCTCTTCCACCGGTGTATTTTACACTTGCATCCATTTTCAAGATTTTAAAAATTAACTTTAAGAATTAAGTTATTTTCAGCTTTACGTAAACAGCACTGATTTTTGAAAAAGCTTCCAATACGACAAGTGCAACATCTATTTACACAGCAGTGCGTGCATCTTACACCTAATCCAAGTTTGCCAACACTCACTAGCAGAATGCCGCTTCTGGAACTTTTGTAAAAGAAACCTCAAAGTAACCGACTTCTGTGACTAACATTTTCAATCAACAGTGACTTTACAGTAACTTGTATAAACATTACAGTGTTAGAATTGTAACATATTTGTGGCCTGTTCTGACAAACAGGATGATTTTTGCCACCGTGTACAAACTCTAGAGATCGATGGGTGAGAGGATACGGAACAAAAAATGTCTAATGAACTTATGTCTTGAAATGCGTGATTTTCATGCTAGAGATCATTTATGACGTCTCTAGTACGCACTGTACCATGCAGCCACAGTAACAGTACGTGTTGAAAATGGTTTCCATGTGCCTCAACGCATGCGTGTACTGACCGTAGCGCCGGCCGGAGTGGCCGTGCGGTTCTGGGCGCTGCAGTCTGGAACCGAGCGACCGCTACGGTCGCAGGTTCGAATCCTGCCTCGGGCATGGATGTGTGTGATGTCCTTAGGTTAGTTAGGTTTAATTAGTTCTAAGTTCTAGGCGACTGATAACCTTAGAAGTTAAGTCGCATAGTGCTCAGAGCCATTTGAACCATTTGAACTGACCGCAGCATGTTCTGTCTCACACGCTCATGTCGACCATGCTGCATCCGAACAGTGTCAAAGGCAGCACGAATACGCTGCTCCAGTGTCTCCACATCTGGAACGGGCTCTACACAGATGATACTTTTGAGATGGCCCCATAACCAGAAATAGTAGGAGTCGAGATCCGGTGGAGGAGCAGACCATGCAACTGGATCCCCTCGTACGATCCGTCGACCAGGGAAGACACGATTGAGATGTGTCCGGACGTTAACGGCGAAGTGAGCTGAAGCACTATCATGTAGCAGCCACAAAACCCTTAGGATCATCAATGGCACTTCTTCCGACAGGGGAGGCAAAGTCACCCGCAAGAAACGCCGGTAGTTCCGGGCTGTTAAGCGACGTGGAAGGAAGACTGGTCCCAAAATACGGTCGCCAGTTATTCCGTCCCACACATTCCGGCTGCACCGATGCTGATGATTCGCTGTCACCATACCACTGGAGTTCTGCATAGTATCCGACAGATGACTGTTATAAAATGGAAATGTCGTGTGACTAGGGCCTCCCATCGGGTAGACCGTTAGCCTGGTGCAGGTCTTTCAGTTTGACGCCACTTCGGCGACCTGCACGTCGATGGGGATGAAATGATGATGATTAGGACAACACAACATCCAGTCCCTGAGCGGAGAAAATTTCCGACCCAGCCGGGAATCGAAACCGCGCCCTTAGGATTGACAGTCTGTCACGCTGACCACTCAGCTACCGGGGCGGACATGACTGTTATGAAAGTTGAAGATACCACTCCGCGTAAAGGTGGCCTCATCTGTGAATAGGATGGATGACACAAATCCCGAAATCGCGGTTGCCTGGTGAAGAAACCAGTGACAAAACTGCTCCCGATGTGGAAAGTCTGTCACTAGTAAACCCTACACACGCTGTAAGTTATAACTGCAGTAACACTTGTCAAGAGAACGCTCCACACTGTCGTCTGGCTTACCCTGTATTGACGGGCCAACTGCCTGGTACTGACACGGCGGTCATTTTTCACAGTGTAAACCACATTTTCTTCGAACTCTGGTGTCCGAGCATTTCGGTTACGTTCTTCATGATTTCCTGCTTTCTGAAACGATCCTGTCTCATAAAACGGCGAAACACTTGCAAACATTGAATGATGTGATTGTTGTCAGCGGGAATAGGTCTCTGATACAACCTTCTTGCCCGCCGCCCGTCGTCGTTTGCTTTTCCGTAAGTAAACACCATGTCGGCAAGCTCTCGATTCTAATACGGAACCATTGTGTACAACGCTGTATCACATCCACTACAAGAGGAGTGAATCGGGCACAACATTAGCAGTGAGTATGGCAGGAGAGGGCGCTATGGTATGACGTATGAGGAAGAGTGTCACCCTATAGGAGGAAACCATGCATGCTGTGACTGTGGCTGAGTGGTACAGTCTCTGTAACAATGTATCACTGAATAAGTCTCTCTAGCATGGAAGCCATGCATTTCCGGACATTAGACCGTTTTATGTTCCGTAACCTCTCACTGATCAATCCCTAGAGTTTGTTCACGATGGGAAAAATCACCCTGTAGAGCCTGTAGCTGATCTTATATTTTATAAGGGACATCGCTAGTTCTGATATGGGCAGGACATGGCAAGTTTTGTTTTTTACACGCATGTGGACATGCACAATTTTGATAATAATGTCCCATTTTAGAACTACTTTTAAGACGTTTATGGACGGATTTGTTGAATAAAAAGTATAGGAACATGTCATGGCTACCAACTGATTCAGAATACAACGCTATTTTTTTAATGGGTACAGCCAGTTTTGATTCAAGCCCCGTCAGTCATAAAACCGACGCCACATTAAATATCGTGATTTCGAGAAATTTACTGTTGCCGAACACATGCTCATAAACTAGGATGGATTATGTTTGATGAAACCAAAATCTTATACCTCGCATCTGCCCAATTAGAGCCTGTCATCTAAGAAGCTACTGAGATTAATATGCCCAACAATGACTTTATTCGAAGCCGTTTCTGTACACTTGATGCTGAAAGGCTGCAGACAAATAAGTTATCTAGCATCTAACGGAATCATTATCGCTGTTAAGGTTGCTCCATCACAAACATCAATATAATCTCTAGTAGCATACAGAATTCCATGACTTCGTGACGTTTGCATGATATAAGTCGGCACTCTCTGAAACAACCACACGGCCTACTAGTACAATAGTTAACATCTTACGATGTCGACAAGTAAATCGTTGAAAGTTTGAATATACAAACAAATCTGAGGTAACAATAAAAATAGAGTGACGTTTACTCCAATGATCAACAGAATTTCACACAACGAAATTTACAGATCTTTCTGTTCTTGTTACGACAGTTAAAAACAAAGATACAATTTTCAGAGAAACGACAGTTACTCTGTGGCAAAGAGGGTACACAGTGCGATTTTGCCGTGATGAGTGGGATTTCTAGTACTCTTTTCACGCAAATTCGGACTCATGTTAATAACGCCATCAGGTCAATTTTTCCAAAAGTAGGAGTTCCTAGATTCGATCTTTTGCCTTTACCGAATAATTCTACGGAAGTTCTCTACCTCTTGTCTTTCCTGGTACTGCACAAGGAGCTAATGTGACCAGGGTCTCCGTTAAACAATGCAAGTGGGACAGTACCAATATACGTTAGAAGAAACAAAGGGACCAAGATAGAACCCTGTGCGACATCAAAACTAATGACATCAAAATCCGAGTATTTGGAATTAATGCACACTGCAGATGCTGCATAACTTGCTGTGTCAGTCGATCTATAATCTTCTACCTGCTCTTGCTGCAGTTGTTTTTATTAAAACTTGAGCATGTGCGGCTCGCGTTGGTGCCGTTGGTAGGTTGGCATAGTGTAATAGGAATAGTGGCATGTCGTTTTCTTCTTCTGTTTACTGGCGCCATTACGTTTGCTAGCGTTGTCTGTCCGTGAGTGGCAGCAGCAGCGTTTATCGATATCTGGTACCTGTACTATCTTTGGAAGGACGTGAAGGGTTTTTCCAGTTCGGGTGTGTAGAGTAGTTCTGTTGGGACGGAGCAGCAGAGAGGTGTAGCAGCGCGAGGACAGGCTGGGACTGCTGGCGGCACGCACGCATTGCTGGATCAAGGGGCTGTAGTTGCGAGGGCCAAAACCTCCTCGTCCACTGGACCCAGGACGTTGAGTTGAGTGACCAGTAATCCTGCAGTGAAACCTCCACTGTTTGGTGATCACACCATTTGTTCGTGTGTTGCTGCTTGCAGGGTCCCCATGAGACGAACAGCATAAAGTGGAGCATATCGAGATGGCTGAATCTATTAGCCACCTCCTACTGCCTGTTATTAGTTTTTGAATTTTGTGTTATTATACCAGCGGTATTTTACTGCCTAGTGGCCGCTAACGCCCCAGGTACCTGCCCTGGAGGTTAGCATATTTTTGCTGCAGTGTACTTCTTGTAGTCTTGCTGTTGCTGTCCATCATGATGTGTAGTTTGACAGCCTCCTTGATTGCGGTGTGGATTGTGGTTTCTTTTGTCTACCTTTGTTGTAGTGGTTCCTTCTGCCTTTCGTGTTTTAAACACCGGATTCCGAAGACATAGTGCTGTCTGTCACTTCGCCCTCGCTTGAATTATTCCATCATTGTACTGGTTATCACACGTTAAGTGGATTTGATAACAGGATTGATCTGCGTTTAAACTGTCCCTAGTTTGAGTTGCCATCCTGTTATGTGAGCATAACTTTTGGCTGCCTGTCTCACCGCTTACGCAGCTGTAGGGACTTTCTCAGGCCGATCCTTGGAGTACTGTCTGTGGATCACTCCCTTTCTTGTTTGGTCTGTGTCAAGTTTTAAAAATAATATTTTATTTAAGTTATTCCTATTACTTGTGGCCTTCAGCCAACAAATAATTTGAATTCTTTCTTAATAAGGCCATCCGCCATCAGTGTAGCTTGTGTTACAGTCAATTTTAATGATTGTTTTAAAAATTATTTTGGTATTTTCAACTTGTAGTTGTCTTCCTCGCTTGTAATTCAGACCTTCAGCCACTAATTGTTCTGAATTTTTGCTTGTGTCCTTCAGCCAACAAATAATTTTGAATTCTTTCTTAATAAGGCCTTCCGCCGTCAGTGTAGCTTGTGTTACAGTCAATTTTAATGATTGTTTTAAAAATTATTTTGGTATTTTCAACGTGTAGTTGTCTTCCTCATTTGTGATTCAGGCCTTCAACCATTAATTGTTCTGAAGTATTGCTCGTGGTCTTCAGCTGACAAATGATTTGAATTCTTTCTTAACAAGGCCTTCAGCCATCCGTGTAGATTGTGTTACAGTCAATTTTTTTAAATATTGTTTTTAGTAAATTATTTACTTAAACAAAGTGTATGTGTTTATTGTGCAACCAACGGTAACTCATTACGCCCCGTCCACACCTTTTCCTGCTTTCCATAAATCCCACGTCTCAAAACTATAATTCTTAGCTTCATTTTAGTTATAAGGGGCGATCAAAAAGTTCCAGGTCGAAGGCCGTACAGCCCAGAATCGGTATGTCAATTGGGCAAAATCTCTTTGAGCACTGAAGCAATCATACCACTGATGCGCCAGATTGATGACACCTGTTGGAAAAATACCGTGTCGCGCTGCGTGAGGAAGTCCGCAACTGTCTGCCGCCCATCCCCGTCCGACAGGAGTCGTCGACTCTTCAAGGCCTCTTTTAAGCAACCGAGGATGTGAGAGGTAGGGCTATAGGGCGGGTGCTCGAGTGTCTCCCACTTGGCGTAACTTCTGGATTACGATCTGCCGGCAGCATGTATCGAACCGCGACCAGGAAGGAACTTGGCACACCACTTCACAACGGTAAGTTTTGACAGACTTGCTGCCCGCTACGCGTTCTCCATTCTCCAGTGCATTTCTACTGGTGTTTGTACTCCGGCAACCAAGAAAACAATAACTTCACGTTGGCCCTATTTGCGCGCTTTTGGCAATGACATCGTCACAGTTCACGTTTTTGCATTTATTGCCACACATATTCCTTGCATACACGACGGTGCTTATATGCCCTCGTGGAAGTCGTCGTACGTTGCAAATACGCTGCAGCAACGCCCTCAGACAGAAACTTTTTTTGTCATCCCTTATACACTGAAGTGCCAAAGAAACTGGTATGGGCATGCATAGTCAAACACAGAGATATGTAAACAGGCGGAATATGGCGCTGCGGTCGGCAACGCCTATATAAGACAAGTATCTGCCGCAGTTGTTAGATCGGTTACGGCTGCTACAATGGCAGGTTATCTACACTCCTGGAATTTGAAATAAGAACACCGTGAATTCATTGTCCCAGGAAGGGGAAACTTTATTGACACATTCCTGGGGTCAGATAAATCACATGGTCACACTGACAGAACCACAGGCACATAGACACAGGTAACAGAGCATGCACAATGTCGGCACTAGTACAGTGTATATCCACCTTTCGCAGCAATGCAGGCTGCTATTCTCCCATGGAGACGATCGTAGAGATGCTGGATGTAGTCCTGTGGAACGGCTTGCCATGCCATTTCCACCTGGCGCCTCAGTTGGACCAGCGTTCGTGCTGGACGTGCAGACCGCGTGAGATGACGCTTCATCCAGTCCCAAACATGGTTAATGCGGGACAGATCCGGAGATCTTGCTGGCCAGGGTAGTTGACTTACACCTTCTAGAGCACGTTGGGTGGCACGGGATACATGCGGACGTGCATTGTCCTGTTGGAACAACAAGTTCCCTTGCCGGTCTAGGAATGGTAGAACGATGGGTTCGATGACGGTTTGGATGTACCGTGCACTATTCAGTGTCCCTTCGACGATCACCAGTGGTGTACGGCCAGTGTAGGAGATCGCTCCCCACACCATGGTGCCGGGTGTTGGCCCTGTGTGCCTCGGTCGTATGCAGTCCTGATTGTGGCGCTCACCTGCACGGCGCCAAACACGCATACGACCATCATTGGCACCAAGGCAGAAGCGACTCTCATCGCTGAAGACGACACGTCTCCATTCGTCCCTCCATTCACGCCTGTCGCGACACCACTGGAGGCGGGCTGCACGATGTTGGGGCGTGAGCGGAAGACGGCCTAACGGTGTGCGGGACCGTAGCCCAGCTTCATGGAGACGGTTGCGAATGGTCCTCGCCGATACCCCAGGAGCAACAGTGTCCCTAATTTGCTGGGAAGTGGCGGTGCGGTCACCTACGGCACTGCGTAGGATCCTACGGTCTTGGCGTGCATCCGTGCGTCGCTGCGGTCCGGTCCCAGGTCGACGGGCACGTGCACCTTCCGCCGACCACTGGCGACAACATCGATGTACTGTGGAGACCTCACGCCCCACGTGTTGAGCAATTCGGCGGTACGTCCACCCGGCCTCCCGCATGCCCACTATACGCCCTTGCTCAAAGTCCGTCAACTGCACATACGGTTCACGTCCACGCTGTCGCGGCATGCTACCAGTGTTAAAGACTGCGATGGAGCTCCGTATGCCACGGCAAACTGGCTGACACTGACGGCGGCGGTGCACAAATGCTGCGCAGCTAGCGCCATTCGACGGCCAACACCGCGGTTCCTGGTGTGTCCGCTGTGCCGTGCATGTGATCATTGTTTGTACAGCCCTCTCGCAGTGTCCGGAGCAAGTATGGTGGGTCTGACACACCGGTGTCAATGTGTTCTTTTTTCCATTTCCAGGAGTGTAGATTAAGTGACTCTGAACGTGGTGTTACAGTCGGTGCACGAGCGATTGGACACTGCATCTCCGAGGTAGCGATGAAGTGGGGATTTTCCCGGATGACCATTTCACGAGTATACCGTGAATATCAGGAATCCGGTAAAACATCAAATCTCCGACATCGCTGACGCCGGAAAAAGATCCTGCAAGAACGAGACCGACAACTGGAGAGAATCTTTCAACGTGACAGAAGTGCAACCCTTCCGCACATTGCTGCAGATTTCAATGCTGAGCCGTCAACAGGTGTAAGCGTGCGTATCATTCAACGAAATACCATCGATATGGGCTGTCGGATGACTGCACGACAGAAAGCTTTGCACGTCTCCTGGGACCATCAACATTGACATATGACTGTTGATGACACATGTTGCTTGGTAGAACGAGATTCGTTTCAAATTGTATCGAGCGGATGGACGTGTATGGATATGGAGACAACCGCATGGATCCATGGACCCTGCCTAACAGCAGGGGACTGTTCAAGCTGGTGGAGTTTCTGTAATGGTGTAGGGCGTGTGCAGTTGGAGTGTATGGGAACCTTGATACGTCTAGGTAGGACTCTCACAGGTGACACATACGTAAGTATCCTGTCTGATCACTCTGCATTCCGACGGACTTGGGCAACTCTAGCAGGAAAATGCGACATCCCACACGTCCAGAATTGCTACACAGTGGCTCCAGGAACACTCTTCTGAGTATGAAAACTTCCGCTCGCTATCAAACATGAATATTATTGAGCATATCTGAAACGCCTTGCAATGTGCTGTTCAGAAAAGATCTCCACCCTTCCGATTTATAGACAGTTTCCTCCAGCACTACTTCAGACATAAGTCGAGTCCATGCCGCGTCGTGTTATGGCACTGTTGCGTTCTCGCGGGGGCCTTACACGATATTAGACAGGTGTATCAGTTTCTTTGGCTCTACAGTGTGTGTCACTTTCGCCTTGAACTGTGATTTACCTACTGCTATTACGGGATAACGTGCTTAGTGTAACCGAAGATATTTGTCAAGTTATAGGTTATGTGGCCCTACTGACAGTCCCTGATCTCTGCGCGCCGTACAAGCCAGGACAAACTTTCCAAATGTAAACCCATTTTTGAACACGAGAAAATGTATGTACAAGAATGTATCATAAATTCATGATTATTGTTTCACGTCATTCCGTTCATTTTTAAAGATGTTTTGATTCCCGTAACTACCCTTATCCCAAAGTACTTTCAAATGGTTCAAATGGCTCTGAGCATCTACATCTACATCTACATACAGACTCCGCAATCCATCATACGGTGCGTGGTGGAGGGTACCTCGTACCACAACTAGACTATTCTCTCCCTGTTCCAATCCCAAACAGAACGAGGGAATAAAGACTTCCTGTTGCCTCTGTACGAGCTCTAATCTCTCTTATCTTATCTTTGTGGTCTTTCCGCGAAATGTAAGTTGGCGGCAATAAAACTGTAATGCAGTCAGCCTCAAATGCTGGTTCTCTAAATTTCCTCAGTAGCGATTCACGAAAACAACGCCTCCTTTCCTCCAGAGACTCCCACCCGAGTTCCTGAAGCATTTCCGTAACACTCGCGTGATGATCAAACCTACCAGTAACAAATCAAGCAGACCGCCTCTGAATTGCTTCTATGTCCTCCCTCAATCCGACCTGATAGCGATCCCAAACGCTCGAGCAGTACTCAAGAATATGTCGTATTAGTGTTTTATAAGCGCTCTCCTTCACAGATGAACCACATCTTCCCAAAACTCTACCAATGGACCGAAGACGACTATCCGCCTTCCCCACAATTGCCATTACATGCTTGTCCCACTTCGTATCGCTCTGCAATGTTACGCCCAAATATTTAATCGACGTGACTGTGTCAAGCGCTACACTACTAATGGAGTATTCAAACATTACGGGATTCTTTTTCCTATTCATCTGCATTAATTTACATTTATCTATATTTAGAGTTAGCTGTCATTCTTTAAACCAAGCACAAATCCTGTCCAAGTCATCTTGTATCCTCCTACAGTCACTCAATGACGAAACCTTCCCGTACACCACAGGATCGTCAGCAAACAGCCGGACATTGCTATCCACCCTATCCAAAAGATCATTTATGCAGATAGAAAAGAACAGCGGACCTACCACACTTCCCTGGGGCACTCCAGATGATACCCTCACCTCCGATGAACACTCACCATCTAGGACAACGTACTGGTGTTCTATTACGTAAGAAGGCTTCGAGCCACTCACATACTTGGGAACCAATCCTGTATGCTCGTACCTTAGTTAGGAGTCTTCAGTGGGGCACCGAGTCAAACGCTTTCCGGAAGTCAAGGAATATGGCATCCGTCTGATACCCTTCATCCATGGTTCGCAAGGTAACATTTGAAAAAAGGGCGAGTAGCGTTTAGCAGGGACTTAACTTCTGAGGTCATCAGTCCCCTAGAACTTAGAACTACTTAAACGTAATCAACCTAAGGACGTCACACACATCCATGCCCGAGGCAGGATTCGAACCTGCGACCGTAGCGGTCGCGCGGTTCCAGACTGTAGCGCCTATAACCGCTCGACCACTGTGGCCGGCTCCAACGTACTTTCGCGGATTTATGGACAGCCCTGCTGGATTCATTGTGTCTGATCCCTCCAGCACTACTTCAGACATTAGTCGGGTCCATGTCATCTACATCTATACTCCGCGAGCCACCTTACGGTGTGTGGCGGAGGGTACTTATTGTACCACTATCTGATCCCCCCTTCCCTGTTCCATTCACGAATTGTGCGTGGGAAGAACGACTGCTTGTAAGTCTCCGTATTTGCTCTAATTTCTCGGATCTTTTCGTTGTGATCATTACGCGAGATATATGTGGGCGGTAGTAATATGTTGCCCATCTCTTCCCGGAATGTGCTCTCTCGTAATTTCGATAATAAACCTCTCCGTATTGCGTAACGCCTTTCTTGAAGTGTCCGCCACTGGAGCTTGTTCAGCATCTCCGTAACGCTCTCGCGCTGACTAAATGTCCCCATGACGAATCGCGCTGCTTTTCGCTGGATCATGTCTATCTCTTCTATTAATCCAACCTGGTAAGGGTCCCATACTGATGAGCAATACTCAAGAATCGGACGAACAAGCGTTTTGTAAGCTACTTCTTTCGTCGATGAGTCACATTTTCTTAGAATTCTTCCTATGAATCTCAACCTGGCGCCTGCTTTTCCCACTATTTGTTTTATGTGATCATTCCACTTCAGATCGCTCCAGATAGTAACTCCTAAGTATTTTACGGTCGTTACCGCTTCCAATGATTTACCACCTATGGCATAATCGTACTGGAATGGATTTCTGCCCCTATGTATGCGCATTATATTACATTTATCTACGTTTAGGGAAAGCTGCCAGCTGTCGCACCATGCATTAATCCTCTGCAGGTCTTCCTGGAGTACGTACGAGTCTTCTGATGTTGCTACTTTCTTGTAGACAACCGTGTCATCTGCAAATAGCCTCACGGAGCTACCGATGTTGTCAACTAAGTCATTTATGTATATTGTAAACAATAAAGGTCCTATCACTCTTCCTTGCGGTACTCCCGAAATTACCTCTACATCTGCAGATTTTGAACCGTTAAGAATGACATGTTGTGTTCTTTCTTCTAGGAAATCCTGAATCCAATCACAAACCTGGTCCGATATTCCGTAAGCTCGTATTTTTTTCACTAAACGTAAGTGCGGAACCGTATCAAATGCCTTCCTGAAGTCCAGGAATACGGCATCAATCTGCTCGCCAGTGTCTACGGCACTGTGAATTTCTTGGGCAAATAGGGCGAGCTGAGTTTCATGTCGTGTTGCGGCACTTCTCCATGCTCACGGGGGCCTACGCGATATTAGGCAATTTCTTTGGCCCTTCATTGTATTTAAAGCTTCAAGTCCTGTGACTCAAAAGCCTTCAAACAGCTGTACAGACCGTTAACGGTTCAACAATAGAATAAATCAGTCGCTTCAAACATGAAATGAATTGCGTAGCGCCCTGCAGTACAAAAACGCAAACGAGGGCGGCGAGCAGCGGTGAGCTTTCGCCGGGCATTGGAGCGTGGCGGAGGTGTTTTGTGCCCGAAGGAGGCGGCCTGAGGCGACGCCTCGGCGATCAGCGGGCCCCGCGGCCTGATTCAGGCGCGATCGATGCCGGCCCGCGCCAGGTGTGGGGGGCGGCGCGTGGGAGGCGGGCGGGCCGCCGCCGGCAGGGGCGCGGGCACACCCCGGCACTCGACGGCAACCTGCGGCCTGCTGGAACACGCTGCCCCGTCCGGCGGGAAACGCGGGCGCATTACCAAAAAAGACCGTAGTATAAATTCCGTCCTGCTCCTGTGATTCCAGCTCTACTTCTACAGGATGGTCCATTGATAGTGACCGGACCAAATATCTCGCGAAGTAAGCATCGAACGAAAAAACTACAAAGAACGAAACTTGTCTAGCTTGAAGGGGGGAAACCAGGTGGCACTATGGTTGGCCCGCTAGATGGCGCTGCCATAGGTCAAACGGATATCAGCTGCGTTTATTTAAAAATAGGAACCCCCATTTTTTATTACATATTCGTGTAGTACGTAAAAAAATATGACTGTTTTCGTTGGACCACTTTTCTCGCTTCGTGATAGATGGCGCTGTAATAGTCACAAACGTATAAGTACGTCGTATCACGTAATATTCCGCCAGTATTTGCTTCGTGATACGTTACCTGTGTTAAAATGGACCGTCTATCAATTGCGGAAAAAGTCGATATCGTGTTGATGTATGGCTATTGTGATCAAAATGCCCAACGGGCGTGTGCTATGTATGCTGCTCGGTAACCTGGACGACATCATCCAAGTGTCCGGGCTGTTCGCCGGATAGTTACGTTATTTAAGGAAACAGCAAGTGTTCAGTCACATGTGAAACGTCAACCACGACCTGCAACAAATGATGATGTCCAAGTAGGTGTTTTAACTGCTGTCGCGGATAATCCGCACATCAGTAGCAGACAAATTGCGCGAGAATCGGGAATCTCAAAAACGTCGGAGTTGAGAATGCTACATCAACATTGACTGCACCCGTACCATATTTCTGTGCACCAGGAATTGCATGGCGACGACTTTGAGCGTCGTGTACAGTTCTGCCACTGGACACTAGATAAATTACGGGACGATGACTGATTTTTTGCACGCGTTCTATTTAGCGACGAAGCGTCATTCACCAACAGCGGTAACGTAAACCGGCATAATATGCACTATTGGGCAAAGGAAAATCCACAACGGTTGCGACAAGTGGAACATCAGCGACCTCGGCGGCTTAGTGTATGGTGCGGCATTATGGGAGGAAGGATAATTGGCCCCAATTTTATCGATGGCAATCTAAATGGTGTAATGTATGCTGATTTCCTACGTAATGTTCTAGAGATGATACTATAAGACGTTTCACTGCATGACAGAATGGCGATGTACTTCCAACATGATGGATGTCCGGCACATAGCTCGCGTATGGTTGAAGCGGTACTGAATAGCATATTTCATGACAGGTGGATTGGTCGTCGAAGCACCATACCGTGGCCCGCACGTTCACCGATTCTGACGCTCCCGGATTTCTTTCTGTGGGGAAAGTCGAAAGATATTTGCTATCGTGATCCACCGACAACGCCTAACAACATGCGTCAGCGCATTGTCAATGCATGTGCGAACATTACGGAAGGCGAACTACTCGCTGTTGAGAGGAATGTCGTTACACGTATTGCCAAATGCATTGAGGTTGACGGACATCATTTTGAGCATTTATTGCACTAATGTGCATTAATTGCATTTACAGGTAATCACGTAGTAACAGCGTCCGTTCTCACAAATGATAAGTTCAAAACAATGGTGCAAATGGCTCTGAGCACTATGGGACTCAACATCTTAGGTCATAAGTCCCCTAGAACTTAGAACTACTTAAACCTAACTAACCTAAGGACAGCACACACACCCATGCCCGAGGCAGGATTCGAACCTGCGACCGTAGCAATCCCGCGGTTGATAAGTTCACAAAGGTACATGTATGACATTGGAACAACCGAAATACAATGTTCAAACGTACCCACGTTCTGTATTTTAATTTAAAAAACCTACCTGTTACCAACTGTTCGTCTAAAGCTGTGAGCCATATGTTTGTGACTATTACAGCGCCATCGATCACAAAGCGAAAAAAGTGGTCCAACTAAAACATTCATATTTCTTTACGTACTACACGAATATGTAATAAAAATAGGGGTCCTATTTAAAAAAAACGCAGTTGATATCCGTTTGACCTATGGCAGCGCCATCTAGCAGGCCAACAATAGCGCCATCTGGTTTCCCCCTTCAAGCTAGACATGTTTCGTTCTTTGCAGTTTTTTCGTTTCACGAATAATTTCGTGAGATATTTGACCCCGTCACGATCAATGGGCCACTCTGTATATCCAGACTCTGCAATCCACTATGAAGTGTTCCACACAGAAGTTTCCCCACTGTACCAGGATGTAGAGTTTCATACCATCCTATAACTGCCCCTGTATGGATTATTTCAAAGTCTTTGCATCAAACGTCCACAGATGGTAGATGAAATCGTGGGAAACAACTTTTGCTAGAGGCAAACCGTTCGCTGGCACTTACCGGCGATGCTAGGCATCTTTTTGTATCGGTTATGCCCCTGAGAGGCGGCATGATGTACCGCTCTGTGGGTTACGTGTGCCTTGTGTGATGCCTATAATCTATACATCTGCTTTGTGTGACAGGGGTTCGACCTAGCAAAACTTAAATTCCTGATTCGCTTCTGAAACATCGTTCTGCGCATAGAGGTTCACCTGTCAAAAATCGCATTATCAATGTATTGGGATAGGCACGGTGGCTATTTATTTTTTCAACCTTCAATCGATCCCGAAATTCAGATCGCAGGTGAAACCCGGTACAGCTTTGCACAGATGTGCTGCACAAAATCTCTACTTTTTTTTCTTTTTTTTGTGGTAAGTTCCTATGGACCGGTCTGATGAGGTCATCGGTCCCTAGGCTTACACCCTACTTAATCTATCTTAAACTAACTTACGCTAAGGACAACACCCACATTCATGCCCGAGGGAGGACTCGAACCGTGGCAAGACGCGTCAGATCGCTCAGCTATGTCTCTAGCAGTGTCGGAAGTTCTATGCGGCTTTTCGCGGATGATCTGTACTGCAGCATTAGAAAGTTGTAGCGAAATGCAGGACGATCTGCAGCGGATAGGCACTTGGTGCAGGGAGTGGCAACTGACCCTTAACGTAGACAAATGTAATGTATTGCGAATACATACACTCCTGGAAATGGAAAAAAGAACACATTGACACCGGTGTGTCAGACCCACCATACTTGCTCCGGACACTGCGAGAGGGCTGTACAAGCAATGATCACACGCACGGCACAGCGGACACACCAGGAACCGCGGTGTTGGCCGTCGAATGGCGCTAGCTGCGCAGCATTTGTGCACCGCCGCCGTCAGTGTCAGCCAGTTTGCCGTGGCATACGGAGCTCCATCGCAGTCTTTAACACTGGTAGCATGCCGCGACAGCGTGGACGTGAACCGTACGTGCAGTTGACGGACTTTGAGCGAGGGCGTATAGTGGGCATGGGGGAGGCCGGGTGGACGTACCGCCGAATTGCTCAACACGTGGGGCGTGAGGTCTCCACAGTACATCGATGTTGTCGCCAGTGGTCGGCGGAAGGTGCACGTGCCCGTCGACCTGGGACCGGACCGCAGCGACGCACGGATGCACGCCAAGACCGTAGGATCCTACGCTGTGCCGTAGGGGACCGCACCGCCACTTCCCAGCAAATTAGGGACACTGTTGCTCCTGGGGTATCGGCGAGGACCATTCGCAACCGTCTCCATGAAGCTGGGCTACGGTCCCGCACACCGTTAGGCCGTCTTCCGCTCACGCCCCAACATCGTGCAGCCCGCCTCCAGTGGTGTCGCGACAGGCGTGAATGGAGGGACGAATGGAGACGTGTCGTCTTCAGCGATGAGAGTCGCTTCTGCCTTGGTGCCAATGATGGTCGTATGCGTGTTTGGCGCCGTGCAGGTGAGCGCCACAATCAGGACTGCATACGACCGAGGCACACAGGGCCAACACCCGGCATCATGGTGTGGGGAGCGATCTCCTACACTGGCCGTACACCACTGGTGATCGTCGAGGGGACACTGAATAGTGCACGGTACATCCAAACCGTCATCGAACCCATCGTTCTACCATTCCTAGACCGGCAAGGGAACTTGCTGTTCCAACAGGACAATGCACGTCCGCATGTATCCCGTGCCACCCAACGTGCTCTAGAAGGTGTAAGTCAACTACCCTGGCCAGCAAGATCTCCGGATCTGTCCCCCATTGAGCATGTTTGGGACTGGATGAAGCGTCGTCTCACGCGGTCTGCACGTCCAGCACGAACGCTGGTCCAACTGAGGCGCCAGGTGGAAATGGCATGGCAAGCCGTTCCACAGGACTACATCCAGCATCTCTACGATCGTCTCCATGGGAGAATAGCAGCCTGCATTGCTGCGAAAGGTGGATACACACTGTACTAGTGCCGACATTGTGCATGCTCTGTTGCCTGTGTCTATGTGCCTGTGGTTCTGTCAGTGTGATCATGTGATGTATCTGACCCCAGGAATGTGTCAATAAAGTTTCCCCTTCCTGGGACAATGAATTCACGGTGTTCTTATTTCAATTTCCAGGAGTTTAGAAAGAGGGACCCTTTGTTGTATGATTATATGATAGCGGAACAAACACTGTTAGCAGTTACTTCTGTAAAATATCTGGGAGTATGCGTACGGAACGATTTCAAGTGGAATGATCATATAAAATTAATTGTTGGCAACTGACCCTTAACATAGACAAATGTAATGTATTGCGAATACATAGAAAGAAGGATCCTTTATTGTATGATTATATGATAGCGGAACAAACACTGTTAGCAGTTACTTTTGTAAAATATCTGGGAGTATGCGTACGGAACGATTTGATGTGGAATGATCATATAAAATTAATTCTTGGTAAGGTGGGTGCCAGGTTGAGATTCATTGGGAGAGTCCTTAGAAAACGTAGTCCATCAACAAAGGACGTGGCTTACAAATCACTCGTTCGACCTATACTTGAGTGTTGCTCATCAGTGTGGGATCCGTATCAAGTCGGGTTGACAGAGGAGATAGAGAAGATCCAAAGAAGAGCGGCGTGTTTCGTCACAAGGTTATTTGGTAAGCGTGATAGCGTTACGGAGATGTTTAGCAAACTCAAGTGGCAGACTCTGCAAGACAGGCACTCTGCATCGCGGTGTAGCTTGCTGTCCAGGTTTCGAGAGGCTACGTTTATGGATGAGGTATCGAATATATTGCTTCCCCCGACTTATACCTCCCGAGGAGATCAATAATGTAAAATTAGAGAGATTCGAGCGCGCACGGAGGCTTTCCGGCAGTCGTTCTTCCCGTGAACCATACGCGAGTGGAACAGAAGAGGGAGATAATGACAGTGGCACGTAAAGTGCCCTCCGCCACACACCGTTGGGTGGCTTGCGGAGTATAAATGTAGATGTAGATGTAGTATGTCTATATATCGTGTCACATCTCAGTTTCCATTTCTGAGAGCACAGTGAGAACGTAAAGATGTCTAGACCAAAATGTCTCCCCCTCCAATTATAAAGTGCTGCTGAGGGATTTTGCCTGATTTCATACAACCCACATAATGTAACTGTCATGCATTTCCTTCTTCGTGATAATTCTTGGCTGCACACAACAGGTGCAAAGCAGATGCTGCTGCAGCATTTCGATAGATAATGTTCGATCACTCAGCATACTGCCTGAGATTGGCACCCTTTGATTGTCGCCTCCTCACTCACATGAACCGCTGGCTATGAGGACAGCATTTTGGCACAGACAACGAGCAACAGACCGGATTAGGGAATGGGCGGAAATCGCAGGCGGCTGCGTTCTATGACGAGGATATGGGAAAGTTGGTACCACGCAATGACTGTGTAATGAAGTAGCTTGAAGGCGTAGCTAAATGAAGTAAATACAACATGTTTGATTTTCGCTGTGTTTTCCATTTCACGACTGATCGGACGTTGGACAGAATAGTCCTAGTACTGATTGGTAATAACTTAAGTGACCGACTCATGGAAATCCAGTACAGGCTGTAATTACCATATAACAGACGAACTTGGTAGATATGCTAATGCGTTAATGTCGAAGCGACTTACAATGGAAAAAAAACTAGTTCTAGTTTTGGCCAACGGGTGCAAATACAGCGCTTTACATTGTTTTTTATCGTGTTATGACGTCCACGCTGTCATTTAACAAACCATAGCGTGAGTGAATAGTATGGCTATCGAATACAGAGACCATGTGCTGTTAAGGAAACTGTTTTGTGTGAACGGCAGCAATTACAGTGCTGCATTGAGAGAGTATCGCCCAATGAAACGTCCGAGGAGACAACCGTTCCCATTAAATGGTTTAAAGAAGATGATAATGGAAACATGGGTCAGCTTCGTGTGGCAGCTGGAAAAGTAAGGTATCCCATCCCAGTAGAAGTTATTGACGAGGTTGCTGTTGCTGTAAGTGACCATGCAGCACGTTCCCCGTGTAGTGTCAGAGCTCGTGCAGTGTCATGAAAATTATCCATCACGTTGTCGATAGTAAGGAAAGTTTTGTGGTTTATTTTAGACTGGTACAAGATCCAGATGGTGCAACAACTGAAATCTCACTATCTGCCAGCAACGTTTTGAATCTGCTCCTCGGTTAATGCTGACATGTGGCCGGGCAATATTCTCTGGAGTGACGAGGCACATTTTCGGTCCATTCTTCTTTGAAGAGAATACACCTGGAAGACCTCTCACGTGTAAAGTGAAGTCTGCACATTATGGAAACATCCTTGTACATCATGTTATTCCTGCTTTGAAAGAGTGACACTGTGTAGAAAGCATCGTTTTCTTTCAAAATGCGGAACACCTAATGATGCTCGCCCAGTAAAAGATCTACTTAATGCAACCTTCCAAAAACGTAAATCTCCATAGGTTTTCCAGGTGCGTGGCCTGCAAGATCACCTGATCTGTATTCATGAAATCAAATGGCTCTGAGCACTATGGGACTTAACATCTATGGTCATCAGTCCCCTAGAACTTAGAACTACTTAAACCTAACTAACCTAAGGACATCACACAACACCCAGTCATCACGAGGCAGAGAAAATCCCTGACCCCGCCGGGAATCGAACCCGGGAACCCGGTTGTGGGAAGCGAGAACGCTACCGCACGACCACGAGCTGCGGACTGTATCCATGAGACTCGCGTTTATCAGGGACATGTTCGGTTAACAGTGAAATCAATATCATGTCTTTCTCACTTGTTTGAACTTTCTACCCACGTCCTGTTCCTAATACATTATACATGGACACATTCACAGCTCAAGAGTTGCACCTGATGGCCAAAACCGGAACTAATTTTTTTCCAGCGTAAATCGGTTCCACACTAACGCAATAGAATATCCACCAAGTTTCGCTGCCAGACGACAATTGCAGCCCACACTGGAGCTCTGTGAGTAGGAGCAATTTAATTATAAGCACCTGGTACTATGCAGCACACCTGGGTTGTCGACCCTTCCAGTTCGGTGGAATCTCGTCGTCCCAGGTCAGCGAAAACTGAAGAGCGCCAAGCTTCGCCGGAGAGCGTCAGCGAACACTTTGCGTGTAACAACAGTTGTTCTGTGTGACAAGGTCTATCATCCGTAAACGTTTGCTGCAAAGACTTCGATACACCTTCTATACTCTGTGCGTTTCAGGAACAACAGTAAATATTTTAAGAGTCACTAGTGTAGATTAATTCGAATAAAACATTCCATAAAGCACGTGCCCAATTTTTATCAGTTACAGAGATACAGCTGTTTGAACAACCCAAACAAATACTCACATTAGGTGTTAAGCAAAGACAAATTGCCGAGTTCGAATTTGATTTTCGTAAATTCCATCTCCGATTATAACGCACTTCTGAATTCCATTAACACCACCACGGATAGTTCTTCTGAGGTCGTCTTTGCGTTCTTTTATTTGGGCAGCACTATTCATTACCCCAATAATCAATAAAGTGCCTTGCGTTTGCTTTTTCTTTGAAGAGCACAGCGGTCAAGCTCGTCAAGAAACGTAACCATTTTTACCGACACGTCTTCCGGAAAATTTAGGTTTTGATGACGTGTTGTGTGGTGACTTGAAGCTGCACAGGCCCCTTCATATTGGAAGAACATACCAATACTTGTAGCCAAAGGGACCTCTTCCAACAATGCTGGAAGCTCGTTTTCAAGAAAGCCGATATAAAGGGGCCCTGTAATGCACTGCTGTATCACAAGAGGACCAAGAAATTGATTGTCAAGCATATCACACTACACATTTACAGAGAAGCCTGCTTGAAATGTATCTCCACATTGGCCTTTGGCGCATCTCGTTGTCGTGCGGTAGCGTTCTCGCTTCCCACGCCCGGGTTCCCGGGTTCGATTCCCGGTGGGGTCAGGGATTTTCTCTGCCTCGTGATGGCTGGGTGTTGTGTGCTGTCCTTAGGTTAGTTAGGTTTAAGTAGTTCTAAGTTCTAGGGGACTGATGACCATAGATGTTAAGTCCCATAGTGCTCAGAGCGATTGAACCTTGGCCTTTGGGTTTCCGGTGGACCTCCGATGTGAGCGTCGTGTGTTATTGATACCATATCAGCTTGCTCAGCATTTGTAAATACCTGGTTTGGACAAACGTATGGAAACGTCATGGGAAATCCATGCTTGAACATGAAAGCAAATTATGCTCAAGCCTGCAGGTTGTGCTGCTGTATTTGAACACGAATGGCAACTGTGCAATGTCCTCAATACGTTGCAAATATCAGTAGTCGTCGAACAGTGCCCTGTGTAGTTATGAGTGTATTATTTCGGAGCTAAGTGAATTCGAATGTGGGCAAATAGTCGCTGCTCATATGGTGGGTACTCCAGTAACCAAGGTAGCCCGAAGTGTTGGGTGTTTCTAGAGGCATCGAATCGGAGATTCATACCGCCTACAGGAAAAGCGGAAAAACATCTTCTAAGTCACAACGTGGACGAAATTGTGTGTTAAGTGATCGGAAACTCAAGAGGACTGTGACAAAAAGGAGGGACGACAAACTGAATGTCGCACTCAGCGACCCCTGTCAGTAACAAAACAACACGGAGGGAGCTGTTTAGGCAGAGAACCGCAGGGCGAACTCGAATTACAAAACCATTCAGTAGTGATGCAAATGGTAGTAGCAGGAAAATGTGGTGCCAAAGCCATAAAACGTTGAGTATGGAGCAACGGAAGAATGTCATTTGGTCGGATGAGTCTTGTTTCACACTCTTTCCAACTACTGACAGAGTTTACGTCCCAAAAATGAAACATAAGGGGAGGTTCGGTGATGATTTGGGCAATCACATGATGACATTCCATGGGCCACGTGGTTACTCTGAAATGTCACATCGCTGCCAAGAATTACGTGACTATTTTGGCTGATCAGGCCCATCCCATCGTACAATGTTTGTTGCCCACTGGTGATTCTGCATTCCAGGACGACAGAGCTCCTGCTCACACAGCTCTAATCGTCCAGAACTGGTTTCGTGAACACGAGTATGAATTTTTGCAATTCCCTGGCCAGAAAAATAACCAGATCTCATTACTGCATCTCAATATTACTGAGCCTTTGTCGTCTACTTTGGAGAGAAGGGTGTGTGATCGCCATCCACCTCCATCATCTTTGCCCGAACTTGCCACTAATTTGCACGAAGAATGGTGTAAGATTCCCTTGAAAACCGTACTGGGCTTTTATTTAGCCATTCAGGGACGACTGGAAGCTTTTTGAATGCCACTGGGTTTCCTACACCGTATGTGAAGCGCAACCTCAACTCGTTTAGCAAGACCCCACAACTCTCAATTCTGTGTCACATGTCTAGGAAGTCGCAGCCTATCTTGTCCCAGAACCTTGTAAGTCTCTGGTTAATGTACTCGACCCAACGCCAGCAGACAACAATCCGTTTTCAGGAAAATGCTGTAGACTTTGAGCTTCGTTGAAATTTTACGGGTAGGGCTGGTCTTCTCAAAATTGTTCTGCCAGACACTGGAATGATCCAAGTATGAACTCGGACTGCAGACAACAAGCACCGTTTGATCCACGGTGTGCTACGTTCTATTACCGGTTGCACCTTGTTCCCTTAATGGTTGTCATAACAGCCTCATCAACATATTGAATGAAGCCTGCGGAAATACAGATTAAGAGCACAAAGTTATCTTCCCAGCTCTTGCTGCAATGTCCCTAAGGGATACTACCATTCGCCGTGTATTTGAACTGCCTATAATTTATAGACGTTTATCCCCTTAAGTTTGCCTCCCTCTGACTCGATTCACTCCAGGTTTCGCAACAGGCGAAGTGAGTCTCATTGCTTCAGTTTCATTGGAAGAGCGTTCCTCAGTCTTGTTGGTTAAGGGGATCCTGAGCTTCAAATGGTCCCTGCCTCCTCGTTACTGGGCCCCTAAATCTAGCACTAACAGGCCACTCACAGTCAGGTGGACGAGTGGTGGTAAATGTTGCAATTCCTCTGGAGGAAACAGTATCCCCTGGAGAGTAAAGTATTTGTGGTACCTCTGGTACGACAGGCGCGTATCCCTCTGTATTCCTCCAAATTCACCCATGCACGGTAGCTTCCGTTAGCTTCGTTTCATTTTAGCCATATTGATTAAGGTCTGTGGTTTTAAAGATCCAAACGAGTCTGTTATCTTTTTGTACGAAAATGAAGAAAGTGTTTGTTTTTATCCGATTGCTTCTTATTGGTCATGACTACTGCTCTATTGTACTTCTGCACTTCATGAAGTCATTCTTCTGGAAAATGTTACCTGCATCCTAAAGTCCTTCTATCTTTTCTGGCTTCTTTTGTGCATCTCATAGATTCAGGCCCTGTTATTCCTTCCTTTTGTATAGGATAGTGTTTATAATCTTTTTGCACATACTCAGTTTGAATATGTTGCTGTTGTATATACTTCGTGTCTAGTATCGGGTCCGTCCACCTCTCCTGCAGTCAGCACATTTAAAAATAGAAGCACACCACGTAAACTGTCAATCCTTTTTTTTTCTTTTCTTCTTTTTGTTTCCACAACATTCTCAACTGACATATACCAAGACAAGAGGAAATTCACAGTTTCAGAGCTGATTAGTCTCTCAGAACACGTACAGGGCGAACCACAACTCCGTCGACAAACTTTCAGAAGAGGTAGTATGGAACAAAACTAGGACAAAATACACTCCTGGAAATTGAAATCAGAACACCGTGAATTCCTTGTCCCAGGAACGGGAAACTTTATTGACACATTCCTGGGGTCAGATACATCACATGATCACACTGACAGAACCACAGGCACATAGACACAGGCAACAGAGCATGCACAATGTCGGCACTAGTACAGTGTATATCCACCTTTCGCAGCAATGCAGGCTGCTATTCTCCCATGGAGACGATCGTAGAGATGCTGGATGTAGTCCTGTGGAACGGCTTGCCATGCCATTTCCACCTGGCGCCTCAGTTGGACCAGCGTTCGTGCTGGACGTGCAGACCGCGTGAGACGACGCTTCATCCAGTCCCAAACATGCTCAATGGGGGACAGATCCGGAGATCTTGCTGGCCAGGGTAGTTGACTTACACCTTCTAGAGCACGTTGGGTGGCACGGGATACATGCGGACGTGCATTGCCCTGTTGGAACAGCAAGTTCCCTTGCCGGTCTAGGAATGGTAGAACGATGGGTTCGATGACGGTTTGGATGTACCGTGCACTATTCAGTGTCCCCTCGACGATCACCAGTGGTGTACGGCCAGTGTAGGAGATCGCTCCCCACACCATGATGCCGGGTGTTGGCCCTGTGTGCCTCGGTCGTATGCAGTCCTGATTGTGGCACTCACCTGCACGGCGCCAAACACGCATACGACCATCATTGGCACCAAGGCAGAAGCGACTCTCATCGCTGAAGACGACACGTCTCCATTCGTCCCTCCATTCACGCCTGTCGCGACACCACTGGAAGCGGGCTGCACGATGTTGGGGCGTGAGCGGAAGACGGCCTAACGGTGTGCGGGACCGTAGCCCAGCTTCATGGAGACGGTTGCGAATGGTCCTCGCCGATACCCCAGGAGCAACAGTGTCCCTAATTTGCTGGGAAGTGGCGGTGCGGTCCCCTACGGCACTGCATAGGATCCTACGGTCTTGGCGTGCATCCGTGCGTCGCTGCGGTCCGGTCCCAGGTCGACGGGCACGTGTACCTTCCGCCGACCACTGGCGACAACATCGATGTACTGTGGAGACCTCACGCCCCACGTGTTGAGCAATTCGGCGGTACGTCCACCCGGCCTCCCGCATGCCCACTATACGCCCTCGCTCAAAGTCCGTCAACTGCACATACGGTTCACGTCCACGCTGTCGCGGCATGCTACCAGTGTTAAAGACTGCGATGGAGCTCCGTATGCCACGGCAAACTGGCTGACACTGACGGCGGTGGTGCACAAATGCTGCGCAGCTAGCGCCATTCGACGGCCAACACCGCGGTTCCTGGTGTGTCCGCTGTGCCGTGCGTGTGATCATTGCTTGTACAGCCCTCTCGCAGTGTCCGGAGCAACTATGGTGGGTCTGACACACCGGTGTCAATGTGTTCTTTTTGCCATTTCCAGGAGTGTATCTAGTAAAGACGGGCTCTACAAGGCATGTCTTAAGAGCTATGAGCACTTGTTCACCTTTGCTACTGTGAAACGCACTTCTTCTACTACTCTCATAGCAAAGTATGCATTCAGAATACATCTTGACTTGTCACTTGTTTCTTATTTAGCAAGGTATGCTTTTCAGACTCCAGCTTGCCTGAACTCTTTCTTCTTGTTTTGGTCCTTACAACCACCTCTAAAAGTCTATCAGTGGAGTTCTGACTTAGCCTGTGTAAGACCATATATTCAAAGAATTTTTGGGTTAGCAGCCGGCCGTCTTCGCTTCACTTCACGATATATCGGCTCAGCAGACGCCCAGTCGAAATATTGTGCAGTGAAGTGAACAACGACCACTGCAAGTCCGCGACTCCTCTGAATATATTGTTCGGCGGCAAATTTTAAAATTTACGTAAGACTATGTGTTTCATAGATTTTTCTGTCCCTGTGCCCTCGTCCGTAGCTTTTTATTGCAAACACGCTGGTGCTTATTGTATTTTTTGTTCATGCTAAAACTGGATATCTGGCCAGCGGCAGCTGTCGAGCCGAGAGGATGCGCAGCAGAGCAGCAGCAGCACTTGTCTGATAAACTATAAATTAATTTAGTCTTTGTTTTTTGTTCACGTGCTTCTGAAAATAAGTGGACTGTACGTGTGTATTTTAATGTGTAGACTAGTGGTTAGAAAATTAATCGTATTTTTTGTTTTTGCGTAAGTCTTGTGAATATCCTTGTGTAGGACGGCTTCCTAGTGTAAATTTTCCCGTCGCCAGAAACTCCATCACTAAGTTTCAATTTTGTACTAGTAGACAGCACACAGTTTAGATCAGTGTATTCTAGTTTGAATATTTGTATCGTATAGTAACTTTTCGGCAAACAGGATTTATAATAACAGGTATCTGTAAATAAGTCAACTTGAGTAGAGAAATTTATTTCTGTTTTATAGCTTGCGGTCTCAGAGTACAGTGAGGAATCTACACAGCAACTTTTAGTGTTACTTTATTCTCCTTTGGTATATTTTCAAACTCGGTACCGTTATTTGAGACCTTATATCTATTTTATACACAGTACGATATGGCTAGGGACTGTGCTTGTTGTGAGCGGATACAAGAAGAGTTGGCTCCTGTCCGTAAACAGCTGAAAGCTGCGTTGGCTACAGTCGACAAGCTTCTAGCTAATGCTCAAAGTTGTGGTGACGTCGGGGCACCAGTGACGAGACCTGCGACACTTTTGGTGCCACTGGAATCCCCTGGTGACCCGGACGTCGCTGCGGCTTCTGATGCGCAACATCTGACCGGTCCGTCCTCACTCCAGACTGTGTGGCAGACTGTGGTGGGTTCGCGAGTCACTGGGCGGAAGACGAAAGAGGGAGCAGGCCAGCACAGGATGCTTCTCCTGTTGGGCCAGCGGTCGATTTTCCTGCCCAGTCCGGACAAGTACAGAGGGTGGGTATGCTAGTCATTGGGAGATCCAATGTTAGGCGGATGATGGAGCCCCTAAGGGCAGGCAAGGCGGAAAGAATTCCAGTGTTCATTTGGTATGTTTGCCGGGAGGTGTCATCCGGGGTTGTGGAGGAGGCTCTGTCGGCGGCTATCGAGTGCACTGGGTGCAACCGGCTGCATGTAGTGGCACATGTCGGCACGAATGACGCCTGCCGCTTGGGTTGTGAGGCCATCCTCGGCTCCTTTCAGCGGTTGGCTGATCTGGCGAAGGCAACTAGCCACGCACGCGGGGTGCAGGTTAAGCTGTCTACTTGTAGCATCGTACCCATGGTTGATCGCGGTCCTCTGGTTTGGAGCAGAGTGCTAGGTCTAAACTAGAGGCTCAGACGACTCTGCGACTGTATCGGATGCAAATTTCTCGAACTCCGTTATCGGGGACAGAACTGTGGGGTTCCCCTTAATAGGTCAGGTGTGCACTACACGCAGGAAGCGGCTACTAGGGTAGCGGGGTACGTGTGGCGTGCACATGGGGCTATTTTAGGTTAGCGAACTCCTCCCATGGGAGCAAAGAAAAGATTTGCCTGTTAAATCAGCCACAGCGACCTCAGAGAATCTTGGTCCTCGCAGATCAGAGACAGAAAAGGTTAATATGATTTTAGTAAACTGCAGGAGCATCCAAAGAAAGGTACCAGAATTAGTATCGCTCACTGAAGGTTATAATGCACAGATAGTATTGGGAACAGAAAGCTGGTTGAAACCAGACGTCAGTGACAACGAAATCTTATGTCCAGATTGGAATGTTTATCGTAAGGATAGGATAGTCGCCAATGGTGGCGGCGTGTTTATTGCAGTAAAAAATTCGATAAAATCTAGCGAGGTTATCACGGATTCCGAATGTGAATTAATCTGGGTGAAATTGAATTTCAAAGAACGATCAAAAATGGTGATCGGTTGCTTTTATACACCACCTGGGTCAGGATCTGTAGTTGCAGAGCGCTTCAGATAGAACTTGCAGAATATCATTAGTAATTTTCCTGATCATGCCGTTGTAATAGGGCGTGACTTCAACTTGCCAGGTATAGATTGGGAGTGTTATGCCATCAAAACTGGTGCCAGAGACAGGGAATCCTGTGGCATTGCTCTGGATGTCTCGTCCGAAAATTACCTTGAGCAGATAGTTAGAGAACCAACGCGAGAGGGTAACGTCTTAGACCTCCTGGTAACACACAGACCTGAACTTATAGCAACAGGTAACGTAGAGGAAGGTATCAGTGATCATAAGGCTGTGACAGCATGTATGAAGACAGGTCCTACAAGCAATGTTAAGAAACGTAGGAAGATATATTTGCTCAGCAAGGCTGGCAGGATACCAATTTCAGAATTTCTCAGCAGTCAGCATCAAATATTCGGTGATGAGGACGAAGATGTGGAGAACAAATGGAAAAAATTCGAAGGCATCGTTCAATATGCCCTAGAAAAGTATGTTCCGGGTAAGGTTTTAAGGGATGGGAAAGATCTACCATGGTTTAATATCGGTGTTAGAAAAGCGATACGTAAACAAAGAACACTTCATCTCAGATTCAAGAGAAGTAAAAGCCTAGCTGACAAACAAAAGCTGAACGAAGCGAAGATGAGCGTAAGAAGAGCAATGAGAGAAGCGTTCAGTGATTTCGAACCTGAGTAAAAACCCTAAGAGATTTTGGTCTATGCAAAACCAGTAAGTGGGTCACAATCATCTATTCATTCTCTCAGCGACCACACCGGCACCGACACGGGAGATAACAGAGAGAAGGCCGAAATACTGAATTCGGTCTTCCGAAGTTGTTTCACCGCGTAAGATCTTTACACCGTCCCTCCTTTCAGTCGTCGTACGAACATCGAAATGACAGATACTGAGATAACCGTCGCGGAATTGAAAAGCAGCTACAGTCGCTTAGTAATTGAAAGGCTTCAGGACCAGATGAGATACCTTTAAGATTCAGTGAAGATTATGCGAAAGAACTTGCTCCCCTTCTAGCAGTAATTTATCGTAGATCGATTGAGCAAAGAAAGGTACCTAACGACTGGAAAAAATCGCAGGTCATTCCCGTTTTTAAGAAAGGCCGTAAGACAGATCCACACAATTATAGACTTATATCGTTGACGTCAATCTGTTGTAGAATGCCGGCCGCGGTGGTCTAGTGGCTCTAGGCGCGCAGTCCGGAACCGCGGGGCTGCTCCGGTCGCAGGTTCGAATCCTGCCTCGGGCATGGATGTGTGTGATGTCATTAGGTTAGTTAGGGTTAAGTAGTTGCAAGTTCTAGGGGACTGATGACCACAGCTGTTAAGTCCCATAGTGCTCAGAGCCATTTGAACCATTTTGAACAACGGCGCTCAGGTTAATGCTGTGTTCCATGATTTCAAGCCGGCCGCGGTGGTCGAGCGGTTCTAGGCGCTTCTGTCCGGAACCGCGCGACTGCTACGGTCGCAGGTTCGAATCCTGCCTTGGGCATGGATGTATGTGATGTCCATAGGTTAGTTAGGTTTAAGTAGTTCTAAGTTCTAGCGGACTGTTGACCTCAGCTGTTAAGTCCCATAGTGCTCAGAGCCATTTGAACCATTTTAAACCATGATTTCAGTAAGGCATTTGGCACCTTCCCGCATTGACGTTTAATGACAAAATACGAGCTTACGGAGTACCGGAGCAGACCTGCGATTGGATTCAAGACTTTCTTGCAGATAGAACTCAACACGTCGCTCATAACGGAAGTAAATCAGATGTAAAGGTAATATCCGGAGTACCACGGGGAAGTGTGGAAGGACCGTTGCTGTTTAAAATATACATAAGTGATCTAGTAGAAAGAGTCGGATGCTCTTTAAGGCTATTCACAGATGAGGCAATTGTCTATACCAAAATAGCAAAGCCAGAAGATAATAAGAATTTGCGGACCGACCTGCAGAGAATATTGATGAATGACGCAAACTCTGGCAGTTGACCCTGAACGTTAATAAATGTAACATATTGCGCGTACATAGGAAAAGAAATCCACTACTGTCCAGCTACACTATTGATGACAAACAGTTGGAGACAGTGTCTGCCGTAAAATATCTAGGCGTAACGGTCCAGAGCAACCTTAAGTGGAATGACCATGTAAAATGAATAGATAGTGGGAAAAGCAGACACCAGAGTCAGATTCAGCGGAAGAATCTTAAGGAAATGTAACTCACCCACGAAGGAAGTGGTTTATAAGGTGTTTGTTCGCCCGCTTCTTGAGTATTGTTCACCCATCTGGGATCCCTATCAGGTAGGACTGATAGAGGATACAGAGAAGATCCAACAAAGAGCGGCGCGTTTCGTCACGGGATCATTTAGCTGGCAAGAGAGCGTTACGAAGATGCTAAACAAACTTCACTGGCAGACGTTACAAGAGAGGCGTTGTGCATCACGGAGAGATTTACTATTGAAATTTCGGGACAGCCCTTTTCAGAAGGAGTCGGACAACATATTACTTCCCCCCAGATACATCTCGCGTATTTACCACGAGAAAAAAATTCGAGAAATTAGAGCCAGTACAGAGGCTTACCGACAATCATTCTGCTCACGCACTGTTCGCGAGTGGAACAGGATTGGATGGATCAGATAGAACCCTCCGAAAGTACCCTCCACCACACACCATTAGGTGGCTTGCGGGGTATGATGTAGGTGAAGAGATCAAAACAGAACACTTATAATTTTGCGGTCTGTTTTATTTGCACCGTCACATCGTTTATGTGAACAGAGAACCACAATCAGAGGTACCGGAGTTCTTCGACAAAGCACAGACAGTCTTTTATGTGCCTCTCTCTTCGAGAGTGTACGGAAATTACTAAGAATATAACGATCTAGTAAGCACGAGATCACCGATTGTACGAAATCTGTAGCTCCCACGAACAACAAGAAGCAACCACAAAATTTACTCTTGTAGATACGACGACAGACTGAATTGCATACGTTCTTGTGTTGGACAACACTCTGTGAGCCGGCCGGTGTGGCCGAGCGGTTCTAGGCGTTCAGTCTGGAACCGCGCGACCGCTACGGTCGCAGGTTCGAATCCTGCCTCGGGCATGGATGTGTGTGATGTCCTTAGGTTAGTTCGGTTTAAGTAGTTCTAAGTTCTAGTGGACTGATGACCTCAAATGTTAAGTCCAATAGTGCTCAGAGCCATTTGAACACTCTGTGAAGGAGACATGTTAGCCCACGCGACAGGTCCGTGAGTGTTTAAAGCATTGCAAGGCCACACGTGAACCACTGCAAAATAAAGTGCTCCAACAATATTTTACACCACCTCCATAACTACAAACGTGTTTGGGTTAGATTCAAAGGGAGCAGGGAGTGAAAGAATAAACATATGAAACTAAACATTTTAATATACTGTGAACTAAAAATGAAGCCGTAACCTAAATAAACGGCAGTGTGTTCCAAAATGCACATCTCCAAAACCAAAATTTTCTACTTGTTAACCCCAAATATTGTGTTGCTCCACGTTGCGCCCTGACAGTGCGAATGATCATAAACCGTGTTCCACCTACGCAATGTAAGATAGAAATACTGGGTTTGTATTCTCCTGCGGAGAAATTCTTACTATCGGCAATTTCGTTACTATTTCTTCGTGAATACGTTGTAGCTGATGTCACTATAAATGAATGAAATTCTGCTGTTTTTACAATTAATTCACAATCATTCGTTTCTTGGTAATTTACTATTGCTCGACGCAAAAATAACATAACTATTTCGTGAATTAAGTAGGAAAATAACTGAAAACAAATATTAATCTTACATATGGCTATCGCGTCGCTTGGGGCGCTAGTGTCGCTCTAGTTTCCGACGATAACAGCTTTCACAACAGTAAATGTTACGAATTTGAAAGTGTAATTAGATGACAATTTTACACAAGACTGGCCTAACTGAACAGTATTCATGGATGTGAATATATTAATCCCTAACCAGTGCCCAATGATACGGTTACAGTCACTCGTTCTGCCCTCTTAAAAAAGACGAAAAGTAATTACATTGGCAATTCGAACTACAATAGCAGTTTTACGTCCCGACGAGAGAAGAGTGGATCGCGGCGAGGAGCAACAAGTGTTTGGACGACTCGACACGTCGTGGCATCGACCGCCGTTATACAGGTAGTTGTGGTGCGGTGCGACCCTGCTGCCGCAGCAGGGCCTGTACCCGTTATAGCCGTTGAGAGCCGGGTTAACGACCGACCCACACTAGGCTCGCCTGGAGAGCCGCGAAGAACCTTCTGAGTCACACACTGCGCCAGCGGACTGGCGCCAGTGACTGCTGACTCACATTTTGCCCATAGCACGTCGCCCAAATATACACCGCTGGCCGTTAAAACAGCAACACCATGAAGACGGCATGCAACAAACTTTCAAATTAGTACCAAGTGTATTACATGCTTGCTTATGCGAGCGATTAGTATTTCAGTGAAACCATACAAAATAGGTAAGTGCTGCCATCTACGTATACGATATACAGGGAGGTCGGAAATTCCCGTTACACACTTCTAGAACTTGTAGAGGGGAGTGAGTACATCGTATTTTGAATATGAACCCATGTCCGGAAACGTCACCAAACGAGACTACAGATCGTCGAAGTTATAGCCGCGGGCGTCTGTAAATGTACAGTCTTAGACATAGAAACTGACCGCCGGCCGGCCGCCACAGAGACCAAGTCCGAGTCGTTCACTTACGTTGGCCAATAAAACTGACCTCCCCTGGCAACTATAAGTCCGACCATCTGCACAATCTGGCAACACTGTAATATGCGGAAGTATCAGTAGGAAGTGTTGTCTACTTCCGAGAGGTTGTTGGCTTGCGTGAGCCCGTGATCTATTGGTAATCGTCGTGTATTCTAAACTTACAGTCGCCTGTTCGCGTCCAACTGGATTTTTTTTTTTTAACCACATTTCGGCACTCGTCTAAAGTTATGAGTCTGATGAAACGTCGAAGATAATTCGCTTCACATTCTACCCACCAGCAATAACAAGTACTTCCAGAAACAATTCCGCAGGACATCTCATGGCTGCGTCGCGATCAGAACAGCTTACGCTCGAGCGTTTCCTCGCGCTGCGGCGGCTACCGGCCACCGGCCAGACACCACCCACCGCCTGAAATCCGGCGCCGCACAGGTGAACGCGGTGCGACGCTGTCAGTGCATGTATCAAGTGTCATTTTCGAATATGAAGTTCTAGTTATCATCTTACAGTTAGGCATTGGATTTTGCGTACCTGAAAATCATGAAATACGGTTAAGCATTGTAAAATTGAGTCACAAGTGGAAAAAGGTGTAAGACCTGCAACACAATATTTACTTTTGGTATGACAGAGGGTGAATGCAGACGAGGCAGCTAGAAAGATTTGAACTGTGTGTGTGGAGCGAGTGCTTTTGGGAAAAAGCCGCAAGAAGAAGATATCCTTGTTTCAACAAAGATCGTTCTGGCATGAATGTTTTTCCACATTAAGGACCTCTCAACTACTGATATATGTGATGGATTAACATTTAACCATCATGCGACATTTGCATTCAACAGGCAAAGTTCAGACGTCTGGTGTAGGACTACTGCATGCTCTAATTCGAAACAACAAAAATCAACGGAGTGCCTGTTATTGAACGTCATGAGGTCGCTCATTGAGCATTCCTATGCAGTACTGTTACTGGTGACGAGTTATGATGCCTTTATCGTTAACTTCCTAAGAAGAAATGAAAGGGGGAGCCCCACCAAAAGACGTAAACTCGAGCAAAGGGTAGTGTGAACATAATATTTTACATCTGATAGCTCGACAAAATGTGTTTTGGGCTACGAATTCTGCCCCAAGGTGTGTGTGCATCACAGCTGGAATTTGTTGCCAACAACTGAGACACCTTTCGGTCGCAGTGTAAGAAAATCGACCGCCAAAACTACATCACCTGTGCTACTGCATGATAACGCACTCTGTTCATTTGAGAAACAAAACTATCCAGGCTATTGATAGGAAAGTCATCTCTCAGGCACTTGTATTGATAGGGAATTCCTCTCTCAAGCACTTGTCCCTCTCGGCATATACTCGTAAAATTTTACCTTTCCCGCTCTTCATCGATCAACCGTCAAGGCAGTTCATTTCTAGACGAAAATACTCTTCAAACTACACTGGCTTAATGACAAGTTTGAACCAGTAGGTTTCTACAGGTGTGGAATTTATAAACTACTTTAGCATCGTCAGATTGTTTTAGATATCGTGAAAGGAAATTCTGCTGCTGATTAATTTCTCTTTGATGATTACTGTTGATTTCAGTAAACAAATGGAAAACGCAATTAAAATATTCACTGTACTAACACAAATTAAATTCTGCTTACTACAGAAACATCACGACGGCAGTCTATCTTAATAAAGCTTTAAGTATGTGTGAGACAATTGAGCCTATTTTAACACTAATTGGTAGGAGATTAGCGACTTTTGACTTCGAAAAGGTCTGTATTTATTTTATTTCCTGAACCATTCGCAAGTATTATGAAAATGTGGCAGTTCATAGATAAAATTATGTATTCACAACAACAACAAATACCGTATGTCGGCAGAAAACAAAAATGGCATTATGAATTTGGCAGTACCGTAAGGTTTTCGCTCTGACACTGAGGGTTACTAGAAGCAGCAAGACGAATTTTGCTACAGCGTTGTCCTACGATTCCTTTATTCATTTTGTATCTGTCTGCTTTTAGCTCTGCTACAAAAGAATTGAAAATCTGGCTTTTAGCGAGTCTCGAAAGGCGAACGAAAGCAGCTTGCACCTGGTAGCCAAGCATGTTACCTGAGAATTGGTTTCTTCCTCAAGTGGGTAGACATCATTTTGAGGTTGAATTGTTGGCAAATGTCAGTCAGACGTGTGCCGTTGGTGTAAGTGTTGCAAGTAGGCTGTTTATGTTTTCTTATTGGCAATGTTACGTAGCGCTCTGTATGAAAATCACTGGCTGTGCTGTGTGCAGTCTGTGGCTAGTTTGCATTGTTGTCTGCCATTGTAGTGTTGGGCAGCTGGATGTGAACAGCGCGTAGCGTTGCGCAGTTGGAGGTGAGCCGCCAGCAGTGGTGGATGTGGGGAGAGAGATGGCGGAGTTTTGAAATTTGTAAGACTGGATGTCATGAACTGCTATGTATATTATGATTTTTCAACACTATTAAGGTAAATACATTGTTTGTTCTCTATTAAAATCTTTCATTTGCTAACTATGCCTATCAGTAGTTAGTGCCTTCCGTAGTTTGAATCTTTTATTTAGCTGGCAGTAGTGGCGCTCGCTGTATTGCAGTAGTTCGAGTAACGAAGATTTTTGTGAGGTAAGTGATTTGTGAAAGGTATAGGTTAATGTTAGTCAGGGCCATTCTTTTGTACGGATTTTTGGAAGTCAGATTGCGTTGCGCTAAAAATATTGTGTGTCAGTTTAAGCACAGTCATGTACAATTTTTCTAAGGGGACGTTTCAGTGTTTCGATATGTTGAATTTGTACCAATGATTTTTCTATAGGTTTTTTCTGTCCCAAATAGAGAGTTGAAGTCTCCCATTAGTATTTTCACATCATCTTGATGCATTCTGCTCATAATTTTTTCGAGAGTGTTCTAGAATTGCCCTGCGGGATTAGCCGAGCGGTCTCAGGCGCTGCAGTCATGGACTGTGCGGCTGGTCCCGGCGGAGGTTCGAGTCCTCCCTCGGACATGGGTGTGTGTGTGTTTGTTCTTAGGGTATTAGGGACTGAAGACCGTAGTAGTTAAGACCCAAAAGATTTCGCACACATTTCATTTCATGTTCCAGAATTTTTCTACATTTTCGGTGTTTTTCTTATTTTTGATGTTGGTGGGGGCATGTACATTGATCAGTGTATATTTTTTATGGGGGCTCTGAATGAGCGTAGTCATAAGTCGATTGTTGATGGGTGTGATTTCTTTGACAGAGTTGATGATAGATCTGTGTTCGAGAAATGCCATGCCGAAGTTTGGTGCGCATTTCGCTACCTTCTAAGTTCTAGGGAACTGATGACCACAGCAGTTAAGTCCCAAAGTGCTCAGAGCCATTTGAACCATTTTTTGGTTCGCGAGGGTACGCACCGGTACCACTGACGAAACGACTGAGAATCACATTAGTCCCAAAGACGTTAAATTTTAGGGAAAATGATGTTGAGTCACTTGCAGTTCACTTTCAGTTGAACAGACGAGATACGCTGAAAGGATTTCTTGTAGATGTTTATGAGAACTGCGAGAACTCTGGTGGAAATTGTGAAAACAAAAGAAAGTATCCCATAAATTTGATTCGGTTGACAACTATCGTCAAGATAATTCCAATCTCATCCTAGTAAATGTGAAAGAGGGCTTTCCCCAAATGAATCTGATCATTACTGACGGTGGAGCCTCTCTGTTAACGGAAACTGTTTCTTCATCCTTTTTTCTAAATCTGAGTGCCCCCCCCCCCCCCCCCCCCGCTGTCCCTTTACGACCGTTGCCACACGAGAGTTCATTTCACCGTTCAATGCACCCGGAATCTTGGCTGCTCCGTAGGCTGCACATCGTTATGGACACCAACAGCAAAGAGAGGGAGAGACAGAAGGGACGTACAACGAAAACCTTTCAAGGCTTTGGACGGTTTTGTAAAGTGTAAGTTAAAACGTTCAGGCTCTTTTCCCTTTTTCAGCACCTTATACTTCAAATTTGCGTGTTTTCACCTTACTGTAATTTCTTTTCTCTAAAAAATCGTAAACTGAACTTTAACGTTTGACTTAATTGACAAAAGGTTATTGGTGCACATGGGACTTTTTGTTAGACGCATTTTGTCCGGTGTTTCAGCAGATATTTGCAATTTCGTTCTTGCATTGTGTAGCTGGAGTCAGCCCAGAGAAATAGTGCTCCTCACATCTTTCACGCTACGCCCCCTCTCGACGGAAAATGGTCGGTTAAAAAGAAAATGATTTTTCAAGCGGAATATTACGAGCCCATTCGACAGAGAGAGTGGTCCCAGCTTCATTTTGTGTGATATTTGTGTCATCGATATGTCTTAACAGGAACAGTAAAAAACGAAGAATAAACAGCAGTCCATTAGGGACTCAGTAGCGCCGCATGCTTAGCGGTAGCAGTCAGCGTGGTCCAGGGCAGTGCAGTCGCTACTGGGGTAATGATTATTCTTCGATTTTTGCTGTCCCTCTTAATACATATCGATAAAAAGAATGTCGCCCTAGACTAATCTGTGACCGACGTGTCCAATAAGCACGTAAAGTTTCGCTTTAAAAATTATTTTGTTTGTAACGGAAAACAAACCAACGCCTCCGTCGACACTGGGGGTCGCATGGAAGACGTGATGAGCACTCTTTGTCTGGGCAGACTCCATCTACGTAATGGAAATCGAAATTTCAAATATCCGCTGAAACACCTTCGAGAAAGCGCCAGCCGACTCTTAGAAGGGACGCCGTATAAAAGGTATTAACGGTACAAGTGCAGATATTTTTATTAGTGACTGAGGACAGCGTACTGAACAACATTACATCGGTATTTACCTAATTTGTAGACTAATAATTGTAGCTATTAGGAATGTCATGTTTTTGGTATGTTTGTTAGTACCTTTAGTAGCCGGCCGGAGTGGCCGTGCGGTTCTGGGCGCTATAGTCTGGAACCGAGCGACCGCTACGGTCGCAGGTTCGAATCCTGCCTAGGGCATGGAAGTGTGTGATGTCCTTCGGTTAGTTAGGTTTAATTAGTTCTAAGTTATAGGCGACTGATAACCTCATAAGTTAAGTCGCATAGTGCTCAGAGCCATTTGAACCATTTGAGTACCTTCAGTAACATGTGGCAAGAACAAACCATTAATAGATATTCTCCCCTGGCCAGCAGGTCAGGTGTTGAAGTATGGACACATGGATGCAAAACGGTTAATCTGTATAATTCACTTACTGGTGCAGTTAAGATTGTGCATAAAACATCAGATAGCAAATTATGAGATATGTTCACGGGCATACGGTCAGATGCAGAAAAAAGAAAAGGTTGTTTACAACTAAAGCTATTTCAAAACGCTGTAGAAATAACACCACTGGTCACAATTACATCAAATTGCAACTGAATATTGTCGGAGGAGGAGGAAAACGTATGGCAGAAGGAAAAAAACAGTGCGAAAATTGATCAATAGATGGCGCTGTGTGTGTCAGAATACGGAAATGAAAACACCTGTCATGCGCACGACCCATTGAAGTTGGTATAAACACGTCGGTTACACGGCTTTTGCTCCTTTCGCGTCTGCGACGTTCGCCCTTATTGTCCCAATGTAGGATCGCGCTCTGCTTTGAAAGCTGTATTACAAGACTGATGACTGTGCACTCTTCTCTCTCCACAAGTCCCGAACACTGAAAGGGTTTGAAAAAAGGCGTTGGTCCAATGGATGGCGTGGGTCTGAAGAAAATGATTCGGAAATTCGAAAAGACTTGTTCTTTTGGTGATCAACCTGGTAGAGGAAGGAAACGAACTCATTCGACGTCAGTGAAAGCAGTGGCCACAGCAATGCAGGAGGAGGCGAGTGATGGTGTGCAAACGTGTAGTGCTCGGGGAATTGCCCGAACATTGAACATACCCGTGAGCACGGTGCCTAAAATCTTACGAAACATCCTTCTTTGCTAGCCATTCAATATTACCCATGTGCCCGAGTTGTTTTCTGTTGACCTGCCAGCAAGAGACACGTTTGCTTTAGAATTTCTCGCTCGCAGGGAAGTGGACAATGATTGGCCGTGGAAGCTTTTGTGGGCAGACGAAGCACACTTCCGTCTGACGGGGTATGCCAACACACAGAATTGTCGAATATGGGCAACGGAGAATCCACACGCAAATCAACCAATACCACTTCTTCCTGAAAAGGTCACTGGGTGGTGCGGATTTACGGTATCATAGGGTCATATTTTTTCGAAGAGACAGGTGCTTCCGGTCCTGTTTACCTGTACCGTCACTGGTGAGCGCTATGAGTGCCTTTTGCGCAACCACGTCATTCCAGCTCTCCAACAGCGACGATGGGATAACTTTTATGCAAGATGGCGCACCTCCGCACATTGCAAATCCAGTTAAGCAGCTGCTAAAGCGCCACTTCGGAAATGCTAGAATTATCAGCCGCCATTTCCCTATAGCCTGGCCGTCCCGATCACCTGATCTCAATCCGTGTGCCTTCTGCCTGTGGGGCTCTGAAAGAAGTTGTGTTCAGTGTTCCGACTGCAAATTTAGCTGCATTGCGCAACACATTCTGAACGTGATCCCGGAAACAACTCGATCAGTTGTGGAACATGCTGTTTCTCCGTTTCAACTTGTTGCAGAAGGCGGTGGACAGCATATTGAACATGTATTGCGCCGATTTGATTTTGATTGATGCTTTTATGCGGTTTTTGACCTCAAATGGTTGAAACGTCCCCTTAGAACAATTATACATGACTGTGCTTAAACTGACACACAATATTTTTAGCACAACGCAATCTGACTTTCAAAAATCCCTACAAAAGAATGGCCCTGACTAACATTAACCTATACATTTCACAAATCACTTATCTCACAAAAGTGTTGGTTACTCGAACTACTGCAATACAGCGAGCGCCACTACTGCCAGCTAAATAAAAGATTCAAACTACGGAAGGCACTAACTACTGATAGGCATAGTTAGCAAATGAAAGATTTTAATAGAGAACAAACAATGTATTTACCTTAATAGTCATCAAAAGTCATAATATATGTAGCAGTTCATGACATCCAGTCTTACATGGTTCAAATGGCCCTGAGCACTATGGGACTCAACAGCTATGGTCATCAGTCCCCTAGACTTAGAACTACTTAAACCTAACTAACCTAAGGACATCACACAACACCCAGTCATCACGAGGCAGAGAAAATCCCTGACCCCGCCGGGAATCGAACCCGGGAACCCGGGCGCGGGAAGCGAGAACGCTACCGCACGACCACGAGCTGCGGACTTTTGACCTCAGGACACTTAAAAACCGATTTTTCTCATCCAGTGTGATATGACCTCGCCGTGGTGGATGGTCTTACGTAACTAGCA
This sequence comes from Schistocerca cancellata, assembly GCF_023864275.1. NCBI lineage: Eukaryota > Metazoa > Arthropoda > Insecta > Orthoptera > Acrididae > Schistocerca > Schistocerca cancellata. Next base: position 934,888,788 of record NC_064626.1, read on the forward strand.
GTATCACATTTGTACACCGATGCACAATGAGTAGTAGAGTTTGTTTAACGTCAAACGTACACCTTAGGCATTGTTGTATAATTCATCTGTCATTTGTAGTCGACCACTATTAAATTATGAAGCTTACATAGCCATCTATTGCTAGATTTTGTAACTATTTATTTTTCTTCTGCCATACGTTTTCCCCCTTCTCCAATAATATCCAGTTGGAATTTGACGTCATTCTGACCAGTGGTGTTATTTCTACAGCAGTTTGAAAATTTAACTTTAATTATAATCACCCTGTATATGACAGATTATGGAATGGAATTATCATTCACAATTCGCATTTGAATGTTGTTAGTTTGCAGAAGATAGTGTTATGCCTGATGTAAGGAGGTGAACCACTACCAGCGCATCCACCAGTCGGAATTCGACATGACCACCGGCTTCATCGTTACATGCTATTACTATTTGCATTGATCAGGCTCCTTTGAACGTCATGCTAATATGAAATCCATTTGTTCAAAAGGGCTATACTCAAACCACGTAGAATCTTAGCTGCGGGTTGCGACTAGCTTCCTAGAGGACCGACATATTGTTGGATCCTGTGCTGGGGGTCTTACAGCCTTGTTATTTACCTGAAGTCAGGAAATTGGCTTGTTTGGTGCAAGACAGTGGTCCATACAGTCAGTCCAAGGACGTATGGAGCACGGCAGACTGTCAGCATGGCGTCTATTGTTGCAGCTTGTCTTGACGTGAGGACAGAGAGTGATGTGCCAACTCTGGGTGCGGTCAGCGACAACAGTGCATACTGCAGTAGCATCACATCATCTTTTCAGACGCATTCCGTATCTGCTTACAGCCTCACGATGGAAATCTATTTGTGTGGAGGCACTGAGGAGAATTAGTGTTCCCGAATATCATTCATGATCGTCGCTGGGGCCAGCACATGGCATGATGGTGTGGGGTGCCAATCAGTGCGTAACACAATCACGTTTGGTTCGCATAACCGGTAATTTGGACAGAAACGGTTGCATTTCTGACTAGTTAAGGCCAATGACTCTTCTTTGTCTTCTAGGTGATGGGACAATATCTCGCCAAGCCCGCCATGTAAGCTCCAGCTACCACCATTTAGCAGTATTAGGCAAACCCCAGCCCATTATCTTTAACTGAATGAAAACCCCTCCCCCTTATGACCGAAAAGTGGCCAAGGCACCTATAAAGAGAAACAGGGCTATAGCACATGTGAGGCAAGGAAATAATATACTATACGACACGCATTAAAAAAACTTTGCATCACCGCGGTACCCATAACTCCTGAAGATAGACGTTGACTGTGGATATTGACTGTTCAGAGATGTCACTAAACTCGCCCAAAGATGTAAACAATCATGCATGAACAGCGCCTATTAGACAGAGGGGCTCCGACAGCTGATCAGTTACAGTCATTCCACCAGGAAGGAGATACATGTCTCGTGTTGTCTGTCGTTCAACCGTACCTAGACGGTCGATACCGTGGTTCGATCGCGCCCGCATTGTTAGTTTGTGCCAGGAAGGGCTCTCAACAAGGGAAGTGTCCAAGCATCTCGGAGTGAACCAAAGCGATGTTCTTCGGACATGGAGGAGATACAGAGAGACAAGAACTGTCGATGACATGCCTCGCTTAGGCCGCCCAAGGTCTACTACTGCAGTGGATGACCGCTACCTACGGATTATGGCTCGGAGGAATCCTGACAGCAACGCCACCATGTTCAATAATGCTTTTCGTGCAGCCGCAGGACGTCGTGTTACGACCCAAACTGTGTGCAGTAGGCTACATGATGCGCAACTTCACTCCCGACGTTCACGGCGAGGTCCATCTTTGCAACCATGCAGCGCGGTACAGATGAGCCCAACAACGTGCCGAATTGATCGCTCAGGATTGGCATCACATGCTCTTCACTGATGAGTGTCGCATATGCCTTCATGCAGACAATCGTCGGAGAAGTGTTTGGAGGCAACCCGGTCGGGCTGAATGCCTTAGATGCACTGTCCAGCGAGTGCAGCAAGGTGGACGTTCCCTGCTGTTTTGGGGTGGCATTGTGTGGGGCCGACGTAAGCTGTTGGAGGCCGTGGAAGGCGCCGTTACTGTTGTACGATACGTGAATGCCATTCTCCGACCGATAGTGCAACCATATCGGCAGCATCTTGGCGAGGCATTCGTCTTCATGGACGAGAATTCGCGCCCCCATTGTGCACATCTTGTGAATGACTTTCTTCAGAATAACGACATAGCTCGACTAGAGTGGCCAGCATGTTCTCCAGACATGAACCATATCGAACATGCCTGGGATTGATTGAAAAGGGCTGTTTATGGACGACGTGACCCATCAACCACTCTGAATAATCTACGCCAAATCGCCGTTGAGGAGTGGCAGAATCTGGACCAACATTGCCTTGATGAACTTGTGCATACTACGCCACAACGAATACAGGCATGCATCAATGCAAGAGAACGTGCTACTGGGTATTAGAGGTACCAGTGTGTACAGCAATCTGGACCACGACCTCTGAAGGTCTGGCTGCATGGTAGTACAACATGAAATTTGTGGTTTTCACGAGCAATAAAAAGGGCGCCAATGATGTTTATGTTGCTCTCTATTACACTTTTCTGTACAGGTTCCAGAACTCTAGGAAGCGAGCTGATGCGAAACTTTATTGGTGTATGTATTTGCTAGAAAATAAAAAATGGTTTTGTATATTTGAGTGTCTTCATAAAACTAGAAAACAAGGAACAGCAGCTGGTTAATATCTCCTTATTTTTTTTCTGACAGTTGCAGAAATGGTTATCTTCTATGCCTATCCAATGTAAGTGGGAAGAAGCTGAAGTATGACTGGTATGCATTTATAGCAAAATACACTCCTGGAAAATTGAAATAAGAACACCGTGAATTCATTGTCCCAGGAAGGGGAAACTTTATTGACACATTCCTGGGGTCAGATACATCACATGATCACACTGACAGAACCACAGGCACATAGACACAGGCAACAGAGCATGCACAATGTCGGCACTAGTACAGTATATATCCACCTTTCGCAGCAATGCAGGCTGCTATTCTCCCATGGAGACGATCGTAGAGATGCTGGATGTAGTCCTGTGGAACGGCTTGCCATGCCATTTCCACCTGGCGCCTCAGTTGGACCAGTGTTCGTGCTGGACGTGCAGACCGCGTGAGACGACGCTTCATCCAGTCCCAAACATGCTCAATGGGGGACAGATCCGGAGATCTTGCTGGCCAGGATAGTTGACTTACACCTTCTAGAGCACGTTGGGTGGCACGGGATACATGCGGACGTGCATTGTCCTGTTGGAACAGCAAGTTCCCTTGCCGGTCTAGGAATGGTAGAACGATGGGTTCGATGACGGTTTGGATGTACCGTGCACTATTCAGTGTCCCCTCGACGATCACCAGTGGTGTACGGCCAGTGTAGGAGATCGCTCCCCACACCATGATGCCGGGTGTTGGCCCTGTGTGCCTCGGTCGTATGCAGTCCTGTGATTGTGGCGCTCACCTGCACGGCGCCAAACACGCATACGACCGTCATTGGCACCAAGGCAGAAGCGACTCTCATCGCTGAAGACGACACGTCTCCATTCGTCCCTCCATTCACGCCTGTCGCGACACCACTGGAGGCGGGCTGCACGATGTTGGGGCGTGAGCGGAAGACGGCCTAACGGTGTGCGGGACCGTAGCCCAGCTTCATGGAGACGGTTGCGAATGGTCCTCGCCGATACCCCAGGAACAACAGTGTCCCTAATTTGCTGGGAAGTGGCGGTGCGGTCCCCTACGGCACTGCGTAGGATACTACGGTCTTGGCGTGCATCCGTGCGTCGCTGCGGTCCGGTCCCAGGTCGACGGGCACGTGCACCTTCCGCCGACCACTGGCGACAACATCGATGTACTGTGGAGACCTCACGCCCCACGTGTTGAGCAATTCGGCGGTACGTCCACCCGGCCTCCCGCATGCCCACTATACGCCCTCGTTCAAAGTCCGTCAACTGCACATACGGTTCACGTCCACGCTGTCGCGGCATGCTACCAGTGTTAAAGACTGCGATGGAGCTCCGTATGCCACGGCAAACTGGCTGACACTGACGGCGGCGGTGCACAAATGCTGCGCAGCTAGCGCCATTCGACGGCCAACACCACGGTTCCTGGTGTGTCCGCTGTGCCGTGCGTGTGATCATTGCTTGTACAGCCCTCTCGCAGTGTCCGGAGCGCAAGTATGGTGGGTCTGACACACCGGTGCCAATGTGTTCTTTTTTCCCTTTCCAGGAGTGTAGCTTGCTCGTCCGTCCTTAAAAGAAATACATGACCGAATCTGCGTATCAGAGATCCGGAAGTTTGTTGGTAGGTTTGTGGAGGTATGTGGCAGTAGATGACTAATCACAGGTCATGTAAATGACATACGGCATACGGAGCTCCATCGCAGTCTTTAACACTGGTAGCATGCCGCGACAGCGTGGACGTGAAACGTATGTGCAGTTGACGGACTTTGAGCGAGGGCGTATAGTGGGCATGCGGGAGGCCGGGTGGATGTACCGCCGAATTGCTCAACACGTGGGGCGTGAGGTCTCCACAGTACATCGATGTTGTCGCCAGTGGTCGGCGGAAGGTGCACGTGCCCGTCGACCTGGGACCGGACCGCAGCGACGCACGGATGCACGCCAAGACCGTAGGATCCTACGCAGTGCCGTAGGGGACCGCACCGCCACTTCCCAGCAAATTAGGGACACTGTTGCTCCTGGGGTATCGGCGAGGACCATTCGCAACCGTCTCCATGAAGCTGGGCTACGGTCCCACACACCTTTAGGCCGTCTTCCGCTCACGCCCCAACATCGTGCAGCCCGCCTCCAGTGGTGTCGCGACAGGCGTGAATGGAGGGACGAATGGAGACGTGTCGTCTTCAGCGATGAGAGTCGCTTCTGCCTTGGTGCCAATGATGGTCGTATGCGTGTTTGGCGCCGTTCAGGTGAGCGCCACAATCAGGACTGCATACGACCGAGGCACACAGGGCCAACACCCGGCATCATGGTGTGGGGAGCGATCTCCTACACTGGCCGTACACCACTGGTGATCGTCGAGGGGACACTGAATAGTGCACGGTACATCCAAACCGTCATCGAACCCATCGTTCTACCATTCCTAGACCGGCAAGGGAACTTGCTGTTCCAACAGGACAATGCACGTCCGCATGTATCCCGTGCCACCCAACGTGCTCTAGAAGGTGTAAGTCAACTACCCTGGCCAGCAAGATCTCCGGATCTGTCCCCCATTGAGCATGTTTGGGACTGGATGAAGCGTCGTCTCACGCGGTCTGCACGTCCAGCACGAACGCTGGTCCAACTGAGGCGCCAGGTGGAAATGGCATGGCAAGCCGTTCCACAGGACTACATCCAGCATTTCTACGATCGTCTCCATGGGAGAATAGCAGCCTGCATTGCTGCGAAAGGTGGATATACACTGTACTAGTGCCGACATTGTGCATGCTCTGTTGCCTGTGTTTATGTGCCTGTGGTTCTGTCAGTGTGATCATGTGATGTATCTGACCCCAGAAATGTGTCAATAAAGTTTCCCCTTCCTGGGACAATGAATTCACGGCGTTCTTATTTCAATTTCCAGGAGTGTATTAAGCAGCTGGTCGTAATGTTTTGGCTCATCAGTGTACTGTCACAATGAGGTAGCATAAACAACTTTTAAGGTTACATTAAATTACTAATACTTTATAAAATGACTTTCATCTTAATAACATGAATATTTATAAATGTGTTTGGAGAGAGAGAGAGAGAGAGAGAGAGAGAGAGAGAGATTGATTGAATTTTGATTGAGATTTTTACTTTAAGTCGTAGCTGGTACCTGACGTTTGGTTGCTGCCTCCTTCAATGATCAGCTTATGCACCTGTTGGTGACGTATTATAATTTGGAGGAAGTTATTGTTCTTTAAGGTCTAAAATACGACTATGTTAGTTACTTGGCCGTATTGCAGACAGCTTTGAGCCCAAGTTTTCGTAGCTTTTCATACCTAAGGGATCACTGTAGTAAGTAAATAAGATCAAACAGCAATCTGCTTTTCGTGAGGAAAGGATATTGCTTGGCACACAAACTTCCTTCAAACTACACGTCCTGCTACATCAAAATTGGTCAGTGGAGTTCAGCACCATACTATTGTACAAGAACATAATCTAATTACTGTGATTAAGAAATTGTGAGAGGTTGTTACTTATTGAATGAAAACTATAGAGAATCCATTTCTTTACCTGTATCTTAGTGAACTTTGTACACTTTCAATTCTGTCGATTGATAGACGGCGACGACAATGAAGAAAGTTGTATACATAAATGTTTGGCAACTCTTACACATACTTTACTCGGTTTTATCACTAAAATATCAATTTTCATTAAATGTAACAATACGTTCTGAGCGACGGCCTAGCAACACGCCCTCTTTCCACAAGATACAGATTAACAGTCCCCTTTTTTTAATAAATCAATTATCTTTTTTTTTTTTAGAGTCTGTACACAAAATTCACAACTACTATCGTTGCGGGGATTGTGCGCTAAAGAGTTTCCTGCTGTCCAGCTTCACTTCACTTCAAGTACTTTTTGAATCACATTCATATTTAGAGATTTACATAATTACTTAGTTTCTCAGAATAAAATCAGGTACAAATTAGTTAAAAAAAGCAGTGAGGCACACATAACATTACAACTTGACAATGATTAGTAAATTTCTTTTAACTACAGCTTGGCTGACAACCGAGGCGTCCCAGTAGCGTCATACCCGCTACTTACAAAACCGCCACGCAGCATACAGTGGCAGATGGCGTCGAACTAGTACTACATCTACATCTACATACATACTCCGCAATCCACCATACGGTGCGTGACGGAGGGTACCTCGTACCACAACTAGCATCTTTTTTCCCTGTTCCACTCCCAAACAGAACGGGGGATGACTGCCTATATGCCTCTGTACGAGCCCTAATCTCTCCTACCTTATCTTTGTGGTCTTTCCGCGAAATGTAAGTTGGTGGCAGTAAAATTGTACTGCAGTCAGCCTCAAATGCTGGTTCTCTAAATTTCCTCAGAGTGATTCACGAAAAGAACGCCTCCTTTCCTCTAGAGACTCGCACCCGAGTTCCTGAAGCATTTCCGTAACACTTGCGTGATGGTCAAACCTACCAGTAACAAATCTAGCACCCTGCCTCTGAATTGCTTCTATGTCCTCCCTCAATCCGACCTGATAGGGATCCCAAACGCTCGAGCAGTACTCAAGAATATGTCGTATTAGTGTTTTATAAAAGGTCTCCTTTACATATGAACCACACCTTCCTAAAATTCTACCAATTAACCGAAGACGACTATCCGTCTTCCCCACAACTGCCATTAAATGCTTGTCCCACTTCATATCGCTCTGCAATGTTACGCCCAAATAATTAATCGACGTGACTGTGTCAAGCGCTACACTACTAATTGACTATTCAAACATTACAGGATTCTTTTTCCTATTCATCTGCATTAATTTACATTTATCTATATTTAGAGTTAGCTGCCATTCTTTAAACCAATCACAAATCCTGTCCAAGTCATCTTGTATGCTCCTACAGTCACTCAACGACCACACCTTTCCGTACAGCACAGCATCATCAGCTAACCGCCCTACCCAAAAGATCATTTATGTAGATAGAAAACAACAGCGGACCTACCACACTTCCCTGGGGCACTCCAGAGGATACCCCCACCTTCGATGAACACTCATCATCGAGGACAACATACTGGAAACTACTAACAATATTCACTGGAGATCCATAAATCACAAGTCTCAGACATCCCTGGACACAAAATTAGCTCAGACATCGCGTGCTAACAGCGCGAGTAAAACAACCAACTCTTTTTTGTTTCTTAAATAGAAGGGTACTCCATCAGTGTACTTAAATACAAGTTTATACATAGATCTATATTTGAATGTTTTTCATTGTAATGCAAACCTTTAAAATCATCTCCACCTCAGGCCACAGTTGCAAAACAACTCGATATCCATATCTGACCATGAAATCTGGATAAACATTGATCTGCCGCAAGGTCTACTGAGTGCCTTTAGCCAGACAAATCTGTATTGAGAGTGCCAGGAGGAACCAGCCGTCTTCTTATGCCATCTCACACTGACTTTACTCCAAGCCTCTAGTTCTGGTTTCCGGCCCAGGATGGCGCCACCGCCAAAGGTCAAAGGCGCTGGCCAACGCAGATGTGTCACTCGACGGCCACAGTGCTGCCAATAGACGAGACAGTTCCTGTCTTGCAGTCAGACAGTAGAGCTCAGTACCTCCAGGCAGCTCAGTATAGTTCCTGCAGTTATGCTACAGAGCACAATTCAGTGAGTTCTCTGGAGAAGACTACACTCCCACTTAGCGGTTGCTATTTACTGAATAGTAGTACAGTTAACCGAGAGTATCTGGGTAATAAAACTCAGCTGCAGTGACAATATCATAGACTGCCAAGAGACAGAAAAGTTATTTAGATTTACTTATTTTAGGTACAGTGTATCAAGTGCCAAGCATCGACTGTTTCAAAGCTAGGTACTATATTGCACTGTAACTCTTAATACATGCTATTGGTTATTACTTATTGTGTTGCGAAACTTTTGTTCTGGTGCCAGCCTGTCAAGAAACTGTTCGATTAGAAAGCGTGTAGTCTGCCGCCTATTTTATTGGACCATGTTAGGAATTACGTTATCTACTAATGTGGAAGTTTGAACTTAGTTAATAGTAACATTGAGTCACAACATTCCCAACACGCTGTAACCCATTTCCTTATCATTGCATAGCTCGTGGTGGTTTGCACAATCTGCCGACGATTTTCGACTACTTTCATGTCTTTCTCACCTGAAAAAACTTATCAGTACGCGTATTTCACAATCGGTGGGATTTTCAATTAACTGGTGCATTTTAAAGAAGCGTAAACAAACGTAAACATGCACGCATGTTCCATTTAGGCCCGTATTAAACCGTAAAATAACTTTTACATAGATCTTTTAAGTTATAAATGAAGTTTTATAAAATGCTTGATGGTGTATTAGATTACTTTTATGACACCTTTTATAAGAGGATGAGCTCTTAGCTTTTACAAAAGATTTATAAAATATATTTGACACTGTAATACGAGATGTGAGCTCTATACCATCTGGATGTACAGCCGTCACTCTGTATATAGAATTGCAGCGTGCATCAGTTCCTGGCGCTTGCATTGTCAGTTTCGATAGGTATGTACGTGCTGAACGATTATTTACCATTCCACATGATAAACTGTTGTGTCCAGCAGAAGATACGAGACACAGCCATACACAGGGACTGAGCCACACAGTAAGGTCAGCTTGCACAGAAGCGCAACATAGTTAAGTCAGACGCCGTAGAAGGCGCACACACACGGGCTATGTTATGCTTCCGCTTTACATCACCCAAATACGGGGGGCATTCACTAACTAGTGCAACACTTTTTATTCTCGGCGAGTTTCGGTCGAAAAGACGCGGAATTTGCTGTGGGACATCGTGGAATATTCTCTCTTCGGCCCTCATAGATTCGTGAAGCTCCTATAGGTAGTAGCGCTTTACATAGCCTTCAGAACGGCGTCTGTTCCAAGCAAAGAGCTATAATTGAGTTTATTTTGGCGGAAGCCAGAGCATCGCAGATATTCATGGGAGCTTACAGAATGTCTGTGGAGACCTGTCAGTGCACAAAAGCAAAGTGAGTCGTAGGGCGAGGTGTCTGTCACCATCGCAACAAGATCGCTCGTGCCGGCAGACCACATACAGCTATGACTCCTGCAATGTTGGAACGTGATGACACTCTCATCGACGGATCACAACCAAACACCACTCTGCACAACTGGATGTCTCTGATGGAAGTGCTGGGGTACTCATCCATTCTACAGCTCGGATCTCGCACCATCAGACTTCCATCTGTTTGGTCCAATGAAGGATGCACTCAGTGGGATGCAGAACATGGATGATGGGGTAGTTGGGGTGGTTACTGACGTCGACCAGCAGAGTCGTACCATGAGGACAATCAGGCCCCACAGTAAAGTGCCGTGAGGCTGTCCCATTGAAAGGAGATTATGGTGAAAAACGCGGTTCTGTAGCCAAAAGAGTGGGGAAAAATATGGTGTATTGTAATCCTGAATAAAACCAACCTGCTTCCAGGAAAAAAAAAGTGTTGCATTACTTGTTGAACACTCCTCATAGTTCCTTTGTGGACATCCATATACCACACGCAGAGGTAAGCTGACGTACGAATCCAGTCTAACAGGGTGCATCAACAATTAGTTTACTGGGCAATATCAACAACGTGCCTCAAGACAGCACCAGGATTTCTCGACCAGAGGAGTCCAACTGAACATTCCGCTAGTTATGTTGGTCACCGTTAGTTGGATTCAGGGCTAGACCAGTGTACTAAGACTGATCAGTGCAAGTGAACATTGTACTACATCACTACATATCATAATCACACTCACGTTACGTATTGCAGAATTTCTTTTAATAAATCGTTCTAAACTGTTGCTAATCTGTGGTCCAGTATTGTTTGCCGTAATTTTCCTACTATTTGGCCTTGTGGTGAGGTTGAATAGTTGCTGCATGCACCTCAATTAGAGTAGGTACTTTCATGCAAGCAGCCCACCTCAAATAGAGTAGATACTTTCGGTGGTAAGGGGTTGTCTTCCTGCCACATTTATAATTCACTCTCTGCAGCCACAGCTTCCTGTCTTCAACAGTCGTCTGCATCTCCATGTATGAACAACATCCCATCTCATTAATCATTTACGATCTAGCTTTCGAAAATGTTTTGTAAGTGAATATTATGAACAATTAAGTGTCCAGTCAGTATAGCTTTATGCAGGCCTATAATTTTCTTTTGTTCTTCCTTCTCTTCTATTACTTGTAGAGCCATCTCGTTCGTTTCTCTGTCAGTCCAGCTAGTTCTTGTAACTCTCATACAGAACCACATTTCCACAGCTTCGAGGCTAGCTTTCTCTTTCTTTGCTGACGTCCAGGTTTAACACCCATTTGCCAGGGCACTTCATACAAAGGTCTATATACACCATTTTTTAATGTGGAGGATGACGTACTTGTTCAGTAGAAGGTTCGCTTTATTTTGGAAGCAGCCACTGGCCAGTGCTTTTCTTCGCTTGATTTTCTTGATAAATCTACTGTTTTCCTTCTAATTTCTACCGAGATAACGAAATTCGGTTACTTGCTCAAGTTGTTCAACTCCTGTTGTAATGTCAGTCTTTTCTCCACCTACTTGCTTGTATATAACCATGACTTTTGTCTTTTTGGCATTTATTTTTCATTTTATCTTTCTTATGTCTTGATTTAAGACCCTAAACATTTTATTTATTTCAAATGGTTCAAATGGCTCTGAGCACTATGCGCTTTAACTTCTGAGGTCATCAGAACTAATTAAACCTAACTAACCTAAGGACATCACACACATCCATGCCCGAGGCAGGATTCAAACCTGCGACCGTAGCGGTCGCTCGGTTCCAGACTGTAGCGCCTAGAACCGCATGGCCACTCCGGCCGGCTTATTTATTTCTTCTCTGAGTACGCACTATTGCAGTGCCATCGACAATCTAATGCACTGAATATGAGTAACATTAATTTTGAGCCCAGTTGTCTTTTCTTTCATTGTTGCAGTTGTCTCGATGAACATATTAAATGGGATGTTCTCTGCAGACCAAAAAAATGGCTCAAAGGGCTCTGAGCACTATGGAACTTAACTTCTGAGGTCATGAGTCCTCTAGAACTTAGAACTACTTAAACCTAACTACCTAAGGACATCACACACATCCATGCCCGAGGCAGGATTCGATCCTGCGACCCTAGTGGTCGCGCAGCTCCTGACTCTCTGCAGAGCATCCCATCCCATTCCCCGTCCTATATTTGTTTCTTTCTTGCTATCATTAATGTCCATTTCATTACTTTGACTTTTGTATATACTTATGCTTAGTCGTTTGTCATTCCAGTCAAATTCTACTTTGTGCATTACTATAAATAGCATCTTCCAGTCAATCAAATCAAATACCTTTTCTACATCAATAAATGCTATACGTGTTTTTCTGTTTACTTCTAATCTTCTTTCCAAAATTTTACGTCGTGTCAATACTGCTTCGCTTTTCCTCTCCTTGATCTGAGAGCAAACTGATCATTAGCTAAGTTCCATTCTATCCTCTTTTTAATCCTCTCTTTAAGTACTGACGGTAATATTTCGATGAATGTGACAGAAGGGCTACTATTCTATATCTTGTAGACACTGTTGCTTTTGTCCCCTTGGATAATTCAATAGTTCTACTTTTTAAGAAGTCAAGTTGTGGTATACCCTCATCACAACATTTAGAGATCACAGTAAACAATTTATTTTTGATGTTGTCTCTAGTGTATTGCAGAAGCTCTGCAGGTCGCTTATTTGATTTTGAACTGTTTAGTGCAAGGAAGCACTCATCTTTTGTTATGGATCGTCTCTTATTATTTTAATCAATTAATTTTTAATCTTCGGTATATTCATTAACACTTCTAACGCCAGCAGGACTGTACAAGTCTTCAATATACTTTCCTCATCTGTCACTGATGCCTTCTGTATCAAATAGTAGCTTCCCATTTTTATATATCACTCTTGGTTCTCTGTGTCTGCTGCAACTGTTCAATCTTTGACTAACCTTCATTCTGTTTCCTATATTTATAATCATCTTACATTCCTTTGCTAATTTTTCCAAACTACTTTTCTTTTTATTTTCATTGTTTTTGATTTCTTTATACTGTTCAGGGCTCCTATCGTTTAATCTGTCCCTTTTGTCAATGAATTCCAATATTTCTGTGGCCATCAAAAAGACTTACGTCAGAATTGAAAGGGGTGTTCATCCGCTGGGATTCTGTTCATTAATTCTTTCTCTCCCATGACAGTCACAATCTGCTCAACTCACATTCAGTAACTACTACGCTTGCTTTCATCAAACAAGATTGCGATGTGAAATGTGGCAGTAAGAGGTTTCAACAACGATGGCTTGCGCAACGGAAAACTTGGATGAATTGAGACACGCGTGTAGCGAAAAGTAACGAAGCAGATATAGGCTCTGGGATCGTTTCAGTGACAATTACTTGAACTGACTTCATTTTCTGTTCCGGTCATATAAATCAACTGTCCTCAGTGACTATGGTGTGACATATGGAAGCGTATTGGAACTGAGATAATGTTACAGACTCAGTATCGCAATAACAATTTATTGAAAACAGAAGTGAATTTGCTACAGGCACATATTTTCAGAAAACATTTATAACGGAAAGAACTAATGCTCTAAGGAGGAACACGTGGCCGGCCAGAGTGGCCGAGCGGTTCTAGGCGCTACAGTCTGGAACCGCGCGACCGCTACGGTCGCAGGTTTGAATCTTGCCTCGGGCATGGATGCGTGTGACGTCCTTAGGTTAGTTAGGTTTAAGTAGTTCTAGGGGACTGATGACCTCAGCAGTTAAGTCTCATAGTGCTCAGAGCAATTTGAACCACTTTTTTGAGGAACACGTGGTTCATGGTTAAGTTAAATATATCACAAGAGAATCACGAATCACCTTCCCTAACGTTGAACACTTGGCAGAATAGGATTACACACCACTACGAATTAAAATTGCTCATTCGAATACCTGAATCCATAACTCAATTGGATTGCTCAAGAAAGGTTGGCCAGATACTTAAGCAGCTGGCAACAGGATAATGATATACCACGTGACAACATGGTTGTTGCGGAATGCCGACTCAAGTTCAAATGCTCAAGAAAGGTTGGCCAGATACTTAAGCAGCTGGCAACAGGATAATGATATACCACGTGACTACATGGTTGTTGCGGAATGCCGACTCAAGTTCAAATGCATAAGGAAGAAAATAGGAAATGGAAAACTGGATATAGGGAAGCTTGGAAACCGTGAGACGCAGAAGGAGTTCCAAGAAAGGGCTAAGGATCTAATTCAACAGCATCCTATAGAGAATGTAGAACAACATTGGGAAAATATGAGAGATGGCCTAATAAAAGCAGCTGAAGAGATAATTGGAAAACAAAAACCTGAAAAGAGGAAGGAGTGGATAACTGATGAAATAATACTTATGTTTGAGGAAAGAAGGAAGCTCAAAAATAATGAAACGGAAGGAAGGAAAACGGCATACCGAGTGCTTAGGAACAAAATCAACAGGAAGTTGAAGCAAGTAAAAGAAAGATTCCTTGAAGACAGATGCAAAGAAGTTGAAGACCTTCTGAAGAAAGGGAACCTTGAATTAGCATACAAAACAGTGAAACGCTTCTTCTCAGGAGGACAAAGGATTAGATGTAATGCCCTAATAAGAGAGGATAATAAGATGGTGTATAATCATGAAGATATAGCACTTACGTGGAAGGAATACCTAGAGAAATTATATGGAGGCAACGTACAAGATGACATAATTGAAAGTGAGGACGAAGTAGATAAAGATGAACTAGGAGACAGCATACTAAGGTCTGAATTTGATCAGGCACTAAAGGCACTTAAGCACGGAAAAGCACCAGGAATTGACTCATTACCTGTAGAAATCATCAAAGCAGCTGGAACAGAAATAAAAGATAAATTGTATAAATTAATCTGCCAAATATATGATACTGGAGAGCTGCCTGAGGACTTCAAAAAGTGTATTGTTGTTCCATTACCAAAGAAAATTCCAGCAAAATCGTGTGCACAATACAGAACCCTCAGCCTAACATCACATGCATCAAAAATTTTGACGACCATCCTCCTCAGAAGAATTGAAGGGAACGTGGAATGCATGCTCACAGAAGACCAGTTTGGCTTTAGAAGAGGGAGAGGTACGCGAGAAGCCATTATGGCCCTAAGGCTCATAATAGAAAAAAGAATGGAAAAAGGAAAGGACACCTACATAGCATTTATTGACCTCGAAAAAGCATTTGATAAGGTTGAATGGAAAAAGCTATTCCAGATATTGAGGGAAAATTGAGCTAAGTATAAGGACAGGAGAACGATATGGAACATATACAAAGAAGAGGTGGCAATAGTGAGATGTTGGGAACATCAACAACAAGCAAAAATTAAACAGGGTGTGAGACAGGGATGTGCACTCTCCCCTGTCCTCTTTAATATGTACATACAGAAAGCAATGGACGAGGTCAGAGAAAAGTTAGGACAAGCTAATGGAATCAGGATCCAGGGAAAAATAGTTGATATGCTGCGTTTTGCGGATGACATTGCTGTCCTAGCGGAAAATGAGGAAGAATTACAAGTAGTGTTGGAGGAAATGGAAAACACTCTTGCTACACGGTACAACATGAAAATTAATAAGTCAAAAACAAAAATCTTAGTTGCAAGCAAACAAAATAATCAAGCAATTACGAATATAAGGCTGAATGGAGAGAAGCTGAAAGAAATACAAGACTTTGTCTACTTGGGAAGCAGAATAACATCAGATGGTCGTAGTAGGAAAGATGTAATAAGTAGAATAAATCAGGCAAAGATTGCATTCTATAAAAGGAAAGGACTCCTCACATCAAATATGATAAGTCTGTCGTTAAGGAAGCGGTTAATAAAGACCTTTGTTGGGAGTGTGCTTCTCTACGGCAGCGAAACCTGGACACTTGGAGAGGACGAAAGAAGAAGGATTGAAGGATTCGAAATGTGATGTCTGCGAAGGATGTTAAAAATTCCATGGACGGCCAGGATGACAAATGAAGAAGTCCTGCAGAGAGCGGAGGAAGTTCCAGTTCTTTGGAAGGCGGTCAAGAAGAGGAGAGATATATGGATGGGACACATTCTGAGACATGAAAGTCTTCTCCACACTATAACGGAAGGCCTTGTGGAGGGCAAAAGGGCAAGAGGCAGACCTAGAAGAAAGTACATAAGCCAGATAATGCAGGACCTAGGATGCGGAAGTTTCACGGAATTGAAGAGGCTGGCCGACAATCGCACTGAATGGAGAGCTGCTGCAAATCAATCTTAGGATTGGCAACTTAAGAAGAAGACGTGACCGTTAGCCTTCTCTTCCTGCTAATGGGATTGGGGGAGAAAATTACCATTAACTATCGTTTCGCTTCGATACTTGACCAAAATCCTCCGATACGCCTCCCTCCCCAGTGTGTTAAGTTGGCAGAACTCATCCCCTACACTACAAACTTCGCTTGCCCGCGAAAATTTTAAAAGAAAGCATTCTTACATTCAGCCATTCGTGATATCAATCACAGGAAAAAGAGCAACAGATAGATATTATATGGACACTATAAATGAATATTTTAGCTCGTCGTTTGTTCAGATGTTCGTTATACACTCCACTAAGTAAGGTTTGGTGTCAACTCCTCAGCGTTTTTACACTTGGAAACTCCATATTTATATTTACGAAATGAATCTGACTGGCTCATTTCAACGTACTTCGTTGAAGTACAGTATCTATGTTTCTTTGTGTTCGCTCTCGTGATTATCTACAAAAACGAGTTCAAAGCAAAAAGAAAGCTCATTCATGTCGAAATGCACAAACCGAGTTGTGAGGCAGATGATTTCAGAGCGTGAGAACGCGCCAGCTAGCGGTGATTGTATCACGCTTGATTGAGTGCCGTGTAGACAGCCGGGAATCATATGCTGAGCATGACGCGTTATGTAATGTTTATTATTGGAACAGTGCTATGCTCATCCAGTCATACCGTCAACATAAGATGCACTTATAGAAGGTTAATAATAATTTCATAAAGTCATTAATTAAAATAAAAACGTAAATGAGAAGAACATTTGAACTTCGTCATTACTCGTTCAAGACAATGGGCCAATCAAAAGGGCGCACTGAAGAAGCAGGCGCCAACCTGTTTCTGCAACTCACTACGAGTCTGCTACATGGTACGAGCGATTCAAGTGGAATACTATGCCGATAATTATTCTCCGCCATCAACAGTGCTTCGAAAAACGTTTGTATGTATCAAATCACGAGTAGTTTTGTGTCTTCTATGAAAAAATGCAACACACGTTTTGGATGGTATAGCGTAACCAGTTACCGAAAATCATTTGTTGTGCTGAACAGTGCCTTGGTGAATGTCGTGTGAAGTTCTGACCGTCACGTAATATGTACAGTGAATCATTAGACTGTGTCCTGTTGCGGCGCTCTGACCACAGTTAGCTTTCGCGGAATTTGATTTAATCAATGAACAAAATCGGGCTCTTAATTGCAATTTTTTGATTGCCGCTAAACGTTAAAGAATAAAAATCAAGTGGCATCCTGTGTAATGATAATTTTATTTCGTGGCACTAGATTTTTTTTCCCACACTACCACTTCAATTTAGCACACTTTGTTGTCTGTACGTCAAATCCTGTGTCTATGTGGAGAACAAATCAATCGGGACGAGATTTACGAGACAGCTGTAGAAGATGCGAGGAAGCAAACCGAAGTCGGTGATCCTAGGGAAGTGAAAAGACATACCCTCATAAACTGTAGTACTGATCGAATCTGGCATTTCTGCAAGGTAGGTAGAGCATTTTATGAAACTCAGTGTGTAACGTATAGGTACCGAACATTACAATAGTAATCCATCTTTGCCATTCTTCTATATATATTTTTTAAACGGTACAATATGTCTCGTTCAACCTCTGTTCCCTTAACAAGTTTTAGTGCGTGAATTTTTGACGCTCCGTACAACAGTATTTCATCCACCTTTTTTCTCCTACTTGCAACAGTATCTTGGGATTTAGGTGGAGTGGGATTCGAGCCGGGGGCTGTGCAGACGTGGGGCTCAGTTTAACAATTATGTTTTTTAATATCAAAAATTTCAAACAACCAAAAAAACGACTTACTGCAAAAGAAACTCAGTAGGGCTAAAATAACGAAGCACAAAATATGCTTTTGACAACAACAGAATAAGGTCAAACATGGAACAAATTCAATATGACCATACAGCGGACCACAAGAAGACAACATACACTTCAAGATGATTGGTACACGGTCACAAAACAACTAACAACACCAAAGAGTAGTTAACTAATGTATGAGCAGCAATATAATCTGTCTAGGTTGATTGCAGAAAACTTGAGGGGTGACACTGTCACAAGTGGTAAAATACCAGTGGTCACAGGTGTCAGAGGGATGCCATTTTTAGGATAGGGAAGGGGGATAGAAAACGAGTTTTAAGAGAGACTGGCAGACACACTCAGTTTGAGAAAACAGATGAACAGGATTCAGATTTTAGCATACAGCCTCCATTTAAACAATGTTTAACAGAAAGTAATCAGAAACTGCCAGTTCATCTTCATCAAAGCAGTTATAATCCCATTAGTACGCAGTATCAGTTATCTTTATTACACCAGAACATTCCGGGACTCAGAAATAAAGTTGATGAACTACTCATTTGTATCGATGAAATGAATTCATCTAACCAAATTGACATAATCTGCCTCTCTGAACATCAAGTGACCACTGGTATAGATATGTTAGACATTTCAGGATTTAAGCTAGCTTCCTACTTCTGCAGAGTAGATATGGATGGAGGAGGAGTTGCCACATTTATTAAAAACTGCCATAAATTCAAGAACATTGACATTAATAAATTCTGTTTAGAGCAGCATCTAGCAGCATGTGCAACAGAAGTAGAGTTCCATAATAGATCCTAAATAATAGTAACTATTTACCGAGCACCTGCAGGAAATTATAATCTATTCATAAATCATCTAGAAGCTCTTTTGGGTTATTTAACAGGAAGAAACAAAGAAATTTTGATTGCTGGTGACTTTAATACAGATTTTCTAATGCAATCTTCCAGTAAACATTTCCTGCAGTTAGTAATGTTGTCTTCAAACTAACTCACACTGTAAACTTTCCAACTAGGATCACTAAATCCTCAAGGATAGCCACTGATAACATTTTATAGACAAATCAAGGGAACAAAATCATATCATAAAACCTGTAATAAATGGACTATCAGATCATGACATGCAGCTCCTTGTTTTAGATGTAAATTCTAAGCAGATTATCAAGACTGCTAAATCTGAGTACAGGAGAGTATTCAATCAATCAAAAATTGAGTGTTTTAGAAAACTGCTCAAAGATATGAACAGGAAAAATGTTTATAGTGCTCATGACATGAATGAAAAATATAACACATCCATGAACAATGTCGGTACCATGTTTGAAAATTGTTTTCCTCTAAAAGTTACTCAAATTAAATAGAAGTCTTTAATAAAACCATGGATCACACAGGGAATAAAGATTTCCTGTAAGACAAAAAGGAAAATGTATCTGTCGACCAAGAATAGCTCCAATGCTGATGATTTAGCTAAATAGAAGGAATACTGTAAAATATTAAAAAAAGTAATTCAGACATCTAAACAAATGCACTACGAGAAGAAGATAGCAATGTCAGGGAACAAAATAAAAACAATATGGGATATAGTGAAAGGGGATACTGGTAGAATCAGAAAGGAACAGGAGCAAATAGCACTAAGAGTAGATGACACATTGGTAACCGATGGGCATAGTGTGGCACATTTATTTAACAAGTACTTTATATCCGTTACTGATAGAATGGGATTGTCAGGATCAGTAAATAATGCCCTTGAATATCTGAAACTAGCCTTTACAAATAGCTTCAGGTACATGAATATGTCACTCACTTCACCAAAAGAAATAATGAAACGTCCCCTTTGAACAATTTTACATGTGAAACGTCCACTTAGAACAATTATACAAGCCTGTGCTTAACCTGACACACAATATTATTTAGCGCAACGCAATCTGACTTTCAATAATCCCTACAAAACAATGGCCCTGACTAACTTTAACCTATACCTTTTACAAATCACTTACCTCACAAAAATCTTCGCTACTCAAGCTACTGCAAAACAGCGAGCGCCACTACTGCCAGCTAAATAAAAGATTCAAACCACTGAAGGTACTAACTACTGATAGGGATAGTTAGCAAATGAAAGATATTAATAGAGAACAAACAATGTATTTACCTTAATATTCATAATTGACATTCAGTCTTACAGATTATCAAAACTCCGCCATCTCTCTCCCCACGTCCACCACTGCTGGCGGCTCACCTCCAACTGCCCAGCGCTATGCGCTGTTCGCATCCAGCTATAGCAGTTCATGACAACAATGGCAGACAACAATGCAAATTAGCCACATACTGCACACAGCACAGCCAGTGATTTTCATACAGAGTGCTATGTAACGTTGCCAATAAAAAACATAAACAGCAAACTTACATAAAGAAAGCCTAAACAGCCTACTTACATAGCCCCCATGCTCCCCACAAAAAATTTTACAAAATGTTTTTGGCCGGTGGCCAATAATTATTTGATAAAATTTTTCATAATTACACTAACAAAGATATCCAATGCACACACTTATTGATACAATGTTGGTCAAAAGCTAAAATTTTCTCACAGTCCATAAAGACAGTCCAGATTGTTCATCATAATAGTAATTACAGGTGTTTGTTCACAAAGTCTCATTAGTAAAAAAAATTGCACACAGAAGTAGTGGATTTCCATGCAGTCTTGAAGAAGTAGTGTTGTCCTTACAACGGAAAGACAGTGCTGACTCTTGACATGCTGACAGGTAATGGGCCACAACAGAGCAAACCCACAGCAGAGTCATTCGACGTTTTGAAGAAGATTGGTAGGTAGGTCATCACAGAGCAGACCCACTGTAGTCCTGGTAGAGAGTATGGTATTGGTGGGCCACCAGAGGAGCAGACCCACTGTTGTCCTTGTAGAGATGGCCAGCAGCCATCTGTTGCGACTGTGCAGGTGCACAATCACCATTGAAGAGTCTTGCGGATAATAGAGCAAGTCCATAACCACCACTTGTGCACTCACAACGTTTTTGGAATTGTCCTTAGAACCAGCAATGCTGTTATCCAGTCCCTTGCTGAATTATTAACACACGTGCAAACACTAACAGTCCCTACTTCTCACATATTGTCCATATACTATGACCAACAGAAATGTGTGCAGTGAAATGAATGCTTACAAGTTACTTAATTTGAGTAACTGGTGTCAATTACAATTATATAACATAAGAATACAATTACAAAGATACAAAATACATCATTAAAAACATAACAATACAGATAATATTTGTAGTGCAGGCTTTACAAAACAATAGAAATAAACATATACATCAGTGTTACAGGAATGATAACATGAGTACATACATAAAAGATCAGAATCACTTTTGAAACGTCACCTTCACACATGAGCATGAAAACAACACAGAATAAATAATGTCTAAGCATCTTTACAAAGTAAATAACATATTATTAGAAAAAGTCTACAACAGAGCTCTCATCAGCTAAACACATAAAGACAGGAAAAACACAAATACACAAGGGTACACAAACACATAGTGGGATAACACCAAAAGGAAAGGACAACACACAATTACATATTTGGAAAAAGCAGCAAAGAGGAAAGGACAGGGTTTGGTTTACTGCAGTATTTTGCTTGGAGATCTCCCTTCATTCCATAGATCGTTCGTCTTATTTCAACCTTTGCTTCCACCAAAAAAATCCTATCCAAGCATGCTTTCTGTATTTATGTGTTCACATATTTCTTACCTCATTATTTATTTCCAAGATAATCCTACCTATACCTCCTTCCTGTATTCTATTCATATTTCTTTCAAAATAATTATTTCTGATTGTACAATACTCATTGGGGCCCAAATCTTTCTTCGCAATGCATTCTTTACCTATTCTCCATAGTCAGTTTCTTATATAGTCTACCCCCTCTTAAGCTAACTTAAATCTACTGAGCTCAGATATATATACCAAGGGACGAGGCAATGCAGCATCACAACAAATCAACACAAACAGAAATGACAAAAAATGCAAATTGGCAAAGCTAGCAGCATAAATTAGCAAAGCAAGTGCATTATTACAACTAATATAAGGCAATGCAGGAAACAAGAAAAACTAGCTTAGAAGAGTAACACAAAGTCAAATTCAGTAACACTATACCTGACAAACAGCAGCAACTTATACCTAAACATGACATAGCTCAAGCAGAAAAAATATTACACTAAAGACGATAATGCAGACAAGGGAAATGTATATTCACATCTTAATGTCTATGTAATTAAAGTGGTGCACCACAACAACTGATTGTAAAAAAAATATTACCATGTACCTGAAAAGAAAATTAAGTGTTACTGTTATTAGTTACTTCTTATTGTTCTTTCCTTTCCAAGTGCTCCTTTTTTAAAGAATGTGGATTACAAAATTATCATTTAATAGATCTGTTGACAGAAAGAGTTCACATTAGCAAATGCATCTCATTTTATAAAAGCAATGCTGCAACACAGCTGGAAACCAGACATCAAATGAAATAAGCAATTACACAAACCAAAGCATAAAAATGTCATTCAGTAGTCATGTGACATTTCATTTCATAAGTTAATTGCTCTCAACTCTCGTACAAAGACTCTTGTCATAATCAGGTGTGCAGATGTAAAAATATTTCTTGTCATTTTGTTAGGCATTTCAGTAAATATCATAAATTTTTAAGTAACGAGGGTGTCGCATTAGCGATGAAAGGCACATCCTAATGGTTTATTCTCCAGGTGTTTGACACAGCTGTGTGCCCACAACGCATTACAAAAATCATATGTTTTCAAGTAACGAGCGTGTCGCATTAGCGATGAAAGGCA
Source organism: Schistocerca cancellata (assembly GCF_023864275.1). Taxonomy (NCBI): domain Eukaryota; kingdom Metazoa; phylum Arthropoda; class Insecta; order Orthoptera; family Acrididae; genus Schistocerca; species Schistocerca cancellata. The sequence goes on from NC_064626.1 coordinate 934,911,521, forward strand.
CATCCTAATGGCTTTCTTTTCTACCTGAGCGTCTGAAAAGGCTTGTTCTCCAGGTGTCTGACACACCTGGGTGCCCACGTCGCATTATGTGCAGGTGGTCACTTAACTTTCTTACGGAAATATTTACGACAGCAGTTTCCGCTACAGTGACAGTCTCATATAAAAACATTTCATAGGTCAAGAATTTTATTGACATAAACATACCTCAACAGCATAATACACATCGTCGTCGTAAAAATAATATCATAACACCTCAGTCAAATGTCAAAAACGTCGTAGCTTCCTCCAATGATTTCAAAACCTAAAGAAAATTCTCTGCTCATTTCAGTAGTGTCATCTACCTCAAACGTACTTTAAAAATTATACTCCCTTACCAAATACATCATTCAAAGTTCTCATAGTATCACAATGGTTCCAAAAAAATATGAACAGTGCACAAAGTACAGACAAAGTACAATTTCTTAAGTGTGAAGTAATCCAACTCTGTAATTGCGTAAACATGTGTCACTGACGTAGTAAAAGGATGTTTGTTTCTCTGTTAAATGATCAGATAGCTGTGTAATTTATGTGTTAGAGAAATATGGTACCGATGTGTTAAATTGTATAAGCAAATACCATATTAGCTAGGGCTCCTTGTGCTTGCCAAACACATGGTACACAAAGTAAGCGTGTACCCCCCTGAGGTTTATTGTAATTGTATCCTCAGGTATAATAGCTTAATTCAAAAATCTTTAAAAATAAATGTTTTAAGTACAAAATTAATCACTCAAATACGTGTCCTGTAGCGCTAAATATGCGTCTTTCTGTCAAATAATCTCTGGGAAGTGTCGTAGTTATTGTCCTCCGAAAGCTAAGTTCTGCAGAAGTCAATGTACTTACCTCATGATAAACAAAGTGAAATGCTTTGCGTATAGATATCATACTTATTACGCTTATTGCCGTGATGAGGAAAGTACTGTGCTGTAACGTATTGTTGTCCTACGGAAAAGGCTGTCTCCTTGTAGCAATAGCACAAAAGTCACCACTAAAACATGTTTTACTTTACAGAAGAATTCAGAAAAACTGTGCAGATATCAAACAGATACACCGCAAAAGCAACATTGTAAATTGTCACTCATTAGTAACGTCGTGATATAATCGTGTAGCTGTCACACAAACCAACCACTGTGTCATCTGGCATTTCACAGAAAGCACCTCAAATCCAGAATCCACTCGTAAGCAAACCAAAATGTTGCATGTTAACAGTTTCTTAACTCTGACAAATTGTACAAGTAGCGTGAAGTGAAAATTGCAAAGACTAAGTTAAAAAGCAAATTATCTGTCAATAAATGGTTTGACATGAGAAATGTGGTGTAAACCTTTACTCTTCCTAGTACGCAGAGTTTCAACTTCAACGCAATTATCATGTGGTATACGTCGGATTCTGTAAGGTCCATTGTAAACTAGAAAGAATTTGTGACTCAAGTGTTTCTTCTTATGTGACAATGAATGAGCTTTAATGAGAACTTTCTGACCAATATATAATTTCTTTGCATTTGCTTTACCGTGTAGTTTTCTCCTTTTCTCTGCTGCAGATTTTATATTTTTAAGAGCCAAATCAATTATGTCTTTGTGTCGCAGTTTACGTGTATTCGGGAAAGGTACAAGCTCTCTGATTCTGTTCGGTGGTTCTACATTCTTCAGTACAAGAGTAGGTGGTAAAGCAGTGGAATCATGAGGCATTTCATTCAGCACATTTTGAAATAAGTGTAAATATCTGTCCCAATGCTGATGCTTTCTGTGACAATAAAGTCTGCAAAGCTTATTGATTTCTTTCATAATCCGTTCAGACGGGTTACAATGTGGTGAATACAATGAAATAAAAACAGGTTTGATTTTATGATTCCGAAGCATGCGTGACCAAACAGCAGATCTGAATTGCGGTCCGTTATCTGAAATGACTTTACTAACGTGTCCAACTTCACGTAAGAAATTTTTAACAAAGGCGTTGGATACAGACCGTCCAGTGGCTTTACGTAACGGAGTGAAAGAAACAAATTTTGAAGTAAGTTCAACAGCGACTAGAACGTATGCAAATCCATTAGATGTTCTGACAAGCGGTCCCAAGAGATCAACAGCAGCAAATTCTTTTAATTTAGAAGGAATGATAGGAAACAGCGGAGCACGATGTGAGATAGTAGACGGTTTCGCCTTTTGACAAAGTTTACAAATAGACAAGACTCTTCGAATTCGCTTTTCCATATTGTTAAAATAACAAGTCGTTCGAAGAATATGAAAACATTTTCGTGGGCCAAAATGTGCATAGCTGAAATGAATGTACCAAATGAGCTTATTAACAAAATCGTCTGGAATGCAAAGTACCCATAGCTTGTCATCAACAGTGCAGCGTTTGAAGAGTATGTTGTTTCTAACCAGGTAATAATGCCGAATCTGAGTGTGTGTCTTTTCATGCCATTTACCTTTGATGTCTTTCCAAATCGGATCTTTATCTTGTTCATGAGCAATGTCCTTTAAAGATGTGGTGATGAAGTTTTCAAAGGCGACTTTCTGAATGTAAAGAATACTGAAATTTTTCTCGAGGTTGCCTTCTGTGTTACTTTTCTCAAGCCCAGCCGGTGCGCGTGACAGCGCGTCCGCAACAATGTTCTCCTTGCCGGGAATGTAGACTATTGTGAAGCGGAATTCTTGCAGAAACAATGCCCAACGTTTTAACCTATCATGATTTAATTTTGAAGACATAAGAAATTGTAATGCACGATGATCACTGTATACTTTTACGTGCTTACCAGAAAGAAAGAAACGGAATTTGTTAAATGCCCAAACGATAGCTAAAGCTTCTAATTCAGTAACGGAATAATTTTTTTCAGATTTTGTTAGCACTCGGCTAGCAAAAGCAATGGTTTTCTGAACAGTAATGTCATCTTCTATGGCTTCTTGAAATAAATGGGCACCAAGACCAACTTTGGAAGAATCAGTGCTAAGGCAGAAATCTTGTGACAGATCTGGATGAGCTAGTATTGGCGCGTGAAGTAACGCTTCTTTCAAAGAATTGAATTCCAACTGTGCTTGTTCGTCCCAGTTCCAAATAGTATTTTTTCCAGTGAGAGAACAAAGTTTTGGTGTAACTAGAATTTGCATATTCAGAAAACGACGGTAAAAATTTACGAGACCTAGAAAACTGCGGACTTGTCTTTTTGTGGATGGAACTGGAATGGCTCTGATTGCTTCTAACTTTTCAGGATCCGGCTGAATGCCTTCAGAAGAAATAATATGTCCTAAAAACTTCACCTTTGACCTACCGAATTCAGACTTTTCCAAGTTAACTGTAATTCCAGATTCTGCAAAAATACGTAACAAACTGTTGAGGATGCGGTTATGTTGTTCCCATGAGGCTTCTGCTATTAGAATATCGTCCACATATAAGGTGATGTGACGTTTTAAGAACTCAGGTAATATGGAATTTAACCCGCGAATGAATGCTGCTGAAGAAATGTTCAAACCAAAAGGAAGTTTCCGAAACTGATAACAAACGCCGAAACAAAGGAAAGCTGTGTATTTTCTACATTCTGGATGTAGTTCGATCTGATAAAAGCTGGATCTGAGATCAATGGAAGACAACACTTTTACACCATTAAAATTTTGAAGAAGTTCTTCCATCGTCTGCGGCCTGTCTGTTTCAGGAATAATGATAGTATTGATTTGTCTCGAATCTAAGACAAGTCTGATCGATCCATTTTTCTTCTCAACAACATGTAACGGATTGTTGTATGAGCTTACTGCAGGCTCAATAATGCCCTCGTCAAGCATAGATTGTATTTCTGTTCTAACACGGTCCCTATAATGTGCTGGAATTACGTATGGTCTTACACAAAATTTAGTATGCTCACGAACACGAAATTGGTATTGAAATCCCTTGATTGTTCCTGTTTTGTGAGTAAAAACTGTGGAATGTGCTTGTAAAATCTCAAAAAGGTCCTGCCTATCAGTGTCATTACAATTCTCAATTGTTTGAATTTTATTCTGAATTAACTCATTAATTTCAAATATGCCGTCAATATCATCCCTTTCAGTACTTGCAGAGTGATTGTTGGTGTCTAGTTCCGTAGAAAATTCCGAACTGTTGTCTAACAGAACGTAAAGCCGATTAATTTCCTCATCATGGTTTGAGAGCCAGTCTTCAAATTTCAAAGCTATTGACTTACCTTCTTTCTCTAAACTTATTTCAGCATCGTGAAAGCTTAAGATTGCTTTATATTCATTCAAAAAGTCTACTCCCAGTATAATTTCCGTCGACAATAATGGAACAATAAGAAAGTTCATAGAGAAGCTGTGGCTTTGGCAAAAGAATTCTAAATTGGTTTGTTGGCGTACATCTACACTTTTTCCAAAGATTGCACCTTGTAATTTAATCTTACGTAACGGAAGTGTGGGGCAATTGTTCGATTTGTTGCATTTGCTAAAAGCTGTTTCGCTAATTACTGAAATGGGACTGCCAGAGTCAAGTACTGCCGTAAATTTTACGTCATTTACAGTAATATGAATCACAGGATATGCAATGTTGTTATGTTTTACGTCGTGTTCCTGGAGTAAGATGTCCCTAATGTCTTCCATTTTTACGTAATTACTAGCTACGGCAGCTGCGTCGTCAGTTTCATAAGTACGACTTGTGGCTGCCAGTGGTGTGAGTCATCGCCTATTGTCTCTTTGTTGGCGCGCGTCGTTATTGGGATTTGGAGACCTAACTTCTACAAATTCATCGTGACGAGAGTGCTCTGCTCTATTTAAATCTCGCCAGTTCTGATGCAATTCAGGTCTGTCGTTACGATCATATCGTCTGTCGTCATGTCGGTAGGTTCGATAGTTTCTTTCTTGTCTGTCACGTGGTGGAGAATTTCTGCCTGAGTCGTAACTGCGTGCTGGACCGTTGCGTCTAAAGTTATTCTGTCTCCCTTGATAATAGTTATTTTGGTTCCCATATTGTCTGTTTCTCTGATTGTCTCTGTGATAGTCATTACTGCGGAGAGGTGATCTTTCCCTGTAATTATTACTCCTCTGCCAACGGTTGTCATACGGGTGGTGTCTGTTTTGGTCACGATTTGCGTTGTAAGAATAGACTTGTCGTGTCCAGTTATTATTTCTGTCGTCACGGAATTGTGACGGATGTGACCTGTAGTGATTGATTTCCTGTTTTCGCATCCCACGACTGTCTGTGTCAATTTCCAGTTCTTGTAACAGTCCCTGAAAAGCTTCAATGTCGTCTTTGCAACGTCCTGCCAAAATAATGTGTCGTAAATGTTCAGGCAGTTTGATTAAGCAAATGCGGATGAGTTCTGAGGGGCTGTATGGGTTTGATAGGTACTGATTCTTGTGCAACATGTCTTCAAAATATTTGACAAGACTGGAAAATTCAGATTGTTCAAAGTGTTTCATCATCATGATGCTATGTTTTACGCGGTCTTGTGTAGCTTGAGACCAATATGCTGAGAGGAAGGCATGGTAAAATTCTCCTTCACTGTGGCAATCGTGAATGACCGATCGCATTCTTACAGCTGGTTCATTCTCCAAGTAGCCACACATAAATTCTAATCTGTGTTCTAGTGACCAGTTGGGAGGAAAACAATGAGAGAATTGATGGAGCCACGCTTGTGGATGAATGTCGTTGCCAGAATTCTTAAATGTTTTGAATTTACGTGTAGTAATGAACAGCTTATAGTCAAAATCATCGTGTCGGCGAGTAGCATATCGGTCATTGTTACGTCGTGTCGGCTGTTCCATCTCAAAATTCGGTGTACCTTGCCAATTTCTTTCATAATTACTGAAATGCCCTGTGTTATTATTTTGTGGCTTTTCCGTATTTCTAAGTTCCTCTTCCCGTGTTGGAGCGCGAGTGTCCTCTGAAATATGTAATTCTTGTATTACTTGTGTCAGCTGATCTTGTACTTCCCGCATTTCTCTTTTGTATTGCGTATTAATTTGATTCTGATTTTGTTTGAATTTTCTTATTTGTTCATACTCTTCTGTGTCAGTGAAGGCTACGGGTCTTGTGTCATTCAGATCATCATCTACCTTTGTAGATAAGTTAGTGACCTGATTCGAAAGTTCAGCTACTTTCTCCGATAGTGAACACATTTCCTCAGTGTGTTTTTCTGAACCAAGTTTCAGAGTGTCCATTTGTGTTGAAATCGAATCTACTGTGTTCTTTAAGTTTTCCTGAGTTTTTGCCAGTTGCGTAACCGAATCGGTAGATGCAACTGAGTCAATTTTAGCCCGCAAGGTCTCATGATTTTCATGAACAATGGTTTGCAGTTCTTTTATGGCTGCTTCGTGATTCTGTAATACATTCTCATGACGCGAAAAAATAGGTTGGAAATGCTCACAAATTTGTGTTTTTACGTCATTACAGACTTTCTGACATTTCGATTCTATTTTATGTAACTCAGTAGTTAAATCTTCACGTGTTTGTTCAAGCATATGTTCCACTGAGTCTAACTTTTGAAGCTTTTGTTCCATTGTGTCTAACTTTTGAAGCTTTTGCTGTGTTTGTCTCTGATTTTGTTCCATTGTGTCTAACTTTTGAAGATTCTGTCCCATTTGTTTCTGATTTTGTTCAAGCGTTGTGTCTAACTTTTGTAGCCTTTGTCCCATTTGTTGCATTAACTGTAATAACAATGCACTGGTGTCTGAAACATGTTCCTCAGTGCTTTTCGGCAGTGAATTTGCACCGGCAACATTCACATTTTGACAAGCGGAAAATGTGTCTTGACTCATTTGAGAAAACGGTGAGGACGCAAAACCTGAATCTACAGTATTTGCAAAATTGTGTCCTATCATTTCGGATTCCTGAGGCGAGCTGTTGCCGACCGATCGATCGACAATGCTTCCCTGTTCACTACCTGTTTCACTGCCTACGCCATTGTCTGACGCCCGCTCCATTTCCCTATGCACAGTTACCAAATTACTACTTTGAATATTAGTTAATTCACTACCCAGTGGTGCTGATAAGCTACGCTCGTCGTCACTATTATTTCTCAATTTAGTTTGGAGCCTAGTGTTACGTTTTTCACACGCCATTATTGTCACAATATTTCACACGACAACACAGAAAAGCACAACTTGAATAGCAAAAACAAGAGAACACATTAACATAGCACTGAAAATAATATCTAGTTAATTGCAGCAGCGAAATACTTGGCGCAAAGCTACATGCATGCCACAACTGTTTTACTGTACAACAATGAAAGACTGCAACTACAAAGGAGATTCTCTCTACAATTACGCGCTAGCAATAAACAAAAGCTACACTAAATACACAAACTACAAGAAAAAATTCAGAAGATTCCAGTGAGGTATCCTAGGCTAAGGGTCGACATATGAAACGTCCCCTTTGAACAATTTTACATGTGAAACGTCCACTTAGAACAATTATACAAGCCTGTGCTTAACCTGACACACAATATTATTTAGCGCAACGCAATCTGACTTTCAATAACCCCTACAAAACAATGGCCCTGACTAACTTTAACCTATACCTTTTACAAATCACTTACCTCACAAAAATCTTCGCTACTCAAGCTACTGCAAAACAGCGAGCGCCACTACTGCCAGCTAAATAAAAGATTCAAACCACTGAAGGTACTAACTACTGATAGGGATAGTTAGCAAATGAAAGATATTAATAGAGAACAAACAATGTATTTACCTTAATATTCATAATTGACATTCAGTCTTACAGATTATCAAAACTCCGCCATCTCTCTCCCCACGTCCACCACTGCTGGCGGCTCACCTCCAACTGCCCAGCGCTATGCGCTGTTCGCATCCAGCTATAGCAGTTCATGACAACAATGGCAGACAACAATGCAAATTAGCCACATACTGCACACAGCACAGCCAGTGATTTTCATACAGAGTGCTATGTAACGTTGCCAATAAAAAACATAAACATCAAACTTACATAAAGAAAGCCTAAACAGCCTACTTACAATAACTTCCATAATAAAATCTTTAAAAACAAAGCATTCTAGTGGTTACTATGAAATATCACCGAAGTCAATTAAGGCATGTTCTTGTGAGTTTAGTACAATTCTAAGTTACTTGTGTAACCAGTCAATTATAACTGGGACATTTCCTGACTGGCTGAAATATGCAGATGTTAAGCCTCTATTCAAGAAAGGGGATAAAGAGATGCCATCAAACTACAGACCGATTTCACTTTTGCCAGCATTCTCAAAAATTTTAGAAAAAGTAATGTACAGGCAGTTTCTCAACCATCTGACCACAAATAACATATTATCAAGAACACAGTTTGGATTTCTGAAGGGTTCTGATATCGAAAAGGCTATTTACACCTTAAGTGAAAATGTACTTAATTCATTAAATAACAAGCTACAAGCAGCAGGTATTTTCTGTGATTTGTCAAAGGCATTCGATTGTGTAAACCACAACATCCTTTTAAATAAATTAGAATTCTATGGTGTCACGGGCAGTGCTGCAAAATGCTTCAAGTCATACCTCGCTAACAGGAAACAAAGGGTGTCAGTGCAAGGGACTAGTGAATTAAGTCATCAGTCATCATCAGAACGGGAAGAAATTACACGTGGTGTCCCACAAAGATCCATCTTAGGGGTTGGGTTGGGTTGTTTGGGGGAAGAGACCAAACTGCGAGGTCATCGGTCTCATCGGATTACGGAAAGATGGGGAAGGAAGTCGATCGTGCCCTTTCAAAGGAACCATCCCGGCATTTGCCTGGAGCGATTTAGGGAAATCACGGAAAACCTAAATCAGGATGGTCGGACACGGGATTGAACCGTCGTCCTCCCGAATGCGAGTCCAGTGTGCTAAACACTGCGCCACCTCGCTCGGTCATCTTAGGACCATTGCTTTTTCTTGTGTACATTAATGATCTCTCATCAGTTACGCTGCCAGAATCAGAGTTCGTTTTGTTTGCAGATGACACAAGTATTGCAATAAATAGTTTGTCGAGTGTAGTTCTAGAAAGATCTGCTAATGATATTTTCATGGATATTAATAAATGGTTTAAAGCCAACTCACTGACATTAAACTTCGAAAAGACTCACTATATGCAATTCAGAACCTGTAAGAGGTTTCCACCCAGCATATGCATAAAGTACGAAGAAGAGCAGATAGAAGAGGTTGACAGTCTTAAATTCCTGGGATTACAACTTGATAATAAATTCAATTGGGAGGAGCACACCACAGAACTGTAGAAACGCCTTAACAAGTCTGTATTTGCAATTCGAGTGTTAGCAGACATAGGCGACATAAAAGTGAAAAAGTTTGCATACTTTGCCTACTTTCATTCCATAATGTCATATGGTATAATATTTTGGGGTAACTCTTCAAGTCGAACAAAAGTTTTCAGAGTCCAGAAGCGTGTAATACGTATTATTTGTGGAGTAAATTCACGGACGTCTTGTAGAAACCACTTCAAAGAACTGAGTATACTAACTACTGCCTCTCAGCATATTTACTCCTTAATGAAATTTGTCCTAAATAATATATCTCTTTTTCCAACAAACAGCTCAGTTCATACGTACAATACCAGGAACAAAAATGATCTGCACAAGGACTTAAAAGCACTTACTTTAGTTCAAAAAGGGGTCCACTGCTCAGGAACACTAATCTTCAATAATTTGCCAGCAAACATAAAAAATTTAGTTACAAATAAAGATCAGTTTAAAAGGAGCCTGAAAGACTTACTGGAAGCCAACTCCTTCTACTCCACAGACGACTTTTTTTAATAGAAACAAATGATGTATTGTAATATTCATACTATAATCACGACCACGGTGTTTACGGACAACAATTTCCGAACCTGCTGCATTCTGTAATACATTCAAGTTATTACTCAGTGTGGCGGTTTTTGTTGATCATCAACATCGTCAAGTGCAATCAATATGGATTATACGATACTCTATGGTATTCTGCGGTTTGAGTTCACTCTTTTTTTTTTTTAGCAGTTACATTGCTTTGGTTTTGTAAATGACACTGACAATATTATACACATGTATAATGCATTATTCAAACTACAACTTCTCCTGAATAATTATTTTATTCAAATTGCACAAGAATTCCACCTGACGTAGTGTAATAATGTTGACTGTAAGCTGTGTTCATATCACTAAAATTACATATCGTACATCAGAGCTTTTATAATTTTTTTGTCTTCGATGGATTTAATTATTCTTAGCAAATTGATCATTAAAAGGAACCACAGAATACCACCCGCACACAACTCTGACGTATGCTACCAGAAATACTTTTCTCCGTGATTCATGCGTAGCTTAATTTTGGCCACATACATCAGCAATGAAATCTTGTTCAACAATAAATACCATCAGCACTGTTCTTAGAAAATGCAGTCTGATTCGATTAATTTTTTCTTTTATAAACAGAGTTCAGTACCACCGGTGGACATTTATTTCTTACACATCGGAATATTGAAAGTTTGCAGTTTCAAGTAATTTTAATTTCCCGCTGTGATAAAAGTTAAGATGGCGGCCAACAAAAGATAGAGGATTTCATTTTTAATTAAGATTTTCCTTTTCTCAATAAATCATTAAATTATTAAATTTTTTGCAAATTAGTTTAACACAAACCCATGCTATTTTCAACTAGAAGTACAGACGAATTTGCTATATAATCGCAACTAATAATGGCTGCGCTTCTTGCAGCTATGATAAAACAATTAATACTACATTATAATTAAAACAGGAAGTGAATTTTCAATAATTAATCATAAATAGTTTCAACGCATTTGGCTCTATTTGTTTTTACCAGCAAATGAACATAAAAGTACAATAATTTTACATTAAATGTTTTTCGTTTAACAGACCTCAAATCGATTCGCGTCTTGCGTCGGCAATGTACATCAGAAGAAGACGACAAAAGGGTACAAAACAAAAGAAAAGAATGACATAGATTAACAAAGAATGTGAGACAAATATTGTCTCTGTTTTACATAATTATCATCTTTTTAAGAAATAATTGCGTTATTGAATGAATATTATCCACACGTTCATATTCCACTCGTAATGAAAAAATATATATATCGTGGATGTTATATCAGATTCCCGTTCAGAGAATTATTTTACACGCTACGCCGTGAAACTTCAACTACTCAAACTCGGAAAATGAGTACAGAGTGACATTTATTAAAACAATATTATATTTACCTAGTATAATCATCTTGTGTTGTAGTTCTTCCTTTTTCCTTGCGGAACTCCTCTCCAAATCATATAGTATCTTCATAGAAAGATAATACCATTAAGTTCCGGAGCAGGAACAGTTTATGAGCAATAAGCCGTTGCAGAAAGACAAAGTCAAGATGCTTCAACTCCACTTAAATTCGAAAGCAACACCACACGGTTCTCCTAACAATTATTTCCAGACGTATAAGTTATTCCACATTTCACAGTGATAACAACCCCATAATACTATCAGGACATATATGGCACCAAAACGACCGCAGGTCGGAATCATTCAAACACAGATTTTAATGTGAACTTTTCATGCACTCCCAGTCGTTCTACATCCACAAGTCTCTATATCGTAGTTTCCTACAGAGGGCACACTTATTTGAAAATTTTCACTTAATACACTAACAGCACTACTAAAATCGGAAACAAACAACAGCCTAAAACTACAGTCTAATTCATTCATTAATAAATTTAAAAACACATTAGTACAGGACATAAGAACCATCAAGACACAAAACAAACATGTACTTAAATGGCAAAGTCAGCGAGATAGCTGATGCAGTTGCAACTTCTGTCAACAGAATGGTACATGTCCTCTCCTCTAACCGCCGTTACTTGTGCGGGTCTTTCTGTTTACTGTCCATACAGATGACAGGTAGTTACCATGCCAAAGGTTCAGCTGAAACAGACATACTATACGATACATTGTGACCTCCCAACAGATAAATTCTGTACGCCAAGTGTAACTTCCCAACAGATAAATTCCGTAACCTCGCAATAAAAAAGTGACTAACTTGCCAATAAAAATGTGACTCAAATATAACATTTCAAAAGAAATCTCGTAATGTAACCTTTCAATAATTAACTGACTGCGGATCTAAACTGGCAAATATGGACGTCAGCAGTGCTGCGTCATGGGCCTGAAAAATCATTCTGAATAAACAGAAAATTCTTACCTCAATGATGTCGCCGGATAACGCGTATATATCTGCTCCTATAAGAAATTTTCTGGCACAGCCCAGTGCAATGCTGGCGACTGGATTTTGTTACGTATGAAAAAAACTGATTTTCTTTACGATAATCGGCATGACTATGGATAGGAGAAATTAGTAAAAACTAAGTTCAGATGAGTGACTGTCAAAAGTTATCTTTATAAGCGACCTAACCCAACCGCTGGACTGCGAGCTACTACTATTAGCTACTACTACTATTGCTGCCGACACTGCTCTCTGGTCTGCGATTCAATTGTAGCTTACATATCGCAGGCAGCGTGTGAGCAGTCCATCAAAGTTATATCTGTTCGAGTGCGCTAGCAATAAGTTCCTTAGTCATGGACCTCTTACGACATCTCCTGATACCCAGCAAGATACAGAAAAATCCACGTGAGGTCCAATTACACAGCTGGTACACCACAGTCAGGTGAAAATGATTTGACACCAAATATGCACTATAGCCCAACACGAACATCACCGTACTAGCCGAGCGGGGTAGCTGCGCGATCTTAGGCGCCGCCTTGTCACGATTCGGGCAGCGTCGGAGGTTCGAGTGGTCCCTTGGGCATTGGTGTGTGTTGTCCTTAGCGTAAATTATTTTTAGTTAGATTAAGTAGTTTGTAAGCTTAGGGACCGATGACCTCAACAGTTTGGTCCCACAGGATCTTACCACAAATTTAATTTTTTTATAACCGTACTGTGAGCTGTATACTCGCAAGACAGCATATGCACTAACCAGACAGGCAACAACCATCAATATGTCTGTTCCGTTAGGTGGGATCGGTATTGCTTAGGGAGCCACAAGGGAAAGACGAACTACACCGCCCATGAGTTTGAGGCAAAATACAGTAACAACCAGCAATGAAGGATGACAGTTCAGAGCAGCAAATTCCCTTCCATACAGAACTTCTCCCAGTCCCATGACTCGGTCCAGTTGCTACCATCTACCGCGTTCCGTGAAGAGAAACATATCATCACATCCATGTTATGCGAGCCTCATTCCTCCCTGAAGGCAGTTCAAATGGTTCAAATGACTCTGAGCACTATGAGACTTAACTTCTGAGATCATCAGTCCCCTAGAACTTAGAACTACTTAAACGTAACCAACCTAAGGACATCACATACATCCATGCCGGAGGCAGGATTCGAACCTGCTACCTTAGCGGTCGCGCGGTTCCAGACTGTAGCGCCTAGAACCGCTCGGCCACTCCGGCCGGCCCTGAAGGCAGTGACTCACGTCAGTCTTCACAGACTTACTCACAGTAATCGTCGTAAGCTTCCTCGTCATTTACAGAACACCGTAGCCCCACTTGTTACACACTCGTTCCGTTTCGCACTATCCTATGTACAGCCCGCACTTGCTTGTTACCGCTCCGCGGTCCCCATGTAACGACCGTCCTGGCTGCCCCCGCGCCACGCGGGATTAGCCGAGCGGTCTGGGGCGCTGCAGTCATGGACTGTGCGGCTGGTCCCGGATAATTTAGGTTCAGTAGTGTGTAAGCTTAGGGACTGATGACCTCAGCAGTTAAGTCTCATAAGATTTCACACACATTTGAACTTTTCGCACATAACATCGAGCAATGCCTCAATCACAAAGTCGCCGTGCTGCCACCATCTGCTGCGGAAGCACTCACGTAATGCTCCTTATGGCCAGCAGAAGCCGTTCCTTCACCTCTTCTGGAATTGTTGTGCATCCAGTCAGGTAAAGACAGCGACCGCTCCACCGAATTGTCCACACGGCGGCCTCGTCCGTGCTGATTGCCGTATAGCCCGGCAACCTTCCCGCACACCCCAGTTCTTGGCAACCGTCAGGTTTGGCTCCGGCCAAGAGCCACTTCATCCCACTCTAACAACCAACAACAGCACCACCTCTTCCGGTTCGTATGCTATACAGCTCCGTACTTCCTTCGCTGTTCGTCTCCAAGTGCAACCTCGGCCGCCGCCACAGCCCTACGCGACCCATGGTGTCTGCCGACGCAGCGCCCCAAGTGCCGACCACGCCCATGGCGTTGTCTTCCGGGAGAAGTTGCTAGTTCCGATTGCTGCAAGTGACTACTATCCAATGTCCGCTACTGTCTCCAGTTTTTTTTTTTAATGGAACATTTCCGGCGTCCAAAGCAAGGGGTGGGGGTAAAGTGGGCAGGTGTCGCAACCCGCGGTCTAGCCACCATGCTCCGTTCCCACCCTCCAGGAACCAAGGAAAGCGTTGGGAACGTGGAGTAGAAGTACAATGAACATCGTTTATTTATTTATTTTCCTTTTTTCTTTCTTCTTTTTATTTATTTATTTTTTTAACATTAACACCACCGAGTATAGCAGGAAACCGGCATCGCGAGGAGGAGGGGACACCAATACTCACTGAGACTATCAGCGTATAGTTTTCCCGAGAAGAACATTCCGATGACCAGAGAGTATATCGGTTGTAAGTGTGGAAGAGGCGGGGATCAACTCGTTTTAAGGAAGACACTGCAGAGGAAAGAGGAGAAACATTGTCTGTATTTTGGATTGCGGACAAAGACACAATGACGTTCATTTAGGAACTGCCAGAAATCAAGGATACCTTCGTCGCCATCAGCAAACAAGCAGTGAGCTGCGTAGCTGCGTGTCCCCAAATCCATTTCACAGAGTTCGTCTTCGCTTGCAGGATATACCCCGTGTCCGGAAAGAGGAGCAATAGAGTAAATATCTGATGAGGAATCGTACGGGTTATTAGAGACAACATCTGTCGCCCCAAGAACCAGATACCTCCCAAGATGCTACTCCAGGCCGGTGTAAAATGGATGTGCGCAACGGAAAATAATAAACGCTAAAATGAAGATTTGGCCCTGTCTGACGACCCCCTGAAGCAGATCGTAGGATCTATTTAATTCTATAAATTACAATCTAAACATAAATGAATGATGAAGGCAACTAATCCTACTAAATGATAAACGTTGTTCCTGCTTATATGTTTATTGTACGTAAAAAAAACCTTTATATTACAAAGTTTGCACTTCCTAAGTAAAATTACTAATCAATTGCCCAACTCTGCCCCTTATTATGACTGCGCGATCTAATATCAATAACACGAAATGATTGACATCATCTACGTACGAAACATTAGAAGACACTTCTTACAAAGATGATCTACGGTGGTGTGGAACCTCATCGGAAATAAACAAACGTGATCACAGCTGTTTAGCTTTTGTAGCCCTAATAAGCCGCAGGAATTTGCCATATCGCCGTACGTACTGCGTCCGGTGCGTCGAAGTGATGGTTCTCGTACTCGTCTGCGACTATGGAAGAACTCCAGCCACAATTAAACTCTTTCAAACACTAGGGTGGCAGAAGGCGGTCCTGTGACTAATATACTCTAATACTGCCTTCTCCTCTCTGGGTTCTACAGACGAGAAACCCGAACTCCCAGCCACAAGGACGAGGTTCAGATAACGTCTCAACGTAAGTATAGTCAGAGGAAGTGCACTCAATTACTGAACGCTGCGTACTCAACGACGCCTTCCAACCCGGAGGTGAAGTCCAGAATCGTATAGGTTCGCGACAGTATAGTGCCTAACTGTTCTAACTATAAACTCTCCTGAGAACAGAGACAAGAAGTCCGTCTGTATTAACAAAACTGATATCGAACGACTGTCACACACGGGCGCTGTCAACGGAAGACCACGTTCCAACCTCTGCTAGAATAGGCAATATTTCATTACGCCGTTCTGATAATAAAGACACTCCGTCACCTTTCATGCAATAAGGGTTAACAATTATTTGCAAGGCGTACGTGACAATTTCAGTCTCCTTTAAATATTCATATACAGGGTGGACCATTGACAGTGACAGGGCAAGGTATCTCACGAAATACGCATCAAACGAAAAAACTACAAAGAACGAAACTCGTCCAGCTTGAAGGGGGAAACCAGATGGCGCTATGGTTGGCCCGCTAGATGGCGCTGCCATAGGTCAAACGTATATCAACTGTGTCTTTTTAAATAGGAACCACCATTTTATTACATATTCGTGTAGTACGTAAAGAAATATGAATGTTTTAGTTGGACCACTTTTTTCGCTTTGTGATAGATGGCGCTGTAATAGTCACAAACGTAAAAGTACGTGGTATCACGTAACATTCCGCCAGTGCTGACGGTATTTGCTTTGTGATACATTACCCGTGTTAAAATGGAGCGTTTACCAATTGCGGAAAAGGTCGATATCGTGTTGATGTATGGCTATTGTGATCAGAATGCCTACCGGGCGTGTGCTATGTATCCTTCTCGGTATCCTGGACGACATCACCCTAGTGTCCGGACCGTTCGCCGGATAGTTACGTTATTTAAGGAAACAGTGCATGGGGACCTAATTTTTTTTTTTTTTTTTTGATTATGCAAATATTTTTTACTGTCTGTCCGGTTACGCAGTCTCGTAACCGGTTGGCCCTGACCACTATTAGTACGCAATCTGACTGCTTAGAATAACAACAAGGAATGAAACAAAACTTCCGTTAACACAATTAATTAATTAAGTCCCCAGCAACTATAAAACCTACGAAACAACAAAACACAAGTGTAGCTGTTCTGTGTGTTGAAGTGTGATTCAACGTATACATCTGACACGGTTCTTCCTCAATAAGACAAGATATTTTAAATACCATTTAGACTGAATTAATTAAATAAAACTGAAATACTATAATTGCACATAGAAACCCGAATTACAGTCTAATACATGAACACGAGCCAGATGCTTTGTTGACTGAACCTGTGACCAAGAGGCATTATTGTTTAAGACATTGAAATAATTAAAAGAAAGGAATTTTTTACCTTCATATATATTGACGAAAGCACACTCTGATCGTTACAACATCCACTATCCAACAATATCTGGTGTCTAGTACATCAAAAGAATTGACAACATCTGAACAAGCACTCTCCATGGGAACTTCTCAACAACGACACGCTACTGCAACATCTTCACAAGCACTCTCCCCACCGCTTCTCGACAAGAACTCTCCACGACGACTTCACGACAAGCACTGCCAGTGGAGGCGGCTGAATAATACTCTTTGGCGCAATCTCTGGCGCTGTGACTCAGTGTAGCCACCTTTCAACAGGAAGTGTTCAGCGACATGTGAAACGGAAACCACGACCTGCAACAAATGATGCCCAAGTATGTGTTTTAGCTGCTGTCGCGGCTAATCCGCACATCAGTAGCAGACAAACTGCGCGAGAATGGGGAATCTCAAAAACGTCAGTGTTGAAAATGCTACATCAACATCGATTGCACCTGTACCATATATCTATGCACCAGGAATTGCATGGCGACGACTTTGAACGTCGTGTACAGTTCTGGCACTAGGCACAAGAGAAATTACGGGACGATGACAGATTTTTTGCACGCGTTCTATTTAGCGACGAAGCGTCATTCACCAACAGCGGTAAAATAAACCGGCATAATATGCACTATTGGGCAACGGAAAATCCACGACAGCTGCGACAAGTGGAACATCAGCGACCTTGTCGGGTTAATGTATGGTGCGGCATTATGGGATGAAGGATAACTGGCCCCCATTTTATCGATGGTAATCTAAATGGTGCAGTGTATGCTGATTTCCTACGTAATGTTCTACCGATGTTATTACAAGATGTTTCACTGCATGACAGAATGGCGATGTAATTCCAACATGATGGATGTCCGGCACATAGCTCACGTGCGGTTGAAGCGGTATTGAATAGCATATTTCATGACAGGTGGATTGGTCGTCGAAGCACCATACTATGGCCCGCACGTTCACCGGATCTGACGTCCCCGGATTTCTTTCTGTGGGGAAAGCTGAAGGGTATTTGCTTTCGTGATCCACCGACAACGCCTGACAACATGCGTCAGCGCATTGTCAATGCATGTGCGAACATTATGGAAGGCGAACTACTCGCTGTTGAGAAGAATGTCGTTACACGTATTGCCAAATGTATTGAGGTTGAGGACGTCATTTTGAGCATTTATTGCATTATTGTGGTATTTACAGGTAATCACGCTGTTCAAAAATGGCTCTGAGCACTATGGGACTTAACTTCTAAGGTCATCAGTCCCCTAGAACTTAGAACTACTTAAACCTAACTAACCTAAGGACATCACACACATCCATGCCCGAGGCAGGATTCGAACCTGCGACCGTATAATCACGCTGTAACAGCATGCGTTCTCAGAAATGATATGTTCACAAAGGTACATGTATCACTTTGGAACAACCGAAATAAAATGTTCAAACGTACCTACGTTCTGCATTTTAATTTAAAAAACCTACCTGTTACCAACTGTTGGTCTAAAATTGTGAGCCATAGGTTTGTGACTATTACAGCGCTATCTGTCACAAAGCGAAAAAAGTGGTCCAACTAAAACATTCATGTTTCCTTACGTAGTACACGAATATGTAATAAAAATGGGGGTTCCTATTAAAAAAAAACGCAGCTGATATCTATTTGAACTATGGCAGCGCCATCTAGCTGGTCAACCATAGCGCCATCTGGTTTCCCCCTTCAAGCTAGACAAGCTTCGTTCTTTATAGTTTTTTCGTTTGACGCTTATTTCGTGAGATATTTGGCCAGGTCACGATCAATGGACCACCCTGTATACTGTGTACAACCTATCAAATGAAACCTAATTGTGTTTGTAGGTCACGGCAAAGTGTGTGATGTGTGCTTGGAAGGTGCGAAATTATAGCCACCTTACAAACTCTTGCCGATCTACACACCCTGCAGTGCTCGTCTGTGTCCAAAACATCACAGGCGACACACAGTGGGGTGTCTGCGAGGTGAATCCTGTGAAGGCGTGATCAGCATACTTGCGTCCCATTGACAGTAAGATACCAAGCAGATTGGGCGTCAGTGTCAAGATAAGGAGCACACCCCAAGCTCTGCTGTGGCGGCGCTCGCGACAGCCGCATGACCCACTCCGCCCCCCCCCCCCCCCTCCCGCAACACGAGTGCAATGCACGAGTTGGAAGGAATCTCTGGATGTGGGGAAACCGACTGTGCCTCTCGACATGGCACGCAACGAAATGGTGGCGTCATTACAGCAGCAGCGTCTTGTGCGTCCAGCGCTTCAAACCAGACTATAGTGCGTTCAAAATTAGTTGCGCCTTTGACGTTTGGCTGACCAGAGGGGGACGTGACGTCGTTTCCCAAGTAACACCAATCGCCAGCCAGCTTTCCCTACCACGGCGTCAGAGGTTCGGCTGATAAGGCGACCCTGTTGCTACACGACGAAACACGTGGAGTCACGCAATAGATGTATCGGCGTTCGTCAGCTCTCGCTGTAAAGTCGTATTTTCTGGAGTTGACGTGTTTTGTAACCGTCAGGTACTGCGAACAAGCGTTTTGTGTTGGCGTTGCATAAATAATAACAGGCAGTACATTTGAATACGAGATCCCGAGATCCGCAATAAAGGTGTCATCAAAGAACATGTTCACCGGCTGGGAAGGAACGTTCTGCTGCAAAACATTCCTCGGAATACGAAAACAGTAATGGACGAAACGCCATAGCACTCTGGTGTGATGCATAAAGCTCCAACAACGTAGCCGGCTGCTGTGGCCGAGCGGTTCTGGGCGCTTCAGCCAGAAACCGCGCGACTGCTACGGCCGCAGGTTCGAATCCTGCCTCGGGCATGGATGTGTGTGATGTCCTTAGGTTAGTTAGGTTTAAGTAGTTCTAAGTTCTACGGGATTGATGACATCAGATGTTAAGTCCCATAGTGCTCAGAGCCATTTGAATTTTTTCCAACAACGTAGTGGAGGAAATCGGATATTTTGCTGTGGGTACAAAGTTCAATTAGATAAAGCTGAACCTGGGATGTATAGGGCGAAGTTACCATAACTTTTAGTGCTATAGAAGCCAAATCGTACCATTACCAAGTCGACGAACTCGCTTATGGCTTGGTTCAAATGGGTCTGAGCACTATGGGACTTGACATCTGAGGTCATCAGTCATCTAGAACTCAGAACTTCTTCAACCTAACGAACCTAAGGACATCACACACATCCATGCCCGAGACAGGATTCGAACCTGCGACCGTAGCGGTCGTGCGGTTCCAGACTGAAGCGCCTAGAACCGCTCGGCCACCATGGCCGGCAACTGGCTTATGGTAAAAGGTATAGTTTAGTCAGGCATCCTCCGTATCATGCTCATTTAAATCCAACTGAGAGCCTGGGTGAAAAGTAATGTGGCAGTCAAAAAAAAAAAGAAAAAAAAGGCAAGTAGTTTATGCTCAGAGATTTTGAAATGCTGACAAAAGAAGCCGTTGCAAATGTTACGCAACAGGACTGGTCTTGAGTTGTCAGCGATACCAAAGAAGGTAGTTGAGGAAACATTGATTCATGAAGAACTGTGTCGAGTTTTCAGGAATACTTAACTTCTGTTGTTGCCAAGTCAAAACCTGCTTCTTTTCCAGAATGAAATTTTCACTCTGCAGCGGAGTGTGCGCTGATATGAAACTTCCTGGCAGATTAAAACTGTCTGCCGGACCGAGACTCGAACTCGGACCTTTGCCTTTCGCGGGCAAGTGCTCGCGGATCGAGACTCGCACTCGGGACCTTTGCCTTTCGTGGGCAAGTGCTCTACAGTAGAGCACTTGCCCGCGGAAGGCAAAGGTCCCGAGTTCGAGTGTCGGTCCGGAACACAGTTTTAATCCGCCAGGAAGTTTCATACCTGCTTCTTTTGTCAAAACACGGCAGAGTTTAGTAATATTCAACTCACCAACATTACTCAGACAGAATTCTGAAATAGTGTATTAGTGAAGTAACAACTGATTGCAAGACAGGTCAATAGCTTATGAAACAGCCCTTTCTCAATATGAAAGTAAACGTGTAACTTCTCCATATATTTTTACGAAACCCACAGCAGTTCTCCTTACACCAGCTCTAGATGGCATTCAATAATTGATTATTTCATTGAAAAAATCTGTAGTCGCTTAAATATCGCGGTACACACGGATGTGTCGCATATTAATCATATGGCAAAACACACTCGTCTTTGCACACTATCATTTACCAAAAGCTTGTTTCGATGTCCCGAACCATTTATGAGATACGAGGACTTTATGAATATTTCTTTATAATTTTTTCACTGAAATATTTTTTTCTAGTTTTTCACTGACCCAAGAGCTCGTGACGGAGCGCTTTATATACACTCCATTTTCTCGAGACTGGAAACGGACGTCGATACCGTTCCAAGTTTAAAGAATATTTCAGTGTATTATCTACATTTAATACGCAGCAACATGTAACCTAACACGCACACGCTGGTAACCTCCACTCGCTCCGGACTGAACTGTCAAACTAATTTTAAACGTGTAAGTAAGCTGTTTAGGATTTTGTATTGGTAACGCCATGTAGCGCTCTATATGAAAATCACTGACTGTGCTGTGTGCAGCCTGTGGCTGGTTTGCATTGTTGTAATGTGCTATTGTAGTGTTGGGCAGTTGGCTGTTAACAGCGCGTAGCGTTGCGCAGTTGGAGGTGAGCCGCCAGCAGTGGTGGATGTGGGGGGAGAGATGGTGGAGTTTTGAGAGCGGATGATCTGGACGTGTGTCCATCAGAGACAGTAAATTTGTAAGACTGGATGTTATGAACTGATATATATATATATTATGACTTTTGAACAATATTAAGGTAAATACATTGTTCTCTATCAAAATCTTTCATTTGCTAACTGTGCCTATCAGTAGTTAGTGCCTTCAGTAGAAATATGGCTCTGAGCACTATGGGACTTAACATCTGTGGTCATCAGTCCCCTAGAACTTAGAAGTAGTTAAACCTAACTAACCTAAGGACATCACACAACACCCAGTCATCACGAGGTAGAGAAAATCCCTGACCCCGCCGGGAATCGAACCCGGGAACCCGGGCTTGGGAAGCGACTGCGGACTGCCTTCAGTAGTTTGAATCTTTTCTTTAGCTGGCAGTAGTGGCGCTCGCTGTATTGCAGTAGTTCGATTAACGAAGATTTTTGTGAGGTAAGTGATTCATGAAAGGTATATGTTATTGTTAGTCAGGGCCATTCTTTTGTAGGGATTTTTAAAAGTCAGATTGCGTGGCGCTAAAAATATTGTGTGTCAGCTTAGTTTTGATCAGAATAGGTAAAGAGCGAAATGTCTGAGTACGTTCAGTTCTGCTCAGCTGTTTGAAAATCAAATAATGTAAGAGGTTTATCAGCACAGTAATTCATTAGTTTTTCTAAGGGGAAGTCTCAAACGCACTATAAATATTGCCAATATTGTTGTACATTTTTAATAAGGAGTCAAGGGAGAACTTGAGTCTGGAGATCGCTCAAATAAGGGCTTCATGGCGTTTGTGATTAGAGAACGGATGTAGGTACCCATCGCGAGTGCGCAAATCGCCGACCGCAGCGCAACAGCGGACGTATTTAAAGTCGGTGCTCACTCAGAAACCACACCTCGTACACGGCACCCACGTCCGTCACGATGACAACTGTTATGGCTCGGGAAGTGAGCCGCGTAGAGGCATTCCCAGTGGGAGGGCAGGCATCACAATGCAGCCGCAGCGCGGCGGCCCTGCTGACGGACGCGCCGCTCATGCAGACTGGCCTCTCCTCTCCTCTCTACTAATGGCTGGGCCGACAGACCAGCGTCTCGTCGCGCCGTTTCCTGTCCGCCGAGTCCCCGACAGCCATCCCTGACAACCAGAATCGTGTTTGCCGTCCACTGTCTGGTCTCCAGATTGCATCCACGTCTCCAGCTACATGGATACTCTGCAAACCACCCTTAAGGGGAGCCGGAGGTGCCTATGCTGCCCATGTTAAAATCACTAAGTTTGAGGAACATTTATGAATAAACTACCAAATAGAAAAATTTGAATTTTTTTTTTACATATAGAGTGGTTTAATATTGCAGTTATGACAGAGGGATTTTGGAGTATCTTTTCTAGTTTCCTTCCAATTTTTTTTTATTAATGATCCAAATTTTTTTACAAATAATTGCTTTATAATTAAACTGAAATGAAACTACTGAACATATTGCCAAATGGCTGTGTTACAATGTAAGTTTGACCACTAGGAGTGCTGTATAAAAATTTCATCTCTCTAGCTTGAGTGGATTTTGAGAAAATGTTCCTTATATTCGAAAAATTCTAATTTATGGGAAATGGCTATCAAAGTTTCTCAATACATTCCTGCACTATAGGATGGATTATCAGGGTCTTCTTCTTCATCCTCCAAAAGCTTCCTCTTCTGTCTTCTTTTCTGGCCTATTGTTCCATCATACTTCATGTGCCTTTCTCTTCTTTCTGCTCCTCTTATCCTTTCTCTGTCAATATTTTTTAGTGATCGTACAGTGTTCACCCCAGCTGTAAATCCTAATGCCTTCAGAACTTCACACTTCACACTGTTCCCTTGGTTGTAGGTTGCTATTGCATCATAAATGCCAAAGTGCAGTGTTTTTATGCTTACAAACACCCTTTTAGGAATCACTTTCCAAATCAAATTGTTTACGCTTTGATTAGGATTCTGCGTCTTTCCGTGTAGACATTTGTGTAACAATTCTGGCTGTGCTAAGTCATGAAAAATATCATCACTGTCACTAACATATTCACGAAATCTGTCACTTCCACCAGTCAGTTTCTTGCTAGAAGATGTCACAGGGCTATGGCCGGCCATGTGTTGCTTAGCAGAAGAACGCACTGTTTCAGTAACTGTAGTATCGCAACTTGGTATTAGTGTTAATTTTCTTTTCCCTACGTTCTTCCTCTTTTTATATACACGGTTACTAAAACGTGGCATCGTAACCAGAACAACGCTTTACACAAGAAGTATAATACTACCAACAACAGGCGCAACACTGAACTAATTCGAAACGGTAAACAGCAAAGAGACGATGTTCCGCGCTCTTAGCGCTTCATTTGTCACAGAAAACAATGTAGCCAACCCTTGCACACTCGCTGTATGCGTAACACAAGGCGCTGTATGCGTAACATGCCGAGAAAATCCCAAGCAGTTCGGCAGGAAGTCACGAGAGGGTGTTA
Organism: Schistocerca cancellata; assembly: GCF_023864275.1. Lineage (NCBI taxonomy): Eukaryota > Metazoa > Arthropoda > Insecta > Orthoptera > Acrididae > Schistocerca > Schistocerca cancellata. The sequence continues at coordinate 934,935,743 of NC_064626.1, forward strand.
GATGCATTCAGCGCCCGCCCATTTCCTCTACAGGCGTGGGGGAAAATGGTAATAACTCCACTTCCAGGGCAAGTAGAACAATAATTCAAAGTTTACATTAAAGAGGAATGTTCCAATTAATTTTCGGTAGCAAAAAAAATCGTAATTTTTTGAATTTGACCACCTCCGGCTCCCCTTAAGGGCCTGGCAAAGGTTTCATCGAATCACCTTCACCATAATTCTCTATTATTCCACCTCGAACACCGCGCGGAAATAACGAACACCTAATCTTTCCGTGCGAGTCCTGATTTCTCTTATTTTGTCATGATGACCGTTTCTCCATAAGTAAGCCGGTATCAACAATAGACACTACTGGCCATTAAAATTGCTACACCACGAATATGATGTGCTACAGACGCGAAGTTTAACCGACAGGAAGAAGATGCTGTGATATGCAAATGATTAGCTTTTCAGAGCATTCACACAAGGTTGACGCCGGTGGCGACACCTACAACGTGCTGACATGATGACCGGCGTTGCCTGGTGAAACGTCGTTGTGATGCCTCGTGTAAGGAGGAGAAATGCTTATCCATCACGTTTCCGACTTTGATAAAGGTCGGATTGTAGCCTATCGCGATTGCGGTTTTATCGTATCGCGACATTGCTGCTCGCGTTGGTAGAGATCCAAAGACTGTTAGCAGAATATGGAATCGGTGGGTTCAGGAGGGTAATACGGAACGCCGTGCTGGATGCCAACGGCCTCGTATCACAAGCAGTCGAGATGACAGGCATCTTATTCGCATGGCTGTAACAGGTCGTGCAGCCACGTCTCGATCACTGAGTCAACAGATGGGGCGTTTGCAAGACAACAACCATCTGCACGAACAGTTCGACGACGTTTTCAGCAGCATGGACTATCAGCGCGTAGACCATGGCTTGCGACGGATTTTTTACGTGCGTGCGTGTGATGCACCAATTGCGACGGATTATACGTTGCTGCTGCAATGCAATTTCTTTCATAATTTTTGTTCACCTACCTTTTAACAGCGGTAGATCTTCGCACGTAAACTCCTGACTGTAGCTACTTACGAGATCACAGAAAAGTAGTGTTGAGGAAAATGTAACCTCATAGCTACACGCCGGAGGTCGCTATAAGTAACATTTTCTGAAAATTGTCTATGTACTTTAAAGAAATGATTCGGGAAGGTGATGTCACTCGTACTTTAAACATGAAGTTCAAATTTAAACCTTCAGTAGATCTTTATTGCCGTTAAGCAAGATCATCAGCCCACATTTACCAAAATTACAAAAGTTTCTGCTCACAGTTATCACCATACCTAAAACAGCCAAAACTTTTACCTTCCCAAATTCCGAAACCAATTACTTGTAACACAGTCAATGATCGGCCAATTACATCTGCACACGATATTCAGTGGTTGTCTTTAGGTAAAGTTTATGCTCGCCATAAAATACTCAGTAAGAATATATTCAGTACCGCCACGCTATGTAATTCAAAGCTCACTCGCGATTTTCGTCGGAACGAATTATCACAACACTCTAAAGTTTTCATGTACAGTTTCTGGTCACTACCAGATACCATTAACACTGGACCTTAACGCGGAAGTCATCTCAAGACTTCATCTTACACATAATGCCAAAAGTCACATCCAGCATAACCGCCTCCAATCAAAGCTAGCTCGCGACTCCTTTCCCACTCTCCCACTACTCAAAACTCTATCTCCTCGCTAGGCGGCCAACCGTCTCGCTTCTCGCTGGCTGTCAGCACTTACGACCAATGAGAACTCACTTCTAGGGCGCGGCTCGCGCCAAAATCTAGCAAGCACCAACCACTTCTCTAGGCTCATTGACGTCATCAAATTAAGTAACACAAAACTCTCTAATTAAATAAACAAAACAAAATGAACTATAAGCTTTACTCTACATCTCGAAATTTTTTATGTAGTCGCGAATGTTCTGGCTGTCTTATACATAAGCATACATACTTGGACATCCGACATTCACTAGCAGGGGAACCACTAGTGGATTTGTTCCCACGTTACAGAGTTGGAACACTAGCCAGTTCCTGTAGCGAATTACATGAATGATTTTTAATAATGCCGAACGTCCCACAAACTCTCACGCACGCATTCTCATTCACACGCACCCTAACACACAATACACATATCTACTTAGAATTCTTGAAATTATTATTCTAGAAAAGTCACAGGGGTTTTCTGAAACTAAAAACTTTCCAAATTTATATATGAACACTGAAAGTGTTATCAGATCATCGTACATAGTCACTGAAGGTGAACTATTACATCACTGTATTTATTTAAATTCTAGACTGCCGGAAATACGTTTTTTATGGAATTTTACTAACTTCCAAAATACAACTATTTTTGATCTCAGACTTTGACACATTGTTTGTTTTCACAACAGAAGGTTGTACATCAAATATGACGTTCCTCAGGTTATTCCTTTATTAGTTATTAATATTTTTAGTTTCGTATAATGTAAGTGGCCTGCCAGCGCTACTCCACTGCTTTCACACATGCAGCTGCAACAGATGGTCGTGACGTCAGTCTGCAGGACACAACTCGTCCGTTACTGACCGTATAATACTCTACCGGCTTACATTGCAGCCCACATACATTCTGAAGTAAAGCTTTTAATAGACAAATGGGCGATCGCGCACTAGTTGTGACGCCACAGGCTGCGGTTATCCTTGATGCTGCATCACAGACAGGAGCGCCTGCGATGGTGTACTCAACGACGAACCTGGGTGCACGAATGGCAAAACGTAATTTTGTTCGGATGTATCCAGGTTCTGTTAACAGAATCATGATGGTCGCATCCGTGTTTGGCGAAATCGCGGTGAACGCAGATTGGAAGCGTGTATTCGTCATCGCCACACTGGCGTATCACCCGGCATGATGGTATGGGGTGTCATTGGTTACACGTGTCGGTCACCTCTTGTTCGCACTGATGGTACTTTGAACAGTGGACGTTACATTTCAGATGTGTTTCGACCCGTGGCTCTACCCTTCATTTGATCCCTGCGAAACCCTACATTTCAGCAGGAGAATGCACGACCGCATGTTGCAGGTCCTGTACGGGCCTTTCTGGATACAGAAAATGTTCGACTGCTGCCCTGGCCAGCACATTCTCCAGATCTCTCACCAATTGAAAACGTCTGGTCAATGGTGGCCGAGTAACTGGCTCGTCACAATACGCCAGTCGCTACTCTTGATGAACTGTGGTATCGTGTTGAAGCTGCATGGGCAGCTGTACCCGTACAAGCCATCCAATCTCTGTTTGACTCAATGCCCAGGCATATCAAGGCCGTTATTACGGCCAGAGGTGGTTGTTCTGGGTGCTGATTTCTCAGGATCTATGCATTCAAATAGCGTGAAAATGTAATCACATGTCAGTTATAGTATAATATATTTGTCCAATGAATACCCGTTTATCATCTGCATTCATTCTTGGTGTAGCAATTTTAATGCCCAGTACTGTGTTTTCCCATTCGGAGGAGAAAGTTGGTGACTGAAACTTCGTCAGAAGACTGCGGCGCACCGAAATACGCCTTTGTTTTAATTATATCAACTCCAAATCCTGTATCATGTCTGTGACATTCCCTCCCATATTTCTCATAATACAAAACGTGCTGCTCGTCTCTGAACTTTCTTGATGTACTCCGTTTGAAATCTAGTTTCGCAGGACAGAGCGAATCAGGTTGTGAAAAAGAGCCAAGGTGAATTACTATTAGTTATACAAGAACACACGCAACTTTATTCCTTAAACCAATGCACACTTTTCTCCTTAAAAACCGAGCGAGGTGGCGCAGTGGTTAGCACACTGGACTCGCGTTCGGGAAGACGACGGTTCAATCCCACGTCCGGCCATCCTGATTTAGGTTTTCCGTGATTTCCCTAGATCACTCCAGGCAAATGCCGGGATGGTTCCTTCGAAAGGGCACGGCTGAATTCCTTCCCCATCCTTCCCTAATCCGAGCTTGCGCTCCGTCTCTAATGACCTCGTTGTCGACGGGACGTTAAACACCAATATCCTCCTCCTCCTTCTCCTTAAAACAACAATGATCAGTTCATGGCTGGAGGCCCAAGTAACTTCTCCAGAATAAGTTTAAATGATTGCTTTAGAAACACCATGATTTAGAGTAACGTCTGAAGGCCTTACTTAAGTCTAATTACAATATCTTCTTGGCTAAAGGCCGAAATAATATTTCAGATCAGCTAAGGAAATTCTTTAAAAGCCAAGCATTTACAAATTCTGGCTAAAGGCCGTATTAAGGAAAATGCAAGTTAATTCTTCGGTTGAAAGCCCAGTTAAAAAAAAAATATCTTTATATAATAAAAGAGAGATGTTAAGGATAAGCATTTACACAGTACAACAAAAGAACATCTTAAGAAAACTTGAAGTATCTTGTCGGCTGAAGGCCCAAGCAATTACTCAAGAATAATTAAAGACAACCTTAAGATAAACATTTACACAACACGGCTCAAGACCGTTTCAAGAATTCCAAATAATCAAAGAGAAGCCTTACAGACAAGGATTTACATATTAAAGTCAGAGATTCCGAAACAAACGTGGCTGAAGGCCTAATCTTAAAGCTGTTATGAAGGTCTGCTGAAGGTCATATACTAAACATAAAACAGACAATATTAATACACAGCTGAAGGCCTGGCACAGTATCTGCGGCCAAATAAAATGACAATCACAAACAACAAACAGTGGTGCTTAGAAGTGTTTCAAGTGTCAGCCTGGGGAGGAAACTCTAACCACAGTTTACGTGAGACAGACAGCCAAGCCTAACACTAAACAATCGGGTTGCAGTACGACCTATGGACAGCTGACGAACCAACCAACCACCTAATCAATTCCCTACCATCCAACCAACAGCACGACAACCAAAGGTACCAGTGAATATGAGGATCGCAGCAGGATTATGTCTTAATAATTGGCGAATAAACACAGTCAAGGCAGTTTAAACACTCAAAGAGAAAATGAGAACAACACCAAGCTGTCGAACTATACGCCGTGCTAGACAGCATCAACACGGCAAGGAAAACACACTGCCGCAAAACTACGCTAACGACCAGGGCATGTAACCGGACCATTAACGACCACAAGGCAGAAGATACCGTTGGTGCACTTCACTAATAAATTATAATCATTTCAAAGGTTAAACACCATACAGAAAGACGGGTGCGAAATTTTGCCAACTCCCAACACACTATCACGTTGCTGCTTGCGGGAGCAGCCTAGGATGCAACAACCAGCAATTAACGAAGAGATGTCACAACGATTGAGCTTTCATGACAGGCTCACTGATTACTCAACTCCAGTATGCAGGTGCAATTGGCGACGAACTTAGCAGTTCTCGCAGCTACTGCCACACAACTCCGACCGTGCATGCACGCCGCCAGCAGCCCCGGCCTGATCACACGCTGCAGAGAGTTGCTCACTGCTCCGCAGCAACCGACCAACTGCCACACACACTATGACACGGAAATATAACTGCCACACCAATGAAGTTACAGCAGTACCAGTATCGATAAATGCTGCTGCTGCCACTGACGGAAGCAAGTGAGCAACTCGTTCAGATAGCAACTAAGGGACGCCACTCGATGGTGACAAAATGACCAAAAGGAAAAACGGCATTAACGCTCGCCGTTGATCCTGTCTGGCAGGATCCCACACTGTGCAACTGCACGCAAAAGAAGGACGGATAAGCGTATTGTAAGACATCTAGTAGATCTGTTGCATCTTCTAAGTGTTCTGCCAATAAATTGCAGTCTTTGGTTGATCTTCCCCACAACATTTTCTATGTGTTGTTTCCAATTCAAGTTGTTCGTAATAGTAGTTCCTAGGTACTTTGCTGAATTTACGGCCCTTAGATTGGCTTGATTTATCGTGTAGTAGAAGTTTAATAGACTCTTTTCAACATTCATGTGTATGACCTCACACTTTACTATTTTTACGGTCAATTTCCAATTTCAGCACCATTCAGATATCTTTTCTAAATCATTCCGCAATTATTTTTGATCGTCTGATGATTTTACTAGACGATAAACGACAATACATCCGTAAACAACCGAAGATGGCTGCTAAGATTGTCTCCTAAATCGTTTGTATAGATAAGGAACAGCAGAGGCCCTATAAAACTACCTCGTGGAACGCCAGAAATCACTTCTGTTTTACTCGTTGATTTTCCGTCAATTACTGCGAACTGTGACCTCTCTGACAGGAAATCGCGAACCCAGTCGCATAAATGAGACAGTCACAGAATTTTATTACAAGCAGCTTGTGAGGTACAGTGTCAAAAGTCTTCTGGAGATCTAGAAATACAGAATCCGTTTGAAATCCATTATCAATAGCACTCAGTACTTCGTCTGTAAACAGTTAGTTGTGTTTCATAAGAATGATGATTTCTAAATCAGTACTGACTGTCAATAAACCGTTCAAAGTAATTCATAACGTTCGAACACAATATACAGTATATTAAAAAATCCTGCTGCACATCGACGTTAACGATATGGACCTACAATTTAGAGGATTATTCCTATTGCCTTTCTTGAATATTGGTGGGACCTTGCAACTTTCCTGTCTTCGGGTACGGATCTTTCGTCGAGTAAACGGTTGTATATGATGATGAAGTATGGAGCTGTTGCATCACCATACTCTGAATGTAGTCGAATTAAATCGGGTGATGCTGCAGGAATTAGATTAGGAAGTGAGACGCTTAAAGTAGTAAATGAGTTTCGCTATTTGGGGAACAAAATAACTGATGATGGTCGAAGTAGAGAGGATATAAAATGTAGACTGGCAATGGCAAGGAAAGCATTTCTCAAGAAGGGAAGTTTGTTAACATCGAGTATAGATTTAAGTGTCAGGAAGTCGTTTCTGAAAGTATTTGTGTGGAGTGTAGCCATGTATGGAAGTGAAACGTAGATGATAAGTAGTTTAGACAAGAAGAGAATAGAAGCTTTCGAAACGTGGTGCTACAAATGATAAGTAGTTTAGACAAGAGGAGAATAGAAGCTTTTGAAATGTGGTGCTACAGAAGAATGCTGAAAATTAGATGGGTAGATCACATAACTAATGAGGAGGTATTGAATAGAATTGGAGAGAAGAGGAGTTTGTGGCACAACTTGACTAGAAGAAGGGATCGGTTGGTAGGACATGTTCTGAGGCATCAAGGGATCACCAATTTTGTATTGGAGGGCAGCGTGGAGGGTAAAAACCGTAGAGGGAGGTCAAGAGATGAATACACTAAACAGATTCAGAAGGACGTAGGTTGCAATAGGTACTGGGAGATGAAGAGGCTTGCACAGGATATAGTAGCATGGAGAGCTGCATCAAACCAGTCTCTGGACTGAAGACCACACCAACAACAACTCTGAAAGGAACCTCATTCGTGTACAGTCTGGACCGGAAGACTTCCTTTATTAAGTGATTTAAGTTGCTTCACTACTCTGAGGATGTCTTCTTCTAAGTTACTCATGCTGTCAGCTGTCCTTCCCCACTCGTATGACTTTCATTGCCTGCCCCCACCCACGAGCCTCCCCATTTTCCTTGTGGCATTCGAGAATGGTGGGTGACAAGAACGACTGCCGCTAAACATCCATAATTAAGAACCGCGATTTTCTCCTGTCCTGGTTGTTAATTCGCGGTACCTATGTGCACATGTGTGATAGTAAAGTGTTGTCCGATCATCTTCGAATTCACTCATTCAGAATTTCAACAGTTAATCTCTGCATCAGGGACGAACACCGCGTACAGATGTGGCACGCCGTTGATCTGATGGCGGTTCGCCCCCAATGTTCGTTCTTGTAACTATTTATATTATTTTATTTTTTTACTTATCTTTAATTCCCTCCAGAAAAGAAGAGGGTGGGTGCTTGTAGGACTCTTCTGAGCCACGCCACGCAGTGAGATGCCATCTTGGGATAATAACTTATCTCACACGGCACATTTCTTTTCAACTTAGTACCTGCGCAACAAAGAAGGCTCGGCGGCAAGAGCAGCACGTAGGTCTCAAGAGAACGATATTGTTATAGCCCTAAGTTATTTATGTATTCTACAGTGCATGCCTTGCGTCAGGGAGCATCAACCTAATCATTAGAGAGCTGAAATTTTTTTGTCGGCCGCTGTGGCCGAGCGTTTCTAGGCGATTCAGTCCGAAACCGCGCTGCTGCTACGGTCAAAGGTTCAAATAGATGTCCTTAGGTTAGTTAGGTTTAAGTAGTTCTAAGTCTAGGGGACTAATGACCTCAAGTGTTAGAGCCATTTGAGCTGAAGGTAAGTAACTATTTTATGTATTTCTGCGAATCTGTCAGAATTTACTTCACGAACTTCTGTCGACGTTGTATGAAAATGTTATACAATAACCTTATTTTTGCATAGAAACATTTTTGTTTTTCTCTTGATCAGCATTACTCCAAAGATTCACTGTTCGCACTTTGAGAAAGTCTCAAACTAAACCTACAATGGATAAAGGAAGACCAAAGGCAAACGCAAGTTACAGGACGAGATGCAGCAGTTTCAGAATAACTGGACCGGAGCGAAAAGTATTTTTTGTCACTCTTTAAATAATATCGTGGGCCTTATTCACAAAAGTGTTGTAGCCGTGCCAGAGGAGCTACACGAAAGTCTGCATACTGCATTTTCTGTGTAAAACAGTTCTCTCTCTCTTTCCCTTTCTCTCCCTTTTTTCTGCGTAGTCCAATTCAGTGTTTCACGGCCCGCAATACTAGCAAGTCTGTATACCCCTGCTCTACATGCTACGCAACGCCTGGGCACCGGATTCCGCTAAATATATCTGCGACGTTGTCGCACTATTAAACGATCCCGTGACGAAACGTGCGGTTTTCGTTCCGTCTCCTTTATCTCTTCTATTAGCCCTACCCTGTGAGGGTCCCAAAATGAAGATCTGTACTGAAGAATCGGTCCAAAAAGTGTTTTGTAAGCCACTTTAGAGGATGAATTACATCTCCTCAAGATGCTTCCGTACAATCTCAAACTAGCATTTGCTTTTGCTACATTGGTTTTATGCGACCAATTCACTTTCAGGAGCTCCGGACTGATATTCCTAGATATTTCATGATTGCTATTGTTTCCTGTGATTTATCGCCAATAGCGTAATCTAACACGATTAAATCTCTTCGCTCATTTGCCGGCCGTTGTGGCCGAGCGGTTCTAGGCGCTTCAGTCTGGAACCGCGCTGCTGTTACGGTTGCAGGTTCGAATGCTGCCTCGGGCATGGATGTGTATGATGCCCTTAGGTTAGTTAGGTTTAAGTAGTTCTAATTCGAGGGGACTGATGACCTCAGATGTTAAGTCCCATAGTGCTCAGAGCCATTTGAACTATCTTCCCTCATTTATACTCGGTACACTGCATTTACTTATAGTCACAGTTAACTGCCAGTTCTTGCACCAACTTCCGATCCTCCTCAGGTTCTTCTGCATTCCGCTACACCCTGCTGGAGCTGCAAGCTTCCAGAAAAAAAAGTCATCGTTTGCGAAGAGCGAAACGGAGCTACCGCACTGTCCACTGGAACGCTGACGTGTATTGTTAACAGTGACAGCCATGAAACACTCTCGAAATTACATTTATATCTGCAGATTAAGTTATATTTGCTAGGAAATTCTGAAGACAAAGATCTGGTCCGATAGTCTGTAAGCTTTGCGCCGCGGGAATTGGCTCTCTATGTAATGGAAGAACCTTTATCAGGAACGTGGCTCATTTGCACTAGTGCTACTTCAAAACCTGTTCAGTTTGTAGAGAACCATCGGAAATTTATGTTTTAATCCGGCAGCTCTCCTCACAAGAGATGTGGATGCTAATCAGGACGTGCGTTCGAAACTGGTTTCCAGCGTCGATGGTGAACGCTCAGAAATTTCACACTCGGCCCGCTCGCCATCGTGACCTGCTACCGCATCGCTTGCTAGTGGCGGTTATCGGCCACATCCGGCGCATCACACAGATCTTGTTTCCAAACATGGACGCACATGAAGCAGCCTGAAACGTTCCTTAAGCCGTCGGCACACGGACCGTGCATCCGAACGTTGAGCGTTGAGCGTGCCGAGTTTCTGACGTCATAGCGTGCAATAGCACGCTCGGGAGTCTTTCCGAACGTGCAGAGCAATATCTGGCGTGCCAGATATTCTGAGCGTGCGTATGAGCGTTGACCAATGAGATGGCACAACGCCACCTACGTCACAAGCACGCCGTCTCCCTTCAGTACAGAGTTGTTAGGCGCCATATTGGCATTCATTTCAAGTGTATACCTATATATGCCGTCTCTGAGCACCAGCAAATTGAGAATCACTGGAAAACCCTTTGATAATTATGTGATTCGTTCCAATAGAATAATGAGAAACATCATATTCGTGGCAAAAGAATTATTGTAACTTGCGTATTATGACAGTAGGCTATTTGAAGGCAGCGACACACTGAAGAGCCACACAAAACGCATTGTTCTTGGTACAATTTGTTATAATTAAATTTCAGTTAGTATCATATCTACGATTAAAGTTTTCAGCACGTGGTAAGATACTATAATTAGATCTCGAACGGCAGATGTTGGTTTAGCGTAATGAGTAGCGCCACTGTCCCTAAATGTGTCATTTTGTTGGGGCGGTGGTTCGCGTCTTGACACAGCCAAATTGTTTTCCTAACATTCGCGTTTTTATTAGGTTCTGATACTTTATTATTAGTTTAATATAAGTATATACTATAATATTTGATGTTATGTAAATACAAGTTCACCTTTTTTGAGGGGTGGCTTTGTTCGATTGGATTAATCTAAAGGACAGCTTGCGCTAGTTGTCTTAAGATATTTTGTTCCTTTTTCTTTTACGCTTCGTAATTCACATGTTGCAAAGATTCTGCTACTGGGTAGGAACAGTGATCAAGTAAGACTGACCTTGGGATTTTACTAAAATGTGGGAATGATGAAATAATGTTTGTCTTATGCGGAGAAGTATTCCAGATTCGTAACGCAGTGTTTGTAACGGAACTTTTATAAGCCTGTGTCTCTACTGATTGGACATGGTACTTTCCTTTTCGTGGACGATGGAGGAAAAGTGCGTTTTAATAGAGCTAACGTGGGAATTTCACGCGCGCCCGTTGACTAGAGAGTGTGATTTACGAACTAGAAACATCCCTCAACTGCCGCTGGAGTGCGATGCGATCGCGTATACCACGTTGGGCCCACGTACCGTATGCACACGTCGCATCGTTCCTGAGCGTTCAGCAGCACGTTGAACTTGGCACGCTCAACGCTAACGTTCGACAGCACGGTCCGTGTGCCGACGGCTTTACGTCCGCTCTCGAAGCTACGTGGCGTAGTGCCAGGTCCCATTCGCTGCCGCTGGCAAAATCCACGCACTCCCTACGGTGTGTGGTGCGCACTACAAGTCAGGCCACGTAATGCTCCGCATATTTACTTTGAAACGTTTACTGGCGGACCCACATTACGCTTCCGCACCGTAAAAATAGGTCGCCTGCCCTCCTTTAATCCACGAGACAGTTTTGAAATAGCCCCTACTCCTTTACCATAACTTGCAAAAAAGAGTCCACCATACGACCACAGAACTGGGAAATGTACTCTGCCAACAGTTCATGCACCGCCTTCTGCTGGCTCCTAGCAACCTCTGCCGATAATTCCCACAATGACAAAAATCAGGACAACAAACTCAACAGGTCAAGTTCACAGAAAGTACTTCACAAGAGCCAAGAGCAGAGTCCATCGACGTGGATAGGAAATAATATCTTACAAGCTGTATTACATCTACTACATTTCTCAGTGATGAGTGGAGAAAATGACGGAAGAACACTGTTTAGGCGTCAGTCTATTCGATGGCAGGCAACACAGCGAAAAGATAGCTTTGAAAATGTACTGTTTTGTCCAAGGCAAGGTATTATTTCTAACATCGTTAAATAAGCAAATGACGTTTCGAAAATTTTTAAAAATTAAAATTTATGTTTTTGTGGGAATCGAACATACATCTCCATTTCAAAAAGGAGTTTCGTGGCAAATGCGCTGTACGTGTAGAAGACATGTGCTGTTTCTAACCTGTCTGCCTCTATCCCTTCGAAAGTCATGTTAAACGAAATTCTCATTTCTGCCTGATCGACGGAGATGCGCGCAGACATCGATTTATTGAAACATCTAAAAAGGTTTGTAGCCCCATCTTGTACCTTTGTTCTTAGAGACATGGCAGCGATTTTTGTCGCCAGTGTACCATTTCCCAATAATTTACTACAACAAATCGAAACAAAGACGTATATCTTCACTGTTCCAGTGCTTTGGAAGAGCATATTTTCATAGTTCACAAGTCCGAATACGAAACTTATAAAACACGAAACTTGAGTTTTGTGTGCTTTGTTCCAATATGGTGACTGCTGGTTTCAGCCGTTAACGCGCAAAATATAGTACTGGTACACGTTTCGTAGAGCGTCACTGAATTCCGACACAATTTCATAAAGACATTCCATATGCAATGCAATTTACAGCACCACAGCTGCAGCAGAAACTGCCGATTAGTTCAGTCTTGTGTGTTAAGAGTAGTCTTACTTGCCATGTCGCGATGCCATTACATTTGCTTAGCATGACAAACTATAAATTGTAGTCCCCCTCTGCGTTTTTGTCTTATGAGAAGGCTAATCTCAGGAACTACTGTAGTGACTTTGAAACAGGTCTCACTAACAGATAGACTGATTCCCGAGGAAGGTATAGCACATATCTTACGAAATAATAAAAAATTCGCGTTACCTCTGGTTTTGGTCAAATATTGCGTAATGATGCAGAGGTATCGATGGCGCGGAATATGAATCTTTGCCAGTACTAACACGACTTGCTGCTCATTAAAGAATATTTTTTTGTGTGCTAAAATGTAATATCGTGAACAGCGCTCTTGTTGCATGCCCTCCATTTCAGAAAATATGTCTATTTAAAGAAGTAATGGTCTATAATGAGATTTCAGACTAATTATAGAGACATAGTATGTAGCGTATTAGACGTTATCTGGAGCGACAGTTACCTGAGACGAGAATTCAGTGCTCATATTAAATACGGCAATCGACGAACCTGCTGCCTTACCCATCAGTAAAGACATTGCCTTTTATTGCAGTAATATTCAATAGAGTTAATTTCGTGGTTAACCGCGTGTCACGGGACAGGGCAGGCGAGAACATCAGCTATTGCATCTGTATTCGTATCGCATATACTGTAAACGTTCTTTTACGTAATTTATTATCACTATCGCCAAATAAGTCGTCCAGTCGTATACACTTAAGTGCTGAGGTAGGTCGATAGTACAGCTATAATTTGATTATTAGATCTAACGAAACAAGACAAGATTTTTGACTGAAAGTTAAGCTTACTGCAGCAGATATACTATTTATTTTCATTGCTTTCTGAGTTCTGGCGGTCGATAGGGTACCGAGAGGCAAAGCAGTTCACAGACTCCACACGACGTATTTTCCCCACAACTAGTGATAGAATTATCTCTTTCTGTTGACATCGTCTTCGGCCTGCCCTCTGCCTTATTTTTGAAGTATATTGTCCTCCAGCGCATTCACTTCACACTTCTGAGAATGTTCCAAGATGTGACAGAGCTATGAAGACACGATATCGTTAACCTGTACATCAGCAGTCAGAACTAGAGAGGAGGTGCAGAATTTAACATAGCGAAATAGTGTTCTGTAGGAGCATCATAAAAATTTCACCCTCGCATCTGGATCTATGCATTCCGAGGTTTTCGTAAATCGTGTCAGTAGTATTACAGGCAAATTCCGTAAGTAAATATACGGTCGAAATCGTTCTAAACCGTTTTCAGATCGATTTACTACTTCTCTCGTAATGACACTGTGAGTTTACAAGCCTGGCTGGCTCCTGATGTGGCCGGGTAGGCAGTGCAGCGGCGAGATGTGGTTTTGTAAGCCTGAAAGTGAAGATAAGGAATCGCGAGGTTCTTTGCAGAATCGGCGAAGAAAGAAAAATATAGAAAACATTGATGATAGAATGAAGGCTTTCACGATCGGATGACACTGCTACTGGTAAACCTTTCGGCGTGTAATGTCGTGGTCCACGAAACTCTTGTGTTCGTAACGTTTCGTCCAGAACCGCGCTGGACATCTTCAGAGACGTTATTTCTCCGATGAGTCTTGCTGACTGACGGGAAGGACGTCTGAGAACGACACATATACTGCAGAAAAAGGGGCTTGGCCGGAGTTAAACGCGGTAACCAGAGATGATCCTTGTCAAAGATAAAATTTAAGTATCGATTGTTTTCTTGTCAAATATAAAAAGCTGTTTAGCGATTCTTCAAGCTACTGTGCATATGTCGCTAAGTTACATGCTATCTTCTTTCCTATTTTATATATTTGTTTAATTTCATATAGGGATGATTTTAATAGAAAAGAAGAGACCATGAAAATCAGCGACATACGAACAGTAGCTCTGCAGAATCGCTGAACAGCTCTGTATTTGACAAGACGACAATCTGTAGTTAGATTTTATCTTTGACGAGTATCATCTCTGCTTATCACGCGTAAGTCTGGCCATGCCCCTTTTTCTGCAGTATAAATGTCGCTCTCAGACACCCGACCCGTCAGTCGGTAAGACTCAACAGAGGAGCAATGTCTCTGAAGACGTCCAGCGCAGTTCGGAACGAAAGGTTAGGAACAGAAGAGTTTCGTCGTTCATGATCTTATACCCCGAAAGGTTTACCAACAGCAATAGCAAACACTGATAGGAAATAGGAACAGGCTGATACAACATGTATTAAGACATCAGTAAATATGTAGAAGGAGCTGTAGAGGGTCAAAATTGGGGGGGGGGGGGGGGGAGAGACAGCCAACAAATAATTGTGGACATAGTGTGTGTAAATGGTAAAATGAGCTGAAGATATTGCCATAAGATATTCGTGGCGGGCCACACAGAACCAGTCGGAAGAACGCAGCACTTCAAGTAATAATTGCTATCGAATGAAGTTTTGTTTTATATAAATGATGAAGGCTTCTTCTTATTATATGCATGCAATAATTCAATATGATTGACTCGTGGAAAGTGTCGCCTTTAAACGAATTATGTACTGACGCACTTCATAGTGTGCCATAACTACAAAATGGCATAATAAGCCGAAATCACGATCGTGGTGAATAAATACATTTTAACCGCACAGATTGAGAATGTTCCTTCTAAAATATTTTAGGATTGTGGGCACAAGCAAACAGAACGCGTTGCACAGTGATAGAAGGCAAAAGGTCGACGCGTTGAGTGCAGTTCTTCTGTCTCAGCAGCAATCTGGTCTGTAAAACGCCATAATGTTGCACAGCAGAAGAAGGAATCGCCTTGAATGGTGAGAAGCTGAGCAGTATCCGCTACGCTAATGTTACTGTAATATTTGCTGACAGCTTACATGGCCTTCAAAATCTTGATCCCGAATCAACGAAAGAAGTTGTATGAAACCTGCGCCATTTGTAAGACTCCAGCAACACGGAGGCATAGCGCCACCAGATAGTCGTCGTGAAGTAGCTGTTAGTGCGGGGAGAACTAGTCACACTTGTCAGGGAAACCATCCATTGCGTGAGCACATTCCAACAGCCTCAAGGTTGAGGTCCAACTTTCATCGCCGGCCGCTGTGGCCGAGCGGTTCTGGGCGCCTCAGTCCGGAACCGCACTGCTGTTTCGGTCGCAGTTTCGAATTCTGCCTCGGGTATGGATGTGTGTGATGTCCTTAGGTTAGTTATGTTTAAGTAGTTTTCAAGTCTAGGGGACTGATGACCTCAGATGTGAAGTCCCATAGTGCTTAGAGCCATTTGAACCATTTTTGATCCAACGTTCATCAAACCCATTTTGGTGTTGCAAACAACAGCAGCTAAGGCAAGGAAAACCGTGGATTTCTCGCCTTGAGAGTAACTCAACCCGACCACCCTCTTTGGAAACCCTTCCACTCGGGCATGAGCGTACCTGGATCGTGTAGAGGTCACTCAACTGCCTTCGATGTGAAGTTGAAAGATCCGGAAGGATCCTCCAGAAATATCACTTCCCTGTGGATACCATCAACTGTGACTAGGGAAAAGAACACACCATGAATTTTGTCCTGCTTCTTGCACAGAAGAAGACCTCCTGCTCGCGACTCCGAGCGCGATTGACGTTGCGCGATTTTGGGCAACAGTAATGTAGCTTAATAATTATTTCTATGTTTTGTTTTTAACTGTATTCAATGTATTTGAAACTGATTAGAATAAATACATAAAGAAATAGTGAGCATTGTTGCCTGGAAGTTACATAAGTAAAACGAAATTAATGATCATCAGCAAGAAATCCATGCCAAATTGTCATCTAGACGTTAATGGTAAACTTAGTGGAGAAATAAACAAATATACATACCTGGAAACTGACATTAACAACCAATGAAATAACTCGCTATAAATTATAGTCCGCACAGAGGTCACAGCCGCGTTTTGCAAAGTGATTTATTTGTTCAATAACATCACTTCTCAATCGAAATAAAATTAAGAATTCTACGTTCTACATATTTCCCGTTTTTTCAGTTGAAGTGCGACCTTGACTTTGACCAAAACGACAGGCAGACGACTTACGGGATTTGAGACATGGCTGTACACGAGAATGCTAGAGTGTGCCAGTGTCGGGTAAAATTAATGACAACGAAAAATCCTAAACACAGTTAAATGCAGAAAACTACAATATGTTGACCATGTAATGAGGAATGGAAACAGGTATAAACTGCTGTAGAACATTCTTCACGAAAAAATACCTGGTAAAAGAGGACGAGTAAGAAGGAAAACTTCTTGGATAGGAAACTTAACGACATGGATTTCACACACGAACGAGGAACTTTTTATAATAAGTAGAAGTGATATATCTATGATAGTCATCAGCATCCTAAGCGGAAAGGCACTGGAAAAAGAAGTCTTGGGATGCCACAAGAATAGCAGAAACAACTGGCATAAAAGGTGTCTCAGGAAGAATGGTCAACATTCAGCAACGATCGTTCGAAGCAAAAAACGATTGCTAAACTTCGGTTCTAAAATGCGCACCTTAAGAACTATGAGCACTTTATCTTCGACACTGTGAACCAAATCTCATCTACTGCAAGCACTTTGCTTTCAATATTTTGGGAGGATGTAATAAGCACCAAAACAAGAAACAGTTGTCTAGTAAACATGGACTCTAAAATGAATACCTTAAGAGTGTAAGTAGGCTATTTAGGTTTTTATGTTGGTAACGCAACGTAGTTCTCTGTATGAAAATCACTGACTGTGCTGTGTGCAATCTGTCGCTATTGTAGTGTTGGGCAGTTGGATGTGAACAGCGCATAGTGGTTGTGGAGTTGGACGTGAGCCGCCAGCAGTGGTGAATGTGGGAAGAGAGATGGCAGAATTTTGAGAGCGGACGATCTGGACGTGTGTCCTGCAGAAAAGGGAAATTTGTAAGAATGGATGTTATGAACTGATATGATTTTTAAACATTATTAAGGTAAATACATTGTTTGTTCTCTATCAAAATCTTTCATTTGCTAACTGTGCCTATCAGTAGTTAGTGCCTTCAGTAGTTAGAATCTTTTATTTAGCTGACAGTATTGGCGCTCGCTGTATTGCAGTAGTTCGAGTAACGAAGATTTTTGTGAGGTAAGTGATTCATGAAAGGTATAGGTTATTTTTAGTCAGGGCCATTCTTTTGTAGGGATTATTGAAAGTCAGATTGCGTTGCGCTAAAAATATTGTGTGCCAGTTTAGTGATGATCAGAATAAGTAAAGAGAGAAATGTCTGAATACGTTCAGTTTTGCTCATCTGTTTGAAAAACAAATAACTTAAGAGGTTTACCAGCACAGTAATACATAATTTTCCATAGGGAACGTTTCAAGGGCTATGATGTGCTTCACAGTAGCGAAGATGCACAACTGCGCTTTACAGCCCATGTTTAATGGACTTTTTTTCTTGTTTTCGTCCATAGTACCACCTCTCAAAGTATAGAAACAGGTATAAACTGGTGCAAAACATTTTTTTACGGAAAGATACCTGGTAACAGAGAACGAGAAATAAGGAAAACATCTTGGATAGGAAACTTAACGACGTGGACTTCACACACGAGCAAGGAACTACACTCCTGGAAATTGAAATAAGAACACCGTGAATTCATTGTCCCAGGAAGGGGAAACTTTATTGACACATTCCTGGGGTCAGGTACATCACATGATCACACTGACAGAACCACAGGCACATAGACACAGGCAACAGAGCATGCACAATATCGGCACTAGTACAGTGTATATCCAGCTTTCGCAGCAATGCAGGCTGCTTTTCTCCCATGGAGACGATCGTAGAGATGCTGGATGTAGTCATGTGGAACGGCTTGCCATGCCATTTCCACCTGGCGCCTCAGTTGGACCAGCGTTCGTGCTGGACGTGCAGACCGCGTGAGACGACGCTTCATCCAGTCCCAAGCATGCTCAATGGGGGACAGATCCGGAGATCTTGCTGGTCAGGGTTGTTGACTTACACCTTCTAGAGCACGTTGGGTGGCACGGGATACATGCGGACGTGCATTGTCCTGTTGGAACAGCAAGTTCCCTTGCCGGTCTAGGAATGGTAGAACGATGGGTTCGATGACGGTTTGGATGTACCGTGCACTATTCAGTGTCCCCTCGACGATCACCAGTGGTGTACGGCCAGTGTAGGAGATCGCTCCCCACACCATGATGCCGGGTGTTGGCCCTGTGTGCCTCGGTCGAATGCAGTCCTGATTGTGGCGCTCACCTGCACGGCGCCAAACACACATACGACCATCATTGGCACCAAGGCAGAAGCGACTCTCATCGCTGAAGACGACACGTCTCCATTCGTCCCTCCATTCACGCCTGTCGCGACACCACTGGAGGCGGGCTGCACGATGTTGGGGGGTGAGCGGAAGACGGCCTAACGGTGTGCGGGACCGTAGCCCAGCTTCATGGAGACGGTTGCGAATGGTCCTCGCCGATACCCCAGGAGCAACAGTGTCCCTAATTTGCTGGGAAGTGGCGGTGCGGTCCCCTACGGCACTGCGTAGGTTCCTACGGTCTTGGCGTGCATCCGTGCGTCGCTGCGGTCCGGTCCCAGGTCGACGGGCACGTGCACCTTCCGCCGACCACTGGCGACAACATCGATGTACTGTGGAGACCTCACGCCCCACGTGTTGAGCAATTCGGCGGTACGTCCACCCGGCCTCCCGCATGCCCACTATACGCCCTCGCTCAAAGTCCGTCAACTGCACATATGGTTCACGTCCACGCTGTCGCGGCATGCTACCAGTGTTAAAGACTGCGATGGAGCTCCGTATGCCACGGCAAACTGGCTGACACTGACGGCGGCGGTGCACAAATGCTGCGCAGCTAGCGCCATTCGACGGCCAACACCGCGGTTCCTGGTGTGTCCGCTGTGCCGTGCGTGTGATCATTGCTTGTACAGCCCTCTCGCAGTGTCCGGAGCAAGTATGGTGGGTCTGACACACCGGTGTCAATGTGTTCTTTTTTCCATTTCCAGGAGTGTATTTCTAATGAGCACAAGTGATACAGGTATGATAGTCGTCAACATACTCAGCGGATAGGCACTGGAAGAAGGAGTCTTGGAACGCCACGAGTGTAAGAGAAACAACTGACATACAGGGTGTCCCAGGAAGAGTGTTCAGTATTCAGCAACGATCATCCGAAGCAAAAAAGGCCTAATAGACATGGACTCTTAAATGCACACCTTGAGAACTGTGAGCACTTCGTCTTCGATACTGTGAGTCAAATCTCATTTACTGCAAGCCCTTTGATTTCCATATTTTGGGAGGAGGTAGTAAGTGCCAAAACAAGAAACAGTTAT